>NC_140590.1:154421880-155794880 GCF_964204655.1 Triturus cristatus
TCTCTCTACCTCTACCTCTCTCTACCTCTCTACCTTTCTCTGTCTACCTCTCTCTCTACCTATCTACCTCTACCTCGCTACCTCTACCTCTCTCTCTCTACCTACCTCTCTACCTCTCTCTACCTGTCTACCTCTCTACCTCTCTCTACCTCTCTCTCTGCCTCTCTCTCTCTATCTCTCTCTCTACCTCTCTATCTCTACCTCTCTTCCTCTCTCTACCTCTCTACCTCTACCTCTCTACCACTCTCTACCTCTCTCTACCTCTCTACCTCTATCTCTCTACCTCTCTCTACCTCTCTCTCTACCTCTCTAGCTCTCTCTCTACTTATCACTCTCTACAACTCTCTCTCTCTACTTCTCTACCTCTCTACCTCTCTCTCTCTCTCTCTCTACCTCTCTCTCTCTACCTCTCTACCTCTACCTCTCTACCTTTCTACTTCTCTCTATCTCTCTACCTCTCTACCACTCTCTACCTCTCTATCTCTCGACCTCTCGCTACCTCTCTACCTCTCTCTCTAACTCTCTCTCTAACTCTCTCTCTCTACCTATCTCTCTCTACAACTCTCTCTCTCTACCTCTCTACCTCATTCTACCTCTCGCTACCTCTCTCTACCTTTCTCTACCTCTCTACCTCTCTCTTTCTATCTCTCTACCTCTCTATCTCTACCTCTCTCTCTCTCTGCCTCTCTACTTCTCTCTACCTCTACCTCTCTACCATTCTACCTCTCTCTACCTCTCTACCTCTACCTCTCTCTACCTCTCTCTCTGCCTCTCTCTCTCTATCTCTCTCTCTACCTCTCTATCTCTACCTCTCTTCCTCTCTCTACCTCTCTACCTCTACCTCTCTACCACTCTCTACCTCTCTACCTCTATCTCTCTACCTCTCTCTACCTCTCTCTCTACCTCTCTAGCTCTCTCTCTACTTATCACTCTCTACAACTCTCTCTCTCTACTTCTCTACCTCTCTACCTCTCTCTCTCTCTCTCTCTACCTCTCTCTCTCGTCCTCTCTACCTCTACCTCTCTACCTTTCTACTTCTCTCTATCTCTCTACCTCTCTACCACTCTCTACCTCTCTATCTCTCGACCTCTCTCTACCTCTCTACCTCTCTCTCTAACTCTCTCTCTAACTCTCTCTCTCTACCTATCTCTCTCTACAACTCTCTCTCTCTACCTCTCTACCTCATTCTACCTCTCGCTACCTCTCTCTACCTTTCTCTACCTCTCTACCTCTCTCTTTCTATCTCTCTACCTCTCTATCTCTACCTCTCTCTCTCTCTACCTCTCTACTTCTCTCTACCTCTCTACCTCTACCTCTCTACCATTCTACCTCTCTCTACCTCTCTACCTCTACCTCTCTACCTCTCTCTACCTCTCTACCCTTCTCTCTACCTCTCTCTCTACCTTTCTAGCTCTCTCTACCTCTCTAGCTCTCTCTACCTATCTCTCTCTACAACTCTCTCTCTCTACCTCTCTACCTCATTCTCTACCTCGACCTCTCTACCTCACTACTTCTCTCTTCCTCTCCCTCTACTTCTCTACCTATCCACCTCTCTCTACCTATCTACCTCTCTCTCTCTACCTGTCTCTCCACCTCTCTACCTCGCTCTACATCTCTCTATCTCTACCTCTCTCTACCTCTCTCTCTCTCTCTACCTCCCTACCTCTCTGTCTCTACCACTCTCTCTACCTCTGTCTCTACCTCTCTACCTCTCTCTCTCTACCTCTCTACCTCTCTTTACCTCTCTACCTCTCTACGTCTCTCTCTCTCTCTCTCTACGTCTCTCTTCCTCTCTACCTCTCTGCCTCTACCTCTCTACCTCTCTCTCTCTCTCTCTCTCTCTCTCTCTCTCTCTCTCTACCTCTCTCTACCTCTCTCTACCTCTCTCTATCTACCTCTCTACCTCTCTTTACCTCTCTACCTCTCTACCTCTCTCTCTCTACCTCTCTCTCTCTACCTCTCTCTTCCTCTCTACCTCTCTGCCTCTTTACCTCTCTCTCTCTACCTCTCTCTCTCCCTCTCTCTACATCTCTACCTCTTTACCTCTCCCTCTACCTCTCTACCTCTCTACCTCTACCTCTCTACCTCTACCTCTCTACCTCTATCTCTCTACCTCTCCGCCTCTCTACACCTCTCTACCTCTCTCTACCTCTCTACCTCTCTCTACCTCTCTCTCTACCTCTATCTACCTCTCTACCTTTTTACTTCTCTCTATCTCTATCTCTCTCTACCTCTCTACCTGACAATCAACATCATCCTATATTACTCATAAATAACTAGACGTATTATATTTAGAAGACACAATACAGATAAACGTGATGATCATTTGGCACAGTATTTGGAGTAAGGCAGGGAAAGTTTTACCAAGGAAACGATAAAAGATTGTCTATCACTTGTTCAGTATGCCAAAATACCCTGGCTAGCTCACATAGGTAAACTGTTCAAGGATATTGACGAAACAGTTACTATAGAGAATTCCATCAGTATCCTGCAATATAGCAAGACGAAACTGAGAATGATCCTCATGGGGAAAAGAGAAGCCAAAGAGAATTAAGAGAAGTGTCTAAAACTGCGGTATGTAGATATAGCTCAGGATATACTGAACAAGGCATGCAAAGGTACCTGATTACCGAATTCAATGTCAAAAACAGGTTTTATTTTCCTAGATTACAGCTAGGTATTCAACACTATATGGTTGCCTTCCCCAAAATGGGGGTCTGGGATGGAAAAGAACAAATGTCCGTGCAATGGGAAAATTATTCAATCCACTCTGCACTTAATTTTATTCTGTAACTTTTATAAAGATATAAGGAAGCGTTTTATGCATCCATTGTTTTTATCAATGAATTTTATTTATTATCTAGATGCTTTAAACTTTTTTATGTATATTGGAAGAGGTCCAAACTTGCCATGCTGTATCCTCATTCATTTTACTGGCAATTAAGAGAAGGAAGTGCATTTCACATCTAGAAAACTTAACCTATGAGGAGGAATAATGCGGATACTGCGCCGATGTTTAAACACTTTTTGTAATATACCTTGTTATTTGCACAATCTATTTGCATTTTGTACAATGACTGTCTTGTTCAACATGTACTTGATTATTAATGGAAACTTTATACTTTAGGTAACATGCTGTGCTACTTGTACACATTTACTTGCATTTTGCACAAAGGTAGTTTTGTTCAATATGTAGCCTCAATGCTGGTCACCTAGGAATCTTACTACTTGCTATATTTGCACAATATTTTATAACAGGTTTTCGTGTGGTTGAGGCCATGGTGGACCTGTGAGTGAGGTTATTTGCCTTTTATTTGACCAGAAATGTGAAGTGCTGGCAAAATGTTCCTTTAGATTTTTAAGGAACTCGCTCTAACTTTGGATAAGATAAGATGCCGATTTTTAGTACAACAATAACGATTTGTTATAAATGTTATGTATTTATAGCTTGTTGATTTATTCTGTTATGGATTAACTTCAATACGAATAAAAATTCTAAGTCTTTCATTTCTCCTCTCATAACGAGAGCAAGAGTTTCTTGGTGAAGATGGCCGAGCAGATAGAAGTGTGCGAGCCCACAGAATTACAGGGGGAGCTGAGGCAGGGGTCAGGCTCGGATCTTAAAGGCTGTGCACAAGCCGAGCCCTAAAAATGTTTGCTGTGTAAACCACACAACGATCACCTAAAATATGATAAAGCCACTTAAAAATTCAAGAAAGTGTATTTCCTTAACATGTGAAGCTTTGACATTAATAAATCACATTACAGCACAGCACTGAGAAGTGCTTAAAATGATATTTATTACACATGAACCATTAGTGTACTAAGAAGCAAGACAATTGTCATGTAAACACTGTGGGCCCGATTCACAGAACTAACTTAAGACAAAATCCTAAACTTACTACCATTTTGGTATTCACAGAAGGTACTTACTCATTTTGGTATTCACAGAAGGAACTTCCTCATTTCGGTATTCACAGAAGTTAGGAGTCCTAACTTTAGGACTCCTAAATGCCTTCTGTGAATACCGAAAGTCTTAAAGTTAGGATTTTTCTCAGTTTAGGAGTAGTAAAGCTAGGAGTCCTAAATTTAGGACTCCTAAATGCCTTCTGTGAATACCGAAAGTCTGAAAGTTAGGACTTTTCTCAGTTTAGGAGTAGTAAAGTTAGGACTCCTAACTTTAGGACTCCTAAATGCCTTCTGTGGACTTTCGGTATTCACAGAAGGCATTTAGGGGCCCTGTATGTGACCTAGATTATTTTACAGCAACATTACAGATTATTACCTCAAGCACTATAGGTTTTTGTACAACTGGTATTCTGAACTCACATAGATGAGAGGGCTTTCATATGCAATAATGAAGAAAAAAGAGTTTTGGGGAAATAAAATATTTGCCGAAGATCACACAATTTAAGCACGAAAGTTAAGATTTACCCAAGGTTTTCTGGTTTTACTTTGTACATATCAGCCACAAAACGGGTCTCTATTCAGCTTTCCTTACGTTAAGGCTTTATTTTAACCTCTTTGTGCATTTTTCTGCAGTTTTTACATACCTGAAACTCAACCCGCAGGTATTCAAGCGACATACACGAGCTTTAGTTCACATTACACTTTCACATTTGTGGTTTGGAGGGGGATATTAATTGATTTGCTCAGAAACACAGGGGGGCAGATTTACACGCCCTGTGAGTCACTTTTACCCCGCCGTTCCATCACTTCTGTGACGCAGCGTCATGATTGGCTAGGGGATTCTGGGAACCTGTGTGCTTCCTGCTGCCGGGAGAAGAGTAGAGGAAGGACAGAAGGCCGCTGGCCGTATCCAGGTAAATTAATATTATTTTTTATTTCCTCCCATCCGCTCCCCCACCCCGTTCGTTAGCATCCGCTACTGGATTTAAGAATACCTTTGACCTCAAACCTTCTGCTAGATCCACATTTGGGGCAGTCACAAGGCTGAGATTTGGAATAGAACATGGATTCTTCTCACTCGGTGCGAATGCTTGTCATACAGCCTGCAAGCAGTTGTTTTTACAGTGTTTGTGTCTTTGTGGCTCATAAACTCTGTGCATAACCAGTGTTGCTACAATTATGGTGATGTTAATCCCAATGGAAGGATCAAACCAATGACCCTGTGTTAAGGGTAGCTAGTGAAGTCAATCGTTTCTTCTTTTATAATGTTCATAAAAGTCTTGGGACCTACTCTTATAGAATTTAAACCACAATTTTTGGGTCAACCACAGTTAGAAAAAAGGCAGGAGAATGGCTGATGAAATAAACTGCATGGCTCGTAAACAAGTGGTTCATGAGTTCACTTAGGAACATTCGGTGATTGAAAACCTATTACAGTTTGTGGAAGTATTTTAATGTCAGTCCCCTATGTATTATTCCTCATGAAATATGAGACGCCATCAGATGCAATACATTTTTTACAATCTGTAACTGATCAGTGAAATAACAACAAAATACTGCAAATTAAGATGCTGTGCTCTTGCTAACCACGCCTCCGTCCCCACCCCCACTGCCCAATCCTGAGGTAATCCCCGCTCTATGTCTCTTGGCCCACAGTTCCCTTACTTTTTCTTTCACTTTCACCACTGGTACAGTTGCAAGCACTTACATAATTTAATGAGATTCATGAACCAACTGTAGAGCCGTGGCTGCCTCAGTATGGTTCAAATTGTTGACTCAGGAGCTCATGATCAGGGAAAGGATCCTATAAATCTATAATACGGAAATCAAAAATCCTGCTTGGACTAGCTAGCCTCTGACCCAACAAAAGAGTCTACTCTCCATATACTGCAGTGAAAAAATGATCACTCTGCAAGATGTGAATGAATGAATCAGCTTACTGCTGGATGATTCAGAGCTAGTCTCACACCCTGGGAACTGAATACATTCACACATTTAAATGAATACCGATTCCTTACGTCAGCACGTGTACTGAATGACATACTCACCATTGAAAACCCTTGCCAGCATCAGAGCAGGACAAAGGCAGAGTGCTCAGAGCAAGAATGACTGTGCCAATTACTCACCAGCATTTCCTTTCCCTGATTACACTTCCTCAAGCCAGTATTTACTAGGTGAGGTGTGTCACCCTCCTCCCAGGCATCACAGGATCTAGCAAAATCAATGCAGGTCTCCTTTCGCTCCCTTTCTGCCCCTACCATCAGTCTCCTCCTCTCACAGGGGCCATAAGGGGGAGAAGACCCCCAGATCTCTCAGTAATGAACAAGCTCTAGGGACCGAGACCATGCTCTTGGTTGGGAGGGATGACCAGAGGTGCTGGGAAGAGGAAGAGTTATCTGAGTAATGAAGATTACCCGCATGTGGTTGGGGCTTTAACTCCTCAATTCCTCCTCGTCTCACTACTTACTCATTGGCAATACACCAGAGTAGTAAAATCATGACACGATCACTATCAAATACCATCTACTTTTCCGCAAAATAGCATTACAAACAGTAATGATAGAAAAGACACAAGAGTTGAGAAACCCAAAATGACTCCTAGATTACCGAATACTCAGGGCTACGAAGAAACAAAAAGGCTCATTTGGACAGAAATCCAGTCTTTTCTGAGGCAAACCAGGAAAAGTACCAGCTCCAAATTCTGAAAAAGGAACTGTAAGCCCAGAACAACCAGGTCAAGGCTGGAAGTGAATGAAGAGTCAAGAAAACACTAGCCTAGGAAAGAATCTTGACTCAACAACCTGGTATCTAGTCAGAGGTACCCAAGGGCGAACCATGGCCAAATCCAAAACCGCAACCAAAAAAAGCCAAATATCACCACGAATAGAAGGCCAGTATTAGGCAACGACCAGAGAACACCGATAAAAGAGCCATAGCCCCACCAAGAAAGTCAAATCACAGCCCTCACACCTGAGTACAGTTGTTCCGAGGTGATTGTGGCTGAAGAAGAAAAGGGTTTTCTTTGAAGTGATAATTTAAATCCAAATCACTCAAATGGCTAGTTAGAACAAAAACTAAAAAACAAAATATCACAACTTTAGAGAGTGAGAGGGGAATGGTTGTTCTCAATGAGCTGCCACTGGAATTTTCTATGAAATTTATACAACAGGAGGTAAAGTGTTTTTATTATATGTGTCCAAAAAATATGTTTCCTTAAAAATGTTGATACGTAAAAATTTACTGATATGAAAATTTGATCCCGTATATACCAGAATGGGTCTTGGAAAATCTGTACAATAAAACGTCTGCGATAAGAAATGAACATGTCTTAATCAAGTTATGTATTTGGATTACCAGGTGCTATTTATTGATTTAAAGATATTGCACTAAAATATTTGGTAAATTAGACTGTATTAATTTTGTTGTATTTGACCATCGAATGGTAAACATAAAATGTGCGTTCCAAATTGTTCAACGTTCATGTAAAGAATGATTGGAGTATAATGCACGGCTATTAATACTATTTATTTGGATTAATATATGTATTTGGGGCCATGATAAAATCTCCAGTTGTTCTAAAATATTATGATGCATGTACTATTGATAGAAATTGATAAACTATGAAATAATTAAGATTCTGTCAATTAGATAACACCGACGTCTTTGATTGTTCATGTTTCTATTTCTTCACAACTTTCAATCTCTCACGTTTTCCTTCTTTTCTTGTTTGAGTGTCTGTATTTAAATGTTTCTTCTGTAATATTTAGAAATGTCCATCTATTATACTTTCCTTCTATTTTTTTCTCCTTCTATTCTTTTATGGTCTCCTGAACTGCGTAGGTTTTTTCACTGTGATAGGGATTTATCTTGCGTGCCATTTCATTTGAAACCAATTTACGTTATATTTACAAATACATTGTAGATGTTGTGTACATGTAATTCTAATTTCATGATTTTGTGATTTTAATTTTTTAATTAATATTATTAACAACTCTGAACAAGAGGATTTGTTCGCTTGAAACACATGTTGGCTGGCTGTCTTCTTTTCAGTAAATGAATAAAGATGTATTTGTATAATGTGACAAAGCGGATGTGATCTGAATTTATTTTGAGATTAAATATCACCATAAGAAATGTAAATCTAATGATCTAGAATTAAGGTATACTTTATACCACCTGTCATGTTGGATTCGACTTAAATGTGAGCAGTGGGGCTGGTCTTGGAGATGACAGTGGCAGGCTATAGATCAATAACCCCGATTTATTTTTCTAGGTTTCATACTTAATTTTCTAACCTTAATTTCTACTGAATGGATTTGCACAAAGTCACAAAAAGCACGCTTTTTGGATCAAGATCTAGTTTTCTACAGAATTTGGTGTAATTCCTTTGAGATGTTTATGTGGTTCGCTGTTCAATTTCCTTATGGAGTATTGTATGGGGAAACTGTGTTTTGTGACCCCTCCCACTTTTTTTTCTCAGCCCCTGCTTGATGGATCACCCCAAAACTTCCCAAGAAGCAGCTATGGTGGATGAAACTTTTTGGGGATAGTTTCCAAAATGCGCCATAGTTATAATAAAAACAAAGCATGCTTTTCAATTGGAAACGTGGTCCTACAGTAAATAACTACCCAGTGATGACAGATATTACACATAATGGTAAGGTTACATTTAGGGTTTAGGGTGGGCTGTGGTAATGGAAGTTAAGGGTAATTTTAGCGTTTAAGGATGGGTAGTGATAAAGAGTGGTATGGGTAAATTTAGGGTTTAAGGGTGAATATGGTAAAGGGTGTTAAGGGTAATTTTAGGTTTTAAGGGTGAGTAATGGTAAGGGTAATTTTAGGGGTAGGTATTGGTAAAGGTTGGTAAAGGTTATTTTAGGGTTTAGGGGTGGGTAGTGATAAAGGGGGTTAAGGGTAATTTTAGGGTTATGGGGTTGCTATTGATAAAGGGTGTTAAGGGTAATCTTAGGGTTTAGGGGTGGGTAGTGGTAACGGGTGGTAAAGGTTATTTTAAGGTTTAAGGGTGTGTAGAGGTGAAGGATGGTAAGAATAATTTTTGTGCTCAGGGTTGGGTAGTGGTAAATCGAGGTTAGAAGTGAATTACATAAAATGGAGGGCTGGGGTCCCCCCAAATATGTAAATATTAAGTTTAAGGGTAGATAGGGGGAAGGGAGGTACCTGTAATCTTACGGTTTAGGGGTGAGTAGTGGTAAATTAAAAAAGGTAGGGAGTTTGGGGGAGTTGCCCTCCCAAAAAAAGAAAACAATTACATTTTATATTAAATTAAGGAGAAAAAAGTAGAGAGAGGGGGTTGTACTTACTTTTTTACCATGCGTGGTAAAGGCATGTATGTTAAAGGTATCTGCAAGGCAAAAGCATGCATGGCAAAGGCATTCATGGGGGCATGTATTGCATCATCAAACAACCAGCCGAAAAAGGCAAGCCATAAATCGCACTGTACACAAGAACATACCGCCAAATTCTTGGAAGTAAAACACTAGAGTTAAGAGAAAGCACATCAGAATCCAGCCCTAGAAGGAACCATCCATTAACTACAATGAACACAAAATAAACCAGAATTATAACCAAAAACCTTTATGGACAGTATCGTGTATAAAAGGATGTGAATACTTCACACCATATATGCCTAATCCAGGACAAGCATAAAAGGAGTCCAGAAAGGTCAATGCTTAAGTTATAAACTCCAAGCCCAGCAGGGTGAACTGTAGGAAATCAAAATGACTAAGACTTAACCCACCAGCTCCAGACCTATCAGGAAGCACAAAAATATATCAGAATGGTTAAGATTCAATTCACATGTTCCAGTACGGACCACAAAGTGAACAAGTGTAGTCAAAGCCAATAGGTCTTGCTTTTGAATAGGAAACATTACAGTGTCAGCGTGGCAGCACAGTAGAGAGGTCACAACAGGCCTTAATCACAAGGCTCACCAGCCATGTCCAGGGGATGATAAGCCACATGTCTCTATTGTCAGAGATGTCTTCCTTCTCTTGCCTTCTCCTGCTACGACATAATTGCTTATGAGTTCTTTCTCCCTTACTCATCCCTGGGTGTACATCACCATGCTATTAACATTTTACATGATATTTCCCTGGCATTGGGAAGGCTTTATCATTAGGAAATAGCAGTGGAGGGCACCACAAAAAGCATACTGCATCCTTTCTCCCCACCTGACTTGCCAAGGACAATAGCATATACAAATGTCACTTAGCTTGGCTCACTGACCTTTCTCTTTCATCCCCCATGTTACCAACTACTCAGCCATGTAAAAGGGACATGAAGAAACATTGGACCTCTCCTTCTATTTCACTCATTCATCAGCAGATTAAATTGTGCAATGATTGGGAACAATATTAATACTGTTACACCTGGTATCATTGGCGTGGTTTTCCCCTAACCTTTTGCCTTTCACCCTTTTGTTTTTCTGACTCTGTTTTGCTCGGTTTAGGGACTGTGTACACTTTACCACAGCTAGCAAGTGCTACAGTGCTTGTGCTCTCTCCTTCAAACATGGTAGAATTGGCTTACATCCCAGTGTGACATTTAATTTACCTGTAAGTCCCTAGTAAAGTGGTACTGCCTGTACCCTGGGTGTGTGAACTAAGTGCTACTAGTGAGTCTGCATCACAAACTCCATCACCTATATAGGTAGCTGTTTAAATGTGTCTCAGGCCTGCCAGTGCAGCCTGTGTGTACAGTTTTAAACTGCCATTTCAACCCGTCAAATGAACCCTTCTGCGGGCCTAAGCCTTCCTTTTTAATACATATAAGTCACCTCTAGAATTAGTCTTGAACAGCCAGAGTGCAGAGTGCAGTGTATTTCAAAAGTAGGACGTGTACTTTTATGTTTTGCATGTTCTGCTAGTGAACAACTCCTAGAGTTGTTGTTCACTACTGCAAGGCCTACCTCTCCTATAGGATAACTTTGGAGTTACCTTACTGCATTCAATGAGCTGCAACTTCCAAGTGGGAGCAAGTAGAAAGTTTGAGTTTGGTGTCTTAAGAATTGTAATTTGAAAGTCCACTTTAATAGTAAAGTAGGATTTTTAATCACAATTGTGAAAATGCCACGTTTAGAAAGTTGGCAACAAGGCACTCATCTCGCACCATCTCTGTCGCACTGCTGAATGGGGAACATTTCCCTGTCGTAAATCCATGTATTCCACTTTAAACCATTTTTTCATTAGTAGACCAGCGTTAATCCATAATTTCTTTCCAAACTTAATCAATCACTGCAGAGACAGCGTTATGTCACTCCTTGAATTTTTATTTTCAATATTTCACATTGATACTGCGCGCCCATCCAGGCTTTTCACAGTAACACGTAATCCAAACAGTGATATATGCGTCTAAGTAGATTCATTGCCCTCTGCCCAATGCATTTCGAGTCTCATACGACTCTTCGTCAGGGGTCACTGCAATAAATTAAAAAACAGCTGAATTGACAGTGAACAACAGACCTGAATGAATAACAAAATATATTTCATCGCCATAAGTGAACTCACCCCACCCTATCCTTGACACATGTATAGCTTACTAACATACCCATACTATCTGTAAACCCATCCGTCTCCCCAACCCACAAATGACAACGTGACATCCTTACCCTGAACCTCTCTGAACTCCCCTTTTAACTAAACTATCCAACCCCTCTAAATCACACGTTTTTTCAATCCACCCACCCAGCTCAAATCCAAATCAAACTTAACGCTGTGCATTACCTAAATGAAGGTGGTGTCAGCAATATAGCCTCCTCGTGCACCTCTCTCGTTGATTGCAATAATGATGATTTCACACTGCACTTTGCTCACGTCGTTTTCAAACCAACGTCACTCCTCCATGCTCCAATCATTCAGATTCTCACACCCCACGAACCTAACCCCTCTCAGCTGTGTGTAAATCGCCCGTGCAACAATCATAAAACTACAATTCCCACAATGCGTTTTTCCAAAATTAGTCCGTGTTGTTTCTAAACCAAACCCAATACTCTACCCAGCCCTCGAAAAATATTCTGCAACACAACCTGACATATACAAACTTAAAATGTGCACGTTTAAATACATCATGCTGTGACAACCATTTCTGAAACTCAAACGTAAAAAGCGGTGGCCACTTCAGAAAGTTGGCATTTTCTTGTCCTAACCATTTGGTGCCTGCAGCCTAATCCTTGGTCACATGACTCAGTATAGCTGGTAGTTGGTCTTTGTGTATTGCCCCCAGACAGTACGACAAAGGTAAGATAGGTGCTGGTAGGATGGGCCACTAATTAGGAGGAGGAGGAGCTATCACCTACCCAACTTGTACATCACAAAGGCTCTGTCTGATCACTTCCACAAAAAGCTTGACACCGGCCTATTGTGAACTCAGCCAAGCTGGGGCCAGAACATAGAGGCAATGGATGATTGTCACTTAACAGCAGTGGAAACATCTAGAAGTGTCTTTCCCTGCAATGTGGGTACCAGGTATACGTGTTGGACCTCAGACCCCAACTCTTCAGTACACTTCTGGACCTGCTTACTCTGCCAGGAAGAAAGACGGCTGTTTTGCTGAAAGGACTGCCACTCTGCAGGACTGCTGCTCAGAAGATCTGCTTTCCTGCTGTACTGACCTACCGCCTGCTGCCTTCTTGCCTGGGGAGGGACTGGACCTGCACCTTTTGAACACAGGGCCCTAGAGTGACTCCAAGAGTTAGGTGGCTGGGTTCCTGACTAGAGCCCCAGGGACAGAAGGCTCCAACCACCTTCAACTAAGCACCTAGGCTCTGCCATTTGTGAGTCCTACCCTGCCAAGTGGTGCCACCCCAGTCCTCGACCCTTAGAAGTGGGCCTGAAGGTGCTTTTCCAGCCCATCTGTAAATCCAGCAGAACTGATGAATCACCTCTGCTGCGCAGTGCAATCTCGAGCAGGACTGATGCACTGCCTCTGCTGTGAGGGTTTTCCCAGTGCAATAATTCCACAATGACCTCACAGCCCACATTGGATCTGCTGCTGTGCGCAGCTTCCCCAAAGCATGCTCTAATATCGCTAATCTCTCACCGATCGCAGTCTCACAGCTCAGCGCAACCGAAGCATTACCTTGACTGGCCCTCGTCACCAGTCAGCTGGACTACGGGAACGCCCTCTACGCCGGCACCGCCGCCAAACTCCAGAAGAAACTCCAACGGATCCAGAACGCCTCAGCACGACACATCCTGGACATCCCCCGACACAGCCACATCTCCGGACACCTGAGAGACCTGCACTGGCTCCCCGTCAACAAAAGAATCAGATTCCGACTCCTCACCCACGCACACAAGGCCCTCCACGACCTGTGCCCCAAGTTCCTCAACAGCCGCCTGACCTTCCACAAGCCCTCCCGCCAGCTCCGCTCCACCAGCCTTGCTCTCGCCACTGTCCCCCGCATCTGCAGAGCCACCGCCGGAGGAAGATCCTTCTCCTACCTGGCAGCCAAGACATGGAACTCCCTCTCCATCCACCTCCGGACAATGCAAGACCATCTCGCCTTCAGGAAGCAACTCAAGACCTGGCTGTTCGAGCAGTAGCCCCCAGCGCCTTGAGACCCTCCGGGTGAGCAGTGCGCTATACAAATGCCTATGATTGATTGATTGATTGACTGTGAGACGTATACTTGACACCGGACTTCACATAGCAAACCCTCATCAATGGGATCCTCACCAACACAGGATCTCACATTGCAGCTCTGAAGTTCTACAGTTCCTCAGAACGGACACGTCGCCTGAAGGTGCTCTGCCAGCCCATCTGTGGTATTAGCAGAACTGAAGCATCTCCTCTACTGTGCAGCATGAGCTGAAGCAGAACTGACGCATCACCTCTGCTGGGTAGATTTCCCAACTGCAAGGACTTCACATCACTACTTGCAGCCTCACAGAAACCACTGCTGCATGACCCATCCTCACGGCAGGCCTTTCCATCGCAAACCCCTTGTCGACGGCCTCCTCAATGGTGGGTCCGCATCGCAAGCTCCACAGCTTCCTCGTAACCATTCCAGTGTGCAACGCATCTCGAACAGGCCTACGCATCGCAAACCCCATGTCAACGGCATCCTTGACGATGATACAGGACCTTGCATCTCAGCTTCGCAGTTCCTAGGAATCAACGCTGCATGACGCATCCTTGGCGTGTTACTCCGCAATGCTCTGCAACCAGGATTTAAGGTAATCTTGTTCATCAGACCTAAATGGATCCTTGTAGCTGGACCGCGCTCCATTGTGGTCGGCCTGAACTTGTGACTTTGTCCCGGTCTAGCGCAATCAAATATCCACAGTTGACTCTTTGTGCTTTTTGGTCCTATTTTGGTATAAATCTTTAAAACTGCATATCTCTGGTTCAACTGGTTAGTTTTTTGTCATTTTGGTCTTGATGAATGTATTAACATTTATTATAGTTGTCTAGATTGGTGTGGGATTTTTAATGTGTTGTGTTTTCACTTCATTACTGTTTGAAGGCAAATGAAAAAATACCAAGGTGATGGATTCAATGCTTGAATTATTCTCAGTCACTGGCAAACGCTCTGGGCTGCATCCCAATCCATAGTTTTTTGCCCACCTGCCAACTACCTTTTGACCCAGCCATATGCAAATCAGTTTTGACCCTACTCCTCATGGGAACAGTCCAGCCCGAAACTGCTAGGCCAGGTCCTCCCTGAACCAGAACACAAGCAACCTAACCGATTCTGCTCTAGTTAGAGCTCTTCTGGCAGGAATTCCTTGATTCCAGTGGGCATACCCAGTGCACAGAGGGCATCAAATGCAAAAACAACAAGGTGATGAGTGGAATGCTTGAATTAATCTCAGCCACACGCAATCGCTCGGGCTGCAATCCAATCCATCATTTTTTGCTGACCATGCCACATCAGTTTTGTCCCAGCCACATGCAAATCCGACTTCACCCTCCTCTTCATGGGAACAGTCCAGCCTGAACTGCCAGGCCAGGTCCTTCCTGAACCTGAACGCAAGTGACCTAATACTGTTTTCACCCTAGTTATTGTTCTTCAGCCAGGTATAGCTTAGTTCCAGGCTGAGACTAATTCAAGCATTCTATCCATCACTGTTTTGTATTCTTATTTAGTCACCCTATGTGGGACGAGTGTGCCCAGACGTGGGTCTCATGCACACTGTGTCACTGGAACCAAGCTGTACCTGGCAAATGAGCCCATAACTAGGGTAAATCCACTCCTGAGTTGCTTGTGATCCTGTTCAGGGAGGACCTTGTTTGGCAGTTCTGGCCGGACTGTTCCTATTGGAGCAGCGTCGAGACTGATTTGCACATAGCTGGGTCCAAACTGAGGTGGCATGGTGTGCAAAATAACAATGGATTGGGATGCGGCTTGAGTGACTACCAGTCGCTGAGATTAATTCAAGCATTCTATCCATCAGTGGTTTGTATGCATAAATACTTTACACATTGTATCTAGGGTAAGCCTGACTGCTCTGTGCCAAGCTAGCAAAGGGTTGAGCACAGGTTAGTTTGGAGTTAGCTTGTGACTTCAGCCTTACAGGTATTGTGGTTGCTGCTTTATAGGGGTTAACTTCCTGAAACAGTAACCTAAGGTCTGAAAATGCCAAGATCTACATGATTGTACAAAGGCACGCATTCATGGAGACACACACGCACTCTTAGGCACCCCCCCAAATGTACACCATTGTAATGCTCATACACATACTCATTCACATGTGATCACACAACTACACTTGATGAGTAGGCATGAGGGTGTAAGGATGTGTATACACATTCACACTGAATACTGTATAGTTTATCAACTGGTAAGTGAGCACATGGTGCGAAACGGAGTATGGTTGTCACCTTGTTACTTAGCATTCATTGTGAAAGTGTATGGGAGTAAGGAAAAGTAGGAGGGTTAAGGCAGGAATTCAAAGAAATAGGAATAATAGGGAGCAGGAATAAGAGTACTAGGTGTGTGTAAGTTGGATTAAACAAAAAAGAAAAATAAGAGTAAGTAGGAGTAAGTAAAAGTATGATTAAGAGTATGGTAGAGGAGTAGTTGTGTACATAGGAGTAAGAGCAGAAGTAAATGTAGTGATAAGTTAGGGGTAGTTTAAGAGTATGCAGGATTAGATATTGGCAAGAATGAGTGTGTATGATCAAATAGCAGCAGGTACAAGTAAAATAAGCAGCTAGTAGAAGCAAGCCATACAGTAGAGGCAGGCAGGAAAATGTAGGTGTAGCAGTAGATGGAAGTAAAAGAAGACATCATTATCTGTAAGCATAAGAAAATGAGTAGTGGTCTGTCTAGCAGTCAGGGTAGGAGTAGGAATTAGTGTGTAGGGTAAAACTGCATACAAATAGATATAAGCAAGATTTGGAGTAAGTAGGAGCAGGAGTAAATGTAACTGTAAGACTCGATATAAGAAGGTAGGAGCAGGAGTAAGGAGCAGGTGCTTACTTTAGCAGCTGCTATTTTCAGATAAAAGTTCACGGCACCAGGATACCTGTAAGGTGAAAGATGCGCTCCATAAATGCTATAAAATAAAATAAATAAAGGAGCAACTAAAACAGATGTAAATAGAAATTAAATTAGGTGTAAGTGGGAGCAAGAGTAGGACTAAGTATCGAAGTAAGCAGGAGAAGGTAGCAGAAGATAAGAATAGGTAATAAAATATAGTAGCAAAAGTAGGAACAAGAAGGTAGGAGTAGGTTAAAGTAAGGAGAAGTAAGAGTAGGAATAAGAAGGAGTAAGGATGGAGGTTATGTGTAGCTGTAGTTAGGATTAGATGTCAGCAGGAATAACTAGGTTTATGAGTAGGACTAAGAATACGTGTAGAAGTAGAAGTAAGTAGAAGCCTAAGTAGGAGTGAATATGAGTAAGATAGGAGTAATTAGGGATAGGTGTAAGCAGAAGTAAGAGTATTAGGAGTAATTAGGTTTGTGTCAGGGTAAGTAGGATTATGTAGGACTACGTGGAAGTAAACAGAGTAGAAAATAAGTGAGAGTAGGAGTAAGTAAGTGTACAAACTGGAAAAGGTAGAAACACATAGGAGAAAATGGAAGAGTAGGAGTAAGTAGCACTAAAATAGAAGTAAGTGAGAGAATGTAGGAGGAAGAGTGGAAGTAAACAGAAGCAAGTAGGATACTATGAGCAAGTAAGAAAAAGACTGAGCAAATGTAGAAGTAAACAGAAATAACAGCAGAAGTTGATAGTTGTAAGAGTTGGTATACCTAGATAGGTGGAAGTAGAAGTCTGTAGGAGTAAGTGTGTTAGTAAGAAGGGGTAGGTAGGTGTAGTAAGTAGGAGCAAGAACAAACGTAAGCAGAGTAAGAGTAAGTGGGGCTAAGCATGAAAAAACAACTGGGGGTTCACTGCAGGGAGTGGTGGTTGGATGCAGGACCTGGTGTGGTTTTGGTACAGTAAGCTATGATAAAAAAATACATTTAAAAAACCCTAACATTTGACTAGAAAAAATGAAGGTTAAAAGTGACGTTATAGTTAGGTATGGTACTTTATAATTAAGAAATTCACTACAAAAACCAAAGGTTAAAATTATGTTAGAGTTAAGTGAAAGTGTCAGTTACAACAGAACATTTTATTCTAAAATAAACACTGAAATTCGCCAGTTATAGTTTACTGAAGAAACAATAACTTGTGCCATGAATTATATATAATTTGTGCCCATGCCATGCACTGCTTGTACCCTCACATATTACATCACTTGTGACATGATTAATGACAGCATTGATAATATTGCTGATGTCATCCAAAATTACATAATTTATGACAACGCCTATGTTTCCTCTAACGTGCGCGCCTGCGCGCCCGCACACCTTTAAGGCACCGAGCGCGCAGTGTCCCATGTGAAGCGCGCACACATTCTCGCCGCCGCCCTCCTTTAAAACGCGAGTGGCGAAAAACGGCAATTTACCGGTTGCCTGAGGCCTTTGTGAAAGGATTCCTGTTAATCCCAGCGCCCGTCATGCGCTGCAAATAACAGAAATACTTTCACAAATGCCCCCAATCAGCACCCAGCCGCGCTCTATTGAGAAAAGACATGCATCAAGTCCAACAGCACGACGTGTGCTTTACACATCGTGCTTTCGGACTTGTTTTTTTTCTTTTCTAAATACAGCGCAGCTGGGTGCTGATTGTGGGCCATTGTGAAAATATTCCTGTTAATTTCAGCGCATAACGGGCGCTGGGATTAACAGGAATCCTTTCACAAAGGCCCACAATGAGCCGCAGCCATGATCCATTACAAATGCAGCAAGTCCAAAAGCACGAGTGTAAAGCACACGTGGTTCTGGACTTGATGCATGTCTTTTCTCAATAGAGAGACGCTGCGGCCTGTTAATTGCAGTGCATGACGGGCGCTGTGATTAACAGGAATACTTTCACAAATGCCCACATAATTCACATGCAACGTCCATGTACATAGCTGCCAAGGTGTCAGATTGCTGTGTGTGACATTTTCCTAATTTTAGTGTATTTGAGTGACAATTCAATGACAATGAGTGACACTTTTTGCGAGCAAAATCAAGCAGTGATGACCAGGGAAACCTATAAATATCAGAAATTACACTTGTGTGCGCAACAAGAAACTCCTTAAGATCTAGAAACCGCTGTAACCTAATCGAGGTGTAAAACAAATATCTAACAATGACGTTACAACTTCAACTTCGACCATCAGCAGGAACATTCCTAATGTTAATTTTTTACACTTACCAAGTCTCTCAGTCACAATGCTGCAGCTGGGAATCTAGAGCCATGGGCCTTCGTTGTCTCTTGGAGTCCATCGCCCTGCTTGGCTGCATACAGGTGCTGGGAATTGGGAGAACTTATCATGTAATGACGACGGCGAGAGGAGCTGCTAAGTCGCGAGAGCCCTGCTTCTGCCTTTTAAAGACACTCAGGACCTCCTCTCAGACTCACACCGACCGGACACAGCACATGGGGACCCCCCACGACTGGGGCTGGGCAGGCAGCAAGTGTCAAGGTCAGGAGGTGACTGGTCGAATACTGGCCTCCTCCTGTTTATTTAATTCTGCACAGGGGCACAAATGGCAATTAACTCTTGGGGTCCGGGCGGGCAGGAAACTGAGATTAAAAATAACTCCGAATATTTTTTGCAGTGCCTGCCTGGGGCTACATGTTTACTTTTTGGACTGATATGTACTAATAATTCTATCAGAAGTAACTCGAGTGAGCTTGCAGTACGGTCTGCATATTGGCAAACCGGTCTCTTTTATTTTTTTTCAGTTCTTTTTTTCAGTTCTTTATGGTGAAGGGTGGGTTGAGGCTATGTGTCACCAGCCTCGGGAGACTTTCGTTAGAGTTTTTTCCAATAAAAGCTTGGGAGTTCCAGGCCTAGGGGCTATAAATAGTGCTGCTCAGGCCCTCGCGTGTCGAAGCAGGTTTCAAATAGGCCCGTAAGCTTAAAAGGATCAAACTGGTCACAAAGGCTCAAAGAGGCTCTGGAAAGACGCAAACTAATGTCTCGTGGGCACTTTGAGAGCACGTGCCTGTAACTTCTGTTCTTGTTTTCTCTAAACGATGTCATTGGAACGTGCCAGACACATAGCCTGTCATGAGGTTAGTGCCCCTTCACCAAGGCCAGTAAATGCTCAAAAGCAGGTGGATACATTAGCACCGAACGGCGAGCTCAGTTGTGAGAGGCTGAATACTAAAATATACAATTCTCTGACAGTCTTCATTTTTTGTGTCACACACTTAACGACTGCATCATGTTTCATATACACTCCAGGAATAAACAGACAAAAAAGAAAACTGTCAGGTCTGAAAATTCCCCAGCTGACCCACACAGGTCAAAGCTAGCCAGGACGCTGTATTATTTCAAAACATGTCTCCAGCGGTCCGCCCCGGTCGGCGCGCCGACATCTATGCAGCCAGTGGCACAGATCATACAAGCAGGCTGTCACAGAGCTACACCAGGCTCTGCTGATTGTAACGCCACTGTGTCACTGTTAAAAGTAATTTGTTGGACGGGCATCACAGTCTCAGTCATGATCTGAGCGGCCCAAAACGAGATTAGTACTGCGACTAGTAAATCTGTTGCGCAGCTCTTTCATTGCTGAAAAGGCGCAAAGACTGACTGCAGTACTTCAGCTGCATTAGAGGTAGCTGACGAGCGCGCGTTAAGTGATTTTATAATTTACAAAAGCCCATTTTCATTATTAGACGTAGCAGAGTGAGAGCTAGCTCACTGCAGCCACTGACTCACTTTACTTACTTCCGGGCGCGATTAAGACTTTCGGGCTCAGCAGCAGCTGCACAATTGTGTGCTCTGGACCGCCGAGGTCGATGGGTTGGGTCATTCATTTTTCATGTAAAATTTACCAAGGTGCCACTGGCTGCAGCCTCCCACAACTTAATCCCAAGAACTGCAGCCATTCGCTCGCACCGCCGTTCTCCCGGATGTGATGTCAGTCATCATTTAATGCGGCGCCGCGCGAATCGTGTTGTTACATTGTACCAGCTAGACCTGCAAAGCAGCTCAACCAGCCCCCAAGCCTGCCGGGAGCAGCGCGCATGGCACGCTCCACTCCAGCGTTAGTTTCAGTCCGAATTATTCGTGCATGATTAGCAGCCAGCGCTAGGATTTGAGAGCCAACAGGCCCTATACTTATGCGTGACTGCATTTCAGTGCGGTGATGCAGACCACCACACTGAAATGCGTTTGTCTAACGCTTGATGCGTGATACTTGGCAGGCCTGCATGTAAATCCAGATGACCCATACTCAATGCCGAAAAAGCTCAAAACCAATTTCTTCAAAAAGCACTATACACTCACTTCATCAAACTCGTAAGTAAATTAACGTCATTCAATTCACAGAGCCAGATAGAGTTATAGCACCAACATTCAAGATAAGAGGAAGCGGAGGGTAATGTGTGAAATGAAGGTTTGTAAAATGGTTCCAGTATGACACGTAGGAGTAAACACCATGTTACAGCGGCGCATGTAGAAGAATCAGAGACCTGCGTAAATTGTCAGCTATGCATTTCTCTAAAAGGTCCGTGTGTTGTACATCCGAAAGACATTGCCTTTCCTTCATCCCCTCGGTTGTTTTGTTTAAAAGTTCAAAAGACATAAATAATAAGTTAGTGCTTTTATTGCCATATGAGTCATAAGAAAAAGCCAGAAGTAATCATTCCACAAGATTAGAACCAATACCCCCTTACATTTAAATGATTTACTCCCAAAACCATCATCTGGTAGTAAAAGAGAGATGGCTGCGGCCCCTCATGCCCTTGGGCTTAGGGGCCATTAACTTTAAACCTTTGCCTAGCCAGTCATTTCCAGGTATTGCCTATAGAAAGCCTTTATTTGTTGTTGATGACATATTGTAGACACAGGGGTAGGCAAAAAGCAAACTAAAATACCCCCCCAATTCGATCGGTACCTCAAATGCCATCAGGAGAGTGAATCTAGTAAGGTCTGTCCTCTCTAGAAGAGGTCCTTTCACCCCCCCTATCTATTAATCTCTCCACCCTTTAAGCCTTTCATCCAGTGTCCATTTCACCTGTCTATTCATGCTCCCATCCGTCTGTCTTTTCATCTAATCCATCCATCCTTCCTTTACCATTCCATCCATCCATCCATCATTTCACCCACCTTTTATCAATCACCCATCCTTTCACCCTTCCATCCAGGTTCCCATCCATCTATCCAAACATTATCCTTCAATCCATTCTTACGTGCACCCACCCATGCAAATATAACTTTATTCTTCCATCTCTCAAACCTTTCACCTTTGTATCCATCCTTATTTTGACCTCTCCTTCTTGTCGCAGTTTCTTCCTTCTTTTCATATTTCCTATATTCATTCTTCCTTTCTGCCCTCTCTTTCTCTTTCCCTCTATTTCCCTCATTCTTTCTCCATCTGTTATGGTTTCTACCCCGCATTTAGAAAAGAAATGCAGCAAGTTTTTATATAGTGCGAACTCAACCCAAAAGTATTGGAGCGCTTTACATGATTTAGTATTATATATTTTTTTGTAGGCATGGGGAGATTAATTGATTTGCCCAGAATCACAGGATGTTAGGCTGACCCGAGACTAAAAACCCATCTCGTAAACCGACAGCTCAAGCATTAAGCCACAACCCCAACCACAAGAGCGGTAGCATTTTCAATATAATATACAACTTGATGCAAAAAACAACCATTGACAAAGACAATAGTCTTGGCTTCTTGTAGGTGTAATGTTACTTGTATTATATATCTGGATGCAATGACAGAAGCAACAAAATATCAGTAAGGTGGCAAACTATGCGATGCACATATTTTTGGCGTAATTTCTTTAAAGCCACACCCTTAATTGCATTGGTTACGCCCCTTTGAAAGATCCCCGAGTATTTTCATCCCAATCAAAGCCTTGGTCTACACGCGTGGTCAGGTTCTTGGCGCACATAGCCTTGGCTGCAGCGCACAGAGACATTACTCTGCCACACACAGAGGAAAATAATTAGAGGGAACTTTGGACAACACTGTGCATTGATGGGGCGAAAGTTATAGTTACTTCAGTTAACTATGTGTTGACTTTCAGTATTTTTTTGTTTTTTTAGTTAGTATGTTGTATTGGATATTTTCACCTAACTATAATGCTGTTATAACCTTTAGTTTTTTATTTGAATTTCTGTGGTTTTTTTTTAATATAAAGAAAAATAATATTACCCTAGCTGACTGAAACTTCACTTTTAACTTTTGTTTTTTTTAGTTAATAAATACACATACACACACCCACAAACACACAAAGAATGTGTATGTGTTTTACCGTTAGTCATGTGATGGTATCTTAACCCCTTCGCTGCTGCGGACATTCCGCTGCAGCGCTGGGGGGGGCAGGGAGGCAGCGCGGCGGGCCTGTGCTCATGACGGAGCCGCTCCGTCATGAGCCACAGTTGAGCTGTGCTCATGACGGAACGGTTCCGTCATGACTCCGCCCATTTGCGTTGTCGCCCCGCACAGGCGGGGAAACAGCGCCGCGCAGGCGGAGCGGCCGCCGACAGGATTGTCATGACGGAACCGTTCCGTCATGAGCACACGGCAACCGTGGCTCATGACGGAACGGTTCCGTCATGAGCAGGGAAGGGGTTAATTATCTTTCCCAACATGCCCGCTGAGTAGTTATCTTATTTCTAGAGGCAGAGTTGTACCATGCGAGGTGGCTGGCTTTACCTGCTGAGCAGATTACAAGTGAGAGAACCATGTATTTAATCTCCTGATTATTTAGATCTAGCGTACCATGATGTATCATTAATGAATTTTAATATCCAATAATGTCTTAGAATGTTCGGCCACAATGGATGTTTCTCTATGTATCACAACACCGAAAGGAAGCAATGGCTAGACAGAATTCAAAGCACATAGAGCACCTTATTGTGAACTGAATGCACGTGCACGTGATGAAGTCTCAGGGCCTGATTTGAAAAGACCTGTCTTTTTATGTGCAAAGACTCTGCACTCATAAAGATACTACTCGTAAATCCTTTTGTGAATACCAAACAAGTCTAAACTTACATGAAAGTGTAAGTTTACCTTTGTGAATCAGGCCTCAGTATGACATGCACTGTATGCTGCGCTGTGTCTGGGAGCTGTGCAGCGCCAGTGACTGGGGTTGGTGGCATGTACCGCTACTCTTGTGTTCTTGTAATCAGCTGTGCATTTCTGCCATGGGTATAGTAATTGAAACTAGTTTTGTTATCTTTTCCATAGTTACTGCCTGCTTTGTTGTTCTTCGTTTTCTCTTGCTCCTTACTTGATATTGTGCCCTTGAATTGTTCCATCACTCTTCATTGTTGTGTGTGCTTCACCACCATCTATGCACTGGATCACTTATACATACATTCACCCACTCACCCTTCTACAGTACACAACCCTGGCACACACAAACTCCCTAATATTCAATGAAAAGGCTCTTTCAGTTATAGGGTAGGGCTATTGGTTTTGTCAATGTTTGTTTATTTTTTTCTAGCTTGCTGTAGTGGTTTTAAAACGTCAAGTTGTCAGCATTGTTTTTTTTAGGTGTTTACTTATGAGCCTACACATTTGCCAGCACTCTCTGATTTGTATGTGGTTAGTGGTGCCAGTCTGTTCTTATACCGCTCTCTTTGTTCTAACCTTAATAAGTCACTTTCTTGGCAGAGACTCTGAGCATTAACATTGTGATTGCACAACATACACGCGTCTGTCATAAGCCACATTGTTGGATACATGTAGTTTGAGTGTCATAAACTAAAGAGAAGAGCAGGACATAGATTCATTCTACAAAAGGCCGGGGGTAGTGGCTATGACATCAAGCATCAGGTGACTGAAACGGCCGTCTGTCCATCTCCTGATTACTCGATGACTTCCAGGCTGGACGGCCAGGCTCTGATTGGCAAGGCGGGCATGGGCCCATGGGCCTGTGCCCGAGGCCTGTTGGTGGCCGTTTTTAGGTCTCGGGACCATCCGGTTTGCCGAAGGCAGAACCGGAAGTCGAGAGATTTAATGACTTGGAGAAGATATGATATGATATGATATGATGTGCATTTGTAAAGCGCAATTGCTGCCCGGAGGCGTCCAAGCGCTAAGAATACTCAAATCCGTACAGTGGCCCACACAGGGAGAGAAGGAGACTTAGACTGGATGAAATAAAAAGGTTTTCAGCTGTTTACGGAAGGACGTGAGGTTAGAGTTGGCTCTGAGATACAACGGGAGGGTGTTCCAGGCTCTAGCAGCATTATGGGAAAAAGCTCTGCCTCCAGCTCTAGCTCTTTTAATTCTGGGGGCTGTTGCCAGAAAAATCTGACTAGAGCGTAGGCTTCTACTAGGCATATAATGCGAAATTAGGTCCCGCGTGATACTTGGGCCGGTGTTCCAGAAGGCCTGGTGAGCTATGCACATAGCTTTAAACATAACTCTCTGGCGCACCGGTAGCCAGTGTAGGGACACCAGTCCAGACCTCACTGACTCTCTCCGGGGAAGGTCGAGTAAAATGCGTGCTGTACAATTCTGGACTATCTGAAGCCTTCTTAAAGTGGATTCAGGAGCGCCAAGATAGAGTGCATTGTTGAAATCAAGGCGTGACTGAATTAAGCCTTGTACGGCCACTTGTTTAGCTTCCAAGGGAAGGAGAGGAAGAATTTTTTTTAACATCCTCATAATGGCAAAACAGGTGGCTGAAATTGTTATGGATTGAACGTTGAAGGACAAGGATCTATCCAACCAGACTCCAAGACTCTTAATACTGTTTTTAGGAGCAGGGGGGGTCCCAGACTTGACGGCCACATGGAAGGATGGAGACTAAGATTTGAAGGGCCTAGGAGCATAAGCTCAGTTTTGTCCCCATTCAGTTTTAGGCACGATAGGGACATCCAGGTCTTCACTTCCTCCAGGCAGTCTCTGAGCCCACCCGGCGCAGATGGATTAGCTGCCTGTGTCATAGAGACCACCAGCTGCGTGTCGTCCGCATAGGAGATCATCTTAATTCCAAATGGGCGGACGACATCAGCCAGCGGCCTCATGTACAAATTGAAGAGTGCAGGGCTCAAAGAAGAGCCCTGAGGAACTCCGCAATTAAGAGGTTTGCTGGAAGAAACAGACTCGCCCTCAAACACGCGAAAAGATCTGTCCTCTAAGAAGGACTGAAACCAAGACCAGGCTTCTTCCTTTATCCCGGCCTGAGAAAGACGGTCCAGCAGAGTGTCATGGCTGACCGTATCGAAGGCTGCGCTGAGATCAAGAAGGATCACTGCCACTGATCCTCCTTGATCCAGGATTTTTCTGGCTTCCTCTGTGACCATGAGGAGGGCGGTCTCCGTGCCATGTTTTGGTCTAAAGCCTGTCTGGGTAGGGTCCAGTAAGTGGTGCTCTTCCAGGAAACTTATCAGTTGAAGGTTTATGTGTTTCTCCAGGATTTTACTGATCCATGGGAGCAGGGAAATGGGGCGGTAATTACTCAGGTTGGTAGGGTCCAGATTAGGCTTTTTCAGTAAAGTTCTCACCATGGCCTGCTTCCATGCCGTCGGGACCGTTGCAGAGAAGATGGAGGCATTTAGGGCCTCCTTAATGATGGGTAGGCTGGTCTGTGAGGCTGCCATTATTATATTTGGAGGGGCTGGGTCATCCGGAGAACCGGATTTTACTTTTTGTGCTAAGGAGCCAAGAGTGACGAGATCCAAAGGAAGGAAGTAAGTGAGCGTGGGTGGCTGTTGGCTGAAGGGGGAGGTCACAGGTTGAAGTGAAGGGGAAGGGTTTTTCGGGGGAAAAGTAGAGTAAATAGAGCTTATCTTGTGATGAAAAAAATCGGCAATGTTGTTGCAGTGGGTAATGGACTTGTCCGCCTGCGAGCTGGGGGGCTGTTTAGTGAGATTTTTAATGATATGAAAAATTTCCTTAGGTTTAGATTTGGCCTGCAGACTTGAACCAGCCCCTCTTCTCCCCTGTTCTCCATTGGCTGGCCTCTTGAATGCTGGCCAGCCACTGGAGAAGAGGTTAGTCATTCAGATTAGGCCCCGTCCTTTTCGGATAGGGGGGCGTGTTCTTTGCAAGAAGTCTCAAGGAGGAGATAACAGCAAAACACGCCCCCGCATCCGAAAAGGACGCTGCGTTTCTCCGAGGCATTTCTGCTCTGCCTCGGAGAAAGGCGGTGGTGTCTTCCGGTGCCCTCGGCTTGTTTCCCTCGCTCCTGCTAAATTCCAACATCACTGTGAGCGTATGCATTTTCACACGTACGCCCGTGTAATTGACCGCTTCGCACCGGCTTGAAAGAAGAGCAGGATTCAGTCTTCCCTTCGACTTTGACGGACATAGACGGTTGCTCAGTTGTTTATAGCGCATTTTCAGTCTAATCGCACACATAGTAAATAACGGCAAAGAGATATGGATAGGCGTCTATTTGTTTGATTATTTTGACACGTACGTTCGTGATATTGACAGGTCTACACCTGCCCATCTGCAGAGCAGGATTGGGTGCTTTCTTTCACTTTTGCTTTTAATGACATGTGACGGTTGCTTGGCAAGCGGTAAGCTTTCACCACACCAGTTTTCTCTCTATAAATGCGCTCAGCTTTTCATCATCCATCACATAGTGAACATCGGCGTGAGACATGGTCGCGCTTTCATTCGTCAGTCTATTAGATTGTTTTCAACAGCAGGACCGGGCTCGCGCACAGCGTACTCAGCACTAGCTTGACCTCTGACATGCGCGCGGCTATTATACAGCCCTTATCTCAATCCAGCACATAGTCTACATTAGCGTACTAACACGGATACACGCGTAGTTGTTAGTTGGTTTGGTTGTTGGCTCCAATTCCTTTTAGAGGACCGTGACGGTTCCTGTACGTTAATTAACCACACTGAGCACGCTTAGCTTCCGACTTGCACATTGGTTTTAGCCTTATTTGGAGCTGGTTTTACCAACAGATGCCTCTACCCTGTTTTTCTAAAGTAGAGACTAACTAATACGGAGCACTCTATGCCCGACGTACAACATACATAAGAATCGCATTATTTACAAGGGCCAGCAGATTTATCGAGAATGGCCTATTCTACCCCTTCATGAGTCATTACCCTCTCAAGTAAGTACATTGAATAGGCCCATGGACTGGATGAAAGGTAGGAGGCAGGATGAGCCTGTGCTGCGGAGCCGGGGAGAGCGAGCAGGCGGGGGGAGCTCTACCATCTGTGTGCCCCCTGATACCGCGCCCCTCAGAGACGCTTGGTGCTCGGGTATCTTTATTTACAACTGTTAAATTGTTTTCCCAAAAAAGGCTGGATCCGCGGGGTCTCCCGCTGAGCGCTAGTGTTGCCCAATGTACTTCGCGCCCCCTTTCCGACACCTCAAGTTCCAGTAATCTCTTGGAGGGCTTTTTGAGCCCAGTAGCTTAAAGGCAGTTTCTAGCCTGTAAACCGTGTTGTATCGTGAATAAACCAAGCCTCAGTATTCACTTGTGGAGATTCTGCTGTTCATAGTCCCCTACTGGTTAAACAAGCATTTACAATGCAACGGTCTCGGCATTGTTAAAGTTAGAGGTATTGGCATTGCTCATGACATTATTTTTGTTTATGTTTTTGTTTTTAAAACATGTAGAGAAACGGCATTGTTGTTTACAATGTCAATAGCTTAGTCAGTGTGTGTGTAGGTGGCTCTGTGTGTGGGTGCAAATGCAATAGGTCTCGCATTTGAGAGTGATTAAGCTATTGACATTGTAAATAACAATGCCGTTTCTTTAAATGTTTTAAAAACAAAAACATAAACAAAAATAATGTCATGAGCAATGCCAATAGCTCTAACTTTACCAATGCGGAGACCATTGCATTGTAAATGCTTGTTTGCGTGGAGTAAGCAGGGCAATCCGACCAGGGCCATCCCTGTCTCCACTGCAAGTGCACACCATACAAGGCTGGCACTACAGCCTTTGCATACGTATCCTGCGCCTGCCCCACCTCAGTCTGGGCCATTGTCAGAGGCAGAATGTTAATGGCCTGCTCCTTGCGTCACAGCGTGAGCCGTCCCTGCCCCTGGCTCCCTCCAGGTGTGACAGAGGCCTCAAGGAGCTGCTGATGGGAAGCCATTAGCACTCTGTCCCTGCCCCTGGCTCCCTCCAGGTGTGACAGAGGCCTCAAGGAGCTGCTGATGGGAAGCCATCAGCACTCGCTGTGCAGATGACTGGGGTAGGGAGGGGGACTGGAAGTTAAGGTGGCCAGGGCCAGCGAGGGAGCTCCTCTGGTTATTTGTGTCCCTCTCCCCTTAAAAATTAGTCTCTGTTGTACTGCTTCTTTTCCTGCCAGAGGACGACTTCACACTATATAAACCTACAAACAAACAAAAAAAATATTCTAGAATGGGGGCCACTTTTTTGGGAATGCCCGGGCCTAATTGTGATCTTAATCCGACAGCTGCACTGGACCCCTTCACACTATCACAAACAGCCTATCCACCTTGTGTTGGTTTAATGAATGCCCTGCAAGTTAACCAAGACTACAACGCCCAGAATGCATTAGGGTGACACTCAAAATGTCAGCACAGGTAACAGCGTCCGTAATTACATGGAGTGAGATAGAGGATGTGGAGTAGCGACCACAGCTGCCGACTTTGGAATTGGAGTACCACATTCAAATCTTGACTCCGTCCTAAGAGCCTGTGAGTCTGGGCCAAGCACTTAACCTCTCCATGTTTAAAAACAAAAAAACGAATGTGACCTGGTGTAGTTTACCTGATGCTCCTTTAATGCGCTGCAATACCTTCGGGTTGAGTTCGCGCTATAAAACAAAAGTGCAAAAAAAAAAATTTAAATAAACATTCGTCTTCCCAGCTGCTGGTGGCTCAGGCCAGGTGGCCAGGTGAAGTTTCACATATAGAAACTATAGAAAGTGAACTGTCTCTTAAAGCCTGTTTATTTTCGGTACCTGCCAGAGCCGTCCTGATCCCAGAGACAAGGGATAGCAAGTGCTGTGAATGGGGTGGCAGAATGAAAGCGTGGTGGCAAGGGACATCTTAAGGATTTTGGGGGCCCTGGGCAAAACATATTTTGGGGGCCCCTGTTCAGAACAGCTTTGAATTTATGATTCAATTTGAGCCCCTGTTTCCCACGCAGTTTCCGCTTCCTCAGCTGCATTAGCGATCCAGTTTGCATCATAGGCATTAGCCTATATATTCCTGATACAAACAGATGCGTGCAGCTGACAGCAGTAGGATTTAGTGTTTCCTGCCCTGCTACTAGGTTTTTAATACTTTTTAAAATTGTATATTGTGGCTGAATTACTCTGTGCTTTTTAACAATTTCTTCTACCTACGCGCACTTGCACTTTACTTGATTCTGCTTGCCTGCATCTCCTTAGCTGCTCCGATTCGCATCTCACTTTTTCTCCATTTCTGGTCAGCCGTGGCTGATACGCCGTTGTGCGGAGGGCTGGGGCTACTATCGGGCTCCTCACTTCCGCCCATGTAGTTTCCGCTTCCTCAGCTGCGTTAGCGGTCCAGTTTCATCAAAGGCATTAGCCTATATATTCCCGATGCAAACGGACGCGTGCCTTCGGCGCGCCGCTGATGTGCCAAAGGCAAGGCCCTCTGCGCTCGTCACCATCCGGGAAGCGTCTGGCTCTGGCCATGCTGCCCAGTTCCCCTCCGGTGAGTTTCTTCCACTATATTACAATAGGGAAAAACTGCTTAGCCTTAGGCGGCTACCATTATGTCAGTGTACAGCCGCTGATCAGAGCTTGGAGGTAGAATTTCGATGCAATAAGTGCAACTGGTCTCTCCTCCAGCCTAGGAAACTTGCACCCAAGATCATCCCACGCAACAATAAGTGTAAAAACAATAAGAAAACAGAGGACTTAAAGGCCACCATTTTAAATTGTCGCTCTATGCAAATGCATGAACCACACATTTATGACCTACTTTTAGACAAACTACCTGATCTTTTATTTCTCACTGAGAGCTGGCTGTCTGTAGCCTCCAACCCTACTATCACCTTGGCCATCCCTACGGATTATAAAATCTTTAGGAGAGACCGACAAAGTGGGAAGGGGGGCGGTGTCACCATAATTTACAATTGAAAACTAGACGGCTCTCCCATACCAATGGAAAACATTGAGGGTGCAGAGTCCTTAGGCTTCTGCTGTACCTTATCCCCCATCATAGCATAGCTGTTTTTCTGATTTACAGACCTCTCATTGCAATTGGAAATGTTATTACTACGCTTAATACAGCCACCACCTCCCTGGTCTTAAAATACAACTGCCTTATTCTGGGAGATTTCAATATGTATATGGACAATGGAAAAGACCCTCAAACAATTTCCTTGTTGGGGACGCTGCAGGCCTGCAACATGTTTCCATCTATTTCTACTGCCACCCATGAGAAGGGCCATACCCTAGACCAAATCTTTCACAACTTTGACATATAAGCAAGCCTACCTCTTCCCATTACCTGGTCTGACCACCTCCTATTCAAATGTGTCATTCCCAACTCTGCCACAGCCCCTCAGGCTAACACAAGGCACAGGGTCCCTAATTACAGGACGTTCCATAAAATATCCATCCCGATGTTAGCAGATGCCCAAGGTTGTTCCTCACCGGAGCTCTCTGGCTGCCCCGACTCGGACACCCTCTCAATAGATTCCTGGCTCAGTACCAACATTGGTACAGTGGTACCGGTTGCTTCCTGCTCCTCAAAGAGGTCGGCCTCACCAGCTCCATGGTTTAACGGTTCCCTCAGATCTAGCAAAAGAAATTGTAGAAAAATGGAACGGAAATGGCGTAAATCCCATCTACCTGCGGAAGGTGTATAAAGACAGCTTAAAAGCTCATTACATTCTTGTGAAGGCAGCCAAGAAAAACTTCTTTCAAACCAAAATAGAAAATGCCCAAAATAAGAGTAAGGAAATCTTTAGCATAGTTAAATCCTTTACCGTCCCGTAAGCAGGCACAAAGGAAGGGCCATGTACGGAAGAATGGTCTAAGCAAATAGCTCAATTCTTCCACAAAAAGATCTCCGTGATCCAACAAGCCTTCAGTAACATCTCAGAGGAAGAACTGACCTTCTACCTTAGTTCCAAAAGCAAATTTCACCTCTTGGATCCTCCATCTTTACTAGTTTTCCCTGAGTTTTAGCTTGAAGAGTCACTGACCCTTCTCTAAAGCATTAAGTCTGGCTCTCCTACCGACCCATGTCCAGCGAATATCCTGAACCTATTAGCTCCCACCATAAACCAGCTCTTTAATGCTTCCCTCTCCTCAGGCAACATGCCGAAATTATTTAAGAATGCTAAGATTCTTCCACTGATAAAAAAGGCTAACGCCAAACTGATGGACCTTGCCAACTACAGGCCAATCTCCCTTCTTCCTGCCCTCTCCAAAGTATTAGAAAAGCATGTAAACAAGGCCCTCCAAAAACACATTGATGATGGGAAGCTCCTTCATGAGTCCCAATCCGGTTCTAGGGCTAACTACAGTACGGAGTACTCTCTCCTGGATGTGACTGAATTTCTCAAGGGTAAGCTGGACCAGGGAGACAAGGCTGTTCTGATAGTGCTCGATCTGTCGGCGGCCTTCGATACGGTCCCACATGAGAGGTTCCTGGAGAGACTTGCTAACATCAACCTGGGGGGGCGCCTTAACATTGATGTCATCCTTCTTGGCAAATAGATCTCAGGACATCTGGCTCCCACCTTTCTCATCCCCGGTTCCGGCCATGAATGTAGGTGTCCCTCAGGGCTCCATTCTCAGTCCTACCCTTTTTAATATAGATCTATCCCCCTTTGCATTTCTGGTAGAGGAAGTGAGCGTCAAAATTGGTTCCTATGCTGATGACACTCAGCTGATTTTTACATGTGAAAAAGGAACCGACTTTGACGGTGCAATGATTAGGTCTTGCTTCACAAAGGTTTTTAACTGGCTTAAGATCAATCAGCTGAAGTGCAATCCTGACAAAACTGAAGTTATTTTCTTTGGTAATCCAGAAACGCCTGACTGGAGCTCTTGGTGGACAAAAGATCTGCTGCCCCTGCCCGCGGAAAAGGAGAAAGTCAAAAACGTAGGAATTGTCATATACAAGACACTCTCCATGCGCTTTCCAATCCAAACTCTAACTGAAGCTTGCTTTGGCATACTCCGGATGCTAAAAAAATTCCTGCCACTGTTACCGCATGAGAGTAGAAAGATCGTGGTGCAGGCTCTGGTGACATCAAAGCTATGTCAACAGCTTGTACCTCGGTCTTCCCAAAGCCCTTATCCAGCACCTACAAGTAGTACAAAACGCGGCGGCCAGAGCCTTCCTGAGACCTAAACCCAGAACTAGTATGAACCCTATTCTTAAGTCTCTACACTGGCTCCGCATAAAAGAACGGATCAACTTCAAAGCGATGACCATCTTCTTTAAAGCTTTCCACAGCTTAGGAGCCGGCTACCTAAATAAGCGCGTTAATCACTGCACAACATCTAGACCCCTAAGATCTTCCAATGCCTACCTGGCCATCATGCCTAAAATATGCCAGGCCCGCACTGGAGGCAGATCCCTCTGCTTTCTAGGCGCAAAATTGTGGAATAGACTCCCTGGGTCTCTGAGACTAACCACAGACCTACCCACTTTCAGGAAGAACTTAAAAACCTGGCTTTTTAATAACTGATGGGTCTTTTACGCACGTTTTCCTCCCACTGTCATGTGCCAGGACACTCTAGTCTGAGTGGCTGCGCGCTTTATTAAATACATTATTTCATTTAATTTCATTTGGTCCCTGACAGTGCAAAGGAACACTCGTCCAAATTCTAAGGGCCTTATTTATGAGGCCTTGTTTCACTTTTATGCCACCGGTGCGTCCTTTTTTGTGACGCACCGGGAGCGAAAAAAAATGTGCCATGTTGCGCCCTATTTACAAAGTGACGCATCTAGGCAGATGCGTCACTTTGTAAACCACTGCACCACATTATACCTGCGCCAGGTATAATGTATGCAGGGTGGGTGTTCCCCCGCAAAAAGCCTCGTAGAAGTGGCACATTGAAATCTATGAGAACTCAGTCCGCCACTTCTAGGAGGCCATTGCGTCAATATCTTACACCTGCCTCATAGCAGGTGTAAGACTGATGCAGGCCCTTTCACATGGGGCTTGCCCCATGTGAAAAGACACATTGCTGGACTTGTGTCTATTTTCAGACACACCCAAGCAATGCATCACTTTTGCGCCTACAGATACGCCAGAAATACTGACGTATCTGTAACTCCTTGCGACATACAGTAAATTTGACGCATCCGTCATGTCGCAAGGAGGGTGCACTAAGAAGTGACGCATCCCTGTTTTCACACAGCGATGTTTCACTTCTCATAAATAAGGCCCTAAATGTGTTTACATCTAATATTCAGGGATAGGTATGTGTGTTTTCAATACACAGCAGCAGCTCACCAATATTACTGCAAATAATCTCTGTGACGCCCTCCCATTTCTTATATGTTAGGCCGTGTTTTGATCTAAAAGAAACTTTTTTTCTGTATATGGCATGAAACATAAACACATCAGGCACATAAAACATAAATTCAAGGAAAACAGTATTGAAAACAATCCGTTTAAGAAATAATCAAGGTCACTAGGGCAAAACTCTGGAGAATGGAGCTGACTCTGTCAGGGGGCCCCCTGAAAGGCTGGGGCCCTGGGCCAGAGCCCACTTTGCCCATGCATTAAAACGTCTCTGGTGGTGGCAGCAACTCTCAACCCCTCTCCCCCTCCCCCCCCCCCATTTTTATTGGGGCGATCCATAGCTGCAGCAAGGGCCTACTTCTTCGTCTGTGTTCTATCTACAATCGATAAGTCAGTTCTTATAGCGCGCACCTACTCACCAGTAAGGGTCTCAAGGTGCCGGGAAGGAGTGGGGGAGGGGTCTGCCATTCAATCGAAGAGCCGGGTCTTGAGGTCCTCCCTGAAGTGAGGCAGTGAGGGTGATTGCCTGAGGTGCAGAGGTAGGGAGTTCCAGGTCTTCGCAGCGAGAGTGGGTTCAAACTTCCGCTCCCCTAATACTGAAACCCAGACAACTGCTCCCTAGTGTATCATTCCCTAGAAAGAATGTAAGGTGCAAATGATGTATTTCGATCACGTAGCAGGGGTATCAGGGTCAGGTGCCAGATGTGGTTTATTGTCTATGGTGGAAAGAGGAGGATGTACAGCAAGGTAGGTGGATGCAGCTTCCTTCAAACTGAATACACACCGCCTTGATACCGAATCCTCAGACACACGCCCTTTGTTTCCCAAACACACGAGAGCAGATGTTGCACAACAAACCGCATATCCTCAGCGGTGTACTGTCCTTCCAGGAAATAGTACACAGAATTACATCCTTTGTTCGGTATTACCAGAGGCATAATGATAGGTTTCAGAGTTACTCAGACCAAAGGTATTCACTCGCCCGCGGCAGGTCGATCTGAACCAGCTCATATCGCTGAACTCCCCGTGTGTGTGGGTGTGTGCGCGCGTCAGTGGTTTGTCTGTAAAGTTTTGGAACAATTTCGGAGCATCAAAGATATTTCACTGAACAAATCATAATTACACGTTTTCTTTGAAGAGCAGTCCCACCCGTGAACTTGTCCAAGTGATACATTGTTCTGTATTGGCTTTTATACAAGGCTGCCCTACTGATAGTGATGCCAAAAGGACACAATCACCCAGTTTACCACTGAATGCGGGCTGACCGACACGTCCCCTAGGGGACCCTCATAAGAGGGCGGGCACTATAGTGCCACAGGATAGCACACTGGACAGCCTAGTGTCCGGTGAAACCTTCAGGGTCCCGTGCGTCACTTCCGGCCGAGGTGGGGGAAGGTGGGAGGTATATATGCCTCCCCCGTCCACCTGGCGGCCTCTTTGTCCCTCATCCTGACGCCGTTTCCCTTCCTACCGCTTAACCAGCGTGTGGGAGAAGGTTCTTCTAATCCTCTTTATTTGTGTTGCAGGTGGAGTTACATGGCGATCCAGAGGCGGAAAGGTACTCAGGGGTACCCTCTTCAGGAGCACAAAGGGTGCTGAGGCCTAATATCCCCAGGAAGTCTGTGCGGTGGACCCTGGGGTGCGACGGCACCCCGTCTGTCCTACGGGTGGTTGGAAACCTGTACAACCGGGGGTCGCTTGAACGCTCCGCCTCTCGTAGGGGGGGGGCGTGAGTAATAGGGTGCACCTATGGTTCACCAGAAGTGGGAGGGGCTATCCCCTCACCACAACCGCTAAGCACCGATTGGCTAAGGCCACGATGCAAGTTGGCCCTTCAGGTGGTAGGCCGCGAGGGGCTGCTTGCCTTTGGATAGCCTGTAAGATAACCCACCATGTTGGCATATTTGGTATGCTAATAAACGTGCAGCAATTTTTCCCACCAAAAAGTTGTCTTGTCTGCTTATTTATGTGACACGTATGTTGCTGCGGGAGGGCTGGTGAGTGTGGCCGGTATTGGCACTATATCTGCAGTCACTGAGGGGAACCTCTACCAAGAAAATGTGCTTGTTAGAACTCCAGTCCGCAGAGTTCCACCCTATGTTCTGCACACTTAGGGGTCACTTAAAGTTTCATTGTGTGTGATGACTGGAGTAAATTCAATTGGCGGTGCTCCCACTCCGCCAAATTTGCTGTTTCTTCATTCTGTTTAATCTATTAAGACGTTGCCTACTCATTGCATCGCCCATAGCGCCTGCTCAGCAAAACATCAGTTTTAATGACAAAGTTGCCACAGTGGCAACTCCATCTAAGACAGAGAGACCCCCATCTGCCTGACTGGGATGTATGGTGGGCGGCCTTTCCTCGGGAAGGTGGAGAGTGAGACACTGGCCTGCCCTGATCTGGAGGCCTGGCCGCCATATTGTAAACGAACCCTAGGAGTGTCTCGCCACCACCTGTTCTCCTGTTGCACTGAAAAGGAAAAAAGGCTTGAAAGTCCCTTCAAACTGTACTTAACTCTTTGAAACTGCACTTAACTATTAGTGGCTGTTCTTAGGATATACTTCGAAAGAAAGAGGCGTTGAGAGTCCTTTCCGACTGCACTTAACTCTCTCAAACTGCACTTAACTATTAGTGCAAGTTCTCTGGATACACTTAAAAAGAAAAAGGTGTTGAAAGTCCTTTCAGACTGCACTTAAACCTCTCAGACTTCACTTAACTATTAGTGTCTGTTCTCTGGATATGCTTAAAAAGCGTTGAAAGTCCTTTTCAAACTGCACTTAACTCTCTCAAACTGCTCTTCACTATTAGGGGCATATTTACAAGGGAAGTGGTGGAGTGAGGTGTTAGCCTTCCTGGTTAACGCCTCACTCTGCCACTTCAGAAATGCAGGGCTGCACCATATTTACAAGAATATGGTGCAGCCCTGCGTTTCCCCCTGTGCTTGCACTGCACTTAGCAGCCTAGCGCCAACGCAGGCACCCTTGCACCATAGTGCAAGCGTGTCTGCCTGCAGGGGGAGATTGTTTATGTGCAGGAAGGTCCCTCTTCCTGCACATAAACAATTTTTAAATGCCATTTTGAAACTTCTATGTGTGCTGCAGCACACATAGAAGTTGCAAAACAGTATTTTTTTAAAAAAATAACTGTTTATGTGCAGGAAGGGGGACCTTCCTGTACATACACAATCATTGGCCTTTTGCTGTTTTCATGTGTGCTGCACAACACAGCACAGATGAAAACAGCTAAAACAAGGAGAAATTAAACATTTCTCCGCATTGCGCCAGGGTAAGACTAGGTTTTCCCTGGTCTTAATTCTGGCGCTGCCTCCTATTTACGCCTCCCTTGTAAATAGGGGGCAGCACCAGAATCAATATGTATTGTGGTGGAACTCCCACAGCAAAACCTATTGCCCTTCCCTTTCACGCTCAGCATTGCTTGACAGGGGGCCTTATTTGCAAGGTAGCGTTAAGCCACGTCAAGTGGCTTAATGCTGCCTTGTAAATAAGGCAATGCCCCTATCGCCATAGAAATGTCATAAAAAGTGACGTTCCCGTGGCGATAGGGGCTTGTGAATATGGCCCCCCAAGAGTCTGTTCTCTGGAAACACTTAAAAAGAAAAAGGCACTGAAAGTCCTTTCAAGCTGTACTTCACTCACTCAAACTGCACTCAACTCTCTCAAACTGCACTTAATTGTTAGGGGCAAATGTACACGCTCTAGCGATAACTATCGCTAACGCTAGTAAGGGGCAGTATTTTTATCACCGCTTACCGCTGAAAACTATCGCCATGTTAGAGGCGTATTAACAAGACGTCGCTGCATGGTAATAGTATCAGGGATCGCGGTGAAAACTGCAGCTAACATTAGCACGATGGCGATAGGAATTCCGGCGTTAGCAGGAGAAAACTACGGATAGGCCCATTAGGGGCAAACGTGAGTTTTTTTTGCCTCTAATGCAAAAAATAGCCTATCAGTCAACCTCCAATAGAAAATAGGCATAAAAACCAATAAAATGCAGAAAGGAGAAGGCAGGCCAAGTGCAGCACACATTAACAACCCATGCAAGCCACCCAACATCCTCGATGACCAGGATGAGAGCCAGGATGTCTCCCTGGACCTGCGTCTGGAGCCTGGATGCCTCACTTGACCCGCGTCTGCAGCCTGGATGCCTCGCTGGACCTGCGTCTGGAGCCTGGATGCCTTGCTGGACCTGCTTCTGGAGCCTGAATGCCTCTCTGGACCTGCGTCTGGAGCCTGGATGCCTCGCTGGACCTGCGTCTGGAAACTGGATGCCTCGCTGTACCTGCGTCTGGAGCCTGGATGCCCCGCTGGACCTGTGTCTGGAGCCTAGATGCCTCGCTGGACCTGCGCCTGGAGCCTGGAGTGGTATGCGGAGGAGCTGTGGAGTCGATGAGACATGTCGGTAGACATTGAGGCGCGACGATCACCCGTACCTGGTGGTGAAGTCTGGTAGATCGCATTGAGACACATTGCTGACCTGTGTAAGAAGACCACCTTGCACACTTTGGAGCTGTTAATAGTAGAGGTGCTCCTTCGCCCCAACGTAGGGAGGTCTGCATTGCATACTACTATCCACCACTACACCGGAATGCACGGAGGGGATTACCAATGGTGGGTGGTGCCTCTCTGCATCACAGGCCGGATCATGTTGGGCTGGCCGGACGCTGTGGAGGGTGAGGCCCCTGAGCTGTGCCGAACTTGTGTAGTGTGCGCTGCAACTTCACACCTAAGGGGGCCCTGCTGCATCAACTGCATTGGGAGGTTCACCAGCGAACTTGGCATCAACTTATGTACCCACGCTTGTGAAATCCCACCTGGCTGAGGCTCCTGCTGTCTGAGTCACAGATTTAGAGAGAGTGCAGCGGATTGCGTCACGGTGTCAATGTCCAGGTAAGGAGAAGGTGGGACGCGTAGCGCAGGACGCCTGGGGGTCGAGTCACCCAGGCGTAGCACACGTAGATGATGCACCCCCAGTGCCGGCTCATCTGCTATGTTGGAAGAGCGTCGCCCCACTGCTTTCGAGCAGTGCAGAGGAGGAACAATCATCACATGATGATAACTTACTGATGTAATCGTGTCATGTTTCCTTTGCGGGTGGGAGGGTGGGTAAGACTTCTCCAAGCACGGAGCAGGGCAGGGGCAGATTGGCATGCTCACTCAAGCGCGCAATGACTGTTTGGTCGGCCTTCTCAGGCCTCCCAAAGCAGTCATGCACATTTCCCTATTCATAATTCAGGCTGCATTACAGCCTGCATGGAGAACATGCCCACCCCTCCAGCCCCTGGCTGAATGCCATGTCCCATTGCCAATTACCAATCCCACCACTGCATCGCAGCATTGTGTTTGGCTCAGGGGAGGGATCCTGCCTGCCTACTTCCTGTTACTGGAAGAAGACGCAGGAGAGCAGGAGCAACAAAGACATGGGACCCGGCTTCTAAGTAATACTTCCCTCATTCAAATATTTACAACACCCACTCACACACACACACACTTGCATCCACGCCCCATCCAGTGTTCTTTGTGGGGTTTACCACCTCACATCTGTCCAGCCCCCCCCAGCACTTCTCAATGGCAGCCGCTGTGCGCCCATGCGCAGCGGGCGTACCACTCGTGTGTGAAAGGTACATACGTAGTTACAACGCATGCAATTACTTTGCATTCCATTCCAATACATACTAATATTAGGCATATTGCAACAGTAGGGAAGGTGTTGCATAGCGGAGTCATAAAAATTACTAATCCTACTTCAGTGAGTGCAACCCGTAAACTAACCTTTGCACCCCAAACCAAACCGTGAACACTAAAATTCCTTTTTGAGTCCCCAAAACACCCTAAAAATCACATTTGACCCAAATGTACACCTGCATTTTCATAATTGACTCCTAAACACACCCCAATTTTCTAATATTACCCAAGAATACACCCCAAATTTCAAATCCGACATCCAAAACCCAAATTCACCCGAGAAACTTAAAATTAACCAATTACTGACCTCACAAAGCGTTGTAATCAAATGCGATGTAAAGGCACCTGCGTTGTCTGAGTTGCATTGTTAACGATGTAATGCCTGCGTAGTAATGGATGTTTCCCGTGCCAAAGGCAAGCCACAGGCAAGTCCGTGTGCGTCTGTCTGCCCCTGGACCACGCTCAGCACCAAGGACCCTTCGTCTTGGACACTCCACCGATACGACGCCAGCACCCTCCTCGCCATCAACCCTGGATGCCACCTTGCCTGCCAGGACCAACCTCTGCTCCGATCCGGACATCGCTATCGCCATCACTGACGGCTGCAGTATTATCCGCAAGGACCACCCTGACCCTCCAGGAGGAGGCATTGCCATCACATACAGAAGCACACTCCGACTGACCCCGCACTCTAATGAACCAACAGCGACCATGGACCACCTCAAATCCCAGATCCGGACCAACCCCAAGCACATCTTCTGCAGCACCCTCATGTGCAGGCCCCCCATTCTCCCATACCATCATATACCTCATGGAGTCTGCTGGTGAGCCGACATCGTGTGACCCGTGAGGAGGTGAAAAGAGGCTGCGAAGCTGCGAAGCTGCGAGGAGAAGAGGAGGGCAGCCGACGCCTAGAAGCACGACCTCCAGACCGTACTCAACCGGGCTAGGACTACAGCCCCCAGGGTGCATCCCTGCTCACTCACCTGTGGAGACTCAGGGGGAGGCGCTCACATCGCGCCTAAAAGCGCTGCCTCTGCCCCTGTTTGGTGGGAGTCTGCTGGTGAGCCGACATCGTGTGACCCGTGAGGAGGTGAAAAGAGGCTGCGAAGCTGTGAGGAGAAGAGGAGGGCAGCCATCGCCTAGAAGCACGACCTCCTGACCGTACTCAACCGGGCTAGGACTACAGCCCCCAGGGTGCATCTCTGCACACTCACCTGTGGAGACTCAGGGGGAGGCGCTCACATCGCGCCTAAAAGGCACTTTGTTTCTTCCGCGGCTCGGGACGGAGCTGGGACTAAGCCCTGGACCAAGGGCGGACCTGTCTGTGTCTGTCCGTGACTGGGCGCGACTGGACTGGGCCAAACTATTTTGATCACAGTAACAATCAAGCTATTTTAATGATTCTTATCTTAATATAGTAGTGTTTTTTTTATATTTTCCCTTTATTCTTTTATAAAGAATTTAAGTCCAAATATTAAGATGGGCAAACCCAACCCCATAACCACACGTCCACAGACTTGGCAAAAAACCATCTCAAATGCCTTAACTACCAATCCGACTGCCATTGATAAAATGTTACAACAAGCTATCGGAGCTGTCTCAAGTGCTATTGAGAGTACCGAACGACGCCTCTCAATCACTCCATCAAATTCCATAGCTCCGCTGACACAAGGTCTTGCACTCTTATCATCCCCTAAACTATCGGGCACAATTACGAATCAGTTAATAGTGAAGTCCCGTGTGCACAGGTTCAAATTGATCTATTATCAACACCCGTGCCGTCTACTGTAAAGGCTCCTAAAGCTATTGTTAAGAGCTATAAGCGCAAACTAAAACCTAAGAAAGGCAAGCACCCTAGCAAAACTTTAGATGCAGACAATAAAGTACCAGAGGGTCCCCAGGAGGGTACAGTTCCTTTGAACCCTACATTTACACCTCCTGTTTGGGCAACCCACCTACTAACCGATTTACGGTTGCATCTTGAACAACTTATCAAGACTCAGTTTAAAATCCTGTCGAGTCGGATAGATAAGGTAGTCACATTGCTGAACACAAGGGGTGTGGGAGGTAGTCACTCTACCACTCCAAATGGGCTCAATTCTGCTGACATTGCTACTTCTAGTAACAATCAGCCCCCAACAGGTGTTGCTACCCTTAATGGTCTCCATGTCGAAAGGCCAGTTCTGGCACAATCCCGAACAACTTTGTGCATCCCACACCCTACCCCTTCCCAAGCTTGCAAGATCAACTCTAATGAGGTGACTTGTATAAACTCCTTAAATCACTCACATGGCCTTATCTGGAACCCCTCCGAACTTCCAGCAGTTCCACAGGGCAATTTACACCATCAAGTCTTTAGAGAAACTCACCACCAATTGTCCTGTTTGGACCTACCTCCCGCTGCTTCTCCTTATGTAGTGGTACTAGTAGGGGTACCACCGTTAAAATCTGAACGAAGAGAACCCTACGCAGAGCTCAAAAACAAGACCATCTATTGGCTAAATAGGAATAGACCAATCCCAGAATCTGCTCAGGGAGAAATCCTCTTTGTCCGAAGGGTTAGTTGGCTGGGAGCGAAATGTAAGGACATAGACGGGGACTGTGTGGTGATTCATTTGAGAGATCGTGGTCTAGTAAACAATATACTTAATATGGGTACCAACAACAAATCTGGTACTATTTATCCACTTCCTCTGGGATACTTTTATCCCCCCGAATCGTCATGGACGAAATGACCGTTTCCAATTTCGATTTCATGAGCAGGCTAGAGCTAACATTATCTCCCTCGAGAATAGGTACAGTCCTTTGAATTATGTTGATTGACCACCATCAATTTTTAAAACATGGAGGGAAACATCATGTGTCATAGTTGACAGTGATAGGGGTCGGGGTATAAGTCGGAGACCATCCCCTTAGAAAATGACGGACACGTCGGGCGGAGGGCACAGACCATACATACTGATACAGAATGCCCTCTTAGCCCCAATGTCTGTCCTGGCCAAACTTATACCAGTTTTAGCATGGCTAGGAGCCCACTTACATCGACTGTTGTTCATGTAGAGGCGGTTAACAGGACTGCGTTCATCTCTTGGAATTTAGCAGGCATTACTTCCAAACTAGACCATTCAGAGTGGGGGGTGCTAATTGATCAGTACGACCTTTGTTTATTCCAAGAAACCTGGGCCTTGACACCTCCACACAGAACTGGTTTTACTTCCTATTCCATTCCCGCAACTCAGGGGTTAAGGGGACGTCCATCTGGGGGATTGTGTACATTGGTGGGTTCCCATCTGGGTTGCACAGTCAAAATGATCGATACCCATTCCCTAGATATCCTCTGTATCCTTCTCTCTTTTACAGTTGGCCTAAAAGTGGCAGTGGTTTATGTCTATTCCCGGCCAACTTCTTCTTCCTTCCCATGCCCCACTCTAAACGACCTAGACCAGTTTCTTTCTACTCTTCCAGCCTCATCATATAAACTTGTAGGGGGTGACTTTAACTGCCACTATGAACCCCTATATGGTGTCAACACAGTCACCCTGGATGAGGATTCTGCATGGTCCATTCCAGAATGCACCATGTATCCAACAAAAGGCTGGACCCCACTAGCTCTTCAGCTAAATAAGCTCACAATGTCCCACTCTCTTAGGGCCTGCAATGGAAGATTTCCATCTGATACAACAGGCAAACCTACATTTAATAGACTGGGTAGAGGTACAACAATAGATTATATAATGGTAGACATTGAATTTTGGACTTACATTAAGGATTTAAACGTAATTACTAGACACGACAGTGATCATAACCTCTTAGTGCTGGAATTAATTCTCCTAGTCAAACGCCCCCCTCTGAAGAGCTCTCGTCTCCACCAAATTTGACCAGTATAGCTGGTGGTAGACGAGTCAGATGGGGCAAACTTATTCAATCAGGTGACAAGGTAGCTGCATTGTATTTACAAGCTATCCCTCTCCTAGAGACTGCTTCTAGACTCCCAGTGGAAAATCTTGATCCTATACATCAACTCGCTATAAAAAACATCAACCAAGATCTTCTCAGTAAAATAGCAAGCTTCTTTTATACAACTGGGATTTTTAAGGCACGACCAATTCGCTCCAATCCCTGGTTTAATTCTTCTTGCAGAAAGGTGAAAAGTGCCCTTTTAAAACAGATAAAAAGTGGAACACATACTAATATTAGACTTGCTAGGAGCTTTTATAAGAATTTAATTGCTTATGCTAAGCAAGAGTGGGAGGATGATAGATGGGCTTCCATTAAGACCACACTTGATAGCCGAGACTTTAGGGCCTTTTGGAATCTAGTTAAAACGGGTAAGGTTGAGGGCTCCGATGCTATAGCGCCCAATTTGAGCGAAGAGGTCTGGATCACACACTTTAAAAACCTGTATTCTTATAATAACAGGCCTCCAGCCACCGCCCCCAACCTTATATCCAATGAGATAATTCTCCCCATAGACCCCGGTAGTGCTAATATGATTGTTTCGCCCTGTACCTTGCAAGAAGTAGTAGCGGTTCTGAAAAGTATACCATCAGGAAAAGCCCCGGGCTTGGATAGAATCCCAGGAGATCTATTCCGTAGTGAACCGAAGGTATGGGCTCCCTATATCTGGATTTTGTTTAATGCTATCCTCCAGGGTAAGAGGTCCCGCACACGTGGTTAGGGGCAGAAATCATACCCATATTCAAAAAGGGCTCCCCTTTGGACCCGGCGAATTACCGCCCGATTAGTCTAATTGATGTCCTCCAAAAACTGTTTGCCCGTTTCTTATTAGTACGGCTCCAGACTTGGATGGACGGATTTCAGATACTAACCCCCCTACAGGCTGGTTTCCGTGCTAAGGTCTCCACCATCGACCAATTATTTAGACTTCAATTATTATTCTGGAAAACCGTGGTCTTGGGGGGGGGTTGCTTGTATCTGATATTCATAGACTTAAGAGCCTCATTCGACCTGGTCCAGAGAGACAAGCTCTGGGCCCTATTGAAAGATATGGGTACTCCCCTATATATCCGCTCCCTTCTACAACGATTGCACCAAGACTCCTTTGCAAGGGTACTGTATGGGAAAAAGGGGGAACTTTCAGCACCTTTCCCAGTGGAAAAGGGGGTCAGGCAAACGTGTGTCCTGGCCCCCACACTTTTTTCTCTCTTTTTGAATGGCCTGATTGCTGACCTCCAGGGCAAGAAAGATTTAGATTCTCCACGCTTGGCAGATCGCAAAATACCCGCTCTCATGTTCGCGGATGACACGCTTCTTTTGTCTAAAACACCAATGGGCATCCAGCGAACATTGGAAGCGTTTTCCCAATTTTGCAAAAATAGAATTTTGGAGATCAATTGTTCTCAAACTAAATACATGGTCTTTGGACCTACTACAGCTAACTGCCCTCACCCCCATATAGATGGAATAGCCCTTGAGAGAACTTCAATATTTGAATACCACGGGGTTACTTTGAATGATCGGATGAATTGGGGGACTCATGTGGCCAAAGCCAATTTAAAGCTGGCCCAAGCTGTGGGGGGTATTCTGAAGGTACACAACGATTGCTCCCATAAAACCCTAGGCCCCCCAGTAGAAGTCTATAAAACCCTAGCGAGAGGAGGAGCACTTTACGGGGTTGAACTCTGGGGTCATGCAAGTACTAACTCTCTTGTCCTGATTGAGAATTAGTTCCTTAGACGTCTCTTAAGACTCCCACTGAGCACCCCCATCCTTCCCCTGCGACTTGATCTGGGCACGGTCCCTATCTCGGACATTATTGCCAATCGCCCCCATCTCTTCTGGAGACGGCTCTGGAGTACGCCTGAGCTCTCCAGTTATAGAGAAGAACTTAAGGACCTGCTTTCTATTACTGGGGTGGGGAAGATCCCCTGGATCATGCATGTTAGAAATCTCTGCTATGCATTAGGGAGGTCAGAGATCTGGCTCCTACCAGAACAGTCTTGTCCTGCTATTTAAAAAAAAATCCCTTGCACTTGCCCTTAAGGAACACTGTTTGGCTGGCCTATTACGAAATAGTTCGTTAGGTGTACTGAGTTTTAGATTCCTGGAGGTAAAATCTGTCTATCACTTTGAGCAGTTCCTTGATCAAATCCAGCCTCTTCAAGCCAAGAAACTATATCTGCAATTCAGATACGGAACACTTCCTCTCAGGGCTTATTCTAATAAGTGGAAAGGCGCATTAACTCCATTCCAGGGCTGTCCAGGGTGCGACGCCACTGTAGAGTCTGATTTGAATGTTTTGCTATTCTGTCCCTTATACAAAATGGCCAGAGTGAAATGGATTGTTCAACTATGTAAGAACTTGGGCTACAGGATTTACCTCGAGGTGTTTAGACTTTTAAAATAGGATACATCCTTTTTGACGACATTCGCCACTTCCAGGTTTCTATACTCCATGTCCAGGTGTGCAAAGATTAAAAAAACTAGAAAAAGGGAAATGTGTTGAACCTCCTCCCTGCTGGTAGACTTGAATCTTGGAATGTATTTTTTTTTTCTTTTTTCTGCTGTAATAATGGTTATTATCTAAAGATGCTCACATTGTAAACTCCCAACTTCTTATATGTACTGTTTTGTAGGGTTCTAACCTATTTTTAGCATATTTTATTCGATGGTTTTATAATCTTACAAATAATTCGTTTGAGATTTAATTGTGATATTTTTGGAATTAATGTTGTTTTATTCTTGTTGGTCACATAATTTTGAGAACTGTCTTTTATTGAGTTTTGTATCACTTTAATGGCCTCTGGGCCGATAATAAAGTTTTCATGACTGACTGACTGACTGACATATACCTCATTCCACCCCAGGCTCTCCCATCCACCGATGACATCCTACTCGGTGACCTCAAGTTCCACCTGGAAATCCCCAGTGACCAGAATACCACCCCCTCCTGAGGAAGGTCCCCAAATCAGACCCAAGCAGCAAGTCACCGCAACAAGCCACTTAGCAGGATACACGGTCAAGCACGTCACCTCTGCCAGCGGGAACTTCAATTACAGCCACACCACTGCACTCTCCTGGACCGACCATCAAGTCTTCACCTTGCTCACAGGATGCCACTGCCATCATCGCCCCCCCTCACAGCTGGATAAAGGCCACCAAAGAAAGTCTCATCAACACCCTCTGCACCACCACTCCACCAACTCTTGCAAACGATGACACTGCAGCATGCAACCACCACCGATTGATCTCCAACTACGCCGACACCCGGGCACTCCTCAAGAACGGCACTGCATCAGTACCTTCCGCCTGCCTAATGGCAGGCGTGAGGGTGATGCAGTGCCACAGGGATAGGCTAGCCCCATACATTGCTGGAGTTGCATCATGGCTGTGACACGACTGCAGCAATGCTTGACAGATACATCAGGATTCCAGACTTATCTGTCATTACTTGCGTCATGGAGCGCTGTCCAGTGAATACAATGCATCCACGGTGTCGCAAAAAGGGCATAGTGAGAAATATTGCAACGCTGTCTTGTCGTAGTGCTGCAACACTTTTCATGACTGAGGCCCAGGAATGCGCACTATCTTATTGATGGTGCGCATTCCTGCCCTATAGTTTTGTTGCAGGACAGCGCAGCAACATTGCTTGCAGTGCGGTCCAGCAACAAAACCTGCTGAAATGAGGCCCCAAGGGTTATCCCCATTTTTAAGACCAGCTATTTTCTGGTCTTAAGTCTCAGCCGCTAACAGGCTTTAGCGGCTGTTTTTTTAACGATCGCGGGTCCGGGCGATCGTTGTAAATATCGCGAAGTGGGGTTAGAGTGCGTTTTTGCACGGGAACGTCTACCTTTCATGTCATTAGCGATAGTTATCGCTAACATGGGTGGCGATTCTGAAAGTGGTAGGTATCGCCAGAAAGCTGTTGCTAACGGCTGTTAGTGACAGCTTGTTAATAGGGCGATAAAAATATTCCTGCATTAGCGGCAGAAAAGTGCCGCTAATGTGGCGTTAACTCGTTGTACATATGCCCCTACGTGTCTGTTCTCTGGATACATTTAATATGAAAATTACTTTGCAAGCCCTTTCAAACTGCACTTAACGCTTCCCAAGAAACAACCCATTTCAAGGTACCTAATTTATTAACTTAGTTGGAAGGCTGCACCTGACTATTCAGGATTCAAACTTGTAATGTGATGAGCACCAGATGTCAGCGGCGAGTGTGTAATTCACTGATCCATACTGCTGTCACAGCTCTACCTTTTTTACTAGAAGCAATTGCAGATGATCAATATGTTGGAGAAAGAGAGATGGAAATAGAGAGATATTAATGTATATCAAACAGGGTCAAGACAGAATAGAGAAAATAGATGTAGAAGTAAAGATGCCCGCTCATTACAATGCACGACCTACTTCGACCACCATTACTTAAACTCAACTTGACAACACATTTGTGCCGAATACAGAGAACTGGAGTCAGAAAAACAAATGAGCAGGATCAAATTAAAGATCACACAAAGTAAATGACAGGTCTTCGAAGTAAAGGGCAGGTATGGATAACGCTGGACCAAATGGCCCATGAAAGGCCGGGGAATAAAAAAAAGAGCAAGGGACCTCTGGTGACAGAAGAACGAAAAAACAGAGGCCAAGGGAAAAGAAGATTTAATTAAGAAAGAATTACCAGTGGCTAGGTCAGGCACTTCCCACTGAGAGACAACTATCCGTGAGCAAGTGGGTAAATACCTTTGCACGGTATAGTTCAACTTTAAAAGAGGCCTGGAGAGGATTGGTCACTTCCTTCCACTTCACTCTGCTTTCCTTCATGTTTGAGCTGTCAGCCCATGGGACACACAAGGCTTCTGATAACCTGTAAACAGGAATTAAATGTGTTTTTTCAGTCTGCTTGCTCACATCAACTACATACGGGCATTTCGTGGAGACATAAATATATTGTTTTTTATTTTAACTGCTGAATCTGAGATTTTTTTTTAAAACGTCTTATACCTAAGGTCTAACTGTATGAGAGGGTAGCTTTTACTTAACATTTAAGTGCTTCTTATTACTTCTGAGCTATTACCACACGTGTAAAGGGCTTTGTTGTAAAAGAGCTATCCGGCTCTGAGAAACGGGCAACTTTCCCCGCTCTCACCCATAGTCAATGCGAAGAACGTGCTCTATATTTCACTGACAAAGATGAAAATATACATTTTGTGCTGCGTAGCAAAAACCCACAGGACACTTGTTGGAGGTAGTGGACTCACCCAATGTTAGATGGGACCCCACTACAGCAGATCTTAGAGGTAATACCAGATCTTCTTTCAAACTGTCAACTTGGGCCCCCTTGGACTCTACTTCCTTCAACCACCTCCTTTTCAACATTTAGGGGCCTATTCCGATCTCGCTCAGAAGGGCTCCGAAGGCGATCCGGCTGAAAAAGGTACGAGCCGTACGCGTGTTTTCCGTCCAACTCATACAGCTGTATGAGCGAGCAAGTACGATGTGAGTAACGCCAAATTCGCCAACGAGATAGTTTCCTGGTCAGAACCGCTCCGTAAGTCTAGTCCGTAAGCAAACCGTGCCGTGCAATGGGGGCGATTTACAACCAAGCCTGTAGCGCTTGTTCGCATCGTACTCGAGCGTTCGGAGCCCCGGAGCACGAGTCAGTCAGAAAGCCCTTCGGATCCAAGTCGGAGGGAGCCTTTTCCCAGCAAGATCTGGGGATCCGTCCTGTAGCCAGTTGTGTGTCCAAGCACCTGCGAGGTGTACATGGGAGCCAGGGGAGGCCTTCTGGGTCTAGGATCTGCGACCGGGCCCTGAGGCCCACCAGGGCTGGTCCTCCTACCAAGGGCTCCATTATCCAGCCTGCTGCACCGCCAAAGGCCCGAGATGTACGTCCATTGGGCCCAGGGAAGCTTCCCTTGATTTGCCAGGTCAGAAGCTCTAACTGGGGCCCCCACCCCAGCAGGTCCTGGGGTGGGGGCCCCAGTCATCGGCCCTGACCTGTGAGCCTCTGTGTGTCTAAGCACCCGGGATGGGGTCCTGGGTAGCAAAGGGAGGACTCCACTGCATGCCTGTGTGCAGGAGCTCTGACAAGGCCGCCAGGCCCCTCCAGACCCCGGGGAGGACCTTACAGCTCCTTGGCTCTGTCCTCTGGCCTGCTGCACTGCCAAGGACTGGGGATGGGTGTCCATCAGGCCAGTGGAGGCATCACCTGCTTGGCTAGGGTCAGAAGCTCCAACCGGGGCCATCCTGCAGCCCGCCGATTGTCCAGCACCCGGGATGGGGTACCTGGGGTCCAGAGAGGCCTCCCCTGCACGCCCCGGTGCTCTGACCAGGCCATACGGCCCCACAGCCCGAGCGGGAGCTGCCCTGGGCTCTGTTCTCAAACCTGCGACACCACCAAGATCTCGGGAGAGGGATCCATCGGGCCCAGGGAGGGTTCCCCTGCTTGTCTGAGTTCAGAAGCTCTGACCAGGGCACCGGTAGGCCTTGGGTGCCTCCCCCCCCATCGTGGAGCCCGTCCTGCAACCACCCCACATGTCTAATCTGCCAGAATGGGGTCCATGCGGCCTGTGGAGGGCCACCCCTATGCAGCCTAGTCCAAGAGCTCAGACTGAGCCCAGGACGGGCCCTCCCACCCTGGTCTCCGTCATATGGCCTGCAGCACTGCCAAGGGCTGGGACAGGGGTCCATCGGTCCCGGGGAGGTCTCTCCCGCTTTGCCTGCATGTTAAGGTGCCTGCGGGACCAGGGTCAGAGCTCACCCCTTGCAGCCCTGTGCCTTAGGCCCTGCTGGGGATCAGAGCACCTGTGCCCCAGAGTCCCCGTCCCCTTCAGGACAAGCGGAAGCCCTTTTTTTGAGGCACAGCATGACCAGATGGCTGTCCTTCGAGCCCGGCCATCTGGTCCCGCAGAGTTCCTCGGCCATCTGGTCATGCAAAATGCTTTCCAATGGTGCATCCAGATGGCCGGGGTGCCCTGGAAGTCTCGATGAGAACTCCTTTGTTTCCTTGAGTCCAGCCAAGCCTCCAGGAGGTCGGGTGCATTTGTGCCTTCGGTCCCCTCTGTCACTCAGTGCACACAGATTATAACATAGTGGCATATTTTCTCTGGATTACTAGGGAGAGAGTACTATGGACCCCCCTGAGGCACAGTGGTTCTCAGCCAGGTGCTGCCAAGGCCCAGGCCAGCCTCCTGAGGGCCCAAGGGGACCAGGTCCACTCCTGGCCCCCAGCCCTGCCTGATGGGCCTTTCCTCCAAGCCTTCCTTTCCTGATTGCAGGCAGGAACATGAAGCCTTCATCCCAGCTGCAGTGATGGTACCGATGAGGGCTCATTTGCTTTCTCAAGCCCAGGCAGGGCTCCAGGAATCTGGGTGAGCTGTCACTCGGTGCGCACAGATTACAAGAAAGGGTGGTAGCCTCTGGATCCCCTTATCATCCAGCGGTTTTTAGCGAGATGGTGCCAGGGTCGGGCTGGCCTGCCTGGTCTCTCAGTGGCCCGGGTCCACATCTCCCAGCCCTGCCCAATGGGCATTTCCTCTGCACCTACCCTCCCCAAGAGCAGGCAGGGAGCTGAAGCTGATATCGGCCCTGTGTAGCCTGCCTGGGTAGGGTCCAGCCAGCGCTGTATGCTCTTATTGATTGGACAATCTTAGTTCACTGAAGGATGGAGTACTTGGCCAGCCTCAGCTGTTGTTTCAAGGAACATGAAGCCATCATCTCAGCTGCCATTGATGTTCCAACGAGGGCTCATTTGCTTCCTCAAGCCCAGGTAGGGCTCTAGGAGGCTGGGTGCCTTGTTGCCAGCAGCATCCAACTACAATCTCAGATCAGACGTGGCGACCTGTGAATTTAAGCATATTACTAAGCAGAGGAAAAGAAACTAATCAGGATTCCCTCAGTAATGACGAGTGAAGAGCCCAGCCCTGAATCCCCACCCTGCGGTGGGTGCTGGAAATGTGCCGTACAGAAGATCAACTCCCTGGCATCACTGAGGGGCCCAAGTCCTTCAGATCGAGGCTCACCTAGTGGACGTTGTTAGGCCAGTAGCGCCCCTAGCCATGCAGGGCTTGAGTCTTCACAGAGTTGGTTTGCTTTGGAATGCATCTGAAGAAGTCTAACACATGGACGAGCAGGAGAGCCGAGGAAAACCCTATGGTGCAATGATGGCAAGGGCCGGGGTGTGCTGGCTGAGGTGGGACCCTACCAAGAACCCAGGTGCAGGCGCACCACTGGCCCATCTAGCCCGCTCCGTCAGAGAGGTGAAGTATGAGCGTGGTTGATAGGACCCCAAAGATGGTGAACTGTGCCTGGGCAGGGCAAAGCCAGAGAAAACTTTGGTGGAGGTCTGTAGCAGTCCTGATAGGGGTGAAAGATGAATCAAACCATCTAGTAGCTGGTTCCCTCTGAAGTTTCCCTCAGGATAGCTGGTGCTCTGACCCCCCAGTTTTATCTGGTAGAGCGAATGATTAGAGGTCTTGGGGCCAAAATAATCTATTCTCAAACTTTAAATGGGTAAGAAGCCCAGCTTGCTGGCGTGGAGCTGGGCATAGAATGCGAGTGCCTAGTGGGCCGCTTTTGGTAAGCAGAACTGGTGCCGCAGGATGAACTGGACGCCGAGTTAAGACGCCAGAGAGCCGATGTTCATCAGACCTATGAAAAGGTGTTGGTTGATATAGACAGAAAGACGGTGGCCATTGAAGTTAGAATCTGCTAAGGAATTTGTAACAACTCACCTGCCCAATCAGCTAGCCCTGAGGCCGGTTCTTGGGAGGCTCCACTGGGTTAGGGTCACGTGCTCCATATGCCGGCCCTCTGTGCCACCAAGTGTGTGGCGGGCAAAAAAGGGCTCCGTGGTCATAGATAGGGCGGCCTGCCTGGGGAAGGTCCGGACAAGGCTCTGGTCGATAGGGCATACTTGGACCTATTTGGTGACTGTGGGCAGCTTGGTTGTAAACACCTGACCAAGGCCGCAGTAGGGGCTTCTGAGCCACAGAACGGACAGGACCGGGCTCTGCATGGTCAGGGAGCCGACAGGCCTGTGTCTGTGAATCCACCACAGACCTGGGTTCCCTTCTGCAGCCTGCGGTGTCATATAGGGGATGCTTCCCTTGCATGGCCATGTTCAGAGGATCTGCACAGGGCCTCGGGCCCCCGCTTGACCATTGGGTAGTCGCCCTCTAGCCTGCTGCATTGCAAAGGGCATGGGATGGAGGTCCTGGTGGCCCAGGAAAGCTTCCCTGCTTGACTGGGTTCAGAAGCACAGAATGAGACCTGGGCTGGGGCTCTGGTGGGTCCTGGGGTGGATGTCCCCGCCCTGTGGCCCATTGCGTGTCCATGCGCCTTGAAAAATCATAAAATATTTACTAGACGTTCAGGTCGAGTAACTTGTATAAATTCCATATCTTATGCCCATCTCGGAAATGCATTCCCTAATACCTATTTTTCACTTTTTATATTTTGCCACGTAAATTTTTGTATACCCTTTTACACAATGAAAACTATTGTAAGGTGCAGCTCAGTTATTGGCACTGGATTCCTCTGGTTCTTGGAGAACCTACATGCCCTATGTATCCCCACAACCAGAAAGGTCCAGCAGATGTAAAGGTATATTGCTTTCAAAAATATGCCATATTTGAAAGAAGTTAGAGGTGAAAACACAGACATAAATGGCTGTTTTGTTTAACTCAATTCCAATATATTTTTATTTCAACTGTTACTTTTTATGGAGAACCTTGAAGGATCAACACATATGACCCCCTTGCTGAATTTAGAATTGTGTCTACTTTTCAGAAATGTATAGCTTTCTGTGATCTAATTCTACCACTAACTGAAAGGAAGCACACAAACAATCAAGAAAAACGAGCTGAAAAATAGGTTTTTCTGATTCACGTGTGCCCTTTCCGGAAACCTGGGGAGATGGTAATTTTAGCACCGCAGCCCTTTTTTGATGCCATTTGCTTTCTTCTGCAGCACTTATTTCCCAAAACACCCCCATAGTTAGCTGTATTTTGGTTAATTTCTTGGTCCCCTCCAGGGGGTCCACAAACTCTGGGTACCTTTAGAATGTAGGCCAGCACTTGGAGGAGTGAGAATCACACGATTAGGTTGGAACCCTCTGCCTCATAAAACATTATTACAATCACTAGAGAGTGTCACCCTTGCTTCCTAATTCCCATTTTCACCCATGATATTTTTGCATGGCCCAACGTATATTGTATCAAAGTGTGAGATCATCACCCAGGTAAATCAGTGAGATCAATATACCTTAAAGGATATACTGTTGGGTCACCTGTGGTTTGCTTCATCATCAGACCCATGCTTCACTCACCTAGTTTGGGTAGGCGGGCTAAACGTGTTTGCAAATGGAACGCTTAGACTCGTGGTTAGGGATTTACTGGCACATGCATCAAGCCAAAATCCCCTCGGTAAAATAGCGATTCGGTAAAACAGGCCGTTACCGACCGCAAAACATCATATCCCAATGCATCAACCCCGATAACTAAAAAATCCAATAATCGCTAAATAACCCACGCGGTAAAATACCGAATCGCAAAATAGCAATTTGATAATAGCGAAATATTCAATTGCTCCCGGATATAGCAAGTCGCAAATAGCTAATCGCAATGGAATGCGTCAAAAATCACAATTTCCCGGAAGCACACATGACTCCTACATATTCAGACACAGCAGCATCCACAGGCATCTGCTCAATGGGGAATTTGGAGAGAGACATCTACTTGGTACATACATATTCCTATTTGTTACATTTTCCTCACATATGTAATTGTATTGCTGCCGCTAACCATTTGCTTCCCACCCTGTAGGTGACAGCGCATACGCCTTGCGTGAATATCTCCTCACTTCCTACCTCAGCCCAGCAAGACCTCTGGAGCAGCGCTACAACGCGGCACATATCAGTACCAGAAATGTGGTTGAGCGAACATTTGGTATCCTTAAAAGTCGCTTCAGGATCTTACATAAGACGGGAGGTGCATTGCAGTATAACCCTGAAACCTGATGCAGGAAAATAGCAGTGTGTGCCATGATGCACAACATTGCGACAAGAAGGGGGAGACAAATAAAGATGTACGGTGATGACAACTTCCGGAATGACCAACCCCCCACACAACACAGACAGGCACACGTGCCAAACACATCTGAAGATCAAAGGAGACAGACATACATCACACAACATCACTTCCGAGCCAGGTAAGAATGAGCCATCACAACATATTGTGGAGTGCAAATGTTTACTTCACATGAGCACTTGTCAAAGTGAATTTACATGATTAGAAAACATGACAGTGATTCTACACATTGTGGAAAAAAACAGATCCGTTGGCATCACGGGAGCACAAACGCGATATGAAAGTGGCCCATGGTTACACCACCATGGACAAATAGGCGGGACTGAATGTCTAGTGCTGCTTCCCACATACCCCCAGCCTCCTGTCGTGTGTCTCCTCTATATCACCACGATGTGTGTCTGTGGCTGTAGAGCTGCACAAACTGCGCCTCCTGTTACTGGTCTCCGGCACGGACAAGCTACTCACGCTCGATGCCGCCTCACTGCCCTCCTCCCCTCCCAAGTTGCTGGCACTAAATGTGCCAGACTGTAAGTGTTCAACTGCAGTGGTCTCCTGGCCTAAGGCCTTCGCTACATCCCCACAGTAATGCCCTAGGTCTACCTGCAGTGACACGGAGCGGCGTGACAAAACTGCAGTGCTGTTGCAGAGCTTGGTGATGGCCCTGTGCTTGCTGTGTTGTCCTGCTAGGATGGCACGGGTGAGCTCCTGTAGGGTCTTGTTGATGTCATGATTCCCCTCGGCTACAACTGTTGTCATGTGACGCACAGCGTCTGTCAATGTGCACATGTGTTTAGTCAGTTTTGAGAGGTTGAGGTTCATTGTTGCCATATGTCTCCCCTTCAGGCGCTGAACACACAGCATCTGGGCCTCTACACCACCATAGATATTTGTAGGCTGTTCAGAGAGCTCAGCAATACTGCGCATGGACCTGCGCCGCTGTCTGACTCGACCACGTACTGGTGTTGCAGCTGGCAGAGTGACACGTGTCTGACTGGGAACACTTGTGGGTGCTGGTCTCGGCTCTGTATCCATCACCTGCAGGGAGGGGACATGTGCTGTTGCAGGGATTCCGCTTATGCGCAGAACTATGCGCAGGAACCCAGGCCCTCAGTGAATTGCGGTGTACCAAAAACTCACCTCAGAACCCAGAACCCCTATCCGGCCAGCATCAGTGTTCCATTCGTTATCCGAGATTTAGCTCGGTGGTCCCAATGTATAAACAACCCAGAACAAGCGACTTAGTATATTTCTCAGGAATGTTGGGAATCAGAAACACCTTTTCGTAATTATTCTTGTACCAGTCCACAACAGAATAAACAGAGACACGGGAAAAGTTTAAAGAGTTTATTTTATAAACCTCGTGTCCTAATATGCAGCAGTTTGGCTAACATTAGCAGACAAACGATTAAAACCAAAACCATCAGCATAGTTACAATACCATAGAAAATGAAAGGAGCAATCATAATAAAATGACAGTGGCTCTAGGCCACCTTCCTTTCTCTAACACACTAATAGTATTATTAGACTAATAAAAGGTCTCTAGGCTTGAAGGGGGAACCCCATACCGTATAGATCAGCTCAGAGAATTCACATCACAGGATCAGCTATGCTCTGCTCCTAGGAACGCTCTTCTTCCGAATGTAAATGTAAATGTAGTTGAGCTTATATAGCGCACAGCTACCTGCAGTGGGTTTCCCAGCGCTTGCTTAGGGAACCCGTCCTGGTATTCCCCTGTGAGATAGCAGGGTATCCACAAGGTGAAAGTCAGGCATCCCGCCGCGAGGGGCCGTTGTGGAGATTAAGTAAGCTATTGCCCAGAGTCGCAGAGTGTGAACCCCCTGAGTCGAGGAGGCACCGGGGCGAGAATTATCAAGTCCGTGGAATTTTTAGCCCAAGACCCACCGAGGCGGGGAATTGAACCCTGGTCCAGGACCAATCTCAGCTTCCGGGTCTGCTGCCTCTAACCCCTGAGCCACACTTCTCCGAATGTGTTGAAAAACATGCGACACTACCATATTAAAAGCATTCGATTTTCAGGTATTTGCAGCTGCGTGCGTGTTATGGCTAAACTAGTGGGCCGATCAACCTGAACTCAACAACATGCACCGTCTAGCGATCCAGACTGTTTCTGTTACACTGTGTACAGACCAAGGTCGCTATACACTGTTTAAGATGTTAACAACAGACAGTTCTCATGTGAAGCAAAGGCGAGTAAGCATTTCTCAATTCTAATAACATGTGACTACAGTGTCGGGTGCAAAGGCAGCAAAAGCGGCAAGATGGCTTTCTAACATCTAACGCGGTTATGCTAACTTAGCGTTGTACATAGGTAGATAACGATCATCACTACACCCCCCCATGATCGGACCACTAACCACTAGGGGCGCACTAGCAAGAAAGCAGAGTTCAAGTTCGATAGAACGGAACCAAGGGCATGAACTATAAGTCCATATAAGGGAAGTGAAAAAGTTCGAAGAGAAAAAAAAATCGTTGGAAAAAGTTAAAACGTAGAGAGAAAAAAAACCATGTATTTAACTAAAAATAGATGATGGACTGAGGACCGAAAAGGAAGTTCAAAAGTCAATCCATCAAAGTGTATGCACAATACGTTGCTACTGCTTCCAAAAGGAAATCATTGGAACGTTCTGCAAAAGTATCTGCCATCCAGTTCAGGACGGGGAAAGAACAGACATGTTCTTCAACCACCGGAGCCTCCAGCACCTGGCGAGGACAACCGGAGTGCACCTCAAGGTAACTGTTCGTCAAGAAGTCAATCGCCGCCGCTCCGATGTCCCAATTACCAAGAACTCTATTCGCTGCAGCACAGGCCATAATCCCGACACCAGAACAGTCCAACTCGTGGGCCACTAAGGGGCTCATAAGCCGAACATAATCCGGATCAGGAGACACCGGGTTTGACAGACACAAATCCAGAGCCCATTGGAACGGACAATCCAGGCAATGAAAGACAGGCTGCACACAAGTAAAGTAGGCAAACCGAAAGTACAATCCATAGGCTGCGCTCAGAGTCGCCAGCGGTAAGGTGCCATAGAATTCAATCATCTGGTTACGAAGATGGTGCAGCCGGGACATGTTGTCGTGCCACGCAATTTGTGCATCCATAGCGCAAGGCACAGATCAACAATAGTATTCCAGCCACTAGGGCAAGAAGTAAAGGCAGACCTCCAAAGACACTGGAAAAAACAGAATGAAAAAAGGCTCCGAAAATAGTTTAAAAAGAGGTCACGAGGTCGGAGCCCACGATCTTAAAAAAATGAGCTATGCCACTTGTGGATGAGGCATTAAAGATAGTATTAATCAAGGTCCCAAAATGGAGTGGGAGATCAGTATTCAAAAGCGCTTGCACCTCAGTGCGCGTGTTAGCTACGTGAAGGACAAATGTTTCCCGGGACGAAGTTAAAGCGACTTCTTTCTGAGACAATAGAGCCCTTATTCTGCTCATCTTGTTGAACTCTGCTTTCAAGGTTGGAATTGAAGGCCATATGGATACATCCAGCCGGCCATGCGGGGGTGGGAAAAGAACATTATTACAGCAAACTACCCTCTGTGATACAGTCACGATGTAGGGAATTCCTACCAGCATCCCACAGCAAGCTTCATTATTTAACAGCAAATAACTACCGTTAGCAAGCAGCGTGAAAGATGGAGTAATAACAGGCACCGGAATCCCTTTCAGGACGCAAGCTAAATTAGGGGCATGGACATTACATGCACCATGCAATTGAATGTGCCTACACACAACAGAGTGCTCCGGTGCGGAAGTGCACTCTTCACCTTTCAAATAAACCTCGTTGCCGTCCCTCACACACCTGAATGTGAAAGGGAGCGACCAGACTTCATGCAGGAAGGCAGTACCCAGCTGTTCGTACCTGCCTAAAGCATAATGTTTCATGCACAAACTAAACTTGAACAAGGGAAACGGTAAAGTGATCAACCCATGCACTAGCCACACGGCATAATTCAATTCAGCAACAGAGAAAGGCAAAGGTTCTAATTTTTCAATGTGCAGCAATGAATATGTAGCATCTTTCATGGACATGAATTGCTGTTTCGCAGTCAAGTTAAAGGGAAGGAATAAAGATGAAGTATTCATGTAATCCCAAGGGACTTTCCCTGCCTTTAACGTTTGCAACGTCCATGCAAACTGCATAATAGATCGCAATTGGTTCTGACCATGATACAAAACAGACAAATCATCCTGCACAATGTCTACCACAGATGAAACAATATAATCTAAAGTATAGATTCTGGAAGACAGGGTGTTAATGCTATTATCTATAACACAAATCAACAACAGAAGAGGAAGGGTAATAACACGACTAGTCCCCTCAAGGGAAAGGTTACAAACCAACGAAGTCAGTGTAAAGTCAACAAGGCACTAACCATCGAAAAGGCATGGGTCTCCCGAGTCAGAACCTGCCCAATATGTTATAGGGAGGAAAACAGACCTAAGGAGGTAATACAAGTTATGTATGAAAGCCCTCACTCACCAACCTGGTTGGTGACATGCTTCATCATCGGGCTCCACTGGGTATGGCCGAATGCCATCCCAGTGTGCTGCAACGCCAGGTTACTGCGGAGCGGGATTTTGTGAGGTGACAGTGAATTTAAAATTCCCAATTGAGTCAAAAAAATAATTTAATAGTTTTGCTAATTGGAAAAAATTAAAAAATAAAAAGGAGTGAGGGTCAAAAAATAACAGACCGGGTTCACTCCATGGCGGTCAACATGTTTCTGCCTTTATGTGTGTTTGACAGGCTTTCATCAGGACCAGAGTGGGAGTGTGAGAACCCCGGTGGTATGAACGCGCTAAGGTTCACCCTACCGTGGGCTGCTGTGTGAAAAATTATATAAACACAGTTCAAAAATCCGCCAAGTGATATAATGGTGGAGAGAAACGAGTTTACTTGTGAGGCAAGACCGTTCGTCGCCTCAGGGATCCCGGGGTGAGGGTGCGAGCAATATGGCACACCGCCCTCACTGCTCGGCACCCGTTAGGAACCTGCAATGCCTCAAGCCACCGGGCTTGAGGCATTGCCTTCCTGGACCCGGTGGCTTGAGGCTTTCCACAGATCATACCCGCCAATTGCCAACTCATCCATAAAGGACCTGGAACACAACAACTTGGTGTGTGTCAGTCCAACTTTCGAAGCAGCCTCAGGCGCAACCTTAAAATAAAAGGAGGCCGGACGGGCCACACTAAAGTCAGAAAAATAAGTGAATTTTTCCACTAACTTGGCAGAACTGCCCATCCTAGGGGCGGGGCAATGTTCCCATTGTGTATAATTCACAAAATTTCTAAACGTATTTGCTTTGTGCAGGAAATGCGCGCCACAATGTTGATAACAAAATTGTTCATCACAACTAGCAGTATCCAAATACAAATCCTCAGCATCAAAAGCAGCATAATATTTTAAATCAGAAAAAAGTGCCTCTATGGCTTGAACATCCCAATCATCCGAGTGAATGTTCTGCTTCACGACATCACCCATAGAAACACGAAATACATTTGGCACATTAATCACTTCAGTGGGACCATGAATTTGAAATTTAACGGCATCCCAAGCGATACCATCACAAACAGGCCAGGCAGTAATGTTCACAAAAGTCTGGTCCCTCTTCATTATGTGTGATGAGGAGTGGGGGGCCAAAGTTCCATCAATTAGTCGAATTGTAGACCTTTCATTCAGGTAGTGTCCATTGATAAGTCTAAAAAACACTACCACAAAGCCAATGGACATAAACAAAAAACACATATGAGCACCAGCCAAAGGTAAGTCCAAGGGGGTATTAAAAAATGTCTTTTGAACCAAGCCACAAAAATCGAAACTTTGGACGGGGCAATGGAAGTCATTGAATGAGGATCAAAAGAGTCATGTGAGAGGGCAACTGTGGTGGATTGTAAAACAGGCAAGGTAACATCCGCAGGATAAGCATACTCAACTTCATCAAGCACGCCACTAGGTGATTGTGGCAACAAGGGACCAGTAACGGAATTTCTCAGCATCGAAGGGCAGGAAACCGCCGGAGTCATACTAAAAAGTACTAAAAAGTAATCAGCCACTCGTTGTAGTTTGACATTGTCAATCGAAATGTACCTGTTATCCTTTCGACCAGGAAGAGGAGGTAAAATGACAGTTCTTGTACCCTGCACTCCAAGCACTGGAACCGGTGCACGATAAGAGGGGCCGAACTCCTTCTTGTTCTCCACCTTCTCACGGACCAGATCACCAACTCGGGGTAGCCAGCCGACTACCGGAGTCTGAACATCAGCTTCAGATGAGGAGGGTACGTGTTCCTTCGCTAGACTGTTTCTGGCTTCTTGTAGGATCTGCAATACAGCACAGTGTTCATCTACATCAAAGGGTGCGGCTGACGCCGCCATGTCTAGACCATCAAGGTCTGGAACAAACATTCGAACACCAAAGAGCGTCATGTATGGGGTCCGCCCACCCAGAGACCTTCTAGGGAGATTATTAAGTGCACGTTGCACGTCATATAAGTGGGCAAGCCAGTTCTGGCCAGTACCCAAAACTCGGGCTGTCAAAGATTGCTTTAAGTCACGGTTCATTCGCTCCACGACACTATTGCCCTCAGGCCGGAATGGAGACGAAAACTTGACTTGGACCCCCAAATTTCGCATGGCCTCTTTGTACGCCTTAGAGGCGAACGCCGGGCCCTGATCAGAATGAAAGGTACCACACGCAAAACTTCCAACAAAGACACGCAAATCCTTTATGACAGTGCGAGAATCAGCACTCCTTTGGGGCCATACACACAAAAAACGTGTGCACGAATCCACTGCAACCAAGATGTATTTGAAAGCAGTATCAGAGGTAAAAGGACCGCAGTGATCTAAATAAACACAACCCAATGGTTTACTAGATATGAACAACTGAGTTTGTGGTGGGCGCGCCGCAGAAGAAGGTTTAATCTGCTGGCAAATGTCACAATTAAGAACATAAGCTCTGGCTTGTTTGTACAAACCGCACCACCAGTAACGTTGTTGTAGCAAAGATACAGTAGCCGCAACGCCGGCATGCGCGGACGCCATGCCCTCGTGGGCTGCTAATATCAAAGAAGGTCTGCAGTCCACGTTGGGAATCAATCTGTCACCAACATCATTAATCCTCACTAATGGGACTTTATCAGGACTTAAGTGATAATGGTAACGAGCAGGGAAACCTTTCGGCGGCTTCGCGCCCTTCTCTGTAGCAGCAATAGCTGCCAAGATGTCATCATCAATCTTACTTTTGGATCTTCTAACTGCTGCTACTAAGTATGTTGCCACTGCTGTTTTTGCTGCCTCGTCAGCTAAGCTGTTGCCGACAGCATGGACACCAACGCGTTGGTGACCAAGAGTGTGAATTACATTCACGAGAGGCAGACGGTCTTTAAGATCTGCCACTCGAACCCAAAGCAATTTATGCTTAATAGTGCTGCCCTTGGAATCACGATAGTCATTCTGAGACCAAAAATGCAAATTGTCGTTGTAAGACTGAACACAGTAAAAGGAGTCACTCACTATAAGAGTAGTGACTCGGGGATCAGCAAACTCCAGCGCAAGCACTAGAGCACGAAGCTCCGCCAACTGAGCGGTACAATCACCCAATGACTGCGTGTGCACGACATCGGACAGGAATTCACCATTTACGAAAGTACCGACTACAATTGCGCAAGCCGCTGTATAGGCGTGCTTTGATCCAGTTGCGGGTTGCGCAGACCCGTCAGTGTATATGACACAATGGTAATCCTCGAGCGGGCGCAAGGACAGAGGAGCCGGATGAACGAATTCATACTGCAAAAACTCCTGAGTCTGAAGTGCCGCGTCAAAGATAAAAGTGACGTCCGGCGATGTCAAGGAAGTGGCCCATTGTATCCACCTTGGATGCAAAGCTTTAGAATTCGGTACACTCGCTTTCGTCACTGCCTCTAGGGCAGGATAGGGTGTCACCACCAACATGCGTTTCCCTTGCGACAGCGCTCGTTCTTTCAGAATCGCCATCTGCACTGCTGTCAGAACCTTCTCGACAGCGGAAAAACGCAGTTCAGCTGAAGTGTACAAGTGAGATTTGTAAGCAATTGGGACGGTGTCGCCCTCATTGAACGTTAAGTATGTGAAACCAACTGCGCCGGGCACTATTGTTATGACCAGGTTAGTGTGGTTATCATGTGTTAGTAAGTACTTAGAAGCAAGAAGATCAGCTTGCAATAACTGCAAGATAGCTGAATGCTCAGGCAGCCAACAGGATTTGGAAAAAGTAGGTTGTACCAAGGCGTAAAGCGGCTTGATACGCTGGGCATAATCCGGGATGTAAGTTCGACCGAAATTAAGAAAACCCAGCAGGGATTGTAATTTCTTCAGTGAAGTAGGAGCACGGAGGCATGCACACTTCTCTTGAAAGTGCGGAGCCAATCCTCGACCTTCATGGTTGAGTTCGTACCCCAAGAACAACATTGTATACTCTGCAATGTGCGACTTCGCAAAATTGAATTTGTACCCGAAGTCTGCAAACAAAACAATAATGCGGTCAACGCGTCAGAGATGCGGGTCTAACTCATCATCCGTGAGATAAATGTCATCCACGTACGAGTACGCATCTGGGTCTATACCCTCTAAGAGGGAGACCACGCGAGCGGCAAAGACACCCGGGCTGTTCTTATAGCCCATTGGTAATCTTTTGAATTGTTTTTGTTTGCCACCAGAGGTGAAAGCCGTCTACTCACTACTAAGAGAGGACAGGTTATGGCTGTAAAAGCAGTTGGAAATGTCAAGTGTGGTTTTAAACCTTTTTCTCACAAGACTATCGACGAGAGCCGAACTGTGGGTATTCTGTACTGCACAGGTCCGGCAATGAGAGTTAAGGTGCCGGTAATCCAAAACTAGGCGGTACGACCCGTTAGGCTTCGTCACAGTAAATAAGGGATTATTCATAGGTGACACACATGTTTTGATTACTCCCTGATATTCCAATTGTTCAAGGATCGACACTACGTGAGATCTAGCTTCACGACGCATGGGGTATTGGGGTTGTGGCTGGGGCGTAGTCCGCAACGGAATCTCATGGCCAGGGGACAATTTATCCCAGCCCACTTGAGTCCGATACAACGCAGGCGCTTGCACCTGAGCCCACTCCCCGGCATACTTATCAGCTAAGACCTTAGGCACTGTGTGCGCAAAGGACGGGAGGATTACCTCCTCCCCTCTAGGAGCAGCCAACACGAAAGCCGGGGGCCAATCTGCCTCCGCCAACAGAATATCATAGGTAGTGGTCAGATTATACCAAAAAAAACCTTGTATTGTGCGTTGTATATCACCCTCAATATGTAGGATTATATTATATAGTCTGTCAGGAGGAGACACACGAGTGTCAGCAGTTTCAATATTCACAAATATATCAGTTGCTGTCGCCACCAGATATGAACGCAGTGCTTGTCGCACTACTGTAACTTCCGCCGCGCTGTCCAGCAGCGTTAGCGCCCATGTTAGGTTCTGAAGCTGCGTCCGTACCATCTGAGGCATACCTCGCTGTCAGTGCAGCAACTTTCTTCTTCTGAAACGGGGGTCGTTGACGTGCAGAGTCTTCTTGCTTGCCTTTGCCGTCAGCCGGTCGGGACTGCTCACGTTGCTGTGACGTACCCCGACTTTTGCCAGCGCCTCCGCCACCGGACTGTGAAGCCGATGTTTCCTGTGAAGAACGAAGAGAACGTTGGTCAGAAACCTGAAATCGATCAGGTGACTTTATAGTACCACGATCACGCAGATCATAAGTGCGCTCACTACTTGACTGAACTGGAGAGGCAGGACGGGACCCCTGTTTCTGTTGCTGCTTTTCCTGCTTTTTCGCCCTCCAACTTTGTTTTGGAAAATTAGGGCGATCGTCCTTACCAGACGAGTTTGCCTTCGTCTGCTGTATCGAATCAGGATTCTTCACAGTTGGTTTAACACCTAAGGCGCTACGACCAACCTGTCTATAGGCGTTCGCGATAATTTTCGCGAATTCCCTCGGCTTGTCGTCTTCGTTCACTGCGTCTAATTTATTAAGCACTTGGAATTGCATAGCATCTCCTTTGAGGTTACCCATAATCATGGTAGCAACCACATCGAACACACGGACAAGCCGCATTCCCAATTCAATAGCAGCCTCCGCTCCATGATTCTCTTGAACACGTTTAATCACGGAGGGCAGTACCGACAGAGACGGAGTGCCAAAGCACTTCGCGTATGTCGCTGCAAAGACCTTACCCCAGTTTTCGCAATCAGCCATATCTGGGACCAAGTCTTTAGGCAAAGCAATGGTAAGTATCCTGTGCTTCTCCACAGGAGATGCACGCGGATAAACCGCTTCTATCTGATCAAACTTCTCAGCAAGCCAATAAGGGAAATCATCCCTATTTTGTGGTCGCTTGCCCACTACCGAATTGACCATAACAGGACTAATAACCACCGCGTGGTGGTCCGTCGGTTGTCCCGCAACAGCAGTAGCGACCACCTGCACGTTGCGCGACACGTACTGCACTAGAGCCCTATGTACTATAATAAGGGCAGTGTGCAGTACACGCAACTGATCCACCGTTACCTGCAGGTAGCGGGGATGAGGCGTATATCCGGCCAACACTGGCCATGTGGCCCCTGGGATTGAAAAAGGGCCCATTCTCGCCGGAGTAACCGCATGGGGAAGGGCGCCATTAAACCAAATGTTATGCTGCCAGGCAGAAATAGGAATTTCCTGAGTCCTATACGGCGTATAGTTGGCTGGAAGTGCCGTGGGAGTGTAACTGTGGTATGTATCATCATCCTCACTCACCGCCGGCAGAGTAACCCAAGAGTAAAACAACTCAAACGGGAACAACGCATCGGCACCTACTACAAAAATCACAGCCATACCATCGTCTGGCACCCCATAGTTCGCCAGATGACGTTTCAGGGGTGCCGGTATTTCGACCGCCATTAGGACTCCAACAGTAAATCTACAATAAATCAGAAGCACTAGGGTTCAGATTAAATAAACTTTTTAATGATCAAGCTTGAATGAACCTATTTAGTCGAAACACAGGTAGGTTAAACCGTCACTCCCGTTATCCGGAAACCAGAGTTGTGGACTAATACAAGCACTACTAAGGCGTCTCAAATCAATAGACCAAACGTTAGGTGCGCCATGTTGCAGGCATTCTGCTTATGCGCAGAACTATGCGCAGGAACCCAGGCCCTCAGTGAATTGCGGTGTACCAACAACTCACCTCAGAACCCAGAACCCCTATCCGGCCAGCATCAGTGTTCCATTCGTTATCCGAGATTTAGCTCGGCGGTCCCAATGTATAAACAACCCAGAACAAGCGACTTAGTATATTTCTCAGGAATGGTGGGAATCAGAAACACCTTTTCTTAATTATTCTCGTACCAGTCCACAACAGAATAAACAGAGACACGGGAAAGAGTTTATTTTATAAACCTCGTGTCCTAATATGCAGCAGTTTGGCTAACATTAGCAGACAAACGATTAAAATCAAAACCATCAGCATAGTTACAATACCATAGAAAATGAAAGGATCAATCATAATAAAATGACAGTGGCTCTAGGCCACCTTCCTTTCTCTAACACACTAATAGTATTATTAGACTAATAAAAGGTATCTAGGCTTGAAGGGGGAACCCCATACCGTATAGATCAGCTCAGAGAATTCACATCACAGGATCAGCTATGCTCTACTCCTAGGAACGCTCTTCTTCCGAATGTGTTGAAAAACATGCAACACTGCAATATTAAAAGCATTTGATTTTCAGGTATTTGCAGCTGCGTGCGTGTTATGGCTAAACTAGTGGGCCGATCAACCTGAACTCAATAACATGCACCGTCTAGCGATCCAGACTGTTTCTGTTACACTGTGTACAGACCAAGGTCGCTATTCACTGTTTAAGATGTTAACAACAGACAGTTCTCATGTGAAGCAAAGGCGAGTAAGCATTTCTCAATTCTAATAACATGTGACTACAGTGTCGGATGCAAAGGCAGCAAAAGCGGCAAGATGGCTTTCTAACATCTAACGCGGTTATGCTAACTTAGTGTTGTACATAGGTAGATAACGATCATCACTACACCCCCCCATGATTGTTGATCTGTGCCATGCGCTATGGATGCACAACTTGCGTGGCACGACAACATGTCCCGGCTGCACCATCTTCGTAACCAGATGATTGAATTCTATGGCGCCTTACCGCTGGCGACTCTGAGCGCAGCCTATGGATTGTCCTTTCGGTTTGCCTACTTTACTTGTGTGCAGCCTGTCTTTCATTGCCTAGATTGTCCATTCCAATGGGCTCTGGATTTGTGTCTGTCAAACCCGGTGTCTCCTGATCCGGATTATGTTCGGCTTATGAGCCCCTTAGTGGCCCACGAGTTGGACTGTTCTGGTGTCGGGATTATGGCCTGTGCTGCAGCGCATGGAGTTCTTGGTAATTGGGACATCGGAGCGGCGGTGATTGACTTCTTGACGAACAGTTACCTTGAGGTGTACCCCGGTTGTCCTCGCCAGGTGCTGGAGGCTCCGGTGGTTGAAGAACATGTCTGTTCTTTCCCCGTCCTGAACTGGATGGCAGATACTTTTGCGGAACGTTCCAATGATTTCCTCTTGGAAGCAGTAGCAACGTATTGTGCATACACTTTGATGGATTGACTTTTGAACTTCCTTTTCGGTCCTCAGTCCATCATCTACTTTAACTTTTTAGACGTAGCCAATCCAAAACAGGGTGTCTGAAAAATCGAGAAATTCTGTTGTGGCCCGAGCTTCGGACATAGTGCCTGATGTTGCCATCGAGATGTATGCCGTTACTCGTCCCTTGTTGCCACAATCACCTAGTGGCGTGCTTGATGAAGTTGAGTATGCTTATCCTGCGGATGTTACCTTGCCTGTTTTACAATCCACCACAGTTGCCCTCTCACATGACTCTTTTGATTCTCATTCAATGACTTCCATTGCTCCGTCCAAAGTTTCGATTTTTGTGGCTTGGTTCAAAAGACATTTTTTAATACCCCCTTGGACTTACCTTTGGCTGGTGCTCATATGTGTTTTTTTGTTTATGTCCATTGGCTTTGTGGTAGTGTTTTTTAGACATATCAATGGACACTACCTGAATGAAAGGTCTACAATTCGACTAATTGATGGAACTTTGGCCCCCCACTCCTCATCACACATAATGAAGAGGGACCAGACTTGTGTGAACATTATTGCCTGGCCTGTTTGTGATGGGATCGCTTGGGATGCCGATAAATTTCAAATTCATGGTCCCACTGAAGTGATTAATGTGCCAAATGTATTTTGTGTTTCTATGGGTGATGTCGTGAAGCAGAACATTCACTCGGATGATTGGGATGTTCAAGCCATAGAAGCACTGTTTTCTGATTTAAAATATTATGCTGCTTTTGATGCTGAGGATTTGTATTTAGATACTGCTAATTATGATGAACAATTTTGTTATCAACATTATGGCACACATTTCCTGCACAAAGCAAATACGTTTAGAAATGTTGTGAATTATACACAATGGGAACATTGCCCCGCCCCTAGAATAGGCAGTTCTGCCAAGTTAGTGGAAAAATTCACTTATTTTTCTGACTTTAGTGTGGCCCGTCCGGCATCCTTTTATTTTAAGGTTGCGCCTGAGGCTGCTTCGAAAGTTGGACTGACACACACCAAGTTGTTGTATTCCAAGTCCTTTATGGACGAGTTGGCAATTGGCGGGTATGATCTGTGGAAAGCTACAGTCGATCTTAAATCAGTTTGGGGATCCAAATGATGGCAAGTACAGGGAACAGAGGCTTTGCATCGTGCCTGCCTCATCCCGAATCATATGCTATTTTTGAATTCCTCGATTTTTCAGACAACATGTTTTGGATTGGCTACGTCTAAAAAGTTAAATTCTCCCTTCATTCCAGATCTGGGTGCTTATCCCGATTGGGGTAATCATACAGATCTATCACTTGACATATTGCAGTCACAGGTTTCCAACACGTCCTTCAATATTTCTACATTGAATCCGAAGGGGTGGTTGGTGTGGCAAACGAGTTCGGACTCCTGTCAACATAGGTTTCTGGATTTGAAACAGGGGTATACACAGGTTCGTGTGGACCCCCGTTTTGAAACCTCTCACACAGTAAATACATACTCGGTAGGGAAGTTATGCCAGTCTTGGCTGCGACATTCCACTTTAGCGTCTGTTAAACTACATTTAGCTCGATTAAATGACAAAATAGATTTGAATGATTTTGTTAAGGGTCCTGCTGTTGGCAGACCGAAGCGATGGGTGTATGCTGTTTATAACGAAATTTGGAAGTTGTCCCAAATTGAGGCTGCTTCCAGATTGCGTGCAATAGATCAAGCCAATATGGAAAAAGTATTGGCTGTTATAGATAATAGTTTTAACACCCTGTCTTCCAGAATCTATACTTTAGATAATATTGTTTCATCTGTGGTAGACATTGTGCAGGATGATTTGTCTGTTTTGTATCATGGTCAGAACCAATTGCGATCTATTATGCAGTTTGCATGGACGTTGCAAACGTTAAAGGCAGGGAAAGTCCCTTGGGATTACATGAATACTTCATCTTTATTCCTTCCCTTTAACTTGACTGCGAAACAGCAATTCATGTCCATGAAAGATGCTACATATTCATTGCTGCACATTGAAAAATTAGAACCTTTGCCTTTCTCTGTTGCTGAATTGAATTATGCCGTGTGGCTAGTGCATGGGTTGATCACTTTACCGTTTCCCTTGTTCAAGTTTAGTTTGTGCATGAAACATTATGCTTTAGGCAGGTACGAACAGCTGGGTACTGCCTTCCTGCATGAAGTCTGGTTGCTCCCTTTCACATACAGGTGGGTGAGGGACGGCAAGGAGGTTTACTTGAAAGGTGAAGAGTGCACTTCCGCACCGGATCACTCTGTTGTGTGTAGGCACATTCAATTGCATGGTGCATGTAATGTCCATGCCCCTAATTTAGCTTGCGTCCTGAAAGGGATTCCGGTGCCTGTTATTACTCCATCTTTCACGCTGCTTGCTAACGGTAGTTATTTGCTGTTAAACAATGAAGCTTGCTGTGGGATGCTGGTAGGAATTCCCTACATCGTGACTGTATCACAGAGGGTAGTTTGCTGTAATAATGTTCTTTTCCCACCCCCGCATGGCCGGCTGGATGTATCCATATGGCCTTCAATTCCAACCTTGAAAGCAGAGTTCAACAAGATGAGCAGAATAAGGGCTATATTGTCTCAGAAAGAAGACGCTTTAACTTCGTCCCGGGAAACATTTGTCCTTCACGTAGCTAACACGCGCACTGAGGTGCAAGCGCTTTTGAATACTGATCTCCCACTCCATTTTGGGACCTTGATTAATACTATCTTTAATGTCTCATCCACATGTGGCATAGCTCATTTTTTTAAGATCGTGGGCTCCGGCCTCGTGACCTCTTTTCAAACTATTTTCGGAGTGATCCCGGCCTTTTTTCATTCTATTTTTTCCAGTGTCTTCGGAGGTCTGCCTTTACTTCTTGCCCTAGTGGCTGGAATACTATTGTTGATCTGTGCCTTGCGCTATGGATGCACAACTTGTGTGGCACGACAACATGTCCCGGCTGCACCATCTTCGTAACCAGATGATTGAATTCTATGGCGCCTTACCGCTGGCGACTCTGAGCGCAGCCTATGGATTGTCCTTTCGGTTTGCCTACTTTACTTGTGTGCAGCCTGTCTTTCATTGCCTAGATTGTCCGTTCCAATGGGCTCTGGATTTGTGTCTGTCAAACCCGGTGTCTCCTGATCCGGATTATGTTCGGCTTATGAGCCCCTTAGTGGCCCATGAGTTGGACTGTTCTGATGTCGGGATTATGGCCTGTGCTGCAGCGCATGGAGTTCTTGGTAATTGGGACATCGGAGCGGCGGCGATTGACTTCTTGACGAACAGTTACCTTGAGGTGCACCCCGGTTGTCCTCGCCAGGTGCTGGAGGCTCCGGTGGTTGAAGAACATGTCTGTTCTTTCCCCGTCCTGAACTGGATGGCAGATACTTTTGCGGAACGTTCCAATGATTTCCTCTTGGAAGCAGTAGCAACGTATTGTGCATACACTTTGATGGATTGACTTTTGAACTTCCTTTTCGGTCCTCAGTCCATCATCTACTTTAACTTTTTAGACGTAGCCAATCCAAAACAGGGTGTCTGAAAAATCGAGAAATTCTGTTGTGGCCCGAGCTTCGGACATAGTGCCTGATGTTGCCATCGAGATGTATGCCGTTACTCGTCCCTTGTTGCCACAATCACCTAGTGGCGTGCTTGATGAAGTTGAGTATGCTTATCCTGCGGATGTTACCTTGCCTGTTTTACAATCCACCACAGTTGCCCTCTCACATGACTCTTTTGATTCTCATTCAATGACTTCCATTGCTCCGTCCAAAGTTTCGATTTTTGTGGCTTGGTTCAAAAGACATTTTTTAATACCCCCTTGGACTTACCTTTGGCTGGTGCTCATATGTGTTTTTTTGTTTATGTCCATTGGCTTTGTGGTAGTGTTTTTTAGACATATCAATGGACACTACCTGAATGAAAGGTCTACAATTCGACTAATTGATGGAACTTTGGCCCCCCACTCCTCATCACACATAATGAAGAGGGACCAGACTTGTGTGAACATTATTGCCTGGCCTGTTTGTGATGGGATCGCTTGGGATGCCGATAAATTTCAAATTCATGGTCCCACTGAAGTGATTAATGTGCCAAATGTATTTTGTGTTTCTATGGGTGATGTCGTGAAGCAGAACATTCACTCGGATGATTGGGATGTTCAAGCCATAGAAGCACTGTTTTCTGATTTAAAATATTATGCTGCTTTTGATGCTGAGGATTTGTATTTAGATACTGCTAATTATGATGAACAATTTTGTTATCAACATTATGGCACACATTTCCTGCACAAAGCAAATACGTTTAGAAATGTTGTGAATTATACACAATGGGAACATTGCCCCGCCCCTAGAATAGGCAGTTCTGCCAAGTTAGTGGAAAAATTCACTTATTTTTCTGACTTTAGTGTGGCCCGTCCGGCATCCTTTTATTTTAAGGTTGCGCCTGAGGCTGCTTCGAAAGTTGGACTGACACACACCAAGTTGTTGTATTCCAAGTCCTTTATGGACGAGTTGGCAATTGGCGGGTATGATCTGTGGAAAGCTACAGTCGATCTTAAATCAGTTTGGGGATCCAAATGATGGCAAGTACAGGGAACAGAGGCTTTGCATCGTGCCTGCCTCATCCCGAATCATATGCTATTTTTGAATTCCTCGATTTTTCAGACAACATGTTTTGGATTGGCTACGTCTAAAAAGTTAAATTCTCCCTTCATTCCAGATCTGGGTGCTTATCCCGATTGGGGTAATCATACAGATCTATCACTTGACATATTGCAGTCACAGGTTTCCAACACGTCCTTCAATATTTCTACATTGAATCCGAAGGGGTGGTTGGTGTGGCAAACGAGTTCGGACTCCTGTCAACATAGGTTTCTGGATTTGAAACAGGGGTATACACAGGTTCGTGTGGACCCCCGTTTTGAAACCTCTCACACAGTAAATACATACTCGGTAGGGAAGTTATGCCAGTCTTGGCTGCGACATTCCACTTTAGCGTCTGTTAAACTACATTTAGCTCGATTAAATGACAAAATAGATTTGAATGATTTTGTTAAGGGTCCTGCTGTTGGCAGACCGAAGCGATGGGTGTATGCTGTTTATAACGAAATTTGGAAGTTGTCCCAAATTGAGGCTGCTTCCAGATTGCGTGCAATAGATCAAGCCAATATGGAAAAAGTATTGGCTGTTATAGATAATAGTTTTAACACCCTGTCTTCCAGAATCTATACTTTAGATAATATTGTTTCATCTGTGGTAGACATTGTGCAGGATGATTTGTCTGTTTTGTATCATGGTCAGAACCAATTGCGATCTATTATGCAGTTTGCATGGACGTTGCAAACGTTAAAGGCAGGGAAAGTCCCTTGGGATTACATGAATACTTCATCTTTATTCCTTCCCTTTAACTTGACTGCGAAACAGCAATTCATGTCCATGAAAGATGCTACATATTCATTGCTGCACATTGAAAAATTAGAACCTTTGCCTTTCTCTGTTGCTGAATTGAATTATGCCGTGTGGCTAGTGCATGGGTTGATCACTTTACCGTTTCCCTTGTTCAAGTTTAGTTTGTGCATGAAACATTATGCTTTAGGCAGGTACGAACAGCTGGGTACTGCCTTCCTGCATGAAGTCTGGTTGCTCCCTTTCACATACAGGTGTGTGAGGGACGGCAAGGAGGTTTACTTGAAAGGTGAAGAGTGCACTTCCGCACCGGATCACTCTGTTGTGTGTAGGCACATTCAATTGCATGGTGCATGTAATGTCCATGCCCCTAATTTAGCTTGCGTCCTGAAAGGGATTCCGGTGCCTGTTATTACTCCATCTTTCACGCTGCTTGCTAACGGTAGTTATTTGCTGTTAAACAATGAAGCTTGCTGTGGGATGCTGGTAGGAATTCCCTACATCGTGACTGTATCACAGAGGGTAGTTTGCTGTAATAATGTTCTTTTCCCACCCCCGCATGGCCGGCTGGATGTATCCATATGGCCTTCAATTCCAACCTTGAAAGCAGAGTTCAACAAGATGAGCAGAATAAGGGCTATATTGTCTCAGAAAGAAGACGCTTTAACTTCGTCCCGGGAAACATTTGTCCTTCACGTAGCTAACACGCGCACTGAGGTGCAAGCGCTTTTGAATACTGATCTCCCACTCCATTTTGGGACCTTGATTAATACTATCTTTAATGTCTCATCCACATGTGGCATAGCTCATTTTTTTAAGATCGTGGGCTCCGGCCTCGTGACCTCTTTTCAAACTATTTTCGGAGTGATCCCGGCCTTTTTTCATTCTATTTTTTCCAGTGTCTTCGGAGGTCTGCCTTTACTTCTTGCCCTAGTGGCTGGAATACTATTGTTGATCTGTGCCTTGCGCTATGGATGCACAACTTGTGTGGCACGACAACATGTCCCGGCTGCACCATCTTCGTAACCAGATGATTGAATTCTATGGCGCCTTACCGCTGGCGACTCTGAGCGCAGCCTATGGATTGTCCTTTCGGTTTGCCTACTTTACTTGTGTGCAGCCTGTCTTTCATTGCCTAGATTGTCCGTTCCAATGGGCTCTGGATTTGTGTCTGTCAAACCCGGTGTCTCCTGATCCGGATTATGTTCGGCTTATGAGCCCCTTAGTGGCCCATGAGTTGGACTGTTCTGATGTCGGGATTATGGCCTGTGCTGCAGCGCATGGAGTTCTTGGTAATTGGGACATCGGAGCGGCGGCGATTGACTTCTTGACGAACAGTTACCTTGAGGTGCACCCCGGTTGTCCTCGCCAGGTGCTGGAGGCTCCGGTGGTTGAAGAACATGTCTGTTCTTTCCCCGTCCTGAACTGGATGGCAGATACTTTTGCGGAACGTTCCAATGATTTCCTCTTGGAAGCAGTAGCAACGTATTGTGCATACACTTTGATGGATTGACTTTTGAACTTCCTTTTCGGTCCTCAGTCCATCACTACAGTGCGCTGCGTCTTGGTGGTGTTGTCGGTGGTGGTGGTGGTGTCGGTGGTGGTGGTGGTGGTGTGGATTGATGTTCCTGCGGAGTCTCTCCATCGGTCTCTGCCGGTGTCTCGGAAATGATGAGGCACCCGCTGTCATCAGAGTCCACCGGAGATGCATCTGTGTGTGAAACAGTGCATTGTTAGTTTATTTTGTAACTATATCTGCATACTTTTGCTACAATAAATGACATATTTAGACACTGTTGGGCCTGTACTGCTGGTCTAATTTCTTGTGCATTGGTGATCATACATGGACACTTGGCTAACATGACTACAACTCCCATGATGCAATACTAATGTGAGGGTATATGTGTTATGCACTTCTCCATGTACACTGTGATTAACCTGGGGATGGGCATGGGTATACAATACGCAGCGTATCAGCGCAGGCATGCATCTTACCTTGTTCTATGGTTGCTGCGCCGGAGGTGTCCATTTGGGTTACTCCGACGACTGCCTCTGGCTCAATGGTCCCCTCAACGAGGTCCTCCAGGGCTGTGTTGGCAGGTTCTCTGGATGGCCCCCCTCCTGTGCCAGCTGCTTCCTTCACCCTTTCTGCAATGCGCTCCTATGCCCTTTTCCTGAGGTCATACCACCTCTTCGTCAGGTCGTCTATGCTGCGGTGCGTGACTCCAACAGCATTCACCATCTCCCTAATGCGCAGCCATATCTTGCGCTTCTCGGCTTCGGGCACCTTGAGTGACAGCTTTCCAAAAAGCTTATTATGCTTGCTGCTCACCCCCTCTATCAAATCTTCCAGTTCCCTGTCAGAGAACTTTCTCTTCCTCTACCTGGGCGTGGCTGATGGATTAGATGCATTCTTGTCTATCCTGGATATCCTGGATAGCTGTAGTGTGGTTGTGAGGGTGAAGTCTCTTAGCTCAGCTTCTATGCTCTGCCTCCTCCTCTGAGCTCCTCAGGGCACTGAATGAAGCATGGGCTGGATGACTTCCTGGTTGTGATGTCATCAGCCTGCTTCCAGTGTGACCCGTTTTTTGCGAAATCGATATTTCCGAAATCGCAAATACCGAATTCGGTAATACCGAATTTGGTATTTTCTATTCCTTATTTTAAGGAATCGCTATTGTGTTTTCGGTTAGTTTTAGCGATTTGTAAGGAATCGCAAAATTTTACTGATTCTGTACATGCATCCCGAAAAGCAAATCCTTATCTGCGATTCCTTATTTATCGCTAATAAGGACAAGCTTTCCCGAATTTTGATGCATGTGCACCTTACTATGTTAAAATTGCCGGTGGGATTCTATCGGTCTTTTTAATCAATTGTACCTTTGGCAAGATTGAAAACAGTGCGATTTAGAATGCAAGGGTGACTCTCTCTAGTGATTGTACCTTTAGAATACCCAAGATGTTGGGAAAAAGGACTCAGATTTGGCATGGATACCTTGTGCAGACAAAAAGTAATGGGGTCCTAAGAGTGAACTACTCCTAATAGCCAAAAATGGCTTTGCACAGGGTGGCAAAAAAGACCTTGCAGCAAAGGTTAACAACAGAGTGTTGAGTTTGTTTTCAACTAATCAAGGAAACTTTATTGTTTCAGCTTTACGAATGTAAGGCACATGATAAAAAAACACACAGTATAAAATACTAACAAAAAGCTTTAAAATTCAATGAAACATTCACTATATTCAACCACACAATAATACTTTCAGCGGTTGTAAAATTAATAACACATTCACTCAGTATCTTCAACTTGCCTTGATTGTCGAAGGAGTGATCGACCATTAAAACCTTATGCTTTCTGACCAACAATACTAAATGAGAAAACTGGCAGGTTGGGCAAGCTTACTTATTTAACCTTTTAAGGTAAATGTACAGATCGTGAGCAAAACATGCAAAGGTCTATAAATGACATGCTACTAGTGGGCCTGCAGCACTGGTTGTGCCACTCACATGTGTGGCCTTGTAACCACATCCCAGGCCTACCACTGCAGTGTCTGTGAATGCAGTTTTAAACTGACATGTCAACCTGGCAAGTGCACCTACTAGCCAGGCCCAACCCTTCTATTTTTCTACATGTAAGGAACCCCTAAAGAGGCCCAAGGTACTCTCATCGGCAGGGTGCAGTATATGTGAAAGGTACGACATGTACTGGTGTGATTCGCCAATTTTGTATTTCATTATTGCAAGGCCTGTCTCTCCTATAGGTTATCATTGGAGCTGCTTAGTAACATCTTACAAGTGTAACTTTCAATTGGGACGAGATAGAGAATTGGAGTTTGGGCTCACTGGAATCAGAATTTAAAAATACACCTCTGAGTGAAGTTGGTTTTCAAATTGCATGTTCGAAAATGCCACTTTTAGAAAGTGGACATTATCTTGTTTACCCATCCTGTGCCTCAGCCTGTCTGTGGAATCAACATCTGGCGTTGACTAGCAGGGCCCTGTTTGAACATTCACTCTACACAGTCACACAAAAAGAGCTAAGGTATGCCCTGAATATCTGGATAAGCCATCACCAGGCTGATGGGTCTCCCTGGGTTAGAGGGGTGGGAGGAGTTGTCACTAACACCTGATTATGGCTGTGCCTGTCCTCTCACAATGCTGTCTCCACCCCCTTGGACTGCATATGGAATGAAGACTAGGCAAAACAGGATTTTGTGGAAAACAAAGTATTGCTTTGAAGTTTGCCAACTTCAAATGCCTAAAGGGGTATAAGTATTGGACCTAAAAATCCAAACTTTTAGAACACTTCTGACTCAAGAGGAACCTCTGCCAAGGAGAAGAGCTAAAGAGCTGTAAGGAGGAGAACTGGCTTTTTGCTGTGCATTGCTTAGCTGGGTTGGCCTGCAGTTGTGTGTGCTTGCCACCTGTGAAGAAGTCTCAAGGCCATCAAAGACTTCATCTGCAGCATCCCTGAACTCCACTGCTGGGAGTTCTGACCTGCCTTTTGGTGCCAATTCCAGTTCTGGGCCCCTGGAGGTTGTTCCTGCTGTAACAAATATCAGGAGACCATCAAAATCAACGCATCGCCCTTTCAGCACCCGTTTTTTGACGCAGTGCCACCATGCTGGAGTAATTTCCATGCACCTCTGCCATGCGGCTGAAGAAATTGGCGCAGCGCTTGCCCATAGCCAAAGAAACTGCCCGAGTTTAGCACACTGTGTCTCTGAAGTCCAAGACCATTGCCCTGACGAAATAGACGCATTGTGCGTCCCGGGCAAAAATAATTGACACAGCGCCTGTTTGATGCTGCCACACTGACCTCCAGTGCATCGGATTTCCAAGCACCGCACATGTGCGCCAAGTCTTCATCGAAGTTGCCCAGCAGTAAGAAATTAAAGACACAAGTCCAAAATTTGATGCATCCTCTCTCCTCGCAGAAGGGAATCAACACATCACCTACCCTGACAGCAAGGACTTGATGCATCAACTCCTATGCACAACAGCAAGGAATCAATGCTTAACCTCCTCTGGCAGCAATGAATCATCGCATCATCTCCCTGGACATTAAGGAATCGGTGCATCGCTGTGCTTTTGATGCCTCATCTCCACTGTGACTGTTTTCAATGTGTTATTTTGATGCATCCCAGGTTCTTTGCACAAAAGGTGACACATCCATAGATTACTATGAACTGAAGCATTTTAAACCTTTAAAAAGTTGGGGGCAGATTTACAAGCCCCTTGTGCCTCATTTGCGCCGCCGTTCCGTCACTTCTGTGACGCAACGGCGGCGTAAACCATGCACCACGTTGCGCCCCATATACAACGTGACGCATCTAGGGAGATGCGTCACGTTGTAAAGCCCTGTGCCACATGAAACCTGCGTAAGGTTTCATGTGGGCGTTTCTGCGCAGGGGGGGCGTTCCATCGCAGGAACGCCTCGGAAAAGTTCCTGAGTGAAATCTGCAAGATTTCACTCAGTCACTTTTCCGACGCCGCTGCGTCAAAACCTTGCGCCTGCTTGAAGCAGGCGCAAGGCTTGACGCACCATGTTGTACATAGGCAGGGTTGGAACAGTGCTGGAGTTGCGTCCTGCCCACGACACAACACCAGCACTGCACCAACCTTACACCGGCAAATGCAACACGCATCTGTTTATCCTTGCGCCACGGTGCGCGGCATTGTAAATGCGGTGCATCTGTGGTGGCACAAGGGTAAACTTGCGTGACGCATCTTTCCTGGCTCATCCCTGCTGATTTGCAGGGATGAGCCAGGAAAAGTAAATCTGCCCCTTGGTTTAGACTAATAAAAATCTTCCTTGGTACATCCTTGGGAGCCACCAATTCCTTCTGTTACCTCAAGTATGTCCAACACAGCATGGTTGCTGAGAAGTTTTCAGAGGCTGTGCCCCCTTTCTTCACCATTCTGCAAATGCACCTCCTGGTGTACTACTGGTTGGGGAATGAAGTCTCCTTAGCTGGTAAGGATCCTTTGTGGCCAACACACCCTCCTATTATCTCCATTACATCCCACACAGCAAGATTGCTGAGAGGTCCTCAGAGGCCGTGCCCCCTTTTTCCACCACTCTGCAAACGTACCTCCTGGAGCACTACTGGTTGGGGGATGAAGTCCACTTTAATCCTGAGGGTCCTTGGGGGCTAACTACCCCTCCTGTTACCTCCAATAAGTTCCACACAGCTGGACTGTTAAGAGGTTGATGGAGGCCATGCCCCATTTCTCCACCACTCTTCAAAAGCACTTCTAGGGGCACTACTGGTTGGGGGAAGAAGTCCACTTTAGTCCTGGAGCCCTCAGGAGTAAAGTGGAATTCATCTCCCAACTAGCAACTAGCAGTACGCCAGCTGGCGTGATTGTAGATTGGTGCAGAAAGTGGGCGGGGCCTCCATCGTCCTGCCGGTAGCTTTTTCTACTTTCTTTTGTTTTTTTTTAAATTATAAGGTAAGGGTTCCGTGTGGTCCCCCTTCCCTGGGCCGTTGTAGCCCCAGGAGCTCCCATCCCCTGGAGACTGGTGCTTTTAAAATGGGGAGCAGGCCACGTGGACCCCATCACCTGGGGCCCGGCTTTTTAAAAAATATTTTTTTAAATAAAAGAAGGGGGGCCACATGGCCCCCTTCCCTTGACCAATTTGTGCCCCTTGGACCCCATCCCTCTGGCCTGCCATTTATATATAGAAATATATATATTTTTAAATATGGAATGGGGGCTGGCCAGCCCCACTCCTCGGATGATTTAGGCCCAGGGATCCCACCCCCTCGGGCCTGGGCACAATACTGCATGCCCTGGTGACACCCAGGGCACCCAGTTTCTCACGTTAAAGACCACGGGGGATCCTGAAGGCGCCCGCAGTTCCTGCCAAATCCCTGTAGGAGCCGGCATTGCTTTTGGGCTTTTTGAACATGCAGCTCCCTCTGTTCAAAAGCAGTTCTGTTCTGCTTCTAGTAAACTTGTTAAAAGTGGAGCAGAGTTTGCTATGTCTTTGGTGGAAGTGTTAAAGCTCCTGCAATATCCCAGGGATGGACTCCCCAGGACTTTCCAGGAGGCGGCCCTGGGGGCTGGAGGTCCCCAGGGCCATTATTTCCTCCAGGATGATTGCCATGTGGCCCTTCTCCTTTTTTTGTCATTTGCCCCAGGGAGCTGGTGGTTCCCAGGGCTGCGTGGGGGCCATGCGGCCCCGTATTCAAATGTGCAAAAGCGCCAGTGAGGTGGCTTTCCCCGGGGCTGGTAGAGTCCACGTGGCCCCCATTAATTAAAATTGAAGCCCCGGGAAGGAGGCAGCCCCCTGAGTCTGCATGGGGGTCGGTGTAGCCCCTGCAATATTTTCAGATTATGCCCCAGGGAGGTGGTGGTCTCCAGACCGGGGGGGTCAGAGAGTAGCCTCCATGGAAAAAAAAGTAAGCCCCAGGGAAGTGCTGGTACCTGTGGCAGCGGGGGAAGCCATACGGGCCTCACTGAAATTCATTGTTAAAGGAGCCCTGGGGAGGTGGTGGTCCTTGGGGCAAATTTCAGCCCCAGTAGGGTCCGCCCTGTGCGCCTCCCTCCATTAATTAAAAATGCCCCCAGGACCTGGCCCACCCAGAGCTGATCTTGACAAAGCACAATCTGCGTAACAACATCTACCTTTCTGCCAAATTTGAGGCAATTCTGTCCAGCAGTTTGGGCTGTAGGTTTGACTTAGTGTCCTATGGGACTTAAAATCGAAAAGCACTTTTTTTGAGCCCATTGTTTCTTGACCACCTGCTTAACAGATCACCCCGAAACTTCCCACACTCAACAAGACTTACTATGACACTTTTCCAAAGATATGGGCATGTCAAAAAACGCTTTTCCTAAGGTCCTAACTATAACTACCTACTGGCGATCGCCTGTATGTGATATATATATATATATATATATATATATATATATATATATATATATATATATATATATATATATATATATATATTCACTGAAAAAACCATAGGTTTCAGACATGTTATAGTTAGCGGAAATTTTACTGATAAAAAACCAATGAAATTCCCCCGTTATAGTTAGTGCAGGCAACTATAACTCACGCGACCGCAATCTTCTGCTGATGCTAATACTGTATTTAGACACTTATTTGCCCATGTCTTCTTCCATAAATTTTTAGCTATACATATATTAGAAATATTTTTTTTTCATAAAGACACATATGTCATCAGCAGAAGATTGCGGTCGCGTGAGTTATAGTTGCCTGCACTAACTATAACGGGGGAATTTCATTGGTTTTTTATCAGTAAAATTTCCGCTAACTATAACATGTCTGAAACCTATGGTTTTTTCAGTGAATTTGCAAGGTTTTTTAAATGCTAATTCCTAACTATAACGTGTGTGAAACCTATGGTTTTTTCAGTGAATTTGTACGTTTTTTTAAATGCTAAGTTACTTTACGCCATTCGTGGCGTGCACGCCCACTTAACGCAGGTCGTTCCGTGCGCGCACGGTGCGCTTCGCGCACCGTGCGCGCACGGTGAGCACGCGGTGAGCGCACCGTGCCCACTTTACGCAGTTAGTGCCATACACGCAAGGTGGGCACGCAGTGCGCTACGCCCACCGCGTGCCCACGTTACGCACCGTGCGCACATGGAGGACATATTATGCGCTTCCTTGTGATAGGTAATCTGTTAAATTTAATTTGTAAGTGATGACAATAATATGCCATGCACAGAGAGTGTTTTTTTTTTTTATTAAATTTTTTTGCGTAAGCGCACCGTACGCGTACGGTAAGCGTAATCGGCGAAATTTTCAAAAAATAAAAATTTACCGTTTTTGGCCTTTGAGGACTCAACTAACATGGCTATGTGCATGGGCGCTGTCTAAACAGCCCCTTTATATGTTTTTTGCCTTTATTTACAGCCCCCCCCTCAGAGTGCGAGAGAGAAAATGGCGGCCGCCGCTTCCTGGTTTCGACCGATTCGAATGTTTACTTAGATGTAACAGCCAATCAGAATCGCGCTCGCGCACGCCACCGTACGCGTACGGTAAGCTTACGGTAAGCGTACCGTAAGCTGGCTCAGATATATATATTGATTTAAAGGCTATTTTCTCAGAATCTACTGAACAGATTTACACCAAACCTACAAAAGGCACTTCCTTGACCTGAGGACTACCTCTCTGCCAAATTTCTAGTAATTCTGTTCAGCCGTTCGGGCTGTAGCCCTGTCTAAAGGTCCTATGGAAAAATGCATGGGAAAAACGCGTTTTGGGACCCCCCTTTTATCTCAGCCCCCGCTTGACGAATCCCCCCGAGACTTTCAGGGTAGGAGCGGAGCATAGCGCCCCACCTATTTTGAGAAATTCGCGAGGATTCGTCGACCGGCGCCAAAGTTATTCAAAATAGAATGTTGCGGATTTCCTATGGAAAAGGGGTCCTAACTATAACTACCTACTGGCGACCGCCAGTAGGTAATATATATATATATATATATATATATATATATGTTATCTACTGGCAGTCGCCAGTAGATAGTTATAGTTACAACCTAGTTTCCACAGGAAATCTCAAAATTCTATTTTGAATAACTTTGGCGCCGGTTGACGAATCCTCCCGAAACTTTCAAAACTAATGGGGCGCTCCATTCAGCTCCTACCCTGAAAGTCTCGGGGTGATTCGTCAAGCGGGGGCCACGAAAAAGGGGGGGTCCCAAAACGCGTTTTCCCTATGCATTTTTCCATAGGACCTTTAGTCGCAGCTACAGCCCGAACGGCTGAACAGAATTACGTGAAATTTGGCAGAGAGGTAGCCATAAGGTCAAGGAAGTGCCTTTTGCAGGTCTGGTGTAAATCTGTTCAGTATTTCCTGAGAAAATAGCATTTAAAAGCATATCAATATCTATACGCGCGCAGGGTGCGCGCACGGTGCGCCCCACGGTGAAAAAAACCAGAAAATAAATAAATAAATAAATACATAACTTAGTATTTAAAAAACCGTACAAATTCACTGAAAAAACCATAGGTTTCACACACGTTATAGTTATGAATTAGCATTTAAAAAACCTTGCAAATTCACTTAAAAAACCATAGGTTTCACACATGTTATAGTTAGCTGGACATTTCACTCGTAAAAAACCAATGAAATTCCCCCGTTATAGTTAGTGCAGGCAACTATAACTCACGCGACCGCAATCCTCTGCTGATGACGTCAGATATTACATCACTGATGACATATGTGTCTTTATGAAAAATAAATATTTTTAATATATGTATAGCTAAAGATTAATGGAAGAAGACATGGGTAAATAAGTGTCTAAATACAGTGATGTAATATCTGATGTCATCAGCAGAGGATTGCAAACCCCCCCCACAGTCTCCAACGAGAGGCCAGGCCCCGGGGGATGGGGTCCCCGGGGCCAGAAGTGGCCCGGGAGGGGGGCAACGTGGCCCCCTCCCAAATTAAATTTAAAAAAAATAAAAAGCAATGGCCAGCCCCGGGGGATGGGGTCCCCGAGGCCTTAAAGTGGCCAGAGGAGGGGGGCTATGCAGCCCACCTCCATAATTGTTTTTAAAAAAAGGCCCATGCCCCGGGGGATGGGGTCCCCGGGTCAAATTATGGCCTCGGGAGGGGGACCACGCGGCCCCCTTCCTGCTTTCTTTTTTTTTCAAAAATATAAATTGGGGTCAGGCCCTAGGGGTTGGGGTCCCCAGGGCCAAAAAAATAGAAAAAGAAGGGGGGTTACACAGCCCCCCTTCTAAAAAAAAGAAGGAACAAAAAAAACAGGATCGGGCCAGAGGCCACACCCCCTCCTCACACCACTCTGCAAACGTGCCCCCTGGCGCGTTTGCAGAGGGGGAACTAATTCCCCTTGAATACTGGGCGTCCCTGGGGGCCAACTAGTCCACCAGGAACCTCCAGAATGCACCAGGGGGCTGCGTTTGCAGAGAGGTGAAATGAGGCCACGCCCCTTTTTACACCTCTCTGCATTGCAGCTCCATGGCGCTTACTGGAGGTACCTGGTGGCCTAGTTGGCCGCTAGGGGACCTCAGGATTCAAGGGGACTTTATCGACCAACTTAAAATGCCCACAGGGCGTGTTTGCACAGTAGTGAAGATAGGGGGCGGGGCCTGAGGTGATACTGTGCAAACATGCCCTGTGGCGCGTTTTAATTTGGGGAATTCATTCCTCTTCAATCGAGAGGTCCCCTAGGGGCCAACTAGCCCACCAGGTACCTCCAGTAACCGCCACGGAGCTGCGTTGCAGAGTGTTGTAAAAAGGGGCGTGGCCTCTGAACACCTCTCTGCAACGCAGCTCCCTGGCGCATACTGGAGGTACCTGGTGGGCAAGTTGGCCGCCAGGGGACCTCAGGTTTCAAGGGGACTTAATCCCCCAACTTAAAACACGCCACGGGGCGTGTTTGCACAGTGGTGAAGGTAGGGGGTGGGGCCTGAGGTGATATGTGTGCAATGTTCAACACTCCGTCCATCATTTCCTTTGGTTTTTGCTTTGTTCGCCATAAGTTGGTAGGGTATGCTCAGACGTGAGTCCCTTGCTCACTTTGCCACTAGATTCAAGCAAGCCTGGCTGAAGACGGCTGAAATGCCAGAAACCGGTCCTAGGAAGCTTGTTTCCGGTCCAGGGAAGACATGGCTTGGCAGTTCGGGCTGGACTGTTCCCATGAGGCACAGGGTCAGACTGATTTGCATATGGCCATGTCTGAACCGGGGTGGCAGAGTGGGCTAAAGAATAGTGATGGATTAAACCCAGATCAGTTGACTGGGGGTGAGTGCTTGCAAAGTTCAACACTCCGTCCATCATTTCCTTTGGTTTTTGCTGTGATATGTGTGCAAACACGCCCTGTGGCGCATTTTAAGTTGTGGAATTAATTCCTCTTCAATCCAGAGGTCCCCGAGGGGCCAACTAGCCCACCAGGTACCTCCAGGAAGCGCCACGGAGCTGCGTTGCAGAGTGTTGTAAAAAGGGGCGTGGCCTCTGAACACCTCTCTGCAAAGCAGCTCCCTAACGCATACTGGAGGTACCTGGTGGGCTAGTTGGCCCCCAGGGGACTGCAGGATTGAAGAGGAATTAATTCCCCAACTTAAAACACGCCACAGGGCGTGTTTGCACACGTCACCTGAGGCCCCGCCCCCTTCCTTTACCATTGTACAAATATTCCTCTAAAATCAGCTGAACTACGAATTCCGATTTACTCACCTTTTATCAGGAGAGAATCCAGGGCTGCATCTTTTAGACCAGCACTGACCCTGAAAAGTAATTCTAAGCGTACTTACCAGTAACTTGTATTTCCTTCCATAGGAATCCATTGTGTGGTTTTCAGCAGAAAAGTTTCTAAGTGTCCATTTTTGAAACGTCCAAATATTCCTCTAAAATCAGCCGAACTGCGAACTCCGATTTACTCAGCTGTTATCAGGAGAGAACCCAGGCCTGCATCTTTTAGACCAGCACTGACCTTGAAAAATAAGTCTAAGCATACTTACCAGTAAATTGTATTTCCTTCCATAGGAATCCATTGTGTGGTTTTCAGCAGAAAAGTTTCTAAGTGTCCATTTTTGAAACGTCCAAATATTCCTCTAAAATCAGCCGAACTGCGAACTCCGATTTACTCAGCTGTTATCAGGAGAGAACCCAGGGCTGCATCTATTAGACCAGCACTTACCCTGAAAAGTAATTCTAAGCATACTTAACAGTAACTTGTATTTCCTTCTATAGGAATCCATTGTGTGCTTTTAAGTAGAAAAGTTTCTAAGTGTCTATTTTCGCAAACCAAAAATATTCCTAAAAAATCGTCTGTATGACTTAAACACATTCTTTCAACTGTTTACAGGAGACTCACCTGTGCTGGTTCCAGGATCCACTGTGGGATGGATTAAGCCACGCCCTATTTACAACACTAAGTTAGCATAACCGAGATAATTGTTAGCAAGCCAGCTTGTCGTTTCTGCGGCGCTGCACACGACACTGTTGTTATGTGTTATTCATTTTAGAAATACTGACTCGACTTTGCCTTACAGGATAACAAACTGTTGTTTTACATTCTTAACAGTGAAATGTGCCCTTGGTCTGTATATCATGTAAAGAACGAGTCTGGGTCACTAGAAGGTACAGAGTGTTGTGATTAGAATGATCGTACCACTTTTTAGACATATCATACATGCAGCTGCCAAGATCTGAAGGACAAGCGTCTTTAATATTGCAGAACAGTTTGGTTTTGCTCACATTCGAACAGAAGAGCTGATGCATGAGAGAGCTAGCTGATCCTTTGATGTGATTCTACTATACGGTATGGGGTCCCCCCTGTTAACCTAAGAGACCTTCTAATAGTGTAATAATAATGTATTAGATTCTAGAGAAAGGAGTGTGGCTGTATACCACTGTCATTATTAGTATGATTGCTCCTTTCATTTTGTATGGTATTGTAACAATGCTTATGGTTCTGATCTGTACCGTTAGTCTGGTAGTGTTATCCAAATTACTGCATCTTAGGACGCGAGGTTTATAAAATAAACTGTTTAAACTTTACCGTGTCTGTATTATTCTGTTGTGGACTAACAAATAGATACGAACAGGTATTTCGGATTCCCACCACTCCTGAGAAATATCTAAGTCGCTTGTTCTGGTTTGTCTATACATTGGGACCGCCTAGCTAGATCTAGGCTAACGAATGGGATACTAAGCTAGTCAGATAAGGGGTTCTTGGTTCTGAGGGGAGTTTCTGGTACACCACAATACTCTGATCAGGGCCCGGCGTTCGCCTCTAAGGCGTACAAAGAAGCAATGAGAAGTTTGGGGGTCCAAGTCACATTTTCGTCTCCATACCGGCCTGAGGGCAATAGTGTTGTGGAACGAATGAACCGTGACCTAAAGCAATCGTTGACAGCCAAGGTATTAGGTACAGGCCGGAACTGGCTTGCCCACTTGTATGACGTCCAACGTGCACTTAATAATCTCCCTAGAAGGTCTCTGGGTGGGTGGACCCCGTACATGATGCTTTTTGGAGTGAGAATGTTTGTTCCAGACCTTGATGGTCTAGACATGGCTGCGGCTGCCGCGCCTTTTGACCTAGATGATCACTGTGCTGTATTGCAGAATCTACAAGAAGCAAGAGACACTCTGGCAAAGGAACACGTGCCCTCTACATCTGAAGAAGCGCTCCAGATTCCGGTAGTCGGCTGGCTACCTCGAGTTGGTGACCTGGTCCGTGAGAAGGTGGAGAACAAGAAGGAGTTTGGCCCCTCTTATCGTGCACCAGTCCCGGTGCTTGGAGTATTGGGTACACGTACAGTTGTTTTACCCCCACTTCCTGGTCGCAAGGATAACAGGTACATTTCAATTGAGAATGTCAAGCTACACAGGGTGGCCGATTCTCCATAGTATGACACCTTCGTTTTCCTGCCCTTCGATGCTGAGAAACTCTGTTGTGGTGCCACCCTCTAACATCGTGCCTGAAGTTTCCATTGAGATGCTTACAGTTACTGATCCGCTTGTGCCACCTACTGCTGGTGGTTTGCCTGATGATCCTGAGTATGCTTATCCTGCAGAAGTCCCTTTGCCCCTATTGCATACAACAACACTTACCCAGTCACATTCTTCCTTTGAAACTGAATCATTGACTTCCACTGCCCCTTCCAAAATTTCTATATTTTTTGCTTGGTTCAAGAGACATTTTTTGGTTGCACCTTGGACTTACATCTGGCTGGTGCTGATTTGTATTTTTTTATTCATGACAATTGGCTTTGTGGTAGTGTTTTTTAGACTTATCAATGGACACTACCTGAATGAGCGTTCTACAATTCAATTAATTGATGGAACTTTGGCCCCCCATTCCTCATCACACATCATGAAAAGAGACCAGACGTTTGTGAACATCACCGCCTGGCCTGTACGTGATGGGATTGCTTGGGATGCAGTGAACTTTCAAATTCATGGTCCCACCGAAGTTATTAATGTGCCAACTGTTTTTCGTGTTTCTATGGGTGATGTAGTTAAACAAAACATCCGCTCGGATGATTGGGATGTACAAGCAATAGAAGCACTGTTTTCTGATTTAAAATATTATGCTGCATTTGATGCTGAAGATCTGTATTTAAATACTGCAAACTACGATGAGCAATTTTATTTTCAACATTATGGCACACATTTCCTACACAGAGCAAATACTTTTCGAAATTTTGTTAATTTCACTCAATGGGAACATTGTCCTGTCCCTATGCCTGGCAGCTCTGCCACTTTATTGAAAAAATTCACATACTTTTCGGATTTTAGTGTGTCAAACCCTAATTCTTTTTATTTTAAGTTGGCGGTTGAACCCACTTCTAAGGTCAGATTTACACACACAAAATTATTATATTCCAAATCCTTAATGGATGAATTGGCTATTGGAGGTTACGACGTCTGGAAAGCTACTATCGATCTTAAATCGGTTTGGGGAACTAAATCGTGGCAGGTACAAGGAACAGAGGCGTTGCATCGTGCCTGTCTTATTCCTAACCATATTTTATTTTTGAATTCATCTATTTTTCAGACCACCTGTTTTGGATTGGCTATATCCAAAAAATTAATTTCCCCCTCGATCCCGGATCTGGGTGCTTACCCTGGTTGGGAGAATCACTCAGATCTGTCCCTTACTATGTTGCAGTCCCTTGTTTCGAACGGCACATTCAATATTTCAACATTGAATCCTGAGGGTTGGTTGGTTTGGCAAACTAGCTCAGATTCCTGTCAACGTCGGTTTCTGGATTTGGCTCCAGGGTATACACAACTTAGGGTTGACCCTCGTTTTACATCTTCACACACAGTGACTACCTACTCTGTAGGTACGTTATGTCAGTCGTGGCTGCAACATTCCACATTAACTTCAGTTAAGCTTCATTTATCACGATTAAATGACAAAATAGATTTGAATGATTTTATTAAGGGTCCTGCAAATGGCAGGACAAAACAATGGGTTTATGCTATTTACAATGAAATTTGGAAATTGTCGCAAATTGAAGCTGCTTCTAGATTACGTGCTATTGACCAGGCCAATATATAAAAAGTATTGGCTGTGATAGATAATAGTATTAATACTTTGTCTTCTAGAATTTATACATTAGATAATATTGTTTCTTCTGTCGTAGACATTGTGCAAGATGATGTATCTGTGTTGTATCATGGGCAAAATCAGTTGCGTTCAATTATGCAGTTTGCATGGACATTGCAGACGTTAAAGGCAGGGAAAGTCCCTTGGGATTACATGAATATTTCATTGTTGTTCCTTCCTTTTAATTTGACAGCCAAACAGCAGTTCATGTCCATGAAAGACGCAACTTACGCATTGCTGCACATTGAAAAATTAGAACCTTTACCTTTTTCGGTTGCTGAATTGAATTCAGCCGTGTGGCTTATACACGGATTGGTCACTTTACCTTTTAGTCTGTTTAAATTTAGTTCGTGCATGAAGCATTATGCCATTGGTAGATATGAACAACTTGTTGATGCGTTCCTGCACGAAGTTTGGTCACTTCCGTTCACTTACAGATGCGTAAGGGATGGCAAGGAGGTTTACTTAAAAGGTGAAGAATGCACTTCCGCTCCTGATCATTCTGTGGTTTGTAGACATATACAGTTACATGGCGCTTGCAATATACACGCTCCTAATTTGGCTTGCGTCCTAAAGGGGATTCCAATGCCAGTTATAACGTCTTCTTTTAAGCTGCTTGCCAATGGTAGTTATTTGCTTTTAAATAGTGAAGCTTGCTGTGGGATGCTAGTGGGTATTCCTTACATAGTCACTGTTTCGCAAAAAGTGGTTTGCTGTAATAACGTCCTTTTCCCACCCCCGCAAGGCCGTCTCGATATATCTATCTGGCTGGCGATTCCAACCTTGAACGCAGAGTTCAATAGGATGAGCAGAATAAGGGCTCTTTTGTCTAAAAGGGAAGTTGTGTTGACTTCGTCCCGTGAAACATTTCTTCTTAATGTGGCGAAAACACGCACTGAGGTACAGGCTCTTTTAAATACTGACCTCCCCCTACATTTTGGAACCTTGATTCAAACTATCTTTAATGCCTCGTCTACGACTGGCCTTGTTCATTTTTTAAAATTGTGGGCTCGGGCCTCGTGACATCTTTCCAGACTGTTTTTGGTGTGATCCCCGCATTTTACATTCTATTTTTTCGAGTGTCTTCGGAGGGTTCCCCTTGCTCCTCACTTTGGTAGCTGGGATCCTTTTGTTGATTTGCGCACTTCGATATGGCTGCACACCAGGAGTTTCTCGCAAGAAATGCGCATGCGCGGGCGTCCGCGCATGCGCATTAGTCAGAAGAAGTTTGAAATGGAAGAGGGAGCCCCGGAGACGCCGCGTTTCAGGTAAGTTTCTTTAATTTACTATTTATTGTAAATCCGGGGGTTTGATTTAAAAGGAGGGCGGGCGGAAGGCGGGTGGCGCGTAGTGGGGCTACGCGAAGCACGTAGTGTGCGTAGATTTGGGCACAATACGTGCTGCTTCACGTAGCCCCACTACGCCCACTACGCCCACCCTTAGTTGTTATGTGTTATTCATTTTAGAAATACTGACTCGACTTTGCCTTACAGGATAACAAACTGTTGTTTTACATTCTTAACAGTGAAATGTGCCCTTGGTCTGTACATCATGTAAAGAACGAGTCTGGGTCACTAGAAGGTACAGAGTGTTGTGATTAGAATGATCGTACCACTTTTTAGACATATCATACATGCAGCTGCCAAGATCTGAAGGACAAGCGTCTTTAATATTGCAGAACAGTTTGGTTTTGCACACATTCGAACAGAAGAGCTGATGCATGAGAGAGCTAGCTGATCCTTTGATGTGATTCTACTAAGCTGATCTATACGGTATGGGGTCCCCCCTGTTAACCTAAGAGACCTTCTAATAGTCTATTAATAATGTATTAGATTCTAGAGAAAGGAGTGTGGCTGTATACCACTGTCATTATTAGTATGATTGCTCCTTTCATTTTGTATGGTATTGTAACAATGCTTATGGTTCTGATCTGTACAGTTAGTCTGCTAGTGTTAGCCAAAGTACTGCATCTTAGGACGCGAGGTTTATAAAATAAACTGTTTAAACTTAACGGTGTCTGTATTATTCTATTGTGGACTAACAAATAGATACGAACAGGTATTTCGGATTCCCACCACTCCTGAGAAATATCTAAGTCGCTTGTTCTGGTTTGTCTATACATTGGGACCACCTAGCTAGATCTAGGCTAACAAATGGGATACTAAGCTAGTCGGATAAGGGGTTCTTGGTTCTGAGGGGAGTTTCTGGTACACCACAATTCTCTGAGGTCCTGGTCTCCTGCGCATAGTTCTGTGCATAAGCAGAATCCCTGCAACACCACCACTGAGTAAGAAAAAGTAACGATAACACTACTTACCTGCTAAGTGAATTTTCTGCCATAGGATAACATTGGCGATTCTATGTGAAAGATTTTCTAAGTGTCAACTTTTAAAATACAATAATAATCCTTAAAAATCACTACTGTAACCAAAACGCTTTTACTCAACTGTTTACAGGAGATGTCCAAGGACTGAATCTAGCATCCAGTCCTGCGGTTAGAAAAGTAATCCATAAAGTAACTAATTGCATTTGACTAGAAATTCACATTGAGCTCAATGTTGCTTTGTGTTTGAAATTGTGTTGCCCATTGCAACAACTGTAACTCCTGTACTTAAAAGTCTATTGCCTATTTGCAAAGTATTTAAACTAAAGTAATTCATTCTGAGAAAGTATATTTTGTATTGTAATGTATAATGTAATTAAAAAAATAAAATATCTAAAAATAAACAGTTTAAACAATGTAGTAAATCAGTATCAGTGTCATTTAAAAAACCTTTGAAATTCACTGAAAAAACCATAGGTTTCAGGCCTGATATAGTTAGGAATTAGCATTTAAAAACCCAGCGAAATTCACTGAAAAAACCATAGGTTTCAGGCCCGATATAGTTAGGAATTAGCATTTAAAAAACCTTAGAAATTCACTGAAAAAACAATAGGTTTTAGGGGTGTTATAGTTAACTGGACATTTCACTCTAACAAAACCATTGAAATTCCTCCGATATAGTTAGCTGTACTAACTACATCTTGCGCGCCCGCAATCCACTGCTGATGATGTCACATATTACATCATTCATGACATGGTCAGTGACATCACTGATGACATCTCAAATGACATCACTGATGACATCATCCACGTGACAATCACATACATCTCATCATACACTAGTATAACCTTTCATCACTCACTGTAAAATAGAGAGTGCCAGATTTAAAACCATTGACACACCAATACAAGTTTCTAAACACCCACTCAGTGATTCCTAGATCTATACACACATCTAATCACTTACTTATAGATTCACTCATACATGCTGTCAATGATCAATAGAACACTATCAAATAGACTTATACACCTATATCGACATTACACACCAGCACACATCCTAATCACTTATGAAGTCATCCTACTCACTTATGCAAACAATGGATCATACTTACTTTTACTTAGCTATACACTTATAAAAACACCACTTCATCTATTCATATAGATAATAGCTCATACTTAGTGTGTTTTAAAATCACTATTACAACTATACAGTTATCCATACAGTCACTCATACAATCACTGTGTCTTATGCATACTTATTTATATACAACAACTGACACATACACTGGCTTTTATTTTTCTAGTTTGTTGCACATGTACCATTGAGACATATATTTGCTCATCGCCACACCCATAAAGATATTCACTCACCCAAACAACTGTTATAACATGTAGTTTTAACTTCATATACCTACTGAATCAACTATTCACACATCTTTGGGCAGTCACACACCCCCCACCGAACCAAACACTCATTCACTCTCCCATACAAATAGTCAGTTAACTAATCAATAAATAATATAGACTTTCAAGTAGCTAGTAACTAACTAGTGCAGCAGTTTACACAACAACTGACAAAGTGATACAGATATTCACACAATTTAGTCACTATCCAATATATTTAGTGAGACACTATAAATTAGTCAAGTAAACAGTCATTCGCACTGGTACTAAATCCTCCATCCAGATATTTATATTTATATATCCACTCATTCTTCACTGCAAATTGCTATATATATCATACATATTTAAATAACGAACCAAACCACATTCTCTGGATGATGTCATCAGTGATGTCATCAGTGATGTCATTTGAGATGTCATCAGTGATGTCACTGACCATGTCATGAATGATGTAATATGTGACATCATCAGCAGTGGATTGCGGGCGCGCGAGATGTAGTTAGTACAACTAACTATATCGGAGGAATTTAAATGGTTTTGTTCGAGTGAAATGTCCAGCTAACTATAACATCCCTAAAACCTATTGTTTTTTCAGTGAATTTCTAAGGTTTTTTAAATGCTAATTCCTAACTATCACAGGCCTGAAACCTATGTTTTTTTCAGTGAATATATATATTATCTACTGGCGGTCGCCAGTAGATAGTCATAGTTAGGACCGTGTTTCCATAGGAAATCTCAAAATTCTATTTTGAATAACTTTGGCGCCAGTTGACGAATCCTCGCGAAATTTTCAAAACTAATGGGGCGTTCCGTTCAGCTCCTATCCTGAAAGTCTCGGGGTGATTCGTCAAGCGGGGGCCGTGGAAAAACGGGGTTCCCAAAACGCATTTTCCCTATGCATTTTTCCATAGGACCTTTAGTCGCAGCTACAGCCCGAACGGCTGAACAGAATTACTTGAAATTTGGCAGAGAGGTAGCCATAAGGTCAAGGAAGTGCCTTTTGCAGGTCTGGTGTAAATCTGTTCAGTATTTCCGGAGAAAAAAGCATTTAAAAGCATATATATATCTATAGCGCGCAGGGTGCGCGCCCCGTGCGAGCACCGTGCGAGCACCCTAACGTGCGCGAGCGTAATTCTGATTGGTGGTTACATGTTAGTCAACGTTCGAATCGGTCGAAATCAGGAAGTGTCGGCCGCCATTTTGTTTGTTTTCAGTGCGAGAGTGAAAAAGGAAGGTGACGAACGTGAAAAGGGGGCAGGGTAGAGAGTTCCTGACCCCCTAGCCTTTGTCAGGGGGTCCCTGAAGGACCCCGAAAGCAAAAAAGTATATATTTTTTTTTTTAAATCGCGGGGGTGCGCGCACAGTGCGCGCACCCTGAAACCCCCCCCCCCCCAAATTTTTTTTTTTTTTTTTTTTAAATCGCAGGGTGAAACCCCCCCCCCAAAAAATAATAATTTTTAATACGTAGTTTATTGTAAAATAAATATATAAAAAAATAATAATACATAAATAAATTAGCATTTAAAAAACCGTACAAATTCACTGAAAAAACCATAGGTTTCACACACGTTATAGTTAGGAATTAGCATTTAAAAAACCTTGCAAATTCACTTAAAAAAACATAGGTTTTACACATGTTATAGTTAGGTGGATATTTCACTCGTAAAAAACCAATGAAATTCCCCCGTTATAGTTAGTTCAGATAACTATAACTCGCGCGACCGCCACTCTATCACAAGGATGATGTCATCAGTGATGTCATGAGTGATGCCACTGACCATGTCATGAGTGATGTAATATGTGACGTCATGTGCAGTGGATTGCGGGCGCGCGAGTTATAGTTATCTGAACTAACTATACCGGGGGAATTTCATTGATTTTTTACGAGTGAATTATCCACCTAACTATAACATGTGTGAAACCTATGTTTTTTTAAGTGAATCTATATATATATATATATATATTACCTACTGGCGGTCGCCAGTAGGTAGTTATAGTTAGGACCACGTTTCCATAGGAAAACCTCAACATTCTATTTTGAATAACTTTGGCGCCGGTCGATGAATCCTCGCGAATTTCTCAAAATAGGTGGGGCGCTACGCTCCGCTCCTACCCTGAAAGTCTCGGGGGGATCCGTCAAGCGGGGGCAGAGATAAAAGGGGGGTCCCAAAACGCGTTTTTCCCATGCATTTTTCCATAGGACCTTTAGAACGAGCTACAGCCCGAACGGCTGAACAGAATTACTCAAAATTTGGCAGAGAGGTAGTCCCTAGGTCAAGGAAGTGCCTTTTGTAGGTTTGGTGTAAATCTGTTCAGTAGATTCTGAGAAAATAGCCTTTAAATCAATATATATATCTGAGCCAGCTTACGGTACGCTTACCGTACGCTTACGGTAAGCGTACGGTGGCGTGCGCGAGCGCGATTCTGATTGGCTCTTAGATCTTAGTAAACATTCGAATCAGCCGAAACCAGGAAGCGGCGGCCGCCATTTTCTGTTTCACTCTGAAAAAAAAAAGAGTGAAAAGAAGAAAAGGGGGCAATGAGGAGAGTTACAGACCCCCTAACATTTGTAAGGGGGTCAAAGAAGGACAGAAAAGTACAAAAAAAACATTAATTGATTTTTTAAAAAAACACGGGGTACGCTTACGGTAAGCGTACGGTGGCGTGCGCGAGCGCGATTCTGATTGGCTCTTAGATCTTAGTAAACATTCGAATCGGCCGAAACCAGGAAGCGGCGGCCGCCATTTTCTGTTTCACTCTGAAAAAAAAAAGAGTGAAAAGAAGAAAAGGGGGCAATGAGGAGAGTTACAGACCCCCTAACATTTGTAAGGGGGTCAAAGAAGGACAGAAAAGTACAAAAAAAACATTAATTGATTTTAAAAAAAATCACGGGGTACGCTTACGGTAAGCGTACGGTAAAAAAAAAAAATAATAAATAAATGAAAATCAGATTTAAGAGTTTAGAAATTAGGGAGCTCTAAAAAGAGCTGTTGTGTTTATGGAGTCATTTTTTTAGTGGTACCTACAAGTAAGTACCGATGCAGAGTCTAAGGTTCAAGAGGAAGACTCTGTTCCCTTCATCATTGAAGTGCACACCATCTCCTCTATAAATGTCTTGCATGTTGTAACGCAAGTTGTTGTGGTAAATGGCACCCATACCATAGTCACGGAGGAAAGCAGAAACAGATTTGTTGACGTGCTTTCTTGCTTTGTCAATCTGTGGACAGAAATGATTGGACCAGTTCCATTTTTGCCTTTGGCATATGTTGGAAAACACAAAGGCAGTTTTAGGGAAAAGTGTAAACAGTTGTGCAAAGGTGTCCTTCATAAGCATTTCCAGACCTACCCCAGTCAAAGTGCCTAGGTCATTGCCACCACAGTGCACTATTATGAGGTCAGGGTGTTGGATTTGAATGAAGGATTTCACCAATGGCATCAATTGGTGCCACTTTAACCCTCTCTGACCAATCCATTTAATGTCTACATTTGGCAAAGCAAGGTCTCTCACCATATCTGTTTTCTCTGCAAACTTTTCACTCCAGAAGACATAGCTGTGCCCTACAATCCACACTGTGAACATCTTCAAAGGAGAACTGGATGCACTCAGGAGGTGTCTTTCAGTAGAATGGCAATATGAAAAGAAAGACAGTTTGGAAATGGAGGCATACATATTTTTTTAAAACAAAAAGAACTGATTGGCTGTTTCATACCATTCCAGAATAAAAACTAGGCTGTATGTGAAAATTAATAGAAACATGTTTTTAATTGGTACAAAAAAATGTGTAACCAAAGAACAGTACTTTGGATTTGCTGTTAGGTTTGAAAAGTCAAGCACTCTTGCTCTGTGGAATTGAAACATTGTGTGTCGAACTTCTGACCTAACTGCACACAGCAGTGTTCCATGAGCTGTTGCTATGGTAGCAGGCAGAAGTCAAGTTGGGGGAAGGGTACTAGGCAGAAGTCAAGTTGGGGGAAGGGTACTGTTGGAAAAGGGTTGGTTTTCAACCAATAGAAATGTGTGATTACATGTGAAAAAAAAGGGGGAAGCACTGAGATTTGAAACTTACATGTATATGTGTGGAAAAATAGAGGGAAAGTTTGCCATTATCTGGTTCTGCTGAGAGGAGAGAGGTGAACACAACAGAGATCCTGGCTCTGATAATCTGCTGTTTGAGTGCCACATTTCTTTCACAACTAACTAATTTAAAAGGTGAGTTTACAGTTTGAGAGGGGATGTATGTGGTAACTTAAGAAATGAATAATAGAAATGGGAATTGTTTTTGTTGTAGTTACATAATGTGTCAGTCTGTAAAAGTGATTTCAAATTGAAAAAAGAGATATACACTTGCCCCCGAAAAAAAAAGAGCAGTAAGTGTGCTTTCAAATTGGCAAAGAAATTTCGTTTTGGCACTAATGTGAAAACATGACTCTGTGTGCATAGAAGAATTATAGGCAGAAATGTATTGCGTCTTGCTCTGGTGATTTCACAGTTGCAGTAGATGGAAAAGAGGAGCGAATTTTTGGGGGAAGAAGCAGAGGTTTAGCACACACCCATGTGCTTGCCATGTATAGTCATGCACAGTAATTAGAAGCGAGTGGGGTTTTCAGGTTTAAGTCTGTAATGCAAATACATTCAGCATCACTAAGGCTGGTTGCCCCTGCTGGAGTGTAGGCAGTCACAGAGAATACACACGGTGGTGGTCTGAAAAAAAAACAGCTTGGACATGTGCATTTAAATAAATTTTAAAAAAAAGGTTTCAGAATGTGTCAGTCTGTAAAAGTGATTTCAAAGTGTAAAAAGAGATTTTCACTTGGCCCGAAAAAAAAAGAGCAGTAAGTGTGCTTTCAAATTGGCAAAGAAATTTCGTTTTGGCACTAATGTGAAAACATGACTCTGTGTGCATAGAAGAATTATAGGCAGAAATGTATTGCGTCTTGCTCTGGTGATTTCACAGTTGCAGTAGATGGAAAAGAGGAGCGAATTTTTGGGGGAAGAAGCAGAGGTTTAGCACACACCCATGTGCTTGCCATGTATAGTCATGCACAGTAATTAGAAGCGAGTGGGGTTTTCAGGTTTAAGTCTGTAATGCAAATACATTCAGCATCACTAAGGCTGGTTGCCCCTGCTGGAGTGTAGGCAGTCACAGAGAATACACACGGTGGTGGTCTGAAAAAAAAACAACTTGGACATGTGCATTTAAATAAATTTTAAAAAAAAGGTTTCAGAATGTGTCAGTCTGTAAAAGTGATTTCAAAGTGTAAAAAGAGATTTTCACTTGGCCCGAAAAAAAAAGAGCAGTAAGTGTGCTTTCAAATTGGCAAAGAAATTTCGTTTTGGCACTAATGTGAAAACATGACTCTGTGTGCATAGAGGAATTATAGGCAGAAATGTATTGCGTCTTGCTCTGGTGATTTCACAGTTGCAGTAGATGGAAAAGAGGAGCGAATTTTTGGGGGAAGAAGCAGAGGTTTAGCACACACCCATGTGCTTGCCATGTATAGTCATGCACAGTAATTAGAAGTGAGTGGGGTTTTCAGGTTTAAGTCTGTAATGCAAATACATTCAGCATCACTAAGGCTGGTTGCCCCTGCTGGAGTGTAGGCAGTCACAGAGAATACACACGGTGGTGGTCTGAAAAAAAAACAGCTTGGACATGTGCATTTAAATAAATTTTAAAAAAAAGGTTTCAGAATGTGTCAGTCTGTAAAAGTGATTTCAAAGTGTAAAAAGAGATTTTCACTTGGCCCGAAAAAAAAAGAGCAGTAAGTGTGCTTTCAAATTGGCAAAGAAATTTCGTTTTGGCACTAATGTGAAAACATGACTCTGTGTGCATAGAAGAATTATAGGCAGAAATGTATTGCGTCTTGCTCTGGTGATTTCACAGTTGCAGTAGATGGAAAAGAGGAGCGAATTTTTGGGGGAAGAAGCAGAGGTTTAGCACACACCCATGTGCTTGCCATGTATAGTCATGCACAGTAATTAGAAGCGAGTGGGGTTTTCAGGTTTAAGTCTGTAATGCAAATACATTCAGCATCACTAAGGCTGGTTGCCCCTGCTGGAGTGTAGGCAGTCACAGAGAATACACACGGTGGTGGTCTGAAAAAAAAACAACTTGGACATGTGCATTTAATTAAATTTAAAAAAAAAAGGTTTCAGAATGTGTCAGTCTGTAAAAGTGATTTCAAAGTGTAAAAAGAGATTTTCACTTGGCCCGAAAAAAAAAGAGCAGTAAGTGTGCTTTCAAATTGGCAAAGAAATTTCGTTTTGGCACTAATGTGAAAACATGACTCTGTGTGCATAGAAGAATTATAGGCAGAAATGTATTGCGTCTTGCTCTGGTGATTTCACAGTTGCAGAAGATGGAAAAGAGGAGCGAATTTTTGGGGGAAGAAGCAGAGGTTTAGCACACACCCATGTGCTTGCCATGTATAGTCATGCACAGTAATTAGAAGCGAGTGGGGTTTTCAGGTTTAAGTCTGTAATGCAAATACATTCAGCATCACTAAGGCTGGTTGCCCCTGCTGGAGTGTAGGCAGTCACAGAGAATACACACGGTGGTGGTCTGAAAAAAAAACAGCTTGGACATGTGCATTTAAATAAATTTTAAAAAAAAGGTTTCAGAATGTGTCAGTCTGTAAAAGTGATTTCAAAGTGTAAAAAGAGATTTTCACTTGGCCCGAAAAAAAAAGAGCAGTAAGTGTGCTTTCAAATTGGCAAAGAAATTTCGTTTTGGCACTAATGTGAAAACATGACTCTGTGTGCATAGAAGAATTATAGGCAGAAATGTATTGCGTCTTGCTCTGGTGATTTCACAGTTGCAGTAGATGGAAAAGAGGAGCGAATTTTTGGGGGAAGAAGCAGAGGTTTAGCACACACCCATGTGCTTGCCATGTATAGTCATGCACAGTAATTAGAAGCGAGTGGGGTTTTCAGGTTTAAGTCTGTAATGCAAATACATTCAGCATCACTAAGGCTGGTTGCCCCTGCTGGAGTGTAGGCAGTCACAGAGAATACACACGGTGGTGGTCTGAAAAAAAAACAACTTGGACATGTGCATTTAATTAAATTTAAAAAAAAAGGTTTCAGAATGTGTCAGTCTGTAAAAGTGATTTCAAAGTGTAAAAAGAGATTTTCACTTGGCCCGAAAAAAAAAGAGCAGTAAGTGTGCTTTCAAATTGGCAAAGAAATTTCGTTTTGGCACTAATGTGAAAACATGACTCTGTGTGCATAGAAGAATTATAGGCAGAAATGTATTGCGTCTTGCTCTGGTGATTTCACAGTTGCAGTAGATGGAAAAGAGGAGCGAATTTTTGGGGGAAGAAGCAGAGGTTTAGCACACACCCATGTGCTTGCCATGTATAGTCATGCACAGTAATTAGAAGCGAGTGGGGTTTTCAGGTTTAAGTCTGTAATGCAAATACATTCAGCATCACTAAGGCTGGTTGCCCCTGCTGGAGTGTAGGCAGTCACAGAGAATACACACGGTGGTGGTCTGAAAAAAAAACAGCTTGGACATGTGCATTTAAATAAATTTTAAAAAAAAGGTTTCAGAATGTGTCAGTCTGTAAAAGTGATTTCAAAGTGTAAAAAGAGATTTTCACTTGGCCCGAAAAAAAAAGAGCAGTAAGTGTGCTTTCAAATTGGCAAAGAAATTTCGTTTTGGCACTAATGTGAAAACATGACTCTGTGTGCATAGAAGAATTATAGGCAGAAATGTATTGCGTCTTGCTCTGGTGATTTCACAGTTGCAGTAGATGGAAAAGAGGAGCGAATTTTTGGGGGAAGAAGCAGAGGTTTAGCACACACCCATGTGCTTGCCATGTATAGTCATGCACAGTAATTAGAAGCGAGTGGGGTTTTCAGGTTTAAGTCTGTAATGCAAATACATTCAGCATCACTAAGGCTGGTTGCCCCTGCTGGAGTGTAGGCAGTCACAGAGAATACACACGGTGGTGGTCTGAAAAAAAAACAACTTGGACATGTGCATTTAATTAAATTTAAAAAAAAAGGTTTCAGAATGTGTCAGTCTGTAAAAGTGATTTCAAAGTGTAAAAAGAGATTTTCACTTGGCCCGAAAAAAAAAGAGCAGTAAGTGTGCTTTCAAATTGGCAAAGAAATTTCGTTTTGGCACTAATGTGAAAACATGACTCTGTGTGCATAGAAGAATTATAGGCAGAAATGTATTGCGTCTTGCTCTGGTGATTTCACAGTTGCAGTAGATGGAAAAGAGGAGCGAATTTTTGGGGGAAGAAGCAGAGGTTTAGCACACACCCATGTGCTTGCCATGTATAGTCATGCACAGTAATTAGAAGCGAGTGGGGTTTTCAGGTTTAAGTCTGTAATGCAAATACATTCAGCATCACTAAGGCTGGTTGCCCCTGCTGGAGTGTAGGCAGTCACAGAGAATACACACGGTGGTGGTCTGAAAAAAAAACAGCTTGGACATGTGCATTTAAATAAATTTAAAAAAAAGGTTTCAGAATGTGTCAGTCTGTAAAAGTGATTTCAAAGTGTAAAAAGAGATTTTCACTTGGCCCGAAAAAAAAAGAGCAGTAAGTGTGCTTTCAAATTGGCAAAGAAATTTCGTTTTGGCACTAATGTGAAAACATGACTCTGTGTGCATAGAGGAATTATAGGCAGAAATGTATTGCGTCTTGCTCTGGTGATTTCACAGTTGCAGTAGATGGAAAAGAGGAGCGAATTTTTGGGGGAAGAAGCAGAGGTTTAGCACACACCCATGTGCTTGCCATGTATAGTCATGCACAGTAATTAGAAGCGAGTGGGGTTTTCAGGTTTAAGTCTGTAATGCAAATACATTCAGCATCACTAAGGCTGGTTGCCCCTGCTGGAGTGTAGGCAGTCACAGAGAATACACACGGTGGTGGTCTGAAAAAAAAACAGCTTGGTTTCATAATGTGACAGTTTGTTATACAGATTTTCACTTGCCCAAAAAAAAAGAGGAGTTTGTGTGCATTCAAATTGGCAAAGAAATTTCGTTTTGTGACTATTGTGAAAAGAAATGTAGTAATATATTTAAATACAATAAAGGATTTTTTTTTTAGTTTTTTTGCAGGTATTGCTGAAGAACAGTGAACAAAATTTAAGATGCCTACAAAATCTCGAGTTCAAAAAACGCTAAAAAAAAAACTATATTTGAAGACAACTGGAGGACCAAAGTTAGTAGAAGATGCTGATGTAGGGAAAAAGAAAAAATCTTCTGGTAAGCAAAAAAAACAATTTATAAACAAATTATTCAAAACAAAGAAAAATGTACAAAATGTCTGTTGTCGGAAAAATGTAAAAAAACCTACAGAACAGCAAAAAATTGAGGATTTAGTTAATGCAAATATACCTTCTGCAATTGAAAAGTTTAACATAAACAGAAAAACAGCATTTAAAGAGATACGTAGAAAATGTTTCAGAGAAGAGTTATGTCCAATTTGATAAAGGATATAAAGAAATATAAGCAAAAGGCTAAATATTACAAGAGAAAAAAAGAAATTGAAGCCATTGCAGCAAAAGCATTAGAATTAAAAAGGAAACTATTCATTTTAATTTTGAATAGGATGCGTACATTAGATAAAATGGTTAATGTACTGAAATCACAAAGCAAAAGCAAAAGAGTAGTGAACAGAACAAACTTTTGTAAAGTGTTTTTAGGAAAGTGGATGCATAGCTCAAGTAGTGAACCTTTTTTTAATGAAGAGAGCTATTTTCAAAGTAATAGTTTGCTGCATGCAGTTGACACCAGAGGTCGTTCATACGAAGTAAAAAATGGTTGCATAATGGAGAAGGAGATAATGGTTCCAAGAGATGAGGTACAAGTGATGGCAGATGAGGCAATGGGGAGACGTCCTAAAGCCCCAGTGTACACTTGGAATTGTAGTAGTATTTGCACTGTGCGTCAGGAATCTATTGACAGATTTCGAGAGTTTCTAAGAGAATATAGTAAAAAAAGTGTAAAACAAAAGATTAAGGTGCTTCAAAGTCTGGATCCATGCAGAGTGAGAGAGAATACTGGTTTGCAGGGTCATTCTCTTGCTTGTCTATCTAGAAAAGTGTGCAATAGTGTTTTCCATCATTTTAGGATGCTGGCTGTTCATCATACTGAAATGAGAAAGTTTGTGAGACGGTTGTATTTTGCCAAAAGTCCAGCAATAAAGTTAAATGAATTGAATAGGGCTCTGTTCCGAGGAACGGTATCAGATGTAGAGAAGGTTGTTGATGAAATTCAGTTTTGTTACTTTGGTCCTGAACAAAACAGTGCAGAGAAGGACACAGTAAATGAGGCAGAAGTGGAAGAGAATGTAGAACCTTGTGTAAGTAAGACATTTAATGATCACATAACAAAATTTGCAATAGTCTCTAATGAAAGACCAAATGTTACTTGTATTTGTTGCCGCAGAACTCATTATAGAAAACAAACTAGGAATGTTGATCTCTACAGAAAGAGTGAAAATGAAGATAATTATAAGTGGATGGATTTTGCAACATATATATTTCTTGAAAATTGTTTTGAATTGGGTGAAGATCAGCGTATTTGTAAATACTGCTACAACAAGTTAGAGGAAAATAGAATGCCGACCAGAGCTGTACATAATAATTTAGAATTGGATGCTATTCCTGCTGAACTTTCTGAATTAAATACATATGAGTCTATACTCATTCAATGTGTTCATCCATTCCAGACCATAGTACGTATGGAGCCCAAAACTGGTAAATTACCTCCTTCAGATTTACTGAGAGGTTTAAAAGGTAGAGTGGTGTATTTGCCCTTGGATTTGAAAAAAAATATGGAAACTATTGATGCGGATACTTTGGAAACTGAACCATTAATTATTCTGGTTAATGGTGTACCTACAAAGAATAAGAAGATTTGGCAGGAGCTGGTAGATGTGCGGAAAGTACAAAGAGCAAATTTGTATTTGAAAAAAAATAACAAATGGTATGAATCAATTTATATAGTAGAAGAAGAAGAAGAAGAAGATTTACAAGGAGATACAGAAACACCAAGTGGACAAATTGAAAAAGTGGACAAGTCAAAGGAAGAAGAAATTTATGAACATTTTAGCATACATCCTCTCCATTCGAAAGAAGTTATGGGAGACAATATTGATCTCTTTCAGATGAAGAAAGCAAAAGGAAATCCCGTGAGTGTATGGGAGGAGAGCTTGGAAGCTCGATGTTTTCCCCAGCTGTTTCCTAAAGGAAAAGGAGGACGATACGATGAACGTCCAGAACAGATTCCAGCTTCAGAGTATCGGACTACAAGACTATATGCTGAAGATCCCAGATTTCGACAAAGTATCCCTTATTTGTTCCATCTTTTATTTGAAAGCGACTTGTCTGCACTGTCTTATGCAGTAAATCACATTTTAAAAAGTGGAGTACATTTACAAAATGTGTCTGCTAAGGATTTTATGGAGAAAGTGCAGCACCGAGATGATCATTTGGAAACACAACTGATCAATCTGATGGCTTGTCAGCGTGGGACAAATGAATATTGGTACCGACGCCATGGTGAACTAAAATGCATGTTACGCAATTTAGGAACACCAACATGGTTCCTTACCCTAAGCTGCGCCGAGTACGCTTGGGATGATTTACTGGATTTTCTACGAGAGGCCAATTCAAACATTGAAAACATCGAATACAAGACAGCAGGAGAACTGTGCTCATTGGATCCGGTTAATGTTTGCAGATATTTCAATCATAGATTTGAGGCTATGATGTCCTTCATCTGCAATAAAAAAAATCCACCCCTTGGAGAAGTAGTGGATTTCTTTTGGAGAAAAGAGTACCAGGCAAGAGGTGCTCCTCATATTCATATGCTGCTGTGGATCAAGGATGCCCCAAAGTTTGGAACAGATACTGATGAAGCAGTGTTATCTTACATTGAAGAATATGCAACATGTGCTATACCTAAAAGCACAGAAGAAAAAAAGTTAAAGGAGCAAGTTCTACGTTTCCAAAGTCATCGGTGTGGAAAATACTGTCGACGGAAATACAAGAGCAAAGAAAAATACTACACTAAATGTCGATTTGGATTTCCTAGACCTGTTCTTACAAATGGAAGAGTCAACAGTTTTATGTCAGCTGTGAGACATACTATCACAAGAAAATCACCTAAGAATACCTACAACCTTAAAAGAAAAGAAGAATCAAAAAATATAAATGACTACAACCCAGTCATTTTATCCATGTGGAACGCTAACATGGATATACAGTATGTTGCTGACAATTCCATTGCTGTTGCTTGATATGTAACGTCTTACATTACGAAATCAGAAAAAACAGAATTGAAGGAAATGTGGGAAGAGATTTCTCACGAGAAGACTGTCAGTAAGAAGCTGTACAGTTTCAGTTTGAAGATGTTATCGCATCGAGAAATTGGATCCTACGAATGTTCAGATAGATTATCTTCTGCAAGTCTCTACTCGAAGTCAAGAAGAATAATTTGGGCAAGTTTAGGCCTTGCAGCAATGAGAAATCGGGTACTGAAATCTGTTGGAGAAATTGAATATTTGGCACAGTTCGAACCTGAAAGTACAGATATATTGAAAACAAACATGTTGGACACATATTATCCCAAGAGAAGTCATCATCTGGAGAACATGTGTCTCTATGAAGTGCTGCAGAACTACATTTATTCACGGAAAGCTGCAGAAGACATCAATAATGGAAAATATAAAGTCGTTGGTGAAGAAGGATGTTTGGTGAAGCAAACCAAAGGAAGTTTGATAAATCACCGGAAGCTGAGTTGCGACACTACCGACAAGAAAGAATTTTACTACTTGGCTCTTTTACAGTTGTTTAAACCATGGCGTTCAGAGGATGAACTACTGGGAGAATTCCAGAGCTATGAAGATTCTTTTAATGCTTGCAAAGACAGCATACAATGCAGTACATTCTCAACTTATCTGCAAATGTTAAATGAAGAAATTGAACAGGAAACTACAATTGCAGCAGAAATAGCTAGAGACAGTTCTCAGGACAGCCAAAGTTCAGGAACATACAGTCAAGATCCCCTAGGACAACCAATCGTTGAAAATGAAGCATCAATAGCCATGAATGAAGTGGAAACGGCTATGAATCAAGCTCAAGAAGAATTTATAGACTTAGAAAATTTGGAAAGACAACTGAATCAAGAGCAGCAACAAATTTATGAAGAGATCAAAAACAAAATTGATCACGGATTTCTACATGAAAAAAAAGAGTGCTCATGCACATCATTTCATCCAATCAGGATGTATGTAAGCGGACAAGCTGGCACTGGAAAAAGTTTCCTAATTAAAGTCATCAGAAGCTACCTAAAGCAAAAAACGGATTCTACTTTGTCTTGTGTGGTTACTGCTCCAACTGGGTTAGCAGCATATAACATAAAAGGAATCACCTTACATCGTTTGCTAATGTTACCAGTGGAGCATGAGAACAAAATACAATTCAACAAGCTAACTGGAGAAGCATGCTTGGAAGTTTCAAGAGTATTGAAGAAGATGCAAGTTCTCATTATTGATGAGGTGAGCATGGTATCAAACTTAATGCTTGCCTTTGTGCATTTAAGAATGCAGCAAATTTTGAAGACAGACTATGACGTGTTATTTGGTGGAAAACACGTCATAGTTTTTGGGGATCTTTTGCAACTTACTCCGGTTAAAGGACAACCAGTGTTTAATACTGTGACACATGAAGACACGAAGAAGTCATTGGGAAGCATTGGAAATACAAATATTTGGTCCTTCTTTGAGTACAAGGAACTTACAACTAATATGAGGCAAGCAAACGATGAAGAATATGGAAGTATTCTGAAAGATATCAGGATTGGACTACTCACAGAAGTTGGGAAAAAAGCATTACAGAGTCGGCTGTTACATAACTTATTTCCAAATGAAGAAATAGTTGCAGAGAAAATATACAAGAATATTGCAGAAAACAAAAGTGTCATCTGCTTAATGCCAACTCTACGTGAATGCTCAATATTTAATGAGGAGCTTTTGAAATTGGAAAAGGAAGAGATCAGGAAATTGGAAGCAGTGGACAAAATTGAGGATGGAAGAATTACTGTCACAGTAACAGGCAAACTGAAAAATAAATTGGACTCACTAGAGAAGAACATCTCCAAAACAGCAGGATTAGAAAAAAATCTATATGTTTGCATGAACTGTAGAGTGTTTTTAAGGAGAAATTTGGATGTTGAAAAAGGCTTAGTAAATGGAGCGATGGGAAGAGTTGTGGGTTTTATTAATTATCAGAAAAAAGATGGAATTGAATGGTTAAAAATAAAATTTGATCAGATAGAGGAAGTTAAAGACATTTGTCGTTGTTCAGTTCGTTTCATGCTTGTGAAAGACTTATATGTACGTAGGAAGCAGTTTCCGTTTTCACTAGCATATGCTGTAACTATTCACAAGTCTCAAGGATTGACTGTAGATTGTGCATTTGTGAACATTGGATCTAGTGTGTTCAAAGAAGGTATGGCATATGTTGCTTTGTCACGAGTCAAAACATTATCAGGTTTATTCATGATAGACTTCGATGACTCAAAAGTTAGTGCTGATACAAACTGTGTAAAGGAGTATAATAGATTAAGAAGAAGCTATGCTCCTCATTTAGGTCAGTATCCTGTGTTGGAGAAACGTGTAGTTTCTCGTAAAAGGAGAAATGAGAATATCTGTAATGAAGATGTAGAGAGGAGGAAAAAAAAGAGGAGTGATGTAATTGCAAGCAGAAAGAATAAGGAAAATGAAGAACAGGTTGTAGGATGTCATTTTGAAAATAGCTCTGGTGTCAACTGCTACGCAAATGTAGTGCTGAATGTTGCATTTTATCTGGAAAGTTTGCAAGAGCAGATAATAATAAATCAGGGAAAAAGATTCTGTTCAGAGCTCAGTCTCCTTTTTCAAAAGCTGAGTAAAGATAAAACTCAAATAGAAAGTGCTACTGATATTAGAAAACTTTTAGATGTATGTTCAGGACGAACACAGTTTTCTCAAAATGAACAGCAAGATGCTCACGAATTTTTGATGTATTTTCTTCAGGTAGTGGAAGAAGAAGGAGTTCCCATTGACATTTTTTTTGGTCTCTCTTATAAATGGGAACATAGTTGTGATAATTGTTATAATATAAGTGGTTCTATTGTTGATAATGAAAGGTTTATTTATTTGACATTGCCAGAGAGTAAAACAGTCACTTTTGCAAACTTAGTTAAAGATGCTAATCATAGCATGAAATGTGGTGAGTGTAATTCTGACATGTTATCAACATTAATTTTAAGGGAATACGGACAGTATGTAATTTTAATGATGCAACGATGTAGAGCTGATGGATCAAAATTGGATACTTTAATAAAGAAGTTTACAGGACAGCAATTATCAATTTCAGGAAAAACTTTTGTAACTGTTGCAATAATTTTCCATGATGGACCTACTGTTACTTCTGGACATTACACAGTTTATCTAAAATGTGAAAAAGGCTGGACACTGTGTAATGATTCCCAATTGATTTTCAAACAACGTTTGCCTTTTGATTTAGCAAATTCCTATCTAATCTTCCTGAAACCTAAATTTTAGAGAGACTTGGCAAGATCTGGACAAAATAATTTTACCATTTTACAGGATTACCATTGCAATTTTGTAGAAAAAAGATTTTTAAAATTATCATTTGGCCTAAAGGAAAGATAACCAATTGTAATGTGGACTTTTTAAATTTTTAATGCAATTTTGAAAAACCAATAATTTAGAGCTTATCGGTAACTTCTGCACATTTTAAATTTTGGAATGTTATTGGACTGCCATTGGAAATTTTATCAAAAATGATTTAAAAAATTACTATTTGGCCATGTGGAAAAGTAAGCAATTCTATTGTGGACTAAATAAATTATTCAAAAAATTTTCGTGAACCAAAATGTTACAGAGAATCGGTGAGATCTGGACAGATTAAACTTTAGAATTTTAATGGTTTTCCCTTGGAAATTTATTCCAGGGAAAGAATAAAAAATACTATTTGGCCTAAAGGAAATAAAATCAGATGTATTTTGGAGTTATTTGAGATATAATATTGTGAATGTACTTCTGAAACAAAAATATCAGACGGTATTTTAAAGAAAAAAGTATTGTTTTTTGATGACATTTTTTTAGACTAATATGCATTTCTGTAATGATAAGTTTAAATGAGAAGAGATTCTGGGCTTTTTTAATACAATCTTTGAGATTGTTAATTTTTTTTGCCCGCTGTAAAATGATGAATGCAATTGCTTTCACAATTTATAGTGAAATGCAATATATTCTGAAAACAGCAAAAATAAGGCAAAAATTATTTTTTGGTAAAAAATGTAAATATGTGTACTGTATTATAAATTGTTATAAAAATATTAATACTTTTTTCTTTTTTTCCAGATCGATATAGAAAATTTTCGAAAACTACAACCATTTTAAAAACTATTTTTAAAAAAAACAAATGAATAAATATTTCTTTGAGTGAGTATGGTAAGTCAATAGTAATAATTGTAGTCTCTCAAAGACCTTGTAATGTGATAAATTATTTTTAGTGTTTTTTTAAAAAAAAAAAAAAAAATTACGCGTACCGTACGCGTACGGTAAAAAAAAAATAAAAAAAGTTTTTAAAAACATGTAAAAAAAAGATGAAAGATAAGGTTGGCTCTTAAAAGAACCGTTGTGTTCATGCAGGGACAGAGGAAAGAAAGATTGGGAATATTAGACAGTACGACAAGTGTGCTGATCTATTTTACTGTTCACCAGGGAAACACTGGTCTCCCTATAAGTAATTAGATCGTGACAAGTGGCGCACCGTACTTCAACCCTCGCAAACCGAGGATTAATTTCCAGAGGGCCAGCAAAAGGAGATTCTCCCCCCACAGATGAAGGGCTCACCTGACCTGCAGAAGAAGGAGTCAGCCCTGCAGATGATGGTCCAGGCTGAGCTGCTGTGGATGTACTGGCTCGTCTTTCTGAAGAGTTACCTCCAAAAAGATGACCATGTGTCCTTCTGTGTACATCCTGGAGGTGCCTCATCATGGTGTGATTCCCAAAGGAATACTTCCTGTTAGGATTACCTCTAGAAAGTACACGCTTACACAGCTTGCAAGTAACTAAGGGTGCATTCACCTTTTGCTGGCCTTCTGGAAAAGTAAAATAATCCCAAACATAAGAAGGCTTTACTTTCCTCGCTCTCTGCCTCAAGACAGTGCTGCTGGTGCTAGCCTCACTCTCAGAAGGGCTCTGCTGTTCTGCCATCGTATCCCAAAGACAAACCAGCTCCTTCTTCCAAGGGATCACAAGCAGAAATGAGGGGAATGGGTGTGGTGTAGGAGAGTTCTAGAACTGAAAGTAGTTTCCACCAATCAAAAGTTGTGTTTCATGATCACATGACCTACCGTACGCTTACGGTACGCTTACGGTACGCTTACGGCAAAAAGTACGCGTGCGCGTAAAAAAGACACGCGCTTGCGCGCATGCGCATAACAGTCATTTCCCGGCACTTCCGCGTAACGTGCGCGTGTTGCGTAAGCGCGCACGCGTCCCACGCGCAGTACGCGCGGCTACGCAAAGTACGTAACTATGCGCAAGCAGCGTAGATAGATTACGGACGTTGCGTAAACCGTACGCTTACCGTGAGCTTACGGTACGCGTACTATAAAAAAAAAAAAAAAAAAAAAAAATCTGGAAATAAATTTTACATGTTTATTTTAAAAAATATATATAAAAAAAATATTTAAGGATTTTAAAAATTAAAGCATAGTCTTTATAAAAGATAAGAAAATTAAAATAAAAATATGTTTGAAAAAAATGAAGAATATAAAAAAAAAATAGCATTTAAAAAACCTTGCAAATTCACTGAAAAAACCATGGGTTTCACACACGTTATAGTTAGGAATTAGCATTTAAAAAACCTTGCAAATTCACTGAAAAAACCATGGGTTTCACACACGTTATAGTTAGGAATTAGCATTTAAAAAACCTTAGAAATTCACTGAAAAAACCATAGGTTTCACACACGTTATAGTTAGGAATTAGCATTTAAAAAACCTTAGAAATTCAGTGAAAAAACCATAGGTTTCACACATGTTATAGTTAGCTGGACATTTTACTCGTAAAAAACCAATGAAATTGCCCCGTTATAGTTAGTTCAGCTAACTATAACTCGCGCGCCCGCAATGCACTGCTGATGACGTCACATATTACATCACTCATGACATGGTCAGTGACATCACTCATGACATCACTGATGACATCTCAAATGACATCACTGATGACCTCACTGATGACATCATCCTTGTGATAGAGTGGCAGACCTCCTCTCACCTTAATATAAGCTTTGATACACACATTCAAAAATAGAGACTAAAAATTTCAAAACAATGGACATACCAATACCAGTTACAACAACCTCTTCAGTAATTCTAAGATCCACATACACATCCACTCATTCACCAACAGTCCTATACAGTCACTCATACATGTACTCACTCATCATATGTACTCATACATCTATACATCCTGTTACACAATGCCACTCATCCATAGAGTTACTCACACACATAGTCACTCATGCTAATAAAGAATAAAACATACATTTACTTGCATATACAGTAATACACACACCACCATACTTACTTCTACGGAAACTTACACATACTTAGTCTTTTAAACAATCACTTATAGAAACACATACTTATTCATACAGGAACTCTTTCAATCTCTCCCTCTCACATATACTCACATATATACACCAATAGTCACATATACTAGTTTAAAACATATGTAGTTACTCCTGAAGACACTATTGAGACAGTCATTCACTCACTAACACACCCATACACACACTCATCCACCCATACAGTCCTGCACACATGCTGTCTTCAACACATACAAACAGTGAGTCACTCATTCATGCATCTATGCACTACGTAATACCCCCCACCGTACCATACAGACACTCAGACTGATACTCAAAAAAACAACTAATAACCTATATAGACACCCATGTAGCTACTCACCAACCCATGCAGCCACTTATACACAAAGTGAGAGATACACTTAATCAGTCAGTTACACAATCAATTTTTCAAAAACAAATCATCCATTTAGACACTTATATACCCATTTATTCTTCCATTGACCTTGAGATATACAAAAATAAAACATATTTAATTTTCAGAAAAACACACATTCACTGGATGATGTCATCAGTGAGGTCATCAGTGATGTCATTTGAGATGTCATCAGTGATGTCATGAGTGATGTCACTGACCATGTCATGAGTGATGTAATATGTGACGTCATCAGCAGTGCATTGCGGGCGCGCGAGTTATAGTTAGCTGAACTAACTATAACGGGGCAATTTCATTGGTTTTTTACGAGTAAAATGTCCAGCTAACTATAACATGTGTGAAACCTATGGTTTTTTCACTGAATTTCTAAGGTTTTTTAAATGCTAATTCCTAACTATAACGTGTGTGAAACCTATGGTTTTTTCAGTGAATATATATATATATATATATATATATATATATATATATTCACTGAAAAAACGATAGGTTTCACACACGTTATAGTTAGGAATTATCATTTACAAAACCTTGCAAATTCACTTAAAAAACCATAGGTTTCACACATGTTATAGTTAGCTGTACATTTCACTCGTAAAAAACCAATGAAATTCCACGTTATAGTTAGATCAGGTAACTATAACTTGCGCGCCCACAATAAACTGCTGATGATGTCACATATTACATCACTCATGACATGGTCAGTGACATCACTCATGACATCAATGATGACAGCTGAAATTACACATTGTGGATTGCGGTCGCGCAAGTTATAGTTACCTGATCTAACTATAACGTGGAATTTCATTGGTTTTTTACGAGTGAAATGTACAGCTAACTATAACATGTGTGAAACCTATGGTTTTTTAAGTGAATATATATATATATACACACATACATGTGTATATACATATAGATATATCTATATTTGTATATCTATATCTCTATATCAATATCTTTAAATCTATATCTATATATATATGTGTATATATGTGTGTGTATATATATATATATGTATAGTTTTATTTCAGCAGCAATGTTTGCCAGTATGCTTGTCCTACGTTCTCAAATCCATCCAGGACCCAGGAAGGGATATATGGAGCCGAGGGGAGATACTCACCTAGCATGCCGTGAGAGGTGCATGCTGGGATCTGTAGGTTGCTGATGCAGCTGTAGTGTTGTTTGGGACTCTGATTCGGCCCACTTGGAGGCGCAACCAATGGCAGAACTGATGGGGGTATTTTACAAGTGAACTTGTGGTAAATATTTTTGTCAGCAGGCATTTGATAAAGACATTTTATGTCGAAACGCGTCATGCAATGCTCTTATGAAAATAAACGACTTACCTGGAATCCCCATTGTGTTCCTTCAGTTCTTCTGACAGTGAGAATCTTCTGTGGCACATTGTGCGCGTTGGCCACGGACGCGCTGGAGGAGACCCGCCTCACAATTGGACAGAGTTGGAAGGGCAGCTTCGGCAATTTTCTTTTTTACAACACAACACTGTGTCTACCAGAGATGGAGACACCAATCCTCACTAGATGCACACTACCCATTCCTTCTTTGTTCCTCTCCCCCGTACGCAGGGCACTTGTTTGGCACAACCTTTGGAGTCAATGCTGATTCATAAGCATTCAAGACGTTCAATGTTATTAAATAACATTGAACACTATGGCCACAGTGTATTAGTGAATTTATGCTTAATTGTTAATTGTTTCTTTTATTTTGTGTGGTTCTAAGAATTGCTCCACTGGGACCAATTCTCTACTGTACTGTCTTGCACCCAGGTCCCAGTGACCTATTTGGGTTTACACTTTTTTGTAACTATCTCCTTATGGTGGGCACCTCGGGAGATTGTGGTAGTGGTCTTTAGGGCTATTTTTGGCTCCAGGAGGGGGGCGGTGCGGCCCCCCTACTTTAAACTGCACATGCTGGCCCCAGGGATGTAGTGGATGATGTCATCAGTGATGTCATGAGTGATGTCACTGAGCATGTCATGAGAGATGTACTATGTGATGTCATCAGCAGTGCATTGCAGGGTCACGAGTTATAGTTAGCTCAACTAACTATAACGGCCGAATTTCTCTGGTTTTGTACGAGTTAAATGTCTAACTATAACGTCCCTGAAATCTGTGGTTTTTTTTCATTGACTTTCTATGGTTTTTTAAATGCTAATTTCTAACTATAATGTCACTGAAACCTATTTTTTTCTGTGAATTTCTATGGTTTTTTAAATGACAATTTTTAACTATAACATCCCTGAAACATATGTTTTTTTCAGGGAATTTTAAAGGTTGTTTAAATGCTAATTTCTAACTATAACGTCGATGAAACCTATGGTTTTTTTTCAGTGAATTTCAAAGGTTTTTTAAATGCTAATTTCTGACTATAAAGACCCTGAAACCTATTTTTTTTCAGTGAATGTCAAAGATTTTTTAACTGCTAATTTATAACTATGCCTACAGAGGTAGGACATGTGCAGAAAGAGGAAGAAAGGCACAGAAAGAAGCAAGGGAAATGCAGAAAGAGGCACCAGAAGTCCAGAAAGAGGAAGAAAGGGGCAGAAAGAGGCCTTGTTGCAAAGTCATCCTGTGCCCAGGGCACCCCCCAACTTTTTGATGACTGGTACTGGTGGTAACTGACTGACTGACCCTGGACTCTGCCTAACCAGGCCCAGAGCCAGTGCTATGCTGAAAGACACTTAGAATATAGTAGAAATACCTAAAAACACTTGGGTACACTGTGAGTTGGGGTACCCCTGTGATTGGCATGACCTCCCCTGTAAGGCCTTAGTAAATAATGGGACACGGTTATTAAAACTAGCTCTAAGTCTCTAGCATATAATAAGGCATGGCAGTTTAGAGGCCATCAGCCCTTTTCTGCACTTGCATGTGTGCACTGCTGAGCTTGGGGTCAGTTTAAAAGTAGCCCAGTGTGTGCAGAAAGAGGCAAGAGAGGTGCAGAAAGAGGCAAGAGATGTTCAAAAAGAAGCAAGAGCAGTGCAGAAAGAAGCAAGAGAAGTGCAGAAAGAAGCAAGAGAGGTGGAGAAATAGGGAAGTGGGGTACAGAAAGAGGCAAGAGGGATGAAGAAATTTGCAAAAGAGGTGCAGAAAGAAGCAAGAGCACTGCAGAAAGACCCAACAGATGTGCAAAAAGAGGCAAGAACGGTGCAGAAAGAGGTAGGAGAGGTACAGAAAGAGGCAACAGGTGCAGAAGGAGGCAAGAGAACTGCACAAAGAGGCAAGAGAGTTGCAGAAACAGAAAAAAGAGATGAGAAAGAGGGAACAAAGGGTGCAGACAGAGGTAAGAGAATCGCCACAAGAGGGAAGAGGGATGCAGAAAGAGTCAAGAGAAATGCAGAAAGAAGCAAGAGCAATTCAGAAAGAAGCTACAGCGGTGCAGAAAGATGCAAGAGGGGTGCAGAAAGATGAGGGAGAAGTGCAGAAAGAAGCGAGAGAGAAATGCAGAAGGAGGCAAGAAGGGTGCAGAAAGAGGCAAGATAAAGTACAGAAAGAAGCAACAGAGATGCAGAAAGGGGGAAGATGGTAGAGAAAGAGGCAATAGGAGAGAACAAAGAAGCAACAGAGGTGCAGAAAGAAACAAAATAAATGCAGAAAGAAGGAACAGAGGTACAGAAAGAAGCAAGAGAGGTGCAGAAAGAAATCAAAAAGTACAAAAAGAAGGAACATAGGTGCACAAAGAGGCAAGAGGTCTGCAGAAAGAGGGAAGAAATGTGCAGAGAGAGGCAAGAGAGTTGCACAAAGAGGGAAGAGGGGTGCAGAAAGAAGCAAGACTGATGCAGAAAGAAGCAAGAGAAGTACAGAAAGAAGAAACAGAGGTGCAGAAAGAGGCAAGAGAAGTGCAGAAAGAGGCAAGAGAGGTGCAGAAACAGGCAGGAGAGGTGGAGAAACAGGGAAGATGGGTGCAGAAAGAGGCAAGAGAGGTACAGAAAAAGGGAAGAAGGGTGCAGAAAGAGGCAAGTGGGGTGCAGAAAGAAGGACGTGAGGTGCGGAAAGAGTCAACAGAGGTGCAGAAAGAGGCAAGAGGTGCAGAAAGTAGAAGAGATGTACAGAAAGAGGCAAGAGAAGTGCAGAAAAAGAAAGAAAGGTGCAGAAAGAAGCAACAGAAGTGCAGAGAGAGGCAAGAAAGGAGCATAAAGAAGCAAGAGTGCTTTGCACACCATTATTACCAATTGAACACCCACATTTAGCAATAAGTAACAGGTAACCATTCCAGATTTGCAAAGGGCCTTCCACTATGCAGTAACACTTGTCGCTGTATTTTTTTGTAACTTTGAGCGATTTGAACTAGAAATACGTTTTTTTTGTTCAGATCTGTAGATTATACAGCAGATGATGGAATATGTGGCAAATGCGGAAAATGTATAAGTGTGCCAAAGTCCATGCAGTCAAACAGTCGCATAATTCCAGTGGCCCTGCTCATACCTCTGACTAGGTCCAGAAGTGCTCCTCAGTGGTTCCTTCTCTTTTGTGTCTCATTGAGTTTATAGTTTAGCTTTTATGGAAATGAGGAAGACTAAACCTGAGGTTACCACTCCACAACATAGACTACCATACCACATAATTACTCTCCATAACACATAATCCCACTCTACATAATTCCTATCGACTAAATACCACGTGCCATATTATCAAGAACGGCAATAACATTATCGCCGCTTTAGCGGCAGGAAACTGCTGCTAAAGAGGCAATAAGGGGCTTGATAATATGCCCTATAGAACTCCAATAGAAGCCCAGGTTCTGGTGTGAAAGGCATCAAACCTAGGCTTCTATTGGAATTCTATAGGGCATATTATTAATCCCCTTATTGCTGCTTTACCGGCAGTTTCCTGCTGCTAAAGCGGCGATAATGTTATCGCCATTCTTGATAATATGGCCCCACGTACTTTCTATCCATATAATTTCACTGCACAACATACCATATAATTCCATTATGCACAACATACATCCACTCCACCCCAAAAAACATTAGTAAAAACTTTTACATTTACAACGCCAATAGCTCTAACGTTCGCAAATGCTAAACCTTTTACAATGCAAATGCTTCTTTAACTAGTAATCGCATTTGCAGAGTGGTGGAGAAAGGGTGCTGGGCCGCCAACCAGCATTCAGGAATTCTGCTGCGTAGGACTTACAGGAGGTACCAGGAAGGCTTCTTGGCCCCCAAAGTCCCTCGGGAGTAAATTGGACTTCATCCCCCAACCTGTAGTGTGCCAAGAGGCAAAATTGCACAGTGGTAAAGAAAGAGGGCATGTCCTCCGAAGACCTCTTAGCAATCTCACTATATGGGACTTACTGTAGGTAACAGGAGGAGTAGTTGGCCCCCAAGGACATCTTTGGGGACCAAATACTCATGCTATTACCTCCAGTAAGTCCCACACAAAGCAGGATTGCTAAGTTCTCATAGCAGGCCACACCCTCTTTGCCCACCACTCTGCAAATGCACCTCCTGGCATGCTCTTGGATGGGGATCAAAGTCCCTTCGCTGCTGGTGGTCCTTAGGAGCCAACTAGCCTACCTAATACCTCCAGTAAGCCCTAGCTAGTGGAGTTGCTGAGAGGTGGACACAGGCCACGCCCCCTTTCTCCAACACTCTGCAAACGTGCCTCCTGGTGTGCACTTGGTTGGGGGATGAAGTCCCCTTGTCTCCTGTGGGTCCCTAGCGGCCAACTAGCCTACCAGGCACCTCTAGTAAGCCCCCACAGATGGACTGCTGAGAGTGGTCTGAGTGGACTTTATCCCACGAGCAGCAGTGCACCAGGAGGTGCATTTGCAAAGTGGTGTAAAAAGGGGGCATGGCCTTGGACCACTCTCAGCAATCCAGCTGTGAGGGGTTTACTAGAGATAACAGGAGGGCTAGTTGGCCCCCAGGGACCCTCATGAGGCAAGGGGACTTTAATCCCCATGGAAGAGCACACCAGAGAGTGTGTTTGCAGAATGGTGGGCAAAAGGGGCATGGCCTGTTATGAGAATTTACCAATGCTGCTGTGTGTGAGACTTACTGGAGGTAATAGGAGGGGTAGCCGACCCCAAGGGTGTCCTTGGGGGCCAACTACCCCTCCTGATACCTCCAGTACATCCCACACAGTGGGATTGTTAAGAGGTATTCAGAGGCCATGCCCCCTTTCTCCACCACTCTGCAAATGTGCCTCCTAGCACACTATGGGTTGAGGGACGAAGTTCAGTTTTCTCCTGAGGGACTTTGGGGTCCAAGACCCCTCCTGGCACCTCCTGTAAGTCCTACGCAGTGGAATTCCTGAGCGTTGGTCAAAGGCGCAGCCCCCTTTCTCCACCTCTCTACAAATGCGACTACTAGTTAAAGAAGAATTTGCAATGTAATAGGTTTCCCATTTGCGAGAGTTAGAGCTATTGACATTGTAAATGTAAAAGTTTTTTACTAATGTTTTTTAAAGTGAAGTGGATGTAGGCTGTGTGTGGTGGAATTATGTGGTATGTTGTACAGTGAAATTATGTGGATAGAATGGTCACCTGTTACTTATTGCTAAATGTGGGTATTACATTTGTATTAATGGTGTGCAAACCACTCTTGCTTCTTTCTGCGCCTCTCTTGCATCTTTCCACATTTCTGTTGCTTCTCTCTGCACATTTCTTTCTTTTTCCGCACTTCTTTTTCCTCTTTCTGTCCATCTCTTCCACTTTCTGTACCTCTCATGCCTCTTTCTGCACCTCTCCTGCCTCTTTCTGCATTTCTGTTGCCTCTTTCTGCATCTTTGTTTCTTTTTCTGCACTTCTTTTGCCTCTTTCTGCTCATCTTGTCTACTTTCTGCACCTCTCTTGCCTCTTTCGGCACCTCTCTTGCCTCTTTCTGCACCCCTCTTGCCTCTTTCTGCACCCTTCTTCCCCCTTTCTGAACCTCACTTTCCTCTTTCTGCACCCCTGTTCCCTCTTTCTGCACCAAATCCTACCTGTTTCAGCACTTCTCTTGCCTCTTTTTGTACTTTTCTTGCCTCTTTCTGCACCTCTGTTGCTACGTTCTGCACTTCTCTTGCCAATTTCTACAACCCTCTTGCCTCTTTCTGCACCCATCATTCCTCTTTCTGCATCTCTCTTGCCTCTGTCTGCATCCCTGTTCCCTCTTTCTGTGCCTCTTTTGCCTGTTTCTGCATTTCTCTTGCCTGTTTCTGCACCACACTTACTTCTTTATGCACTCATCGCGCCTCTATCTACACCATTCTTCCCTCTTTCTGCACCTCTCTTGCCTCTTTATGCACCCTTCTTCCCTCTTTGTGCAACTCTCTTGCCTCTTTTTACACCTCTCTTGCCTCTTTCTGCATCTCTCTTGCATCTTTGTGCACCTCTGTTCCTTCTTTCTGCAAATTTGTTTAACCCTTTAGCCTCTTTCTGTACCCCTCACCCCTCTTCCCTCTTCCTGCACCTCCCTTGCCTCTGTCTGCAGCCATGTTGCCTCTTGCTGCACCTCTATTGCCTGTTTCTGCAACTCTCTTGCTTCTTTCTGTAGTTCTATTGCCTTCTTCTGCACCTCTGTTGCTTTTTTCTGCACTTCTCTTGCCTCTTTCTGCACCCCTGTTGCTTGATTCTGCAGTTCAGTTGCTTCGTTCAGTACCCCTCTTGCTTCTTTCTGTACCCCTGTTGTCTCTTTCTGCACCTCTCTTGCTCTTCCTGCACTTCCCTTGCTTTCTGCACCTCTCTTGCTTCCTTCTGCACCCTTATTCCCTTTTTTGCATTCCTCTTGCCTCTTTCTGAAGTTCTCTTGACATTTTGTGCCCCTCACTTGCCTCTTTCTGCAACTCACTTGCCTCTTTCTGCACTTCTCTTTCTTCTCTCCACACCTCTGTTACTTTTTTCTACACCTCTGTTCTTTCAGTAATTCTCGTCTGTTTTTACACCCCTGTTGCCTCTTTCTGTACCTCACTTGCTTCTTTCTGCATCCCTCTTGCCTCTTTCTGCACCACTCTTTCTGCACCTCTATTGCCTCTTTCTGCACCCCTCTTCCCTCTTTCTGCACCTTTCCTGCCTTTTTCTGCACCTCTCTTGCCTCTTTCTGCACCCTTTGTATCTCTCTCAGCACCACTGTTGCTTCTTTCTGTACTTCTCTTGCCTCTTTATGCAGTTCTCCTGCCTCTTTCCGCACCTCACTTGCCTCTTTCTGCACCTCTGTTGCCTATTTCTGCACCCATCTTCCCTCTTTCTGCATCTTTCCTGCCTGTTTCTGCTCCTCACTTGCCTCTTTCTGTACCTCTGTTGCCTTTTTATGCACTCCTCCTGCATCTTTCTGTACCCTTCACACCTCTGTCAGCACCTCTGTTGCTTCTTTCTGTACCTCTCTTGCTTCTTTCTGTATTTCCCTTGCCTCTTTCTATAACCCTCTTGCCTTTTTCTGCAGTTCTAATACCTCGTTCCGCACCTCACTTGCTTCTTTCTGCACCTCTCTTTCCTCTTTATGCACTTCTCTTGCCTCTTTCTGCACATCACTTGCCTCTTTCTTCCCTTCTGCTGCTTTTTTATGCACCTCTCTTGTTTTCTTCTGAAACTCCCTTGTCTATTTCATCACTTCTCTTGCTTCTTTCTACACCTATGTTGCTTCTCTCCGCACTTCTATTGCCTTTTACTGCACTTCTCTTGCCTGTTTCAGCACCTGTCTTATTTCTTTCTGCACCTCTGTTCCCTCTTTCTACATGTCTCATGCCTGTTTATGCACCTTTTTGCACCTCACTTGCTTCGTTATGCACCCCCTTTCCTCTTTCTGCATCTCTCTTGCCTCTATTTGCACCCCTGTTGCTTGATTCTGCCATTCAGTTACTTCTTTCAGTACCTCTCTTGTTTCTTTCTGTATCCCTGTTGTCTCTTTCTGCACCTCTCTTGCTCTTCCTGCAATTCCCTTGCTTCTTTCTGCGCTTCTTTTGCTTCCCTCTGAACCCTTCTTCCATTTTTTGCATTCCTCTTGCCTCTTTCTGAAGTTCTTTTGCCATTTTGTGCACCTCACTTGCGTCTTTCTGCACCTCACTTGACTCTTTCTGCACTTTTCTTGCTTCTTTCTACACCTCTGTTGCTTCTTTCAGTAATTCCCATGTCTGTTTTTGCACCCCTGTTGCCTCTTTCTGTACCTCACTTGCTTCTTTCTGCAGTCCTCTTGCCTCTTTCTGCACCACTCTTTCTGCACCTCTATTGCCTCTTTCTGCACCCCTCTTCCCTCTTTCTGCACCTTTCCTGCCTGTTTCTTACCCTCTCTTGCCTCTTTCTCCACCCTTTGTACCTCTCTCAGTACCACTGTTGCTTTTTTCTGTACTTCTTTTGCCTCTTTATGCACCCCTCTTCCCTCTTTCTCCACCTCTCTTGCCTCTTTCTGTAGTTCTCCTGCCTCTTTCTGTACCTCACTTGCCTCTTTCTGCACCTCTGTTGCCTATTTATGCACCCATCTTCCCTCTTTCTGCACCTTTCCTGCCTGTTTCTGCACCTCACTTGCCTCTTTCTGTACCTCTGTTGCTTCTTTCTGCACTCCCACTGCATCTTTCTGTACTCTTCACACCTCTGTCAGCACCTCTGTTGCTTCTTTCTGCACCTATCTTGCTTCTTTCTGCATTTCCCTTGCCTTTTTCCATAACCCTCTTGCCTTTTTCTGCAGTTCTCCTGCCTCTTTCCGCACCTCACTTGCTTCTTTCTGCACCACTCTTGCCTCTTTATGCACTTCTCTTGCCTCTTTCTGCACCCCACTTGCCTCTTTCTGCCCTTCTCCTGCTTTTTTATGTACCTCTATTGTTTCCTTCTGAAACTGCCTTGTCTATTTCATCACTTCTCTTGCTTCTTTCTACACCTGTTGCTTCTTTCAGCACTTCTATTGCCTTTTACTGCACTTCTCTTGCCTGTTTCAGCACGTCTTCTTTCTTTCTGCATCCCTGTTCCCTCTTTCTGCACCTCTCCTGCCTGTTTATGCACCTCTGTTGCCTCTTTTTGCACCTCACTTGCTTCGTTCTGCACCCCTCTTCCCTCTTTCTGTATCCCTTTTGCCTCTTTCTGCACCCCTCCCTTCTTTCTGCACCTCTCTTGCCTCTATCTTCACCCCTGTTGCTTCTCTATGCACTCCTCATTTTGAACCTCCTCTAGCCTCTTTATGTACCCTTCTTCCCTTTTTTGCATCCCTCTTCCCTCTTTCTGTACCTCTCTTGCCTCTATCTGCACCTCTGTTGCTTCTTTCTGCACCTCCTTTGCCTCTTTTTACACCTCTCTTGCCTCTTTCTGCTCTTCACTTGCCTCTTTCTGCACTTCTCTTGTTTCTTTCTGCACTTCCTTCCTTGTTTCTGCACCCTCTTCCCTCTTTCTGTACCTTTCTTATCTTTTTCTGCACCTCTCTTGCCTTTTCTGCATCTCATTTACCTCTTTCTGCACCTCTCTTGCTTCTTTCTGCACATCTCATGCTTCTTTCGGCACCTCTCCTGCCTGTTTCTATACCTCTCTTGACTCTTTCTGCGTTCCTCTTGTCTCTTTCTGCAGTTCTCATGCCATTATCTGCACCCTTATTGTTTATTTAAGCACCTCTGTTGCTTCTTTCCTCACTTCTCTTACTTCTTTCTGTACCCCTCTTGCCTCTTTCTGTACCCCTTTTGCCTCTCTGTACATCTCTGCTCTTTCTTTCTGCATCCCCGTTCCCTCTTTCTGCACCTTTTTTGCCTGTTCCTACACCCCTCTTGCCTCTTTCAACATCTCTGTTGCTTCTTTCTGTACTTCTCTTGCTTCTCTCTGTATCCCTCTTGCCTTTCTGTATCCCTCTTGCCTCTTCGTGCACCTCTTTTGCTTCTTACTGTACCTCTCTTGCAAATTTCTGTATCCCTCTTGTCTCTTCACGCACCCCTGTTCCCTCTTTCTGCACCCTGTTCCCTTTCTCTTGTCTCTTTCTGCACCTCTGTTGCTTCTTCCTGCACTTCTCTAGCCTCTTTCTTCACACATCTTAACTCTTTCAGCACCTCTGTTGCTTCTTTATGCCCCTCTTTTGCCTCTTTTTACACCTCTCTTGCCTCTTTCTGCCCCTCACTTGCCTCTTTCTGCACTTCTCTTGTTTATTTCTGCACTTCCTTCCTTGTTTCTGCACCCTCTTGTCTCTTTCTGTAACTTTCTTATCTTTTTCTGCACCTCTCTTGCCTTTTCTGCATCTCATTTGCCTCTTTCTGCTCCGCTGTTGCTTCTTTCTGCACTCTTTTCCCCTTTTTCTGTACCTCTTGTGCCTCTTTCTGCACCTCTCTTTCTTCAAATCTTGTGCTTTGTTTGGCTCCTCTCCTGCCTGTTTCTGTACCTCTCTTGACTCGTTCTGCATTTTTTTTGTCTCTTTCTGCAGTTCTCGTGCCATTTTCTGCACCCTTATTGTTTATTTAAGCACCTCTGTTGCTTCTTTCCTCACTTCTCTTACTTCTTTCTGTACCCCTCTTGCCTCTTTCTGTACCCCTTTTGCCTCTCTGTGCACATCTGTTCCTTCTTTCTGCACCCCTGTTCCCTCTTTCTGCACTTTATTTGCTTGTTTCTGCACGTCTCTTGCCTCTTTCTGCATCTCTCATGCCTCTTTCTGCACCTCTCTTTCTTCTTTCTGCACATCTCATGCTTCTTTCAGTACCTCTCTTGCCTGTTTCTATACCTCTCTTGACTCTTTCTGCATTCCTCTTGTCTCTATCTGCAGTTCTCATGCCATTTTCTGCACCCTTATTGTTTCTTTAAGCACCTCTGTTGCTTCTTTCCTCACTTCTCTTACTTCTTTCTGTACCCCTCTTGCATCTTTCTGTACCCCTTTTGCCTCTCTGTACACTTCTGTTGCTTCTTCCTGCACTTCTCTTGCCTCTTTTTGCACCCATCTTGACTCTTTCAGCACCTCTGTTGCTTCTTTATACACTTCTCTTACTTCTTTGTATACCTCTCCTGCCTCTTTCTGCACCTATCTTGCATTTCTTTGCAGTTTTATTGTCTCTTTCACACCTCTTTTGCTTCTTTCTGTTCTTCTCTTGAATCTTCCTGCACCCCACCTGCCTCTTTCTGCACCTCTCTTGCCTTTGTGTGCACCCCTGTTCCCTCTTTCTGCACCCCTTTTACCTGTTTCTACAACTCTTTTGCCTCTTTCTGCAGTGCTCTTGCCTTCTTCTGCACCTTTGTTGCTTCATTCTGCACTTCTCTTGCCTCTTTCTGCTCCCCTCTAGCCTTCTTCTTCACCCCTGTTGCTTCTTTCTGCACTTCTTTTGCTTCTTTCTGTACCTCTCTTGCTTCTGTCTGCATCTAATTTGCCTCTTTCTGCACTCGTCTTCTCTCTTTCTGTACCACTCTTGCCTCTTTCTGCACCCCTCTTGACTCTTTCTGTACGTCTGTTGCTTCTTTTTGTACTCCTCTTGCCTCTTTCTGCACCCCTCTTCCCTCTTTCTGCACCTCTGTTGCTTCTTTCTGCTCTTCTCTTGCTTTAACCTTTTTGTATACAACTTTACAGAGTAAGTTGTTTGAAACACAGTTATTCAAGTATTTGTTTTTATGTAACATGTCACTAGGTTACAGCAGAGACAGATGCATGCATACTTCACAAACTTGGTCAGACTTACAACAGTGATATGGTTAGGATTGCTGTTTTACATTTGGTAGGCCTAACGGTAATGGAAATGGTAAAAAGTATTTCTAAAACGCTAGCATTCATCCCGAAGGATATCATGGCGCTAAGATTGAACAATGTACAGCGAGTTTATAGGGGTCAATACAAGTTTAATGAGTATTTAAGTTTCTTTCTGAAGATGAGGTAATCATCGGTCAGTCTTAAGTCAGTTGGTAGTTTGTTCCACATGTTTGCAGCCAAATGTGAGAAGGCACGGCCACCCTAACATTCTGAGCAGTTGATGAATAGTAAACCTTCAAGAGAAAAGTGAGGTTTAATTCATCTTGGGAGATGGATTAGTGATTAGGCTACTTTGTATGAGTTTCTGGTAAGGTACAGTCAAAATAGGCCTCCTCTGCACCTCTGTTCCTTCTTTCTGCATGTTTCTTGCTTCTTTGTGCACTTTTCTTCCTCTTTCCAGACGTCTGTTGCCTCTTTCTGCATTTTTCTTGCTTCTTTCTGTACCTTTCTTCTTCTTTCTCCACCTCTCGTGCATCTTTCTGAACTTCTCTTGCTTCTTTCTGTGTCCTTCTTCCTCTTTCTGTGCATGTCCTACCTATGTAGGCATAGTTAGAATTTAGGATTGAAAAAACCTTAGAAATTCACTGAAAAAACAGAGGTTTCAGGGACGTTATAGTTAGGAATTAGCATTTAAAAACCTTACATATTCACTAAAAAAAAACACAGGTTTCCTGGACGTTATAGTTAGGCTGACATTTTACTCGTTATAGTTAGGTTAGCTATTTGAGCCTTTCTTCCTCTTTCTGTACACGTCCTACCTATGTGGGTATAGTTAGAATTTAGGGTTTTAAAAAACCTTAGAAATTCACTGAAAAAAATGGAGGTTTCAAGGACATTATAGTTAGGAATTAGCATTTAAAAAACCTTAGAAATTCACTGAAAAAAACTAGAGATTTCAGGGACGTAATACTTAGGCTGACATTCGACTGAACCAGAGAAATGCAGCCATTATAGTTTAGCTCATGCACCCGCAATGCCCTCTGATGATGTCACATATAATGTTTATATCTATCTTTCTATCTATCTATCTATCTATCTATCTATCTATCTATCTATCTATCTATCTATCTATCTATCTATCTATCTATCTATCTATCTATATTCAATGAAAAAACCATAGGTTTCACACATGTTATAGTTAGCTGGACATTTCACTCATACAAAACCATTGAAATTGCCCTGTTATAGTTAGTTCAGCTAACTATAACTCGCGCGTCCGCAATCCACTGCTGATGACGTCACATATTACATCACTCATGACATGGTCAGTGACATCACTCATGATATCACTGATGACATCTCAAATGACATCACTGATGACATCACTGATGACATCATCCATTGAGTATGTGTTTCTGAACAGTTTTAATATGTTTAAAAAATATAGGGAAAGGCCTGTTGAAGAATAAGTGGGTGTACAAGTGTGTAAATGGATGATTTTCTTTGGTGCGTAACTGACTCTATAAGTGAGTCATTAAATGTATCTTACTGCAGACTAGTGACTAAACTGTGTAAATGTCTGTATGTGTCTGTATGTTGGTGTATAAGTGGCTTCATGGTTTTGTGAATAGCTATATGAGTGTCTATATGAGTTATTGATTGCTTGTCTGAGTATCTGTATGGGTTCCTGAGTGTTTGTGTGGGTAGGGTGTGTGTTACTCTGTGACTAGATGTGTGAGTGGGTGATTCAGTGGGTGCACGGTTTTAAGAGTGCATCTGTGATGAACTGTATGGTTGAGTGAGTGTATGTATGGGTGTATTAGGGATTGAATGTATATCTCAGTGATACATTTGTGACTAACTTCATATGTGAACGGCATTATATATGCGTGTAAGAGTATATAAGTGGGTAGATGTGAGAGTGTGTGATTGTGAGAGTGACTGTATGGATGAGTGTGTGCTTGTATCAATGATTCTATAAGAGCGTAAGAATGTGGTACTATTTTTATGAGTAAGTGAACTTAAGTGTGTATAACCGCATAGGTGAGTAAATGGGAGTGTGATTATTTGCATGACTGACTAGGTGTGAGTACCTCTATGGATGATTGGTGGTGTGTGAGTGTCTATATAGGTGTATAAATGCATATGATAGTCTTGTATGGAGTGACTGTAAGTATGAGTGACTGCACAGGTGAATGAGTGGAGGTGTACGTAGACCTAAGAGTTAATAAGTGTGTATGTAGTTATTGGTATTGGAGTATGTATGGTTTTGAGAATGGAACTCTGAAATTTTGAGTCGGTGTATCAAAGGTTATATCAGGGTGTGAGAAGATGTGGTAATTTATCACATGGATGACGTCATCAGTGATGTCATCAGTGATGTCATTTGAGATGTCATCAGTGATGTCATGAGTGATGTCACTGACCATGTCATGAGTGATGCAATATGTGACGTCATCAGCAGTGGATTGCGGGCGCGCGAGTTATAGTTAGCTGAACTAACTATAACGGGGGAATTTCAATGGTTTTGTACGAGTGAAATGTCCAGCTAACTATGACATGTGTGAAACCTATGGTTTTTTCATTGAATTTGCAAGGTTTTTTAAATGCTAATTCCAAACTATAACGTGTGTGAAACCTATGTTTTTTCAGTGAATTTGCAAGGTTTTTTAAATGCTAATTCCTAACTATAACGTGTGTGAAACCTCTGGTTTTTTCTGTGAATTTGTAAGGTTTTTTAAATCCTTTTTTTTTGGCATTTTTGTTTTAAAACAATATGCTACCTATGTTTATAATCATTGATTTACTGTATCCCACAATATAGAAAGGTTCACCTTTTTTAAAAAAATGGTTAGATATAGTTGAATAACATAGTTAATATCTTCTACAAACCTTTTTTTTTTTTTTAAGGATTTTTTTCCGTGCGCGTACGGTAAGCTTACCGTACGCGCACGGTACGTTTTATGTACGGTGCGCGTACGTAATGTTTATGCTCCGTGTGCGCATGCGTACGCGATTTACGTAGGTGTCCGTAATTCACGTGCGACGCGTAAGCGCTTGCTCCCTACGCGCGCGCGCACGTTACAAGGAACCGCCGTACGTGCGTGCGCGTGCTTCTAATGTGCATGCACGCGTGCGCGCGTGCCTCTAATGCGCATGCGCGCGTGCACGCGTCTTACGTACGCACATGCGTACTTTTACCGTGCGCGTACGGTAAGCTTACGGAGCGCGCACGGTAGGTCATGTGATCCAGAAACAACACTTTTCATTGGTTTAAACTTGTTTCATTTCCAGAAACTTCCAACACCACACCCATTCCCCTCATTACTGCTTGTGATTCCTTAGGAGAAGGAGATGAATTGTCTTTGGGATACAATGGTAGAGCAGCAGTCCTCTTCTGAGAGTGAGCAGGGCAGCAGCATCATTAGACAGAGAAGGAGGAAACAGAAGAATTCTTTTGTTTGGGAGTATTTCACATTTCCTGAGGGGCAGAAAAAGGTACATGCTCCATTAGTCACCTGCTCACTTTGTGAGCGTGTCTTATCTAGAGGTAATCCAAGGAAGAAGTATTCCTTTGGTAATCACACTATGTTGAGACACATTAGGGATGTACATCCCAGGACTTTTGCTCGACATACTGAAGCAAACCCTTCAGTAAGTCACCCGAGCACATCCGCAGAAGCTCAGCCGAGTACATCTTCGGCAGCTCAGCCGAGCACTTCCTCTGCGGTGGGAGCATCACCCTCTTCTGCTCCTCTGGACATCTACCCTCGGTTTCAGAGGGTACAAATAAGGTGCATCACTTGTTACTCTCTTATTGCTGTGGGGGAATCTAGTATTCCTCTAATAGATAATAAGATTGAGCAGCACAAGTGCGGTTCCTTCTAATATTCCCATTCTTTCTTTCCTCTGTCCCTGTATTAACACAAGGGCTCTTTTAAGAGCCACGCTACCTCACAATTTTTTTATTTTATTTATTTCATCGGTTTTTTTTAAAAAAAAATTTTACCGTGCGTGTACCATTTTTTTTTATTTTTATTTTTTAATTTTTTTTTATTACACCCTTCAATGTACTTGAGGGACCACAAGAGAAATGACAAAAGCAGAGTGAGGAGAACTGAAAACAAGGAACTACGAAAGTAAATGTGTGATAAATACAGATATTTCAAACTTACCTGACCAACTTAATTTTCATTAAATGGTTTTTTAAAATTGCTAGAAAAAAGGATTATTTTTCATAAAATTTCTTTCTCAATCTGTAACAAAAGAAAAAAAGTATTAATATTTAACAATACATTTTACAATACATTACTCATATTTTCATATTTAACAAAGACATGTTTTGCCCTTTTTTTGCTGTTTTCAAAATCTATTGAATTTCACTGCAAATTTTGAAACCAATTGCATTCATCACTTAACAGCGGGCAAAAAAATTACCAATCTGAAAGATTGTTTAAAAAAAGCCCTGAATCTCTTCTCAGTAAAACATACCTTGATAGAAATATAATATATATGATAAAAATATCATCTAGCAACAATAACTATTTGTAATAAATAACGTCTGTAAATCTTGTTGCTTAAGCTCATACACCCAAATAATATCCGTCAAAGAAGTCCACAAGAGAAATATTTACCTTTCCATGAGGCCAAATGGTAATTTTTAAATTCTTTTTTGATGAAATATCCAATGGTAATCCAATAAAATCGCAAAAAATGATTTGTTCAGATGTTGCAATTTGTATCTAAAATTTTTGTTTTAGAAAAAATAAATATGAATTTGGTAATTCTGCAGGCAAACGTTGCTTGAAAATCAATTGAGAATCAGTCTGTTTCTGCTTTCCTCAGAGACTATAGTATGGGTTCCATATACCACAACAACTTGCGTTACAACATGCAAGACATTTATAGAGGAGACGGTGTACATTTCAGTGATGAAGGGAACAGAGTCTTCCTCTTGAACTTTAGACTCTGCATCGGTACTTACTTAAAGGTACAAAAAACACTTCATGAACACAACGGCTCTTTTTAGAGCCAACCAACATCCAAACATTTCATTTTGATTTTTAATTCTATTTTTTTTTTTTTTCCCGCCGTACGCTTACCGTACGCGCACAGTGCGCGTACTCCGTGATTTTTTTTATAAAAAATAAAAATTTATTTTTCACACTTCTGGGTCCTTTTTGGACCCCCTGACGAAGGGTAGGGGATCTGCAACTCTCTACCTTGCCCCCTTTTCACGTTCTCCACCTTTGTTTTTTAGTGTGAGACACACAAAATGGCGGCCGACACTTCCTGATTTCGACCGACTGGAATGTTTACTGTCATGTAACCACCAATCAGAATTACGCTCGCGCAAGGCACCGTGCGCGTACGGTATGCTTACCGTACGCGCACGGTGCGCGCTTATAGATATATATGTACTTTTAACTGAAATATTCTCAGGAACTACAGAACAGATTTACTTCAGATATTCAAAAGGCACATCCCTGACCTGAGGACTACCTCTCTGCCAAATTTCAAATAATTCTGTTCAGCCGTTCGGGCTGTACCTTGGACTAAAGGTCCTATGGGAAAATGCATGGGGAAAACGTGTTTTGGGACCCCCCTTTTTTCTCGGCCCCCGCTTGACTAATCACCCCAAGACTTTCAGGGTAGGAGCGGAGCAGAGCGCCCCACTTATTTTGAAAAATTCGCGAGGATTCGTCAAACAGCGCCAAAGTTATTCAAAATAGAATTTTCAGATTTCCTATGGAAACACGGTCCTAACTATAACTATCGACTGGCGACCACCAGTAGATAATATATATATATATATATATATATATATATATATATATATATTAAATATATTATTATTATTATATACACCAAGGTGTATTGAAGAATGAGTGGTTGTATGAGTGCCTGAAAGGATGATTTAGTGGGTGCGTGACTGACTGTAAGTGAGTGATTTAACATATCTCAGTGAACGCATGGGTAAATGATCAATCTGTGTAAATGTCTGTATCAGTCTGTCAGTAGATGTGTAAGTGACTGCATGGGTTGATGAGTAGCTACATGAGTGTCTATTTGGGTTAATGATTGGTTGTTTGAATACCTCTTTGGTTGCCTGAATGTCTGTGTGGGTGGGTGGGGTATGTGTAACTCTCTGCATGGATGTGTGAGTAGGTGATTTACTGGGTGTATGGGTTCATGAGTGCATCTTCAAGGGCTGTATGGTTGAGTGAGTGTGTGTATTGCTGTGTTGGTGAGTGAATGGATAACTCAGTGGTATATGTATGAGTAACTACATATGTGAAAGGCAGCATATTTGAGTGTTGGAGTACATTAGATACTATATGTGAGAGTGAATGATTGTGAGATTGTGATTGTGTATGTATGAGTGTGCGCTTGTGTCAGTGATTGCATAAGAGAGTAAGTATGTGTGTAATATCTGTATGAATAAGTGAGGTGGTGTGTGTATAACTGTATAATGAGTAAAGGACAGTGTGATTCTGTGAGAAGTTGGCCTGATATATGCTGTCCACTAGTTATAATGGGCACCCTTTATCAGTCCGAACAACCCCTTATCGTGATAGGTTAAAGACAACCTTTATTGAAAGCTATCCTAGTGGTAGCTATGGAGAGCAGCCTTCAGGCTAAGTCTTGAAGGAGCGACTTTGTTTAAGGACACAGGGGACCCACGGGGGATGCGTGCAATGTGAGAACACAGCCACAAATCGCCAATAACTTCTATGGGGAAAGTCGCGTTTGGAAGTTAAGAGTTTAAGGACACTTAGAGGATGACTACGAGCAAACCCTTTTGGACTTAGAAGTGTCTAGGGCAAACACCCACGGGAGAACCGGAGTACTCGAGTTACCTCACCCAGGGAAGCCGGGTGCATAGGTGTCAAATGGTGTCGGGTCACATCGCTGTTTTCAACGGAAGCTGCTCAGGAAGTGCTGCTGCCGTGAAGAGAAGTGTCCGTAGCGATCCACACCTGGATCGAAGATGGAAGGAACCTGAAAGCAGAAGGGACAGAGTCTGGGTCACTTACCAGTGACCAAGGGCACAATAGTCCAATGCCCGCAGATGTCGGATGCTTCAGGTGAGTTGACGGGTGTCTTGACTCTTCAGCCACGAGGTCCAGGGGGCGTCGATGACAACCAGGAGCTGGATTCGAGCTGTCCCACAAAGTGTGTCGAGTGCTGCGTTGTCTGCGACCAGATTGGACCCAACAAGCCTTGGCAACGGCAAGTCACTTGGAAACAGAGAAAGGACGTTGGTGCAGACCAGCAAGGCCTGGGGGACTCACCCAGCGAGGGTAAGTTGGGGTACGTCTGGAGCAACCAAGAAAGCCCAACCAGAAGAGGAGTCACCTTTGTGGGCATCCACTAGCCAACGGGCTAGCGATCGCAAAGGAGCTTCGAGCGGTCGCCCTGGAAACTGGCCCACGGGTCACTCGTCGAGTGGAGGCCAGCAATCTTCGCTGCAGGAGGTGCTCAAGGCTGGGGCTACTCAGCCAAAAGCACAACTTCGAGGAAGACCAGGCAGATGATGGATCAGCAAAAGATTACAGTGTCCAGGGGTCATGGTTCCACCTCAGCCACGATAGCCACGGGCCTCAGCTTTGCTGTGGACTCAAGGAGCCTCGGGAAAGTCTGGAAATCAACCTCTGGGGATGCAGAGACTTCGGCGTCTGGCGGGAGCTTCAGAATTGCAGACCAGACAGTTTCTTCTTTGGTGCCTGCCAAGCAGGGGAGTCACTCCTTGACCCCAAGGGAGATTTCTTCAGTCTTCTAGTTAAAGTAGAACGTTGAAGGTCCAGGATATATATTGCAGAGTTTCGTCCAGGGTAATCTAAAGTCGCAAGGACTGGGTTCCCATACTTATACAAAGTTTGGGGGTTGGACATACTCTAGGGACCCACCTATGGGAGGGTTTGGAAAGAGGGGTGGTTACACCCATTTCCTTTGCACCAGAGCAGGGGCAGGTAGCCCCTGCAACCGGTTTGAACTGGACTAGGCACAGGGACACCAAGTGTGCACCCAGTGCAGGACTTCAAAGCACCAGAGAGTGCTCCCGCCCAGCCCCAATACACATCTGCCTGTCTGGGGAGGTGGTTACACCTCCTTGGGACAGGAAACCTATTGTCCAGGCCTCCCCTGCCGGAGTTTCGGTCAGCAGCAGGAGGCCAGACCTGTGTCTGTGGCAGTGGCATCCATTTTGTGATGCCAGGGCTGTAGAAAGTCTCTACTGGGTTAGACAAGTGTGAACATGTCTCTCCCTCTAGAAGGGTGGAATGCTACACCCGCTGCCAGAACTTGTGGGGGGGGGGTAGTATTCCATAGCATTTGACACCAAACACTACATGTGTCCGTGCAGCCAGTTCAAAGTTAGCATTTACCGCGAGGTTATAATGCACTTAAGAGTATATGGTCAGGCTGCACCACAAACAGCATCAGAGGAGGTACTCTGAACGCTGCAGAGGGGCTTTGCTCATGCAGGGGCACCCTCTCACATAAAAACCAAGCAGTCTGCCTTCAGGATTGTTAAGGCCTGCCATAGGAGTGACTTATAGGTTTTATATGTGTGTGCAATGGTAGTGATATAGGTAGCCTATACCACTGTAAGGGCTGCAAGCACCACTTTACCCAGGCTGCAGTAGCAGACCTGGTTTGTCATTTTGGAGTGCTTCCCAGGGGTGGCATAATACATGCTTCAGCCCCTGGTAGGCCTCTGAGGTACCTATGCCCTAGGTACATAGTATACCATATACTAGGGGCTTATAAGGCACTCCAGAATCCAATCATAAATGTACCTAATGTACATGGAAACCATTTTAGAGAGAAAGCAGCTAAGCTGGGGTCCTTATTAGCAGGGCCACAGCCAGACTAAGGTAGAAAAACTGTGAAACATTAGCAAAAAAGTGGCGGTACCCATGTGAAGCAGATCCTACTCTCCTACAGATTCATTCTTTGGGTGACTAACTAGGTGTGTGAGTAACTGTATGGATGAGTGGCAGTGTGTGAGTGTCTGTATGGGTGTATGAGTGCATATATCAGTGGCTGTATTGATGAGTGACTGCATGTATGAGTGACTATATGAGTGAGTGGATGTGTGTAGACCTATGAATCAATGACTGGGTATGTACTAACTGGTACTAACTGGTATTGGTGATTTCCAGAATGGTAGTCTGTGTTTTAGAGTGAGTGTATGAAAGGTTAAATTAGGGTGTGAGGAGGTGCATCAGATATTAAGTGGATGATGTAATCAGTGATGTCATTTGAGATGTCATCAGTGATGTCATCAGTTATGTCACTGACCATGTCATGAGTGATGTAATATGTGACATCATCAGGGGGCTTGAGTCATAGTGAGCAGATCTGTTATATGAATATCACTCTAAAAAAGATATTTAAAACAAATTAATATATACTTTTTTCACGTAGAGGTTTATTACTGAGCACATACAAATAGCAATAGCGAAGTTATCAATTTGATTTTTGTGGAAGCGATGATATCACTTACCGGACGCAGATCTGCACGTTGCGTGCATGAATCCGTTACACGAATGTAACCATAAAATACATACGTACACTAAAATAATATATTTTTTTAACTAAGAGGTTTATTAATCATTCCTAAAAATTAGTATTAGTGTTCTTGTGCAATATTTTTAAGATGTTTAAAGCACATTTTTATGAACCCGGCACCATCATGCACAGGATGCGTAGGGGTCTTGAATCCTGCCGTCATGTATTTCCGGGATCGCGTAGGGGACGAGGCGCCGCCATAATTTTCAAAAGTATGGAATATGAATGTTTCAAGCTTAAATATCTGTTTTGCATAAACACTTTTCATTGAAATACTTTTAAACACAATATCCTAATAATAATTTTTTGTTTTATATTCCATTTAGTACATTTTACGGGAGTGCAAAGTATGCGTGACGGGTACGCAACGTATGCGCGACGGGTGCTCGACCCCTATGCGACTTCAAGTCACATAGAAAGAAAGCTTCTTATTGGTTAAAGAGGTTTTCATTTTATTGGTCGGTGGAACCAAGACCTCTTACAGTCCTTTCATTTTGGGTGTGTCTGGCTTGAAGACTACCTGTTTTGTAGGCTCTGTTCATTTTGTATTTTTTGGGTGTTTTTCATTTTTCCCCCATAAAAAATGGCATCAGCGTTCCCTGAAGAGCAGGTGGAGGAGATGGAAGAGGTGGAGGAGCCAGTGAAGAAGAGGAGGGAAAGCATTGCGTGGGCTTTCTTCACCGTGCCTGAAGTTGAAAAAAGAAAGTGAATGCACGTAAGGTGACGTGTAATTTGTCACAAAGTCCTGTCAAGAGGATCAGAAAAGACGTACTCATGTGGTACTTCTTCCATGAAAAGATATCTTGATACAATACCCCCTGTTCATCTTGCACGAGAGGTGGAGCGCCGAAGAGGGAAGAAGCAACTAATGATGATGGAACAGAACCATCAACATCTACAAGGGTTGTTTTAAATACACCACAACCTCTCATTATTCCAGAGTTGGCAGATGCTGGCATCCACTGCAGTAAATGTGTGACGACTCCGGACCCAATTCCGATGTTGTGCGGAAGTCCCTCCCTGATGCGTCTGGAGGCGAACAGTACAACCGACTTGTATTGGGAATCGGTTTAACCAAACAATGCAGTACGATGCCCAAAACCCTTTACTCACAGAACGACACTGTCACTCTGATTCCGTCATCATTGTCCAAATGAAAAGCCTCCGGAAACGCAGAAAGGAGTCATCCAGAGGCATTTCCAACTCCGATTCCAAACGCCGAAGTACGATGCGTACTTCCCATGCACAGAATCCATCTGTACAACCAACACATCAGAGCAGCTGGAAGGGGAGTATTTCAGCACCGATTTGGGCCACAACATGAATCCTGTGAACAAGACGGTGCAGCCATGAATCCTATCATGCATGTCATCCCCATACTTTGCCTCGTCGAGCACTACTACAACAGACGCATTTGTTGAAGAAGGCAAATACGACATCTACACATACAGATTAATGTAAAAACCACAAGAAAGACAATACAACAGAAAGCAGGGTCACAAATACAGCCAAAAAGGGGGGGGGGGTATTAATTGCATTGTGGTGTCAAATTGGTGGATGGGGTGGCAAATTTGGGTTGGTCAAATGCCCACATCAATGTTGAGTCAATATGGCGGGTGGCAAATACCCACAGCAATATTGAGTCAATATGGGGGTTGGCAAATACCCACAGCAATGTTGAGTCAATATGGGGGTGGCAAATGACCACAGCAATGTTGAGTCAGTATGGGGGGTGGCAAATGCCCACAAAATTGTTGAGTCAATATGGGGGGTGGCAAATGCCCACATCAATGTTGAGTCAATATGGGGGTAGCAAATGTCCACAGCAATGTTGAGTCAATATGGGGGTGGCAAATGCCCACAGCAATGTAGAAGCAAATCTGTGGTTTGGTGGGGATACACCATATGTGTATATGCATATCTGTGGGTGGGGGAAATTCACACATACATGAAGATGCATATCTGGGTTTTGGGGGGGCATACCCCCTTGAAGATGCATATCTGAGATGGGGAAATACCACCATACATGAAGATGCATATCTGGGTTTGGGGGTAAATACCCCCATACATGAAGATGCATATCTGGGGTTGGGGGTTAAATACCCCCGTACAGGAAGATGCATATCTGGGGTTGGGGGTTAAATACCCCCATACAGGAAGATGCACATCTGGGGTTGGGGAAATAACCCCATACATTAAGATGCATATCTGGGGTTGGGGAAATACCCCCATACATGAAGATGTATATCTGGGGTTGGGGTGGAAATAAAAGCAAGACAATTGTACATGAACAATGTATCTTATGATCAAACCAAATTCATAAATCAGTACATGTGGAGTACATGCCGCAGGAGTGTCCACATAAATAATCCCACATGTTATTTTCAATGGAAGGCATTCACACACTGTTTCAGCAAAAGTAACTGGCAATTTTGAGGAATGGGTAGAGTGGAGATGCAGGTGCACCAGTGTCACCTGTGGCCTATGGTTAGGTTGGCCTTCCTAGACCACACCAACGGACTTACACACTTACACATGCCCCACTAGGCCACTGCAACATTAGATCACAATTTCCATGGATCACCAACTGTTCTGTGAATAGAGGCTGGGGTCAGCCTTTGGGGCAGAACCACCATGGTCCACTGCCTCACATGCCTTGACAGAGGTAGTGTCATGTCGAACACACGAACATCACTTTCAGGTCATGGCAGGTGCAGGCATTTGGCATTCAATGTAGGGTCCTTGCAGGGAGGCAAGTCACAACTGGACAACCTTGATGTGCAGCATTGCTCATTTCACTACAAAACAATTGTCCAGTAAAAGCACAGAGGCCAGGTTCAAGAGATGATCACAGATTGTGTGCCAATGACTTTCAGAGGGCCTGAGCATCATTGTGATCGCAATCCGAACATGGGTCCATAGCATGTCGTGTATGTATAATGAGGAATTGTCATCATCAGGTAGGTACAGTTAGCATGCTAGATACTAGGAGAATAGCACATATGATGCTGGACCAGGAATTAGAATAAACACACATATGTGTCTATCACAAAGTGAATGCATAAGTCCACCACAACACACACACAAACATTGCAGGACAACACTACTCAAGTGTTCTAACAAAAGTATGACATTGTGATGCATCTGTGTACAGTAAAGCACAGAGGATATCAGAACAGACAACACACATGTCCACAGACACAGCCACTGAGTCCTGCGTTCAGTGTCTCTAACTAAAACAACACAGAAGAGGTTGTGTCAGTTGTCATGTAAATATTTCTAGTCAAAAACCATATTGGTTTAGAAAGAAGCATGGGCCAACAACAATGTAGGATACAGTTTCCATGAGTGGACTGGTACCGCTGAACACAAATAGCAATCTGCATGTGTCTACGGATATCTTTTGAGAATGTCATTCGCAGCCAACCTCCATCTAGCCCCTCAATCTGTAGTGTATGCCAGAAATAAATAATCACATTTTGAATGTGAGGATTGCGTCCTGTATAGTAGTATGAGTGCGCATGAGTCACAGGACGTATGATCCATAAACAGTATTGGTGTGGCTAGTGCACAGCTTATTGGGTAAGATAAGCTGCTAGCACGGATGAGGATGCTGGGGTGGTGGCTCAAAAACACAAGTGACATAGTCATACTGAAGCCAGGAAATATGGGCACATCTTGTGAGGATGAAAGACGTGCAGAATTAAGTCTGCTTTGTCCACATTTGGCACTGAAACAATGTCCAAAACAATCTATTGAAACATCAAGGAGACTTTCAACAAGCACATATTTCCATCAGGCCATAAGTCCGTATTTAATGTGCACAATGTGAGCCCTCATGGACACACCCATGGTGAGCCTTGCTAAACCAGTTCAGAGGGAACAAAAGTTTTGAGAATGCAAAAACTCATGGAACTGGGTGTACTGTTCCAGTGTCAAATGTGTGTTTGTTCACAGTGCAATGTGTTTTCATCAGCACAACCAGAGACATCATCACAATGGCCATCTCCCTTGGTGTCACCATATCTTAGATATTCAAAGTCAGAATGCCAGCAATAACTATATGTGTGCGGTGTACTGGCAAGTGTGGGCATGTGTACCCAGGCTAGTCTTACCCCAGGTAGAACAACAACACGCATTCATTACTTGGACATTGATGGGGCTGTACCCCTCAAAGGAATGGATTGCCATCCATTGTTCATGCTTCATGACATTGCAAATGGAGCAATCAGCAAGGACATCAATCCCTGGGCTCTTTCCACAGCCAATAATGACCAATTAATGAGTACAAATACCCACAAAGGGTGAAATGCTACATATGCCAACACACCACTCACACAAGGCAAGGCTAGTTTGAGAAAACCTTTCCACTGATGCCAATAGGTTTTGCATTTAACAGTGTACTCAAATTGGACATTCACACATCAATAATGAAAATCCATTGGCAGACATCAAGCTGCAAACAACACATTCCACATCTACATATTCACAATGACAACTGTATTTGACTACAAACATACACAAAATCTAACAATATGTACACATCAACCTTATCTCATGGTTGCATGAAAGATACTCTTGCAGGTATGACCCCTCTCACATCCACCACAAAGTACATGCTCAACTTTAAACACTAGTAAACGCACAAGCATGTCATAAGTCACATATGCTGCAGCTAGTTGGAAAAACATGTTTGGTCTGCAAACTACAGCCTTGTACTCCAACTGTTCAAACACAATTGTCACAAGCTCACTCATGTGCTCTCCTGCTCACAAACACACGTATATGCACAGCACCCCTCATCATCACTATGTACACAACTCGCACATACATGACATGCACACTATGTACGGTACTCATCACATTCTCAGCAGACGACAAACTTCACATCTAAAAATGACCACGCTCATCACCATAAGCACCCTCTGCAATGTATTAGAGATGCACTCAGATCACACCGCGCAGCATCACTGCCCACCCTGACATACACACTTAATGTATCATCTCTTCTGACAACGAGACATTTACATTGCTCAATGGATATGTCCCCAGTAAGTCACATATCAACAAACACACCCTACTCTGCTTAAGTTACCCAGATTGTCATTTCTACAACACATGCATATCCAGATGCTAGAACAACATACATCAACTATGTGACACTACACATTTCACTTTTCTGCAGACTACAGTACGCAACTGGTGTTTACCCTTCACATGCACATGCACATAAACTCGTTGCCACAAACGACAAGTTGAACGTTGTCTCACTGTGGCACTGTTACATCCACCTGTTACTTACTCATCACTCATTTGACGATGCCTGGTCATAGTCATCCCTCATTGTATACACACAGACTACAGATCACCACCTGGCCAAATACAACCTTGTCTAAGTGCTTCAACACCTATCTCATCTACCCATTCATCTCCTGCCTTGCACAATATTCAAACTGTTGCATACTCAGAATCACATAATTGTATCTGTAAACACTCACATAGGGTAAATGTGAATACCTCATGTCTACTCCACATGATCTGCCTATGCATTCAACTCATATCTCACACCCTCTGACAACCACTAAATTTGCTCTGCCACCATGAATTATGTATCTTCACTCACACCAATACCCTAAATACTAGTCACTCTCACCTTAACCCTCATGCAAGCAAGCTCAGCAGATGCAACATAAAACACTAACTATACATCTCCAGTCAAACGCATATTTCCATCAACACATCCTCACATGGGTGGCAACTTAGAGCATGGTGGAGACTGAAGATCTGGGAGCATCTGCACAGTAGACAGACACATATCCTTTCTGTGCACTCACTGTCCTCTTGCCTCACCACATGTACCACCTGGCCAGGGGCGGTTCCTGCTGCTGGGCGGGGGGGCTGCGCCCCTCTAACTTTACACACCTTTTGAATGGTAATTTATTGCCATCCATATTTCCATTTTAAAGCAGTGCCAATGCCTCCTTTGACTGCCGAAACTCGTGACGCTCGCCGAAACAGTCCTGAATCGTCACAGAGTGGGGTGTGGTCAGCAAACATAACTGACCCCACTCAAGCCTTTGTGACGAGTGAGAAGCGAAGGTTTTAGACTTTAGTGGGAACCTTCATACTGCAAAAGACCTGTATACCCAGCAGTGCTGTGCGCGTAGTGCAGCTTCCACTTTTAAGTCAAAGTGAGTTTTCTATTTATTACATTGCATGCATGGAAAGCGCTGGATTGGAAAGTGTGGATCTTTCAAATTTGTAGTGTTTTCTGTGCTCCTTGGGTATCTGTGTCTTGTTCTCACCTTGCACCCTTGCATTCTCTGTTAACACTTCTTTTTCATTGCTGTTTGTCTTAGCTTTGGACGTTTTTGCCTCTGTGCAATTTCAGTCAAAGCTTCAGTAATGAAACTCAAGAATGCTTGAGGAAATGAGCTGAAAAACCGGGGTGGAAATAGGCCATTGGCTCCCAGAGAAAACAAATACCCCGTAATAGAGATTCATGACTCACTTTATGCATGGCCTCAGAAAGGAATCATTTAATTTAATATATTTCAGAGGCGTAACACAGGCCCCCGCAGCCCCTGCGGAGCGGGGGGGGCCCCCATCGCTCCAGGGGCCGCCTCCGCAGCCGCGCAGCCAGCAACCACTCAGCGCTCCAAACATTCAATCCTTCTCGGATGCTGGGAGTTACGTAATTTACATTACGCTCGCTGTAGTGCAAGCGCGGCCGCCTCATCATAGATTACATGGTGCGCGGCCGCGTCTGCGCAGTCTTCACCCTTGTGGTGGAGCTTAGTGTAATGTTCTAAGAATTTACCCAGGAACACGCGTTTAGGTTTCAGTAGAGGTTTATTCATAACACCCCATCCATCAGCTCCATCAGGGTAACTGACCAACAGGTACAAGTTGAGTTCTAGGTTCTATGTTCTATAGAACCCAGAACTCGTGGAACAGGAGAAGGACATCACACATCTCCCTTCCAATAACAAGATAAATAATATATATATTGAGAAATACAGACACAGTATTATCACTTAAAATCAAGAAACATCATGACAATTAAGTAACATAGTCTTTCATGTGAACAGGTACTGAGGTCTTTCGACCACTACGTCTCAAATCATTTTTCAACAACTCATCTGTACCATTGGACGAATTTTTACATAACATATCCAACTCAGAATTATGCTTTATAATTACAACTCGATTTAGATTCCAAATTTTCCCATTTTCAAGTTTGACAGCATTTTTTAAACACATTACCACCCTCATAGGAGGAGTAAACTTAGACCAAGATAATGTTCCAATTGGAGCCTTCACACGTACCCAATCGCCTACATTTAAACTTAACCTGCTTACAGCATCATTTCTTGGTGTGTAGATAACATCTGTATCCGCTTCGCGTAGAGGACACATTGAAGAATAAAAAAAAAAACATATTGACTCTTGGACCCCGTCGGAGCCCCAAAACGCATGACACCGAGAGAAGGTGGGAAAATATGAACGTTTGGACCTTTCTAAAAAGCGGCTGAGCGGCACCCTTTAACTAAAGCTGTTCTGTGTTTGCGATCCCTTAAGGGGGACGCGGTTACGACACCCCTTTCAGCTCGTGCACAATAAACTCTGCAGTATTGGAGTAAAGGCCGTCTTACCTGCTGGCACCTGCGCCCCCTTCTCTGGGCCCAGAGAGGCCCCAGCCGGGACCTGTACAGAGGCCCGCTCCTCGGCCCAGTTGTTCGGCCCTGGGAAGGCCGTGCAGTGTAGGCACGTGGGCATCGTGAGGGAGGGGGGGCGCCAAGGAGGGGTCAATACAGGGGAGCCTGGAGGCTGCAGACCATGATATAAACGTTCTCAACTGGGACCACTCTTATAGCGTCAACCCAGGTATGGGGGTGGCCCCTCCCTGCTAGAAGCTTTGTATTACAAAGATGAGTTCACTCTTGGGGGTCGCAGGGGTGGGGGGAGGGGGCGTAGGCTAGGTCATGTGACAAAAATTGTTTTAGAGCCGATGGGGCTGCAAATTATTGTAACTGCCCTCAGTAACAACTTAATAGATTATTTTCAGAAAACAACTTGTCCTTTCTTGTTTCTCTTATTTCTACTGAGATCTGAAAGTGCAGAAACGATAACTTTTAACTTGGATTTAAACAATTCGGTCACGAGGATGTGAAATGCACAGACTTCACGGATGGATCTTACTGACTCTAACACCTTTCCACAGCTGCCGCATTTCTCCACTGTCCTATGTTTCCACGGTCTCTGCTCCATCCTTCTTTCCGCAGCCTTTGCTTTTGTTTATAGTCCTGTCTAATCCCTGCCGTCCAGGCAGCTCTTCACAGCCTAACAGCTCTTCATTGCCTACTTATGTGTATTTGCCTGTACAGTAGCAGCATCTCTCCACAGCCGCAGGACCACTCCCTACCTCCTCTCCACGGATCTCTTCTAAATCCTACCTTCTCTCCACAGCCCCAGCATCACCCCAAAACCACGTGACCCCTGGCTAGCCCCACCTTCTCCCACAGCTGTGGTATCACCCCACACCACAGCCACAGGACCTCTTCCTGGATACTCCACATCCCAAGCATCTCCTTCTGACCTTACTATCACTACACCTCCACAACATCTCTTCCTGGCCCTACCTCCTCTCTACAGCCCCACCATCACTCCACAACTTCAGCATCACTCCACATGTAAGGTATCGCTTCATACCCTGACCTTCTTTCCAGGGCCAAATCATCTCTTCTCAACCATCCCATCTCTTCGCATTCCCAGCATCTCTTCCTGGTCCTACATTTTCACCACAGCCCAGCATCTCTCCACAGCCTCCCCATCACCCCACGTCCCCAGCATATCTTCATGATCCTAACTTCTCTCCACAACCTGGAATCTCTCCACAGTTCCATCATCCACCCACATCACCAGCATCTCTTCCTGGTCCTACAGTCTCTGCACAGCAAGCGGTGTAACCATAACCCCTGCCCCGGCACTGTTCACAGGTGCTGGGCCACTGGCCTGAGAGCTCCTGACTGGGTCTGGAGCGTGCGACCACTGTGCCCTCGGCCTGGTTGCCCCCACGCCCACTGCCTGCTGCCTGCCTCCTTCCAGCTGCCTACCTGCCACCTGCTGACGCCTCCAGCCCGGCGCCCCAGCCGCCGCAGGGCCGCCCGCCTCGATCACCGATCCAGCCCGGCGCCCCAGCCGCCGCTGGGCCGCCCGAATCGATTTTCGCGCCGGTTTTTGCCGCGACCCCGCCCCCACGCCTGCTGATAGGACCACGCGCTCCCCGCCTCCCAGCTGACCTGCCCTCCCGGCTCCCTTCTTAAGGGGACCCCGACCCAGGTTCAGCAGCGACCACTGTGCCCTCGGCCTGGTTGCCCCCACGCCCACTGCCTGCTGCCTGCCTCCTTCCAGCTGCCTACCTGCCACCCGCTGACGCCTCCAGCCCGGCGCCCCAGCCGCCGCAGGGCCGCCCGCCTCGATCGCCGATCCAGCCCGGCGCCCCAGCCGCCGCTGGGCCGCCCGAATCGATTTTCGCGCCGGTTTTTGCCGCGACCCCGCCCCCACGCCTGCTGATAGGACCACGCGCTCCCCGCCTCCCAGCTGACCCGCCCTCCCGGCTCCCTTCTTAAGGGGACCCCGACCCAGGTTCAGCAGCGACCACTGTGCCCTCGGCCTGGTTGCCCCCACGCCCACTGCCTGCTGCCTGCCTCCTTCCAGCTGCCTACCTGCCACCTGCTGACGCCTCCAGCCCGGCGCCCCAGCCGCCGCAGGGCCGCCCGCCTCGATCGCCGATCCAGCCCGGCGCCCCAGCCGCCGCTGGGCCGCCCGAATCGATTTTCGCGCCGGTTTTTGGCGCGACCCCGCCCCCACGCCTGCTGATAGGACCACACGCTCCCCGCCTCCCAGCTGACCCGCCCTCCCGGCTCCCTTCTTATGACGCCCCCTCAGCGACCGTGCAGCGGACGCGCGCAGCGGGAGCACCGACTGAGCGCCGAAGGTGCGCCAAAGGTAAGCCCGTCTGCGCCCGTCCGCGCCTGGACCGCGCCCAGTGCCAGGACCCCTGGCCCCCGCAGACCCCAGCCCACCCGCCGGACCTACGACACCGCCACCCTCATCGCACTCAACGACGGACGAGTCCCGGGATGCTACCGTGCCACCCCGAGACGCACCCACGGACCCTTCAGCTGCCGCACCTGCAAGTTCACCTGCATCCGGACCCGCCCCACACCAGCACCCGCCAAGCCGAACACCAGCAGCAACCACCTCAAGTGCATCCTGCTCAACACCCGCTCAGTCCACAGACACGCCATCGAACTCTGGAACCTCATCGACACCACTGCTCCTGACGTTGCCTTCCTCACGGAGACCTGGATGAACGCCTCTTCAGCGCCCGACATCGCCATCGCCATCCCAGAGGGCTACAAGATCACCCGGAGGGACCGCACCGCCAACCAGATAGGAGGAGGCATCGCCATCATCCACAGGAACACCATCCGCATCACGACCTACATCGACGACATCCTGACTACCGCCGAACACCTACACTTCCAGATCCACACCGACCCGAAGACCACCCTCAGAGGCACCCTGATCTACCGACCCCCGGGACCACGCACACAATTCAGCGAAGACATCGCCGACTTCGTCAGCCCACATGCCCTCCCCTCCGCTGACTACATCCTCCTGGGGGACCTCAACTTCCACCTGGAGAACAACAACGACCACAACACCACCACCCTGCTCGACAACCTCGCCAACCTCGGACTCAAGCAACTGGTGACCGCCCCCACCCACCTCGCCGGACACACACTCGACGCCGTCTTCTCCTCCAGCAAAGACATCGCCTTCAGCCACGCCACAGGACTCCACTGGACGGACCACAGCTGCGTCCACTTCACCTTCAAAAGAACGACGACCCACCACCACCAGCAACAGGTCGCCCGCAGAAGCTGGAGCAAGATCACAGCCGACCAGCTCGCCGCTTCCCTGAGCCAGCACCCTCCCGCCAGCTCAGCGAACCCCAGCCAGGCCGCCGACAACCTCACGAAGTGGATCAGCAACTGCGCGGACGAACTCGCCCCACTGAGGACCCCGCCCAGCAGACCCGGCAGCAAGAAGGCCCCATAGTTCACCGACGAACTCAAGAGCTCCAAGAAGAACTGCCGAGCCCTCGAGAAAGCCTGGAGAAGGGAGCCAACTCCGGACAACATGACCACCCTCAAGCTTGCCACCCGGAAGCACCACCAACTGAGCCGCGACACCAAGAAAACTGCATTCAAGGACCGGTTGGATAACAACGCACACAACAGCAAGGAACTCTTCAACATCGTGAAAGAGCTCTCCAACCCCAACGCCGGAAACAACGACACCACCCCATCGCAAGAACTCTGCAACTCCCTCGCCTCCTACTTCCACAACAAGATCGAGGACATACACAACAGCTTCAACACCCTACCGACGAACGCCACGTCCAACCCGACCGAACCACCGCCCCCCACCTCCACCCTCCGCGCCTGGACCCCGATCTGCACCGAAGAAACCGTCCGCATTATGAACTCCATCCACTCCGGATCTCCGACCGACCCCTGCCCTCACCACGTCTTCAACAAAGCCGACGCCGTCATCGCACCCCACCTGCGGGACATCATCTACACCTCCTTCACCACTGCCACCTTCCCTGAGAGCTGGAAGCATGCCGAACTCAGCGCTCTACTCAAGAAACCAATAGCGGACCCCACCGAACTCAAGAATTACCGCCCCATCTCGCTGCTCCCGTTCCCAGCCAAAGTCATCGAGAAGACCGTCAACAAGCAACTGGCCGCCTTCCTCGAGACGAACGGATCCCTCGACCCCTCACAGTCTGGCTTCCGAGCCAACCACAGCACCGAGACCGCCCTCATCGCTGCCACCGATGACATCTGAACCCTGATGGACAACGGAGAAACAGCGGCCCTCATCCTACTAGACCTCTCCGCGGCCTTCGACACCGTCTGCCACCGCACCCTAGTGCAGCGCCTCAGCAACATCGGAATCCAGGAGAAGGCACTGGAATGGATCATCTCCTTCCTCGAAGGAAGAACACAGAGAGTCCGTCTACCACCGTACAAGTCAGAGGCCACCAAAGTCATCTGCGGCGTCCCTCAAGGATCCTCGCTGAGCCCAACCCTCTTCAACCTCTACATGAGCCCCCTCGCGGCCATCGCACGCCAACACAACCTCAACATCATCTCCTACGCCGACGATACCCAGCTGATCCTCTCCCTGACCAACGACCCCGCCGCCGCCAGAGCCAACCTCCACGAAGGAATGAAAGAGGTAGCCGAGTGGATGTCGACCAGCCGCCTGAAGCTGAACTCGGACAAGACGGAAGTCCTCATCCTGGGATCCTCGCCCTCCGCCTGGGACGACTCCTGGTGGCCCCCCGCCCTGGGCACCGCACCCAAACCGACAGACCACGCACGCAACCTGGGCTTCATCCTGGACTCCTCCCTCTCCATGACCAAGCAAGTCAACGCCGTCTCCTCGTCATGCTTCAACACCCTGCGCATGCTACGGAAGATCTTCCGGTGGATCCCCACCGAGACCAGGAAGAATGTCACCCAGGCACTTGTCACCAGCCGACTGGACTACGGCAACGCCCTCTACGCCGGAACCACCGCCAAGCTCCAGAAGAGACTCCAACGGATCCAGAACGCCTCAGCCAGACTCATCCTCGACATCCCACGACACAGCCACATCTCCGGACACCTAAGAGACCTGCACTGGCTCCCGGTCAACAAGAGAATCACCTTCCGTCTCCTCACCCATGCACACAAAGCTCTTCACGACCAAGGCCCGAGCTACCTCAACAACCGCATCAACTTCTACGCTCCCAAACAACACCTCCGATCAGCCAGTCACGCCCTCGCCGCCGTCCCCCACATCCGAAGAACGACAACAGGAGGAAGGTCCTTCTCCTACCAGGCCGCCAAGACCTGGAACTCCCTCCCTCCCTCCCTGCGCCTGACCCAGGACCACCTCGCCTTCAGGAAGAAGCTCAAGACCTGGCTGTTCGGGCAGTAGCAGCACACCCCCCCCCCCCCCCCAGCGCCTTGAGACCCTCCGGGAGAGTAGAGCGCTCTATAAATGCCTATGATTGATTGATTGATTGATTGGGGACCATGTACTTTGCAGCCCCCCCACAACTTTTATTAAGCCACTGTCCACTGCCCCATAATCACTGGACATCCCAAGCATCTCTTCCTGACCCTACCTTCTCTCCACAGCCCCATCATCTCTCCACACCCCATCATCACCCCACATCCCCAGCATTTCCTCTTGACCCTACATTCTCTCCACAGTCCAGCATCTCCCCACAGTCCAGCATCTCCCCACAGCCCCACCGGCACCCAACTTCCAAGCATCACCTCCTGGCCCTCCCTTCTCTCCACAGCCCCATCATCACCCCACATCCCCAGCATATCTTCTTGATCCTACATTCTCTCAATAGTCCAGCATTTCTCCACAGCACCAGCATGTCTTCTTGACCCTACATTCTCTCAACAGTCCAGCATCTCTCCACAGCCCCAGCATGTCTTCTTGGCCCTACATTCTCTCCTCAGCCCCACATCTGTCCACCGCCCCACCGTCACTCCACATCCAAGCATCTCCTCCTGGCCCACCCTTCTCTCCACAGCCCTGCATCTCTCTACAACCCCAAAATCACTGGACATCCCCATTATCTCTTCCTGAACCTACCTTTTCTCCACAGCCCAGAATTTCTACACAGCCCATCATCTCTCCACAGCCCAGTCATCACCCCATATCCCCAGCATTTCTTCTTGGCCCTACATCTCTGCCGAGCCGGTCCATGCACCTACACACATTGCCATCTCAGCTGTGACTGCAATAGTGGTAACAATCTTGGAGAAAGTCCATGAGGATGCAAAGGAAAAGGCAAGCAATGTAGCACGTGGACAATGACAATAAGGAGGATTGTAAATCTCGATGGGGGAGGGGGGTCAGCAGGATGGCTAGGGTATGAGGAAGGAGAAATAATTGGTAAGAAAAGAAAAAACCGTCACTTGAGGCGAAGGTAAAAGGAGAGAGTGAAATGTAAAGGTGGTCGCCATTGGGACTGAAGGTGGGAAGAGATACGGAAAGAAGGCAGGATGGATGAGAAGGATGGGGGGGAGGAGAGATGGGGTAAAATGACGATTAGGAAGGGGGAACTCGGTCGTGAAGGAAGCAAGGGCGAAAGACGGGAGCAAATAGTAAGGCAGGAAAGGGTGGAGAAGCACAGAGGTGATAGAAAGGACAGTAAAGGGACGGGAGTAATGGGGGAAGGAAGGGAGGCGGAAGAATTGAAAGGAGGGACGAGAGGAGGTAAAGATGAGGAAATAGATGGGGGAGAGGGTAAATGTTTGAGAAAACAGAAAGCCAAGGAGTAGAGGCGGTAGTTGCAGAAAGAGCGGTTCTAGGCAGGGAGGGATGGAAGGGAGAGAGTAAGATTGAAAGACAGAGTGACAGGGAGAAAAGGAAGTGTTAATGTCGTGAGAGGGAAGTGAAGGAGCGTTTGTTGCAGGGCGCCTCTTTTGTGCTGTGAGCTAAGTGATTTACGGCGTGCATGCCAAGCACATTTCATCTCCTTTGTGCTCATTCACCCCTCCACCCACTGAGCTCTGCATAGCTCTCGACATATCAAACATGTAACACGGTTCCTCTGCTCCTCCGCCGCCCAGGTGCCATCGCAATACATTAAGATAGATGAATGACGAGTGATGGACTCTCTGCATGTTCCTCTTGTCTCAGGAGATGTTAATTAAGTGTGGGAAGGGATCCAGTCAAATCATTCATGGCGAGTGAGGGTGTTACCTTGTATACTCTTTGCATCCCACAGCACCCCAGGGCAGTCCAAAAAAATCCACTGCCCTCACAGAGAGCATCATTCACTCCAAGGCCCCCACACCCACAGATTATCAGACTCCATGCATCCCACACTGACCTGCTCTCCTGTCATCCCACCCGTGGCAACCCACACTCTCCACCCGCACTCTCTACCCACCCAACACCCATGGAAATCATTTCCACCCCCCCCCCCCCCGGATCCGCCCTGCAGGAATCATACAATCACTTTGTAATCTACTCACCAGTTGCTCCCCCTGACTCCAGTGGCCTCCACTCCACTGATTGCTCCTCAGGGATCCCAAATGCCACTGCTCATCCTTCAGGTTCTGTTATGTGACCCAATGTCACGAGAATACCTCTTTTCCAGCGTGAGCTTTCCCTTAAAAACTCACTGTCTTCATGACTGCAATTCCCAGAAACCACTAATGTAGTCAATAAATGCTTAGGACTGTAGACAAGTTATCGCGTCATATTTAATCCTATATGCTTTGCAGTCCTATGCATGGAGATCTAGCGTTCTCTGCACCAGTGGCCGCAGGGATTTCGCCCCAACGGCACCCAGTGCTCAACTGTACCATCTATCCCACAAGGCTCCTTAAATGTACTGCCCCCTTCTGTGAGCCCAGACACCACAGCCCCCTCATGCTTCTATGATTTCACACTATTCTTCCCCATCTTGCAGCTATCACAACATTCATGGTCGCCCTCCACACAGGGACCCCACACTTCCATATTCTTGAGGGCCTCGCATTTCACTGCCCCATTATGCCCCAGGTCCTGCATTTTTTCTGGGCCACACTCTCCTGATTCTAAATCGATTTATAGATTTATAAAGCATGCCTGACATTTCTTTTAATATTAATGATGAGGCAGTTTACATCGAAATGCCAATAGATGACATCAGATCATGTATAATAACCAGCAATACCTGTTCTATTTCCGTCGACCACCTTTTTTTCAATACTTTGAATCTGATTCCTGCGCAAACTGGCATAAATGAAGGAAAGAGGGCCCTATATTTAGTTTTTTTAACCCGGGTCCCACAGTATCTTTTGACAAGCCTGGGATCCCACGGCTTTACAGCATCCAAGTGATTCCACACTTCACTCCCTCTGCACCCAGGGGTTCCCTTTACCACTCCCAGTTCCTTTGCCTCTAACTCCTCTGTTTCATGCTATGGCGTCTATCAATTGTGTATTTTCTGTTCCAGACTGCTAGTCCACTTGGGAAGTCTTGAATGTCATACATAGGACCAAAGTGAATATTTGTGGACTAAAACATTTGGGAAAAAAACTGCACTTTTAAACACTAAAAACTATTTTTTACTGGTATGAGGACCTGTCCTTGAAGCCCACTGATATATTGTCAACTCACACACACAATCCAGCACTGTGAGGACCAAAGTCAAAACGTTGTGCATGTGCCTGGGCTGTGACACTTGCACTCTGGGTTTGACCCCTGTGCTCAGTGTCTAGTTGGCCACTCTCCCAACATGTTTCTGGCCTGTAGGACAGCCCCCTTCTGCAATTCCAGTACATAGATCCACTCAGAGTTGCATATGTGCCCAATAATTTCTGATCTGCAGCTGGCACTTCTAGCCCAGTACTGGGGCACATCACTCACTGATGCACCTCTACCCAAAAGTGCAGTGGCATAGAGTAGAGTGGCGTAGAGTTCGGGCCATCAGCGCAGTAGTTGTAGCGCGCAGCTGCAGCATGGGTTCACCAGTTGCCTCATATCAGTACTGTGGCCAGGCGGCCTGCCTCATAAATTAAATGATGCGCTTCTGAACCTCTCAATGGCGAAGATGGGTTGGCCCTCTCTCCTGTTTACCAGCCCAGCATCATCGTCTTTGTTGTAGCACATTCTGATGACCAAGTGATAGATAGAGCTACACAACTATAGGGGCAGCAATTACATGTTATGGTACGTTATTTATGTTTATATAATGCATTCTATGGAAAATATGGCACACGGCCCAAATGCCATGTCTGTGCTTAGTTAGATGTAAGCAAAATGTTCTATTTAATGTGTTGTGTTGGAAGTTTGTGTGTCTTTCATGCTATTGAAAAGTGCTCTTCGAGGCCACATTGCAGCCAGCTGTATAGTATATCTGCGCTATGTGGGGTGTATGCAAGGACTGTTCAGAGCGTTTTGTGTGATGCTTGCGTGTGTTTTAAACTACTTACAATGCTCTTGGGAGCTGCATGCCATCCATCTGTATGGTATTTCTGAGCTATGTGCTATATAAGCTCTACCCAGTGAGCGCTATTACATGTCGGCGTGTCATGTACATTATTGAAAAGTGTTGTTGGGTGCTGCAGTACACCACAACAGTCAGCTGCGCGCTTGATCTGAGGTGCACAGTCAAGATACCTTTGTAAACTGGTTACCGAGGCTTCATTTCTTCTGGTTCCAGTTCCCCCTGGGCCCTCACGCTACCTATTCCTTGCATTTCAAATATACATTTACTGCTGTAGTGTGAGAATGCATTTCATGAAAAAGAATATAAAGTAGGGTTGCCAAAAGAAAAATGCCAGCCATGTGTTTAAAGAGCCTGGAAAGAACTTGTCTTAGCACTAAATATGGTTATAAATAAAAAAATGTATTCATTTGTAATGTGACTTTTCTGTCTTCGTTCCCTTTAATTATCAGTTGTGGATCTCATCATTCAGGCAGCCATAGGGCACAATTAAAGTGCATTCTATTTATATTTGCTGTTCGAAGTATGCACAGATAAGTGCTGAAAATACGGCTTTAGGTGACTGCTTAGATTTGTCGGTGGGGCAAAGTGGTAGGTGGTGGGCCGGGCCGCTGGGGGGGGCCCCCCTCAGTGTGCTTTGCAGGGGAGGCCCCTCAAGTTTCATTAAGCCACTGATATATTTAATTACTGTTTTGAATAACAGCCGTTTGGGGTTCTTGGCATTCTGTGGAGTATTTCGTTTCTGCGTTGATGAGTCATTCATTCAAAACCTGACGATTTAAAATGCATTTATTCCCGCGCTCCCTGCTGCTTCCTCTAAAATAAACGCATATCCCAAGTTCAAAAAGCTTTTTTAGTGACTGGTGAACCATAACAATGTTCAAGACCAGAAGCAATGACCATGGCTGCTTAACCTAGGCCCAGAAAAGGCTACCATTTTTGTCTGATGTGGGATGTGTCTGCTAAAACAATGTTCTGGGCCAATTTATCCCCACATGCCGGTTTCTAATTGGAAGACAGCACGTTGTTGTCTTTATAACCGCAAAGGCCTTACGAGCTGCATCCATGAGCTGGAACAGGGTGGGCGGCTCCCCTCATCTCATGGTTAATTGTAGAGTCTCTTGTAGAAGAAGAACTTGCCTCTAAAGATGGAGACCATAATCCATGTGCAAAGGGTGCTTCTTGATCCGGCCTCTCATAGCAGGTTGTGTAAGTTCAATGGTGTTTCAATAGCTCACCAGTTTGGAAGGGACAGGATAGCTATGTTGAACTGAGAACCTAGCTCCCCATTTATAGAACGCCGCAGATCTTAATTTTAACCTACACATGCACAATGACTCAGTGGTGTGTAGCCTGAGATAATAGAGGCTCACGCTCAATGCTGTGGACTTTGCATAGGATTGCAGAAGCATTCGCCCCTGGGTGGCTTGAAACATGAATATTCCTAACAGCGCATAGTAAAGGGACCATTTGTTATCTAGACAGGATCTGATGTAATCATTGGCTGTAACTACAATAGGAAAATGGAAATGAATGGAAAGGTGCAATATGTGCCACCTGGGTGAATGAGAGCCATAATGACCGGTTACTCACCGGTAATATTCATTACTCCGAGTCGTAGCCCTCCCCGTCCCAGTCCTAACTACATGAGCATAGCTCCTCCCACCAGCAACTCCCAAGCAACTAAAAACCCATCCCTTCCCTCCAGGCCACACCCACACCCTAAGGCATATAACCATGTGACCCGCCCATCCACATCCTGTACCACCTAGCACAAGAAGCCGAACAGGGAGGGAGGGATGGGAACCTGGACTGGGACGGGGAGGGCTACGACTCGGAGTAATGAATATTACCGGTGAGTAACCGGTCATTACCTCCTCGTCAGCCCTCCCCGTCCCAGTCCTAACTACATGAGCAGATACCAAAGCAAAAATCGGCTTCACCCAGTAGTAAATACAGACTTAAACAGCACAAGCCGAAAGTCACACAACCGGAGCAGAACACAGCACCACGTCCCCAAACCCAGGAGACACAGATCCACTCACCACCCAATGAACATGGGACAGAAAGAGTGAGGAGAACACCAAGCCGCAGTAATGCAGAACACGGCCAGGGAAGCCCCCCCCGGAAGCAAGCCCAGGACGCAGCCACTGCCGAGTCGAGCCACCCCGAAAAGACCCGGGAGCCAACACCCCACAAGCCCAAACGCCGTCCTCACAGCCAACACAGCCACTGACAGAGAGCATCCACAGAATGCCCCGGACCAAGAACCATCAGCCCAAAGGAAACAAAAAGGGGACCCCCCCATGAAAAAGGCACAGCAGGAAGGAAGCACCCCCCCAGAGCCTGCCCAACGGCCAAACAGAGCAGCCGCACCCAAAACCCCAGAAAGAGGAACAGGACAGAAAACAGGCCAAACCAGAAACTCCAACAAGGAGCAACGGAACGAAAGACCGGACTCAGGAGGAAACAACTCCACAACCAGCCGGACATTAAGGAGCCCACCGGCACAAAGCCCGAACCCCGAAGGGCCCACACAGCCACCCACAGAGTGCACAGGGAGGACGCAGCCAGACCCAAGTCGAAGCCAACCTCCCAGAAACCAAGACACGCACCGGAAACCAACGCAAAACCCCCCTGCGTCGTATATCACGAGAGGAGAATTTACTCAGTGGGGTAATAACTGCTGAAAAAGAGATCCACCCGAACAGATTCAACAGGAACTGAACCTGTAACCATGAGAGTAAGAGTCTCAGACCCCAACCATTAGGCCACAGTGACTCTATCCCAGCAAACCAGCAAGTACACCCCCTGACTGGCAAAGGACAGGAGAGTCGAAGGGCGCCCGGACCGAGGAAAAAAACCCAGCCACCGAAGGAGAACACCCCAAAGCCAACAGGGCCAGACACACCACAGCCCCAGGACACACGAGGCCCGACCCAGTCCGACCCGCAGCCCAGCGACCGGCCCAACACGGATAGCGAGGGAAACACCCCGCGCAAGCGAGCCGCCACCGAGAGCAAAACCCCCGGCAGACGTAAAGCCCAAAGGGACCACAAGGAAGAATCTGCCCTCCCCGGCATAACAGCAAAGCCGCCAAGGGAGCCAACCCTGCACGCCCATGGCGGAAGACAGCCTGACCGAACCACCACGAACCTCAGAAGGACCCAAGGCAGAAAACACGTAGAAAGCAGAGGCGGGATCCAAACTCATGACCAGTGCAAGCCGGCGCCCCCAGAGGCACAAGACTAACCACCGAGCCATAGCTCCGTGGGCTAAAGTAAAGCACCGCAGGAACCAATACCATCACGGCATACAAAGAAAGCAGAGGTAGGAGACGTACCGAAGTCCCACGTGAGACAGTGCCAGCAGAGGCCTACGACATACCACCGAGACACAGCGCCCAGGACAAACATCTCCAAACAAATCCAAGAAAGGCCCAGGACCAACCGCTCCTCGGACACAAAAGGACAGCCCTGCAAGAGGATTGAACCACCAACCAACAGGGCAACCCGCGGCCAAAGGCCACACCCCCCGGAAACAACAGTCGACAAACTAGAGATGCCAGAACCCAAAGCCCCAGAGCAAGACACACCAGGGGGAACAAGTGCCAAAGGGCCCCAGGAACAAACACCACAGCAGCAGACAACAGCCGCTGAACAAGGAGCCGCCGGGGAGAAGTGGAAGACCGAGCCCCCAACAACCACCGCAGAGTGCGCAACAGAGCCATCCCGCGGGGCACCGACAGGAATGCCCTACCGGAACAGCAGTACCCGAGAGGAGCAAAGCACGGAAACCTCCAAGCGTAGAACCTCCCAAACCAACGCAGGAGCCCGCAAACATCCAGGGAAAGGGCCGGAGCCGGAAGGAAAAAAGAGGATGAATCCACCAACCGCTCAAGGAAAGGAACACCCAGAGCCCCGGAGCAGGCAACCAAACCACCAAAGGCGCCAAAACGGCAGCAAACATACAAGGAGATGCAGACCGTCCAAAAGGCAATACCCAAAACTAAGGAACACAACACACACCGAAACGCAGGAACCCCCGCGACAGACGACCCGGAGAACCAGATAAACCAGGAACTACCCCCCCACCCAGGAAGGGAAGAAACCACTGAAGAGACACCATCATGAAGAACCGAAGAGGAAGACAAGTGTACAGCCGTCCTAACCAGGGCATGACGGCAATCCCCATACGGACCCCAGAACCAGGAACGAGTAAACGCCCCGACCGTGCCTACTCCTCCCAACACAGCCCCATCGGGAAAAGACCCAAACACAGGGTAATAAAACCCGACACAGTGTCTGAGAACTTGGAAAAGGGCAGCACAGAACACAGCCAGGAGCCCAGCACGACCAGGAGGGACCAGAAGAAGAGAAAGCACCCCGTCGCCCCCAGGACAAGAGGAAGGAAGGGACACCCAGGCCCCGATCCACACCGCGATAGGGACGGGCCACCAATTATAATGAAATGCCGGCCAAAAGCCCGTACGCAATCCAACGGAACCCCAAACAGTATAGAGCCCGCAAAAGGGAAGCTCCAACACGGTATCCAAGGCAAAAGCCACAACTGCCACCGAGCAGCCACAGAGGACCCAGCAGCCATCGCCGCCGAACTAAGGGAATCGGAGGACGAAATCGCCAGGAAACACAACAGCAGTCCCAACCCGGAACAAATGACGGAGGGAACCACACCCAGCAAGACTGCACAGAAACAACTGGACAGACACATGAAGCGACCGAACCCGAAATCCGGGGCAATACTCAGCCCGAACTGCAAGACCAGAGGCAGCAAAAGACCGCACCAAGTTCCCCCAACCCGCATGACCACAGGAGAAGAAGGAACGGCAACCACGGACACCACCAGGCTCCGAGATGCCACACCAGCCAGCAGGGATCCACCAGCACTCCAGCCAGGATACCCCAGCGAACTACCGTAAAGGAAACCCTACAGCCAGAAACCGGGGAAAGGCATGTCCGACAACATACCCCCACACCCCTACCAGCACAGAACTCACAGAGGAGTAGGAAAAGGGAGGCCTACAAGCCCCACCAACAGGCGAGTGGCCAAAAAGTCCACTGACCAACCACCCACCAAGGGCCATGGAACCCAAAAGCGCCCAGAACACGGAGCAGAACACCGTGAAGGCCTGTCCCCGGTCTCAACCGAAACCAAGCCTGGACCCACGCAGCAGAGGCAACCTGCCCATGAACAATGGAAGGAGCAGCGGAAGACCCAGCGACCACCACCTCCCCAGTAGTGCGGAACTCAACCACGCACAAACCACACATCCAAGATGTGAACAGCACAGAGAGAACAGCGCCCAACATCCTTCCACAGACCCAGCAATGCAAGAACCAAAAGGGCCAATCAGGGAACGTCAAACCCCACAGTTATAAAATAATGAAGCTCAGAAACCACAAAGCAATAAACACCAGGTGTCAAAGAAAGAGTGCATACACAAGTGACAGAAACCCACAAACAGCGATGCACTGGAATCCGAACCCAAAACTGTGGAGGAAGAGTCAGGAATCATAACCAAAGTTAAAGAAGAGTATGAACTATGCCACCTCAATACACTTTGACAGCGTTTGCGGGACTCGAACCCTTGTCCCGTGAGATCCTTTACAACCCCAGGCAGAAGCCTTACCATTGAGCTATAGCTCCTGGATGTAAGACCACAGAGACTCAAAGTCCAGGAGGGACACATCAGAGACACACGTAACGACTAACAGAACGCACCCTCAAAAGTACAGGCAGCCCTCAACATGATTGAAAGAGAGCAGCGTACACCCGTTAAAGAGATCGACCGAACAGAATTATCAGGCCTTGAACCAGTAACCGCTAGAGGTAGAGTCTCAGACTTAACCAGTAGGTCACAGATCCTCTGTTACATGACCCGCCTCCATATCGAGAAGGGGACACAAACACCTGAACCGGCCATAGACAGCACACATTTACGGTAACTCGAGATACCACAACGGTTTGCTGCCGGAAACGAAAGCAAACCACTCCAAAAGGGGCAGGGAGTGGCCCGCGGCGCATTGTGAAAGAGCGCGAACTCGACCCGAAGGCATCGGAGCGCGTTGACATAGTACCGCAGCTACCCTACACAGTCAGGCACGGGGAGACTAAGTGACAAGCCCCTAATCACAGCCAGAGGACGCGACCCCGAGGCTCGAACCCCGGGACCCTGCACCAAGTCGGCAGCGTATCTGATGGACCACGCAGCCGCGGCATATAGAGTCCCGGCCACCCAAAGCCCCGGTCCCGGGCGACCATCACTATATCACAATTCCATCACAGATAGGAAAGCAGAAACAAAACAAAAAGGGAAACGCGGGCCCGAGACGAGCACAGAGACCCTAAATTCACCTCCGAGGAGGAGCCAAACCGCCACGCCCCAGGCACGCAGAGAAGCCAGCCGCGCCCAACACACCTCCCCTCCCTCCCCGGGTGATCCCGCTAGGGCAGGGAACGTACCCGGAAGAGGGGAGGCCGCAGCAGGGAGCCACCACCCCACATCAGGCAGTCCGGACCCCCCAATCCCATGGTCCCGCTAAAGCAGGGACTCAAACGTACCCCAACCAACAGGTACCCAAGGGGAATAAAACGGCCGCCAAGCAGACCGTCACACACTTACCCGAAAGGAGGCCAGGACCGGCACCCCCCACGACGCTAGCTACCAGGAAGTTAGTCCGCAGAAAAAAAAAACAGGATGTGGATGGGTGGGTCACATGGTTATATGCCTTAGGGTGTGGGTGTGGCCTGGAGGGAAGGGATGGGTTTTTAGTTGCTTGGGAGTTGCTGGTGGGAGGAGCTATGCTCATGTAGTTAGGACTGGGACGGGGAGGGCTGACGAGGAGGTAATGGGGGGGGGCGCCCGGGTGAATGAGACCGTAGTGGCTTAATGATTTCTAGAAAGTCTCAACGGGGAGGGACAGTATGAGAATGGTGCCTCACGTCCTGGTGGTTCCAATCCGGGGCGGCTGGTGTTAATGGGCGAAAGGGGCGTTGCTCTACTAGCTTCGGGACTAGGATCGGGGAGGAGAGAGACTAAGAGAGACTGTGTGCAATGCAGCAGCTTCAAAGGAAGTGCTCACTGCTTCGTGTTGATTACAAATTCCGTTTTTTTTTAGGAAGGGATGAGGTCAGAGGCCTCCTGCGCATGTGCTGGGGCGAGGACTATTGCTCGCACTCGAAGCACATGCGAGAAGAGTGATGTCAGCCTGAAGGGAGTGGCCAGAGAAAGCGGAAAATGTTTGGTTTTAAATGGGGCGCTTAGGCTGTGGCCCTGGCGGTTTTAGCAGCGCGCTATTGAAATGAATGGTAAGGGGCATGGCTGGCCTACCTCAAGACAGAGTAGTGGGTGGCAACAATTGGAGCACTCCCTTGCCTTCACGCTACTTTTAGGCCTCCTGATTGGATAATGGGAGCTGAGGGAGTGGGCTGTGGAAGAGTTTGGCTGCGCAGCTCTGATTTCAGCTTAATCGGCAAGAGGCAGGTGTGCTGTATTCCATGTGTTGCCTGTGTTTATTGCTCGGGACGGACACTGGCACCGGCTGCAGTCGCAGCATAGCACTGCAGATTATTGACAGGCTGGGGTTTGACAACAGGTAGGTAAAATGAGCTGCAATGACTCGCGAGTTGTGTTGCATGTGTATGACGAGGGCTTTGCGTCTCGTTTCTTCTGAAGTATTTGTGAAGTGAAACAGGACTGGTCTGCAGGGCCGGACTGGGAACCACAACCGGCCCTGGCAAAGTGCTCGGCCGCCCCCCCTCCTCCCCCCACCCGGGGGTGGGGGAGTGACGCCGAACTCTTTGCCAGGGCCGGTTTTCGGGCGATTTTGTTACAGGGCCGATTTTGCAGCTATGCTGCAAAAACGGCCCTGTAACAAAAACGGCCCCCAGGGGCCCAAAACCGGCCCCCACCCGTGCGGCGCACCGGGGGATTGCCCGGTGCCCGCTACGGCCAGTCCGGCCCTGCTTGTCTGCTTTCGAACTTAGGGGTTGAACTGAGCACTTGAACACTTGCCGCTGCTGGAGCAGAGTTTTCAGTTTGAAAATTCTATGGCTTTTGAAGCTCTGGCATGTCTATTCGTTGTACTAATTTATTAATAATTAATAATTAATTATTTGTCTTGTGCAAGTGTGTTTATATTAATCAATCCGTTTGTCCTAACAAGAGAGGAGAGAGTTACACGTGGGTGTGCATAAATGTGCTGTTTTAAAAATAACGTGCGTGTTTTCATGTTTAAACGTTGCTATGTGCTGTTTATTTTTGAGCACAAAACGCTTTCCGAATTAATGCTTTTCTATGTTGCAAGTGCTAGATAAATCCATACACATAAGGGTATTAGTGGGGTTAACACTGTTTTATCACTATGCTGTGGTAACGTTGTTTTTGTCTCTTTTAATTAAGATGGTCTATTAAGGCCTATGTTGGCCTAAGAAAAGATGGCCGACTTGTGAGCCTGGCTGTGATTTATAATATGAAAACTGTGACGAGGGAGACCCCTGCTGGAAATGGTCTTGAAGCTAACTGACCATGGTCCTTGCTTGAAAAACTTTCCATGAGGACAGCAGTAGTTTTTGGGAAGTCTCCAAGTGAAATGAAAGTGTCCTTGGCAGCCTTGGGAAACAAAGGAGCCTTAGAGAGAAGCTCTGAACTGTGGCTCGATAGCCGAGGAGAAGCAGGATCAATATGATACATGTTTTATTTTCTTGGTTCCTGTTCCGTAGTCTTCGTTATGTGTACTTTTCCTGAGCGGAGATTCTCAAATGTAGCGATGTTACATCCTTTCCTTCTCGCTCTGCTCAGCAAGTCCGGTGGACATTATAGTTTTTTCTATGTTCTCAATGTATCTTTTTATTGTTTAGAAACTATAAGAGATGTTAGCCTAGAAAGGGTTTTTTTGCCACTTGCCATTTTGCCTTTGCCGCGTACCGAATCTGCGTTGCTGAGGATTGATGCTGAAGGGACTTCGTCTTGAGAGACATTTACCGAGAGACTTGTCCTGACCCGTTCTGACATTTAGCTAGAATAGGTAACTATGAGAAATGATTTACTCTGATTGATTTTCCTTGACTAATTTTAGATAAAGCAATATAATTTAAACATGGTGTTGGATATTCTTTCTTGTCAATTATTGGGTTTACATTTTTGATTATTGCTGTATATGTTGTATAGATTATGTTTAAGGATAGTCACAAAAACCAGGTCTTATCGACCTCGGTATAGATGCAGGGTGTTTAGGAGTGATTTCCTTCCACAGGTTTATTGCTGGTAGAGTATTTGAGCGTATGTTAGTGAAATGGGCCCTAGCGTATGATGTATGCATGTGCGTGTAACTGTGAGATTACTCTATCCGTGGTAGTGGGAATATTATATATACCCTGATCTCTATCAATTTCCTGGTAGCAGAGGTTGGTTTTTGATGATTATCTTGATCTGATAAGATTGCTTGTACATTAGTTTATTGATTATTGATTATTGGTTCATGTTGGTATATGTACTAATACTATATGTTGGAGTCGTAATGTTGAGTTATATGTAGTGCTTCTGGAACTTGGAAGCTGTAGCAGTTCCGTAGTAGGGCAGAGGGAAGTATATGCTGCTCTCGGGAAAGACGGAATTGTAAGGAATAACGTGTGACAATTGAAGTTGTGCGTCACATTGTCTGGGTTTGGAATCAGTGACATCGTCGTATGTTACTATTAGATATTTCTGGTATATAAGGAGTGTGTATAATAGTGAAGGTTATCTGTGAAACTCTGGTCTTAAGTCCCAGGGATCCGTAAGGATTTCCGTTAAAGCTTATCGCGGGAGGAGTAATAGATATTCTCTGAGCTTGTTTGGAGAACTGGGCAAAGAAAGCTTGCTTAGTTAATGTATGTTATAATTCTGTAGTGGAGCAGATTGTCTGTTCTCGGGAAGCAGGATTCTGTGCGTATGTACTAAATTTTCTTGTATGAATGTGCGTGAATGTTTGTACATTTAGTTGATTGTAAGACTCTTTGGACAAGTCCTAGAGGAAACAGTTAATGAATGTATGTTAGTAGGGCAGAGTAGTAGAAGTGCTACTGTGTCAATGAAAGGTCTCTTATGAAATAGACTCTCTTTTACTATTCTATGGTTAGCGAAGCAGACAATGGAGATGTTTTTATGTTGTAACTAATAGATTTTGTAGAAATTTTGACACGAAGTCTACTGAAAAGATTTTGTAAAGGAGGGGTAGACGAGTGACAGAAGACAGGAGACAAACTGCAGCGACTGTTGACGTCAGAAAGACCGCGCTCTGATTGGATGATAGATCAGAATAGTGCTCGCGCTAGGATTGGTGCGTTAGTGTGAGCCGCGCAAGGATTGGAAGGGCTATTTAGTGACGTAGACGTTCCAGGATTGGTGCGTTAGTGTGAGTCGCGCTGCAATTGGTTGAAAATTCGTATTGTATATTTATAATACGGAAAGAGTAGAGAGTTTTTTGTAAACGCTAAAATGTATTACCAAGAAGAGAAAAAGAAGAAAACATTTTTTGGTAAAATTAAAAAGTGGTTTAGCAAGGATAAAGATGTTAAAACAAGAGAGGGTGAGTTGTTACCTCCACCGAAAACACCTGCATCCTTCATGGCTGCGAGACATGGGTTTCATACCTGTATATGGTTGGAGAATTGGGTTAGGTATACTAAAGAAGATGGTGTTCTAGCATTTCCAGAACATGGTTCATTTAATCTGGCCGTGTTGAGAAATTTACGGGAAAAGATGCTATGTCTTGACCCGAAACCGAGACCTACACAGTTCGAGGCTTTAGTGGAATGGGAAGAGGAAGTACATGAGAGAGAAAAACAAAGATCTGGAGGGTACTATAGGTATATGTTTGGGAGGAGACATGATCGTGAGACTCATCATGATCGAATGAAAAGGTGGCGAGATGTTAGTATGTCAGAGGGATTATATCCGATGAGGACAGTTGAAGGAGGAGCAGAAAGGGTTCCTGAGTCAGAAATAAGAAAATATGGAATTAATGAGTATGAGGATGAGGTCTTGAATGACATGATTTACAAGAGACCACCTCCATATAAACCAGAACCGGACAAAAGTACACCAGTTGTTTCTCCGATAAGAGATACAGTGTGTGTTAGTGAGACAGAAAATGAGACACCTGAGGTAAGGAGTGATCATTACCTTGATGAGAATGCCAGACAATTAGCCAGAACTACAACAGAGTTGACAGAGAAGATTAGGGAGTTAACGAAGAATCTAGAAGCTGTTACAGTGCCTGTAACAATAGGTCCAGTTATGCCTGTGTTTGACAAACAGAGAGCAGGTGAGAATGGACTGGTGATTCCATATGTTGGGAATAATCTGACAAATTCAGTTGGTCCTTCAGGAGATTCAGGCAAAAGAGCAGAAAGAAATGACCTGAGACAATCAAGACATGACACATGTAGTAAAATATTGGATGCTAGTGAAGCTAGTTGTTCAGGGATGCCAATTTTAGAACCGCAAAAGAGAGTGGTTCCAGTGAGAAAAACTGCTGAAATAACAGTTGATGATTTGAATGATTGGATGAAGGTTCTACAGAAAAAGCATAAAGATTCACAAGTAATTGATGTAGCTAAGTTACGTGTAGAACTAGAAGAGCTTGTTACAGGAACAGTTCCAACAGAGATTCTGAAGAGTCATCATGATGGTGAACTAATGTTTATGTGCAAGAGTGTTACCTGGAGAGCAAGAAATACACATGACAGGCTAAGAGCAATAGCAAATGAGCAGGGAATTGACATTGATAAAGTGAAAGCTTTACAAAGAACTTACAGGATGGATTTTACAGAGAAGGATATTGAAAATTTGAATGCTACTGGTAGAACAGGACAGATTAAGGAAATGGTAGCATTATTGCGAAGATGGGGTGATGTAGAAAAGTGGAAAGATAGGTGGTACAAGAAAAGAGATGAGGCTGAAGATAGAACAACTTATTCAGCATTTCCAGTGAGAGAAAATGAGAAACCAGTGGATAATTATCCTATGAGAGAAATACCTGGAGGAGGATATGTACATGTTCCATGGACCAGACAGGATATTCTATCATTCACGAATGATTTCCATCGATTGAGAGAAAAGCCCGTCGAGTGGTATAGGCAGGTAGATAGGTTTGTGAAATTGTCAAAAGTGCTGTGGGTTGACCTGAATAGTCTGTTTGATATAATTGTTCCAGCAGACTTGTGGACTGAGTGTAAAATAGTTGTGAGTTGGCCTACTGAGGAATATCCAAGAGACCCAAGAACAGGGGCACCAGATCCAGAGGTAATGAGAAAGTATGATGAGGTGATGGTATACCTGAAGAGTAAAGTACCTGCAAAAGAGACAGACTGGGTAAAGATAGATCGAACACAACAGGAAGCGAAAGAATCAGTTCATGCTTTTTACGAAAGGCTGATACTGGCATTTAAACAATTCAGTGGAGATGAACACCTGGGTGACAAAGATTTGAGTCATTTTGTATACAGATTTGTATATGGCCTTAGACCTGAAATTGGTGAGAGAATTCGTGAGCACACAGTGGATTGGCAGAGTAAGAAAGTAGATGAGATCCTGAGACATGCAAAATACTTCAGTGATGAAATTGAGGCAAAACAAAGAAAGCTGAAAGAGAAAGCAATGTGGGCACAAGTGAAAGTTGCGGAGAGACAGGAAGCACAGTTAGTGGAACAGGCGAATAATCCAGGAAATAATGCATGGAATAGACCTAGATATGCAGGGAAAGGAAAAGGAAGTCTTGAGGAAGCGAAGAAAAAGTTTCCTTGTCACAACTGTGGCCAATTGGGGCATTGGAGATCGGAGTGTCCTAATCCACCATTAGTGAGTAATGAAAATAAAACTTTAAATCAACAGGTGCAGAACGAAGGAAATAATCAACAGCAGCAACAACAGAAAGTTGTGAGACAGCAGAGTCAAGAGCCAAAACCGCCCTTGCCGCAGAATAGAGGGTTACAAAAGTATAATCAGGATTCAGGATTCTACAATGATGAGCAGGTAAACAAACCAAGACGTTCTAACAAAGTACAGCAGTACTTGTTAAAGAGTGAAGGGAGTGAGTCTGAGGGTGATTATTGACGGTGCCGAGGAGAGGAAGAAGAGTGCATACTTGGTGCAACTCTAGAAATAGACCAGGCAGGACCATTTGTGGATGGGAAAATAAATGAAGAGGGTGTTACTTTTTTGGTAGACACGGGTGCGACAAGATCAACTGTCAGGTCAACAGATGTTAGAAATCTTCCTCTCTCGGATGAAGCAATCCAAGTAGTTGGTGTAGCCAATACACAAATCAAAACACGTCTTACTGAACCTGTAAGAGTACAGATAGGGAAATTTTCAGACATGCACAGATTCATTGTCTGTGACACGAGTCCAGTGAACCTGTTGGGTAGGGACTTGTTGTGCAAGATGAACTGCACAATTTTTTGTACACCGGATGGAATAGCCTTTGAGACACCAGATGAAGATGTTTTGTACCGAGTGACTCTAGAGAATAGAGAAAGTGAGTTAATTGGTGCATTTGCTGTGTTTAATCCGGAGGATTTGCCTCGAGAGCTGAGAGACACAGTGAAAAGGACAGTTTGGGATTTTACTGGAGAGGATGTGGGATTGATGAATAATGTAGATCCAGTGAAAATTGCAGTAAAAGAGGGAATTACATATCCTAACATTCCTCAATACAAAATGACACCAGAAATAATTGAAGGGATAACTCCTATAATTGAGAAAATGATTCAGCAAGGAGTCCTGAGAGAACTACTGAGTAGTCCGTGTAATTCACCGATAATGGGACTAAAAAAGCCCAATGGGAAATTTAGAATCGTACAGGATTTGAGAAAAGTTAATCAAATTTTGGTGGCATGTTGTCCTATTGTGCCAAATCCATCAGTGATCCTGTATCAAATTCCACATGATGCTGAGTGGTATACAGTGATTGATTTGTGTCATGCGTTCTTTTCAATTCCATTGCATCATGATAGCCAGCCGATTTTTGCATTTAGGTTTGGCCAGCGTATCTTAGCATGGTGTCGAATCCCACAGGGGTATACGGAGAGTCCTTCGATATTCAATCAGTTATTGAAGAAATCGTTGGAAAGTTTGATCATGCCCGAGAGTTCAGTGCTAGTGCAGTATATTGATGACCTATTGGTGGCATCAAAGACACGTGAAGCTTGTGAAGTAGATACCATAGCTTTACTGAATAATCTGGGAGATGGAGGGTTAAAGGTATCTCCAGCCAAATTACAATTTTGCAAGAAAGAGGTGCATTATCTTGGACACAATATTGAAAAGGGTCTGAGAAAAGTGACTACTGACAGGAACAGAATAATCAGAGAAATGAAAGCTCCAAAAAACCCAGAGAGAAGTGAGAATGTTCCTGGGTATGGTGGGTTATTGTCGTCAGTGGATAATTAATTTTTCCTTGATAGCAAAGCCACTGATTAAACTGACAAAAAGTGAAATAACGGATCCATTGGATCTAGATGCAGAACAAATGGCAGCATTTGAAGAGCTCAAAAGTAAAATGTGTGAGGCTCCAGCTTTGGGTATGCCTGACTATGAAAAAGAATTTGAGCTGTACTGCAGTGAAAGAAATGGATGTGCACTTTCAGTGTTAATTCAAAAACATGGATTACTGAGAAGGCCTATTGCGTACTTCTCATCGACACTTGACCCTGTAGCTGTGGGTTTACCAGGTTGTCTGAAATCTGTGGCTGCAACATGCAGGAGTCTGGAACAGAGTGAGGGAATCATAATGGGATATCCTGTAAGGGTATTCGTACCTCACAATGTGGCAATTCTTTTGACAAGAAGCAGGACTCAGTACATGTCACATAGTCGATTGACTAAATATGAAAAAGTGATTCTGGGAGCATCAAATGTGACTCTTGAGAGATGTGTAAATGTGAATCCAGCGACACTTTTACCAGATGTTGAAAATGTGGGTGTGAAGATGGAAGATGATAATGATTGTTTGGATGTGCTTGAGTACTGTACAAAACCAAGACCAGACGTAAGGGATCTACCCTTGAATGAGAGTGATCATGTGTTGTTTGTGGATGGATCATGCCTGAGAAATGATGATGGTGTGCTATGTGCAGCATATGCGGTATGCAAAGTTTCAGAGGTCATGGAAGCATCACCATTGAAAGGAGTGAAATCTGCGCAAGTTGCTGAATTGATAGCATTGACAAAAGCTTGCGAAATTGGGAAAGATTTGAGGACAACTGTATTGACTGATAGTCAGTATGGATTTGGAGTGGTGCATGATTTTGGCCAACTTTGGCTACAAAGAGGTTTCTTGACATCGAGTGGAACTCCGATAAAGAATGCTGAAATGATTGGTAAATTGCTTGAGGCGATACAGCTGCCTAAAGAGTTAGCAGTTGTAAAATGTGCTGCCCATGGATTAGGGGAGGATTTTATAACGGTCGGAAACCGTTATGCGAACGATGTTGCACAATATTGTGCCAAAACAAATCAGTCCATCAACAGGGACAGAGAAGGGGAAATGTCTTTACTCTCTGTGATGTTTACTAATGTCTTAGAAACCTGGGATGAAGTGAAACAGTTGCAAGATGAGGCAGGAGAGGAAGAGAAAAAAGATTGGATTAAGGCAGGATGTGCTCCAAGAGAAATAGACAATAGATATTTTTGGGGTTTTGATTCCAGCAGTGGGAATTTCTTTGAATGCTTATGGAATTCGGAAACTGTCCACAGTGGTTGATTGCTTATCGACAAATACCGCTGGAGGGTTTCTTTTGGTGAATACGGAATTAAGTGCCGTACGTGCCATGTCTATGCAAAATCGACTTGCCCTTGATATTCTATTGGCCAAGGAGGGTGGAGTCTGTGGAATGCTGAAAGTTCAACATTGTTGCACTTACATTCCAGACGAAAGCAAAGACCTGAAGGTCTATATTAAAAATATTACTGATTTGCATGAAGAATTAGTACCACTTGAAGCTGAGAATTTATGGACTAAAATAGCTAATAAAATGATAGCTGTTAAGGATTTTATTGCAAAAATAGGTAGTACTATTATAGGTAGAATATTGTTGCCCTTAACTTGTATAATTGTTGCTTTATTAATAATAAGATTGGTGTGTGTGTGTTGTAAATACAGGGGAGGGAGGAAGAAATTGAATAATGAAAAGAAAAACAAGAAGTTGAAAAGAGAACCTCAAGAAATTGAACTAGAAGAATTGAGGGAGAGTGTTTACTTAGAGACAAAGAGGGATGATGAAAGAGTGACTGGTGTCTAATGTTGTGTAAAGGGGAAAAGACATTTCCGATTTCTCCTAAAATGGGACTAAATTTTCACTAATTTTTTTTTTTTGTTTGGGTTTATTTGGTGATAAACTCACCAAAGGGGGGATTGCTGGAGCAGAGTTTTCAGTTTGAAAATTCTATGGCTTTTGAAGCTCTGGCATGTCTATTCGTTGTACTAATTTATTAATAATTAATAATTAATTATTTGTCTTGTGCAAGTGTGTTTATATTAATCAATCCGTTTGTCCTAACAAGAGAGGAGAGAGTTACACGTGGGTGTGCATAAATGTGCTGTTTTAAAAATAACGTGCGTGTTTTCATGTTTAAACGTTGCTATGTGCTGTTTATTTTTTAGCACAAAACGCTTTCCGAATTAATGCTTTTCTATGTTGCAAGTGCTAGATAAATCCATACACATAAGGGTATTAGTGGGGTTAACACTGTTTTATCACTATGCTGTGGTAACGTTGTTTTTGTCTCTTTTAATTAAGATGGTCTATTAAGGCCTATGTTGGCCTAAGAAAAGATGGCCGACTTGTGAGCCTGGCTGTGATTTATAATATGAAAACTGTGACGAGGGAGACCCCTGCTGGAAATGGTCTTGAAGCTAACTGACCATGGTCCTTGCTTGAAAAACTTTCCATGAGGACAGCAGCAGTTTTTGGGAAGTCTCCAAGTGAAATGAAAGTGTCCTTGGCAGCCTTGGGAAACAAAGGAGCCTTAGAGAGAAGCTCTGAACTGTGGCTCGATAGCCGAGGAGAAGCAGGATTAATATGATACATGTTTTATTTTCTTGGTTCCTGTTCCGTAGTCTTCGTTATGTGTACTTTTCCTGAGCGGAGATTCTCAAATGTAGCAATGTTACATCCTTTCCTTCTCGCTCTGCTCAGCAAGTCCGGCGGACATTATAGTTTTTTCTATGTTCCCAATGTATCTTTTTATTGTTTAGAAACTATAAGAGATGTTAGCCTAGAAAGGGTTTTTTTTGCCACTTGCCATTTTGCCTTTGCCGCGTACCGAATCTGCGTTGCTGAGGATTGATGCTGAAGGGACTTCGTCTTGAGAGACATTTACCGAGAGACTTGTCCTGACCCGTTCTAACATTTAGCTACAATAGGTAACTATGAGAAATGATTTACTCTGATTGATTTTCCTTGACTAATTTTAGATAAAGCAATATAATTTAAACATGGTGTTGGATATTCTTTCTTGTCAATTATTGGGTTTACATTTTTGATTATTGCTGTATATGTTGTATAGATTATGTTTAAGGATAGTCACAAAAACCAGGTCTTATCGACCTCGGTATAGATGCAGGGTGTTTAGGAGTGTTTTCCTTCCACAGGTTTATTGCTGGTAGAGTATTTGAGCGTATGTTAGTGAAATGGGCCCTAGCGTATGATGTATGCATGTGCGTGTAACTGTGAGATTACTCTATCCGTGGTAGTGGGAATATTATATATACCCTGATCTCTATCACCGCGAGTTAGAGGCTTTGGCCATGTGGAAAAACACGGCTGTGCTTTGTCTCGTGGGCAACTCCCCTGAACACCGTCTAACTCTTAACGCGACCTCCGAGGGAGGTGAAATGTGAGAGACAGGGGGACACCTGAGGATTTATTAAACTAGTCCACAGCGGCCTCATTTCTATTCTGTGGCAGCGGGGCCAGTGCTGGGTAATGCTCAGTGTAAAATGGCCACTTTCCCTCATTTGCTTTCTTATCTTTCGTATTCTATAAAAGTTATGTTTCACTGTTCTTTATTTTGGACATTCTCCTGGAAACCCGTAGACCAATAGCAATAAACTTTAACTTCCCTGTGAGGTGATCCCTTGAATGTTGTACGGCCTGGATTCTCTATATACAGATGTACATTGCTTTGTTTGTTTAAAAAACAAAGTGCGTGGCCTAAAGTTTTTCTGAAGAGCTCGCTGCGCTTTGAATGGGACAGTAGAACACTTCAGCACTGCTGTGCTATGAATGGCACAATGCAATAAGTGATACTGGGCTTTGAATGGGAAGTTAGTGCGCGCCTGTGTTACTGTGCTTTGGAAAGAACTGAAGGGCTTCCTAATGACACAGAGCTTTGCATGAGACAGAAGGGAATTTCTCATTAGAGCTTTTGTACTTTCAGTGGGGCAGTTAGGCACTCCAGTGCTACTTTGCTTAGAATGGGACAGTAGGGCAATTCTCAGCAGTGCAGTTGTACTTTCAGTGGGACAGTAGGGCACCCCAGAGCTACTGCGTTTTGAAGGAGACAGTAGGACACTCCAAGTTTGCTGTATTTGAATTGAACAGTAGAGGACTCCAGTGCAACTGTGCTTCGAATAGGGTGGAAGGGCACTCCAGGGTTATAATGATTTGAGTAGAATAGTTGAGTTTTCCAGCGCTACTATGATTTGAATCGGAAAGTAAGGCACTTCCCATCAGTGCCACTACTTTCAGTGGGACAGTAGGGCTCTCCATGGCTAATGTGCTTTGAATGGGACAGTTGAGAGGTCTGGTGCTAGTGGACTTTGATTGGGACTCTAGGGCATTCCAGTGCTACAGTGTGTTGAATGGGACAGTATTGCACTCAAGCGTCACTGTGCTTTCAATGAGGCAGTACGGCACTCCAGCACTATTGTGCTTTGAATGGGACAGTAGCTCACTTTAAAAAAAAAGTTTTCTATAACTCGAACTCTACTCGAACAAGAGGTACCACGCATCACTGTTGGAAGTAAAGGGGATATCAGAGTTTGTAAGAATGACATGGGATGGCACTTCGAGGTCCAAGAGTTAGCCAATGTGTGTGTGCGAGGTTTCGGAGTTGGAGTATACATGCATATCACATGCTACAAACAGGTTGTCCTTTGGGTGACCTATGTGTTTGTTTACCGTAACCACAGGTTACACATAACGAGCTGTGTACAGGCTGTGAGGTTGCATTGATATGTGTGGTTGCCTACACTAAGTATGTCTATGTGCCTTGCTGCACTCAGCACGTGATGCACACAGTGATGTATTTACACTAACGACAAGATAGTAATAGATAAGCTGCATTTATTCTAACATGATTAAAAAATAATGCTGCGTGTGTTAGTCTACGTCAATCACATGCTACAAACCATGCAGTGTTTGCAGCCTGCCTGCCTACGCTAATCAGGTTACAAATAGTGCACTGTTAGCTCTGAACCTTGCTTACTCAATCAATCACATGATACATATAGCTTATAAGGGAACGATTTTCAGTCTGTGTGGCTGACTTCCTTCTGTATTCATACCTGTATTGCTACACTAAGCACATTACACAAATAGTACATTGTGCAACTGTATGTGAGGCTGCACGTCACACACATATTGTACAACATTTTAGTTTTAGAAACACGAGCACTTATGCTCTGAGCAGCGGGTGGCATGATCTTGGTTATACTCAATAAGCAGCTACCTATGTCGTTAAGTGACATCTCTTTAATAATGTAATAACTGCACTTTCACAATTGCTTTATTAACCTTCCTGTTTTCTCAAATTTGCTTGAAAATGCATCATTTGTCCACTCTTTTTTCAAAATGTTCTCGGGGGAGAACTCCCCGAACCCTTCGTAGGTTGTTCGGGCTCGCTCGCCGCAGTGCAGTACAACAATAATTTTACACCTCGCCACTTTGAAATGTCACCAGCCGCCACTGCACCTGCCAAGTCAACAGACATCACAGCACTCATAATACAGCTTTGTGTGACATGGAGCAGCATCAGTGTAGCTCATATCAACACCCTTGTCAGTCATTCTCAAAATACATATGAAATACAATTCATATGCTCAACTACAACTTGTGTGTGGTTGCAAAATGCAATCCAAGCTGGTACAATCCAGAAACAACATACTTGCAATATAATCTACCTAAAGCAGGATGGCATGAACATCAGCTAAATGAGTGATCAATAGTCTATAAAGAAAACATACGCCTTGCCCATCAAAAACTCCATGCAATTATTTGAGTCCAGTAGAAGCAGATGGTTGGAAGACTGTGTGAATACTGCTCAGCTTACACTCACCATGTGCTCAGTAAATGCACAAGATGTGTTCACAGCCGTTATTGCTTTTTTTGCCCACAGTGGCATTACACCTGAAGCAAGGTTGACCTTGCCACTATTCTACAAGATTTGCAGAAGACACAGACATTGATTCACCGCTTGAACGTCACATACAATTCTAGTGAAATCAATTTTTGTACGTGGGTGTGTGCTAAGTCACAGCCATGCAGTCATATGTATTTAGGTGAGACAGGTGCCTATATGCACATCACAAACATATGCAGCATGCTTCGCCCACACTGTTTCACTTTGAGACACTTGCAATATGTTGACAACTGAAAGCATAACCTATGTGTAAGTGTGCTGAAAAAATGAGAAGGTTTGTAACTTCATGTCACACTTTGATCCAAAACTTAAGTTGGCAATGACACCCATAAAATGCAGACCCAACATTTTAAAATACATTCTGTCAAAGTGCCCAAACTTCATGTAACATATGCAATCCATGCCATACCTACCTCATTGTACATATAAATAACCAAATACACATGTTATACAATTAACCCTGAAACAAGTATTTGACACAAAAAATTGTAAACAAAAATAAAACACCACACAATTCCTGCAAGGGGACACCTCCCCTGGGAGGGGCATCTTGGGGGCATGCCAGGCACCAAAGGGGACAAACTATTTGGGACTGGGTTGTTTTTTGGAAGGGATGGGATCAGGAGGAGTGTCATGGTCCACTGCAGTGGTAGGGTCTGATGGGGGTATTGGGACTCCACTGCAGTGGTTGGCTCGGATTATGAGGGGGGTGAAGCTGTAGTGGGATGGTCATTTGGAGCTGGGGATGGGTTGACCATAACTAATTTAGGGATCTTAAATGATTTGAGGGGTGTGTCTGAAATGGGGAGTGGAGAGGTCATTTTGTGGGGCCTTTAGTCAATTTAGATGTTCTGGGCTTGTCTGGGGATCCTTGGGGTGAAGGAGTGGATGTGTTTGATTGGGACTGGAAGGATTTTCTGCAGGGAGTTGTTGCCTTCTGTTCCTTCTCGGGGGGGGGGTTGGAGGATTGCAGATGCTACTGGTGTGTCATCATGGAGGAATTTTCTCTTCTTAGGAGGGGGGTGTACTTTTGTGGAGGGAAGAATTCAATGGGAATAAGGTGGGGAGCCTGGGCAGAGGGTGGTACAGGAGAAGAAAGGGTAGGGGTTGTGGAGGCAGAGGGTTGTGAGGTATGCAGAGTGTCACTGGATGCATGTGTGTCAGGTGCTCTTACTTCCTTGGGTGAGAGTGTGCTGTCAGTAGCATAAGTGTACATGTGTGTGGTTTGCCACTTCTATCTGTGTGTTTGTGTGCTGCATGTGGATGATGCAGTATGTGAATGTGTGTGTTTGCATGTGCTTGCGTCTGGGAGGGTAGTTGGGACAGTGGATGAGGGAGAGGTAGGAGGGGGAAGTACTGCTGGAGGAGAAACAGTGCTGCCGTCAGTGTTGAGGCCATAGCCTGATTTGACCTCTGTAGGGCAGACCTGTTTGAGTGAATGCCCTCTATGTACGATGACATGTCTGTCAAAAGAGTTGTGTGTGTATGCAGAACACTCAGCATCGATGTCTGCCCCACAGAGATCTGCCCCAGGAGGATGTTGGTCTCAACACTGAGGGCAGCAGGGAAGACAGGTAGAGGGGGTGAGGTGCATGTCCCAAAGGAGAGTGTGCCCCTGTCACGGTAGCAGCCACTCACACTAGAACAGGGACCAGCTGGGAGGGTGGAGATGGTAGTAGTGGTGAAGGTAGACTCTGATGTTCAAAATAAATTGCAAAGGTGCACCACTTAACAGCAAGACAGGATAGACACATAACAAAATATCAGGTCCGTGTCCATAGTGTTTTTCTTTTAGTCTCTTCTTTTATTCACAAAATATTTTTTTATAAAACCCACAGCTCTGATGGACTCTGATGTTGTTGATGCAGTCTCTGTGTCCCCCACCACCACATGGGAGTCCTCACCAGAGCTGTGCTCAGATAATGAAGCTGCAGATGCTGTTGCAGATCCGCTGCCAATGAGACTCCCCTCAGCCTCTCCGTCATTGGGTCCCCCCCGATGACTCTTCACTGGACCCAGTTTGACGCTCTGCTCCCACAACATCCATGGCACTGTCTCCTCCTGTGACCGTTGATTATGCTGTGACCATGAAAGACAAATATTTCCATGAGTCATTTATATCTAGCCGACAGACAGTTAACATCACAGATGTTCAGAGATATCAGACATCACATTGAGTAGTGCTGTTGGATCATTCTGCATTAACAGAAATGGTACTTGTTACACTGCCACTTTCACATTTCTCAATCACACATGATGTGATCAGCAACATTGTGTTTTTTAACATCAAAGTACAGAAACAGAAGCTTGACTAATGGAGTTTGTGGCAGGCAATGTTTTGTCTTGCGCTCAGGATGGACTTGTGTACTGACATTACTGTCTACTATTCTGCAAGTGAGTAGCGCTATCAAAATGGGAATGTGAATCTCATATTTCATTGAGACATGGTACACATTCTGCAATCCTTAGTCATCTAATGTTGAACCATTGGCTCATATGTCACGGCTCACATGTCTACCTTCTCAAACATAAACAATGCAAACTCAAAGTCATGTTACACAGTTCACAGTGATTGATAACGTGTTCATTAGCTTTGCTTATCCAATGTCACTTCACACATATGAGTGTCTTTCTGTATTCACAAAGGCAGTACGCATAGTTGGGCTGACAGGCATGTAGCACACACTCCTGTGCCATCTATGAACGGTGTCATGTAGCAGAATCAGAAAGATTTGAATATCAAAAACAACTCAAGTTTCATAGATGTAATAAATGGTCTACAAACTTCTATTTCTGATAACTGCATTTTCACAACGCCTCATGCGGAGCACCATTCCAATGACACATCTGGGTGCAATGACTATAGAGACTCTAGTAACTGCACTCATTTCCAGCATGAGTATAGTCAACACCGTTGAACAATTTTGGCTCCACAAGTACATTTGAATGGACAAAGTCTGACTGCCCCTCCCTTTGATTACACAGTATGCACACTTTTTACTACTGATATTGCTCATGTCTAACAACTCATGTGTGTAGCAAACTTACATTTTGTGCATATTTGACATCTCTGAATCAGTCAGTGATACCAAAAAATACCTTGTTTAGCAAGCAATCAAGTTGGAGCATACAAGACCATTAACACACATGTCAAATGTTGTGACTGTGTACTTCGCATCATACCTCACAAATGCTGTCCTGTTGCGATCAGTGACAACCTGTGTTTGACACTGAATGGCTTGTGATTTCACCATCACAAACTCCTACACATGGACTCACTCTTCAGGATGTTGTTTGTGGATTTTTGCAAGACGTCATGGGTCAGGTCATTGTGACATGTGACCAGAGTTACCCTAGCTATGACTGTCCCATGGGATACATGTGATCACAATTCGCTGCATGTCTGGGAAAAAAGCATTTCACACGGACCAACCCAAACCAATCTAGGCCTCAACATAGAAAAATAATCCTGTCAAAATGTTTAGCATGTTATGTTATGTTATAAAAACTTATAGAGCGCTCTAATACCCGAAGGTGTCCTGGCGCTGATGCAGAGTCTCTGGAGAAGCAGTGAACAAAATTATCGCCAGAGGCGGAGAGATAGCCTAAATAGAGAAAAGCCAGGTCTTCAGACCTCTTCTAAAAGAGAGGAGATCAGTAGTGGACCTGAGAAATAGAGGGAGTTCGTTCCAGGCGTGGGCGGCCTTGCGCACAAAACTCCTCCCGCCCCAGTTTGCCTTTTTGGCCCTGGTTATTACCGCCAATTTGGCATCGCTAGAGCGAAGAGTTCTTCCCGGAGTATACCACTGGAAACGCTTTCTGAGGTCAAGAGGTCCAGTTCCGTGGAGTGATTTGTGAGCTATACAGAGGGATTTGAAAAGAACCCGATGTTTCATGGGTAGCCAATGCAAATCATGTCTTTGCTGACGGACACAAATTTGGGAGTATTCGCTAGCAGCCTGGCTGCCGCGTTCTGTGCCATCTGGAGTCTGTTAAGATGTTTAATGTGAACCGTAAAAAAGAGGCTATTGCAGTAGTCCAGATGGGACAGAGCTAAGGCGGACACAACAGACCTGAAGCTATCGGTAGTCAGATAAGGTTTTATTTTCCTCAACATCCTAATAGTTAAAAAGCAAGTGGATGTCACTTTATTAACCTGCTTCTCAAAAGAGAGTTTATTGTCCACTATTACCCCCAAATCCTTTACTTTAGGAGCAAGCGGAGCGGGGGGACCCAGATCACTGGGCCACCAGTCTGGGGACCAGAGGCAGGGATCGTTCCCGAACAGGATGACCTCTGTTTTGCCAGCGTTAAGTTTTAAACCGTTGGCATCCATCCATTTAGTGATGGCAGACATACAATCTTGACAGGTGGAGGCTTTGGTTACTTTAGTCCCTTTGTTAAGGGAAATCACAATCTGGGTGTCATCAGCATAGGAAGTTAACCTGAGGCCAAAGGATCGAATGAGAGGTATAAGAGGTTTAACATAAACATTAAAAAGTGTCGGGCTCAACGAGGACCCCTGAGGCACTCCACAGGGGAGAACAAAAGATTTGGAGGAAAAAGAACCCATGTCTACGTTTTGCGTTCTGTTGGACAGGAAGGACTTGAGGAGGGCAAGGGCCGTGCCCTGAATCCCCACCTGAGCTAGTCGATCTGTTAGAACAACATGGTGAACCGTATCGAAAGCCGCCGACAGGTCCAGTAAGATCAGAATGGCTAGGCCTCCCTGGTCGACAGCTTCCCTAATCTCTCCAGTGGATTTCAACAGGGCCGATTCGGTGCTGTGCCAGGCCCGGAACCCGTATTGGGAGTGGTCCAACAGAGTGTTGGTGTCCAGAAAGAGACTGAGTGGCGAGTTCATCGCCTTCTCCAGTATTTTGGCCGGTAAGGGAAGACGGGAAATAGGTCTGTAACTATTGGGGTCTTGTGGGTCGAGATTAGGTTTTTTTAGGAGAGGAAGAATCGAGGCGGTATTCCAAGACAAGGGGTAGTGCCCAGATGTCAGAATCTGATTAAGAAGTAGAGTGAGAGTATTGGCGATAGTATCTGGGGCCAGTTTGATTATAGAAGCAGGGCAAGGGTCTTTAGGAGAACCAGAATTGCAGCCCAGCAACAGATTGGCCACCACCTGGTTAGACAGAGGCGTGAAATTGTCAAAGGTGGGGAGGTTGTTGGAAGGTGTCACGTCAGTACTACTAACAGCAGGGGGTCGTGAGGGCATGTTGAAAGAGGAAAAGATAGTATCAACTTTGGACAAGGGTATTGCAGAACTCATAGCTGCTGTCCGGGTTAAGTTTAGGGGGGAGTAAGAAGGGCAGTAACAGTTTTGAAAAGTTCTTTAGCCGAGGATTTGGCTTCGATGATTTTTTTGGAGAAGTAGGCCTTTTTCTCGGTAAGCAGCGAGTTTTTGTAGTCTAGGAGGCGGGATCTGTACCTGTCTTTATTAATGGGGTTATAACCGTTCCTCCATAATCGCTCCAAACGTTTACATTCTGATTTCAGTTTTTGAAGGCTCTGCGAGAACCAAGCGGCAGATGGAGTTCTACGTTTGGGGATGCACCATTTGACCGGAGCGAGCAGGCAGCAAGCTGAGTTGATCCAATCAGCATAGGCGGCTGAGGCATCCTCTATGCTAGGAGTTAGGTCCGGGGCTGAGCTAGTCAATGCTTTATTGAGGTTGGGTGGATTAATATTTTTCCAAGCCCGAATGGCTAACCCATCTTTCTGATTACGCAGGACTTGAGGAGGAGTTGAGTGGGCGGTCTCAAAGAGGATTGCCGAGTGGTAAGTCCAGGGTAAAGATAGGATGCCAGTGATTGACAGACAAGGTGAGTTTGTAAAAATCCCGTCCAGGGGGTGGCCAGCCTTGTGAGTAGGACCAGATACTAGTTGGTGAAGATCAACGGCACTCAACGTGTCAACCAGTCGAGCCGTGTCAGGGTCCGAGGAGTCATTTAAATGAAAATTAAAATCTCCTAAGGCAGTGAAGGATTTGGCACAGAGCCCATCTTCCAACAGTATGCCTATTGAGTCGAAAAAGGCCACTTTAGAGCCTGGGGGGCGATAAATAAGCATCATCTTAAGTGAGTCATGAGGGCCAAACCGCACATTAATGGAAAGTGCTTCGCAAGAGCTGTTGGATGCGTCCTCAAAAGTGGGGCAGAGGCTTTTGTGGCCGCCCTGTCAGGCCGCCTCCTCTTCTGAGAGGTCGATCAAGACTATAGCTCAGAAAATCGGGTGGGGCTGCTTCAACCAAGTCTGGACCTGACGCGTTGTCAGTCCAGGATTCGGTAATAAAGGCCATCTTGATATCCTGATCTTCAATCAAAATGGAGCATTCATGGCTATGCTTCACCAGCGATCGAGCGTTCACCAGGAGGACTTTGAGAGGAGACGCCTTTATAGGTGGCTCGGTACTTGAGCGACCATAGGAAAGGGTTTTGATGGGCAAAGCTAGAATTAGAGGAAGTTCACAGGAACAGTTGCTACAAACATGGGGCAACGTGTTAGCTGGTATAGAGGGGTAGAATCTGGGGCAAGGTAGAATGCCAGTAGCCGGGTTAAGAAGTAGGAGAGTCTCCCTAACGTAAGAAATGTGTGTTTCTGGCGAAGAGGCAGGGGTCATCACCCTGAGCCCGGCACGAGCGTGGACGGGCGCAGACGGGCTTGCCTTGGGCGCGCCCCCTGCGCACGTCCGCTGCACGGTCGCTTCAGGGCGTGTTTATGTACCATGAGCGGTTGGAGCGCGACTAGAGCACTAACTGAGTGATGGCCGCCGCTCACCGGGTCCGAGCGTGGTAAAAACCAGAGAACCAGGCTTCAGCAGCGACCTCAAGGTAAGATGTTCACAGTACAGTACAATTAGCAAGTGAAGCAGATTATTAAAAGATTAAAAAAGGCCAAACCAGCAATGTGCAAAAATAGCAATGAAAGCGTTCTGACAGTAAGTAAATACCGTGAACTTCACAGCCAGCCACTCGCACCAAGTGATATCCACAACTGAAATCTCCTATCACAACATACTTCAATGATTTGTTCAGACAACTCTGAGAACAGGATAACACATCAGTGAATGTGCAGACACATGTCAAGCTATGGGATTCATGCTGAAACTCATACACACGTCTTGTGAAAATTAGAAAGCACACAGGTGCATGGCACTACTGTTACAATCCCTGAATATAACTCCCACACATGTCCCGGATGAATGGGGCATTATCTGTCATCTATTCATCCATCAGCATATTCATCTAGTGAAAATGATTGAATGTTTGGCAGACTTACGACCTGTAAAAGTGCCATCAAACTCAGATCTCAAAACCTTCTAGAATAAAGATAGAAGTGCAACATGTAACTGACTAACCCCTTCCTTGCTGCTGTTGGGCCTTCAACTGCCCATCTAGGTCAGGGAAGACCACCGCTATGATGCGGAGCATATGTGGGATCAATGCTCGCCTGCCCCCTCACTTGCCCAGTTGTGACAGGCCCAGCTGGACCTCAGCAATCCTCTTGGCCCAGCCCAGAAGATCCTGCCACCTCTTGCGCCAGTGAAGGACCCAGCGATATGCGACTCCCACATCACACACCTTCTTGGCGTTGGTCAGCTAAATCTTTGCCTTCTCATGAGAGTTTACCTGTAAGGATGACATGGTGATAGTCCCTTAGTTTACATACGTCTGTCTGAGACATACACTACCATACATAGCTCATGGTCATGTTTTCAAAAATAACTAAGGGTAATGCATGTGGCATCATGTGCATCAGTTATGTGTTCAATCTAATCTGTGCTCCATGTGAACAGTGATGAAATATTTGCCCCAGTACACACACTTCTACAGCAGTGTGCCTGGCCAAATCAGTTCCCTACACCCAGTGAAACTTGCAAACAACATAAAAGAATATCTATGATAGAGATTGCTACTGCCAGTAATGCACAGGTATCACACATGTCCAAGGGCTATGCACTGTTATTCTCACTCACCTTCTCCTCTGGTTTGCCATAAATCTGGCACTATATTGGCAGGAGTTTGTCCAGCAGGACCAGGTTCTCCTCGTCGTGAAAGCTGGGGCCCTGGGGTGTGTCCTTGCCATTGTGGCTACCAGAGGATGTTGTCTCAGCAGAAGATATATGGGGATGTGCAAGAATAGAGCAGGCAAGTGAAGCCTCTAGGGAGCAGACAGACATATCTAAACAGCAGATGCGGTCTCAAATCCATGCATCAAAAGTGATAGGTTTACGTCAGTCGCATTGTACGAATCGGTCCGATGCATAACTTTCAAATACCCTTCATGTGATCTCAGTTGAATTTGATACGTTGGTGATGGGAGGTAACTGAGTCCGTTTCCATGCGCTGAAGACATGATTTCAAATGCTCATTGTTCAACGTAGCAACCAACTGCCAATGGCTGTCACCGAATCGTTTTAGATGCAGATAACGCATCCTTTGAATACTCACCCTCTTCTTTTACCATGACAACCAATGACTGTCACCGAATCGTTTCGGATGCTGGAGAACACATCCTTAGAATACTCACCTGCATCTTTCACTATGACAACCAATGGCTGTCACTGAATCGTTTGGGATACAGATACCGCATCCTTTAAATAATTGATCGTCAGAGCACACACTGCTGTGATTGATGTCGTTTTGTACAGTACATGTTTGTATGCACTTCATGAATGATAAAAATTACCTTTACATGAATAAGACACACTCCTATGAGGAGTAAACCTTAGGGGCACATGACACACTGTATAATTGGCATGTAAAGCATGTCAGGATTTGAAATCCTGTTATCTGCATTGTATTGGTCACAGTCCACATTATTTTATATGTGGTTGTACATGTGCATTCTTGCCTTGTCACTGAATTTGTGTACTGTATGACCCACTGTACAATTTTTGTAATTTCGGAATGTAGATTGTTGTGTAAGTAATGGCTAAGGCTTTTACCATTGGATGAGTGGACAGTGAAATCATTATGCATCTTCATCTTGTTTGTGCAATGTGACTTAATAGTCTATCTGTGTGCCCCAGGCTGCAGTGAATGGTATTGTTACATATTTAAAAATCCTCAACATTTAAATTAGTCTGTGTATGTGATTGTATGTGTAATGTTAATATAACTAGATGACAGTGTCCAACTCGTGACAGTGGTGGGCATGACTGAGTATGTGAGATGATGTGTATATCAGGTGTAACACATCTCTTGCATTACATGTTCCTATTCTGTTTACCTATTGCACATTTAATTGTTCTCAGAAACAATAAAGTACCATATTTTTACTGTGGATCCTTGGAATGTGGGCTGTTTGCAGACATTCATGATGTCAGACACTAGTGAGTTTTACATTACCCCACTATAATGGCTGTGTCACCATACCTTGATGACATGTCTGTGTAAGGTACAGATGCTGTGAGATGTATTTAAGGGCATATTTTATTATTGAAATCTGTTTTTTTAAATGATCTGTAGCTTCATTTGTGTTCACATTTCATGTTCTGTTTGTCTCTAAGCATGTTGCTTTGTACAATGTGACCTGACACCATCTGTGTTTACACTCTACACATAGGTATCGCAGGCAACCTGCAGTCCACCGGCCCATTCCAGACTTGGCAACCATGGAAGAATGTGACACCATCAGGAAGAACCGCTTCACAAGGGCAATCACGGAAGACTTGACTGAGCAGTTGTCAACTCATCTGCAGCCAGGTTGGTCATATCCAACTGCACTGATGCCCAAAGTGAAGGTTATGGCAGATTTACATTTTTTTGCCACCGGTACATTTCAATACACAGTGGCAACATCTAGTGGGATGTCACAAACCATGTTTATCCTTTCTCTGCAACATGTTTTGAGGGCATTGCTGCATTACCTGTGCCAATACATTAATTTCCCAACACCTGGAGAATTTGCAGACATCAAGGGTGAATTTTATGCATTGGGACGGATACCCCATATGCTCCATTGATTGCACCCACATGAGTTGGTGTCTCCACAGGCTAATGAGGTAGTGTATCGCAACCGCAAATATTACCACTCAATTGATGCCCAGGTGGTATGTTTGGCGGACAGGTCCATCTCGCACCTCTGTGCACGTTTCCCTGGTACTGCACATGATGCGAACATCTCCCAGTGCTGGAACAGTCTTGGGAGAAGCCTCGCACTTTATAAATACCAGATAACATAACATCATGAGGAACAGTGCCATACCCCGTTTGATGTCACAGCTACAATCTGACCATGTCTGGCTTGTTGGCAGGTGATGTTAAATGTGTGGTGCTGTGTTGTCTGACTTGGCCCTTTTTGCAGAGTCATCCCTGAACTTTTTGCCTTCCTCCTAGTATTTTTTCTGACCTGGCAGTGGTGGTTTTAGGACTCTGGGCACTTTATCCCTGCTGTCCAGTGTAAGGTGCATGTGCTCTCTATAGTAAAACGTGGTAAGATTGGTCTACACCTTTTAGGCTAATTTAATTTACCTATCAGTCCCTTGTAAAGCGGTATCCTAGATACCCAGTGGTAGTAAATTAAATGCTATGGGTGGGCCTGCAGTGCTGATTGTGCCACCCACCAGTGTAGCCTCTCAAACCTGTCTCGGGCCTCTGCCATTGCAGGGCCTGCGTGAGCAGTTCACTGCCGCTGTGACATGACACATAAAATGGGTGCCACGTCTGTGACTCCCCTTTCAATAAATCAGTCACCCCTAAGTTAGGCCCTAGCTAGCCCTATGGACAGGATTCATTGTAGGTAAAAGTTAGGACATGTGCCTTAACTGTGTGGCATGTCCTGGTAGTGACAAACAGCCATTTAGGTTTCTCACTGCTGTGAGGCTGCCCTCTCATAGGAATGCATTGGGGATTCCCTGATAAGTGTTTCAGTGGTAATTCCTGATCTAAGAGGAGAAGTGAGATCAAGTTTGGTATGTTTGGAATAGTGGTAATAAAGTTGCGTAATGGTGTGTGCAGAATTATTATCACTATTTTAGAAATGCCACTTTTAGAGATTGGCATTTCTGTATGCTATGTGTCTTTGTGCCTGCCTGATGTGTATTGCATGTCTGGCTCTGGAGTGATAGGGACAGGGGAGGTGCAGTGGCTCCAGAGGGGCTGGGTGAGTCAGTGCTAGGCTGAATAGGCTGATCTGCATTTGGAGTAGTGGGAGGAGTAGCCCCTGACCCTGAATAGGTCTGTGCCTGCCTTGTACAATGCTGGCTCTGCCTCCATGAGTTATGTCTGGGGCCAGAGCCTACACTAACAATGAGTGTGTTTCTGCACTGAAAGGATGTTCCTAAGTTCCCCCTCATAACTGGTTTGGACCAGGCAGAGAGCGCTGTGCCAGGAGAGAACAAAGACAATTTGCCATAGACATATTGGGGCTCTGACCCCATGAAAGAAACTTTGTGCTGACCTGTGGGAAGCTAAAGGACGGCTGGGTGAGGAGGAACTGCCGTGAGACCCAGCAGCTGTCTCCAGGGGGTCCCTACGTGCTGGCCTGCCTGTGCCCAGCTCTGCCCCTCTGAATTTGGGACTTAGCGCCTTGTGAGCACTTCAGGGTTACTGTTGTGTACAATAAGAAGAGAGGAGCACTTGTGCCCTGCAGCGTGGACTGCGTCAAACCTCCCCGAGGTGACCAGAATGCCCGGTGGGGGCCCACACTGCCCCTGGGCATGAGGAATGCCTCAGGGGTTTTGCGCTCGAAAGCGCTGTGCAGCAAAGCTGATTGCATTTAAGAAATCCCCCCTCCAAAGGAATGCCTGTGTGGGGATTCCCCGTGCTGCCTGGAGGTGGGACATCCTGCCGGAAGTCAGGCAGGGGCTATGCCAATCAGCACTGTTGAGCAGGAGCCTAGCCCACCTTCATGGGCGTCCAGGGCTCCAGAGGCTGGAAGTCAGGCAAGTGCCTGTCTGGTTGTGGGCGGGGCAAGGATCAACTGAGAATTTACTCCTGTGTGCGCTCCTGACTGGAGGAATTGCTGTCGGAGCGGAAGACAGGCAAAGGCTGCCAGGTCCACGGTGGAGCTCCCAGAGTACTAAGGAGAGCCCTGCGTGCAGTCCAGAGCCTCACACCCGTTCTGTTTTGCTGAGTAGCGGCGAGAGAGAGAGAGAGAAGGCCCCAGTGAGCGGGGTCTGAAAGGCACACTGTTGGTGTCCGCTTCCTGCCACCACTTTGAGCTGGCTGGGAGGAAAAGAAGTACTGTAAGTGGGGCCAAGAAGGCACATGGTTAGTGCCTACTAGCTGCACCAAGAGGAGCCCCGGGAAGGGGGTGTTCCCAAAGCACTGTTGGTGCCGATTTCTCACAGCTGCGCCGCCGGATTGCGGGCAGCTGCAATGACAGGGGCATTTCCTTTTCCTTAAGAGAAACAAGAGTGAGTTGCACCCTTGCCCCCATTTAAGTATGGGTTGGTGGAGGCCTTGTGACAGGACAGCCCTGACTTTGTGGGACAGCGGGCCCCAGATGAAGGCCAGTTAGCCTAGGATCACCTTGCGTTCTGGTGGGGCATAAGGCCCTAAGATGATGTGTGCACCTTACTAGTGGTACCATGGTGCAATGCCAAATTAGGATGAATGGCTAAAGCATTTGACTTGGTGGAGTGGAATTTCATGTTGCTAGCCCTGGAACGAATGGGGCTGGGAAGAATTTTCCTGTGCCTAGTCAACACTCTATAAATGGCCCCCGCAGCCCGTGTGTGGGTGGGTGATGTGGTCTCTGCTCCCCTGGCGATATCCAGAGGTACTCACAGGGCTGCCCACTCTCCCTGCTCCTCTACGCCCTAGTGGCGGAGCCACTTGCCTGCACGTTGCCAGAATACCACAGTCATAGGGGAATTTGATTCCCTGGGTACAACCTCATAATTTCATTTCATGCAGATGATACCCTCCTATATGTTCGTGACCCAGCCCAAAAAGTCACCAGTCCTACGTGAAATAGTGAGATTTGGAGAGTTTTCAGTATTGAAAATTAACTGGGTGAAATCTGTTATATTTCCTCTCACCCCAGTGACGCTCCCTGAAGATTTAGACTTCCCCTTGAGGTGGTCTACTGACTCGGTGCGCTGTCTGGGAATCCAAATACATACAGATTCTGATCTAGTGTTCAAGGAAAATTATGGTCGAGCCATTACTAAATTAGAAGAAGACATTGCGAGATGGATTCGTCTCCCCCTCTCCCTCTTAGGCAGAATCTTTATCATGAAAATGGTGGTCCTCCCCAGACTTCTCTTTCTGTTTACCAACATCCCAATGATCCTACTGGCACACTTCTTTAAACATCTTAGAACGCTACAAATTAAACTGGCCTGAGCCGACAAACAGCCACGTGTGAGTTGGGAGCTCCTCGTACTCCCATACTCCATGCGGGGACTGGGAGCCCCAGACCTTGACATCTACTACCGGGCTGCCCAAGCCTCTCACGCATACTACTGGCTACATCAACAGGCTGCTCATTTAGCGACTGCATTGTTTCGTACACCACGCCAAATCACTGGGACTCTTAATTTGATTAACACGTTCGCTACGTGCGTCGGCCAACGGCCGTTGCGAGCACTACCTCCGTAGTGCTGCGCACATCCGTTGGCTGACGCGGCCTCGCCCGTGCACTGAAACATCCGCACCGCGGCTGATTTTCTGCCGCGGTTAATGAGTTAATGCCACCTCACACGCTTGGCATAAACTCCTCAACCAGCAAGCACTCTCCATATTATATTCCCTCTTACCCCCATTGCATGGTGTGCGTGGCTCCCGCTCCTCACCACGCCAGAAATTATAGCGGCTCTACACTCCCTGGAAATAGACACTTTAGGCTATTTCTTTAGTGATGGGGAAGGTAAAGACTGGAATGACCTGTTGCTGACCGAACCACCACCATCCCCCCTAATTACATTCCACTACTTTAGAGCTACAAGCACACTGCGGGATTTACTTGGGGATGAGTTACTGGAACCCCTAGAGGTACTTTATTTCTCCACCTTGCTTCGCACAGATTCCCTGAGGAGACTGGTTTCGCATATATACTCGAGGACACAGCTACGCCGTAACAACTATGTCAAAGCCCGACTTGAGTAGCAGGCTGACCTAAAGCTCAATATAGATGACGACATGTGGAAATGTTGCTGTGAGGCTACCAAGCGCATTTCACTTAACAGTCGACACTACCTTATACAGTTTAAATTTCTTAACCGGATTTACCATACACCTGTCCGGTTGCAAAGATTTGGGTTGCGTGACACAGCCGACTGCGAGAGATGTGGGGAGAGCGATGCAGACTTCATGCACCTAGCATGGCTTTGTCCCACTATCGCTAGTTTTTGGCTATACGTTTTTTCTGAATTAAGTGCTATTACGCAAGAAACGATTAGCCCCGACCCGCTGCTTGCCCTACTCGGCAACTGCAGAAAATTGACGAGGCCCATCAGACGCCTAGTAGATATGGGCCTCAGGACACAAGAGGACTTCATCGCCCCACCAGCAGTGTACCAGAAGCCATTTTTGCAGAGTGGTATAAAAAGGGGCGTGGCCTCGGACCACCTCTCTGCAACGCAGCTCTGTGGAGCTTACTAGAGGTACCTGGTGGGCTAGTTGGCCCCTTCGGACCCTCAGGATTCAACGGGACTTAATCCCCCAATTTACAACATGCCAGGGGATGTGTTTGCACACTTGCTATCAGGCCCGCCCCCTTCCTGCACCACTGTGCAAACGCACCCCCTGACGCTTTGTAAGTTGGGGGATTAAGTCCCCTTGAATTCTGAGGGTCCCTAGGGGCCAACTAGCCCACCAGGTACCTCCAGTAAGTTCCACGGTGCTGCATTGCAGAGACGTGTAAAAAGGGGAATGGCCTCGGACCACCTCTCTGCAAGGCAGTTCTGTGGTACTTACTGGAGGTACCTGGTGGGCTAGTTGACCCCCAGGGACCCTGAGGATTGAAGGGGACTTAATCTCCCAATTTACAACGCCCCGGGGGGTGCTTTTGCACAGTTGTTATGTCAGGCTCCGCCCCCTCCCTGCACCACTGTGCAAACGCGCCCCCTGGCACGTGGCTCCCCTCCTGAGTCTTTTATCTGCCCCATGGACCTCATCCGTGGGGCATTGCCTCTTTTTTTATTTTATTTTTAAATCGTGGGTGGGAGGTTGCGTGGCCCCCTTCCCGGGCCACTTCTGGCCCCGGGGACACCCTCCCCCGTGGGCCTGGCCTGATCATTGGGGACTGTTAGGGGAGCCCCAATGCTCTCATGGTCCCGCCGGCTCCCCGCCTCCTGTGGGAGCCGGCATTGCTATTGCACAAGGGGAGCGGCTAACATGTAGCTTCCCGTGTGCAAAAGCAATCCTGCTTCGGTTTGTGGAAATGAGAGCATGTTTTCTGCTCTTGCTTCCAAAAACCGAAGCAGTGTTTGCTATGACTCCCACCCTGTCATAGCAAACAGCAATGTCCCAGGGGTGGCCACCCTGGGACATTGCAAGAGCTGGCCCTGGGGGGTGGCAGTCTCCAGGGCCATCAAGGGTTCCAGAAGGGGGGCCATGCGGCCCCTCTCCATCAATTTACATAGCACCGGGGAGGTGGTGGTCCCCGGACCTTAGGGGGGCCCACAAGGCCCCCCGTAATTTACGTGGAAGCCCAGGAAGGTGGTGGTCCCTGTGGCAGCATGGGGTGTAGGAGCCCCCCCATGCTTTTCTTAAAACAAAGCCCCGGGGAGGTGATGTCCGCCGCTAATTGAACAGGCATTGCCCCCGGGACCTAGCCTCCCCAGGGGCTTAAGAATAACTAAGCACGGGAGCCTGCGCTTCGTTTTTTTGTATTTTCTCAGACGGTTTTGCGACCCCAGCGCGATTTCGGACAATTTATTTTAAAAAAATGCTTTTTCTGTCCCTGGGGGTCCTTGTGGGACCCCCTGAGCAGGCCTAGGGGGTCAGGGTGTTTGTACCCTGCCCCCTTTTCTTGTTTTTCACCGTTTTATTTACTCTTTTCTTGTGACTCATTTCTACCGAGTCACAAGATGGATGCAAACACTTCCTGGTGTGGCGTGTTGGCAGCCAATCAGAGTGAAGGTCATGCCCAGGAGGAGTCGTGACTCCTCCTCGGTGCCCAGATATATTGATATTTTTCTTTTTGTAATTTCACAGGAACTACTGAACGGATTTACAACATTTAAAAAAAGGGCGCTTTCTGAACCAAGAGCTACCTTTTTGCCAAGGTTGGAGTAATTCCGTTCAGCACTTCAGGCTGTAGCCTGTTCCAAAAATTCCTAAGGAAATTAACATGGGGAAAATATGCTTTGGGACCTCCCTTTTTTCTTGGCACCCGCTTGACAAATCACTTTCAAAACTTTTAGGATAGGAGCTGACCGGAGGTGGCCACCAGTTTTGAAAAGTTCGCGAAGATTTGTCAACGGAGCCTAAGACATTGGCAAATCAAAAAACGCTTTTCCCATGGATTATGGGTCCTAACTATAACTACCTATTCGGTAGTTCTCAAGTTTAGGTGAAAAGCAGCTCCTGTATAGAGCACCCTCAAAACCAGCTACTCTTTTATTCACTTCAGAATGGCTAGGTTGGTATTTTACCAATTCAAAGCTGTAATACTGTGCCTGGAGTGGTAAATGGCTTTTGTCATTTTACAGATCGGCTTGGACAGCACTGTGCTAGTCCTATGCTTAAAGACTTTGCTGTAGAAATGGCAAAATACTTTGTCCCTTTCTTTCTCAGCGTGGATGGCACTGTGCTAATCTTATGCTTAAAGACTTTGATAGAAAAGCAGACATTTGAGGTGAGCAGATCTAGAGTGACGCTGGTGTTGTGGGTGCTCTATACAGGTGCTGCTTTCCATCTAAACTTGAGAACTACCCAGAGTTCTCTACTTCTTTTTTGCACTCTATGCCTGAAAGGGTATTGTTTTGATGAATACTGGGTGCTCCCTCATGTCTGGACAAAGCAATCCCTCTAAAGAGCTCTGAAGAGAGCGAAGCACTGTGTCAGGGGTTGTATTCATTTCAGGTTGGTTTGGTTGGTATTTTACTAATTCAAAGTTGTAATACTGTGCACAGATGTAGTCATTTTACAGATCGGCTTGGATAGCACTGTGCTATATATATATATATATACACACACACTTGCCTTAAATATACTTACCTTCGTTGTAAAGGTATTGTGTGAAAAAAACAGCATTGTAAAGGCCATCTCACGGCAGCGACCATTTGTACACCCAACCAGGCTGCTCCTCCACACACTGCTGCCTTACCACACCACACAACTCCTTGACTGACAGCAGCTAACACCCAACTCTCTTGCACTCACATAGTCCCGCAACTACTCACACAACACTCCCCACTCGCATGCAGGCTCCTAAACACCTGCTGACTCATCAAATACACCATAGAGATCTGGGACTGTCTGCACAACAATTCTCAGGACCTACTTTTCCTCATGGTAATCTGACTGAACCATGCATCGGCACTTGATATCACTACAGCCATCACACTGTGTATAAGATCACCAGGCAAGATAGTCACAAGCCCAGAGGCAGAATCACCATCATTCACAAGAAAACCATCAACTGCACAGCCTCAGTGGACACATCATCCTTCATCATGGAACACCTGTCGTTCAAGATCTATGTTACAGCCAACTTCACCCTAAGAGTCATTTTCATCTACAGACCAGCAGAACTGCACACTAACTTCACTGACATTAGCATGGACATCTTTGCACCACTCGCCCTTGACACTTGCAATTACAACCTATTTGGAGTCCTAAACTTCCATCTGGAAGACTGTGTCGACCCCAACTCAAAATGCACTCATCAAAGAACTTGGAAGCCTCACCAAACGAGTAAAAGAACTTACCCATGTCACCAGACACCACTTGGACTAAATCTCCAAAACCTATGATACCATCAGAGTCAAGGATTCCACACCAGTGTCCTAAATAGACCACACCCTCATCAAAATCAGCATCCCTATCCGAATCAAATATACATGCACCACCGCCAACCAGCCTACAGAAACTAGAACAGCATCACTGAAAAGGACTGGAATACCACTCTTAGCACCCACCAACCTGAACACAGCAACAGTCTCCCCGGAGCCATTAGGAATTTCAACAATTGGATCCCCTCCTTTGCTGACTCCCTAGCCCCCATCAAACTCTATAACACAGCCAGAAGTAGACCCTAGGCCATTTAGTACACAGAGGAACTCAGACTGATGAAACGTCACTACAAAGAACTGGAACACAAATGGAGACTGAGCCAGGAAATACAGAAAGGATCACATTCAATTCTGCTCTTAGACACTTTCACCAAATGATGCAGACAACCAACGCACTGCTCTGGCAGACCACATTGATGCCAGCACCAGCACAAGCAAAGAAATCTTTGCCATTGTAGAGTATTTCACCACACAAGCTGCTGACTCCAACTCGATCACCATCTTGTAGAACCTCTGCAGCAATCTCTCTCAAATCTACAGCTCCAAAATCACTGCCTTTAACATGAAAATAGACACGAGAGACCTAGTCAAATGCCTTCTGAACTTATCCAAAAACCAACGCTAATCACATGGCCCATAATCACCCCAGCAGAAAAGGTTTCCATCATAAAGTCTATCCACTCATGGTCCCCATCAAGCCCCGACCCCCACTATACCTACCTTAGAGGTCTGCACCCTATCATTATCATGCTCACACCCATTCTGTATACCTTTACCACTTACACAACTTTCCCAGATACTTGAAAGCATGCAACTGTCCTCTCATTGCTGAAGAAATCCTCCATAGACCCTTCAATGCTCACCAACTACAGGCAACTCTCCCTGCTACCGTTCCCAGCCATTCCTCACTGAATGCCTCAACACCACTCAGTCTGGTTTTAGACCCAACCACAGCACGGAAGCTGCCATCATTGCTGGCATGGATGATATCTGCATGACTTTGGACAGAGGATTCACACCGGCCCTCATCCTCGTGGACAACTCATCAGCATTCGACATGGTCGCCTATCCAACCTCATCCTCCTCCAATGCCTACACGACATCCAAACCCAAAAAGATGTTCTCTGATGAGTCTGCCCTTATCTGACTGGAAGGTCCCAGTCATACAGCCTGGCACCAGAAATCTGGGACACCTCTGATCTCACCTGTGGGGATCCACAAGGATCCTCCCTGAGCCTGACCCTCTTCAACTCTTACATAACCCCTTTAGCAAGCATCATCTGCTTCTAAATCATTAATGTCCTCTACCATGCTGATGACATGCAACTCCTTCTCTCCCACATGAACAAGATGCCTAGTACCTCAATCAAGTTCAATGCCTGTATAACTGACGTCAGTCACTGGATGAAGATCAACTGTCTAAAACTGAAAAACTACGAGATCAAAATCATGATTGTTGGGAAGAGCACTTCAATGTGGTCATGCAGAGCTAATTCCAGCTCCCCCATCACCACCTAAGCCAAGAAGCTTAGGATCGTCATCGACAGCAAACTCGACATGACCACAGAAGTGAAGACAGTCACTACCTCATGCAGTGACTACCTCATGCTTCCATACACTGAAGATGCTGAGGACATTTTTCAAATGCCTCCCAATCAGTACCCGGAAAACCGTCTTGCATGCCCTGGTCACAAGCAACTTGACTACAGAAACACCCTTAATGCCAGGACCAGCAAAACACTCAACACAAGGCTTCAGACCATTTAAAAGTGGGCAGCGAGATTCACTTAATTCGTAACCTTCTGCACCGCACTCACATCACACTACACATGAAGGAGCTCCACAGGCTCCCCATACACTAATGAGCACAATTGAATCTCGTCACCCATACTTTCAAGACAGTACATGACACTGTCCCAGCGTATCTCAGTAATTGCATCTACTTTGAATAAACTTACAGACACCTCAGCTCATCCAGACTCCTACTTGCACACATCCCACGCATACAAAAAAAACAGATTTGGTGATCTAGCCTTCCGCTACATTGCTCCTCAAGTGTGGAACAAACTTTACCACATATAACAGCCTTCTCTTCACTTCTTGAAATCTGCAAAAAGCTGATTACCTGACTTTTTGAATAGTACCACTAGGCCCTGGGCTTGGCTAGGCTCACACCTGCTTAGCACCAGGCCACCATGCTGTGTTATAGTGTGCATACAAATTATAAAGACGCATATCGAAACATGACATGACATATCATCAGTAACTGTACTGCACGTGTCAAGCAGGAGCCTGTTACAGCCTAGCTCAGCCTCACACAGACACACAACATATCTGACATGCCGCACTAGATTCACAGAATATTCTGGTACTAATTCTGCCTCACACCTACTTCTTGGTACAGTGTCACTATGCACTAGCGTCATGGCTACGTAAGAGAGTTTAAAATATCAAATGTAACGCAGGCATACTTCAACAAGGCGAACAAAAGTCAACAGATTCAATTGTGAGTTTTTATCCTGTGTGCAGATGAAGGTAGGGGTAACCTCATGCTGGTGCCCCCCTGGAGGCGCCCAGTAGGGCCACTAACATTAGCACTCTGGAAGCCTCATGCAGAGTCCAGCCAGTGGACCCGGCTTGTACTGATAGATGGGAAACCAGCACAATTGGGTGCACAGAGAAAATGCACATACAATAGAAAGCCCTCAGGGGACGTCACAGCAGGGGTACCCCACAGCTCCCCAATGTGCAGATGCTGTGAACCAGCTTTGAAAGAGAGGTGGACAAATGAGGATGTAGCTACTGTTGTCAGTTTAAGACCAGCACCCACTCCCACACCACTGATTAAGGAGCACCCAGTGAATTTAGTGAAGGGCACTATGCTGTGGGATTAGAGCACAGTCCTGGTGGCTGACTGCCCTTGTTTCCCCATGTGGTGGACAAGAGGAGATATGGCTGGTGAAAGAATCAGTGAGATGCCTACAAACAATGATGGAGCCAGACCAGGGTCCGTATTATGGAAATGGTGCAGTGTTGCATTCTGCACTACAGCAGGGTGAGACAGTGCACTGTAAAACAACAAATGTGCTGCACCCGTGCCTGCACTAGGGTCAGTGCACTAGTGAAAGGATGAGAGGCTGTTTTGAGCTGGTGTTCTGACTTTCATTATGGAAACCTTTCTGATATTCAGGGAGGAAAAGATTCTCCTGGATGGCAGATGCAGGGAATGACTACATGGCTGCCTACAGGGTGATGTCTCCGGGGTCCTTCAGATACTCTTCCCTTCCTTCGGAGCAGTACTCTCATGCCGTGCCTAATATGAGCCTGTAGTTTCTTCTGCTCAACACCAGCACTTAATTTTCAACACCCGCACTTATGACAGACTATCACGCAGTAGTGATGTTTGTTTAAATTAGATATGAACACAACATTTGTTTATTAATTCAGTATACACTAAAATGACAAATAACTGCCACCCATACCATTCTTATAGGTTTGGAGGTCTGCAATTGTTAAAAGTCTGACGCCTGGAGGAGCGCGCGCGGCACCAAACAAGATGGCCGCCTAGCTCCGTAGCTCCGTGTCGCGGCGGGAATGTCGCGGTAAAATTCGCGGCAAAAAACTCTCTCTACACATCGAAACTGAGAGTTTTAGGCATCGGAACTGCTCCTGATCACCCTCATATGCCTGAAATGGGTGACTTCTTTGTATTTTGAGGTAAAACCTCTCTTTATTGTTCTATCTCCTCTGCAGCCGCCATTTTGTTTTTCCCTGTGAGGATTTCCTGGCATTACACCTCAATTACTATGCTGCTTTCCTGACTTTTGATGATATTTCTTATTTTTTCTGCCATTCTATGCCTGACCAGTCATATTTTTAACTTTAATAACAATACAGCTGTATTTTTGAACTGTTTGTGCAGCCACTTGTGCAGCTTACCTCACGCACTGCACTGTGAGTCATTCTACTTCTTCACTGGTGTTATTTTTTTTCTCGGACGTAGTTTTTCCTTCTCTACCCTATGGGCAGGAGCAAGAAACTATTACTTACACAGAAGAGATCCACTCCTCAGTCTCCAGTGTCAGTATCTTTTCCCTCTGCTCCTGTATTTAGGAAAACTATCACTTTGGCGCAATCCAATTCTTCAAAGTCAACTTCGTCACCAGCATCAATTAAAACACAAATATCATCTGCCGCTAATAAACGCCTTAAACAGGACCCTCCTTCTCCACCAAAGCCTGCTTCTCCGATTTCTCTTGACACTATCTTTGAGGAAATTCGCGCTTTGCGCCCCTTTATCGAGGAGACTAATTCACGCTTACAAGCTATGGACACTAAGTGGGCTTCTATGGACTCTCGTATTTCCACAGGGGAACAGCAAGTTGATGAACTTCAAACTGTTTCTACAAAATTAATTGTCCTTGAGAAGGAGGTCCTTTGGCTAAAGAAATCAGCAGAGGACTTGGAAAACAGAAATAGGCGCAACAATCTACGCTTATATGGTCTTCCAGAAAATTTAGAAGGTGATTATCCAGTTCCCTTCTTCAATAATTTTCTCATAAAGCTTCTGGACCTACCTGCAACTACAAATCTGAATATACAAAGAGCACACAGGTTGGGTCCTCGTTTGTCTTCTTCAGCTGCTCCTTCCAAGCCACGAGGTGTTATTTTTCTGTTTTTGAAATTTACAGATTTGCTACTGGTTTTAAATGCAGCTAAACACAAAAAACAGCTTGTCTGGTCAGGTGCTAAGTTATTTTTATCTCAGGATGTGTCCTCTGCGACTGCTAAACGGCGGAAAGAATTTTTGGATCTTCGACCTTCCTTACGCACACTTGGAGCTCGTTATGGACTTTTTCACCCATGTTTATTCAAGGTTACTTACCAAAATAAAACTTCCACTTTTGAGGATCCGGCAGAGCTGAGAAAATTCATCCAGTCGCATTCCACATCGTCGATGGATGTCTCTGGCCCTCTCTCTTCTTCAACTGCCAGACCTTGACTTTTTTCTCCTCTATTTTGAATTTACTCTTGCTTGGTTTTACTTATTGTTTTTTATCTTTTCAAGTTATTGTTATTAATTGTATTGTAGCACTATGTTTGTCTTATATTGTTTTCCGTACTTCTTTTATATTCTTCTATTTGCTATAGGTACTTTAAAAAAAAAAAAAGTTCATATCCTCTAACGCATTTCTCTCTGTTTCCTCTTTATCGAATATGTTCCCCGCTGTGACGCTACCTCCCCGGTTAGTTGTGCCGTCTTCCTCGTGTCGCCACTTCCTGCACGTTTTCTTTTGCCTTCCCCTAAAAGGTACGTATCACAGTCATCATCCTCTCTATTTTTCTCAATCTATATTCCTTTATTGCATTGATGGTTGTCATGTACTGTCTTCTCTTATTGTCTCTTTTTTCAATCCTCTCCTTTTTTGGTCCTTCTTTCCCTTCTTCCTTTTTCCTTCCCTTTCCCTCCTTTTCTCTAATGGTGTACGTGTATTTGGATTGTAAGTGTGATTACAGTATTTGTTGCATCTCTGTTAATATTGTACGTTTTGTTTTTATTGTTGTCGTTTTTTATGTATTTTTGATGGTTTTACATTCAGAGTTATTTCTTGGAATGTGAAAGGTTTCATTAACCCTATTAAGAGACAGAGAATTCTATCACATCTTGCCTCTTATAACCCTGACCTGGTTTTTCTGCAAGAGACCCATCTAACAGAAACTGAGGCTTTGAAATTGAAGAGAAGCTGGGTAGGATCAGTTTTAGTCTCTCCCACTTCTAATAAGTAAAATGGTGTCATAATTCTATGTCATAAGAAAATAAATTCTAAAAAATATTGCAAGAAAATGATACAGAAGGTAGATGGCTGTTAGCTAAGCTGTTAGTTAATATTATCTCTTTGACTGTTTTTATTGTTTATGGTCCCACTCATCCTGATTGCTCCTTTTGGCCTATGATCACACAAAAATGTATTCAATTTAGAGATGAAAATTTCATTTTAGGAGGTGACTGTAACCAAGTTGTTGACCCCTTTCTTGTTCGCCAATCACAAACACGCTTTACACCCCATAGATCTCATAAACAATTTTTGGATACTGTCTCCCAAACACATCTTGTTGACTCTTGGAGGCTCACTCACCCTGATTCCCTTGACTTCTCTTTCTTCTCTCCCCCTCACAATTCTCTCTGTCGTTTAGACTATATCTTTCTTTCTCAATCTTTATCTCAAAACGTATTATCCTCTTCTATTGAACCTATTGTTATTTCTGACCATTCCCCAATCATAACTGACCTTGATCTACTTCCACCACATCCCAGGTCCTCCCGTCGGCGTTTCAACAACTCTCTTCTTCTTGACCCTCTTTTCTCCTCTTCTTTCACCACCTTTGTTAATGAATTTTTTGACATTAATAACGTTTCTACTTCCACCCCTTACATAATTTGGGACTCCTTTAAAGCTACTGCAAGAGGTTTCATTATAGACTTTGTCCCAAGAAAGAAGAAACCTTTTCTCCAGCAACATAAAGATACCCTGGCCCACATCAAAGCTTTAGAGCATAAATTTTATACCTCATCGGATAACGCAGTTCTTCCAGCCCTGATTCGCGCTGAATTTGCATTCAACAAAACTTCGACTGACAATGCGTCTTCCATACTTCTCCGTAGTAGCGCTCGCTATTATGGTGGTCGTAATAAAGTTGGAAAATGTCTAGCAAATTACCTTAAATCCTGTAAAGATCATACATTGATTGACTCTGTTTATTCTGCGGATGGCACTCTTCTTCATAAGGATCAAGACATCCTTAATGAATGTAAACTGTTCTATGAAGATTCGTACACCCCGGAGTCCCCTCCCTCTAGTTCTCTCATTCAATCTTATCTTGATAAATTACCATCCTTATCCAAGTCTCATCTTAATCTTTCTGGTCTTGAGGTTGACCTCACCCTTAATGAACTCTCCTCTGCTTTGTCTGTTCTAAAGAAAGGGAAAACACCTGGCCCTGATGGCTTTTCAGTTGAATTTTACCTACACTTTTCTAACTTACTCCTTCCTAAGCTTTTAAACCTTTTTCATTCCTTTTTTCTCTCTGGTAAAACTGGAGGTACTTTTCAAGAAGCCACAATTTGCCTGATTCATAAAGAAGGACGAGATCCTATATTTTGCAAAAATTATAGACCGATTTCTCTGGTTAATGTTGATTACAAACTTTTTGCCAAGACAATTGCTTTACGTTTAGATCCTCTTTTACCTCATTTAGTTGGTAAAGAGCAATGTGGTTTTGTCAAAAGCAGGTTGACCTCTGATAATTCTCGTCTTTTTCTTAGGGGCACATGCATCAACAATGCCATTTGCGATTCCTTATTAGCGAAAAATAAGGAATCGCTAATAAGGAATAGCAAAAGGCTATGCATGTAGGAATCGCTATTCAAATAGCGATTCCTTAACTTTCCTTAATTGCGACTAGCAAATTGCGAGTAGCAATTGAGGAATGCCGTCCCAATCATTCCTATGGGCCTCCAGGCCCATAGGAATGAATTGGAGATTGCATGAGCAAATTGCGAGTACCAGTAGGTTCTCGCAAATTGCTCATGCAATTTCAAGGGTGCAAGGGTGTCAAAATGACACCCTATTGCACCCCTGAAATTGATATGTGCACATATGTTGCACACACACATGCTCTAAGGGCATGTGTGTGCACAACATGAAACTTCGAAAAATGCACAAAAGTGCATTTTTCAAACTTTTAGCAAATTACCATGCAGTTCATCTTCATGGTAATTTGCTCCCCCTATTAGCGAATTCGCTAATTTTTTAACTTTAATGCATTGCATTTAAGGAATCTCAATTTGGGATTCCTTAAATGCAATCGCAATTTAAGGAATCGCTATTTAAGGATTCCTTAAATAGCGATTTTTGTATTTGGGTTGATGCATTGGGATTAGGTTTTATTTACTCGCTAACGGGTGTTATTAGCGATTCGGTATTTTACCGACTGGATTTTGGCTTGATGCATGAGGCTGTTAATGTTTTAAACAAAGTCCCCTCTCTCTCCACATCTTTAGCGGCCATATCTGTTGACGCTAAAAAAGCATTGGATAGAGTGAATTGGTCATTTTTATTTGCATCCTTGAAATGGCATGGCTTTGGTCCCAAATTTATTTCTCTTATATCTTTGTTATACTCAGCCCCCAGAGCTTCAGTATTAGTTAACGGTTGTATATCGTCTTATTTTCAACTCCAACGTGGGGTCCATCAGGGATGTCCTCTATCCTCTCTTCTTTTTGTTCTTGCTCTTGAACCTTTCCTTTCCTCAATCCGCAACCATGCTTCCATCTCTGGTTTTTCGTACGGTTAGAAACATTTAAAACTCTGCTTACGCAGATGACATCCTACTCTTTATTTCCGATCCTGACAAATACATTCCTCCCTTTTTTCAAGAATTTGCTTATTTTTCCCTTGTTTCTGGTTATAGAATTAATTCTGACAAAACAGAAATTCTTCCCCTCACTAAATTTTGTCTTCCTCATTCCTTTTCTTCCACTGGGTTTGCATGGAATAGTTCCAAAATCAAATATCTAGGTATATGGTTCTCCAATTCTATCCCCTCTTCAATTAAATGAAATATGTCTGCGATCCTGTCTCGGATTGACAAATTACTTTCCTCCTGGAAACCTCTCTTTCTTTTATGGTGGGGCCGGTTGGATTCAATCAAGATGATGATTACTCCTATTTTGATTTATACTCTTTCCATGCTCCCTGTTCACATTCCTGCCTGCTATTTTAAACAAATCGATTCCTGTTTATCTAAATTTCTTTGGCAAAATAAAAAATCCAGGATCTCTCTTTCTTCTCTTCGTAGGACCAAATATAATGGTGGTGTAAATTTCCCTAATTTTTGCTTATATCATAAATCTTTTTGTCTTCGACAAGCCTCCAAATGGCTCCTTTCTGACTTCTCCCCTTTCACTACCTTGTGGCTCTCCATTGAGCGAGCCTTATCATTACCGTTCTCTTTAAAGGAAGTCCTGGTCTTTTCTTCCAAAACGCCTCTTACTTCTCTCCCTTTGTTTAAACACACTTGTTCTCTACTGAAACCTTTGCTACATCCCAATCCTATCTCTAAAGAATCCTTTTTAGATTCCCCTATTTGGCATAACTCCCTCATTACTATCAATGGTAGAACTATTTTTTGGAACTCTTGGAGATCAAGAGGTATTACCTCGGTCAAAGACCTTTTTGATGGTCTAACTCCGTGTTTATTTCCCCAGTTTCAGACCGCTTTTCAATGTCCCCGCTCCTTTCTACAGAAATCTACTGTTCTAATGACAGTCATTCTTGATATTTTCTGTTCTCTTCCAGCCTCATCTCTTCCCCCTGCCTCTCATTCTCTTCTTAAACTTCTTCTCTTAGGTCCTAAAGCATCTCTTATTTATAAATGTTTCTCAGGTCCTAATCCAGAGCGTATGAAAACCAAGTTGGAACTCGCATGGGAATCTGACCTGGGATGTAAATGGTCTATTACCTTTTGGGACAAACTTTGGTCCCGTTCTCTAAAAATCTCTCGTTCTGCTTCTCTTACTCAATCTATGTTCTTTCTATTCCATACGCTTTATCTCACTCCCACCTCTGTTGCTAAATTCTCTCACTCTTCTACTACAAACTGTTTCGCCTGTGGTTCCCCTAATACTGGTCTTCTTTACCTTCTTTTCCTCTGCCCTTCAGTCTCCTCTTTTTGGGAGAAAGTTTGGTCCTATGTGTCTCCCCTATTTAATATTTCTATTCCCTATTCTATCCCCCTACTTTTCTCTGGAAGTCTCTCTGATTCCATAGACCTTCTCCCTGATAAAAAGGGTCTTTTTGACCTCCTGCTCGCTTTGGCTTTCCAACACATCACTCTAAATTGGAAAACACTAACAAAACTCTCCATTCAACACTGGTGGAATAGCCTCTGTCATATGCATCGACTTGATATTGCTTTTGCCTCCTCTTGTAAACCTTTGCTTAAGAAAGATCTCTTTTGCTTACCCCTTAGCACTTATTTAGATCATTTAGTATTAACTGATAACGCTCGTTTAAATGCTGAAAAGTTCAAACCTCCTTGAACGTTTATTTTCCTCATTCCTTGCCTTTTACTGTTTTTTTTTTATTACTATATATATTAGCTTGATTAGTTTTTATCTTTCTTATTCCGATGTAAGATGCAATTTCTTAATTTATTAGTTTTAAAATGTTTACCTTCCTTCCTTCCCTCTTTTCCCCCCTTTCTTTCCTCTCCCTTATGCCCTTAAAAATGAAAAATAGCTTTCTTTTCTTCTGTACATAAACCCCTCATTTGATATGTTTTTTCTCTTATAATGAAATAATTTTTATCATTGGTTTCTTGTTCTCTGTACTACCTTTATTTGAAATAAAGCTTTTAAACTTAAAAAAAAAGTCTGACGCCTGGTGGACAGACTTTGGCTGCTCGTTGGACTAGATGTCCAGGTTTATAGGATTTTTGTCTGCCAGAGGTCTGGGTGACCCCTTCCAGTTGCCACATTGCTGCAGACAGAGAAAGTGTCTAAGCAGAAAGTGCCTTTTAGAATTATCCCCAGGAAGGAGGGAAAAGCCCAAAGGCAAAACACCTCTGAGATGACTTCTGTGCGCACTTGGAACTTTGTCAGACAAAAGGCTGAGGACCCAACCAACGCAGACTGAAGATTACAGAACGAGCCAAGTTAAGATTGGAGCTCTGGAATTGCAGTAAGATTCCTGGAGGAGCCAAGGAAAGGCTGGAGTCCTGGAACTCACCACAGGGGACCTGAAGCTTTGCGGCACAAGGAGAGAATTGATAACCCTTACTTATACAAATTCAAGACAGGAATTACATCACCGGTCATTTGGCCTCCATATTGGATAGGGAGCATCCTATTGGAAGGAATGTACACGGTGCCATCTTGGAAAAGGCAATATTTTCTATCCCAGAAATCTTCTCCAGGTGATTTCTGGGAAGACAGAGGAAGGGAAACAGAACAGGAGCCAATATAGAGTTCTGTATAACATTGGACAGTGGGCAACCAAAAGGGGCACAGAATGAGCTCCAAGGTTGATTTAATTCCCTTATGGCCAGTGACCTGGGAGTCCAGAGACATTTTTCAGACTTCAACTCCCAGCTCTTCAGATGGAATAAAAAGGGCCTTACCCTGAAAGACAAGATTCCCTTTCTTACAAACAGAGCCCGACAGGGTTTCCTCTTCTTTCCTGGGAAATGAGGAATAAGTAGCTTGAACTCTGTCAAGAAATTGCGGTGCCACCCCATTTATCTCTTGATGTGGTAGAATATATTGATAAAACTGAAGGGGCTTCAGGTTATTGTTGTGAAATGCCATTAGCCAGAATTTATTTGGAACCAGGTATATGAATGATGATAAAGTCACACTGATTAAAGACATAAGCCAATCAAGTTTGGCGATTTTTCCTGCACTGCATATTCCGGAGACATTGGAGATTGTGGTGATCAGTGCACACTTTGAAGGGTTCCTTGTAGAAGAGTAGGATCTGCTTCACATGGGTACTCCCACTTTTTGCTGGTGTTTCACTGTTTTTCGACCTTAGTCTGGCTGTGGCCCTGCTAATCAGGACCACAGCCTAGCTGCTTCCTCTCTAAAATGGTTTCAATGTACATTAGGTACATATCTAATTGGATTCTGGGGTGCCTTATAAGCCCCTAGTATATGGTATGCTATGTACCTAGGGCATAGGTATCTCAGAGGCCTACTAGGGGCTTCAGCATATATTATGCCACACCTGGGAACAGAAGTGGTCCGTGGAGGGAGTTCGGTGGGGCAGTGAGGCGGGGCGGGGAAATGTAAACACCGGAATATGGATGAACGGAGGTAAGTACACATTTAAATAAATAAAACAAATTCCTTTGCGCGTGCTGCATTGCAAAATGCGATGCAGCGAGCGCAACAAAATTCATTTTATTTAATGAAATCGAAGACGCGACCCGACAACAAAAGACACCTTTGCACCCGGCTTCCCTGGGTGGGGTAACTCGAGTACTCCGGTGCTCTCGTGGGTGCTAGCCCTAGAACTTCTTAAGTTCAAAAGTGTTTGGTCCTGACTCGATTAGAAGTGTCCCTAATCTTTAAATTTCCAACCGCGACATTGCCCATAGAAGATAACGGGAACCCGTGGTTGTGTTTACACACTGCATACAGTTCCTGTGGGTCCCCTGTGTCACTATCTTGGGTGGTTCCTTGGGGTCCTAGTGATTCTACAGGCTATAGGCACAGTGTCTATCCCAGTCGTGGTTCTAATACCACTTTTATGGTATATGGTTTGGTAAGCCCCTAGGTCCCAAATGTGTATTTGTGCTATTACTGATAGTTGCTAACTTCTAAACAAAGTACTTCGAACTCCAGTCTCATAAAGAGACTAGAAGGGTTTGTTTTACACTAAATACATAGGGCCCAATTCACAGAATTAACTTAAGACAAAATCCTAAACTTACTACTTTTGGTATTCACAGACTGCACTTACTACTTTTGGTATTCACAGAATGCACTTACTACTTTTGGTATTCACAGAATGGATTTATGACTACTAACTTTACGTCCGCACTCGGGCCGGAAATTCTGGCCCGGAGGCGGAGCTTCCGGCCCGGAGATGGGGATTCCGGCCAGTGGCGGAGATGTAGCCATGGCCAAAATCTCCACCTCTGGGCCGGAAGCTCCGCCTCCGGGCCGGAATTTCCGGCCCGAGTGCGGACGGACAGTTAGTAGTCGTAAATCCATTCTGTGAATAACAAAAGTAGGAAGTGCATTCTGTGAATTCCAAAAGCAGTAAGTGCATTCTGTGAATACAAAATGGTAGTAAGTTTAGGATTTTGTCTTAAGTTAGTTCTGTGAATCGGGCCCATATACTTTAAATATATACCTGGTGTGGTTGTATTTTCATTTGATCATTCAAGAGATTATAGACTGGTAAAACAAGCTGCTTTACATTCCTTCAAGACTTAGCCTGAAGGCTGCTCTCCATAGCTACCACTAGGATGACTTTCAATAAAGGTTGTATTTAACCTATAAGGGGTTGTTTGGACTGATACAAGGTGTCCACTATAATTAGTCGACAGCATATATCAGACCAACTTCTCACAGTGCGATCAATGTCCCTACATCCATCCATGCTTGTATACTTGATTGAACAAAGACATGACACATCTGTGTGATTTGGAATGCTTTATTCACATTCTGTGGAGTGTCGGAGCTGGAGCAGTACATGGCCATGCCAAACCCACATTACATGGTCGCCCAGTGGAGGGCCAACCAGAGTCCTTGGGGGAATGAAAAGTTAATCGGAAGAGGAAGAGTTCAGTCTGCAGCCTGATTGCTGTGTCATTGGTAACCAGAGCAGATATATCAGTCCATGTCATGGAACAGATGAATGTCGCATAGTGTTTCGGGGGACTGCGAAAGGTGTTGTTTCAGGGCATGATGCAGAAGGATGAACTAGGCAGGGACAGGCCATATGGCGGAGATGGATGCTACTACCTCCTTTCTCACACAGTCATTACCATCCACATCTTACTCCTCTGATATGTCTTCTGTGTCCGGTGTGTCAGGTGTGTGTGGTGGTGTTATGGCTGCTTCACTGTGTGCCATTGACACATCAGGAGGCGAAGGTGCTAGGTCTGCATCACTTTGTGACAATGACACAATAGGGGGCGGAGATGTGTGTGTCAAAGTTCCTGCAGCAGTCATCTGGGACAGACTCTGCAGACTCTGCAGCAGCAATGGCAAGATGCTGCAGGGCATGGAAGTTCCAAGCTACTTTTTGCTGGTGTTCTGCAGTGACAGCCATACTTCCAGCCTGCATCAGCTCCATGGTCTCCATTGTCCTCCACATCTGTGCCAACTCTGTGCTGTCATCGCTGGAGCCTGTCTGACTATACAGTTCTTGTATCCGGGTAATGGCCCCAGCGATGTCAGCCTAGGATTGTTGGAGAGCATGGAGCGGACAGTGGGTGTCCGTTAGAGACTGTAAGTGGTCGCTGATGGGACTTAGACACCCACGTATGGCATCTAGTTTGGCTGCCATGAGGTCGAACCCCACCCACAGCTGATAAGCCATCTTCTCCTGGCACCCTAACTCACGGCGTTGGAATGCCATGTGTTGGTTGTGGGGGTCCTGTCAGCCAGCCGTGGTGGTGTGTGCTTCCTGCTGTGTGGTCTGTGCAGAGGGTGGGGTCACACCGATGCAGCTGGGCTGACCTGCTCCTGGAGGTGGGGTGAGGAGGCTGTCTACGGGCCATTGAAGGGTGTTGGAGCAGATGGCCAGGGGTCCTCTTCATCATCACTGAAGAGATGTCTGGTCTGCTCTGCAGGAGGTGTTGATTGTCCCTCTGCAATGTAAAGGGGAGATGCAGGTTGACAGTGTGCTCCATGTATGTTGTCGCATTGTACATGTTTCCAGACAGATATCATGATTATGTACATTGTGACTGTTTTGGGGCAGCTGGCTAGACAGTGGACATTTTGATGTGAGGTTGTACTCGTACATTATCATATCACAGTTTCCTGCAATGCTAGATGTGATTGACCAGTTTCTACGCTCAAGCGGCACCAATTGTGTCCTCTGTCCTGTAGTGAAAGTGTTGCACTTTGTACCACATTGTAGTCAATGTTGATGTGCTGTGATTGCTATGTGTGTGTGCTGCATTGTGGGAAAGTCGCCCCGGCAGCTCTGATATATCGGCCCCTTATTCCTTTGAGGCGGTGTGCTTTTGACTTGTGTGCTTTTACGGTGATGAGATGTTGGCAACTTGGGTCGTTTGTGCTCTTTGACGATTTTTGTACTCATGTGCATTGTTTGCAGATGTGTTGTTGACGTCGGGGGTTGTGTGTGCACGTGGATGTGTCATAGTGTGACCTGCTCCTTTGAAGATGTGATCCACACTGGGCTACCTCAGTGTCGTGTCGTGCACCATGTCATGTATTTTGACTGTAGCCATGCTGTCGGTCATGCAGTGTCACTTGCATTGTCAGTGTGGCTCACAGAGCCGCTGCTTTGCTGTATTCAGCACATGTGCATTGGCCGGTTGTGGGATTGGTGATAGGGAGGGGGGCCCCATTGTGCACATAGTAGACGGGGGCCTACTTGGTGTTTCAATGTGTGCTGCAGTGTGCCAAGGGTATCAGGGACATGTTCCACAATCATTGTGGGTGTGCAGTGTGCTACAGATAATTATGCATGTGTGCCATTGTGCCCATCTCCCTCCGTCTCCCCAGTCATTGGTCATTACTCACCCTGTTGCTGTTGGGTCAGGTCATATCGAGCTGTGTTCGGACAACCAACTCCTGCCATTGTCTCCACACTGATGACTGTGGCCACCATTTCCTCCAGCTCATCCAGCTCCTCCTGTGGCGCAGGATTCCCACCTCCAGTCGCCTTTGCTGCCTTCCTGTTGGCAGAGAGTTTCTGTTTGGTTTGACTTTGCACATCATGCCAGCGCCTCTTGACCTTCTCAACACTCCAACTGCATTCATGCTGTTAACGAGGGACTGCCATATTTCTGTTTGTGTTGCCAATGACGCAGTGGAGGTGGCGAACAGTTGTTGGTAGTGCTCTATCACCCCTGTGACGATGATCAGGTCTTCCTGCGGACTGAACCCCGTCATCCTCTTCCTCTTCTCCTTGCCCTTCCACAAAACACGGGGTTCCTGGCTGGTCCTCCGTGGGGCTTGTGGGGTTCGGGTTGTCCTCTGCACTCGGTCCGGGTGCATCCATGTTGCTACGCAGTTTGATTTGGTTTTGGTGGATTTTTTTTGTTGCTTTTATAATGAATTTTCCTGCATGCCGCGTGGGAATTGCAGGCCTGTCGCTGGTTGTCGCAGATTTTTGTATCGCAATTTGGGGCATCGCAACTTTTTTAGTTTTCGTGTTGTGCATTTTTTTGGCGTTGCGTTAATTTTAATGCGGTCATTTGGCACGTTATCATGATACTATCGCATGGTGCCGCCGGGTTGGGAATACGATGTTAACAGTGTCATTTTGTCATGATACACTGCAATGTGCAAAGTTGCATTAAGCAAATTTTGCTATAATTATCACACGTTCTTGAGAATATCCCCCAAGGTCCAAAAACTTGACTGGGAGAGTCTTTGAGGCAAAGTTAGGGGAGGTTTGATAATAGGCTAAATTGATGCTGGAAACTGCTTGTGTGGAAATATTTTCTTGTCACCCGAGATGCACCACCTGTTGCAAAGTGCACCTCTTTTTTAATTTTGCACTGGGAGACTACTCTTGACTTCACAAGATTCAACCCAGAAGTTACGTTCCTGAATACCGCTGAGTGGTGTCAATAATGTAGTGCAGATTTAGGAGGGGTCCGGAAAGTGGTTCATTAAAAGAGTAAGGAGGGGCGAAGCTACCAATGTGCAGCAGGTGCAGCGATACAGGGGCCGGGTGTGGAAGGGGCCTTCTACACCTCGTTCCTGCGTTTTACTACCCAACTGTGCTTAGTGAGTCCATTTTGTTCCTTGCAGCATAGAACTCAATCACATACACCAATGGCTTTGGTGCCGCTACCCGGTGAAGCGCTGAAACGCTGCGCCCAGATTCTTTTTAAAAATTGTATTGAATGTTAAAAATTGTGCTGCTACCGCTTTTTTAAGTGATTACTACTCCTCACCTCGCACGCATCGCTCGGCTCCCTCGCCCCCTCCTAGCACACCCCTCGGCCTTAGCCAATCTCGCTGGGTGGGGGAGGAGTTAGAGGCGGGGAAGGGCTTTAAATGTCCCACATAGCGCGGGAGCGCAGCGGACGTGCGCAGCGGGCGCGCCTAGGGCGCGCCAAAGGCACGCTCGTCTGCGCCCGTCCGTGCCAGGATGGGCCTAGGGGCCAGCTCCTCTGCTCAAATTATCACCTACTCTTTGGAGGAACTAAGAAACTTACATCAGGGGGACTTTGCGCTCTGCCCGGCCATCCACACACGTCTCAAACATACAGGAATCCTCCAAAGGCAGAGCAAACCCCAAGGGCTCCCGCACATCACCCATTGCCAGGGCCACACATCTACCACTACGCAGGTGAAGAATACCCCTCCACGGATACACTATCTTAACACCAGCTCCCTCGTCAAACACCAGATAGATATCCTCCTGCTCCTTTTATTGGATAAGCCTGATATCCTCTTTATCACCGAGACATGGTTAAACCTTGACTCCACTCCAGACATTCTGGCTGCTCTTCCCGACGATTATTACATCTTACATGTCAATCGGACCCCAGGAAAGGAATGTGGTGGAGTAGCTGCCATCATTCTTAAAGACTATACGTTCACTTCTATTATCAAACTTGATTCCAGTGCAGGGCCACTAATCTGTGTCCTGATATACAGACCTCCAGAGCACATGCCATCATTCCCCCTCTCACTGAGTGAGCAGATGGCCAACCTGGTCATGGACTATGCAAATATACTTTTATTAGGTGACCTTAACTACTGGTTCAACGATGAATCCGGCGGACCCCACACCACTGAACTGATGGAACTCCTTTCTAACCTCAATTTCATTCACCATATCACCTCAGCCACATACATTAAAGGTCACACTCTAGACCAGGTGTGGACAACCCATCTCACGGTCTCCACCCCCTCAATATCACCATGCATTTGGTCCGATCACCATTTAATACAATTTACCGTCTCCATTCCTATCTGCAACAAGCCCCCTGCCACTGAGGGGGGCATGATTAGGAAATGGAGCGCTTTTAATCAACAGGATTTTTTAGACAGCCTAGCTAATTCCACCCCCGAAGCCGACCCAGATGTGGATATCGCTGAAGCTAACATTTCTGCCTGGCTACTAGCAGCCAGCAATAAATATGGCCCACTCAAAAAACTCAAAATCGCTCGCCGCTCTGAAGCCCAGAAATGGTTTTCGCCTGAGCTCAGGGTCCAAAAACTAGACCTCCGCCAAAAAGAGAGGAAATGGGAGGAAATGGAGACTAACATACACCCCGGAAGGAAAACTCTTTTACTCAATCTCCCGCAAAAACTATAAAAACGCCATTCTCTCAGCCAAAGCCACCTATTTCTCGGCAAAAATCACTGAGTCGAATAACAAATCCAAGGACATTTTCGCCATAGTGAACGAGTTATCTAACGCTGAGAGAATCCTCCCCAAGCCCGTTGCCACCCAAGACCTATGTGACTCCTTGAACAAATTGTCAATATCAAAGCCAGTATCCCTACCTTCTGTTCCAAGGAGGACCCCCCGGTCACTATATCCAACTCCCGCACCCTTGACCACTTCCCACTCATAGATGCTCAGTCCTTCAGGCTCTATTGGCAAGGGTGAAATCTGGCTCACCTAGGGACTGCTGTCTCCCGCACATTCTGAAGGATGCATTTTCGGCCCTTTCTCCCCCTATTCTGACCTTCCTAAATGAATCCTTATCCCAGGGCAGGGTCCCCAAAGCCTTCAAGGATGTTGTCGTAGTCCCCCTCCTAAAAAAACCAGGAGTGGACCCCCAAAATCTCTCCAATTACAGGCCCATCTCTTTGCTTCCCTATCTGGCAAAGGTCCTTGAAGCTCATGTAGCAACGTGTCTGTCTAACTTTGTTGAGCAGTCTGACTACTTAGACCCCCATCAAGCAGGGTTCCACCCTGCTCACTCCACTGAGACAGTAATCCTTGCAGTACTGGATGCCCTACGTGAAAATGCTGATAAAAGAATCCCTTAGGCCCTGGTCCTTCTAGACCTTTTGGCCGTGTTTGACACGGTCGACCATGCCATATTAATGGACCGTGTCAAACAGGATGGCATCTGCGACTCAGCCCACAGTTGGATCAGGTCCTTCCTCAGCAACCGCACCCAAGCGGTACGCCTAGCCCCTTTCACTGCCCCTAAGCTTCCCATAACAGGGATCCTCGCTGTCCTCTTTACTGTTCAACTTATATATGATACCCCTGATTCAGTCCTTGAAGGAACATAATACTATCACCTTTAACTATGCGGATGATCTCCAGTTGATCTTCACAATAGACAACTCCCCTGAATCAATTTGGGATTTCCAGGGTACCATGCTTCACATTCAACAGTGGATGGATCATAACCATCTGAAGCTTAACCCTGGTAAGACCGAGCTAGTCTTGAATGGGCACAGCCAAAACCTTTGGGGACCTCACTATTGGCTCCTCCCACCCCATCCTCCTCGGTCAAAAGCCTAGGGGTTATCCTCAATAATGACCTATCTCTAAAGACCCAGGTAGGCACGGTTGTGTCCTCCTGCTTCTTCCAGCTTCGCAGGATCAGGAAGATTAGGCGCATGCTCACCCACTCGGCCCTGATCCAGGTTGTAATAGCCCTGGTACTGTCACGCCTGGATTATGCCAACTCTATATACCTGGGCCTTCTGCTCTTCCTCAGCAATCGCCTCCAACTGGTCCAGAACCAGATCCATCAGCAACCGCAATGGCATTCTGCCAGGCCTCTGCTAAAAAACCTCCACTGGCTCCCCATCCCCCAACGCACTGCGTTTAAACGGCCTGCATCATCTTTAAGTCCCTTCATGGCCGCAGCCCTAAATTCATCAATTGCCTTCTTCCGAGGTACATTCCCACCCGCAACCTCCGCTCCGCCAACCTTCAACTCCTAGCCGTCCCGTCTTTTAAGCTTCACCATCAGGGCGGACGCAGGTTTGCGACTCTGGCTCCCAGATTATGGAATTCCCTTCCGTTGGAAATCCGCTCCTGCAACAACCTCCCAAGCTTCAGGAAAATGCTTAAAAGATGGCTATTCACTCAGGCCCACAACTAACGCCTGCTTGGTCTTGGCACACACTAGAGCTAGTGCCATGAAACCTTCCGGTGATCGTGCGCTCTATAAGAAATTATTAACATAACATAACATAACAATGGGAGGAGTGAAAACCTACAACAACGACCTCTGGTACCGCCAGTACTCGATCATCCAAACAGTGCGCGCACAGGTACTTCTGTCAGGTGATACCAATCCTGGCACCAGGTCCACACGTTACTCACTATTTCATCCTCAGACATCACGTCAGCTGCGCTGGCAAGGTCGAGGGTCATAACTTGTGATGGAGGCCATGATGGGTGCTGTGTCTGATCTGTCCCGGGACTGTGGTGAGTCCGCTGATCAAAAAACAACTGGAAACAAGAAGGACATAGTGCTGACTAAGGGCTCTGGTTCGGTTACCTGCGGAATAGTCTTTACAGTTCCCGACTTTGCCACCTCCTCCTGCTTCACTCACAAACATCCGCTGCCGGTCTCAGAGCACCGATGGCACAAAAGGAAGTGAGGACTATATCCTCAAGGCAAAATATGCTGCAAACCAATTAAAATAGAATTAAAGGCAGCGTCCGGATAGAGTTAAAGGCAGCTTCTGACAAATTATCGGCAGAAAACTGCCACTAAAACAGCGATAATGGGCTTGATAATATGCTCTATGGAATTCCAATTGAAGCCCATGTTAGATGTCCTTCATATCTAACATGGGCTTCAATTGGAATTCCATAGAGCATATTATCAAGCCCATTATCGCCGTTTTAGCGGCAGTTTTCTGCCGCTAAAGCGGTGATAATTTTTTTGCCGGTCTTGATAATATGCCCCTAAGAGCGAGTCAGCAAGGTCAGTGAATATAAGAGAAAACATCGAGCAGAATGCAAAAAAAGAAAACTAAGAATATCTTAGGTTAAAAAGAGGGGTGAGACAGTGACAGAGAAATAACACAGCCCAGAGAATATGAGGGAGCTTTAAAGGCCATAACTGAAATAGGCAGCGACTCCTTGGTTGGGGTGGAGGGGCCCCTACAGGTAAGATACTAAGGCAGATTGCCTGTAGTGGTGGACACAGTAAGTACTGCTCCTGCCACATGCAGCCTCTGACTGACGTCAGACAGTATTTTATTCTGCACTGCTCCCACTCCATCACAAGTTCTAAACTCACATCAGAAATAATTGTCCTCGTAAAACCAAACCTCTGACGGAAAATTAAACAGAGGGTGAGGGAGGCTTTAAATTAAAACAGTGCAGTCGTTCCTGGAGATCCTACGAGAAATCCTGCACCGTGGGTGTGGCAGGGCTCAGTCCTTACCACAGTGTACAAGACAAACTATCCCAGCACACTCTTTTTACAATACACATATAGTAAATTACTTGTCTACTATTCTCCACTGTACTGCCCTATCAGAATGTTCCATGACATCATAGAATGCCTGAGTGCCTCTCTGTGTTAGAGAGTCAGTTAGTCAATTCAGGCTGAGCTGTTAGGAGCCTGCTCCTGGTGGGGCTGTCTTTGTACCATCTATCTTCTCCTACTATCCTGATCTCCTATGCTGGAACTAAGCTACTAATAAAGAAGTAACCTACATGTACATATGGACTCTGTATCTTCCTTTACAACAATTTAGGCGACGATCTTGAACCTACGCAAGCAGTAAGGAGTAAGGACAACTAAAAAACTAAAGGACAAGGAACCAAGGACATTAAAGACTTTCAAAACGTCAATTGGATATCAGAGAAACGCCCTGGACAGCCCCGCCAGTGTCCTGTACCATCTAGACAGCCTGCAGTCTGGGCGTTTGTCAATGATGAGCCTGCTGCCTTCTGGAAGACGTCTGAAGTAGTCTCTCCAGCATCGGACTTTCTTCAGACATGTGGAGTTTATCTACCTTATCTGGCCCTCAATCTAAGTGGGAAGGGTTGTGGCCTGACAGTTAGTTTTGCCTACATTCATTGTGAACTATTTGTGAGTCTTGGCAGTGTTACATGTGTGGGAGTTCCTCCAACTGCCCCTCACGGGTCGTGTCAACCTACTTTTGGTCGCCCTGAGTGTGGAAGTACTCGAGAGAAACATAGAGCTTTGCAGAGGAACCAAAAGTATGGGTCGAATTTGCTTGGATTTTCAACGCACTGGCGCTGCGCCTTGGAGGAAGGCGTCTTGTTTCGTGAGCGTGAAACCTCCATGTCAGCGGGGGCAGAAATCGTGTGTTATGCAGTGAGTTGTGCGGTGTGTGCACATAGTTTACTTTGTTTTTTGGAGTTGCTTAAAAGTGGTGGTGTTACACACTTACAGTTAAACTGCTACTGTTCAAATATCTCCCACCATGCGCATACTTCAACACGCGCAGACTTACCTTCATGCCTCCTATGACGTTCGCATCTCTTTCAAGCTGCTTACTGTGGTCTGCGTTGTGGTGCACACCCTTGCCGATAGCCATCCGGCGTGGCGTCAAAATGCGTGCTGCCATTTTGTTTGGAACTCTTCTTTTTCCATGGAAATCTTCACTGTGGTATACTTATCTTGCCAACCGCGTTACTAATAAAGTTTTGCGGACAACATATTACCAGCCACACAGTTCTCTCTTGTGTTCAATGAGCGGCGTGGCATAAAAAGCGGAGGATGTTGCGCCTTTTGGAACTTTTGGCTCACGATCAGGTGTGTGACTTAAAATTGCACCCTCCAACGTTGTCACATTTTATTTTAATGGCGCAATTCAGCGAGTGCACACTGAAGAAACTCAAATGTTTTTCATGGTATGCTGGTAGCTGCGGGACTTCTTTGGTTGGAGACCTCGGGTGAAAAACCGATCACCGGTGCCTAACATTTATCCTTGCCTTTACTCACATAGCATTTCTTGTATTGGTGTGTAAGGGGCATAGGGAACTCATTACCTCAATTCATGTTTTAACACTCTGTCTTGAGCGGGCGTTTAATGCCCCAATGCTCCAACTTTGTTTTGAAGAACGGTGTGTTGTCTGACTAAACTTGGAGTGTACCCTTTTCTTTTGGGGAGGTTGTGAGGGTGTTTTGTGCCCATTTCAGACTTACCATGTGGTGTACCCTTATCAGGGGAGGTTTTTAAGTTTTTTTTAGGGTAATGTATACCTTTTGGTCTACCCTGCCATGGTGAGGTCTGTTGTTCCCTTGGCGTTTTGTCCCCTCATTCTGTGTACCTTCTGGTGTACCCTACTTTGGGGGAAGCTGTTGGGGAGGTTGTGGGGGTAATCAATGCCTCTAATTTAGTTTTCACTTTTCCAGTGTTAGTACTCTGTGGTGTACCCTATTTAGGGGAGGTGGTAGTTTTGTTGTGTTATTTTTCAGGGTTACTACCCTGCTTGTGGTTTTGTCGCTAGTGGGTAGTCAATGCCCGTATCAGTTCCCAGGGTGAGCACCCTGCAGTGTACCCTTATAGGTTTACCCTACTTAGGGGAGGCTGTGTGGTATGTGCGTAGTCAATGCCACATATTATTTTTCCAGGGCTAGTACTCTGTGGTGTACCCTATTTAGGGGAGGTTATGTTGTTTCTAGGGTGTCTACCCTGTGGTGTACCCTATCTAGGGGAGGTTGTTTTATTTCCATGGGTTAGTACCCTGTGTTGTTCCCTATTTTGATGGAGGTTCTTTGGTCGGTTCCTAGCGTTATCAAGGGTCTTCCTTTCATGTTGACATTATGCTCCGGTCGAAATCCATCTGCATGAAACTCGTGGCCAAGGGTTTCACACTTGTACGACTTTGAGTGAGAAGCTTCTCTCTAGTGTTTAGACCTCTTAACGGATTTTAAGTGTCAGCATGCCTTCTACCAGGGAAACTTGTGAATCTAACCCCTTTTGTACCTTTCTATTGGAGATGTTGTTTTCTCCCAAGGGTCAGTGTCTGCACCCACCTTTTGTTTAACAGGGTGTCTACCCTGTGGTGTACCCGTTTATGGGGAGGTTGTGTGGGTGACCACCCTTCTCTGTTGCCTTGTTTTTTTTTTCATCTAAGCCATGCTTTGTTTTTCCCTAAGGGAGGGGGATGGGGCGTGTAGTAATGTTATTTGCAATTTTAATGTATGCACTTATTTTTGCATCTTAACACATTTCTGTTCATGCCAGTGGAATTTCTGATACCTCATGCAATACACCTGTGGATATGTGCATCTCATTGTTGTACCTTCTTGCTAATGATATATTGAGGTATCTTACTTGTCTTTATCTTTATTTCTGCTGTTGTTCCCTAAGGAAGGAGGATGTGTAGTAAATTACTTGTCCACTATTCTCCACCGTACTGCTCTATCAGAATGTTCCATGACATCATAGAATGCCTGAGTGCCTCTCTGTGTTAGAGAGTCAGTTAGTCAACTCAGGCTGAGCTGTTAGGAGCCGGCTCGTGGTGGGGCTGTCTTTGTACCATCTATCTTCTCATACTATCCTGATCTCCTATACTGGAATCAAGCTACAAATAAAAAAGTATCCTACATGTACATATGGACTCTCTTATCTTCCTTTACAACAACACACTCCAACTTCGTGTTGCAATGAGCTATGAAAGAGGGGGGGGAGGGTGCATTTTAAAATAACACAGGAGTGTCCTGCATGGATTCTATATAAAGACTCCCACAGTCTCGGACTGGGACTCCATCACTAGGGACAGTAGACAGAGAGCTAGAATAAGAGGCTGGCATAATAGCCAGGAAACCCAGGCTGAGAGGGGACCACTCCAACGTCAACATGAGTGCCTCTGATCCTTCCAAAGAGACCTCACGGTCATTCAAACCAGGATATCCCCCAATGGATGGAGCTGGAACCATGCCTGGTGTCAATGCGGCATGTGAGAGCCCACCCTACAACCCAGGTTACCCCTACGGACACAGCGCGGTGGTGACGACCCAGCCAATGGTGATTGTGGCCCCGGCACGTGCGTACGAGACGGACTACCTGGGCTGCTCGATTTTCACAATGCTCTGCTGCTGCCTGCCCATCGGAATAGGGGCTCTTATCTACTCCATCAAAGTAACAATGATCTCTCCCTGTGCTTAAAGTGGGATCAAAAAGTCGGGGCAGAGGTCCTTAAAAGGGGCGTGGTCCAAAAGAAGCATTACTAGGAGCACTTCCAAGAGGCTATTCCTATGTGATTAAGGGTGTGGCTTAAAACTTGTAAACTAAAACCCTGTGCTTCACACGGAGTGTCACCTGTTTAATATGTTGGTGTCTTCTGTGAGTTTTCTGTTATCGCATCCAGAAATATCACATAGGAGCAAACATATTTAATGAAGCAAGACAAAACCTATTGGCTTTGGAAATTATCGTTAGCTGTACCAAATAAATAAATAAGTATATATGAACTAGAATGCTGGGTTGTACAAGGTAGTGCCTTGAGATGTAAATAGGTGAGTCTTGAACACTTTCCTAAGAAAGGAGTGGTCCTGATGGATACTGTGATGTTCCAGATTCTGGGTCAGTGGTCGAAGTGGGGGGAAAAAAAGTAGGGGAACTGTGGGCGGAGAATCAGAGGGCGGGAATAACCTGTGGATTGGGTCAGTGGGCGGAGTCAGAGGTGTGGCAGAAAGAGCAAAATATCCCAATTTTTAGTATTTGTTTCCCCGTTCACTAACCGGTTACAGCTTATAACGTTATTTAATTTAACCAATGGATACACAGGTTTATTTAAGGTTTAATATGAGTTATTTACATTAAAATACATTCAGAAAGTGGGATACGTTTCCAATCACAGAATGTCCCAAATATCCTTAAAAGTGGAATAGCAAGCCATTTGTCTCCCAGCCATGGAGTTTCTGTCATCAGAACTTCTCCTCCCTTTTTCCACAAAAGCAGTTCAAACATGAATGTCAAAATATCCTGGCTTGCAAATGTTTTCCACATAATTATGGCTCTGCCATATTTACCATATAATACATCCTCTGCTGCATAATCTGACGATTTTAACTCGTAAATTGTTTATAGCTCAAACGGATCAAATATTCCTAAGAAATGTGACTTGTGCTCCCGTGAAGTGGCAGGTCCTTTGCAAAGGTTGACTGGACACCTTGCTCACTGCTGCAGTTGTATGTTCCCCTGGTACTAATAAGGAAAATCTTTGCAGAGACTGTTAGCATGTTTAAAAATGACAAAATAATAAAGTATCAGAAAATGTACAGCACCACTAACACCAGTGCAGGGTGTCAGAGCATTTTACATCACACATATTACACAGAGACAATCAATCATATGTGTGTAAATCACTGTATAGGAAATGTTACATAAGACAAAGGACTACAAGGTGTAGGAGTCACAAGACAACCATACCAGTAGGCAGCATAGTTTAGTAGTGATTGGTCTGGAGAAACACAAACTCAGAATTTAAAATGTAATACCATGGTTGGTGGTTCTCTTTAACAGTCCAATACTGGCCCAGGGCCTTAAAGGTAGAGAGGTACTTCCACAACGGAAGTGGGCATGGATACGTCCTTCCTAACAGTAGCCAAAAACAAAGTGAGTATCCAACCCAATTGAAATGTCCAAAAAATTATTAATCCTCAGGTAGTGGCCTAATTTCTTCTAAATGCAGTGGTTCGATACTACCAATAGTGGGAGCACAACCTGTTTGTCAAATTCCCCCCCACACACTCTAATCGTGTCATGCTCCTAGAGAGAGAACTAAGACCCTATGATGATGCTTTTCATGTAACTACTGAAGCGGAAAACACCTACAGTTCAGGAAGTATAAGAATAGCTGATACGTTTTCTGATTATTTGTGTGCTTTGAAAGGGAGTCAGTGATCTTTAGCAGCCAAACGTGTGACACTTTGAGTGATGCTTTTTTGTGTGCAGGTTTATATAGAGCAAACTCGACCCAAAGGTATTGGATCGCTTTACATGGGCACCAGTTACATACACAAGGACACATCCTTTTTTTGCTAAGCAAGGGGAGATTAAGTGATTTGTGAAGTTGCTGAGCCGACGCCGAGGCTCGAACCTGGTACTCCGGCTCTAAAGTCAACAGCTCTGGCCATGAGACCCATGCGTTGTCACAAATAACCAGCATTTACAATGCAATAGGTCTCGCATTTACAAGACTTTGAGCTATTGGCATTGTACATGGTAATACCTTTTATTTGGGTTTTGAAAACCTGCATGCGGTGCCTTAACACTCATTTTGTACTTATAGCTGTTAACTTCAATAGGTCTCGCATTTCCAAAAGTTAATAAATATAACTGCAAAGTGAGTGTTAAGGCACAGCGTGCAGGTTTTCAAAACACATAAATAAAAGGCATTGTTATTTACAATGCCAATAGTTCAAACTCTAACAAATGTAGGCCTATTGCATTGCAAATGCTTGTTTCCAATAGGGTTACTCTCCTCATCAACAGCAAACACAGGCGGATTAACACATGGAATCCATCTTCCTCCCAAGTTAAAAAATATAAGGCCACTCCAGGATCATAGCACCTTTTTCAGCCACAAATACTTCCTACCAACAAACTTTAACTCAGCTTGCGTTACCCCAGTCATCGGAATCTTATGACTATAACTGCCTGGTGTTATGTTAGTATTCTCCAGCTTTCTACCCAGCCACAATTGTTCAAACACTGTTTTACTCATTATGGTGTACCACGCACAGGAGTCCATCATAACTTTAACCTGTACTCCATCAATGCTCAATAAACAACTGTGCAAAGTCATGCACTTCCTATGGCGTTCCTCCCTCTGGATGCTCAACACTACTCCCTGCATGCCATAATCATCCCCCAGCACTCCTCTGCAACAAAATTAACTTTCTTCCCCATGTTTTTGCAAACACGAGTGAAATAAATGTTTTCTTACAAGTCCCGCACACCGTGGCAAATACCGGACACAGTTACACTCAGCTGTATGAAGCCGCTCAAAGTCACCCTGCATGGCTTTGAGTGGCCTTATAAATCATGAGTAAGGCGACGCATTCCATGGGTGTTGCGGTGGGTATTCCCATGCAGCACCCATGGAATTGGGATTTGATGCTGCCCAAGATTTACAAAGTGATATAAACCTGGGAAAGCATCATATTTATATGCCTTCTGAAGTGAGGTAATGTCTCCTCGTTAGGTCTCGCCTAGCGGTGCAGCGCATGCGCTGCTCGCTTTGCGAGGCATGCAGTATACACTGTAGGTGAGGGACGCCCCGCCCACTCTCCCGCCCACTTTTTCATTGGCTTGTGACTTTTTGCTTTGTAAATGCTGCATTCAGATTGGTTTAGAGGCTGCTAGTCCCGCCTTATGACGGCCATGTCTCCTTCCACGGCTATTGGCCCCTTTACTGCGTGTTTTGTAAGCACTACTTTGTCCCCGTGCCATCCCTCCCGCTGTCCGAGCCTTCTCTCCCACCCCCCACTTCCGTTGTTCGTGCCTTATTAACGCCTGCCCACCCGCACTCCCGTTTGCCTTATGCGTTGTGGGCGGGGAAAGGTAGGCACACTGGTGCAAGAAGGCAGGACATTAATACCATGGAAGCGGGAGCCTACCCCGCATTTTTGTTTTGTTTATGGAAAATGCAGCGTCAACAAAAACGCCGCAACCCGAGTCGGAAGTCAGGTGAACTTCCTGGACATAGGCGGGGCCTTGCAGGAAGACAACGTCCCAAGAGGAAGTAGGCGCTCGTGCCTGGTTGGGGGCGTGGCTTAAAGCCCGATGCAGAGAGACCCGCTTGTGGCTGTGAAAGCGGCGTCCGTGCAGCTGTAGAGACGGAGTCCGAATTACAGTAAGCATGTATTTTTTTTTTACTTACGTTTGCAGATGCAGGGGGCTGGTGCGCACAAGGCAGAGCAGTGTTAACAGCTCGCCCCGGTTCACTGGCTTCACGGGTGACTTCTGGCTTGTAGATTAAAAAAATCTGAATGAATGCTGCGAACGGGCTCACCCGAAGTGAACCTGGCTTCCAAGTCAGCCTGTCCAGAGTACACCAGCAGCCATCAGAATCCTACTCTCCTGTTGCGGGCGATGCCGCTGGGAAAGTCGGAGTAAGTCAGTTGTTGGGGCCGCAGCTACCAGCAGGCGCTATATCAGAATTGCTGTAAAGATGTAAGTGACTGGAGTGAGGTTTGTTACTCCAATGCTTATGTGGCTATTATTGCTTTGGTCACAGTCCAGTCCGTCGCATGGCACTAACTCATTTTTGGCGTTTTCACAGTTTACGGCGGGAGGCAGAGACAGCACAAGCAGCGAAGCAGGAGGAGGTGCACTTGTTGTGCAATAAGAGCTTGTATTGTAGTATTTAGTTGTGCTCTTACCAGACTAGGATGAGTAAAGTGGCTTGGCTCACCTATGAGGAACCTTCAATCCTGCGAGGTAGCTCACCTGCTGGGCGGTGCTTGGGGCGCCAGGCAGTGAGCGTGACTGACACATGTCCCTCGCACCGGCTGTTACCTCTTCTACCTCCCACACCTTACCTAACTTGCTGTGCTGCGTCCAAGACCCTGCGTCGGTGTCCTAAAACCAGTCGGATCTGCCTGTGGCTGAGTCTGAGATAATCTGCCAAAACCACGCTGAGGCTGATGGCTGGGGTGAGGCGAACCAGTTTCCTGACTCCTTGCCGCTCCACGCTGCTTTAGGTGGTACAAGCCTGCAGCCCTCTCGTGTAACGTGTTGTATCACCCCCAAGCCTACTGCTACAGTTCGCAGAACGGGTCGGCGGGTGTGGTACAGGTCCAGGTGAAAGGCTCCTCGCTCCCTGCTCGCTCATTCGCTGCTCCCAGCTACTTCTGCTGCTCCCAGCTACTTCCGCTTCGATGCCACATTTAAATCCAGTACATCTCACTTTATTATTTGTCGAGAAATGGCAGTGGAGGCTGAGAAATGATGTAACATGTTTAAAGTAGGCAAGAAGAATAAACCATGTCACGCAGCAGAAAATAACAGTGTTACCAGTGCTTTTGCAAAGATACCAGAACATATATATCTATTTTTCCTATTGCAGCCGAATTTATTGCTGAATGATTTAAACTGAAGCTCGTCTATCCAGAAGAGAAAAAAAGTGATTGCCGGCGGCAGTGCTTTAAGGTGCCCACCAAAACAGAGCCGAGAGAACAATGGTGAGGTGAATTACAAACAGGCGCCGCCTCATTATCCCGCGTTAGCCTCGGCTGCGCGACCCTAACAGGATCAACAGTGTCAAAATGAGCCTTTCCCGATCCCGGCAGTGCAGCCGCTGCGCCGCGTTTCTTTCCCCTTCCCCCTCAGGGCAGCATGGAACCAAAATATCGAGTTTCAGGCACCGGATTTCTTTTACTGCTATTGTTCTACACATGGGCAGGGTTCTTGTCTCACCTCCCCATCGCTCTGGGTCACTGTGACGCATTCTAGCTGTCAATGTCATCCCAGATTTTACAGTAATAATCTGCCCCAGTGTTGAGCAGGTGTTACTGGAGGGGTCCTTGGAGGCAGAGAACCGGGCTCGGGTCCCGGATGGTTTCTCTAAACTGGACGTGTAGCGCAGCAGGTATTGGGGAGGGGACCCGGGTCTCTGTTTGGTACCAGAACACAGTATAGTAACTGACGCGCGCTCCACTGCTCAGAGCGCAGGGCAGTCTGGCCGCCTGTCATGGAGTCACCGACACTGACTGAGGACGACTTGGTCAGCGCAGGCAGAAACCAGGAACTTGCAACATCAAGATTAGAACGTAATCTACGGGTCAAGAGGAGCAACATATCCAGTTGTGATTCATTATGGTTTATAAACAGATGTACGGAAGTATACATTGATTTATGTATTTAGAACTATTAGGAAACCGTGCGGAGCACGTGCTTCCCTCACATGCTTTACTTACCTGCACAGAGGATGCTGAGCACGAGGAGGAGCGAGCTCAGGACATGATGATGCATCAGCAGAGCTCTGACTTCTAATGCAGACAAATATCTGGGTGGGACCCTCCACTCTTCCTTAAACTGTGGCAGAGTTCGGGACCAGCCCCCTCCATGTAAATATGCTCACAGAGCATTAAACAATGCAAACCTGGGACAATCCCTGTCATCAACCGGTATAGCTAACCCATCTAGAATTTAGATGCAGACAGCATAAGAAGAAACAGTCTTGTAGGCTTTACGTCAAACACGTGTGGAACCTTACCTTCACCCTCAATTAACCAGCACCCCCATATGCACTTTTTTTCTTCTTGCCATAGTGGTAAACTGTTGTGTCTATAAGTGCTTCATGGCGCTTTACGTAATAATGAAAATCATCAGCATGAAGTCAAGATATAAAGGAAAGAAACATGAGAACACCACGCATTGCACAGAGCAAGGATTGCAAAAAGCCACAGGGTCTGAAAGGGCACTCATGAGACAGACCAGCGCCTTCACTGTGTGTCAAGCAAGCACTGACCTCACCAGAGGTGTCTGGAATTCACCTTCCAAAGACAACTTTTAAAAACTCTAACACAGCAGATCTTACTCCAGCACAAGTTCACTTAAAAGTCGCTAAAGAAAAGACACTAGTGTTCGAGGCAGTTAATGAAGTCTGGCTGTGCGATTTCACATGGCCTATTAGATTTGAGTGTAAATATATATTTTTTCACTTCTACATTCCACTTCCTTCCAAGCTACCACCCTTCATCTCTCAGTCTCCGTTCTGACCAGGGCATTAAGCGGGTCTTGCTCACAACCAGCAGTTCTAACAAGCATTTGCATGCAACAGGTCCCACATTTACGCGAGGCAACGGCAGCAGAGGCAGGCACTACCTCAGCCCTCTTTGCAGCTCTGGCATCACCTGTCTCCTTGAAAAGGAAAAGAAGAGCTGAAGGACCTCATGACAGACAGCCTAGTTCCTCGGGTGCAGCCTGGTGTATTCTTAGCCTTAGGGTTCCTCTGCAGAGCAACCCGTTCACTTTAGGAATAAGAGCGCCAATTAAAGGTTCCTGTGATTTATAGTGCACCGCTTGCAGGCGTCATCACCGTGCCCAGGAGCTGTGCAGGGCTCGCATCTGGTGTGCACCACATATTAGGCATCCACAGCAAGTCTAGTACTCGTGGCATTCTTTGTTCTTTACACCATACCCTATAGCAGTCACAGTGCTGTGGTACCACCACTGTGCTTGAATATTGTTGCTAGCAGTAGATAGAGTACGTGTGCAGAAGCCCAGTCAGTGTTTCAAAATCTCTGTGTAGCAGTGTAGTGAATGTGCTGCAGTGTAGTCTGTTCTACTATAGAGTGTGTGCTATACATTTCTACCATTACACACACAGTAGGAAGTCACTAGACAATGATATATTTTTCAAAACTTGTATTTTTGGTGATATGACCAACGAAGGCCCTGATTTTATATCAAAAACAGAGCTTTGGACTATACCACAGCGCGCCATGCCACATAATTCCACTTCACAAATCCACTCCACGTCACATAATTCCACGTCACACATTTCCACAATTTACAAATCCAATCCAACCCACAAAATTCCACTACACACCACACACATACACTCCATAACGCATAATAAAAGACCTTGCCATTTACAATACCAATGGCTCTAACTCAGAAAAATGCGAGACCGATTGCATTTCCAATGCTTGTTTTTTTCCCTTTTCCCTGTGTGCTACATTCTGAAGCACAGATAGAAAGCAGAAAAAGCCTTGTAGGGTTGTTTTTGTGCAGGAAGGTGCCCCTTGCTGCACAAAAACAATCCTGCCTGCAACAGAGAAACCCTTGCACTACGTTGGCACTAGGCTGCAAAAATTGTGCCAGCGCAGGCAGAAAGGCCAGGAATGCACAGTATTTCTTAAATGTGGTGCATTTTTGCCCTTTTTGGAGCCCTGCCTTACGCTAAAATCCTTTAAATGAGGCCCTAAGCTTCTACAGAATCAAACAAAGGAAGCTGGTGGGATGGGGTGAAGGGTTCTGTGACAGGCAGGCCTATGGTTTAGGGCAACGAAGATTACCAGTACGTAATAGGTTCATTATTTTTAGGGTGAAAAGTTATCAGTTTGAGAAGTGTAGGAAGGCATTCCTGCAGATCATTTGCAGAGGTACATCTGTGTTCTATTACTGAGTAAGTGAGATAGAACTTGCATTTACATTTGACAGCAGGCAGGCTCAGGCTGTGGAGGTGTCTTTCAACACAATGTTGTAGATTTTGTGCAAAGCTCTTCATTGCTTACACATTATCAAGGATGCATTATGCTTGCTTTAGGATAGAGAGCATTTTCACTAGCCTAGCCAGGAGGCCATTGTTCCTGGTCCAAGCAAGGAAAGTGGGCCATTAAATTGCTGTTGGTGTCATAAAAATGCAGTCGTGATACAGGCTCATGGGGCACACGTGACACTGGACCTGCTGCACCAATGGTAGATACAACCTACATCGTTTAGAAGGGGGTTAGAAGTTGCCAGGTTGGTTGATGTGTGTCAGAACTCATCGTAGGCGGTATACTGTCTCAGTTGTAAAGTGTTTGAGAAAGGCGCGACCGGGTATGTATCTGACACCTGCTTCAGTATTTTGCACCAGGCGCTAAATAGATTACATTTAGTGGTATTTGATTTCACCCTAAACTTGGGAAGAATTGCACTCTTTGGAGAGGGTACATGTGTGAGGCAAAACCACCTGCTTTGGTGTGATGCTTATTACACAATGCCAAAGTGTCCCATTTACTAGTGACTGAATTGTTTTTTCAGAAGCCTGGTGGAATGCATGTTTTTGTGGTGGCTCACAATTTCTATTCAGTAAGCAGGAGGAGTTCTAATTGCTGGTAGAATTGTGAAGGTACATAGGAAGTGGCTGCATGCATGTGTAACAGGCACAGCCCCCTTTGTCTGCTTCTTCACTGTATGGTCTTTTCTGTCTTACAGACATGAGATGCCAATAACAGCAGGGACGCTACTCGGGCTCACAAGAAATCCCGCATGGCGCTGACTCTCAACAATGTTGCTCTTGGAATCCTCATTACTTTCACAGCATATGTTATATACCTCAAAATCACCATTGGACAGCCCACCACCAACCAGCAGAATGGCTGATACAGAGCACAGAACATTGAGGGTCTCATTTACAAGAGGACTGCGGAACCGGAGCATCCCTTTTTTGAAGCTCCTGTGGCCGGGCTTCTTAGTCATATCTATGAGGCGATGCAAAGCAACTTTGCCTGGCTTTTCATGGGCTCGTAGATATGGAGTAAGGCAAAGCAGCGCAATTTGCTGACGAGTTCCATGGTGGTGGCGCTGGGCGTTCCCATGCAAACCCCCATAGATTTTGAAGCATTCCCAGATTTACAAGGATAAATATCTTTATTTCGCCTAGTTTGTCCTCTTTCTATGTGTGCCGCATTCTGCATCACACATAGAAGGAGAAAAATGTCTCCATTGATTGTTTTTGTGCAGGAGAGTGTCGTTTCCTGCACAACAACAATCATTCCTACAATGCAGACACCCTGCGTGCTTTGGTGCCAGACAGCCAATTGTGCACTGGTGCACTGGAAGATACGGCGCATTCCTGCCCTTTTCTTTTGATGCAGGGCAGGGCAGGGCAGCGCAGCAAAGTGACTTCCTGTGCTGCCCTATGTCAAATACTCATAAACGAAGCCCTAACTATCCGCAGCTACTTTCTCAGGAAGCAATCTCTGCAGTTTTTTTAATGTATATGCAGAAATTGTAAAATGATTTTTTCTTAATAAAATGATGACATCTATCACCATTGCATTTCCAAATGCGAGCTATGGAGTCTCTCTTGGTACATTGACAAGCAGAGCCTATGTATGGTCAGACGCAGAGGTACATATGAAATCACCATTCAAAAGCCTTTGTTGAATGTGGAGTATTATATTTATATTTGTTTATTAGTGTAACCCTTCTACATGAATTGCTGTACATAGTTACAAACAATAGCTTCAGTGATGGAAAGGTGCTTGGTTACATTAAATACTTTAGCACTGGACATTGTGAATGAGAGATAAAAGGCAAGGTTTATCCATAATAAGGTATTTTTAGGTGTACTATAGGAAAGATACATAATAGCCAAGATTTACTAAGCTTTCACACACAGCAAGGCAGCAAGAGAACTTCCTGCACTACATTGTGTAAAAGGGAGGGAGCAGAAATAGATATGGTACATTTACACTCTCTCCTCGCCCTGGCGCACCTGTAGCAGCCCAGGGCCAGCACAGGCACCATTGTGCGATGGCGCAAGTTTGTCTGTGTTGTGGTTTTAATAGTTTTTGTGCAGAGAGAGATGCCAACCAGCACACAAGCTATCGTTTAAGGCTTATTCCTCTTTGTGTGTGTGCTGCAGAAAGCAGCATGCATGCAAGTTCAAGTAACAAGGAGAAATTAAGATAATTTTCCTCGTTACACCAGCCTCGGGTAGGTGTACCATTTTTTGCAAGCCAGGGTTTGCAGATTTTAGGTTTGCATCAAAATACATGGGAGGAGGCATGGGAACACCAATGCGCCCCCCATGTAACACCTCCTCTACGTAAAGTAATGCAAGGCAGCATTCAAGAGTGACATTTCCTCTCTTGCCTACTCCATATCTTTCAACCTCTCACACCTTTCAAAGATTGGAAACTGACGAACCATGTTGAGTCTTACTGAAGGAGATGCCAGACTGAGCTTATCAGTGGCTTGGCCATGGTTGTCCCACTGCTTGTTGGTCTCATCATCTGACAGCATGAGGTACTCCATCATGCATGGTAATAACCAGTCTGATGGAGTCTCGTTCCCTTAGGTGCCTCCTGCTGCCCTTGAGCAACAGAACACCTTTGGGGCTGTACAATGGAAAGCGGCCAAGAGGGGCAATGGGCATGCGTGCCTGCTTTGCAGGCCCCCGGGGCATGTTGGTATTACAGAAATGGCCTCAGACACTTCTGCGGCCCTTTCTGTAATACATATAGCGCTGGCACACTTATAGCAACAGCACCATCTACGGAGGGTGTTCCATCATTTGCATGGGGGCGCGTGCCCCATGCAAATGAGGGAATCCCTTTGCATCTGTGCCTGGGCCATATTATAGGTGCTGGGGCAGAGGAAAAGAAGCTGTCAGTGTGCCCTCTGATAGCACCTCTCATGAGGTGGGACCCCCCCAGATATCCCTTTCCAGGCAGGTGCAGTCACTAACTGCACCCCCCAACAAGGGGATTTCTAATCCCCCTTAAAAGTACAGAAGGGTGCCGCCAGCACAGTGAAACACAGAGTGCCTGTTTCAAAACTGTCCTGTATTTCACTTGAATGCGCTGTCCCAAGGGCAGCACGACTTTGCGGCTGCCCTGGGGGCAGCACATTCAAAATAATATAGCTCACTCTCCTTGTTTGTGCAGGGCTCATCTTTTGAAAGGTTCACCCGGTGCAAACAAAGAGCGTGCCGTATTCTGAAATATGGCCGCAGGTGTTTGATGTCCCAAGACAGCTCAAACATTAAGCAGACGTCATCAAACAACCAAACATTCTGAAAAGCCTATGGTTGGTAATTGATTGAGATGGTAAAGATAACTGCCTTTTTTCTCAACACTGGTAGCTCCCTTTAAATGAAAGCAAATGAAGAGGGAAGCCTTTTCCCAGTACTGTGACATCACCGTGGTGTAAAAGTACTTTCAATGTTCACAGCTGCGAAGTGTCAGAGGTTGGAAATAGCCCTAACTTTTCACTGCTATCATCTGTATTTGCTTCATCCTCATGCAGGACATACCGATGCTTGATTGATTGACCGATCATTTCTAGTTTGCACTCAAATTCAGAAACTGTATATCTTTAATCATGGATTTATAAAGTTATTCCTGAAGAGGGATGTTTGTACTAAAATGACGTTTTGTATATTTTTGTTTTCTTTTTCTAAACTGTAGTTGGCGTGCATTATTGTAGTACAATAAACTAATCACCAAACATAGTGAGTTTTACAGTTCCTACAAAACGCAATTTAAAAGCTAAGTGAAAATACACTTACACAGAAGTTCAGATTTCTGATCTTTGGATCTCACTGCCAGTGCATCGTCTTCATGCCCTCAATCAGTGCTGTGATCATACTCGGTATGTTCGGATAGTGTTATCCGCCAGCCACAAGATCCTTCACTTTAACAGCACCGGACTCCGTGCCGACACATGCTGATCACTGTTAAACAGCAAAATCCAATCTTAGTTATTAAGACACTATCAGATCCAAGTTTGCTGGCTACAGGGCAAAAAGATTCCACTGGGCCTCACCAGTGGGGACTGTGGCTCAGTGGAGAAGTGTGGCTCAATGATTAGAGCGGCAGACCCTGATGCAGAGGTCTAGCCCGGGACCAGGGTTCAATTCCCCGCCTCGGTGGGTCTTGGGCTCAAAATTCCACGGACCTGATAATTCTCGCCTCGGTGCCATTCCAATCATGGAGTCCCACTCTGCAACTCTGGCCAATAGCTTGCTTAATCTCCACAACGGCCCCCACAACGCTAAGGACGCCTGGCCTCCACCTTGGGGGTGCCCAGGAGTGGACGCCTCACAGGGAAAAGCCAGGATGGGTTCCACAGTGGTATTTGTACAAGCGCCTTGAGACCCTTGCGGGTGAGTAGTGCGCTATACAAGTATCAATTTTACTCATGAGCACAACCGCCCCTTACCTCTGGCGTCCAGCGTAGTATGCTCTGTAAAGCAGACCAAGTACAACCCCTTCAGCAGTTGACTCTGCAATGGTGAGCAGTCACCGGCTTCTCAGGGAGATAATGTGGGGATGCATCAAGCTCACCCAGCAGTGGAACTATTGGTTGTCCAAGCCAGTGCTTGTCATTTATAAAGAGGAATTACTTTAACACACTCATAACATAGTACACACTATGCTATTCAGGTACTAATATCTAATGGTTTACTGGGTGTGTGTAGTGATTTCCATGTGAACAAATACTCTGGAAGCATTCAGAGTAGATTATCTATATTGCCAATCCACAGGACATTGTCATTACTCTCCAGGAGAGCGTAACATCTGCCTTAAACATTCTACACATAGATTTATATAGGTAGAACATGGAACTAACAATTGTAAGTTCTACCTTCTAGATTCTACAAAGAATACCAATGAAAGCAAGTGAATACAATTTGAAACATCTTACCATATACTGCACATCCTCTCCCTTACAAAATAAAAAAAAAAAAAAACTTCATTCACAAACAAAATCATTAAAACAAGATGGTTTCGTAATAATTCTCCCTCTGGAGGTTTTCAGCTCATTAGACAAAGAACAACCCTCAGTAACCAAAGTTTGACTGGTTGAGAGGCATCTTGTGCAATAACTTGAGAACCTGATGAAGTTCCTTCACCAGAAATTGGTTGAGAATTGTCTTGTGCTAAAGCTTGAGATCTTGGAAAAGAAAAACCATTGGAACTTGAACACAAATCACAATCCAACAGCCACCAATAATTTTTGTGAGGAGTGACAAAGTCAAATGAACTTTGGAAAACATTTTTAGTAAGGGCTAAATGACTCATAAGCCAAACTTCACCATTGTCAAGAATAACTATGATTATTTACTTTAATAACTTGATGAGGTTCGCTAAACCTGCTAACTCCTTTGTGAGGTTTTTTTTATAGTTTGACGCGAACCCATTGACCAGCTGAAAGATTAGTTTGTTTGCTACCATGCTTCTTATCAAAATAAACCTTATTTATGGATTAAGACATTCTAATGTGATGTTCAATACTATCCCAATCCCAATGAACACATTTGCTTCTATTCATCCAACTAGGATTCTCCTTTGAAAACGAGAATCCTACCCCTCATGATAGAGAAGGGACTGCAACTAAGAGAAGAATGACTGGTCACCCTGTAAGACCAAGTCCTTTTCATCAACTCATTTACCCAAGACAAGTTAGATTTATTAGAACGTTGAATAATCCCTTTAATAGTTCTGTTAATTCTTTCTACTACACTGTTCCCACTAGGATTATAAAGTGCAGAGAATTTTTGTTCAATACCAGAAGAACGTAAATACCGGACCATTTCAATTGATTTGAACTGAACTCCATTGTCTGAGAGGATGGATGCGGGAAAACCTTCCCTAAGAAACACATCATCCAAAAACTTGATAACAGCAAGGGAATTCACACTTTTCACAATACTCAACTCAAACCATTGAGAAAATATGTCAACAAGGACAATGATGTACTTGGTAGAACCATCTTGCCAAGAAATAGGTCCCATGAAATCCAAAGCAACTTCTTGCCAAGGAGCGTTCGGACAATGCAATGGGAATGAAGGTGGAGTAAGAGTTTTATGAGACTTGTCTGCAACTTCACAACTTACACAATCTCTAACAAATTGCTCCACAGCAGTATCTGCACCTGGCCACCAATACAAAGCTTTGAGTCTCTGTTTAGTGCGGGTGATGCCAGAGTTGCACATGGTGTAGGCACAAATAGTCCTTATACACAAGGCTGTCATAAAGATGTGGGCTCTAATGGCACTATTGTGATGTGCTTAAGAATATCATGACAAATGTGCGCTTTATAATTTTTCCAGCCCTGATGAAGCCGTAGGTTATCCCTACCACGGCGAAACGCGTTGGCAAAAGGGATTGGATGACCTGCGATATTAAAAAGAAGAGAATAACAAGAGCCCAACCGATTGTTGTCTTGTTTTGCAATTTATATTCTGTAAATTGAATGTAGAAGTGTTTGTGTGCTCCAGGAACATTGCTAAAAAAATTGTTCAATCCTTTGATTGAGTGTGGGAAGTAGGGTGTTCTCTTCCCTTATCTTTTGGATGCACCAAATCTATTCTTCTTGGAAGAAAAATGTAGTGCAATTTCTGTATGAGCGGCAACATATCCTTTACACCCTAGAGTAGTGAATACTTGGTAGAACCATCTTGCCAAGAAATAGGTCCCATGAAATCCAAAGCAACTTCTTGCCAGGGAGCGTTCGAACAATGCAATGGGAATGAAGGTGGATTAAGAGTTTTATGAGACTTGTCTGCAACTTCACAACTTACACATTCTCTAACAAAATGCTCCACAGCAGTATCTGCACCTGGACACCAATACAAAGCTTTGAGTCTCTGTTTAGTGCGGGTGATGCCAGAGTGACCATCATGACATAAACTAATTATTTTCTTTCTTAAGGTAGTGGGAGGTTCTACTTTATTTCCTCTCATCAGAAATTGACTATCAACACTCAATTCATTCCTCACCTCCAAGAATCCTCTGACTTCATCTGTAAGATTCTTTCTTTCAACATCAGACCAACCTTTAATAACCTTAGATTTGACATGAAGAAGAATAACATCCTCAGTTTCAGCATTTATCCACTCCAAACGTTCAATGCTCCCTTGTAACACATCAACATAAGAGACACTGGCAGCAGAAAACTCATTCCATGAATTACAAGCTATCTCAGTCAAAGGTAAAGCCATTCTGCTTCGAAAATCAGCTGTTCTATTTTTCACGCCAGGAACGTATCTAACAGTGTACGAAAAATCTTGAAGTCACATTGAAAATCTGGCGATTCTAGAAGTGGCTTTGTATAAACCTTCTGTAGTAAGAAGTTTACTTAAAGGTTTATGATCTGATCTTTAGACAAAATGCCTGCCCCATAAAACATTTCTGAAATGTTCCATAGCCCATAGGCAAGCTAAAGTCTCTCTTTCAATTACTTAATACTCTTCTTCTGAGAAAATGACCTAGACCTAAAAGCAATGACAACTTCATTATGATCTCCATTAATCTGAGTGAGCACAGCACCCAAACCTTTCAAGCTTGCGTCAGTAGTGACAAACATAACAGCAGATGGATCAAAACCTTGTAGATTGGGGGCTTTACTGATCGCATTTTTAATAGCTTGAAAAACTTGTTGGCATTCAGAGGACCAATCAAAACTGACTTTATTCTTTAAGAGTAGCCTCATAGGATGGGTTTTTTCTGAAAAGTTCTCGACAAACTTAGAGTAATAAATCTGCTAAGCCCAAGAATGATCGCAAATCATCCTTGGGGATGGAGCATCCACAATAGCACTAATAAGTTTAGATTTCGATTTGATACCATTGTGGCTTACCTCGTGACCTAAATAAGTTACACTGCGTTCAGCAAATTTCTATTTCAAAATTTCACCAGTGAGACCTTTGGACAATAAAACCTGCAAAACTTTTCTTAATCTGTCATCATGTTCAGGTTTATCATGACCCATTATGAGAATGTCATCCTGGAAGAAAGTAACCCCCGGCATATCACCAAATAACTGAGTCATTAACCTCTGAAATACAGCGGCTGCAGAAGCCAAACCTAAAGGCCTTCTGCGAAATTTGTAGCAACCAAAAGGGGTACAAAAAGAAGTGACGTTTCTGCATGACGGGTGTAGGACAATTTGGTGATATGCTGCGGAAAGATCGATGGTGGAAAACCACTTCGAACCTCTGGTCATGTTAAGCATTATATCAATCCTCGGAAGAGGAATTTGATCCACAGTGATGTTCTCATTTAGACTTCTGAGATGAACACATAAACACATTTTTCTGTTGGCTCGTCTAGCGACGAGTAACGGAGAAATCCACTCAGAAGCCGCAATAGGCTCAATAATACCTGCATCTTGTAATTTGTTTAACTCAAGTTTGACCTCCTCTCTTGCAATTAATGGAATATTGCAAACTTTGTGGATTTTGGGAATAGCAGAAGGCTTGACCCTAATAAGATGGGTGAAATCTTTAAGTTTACCAATTTTCCCATTAAACACTTCTTTAAACTCATCCAAAACACATTTTTTACGTTTTTTCACCATCTCAAGCTGCTAAAACTTGTTCTGGACTATTTGGGTCGAAGATAATACTTAAAGCTCTCTGGGCGTTCCACCCCAAGACTGAAGGACCATCAAATGCTACATACAGTTTACATAATACTTGTCTCCCTTTAAATTGAAAATTTAGTAAATTAAAACATAAGATATTTATTTTTTCACCTGTAAAACTTGCAGGATTGATGTCCGTAGGCTCTAAATGTGGACCTAAAACATTCACAAATTTGTCATCCCAAATGGAACGAGCAATGATTGTAAATGGAGATCCAGAATCAGCAGCAACCTGTAAAGGAATACCTCCAAAATTGATAATGCACAAAGGTTTGCTTTTATCAGTATCAGGAACAACATTTTTCATATTGGAAATGGAGGTGAAATGAGATCTTTCAGAACCCTCCGAATCAATTTCAGAAGAATCTGAATTCTCAGTGAGACAAGCAACTTGGTTATATTTCTTAGAATTTTTTTTTCTTCTACTAAACTTTCGCAAGATGGCCAACAATACCACAATTAAGACATTTTGTAGATCTGGCATAACATTTGTCTGAACTAGCATTATACTTAGTGCTGCCACATCTATAACATGCAAAACTAGATGCATTTTCTTGAGATCTTGGTATAAATTTGTCAGGAAACTTGTGGTTCACAGTACGTTTTTCTACAGGAGCAGTAAGGTTAGACTTTCCTTTAGACTTGAACGAAACTCAGCTGACAGATGGTGTTTCTGTACTGAAAGAGATGGCCTTTGCACTTCTTTCGGAAAGTTCAGCCTTTTTAATTAAAGTAATAATATCTTTAAGGCATGAGTCTCCTTCAATCCATAGCCTGTCTTGGATACTTGTATTTTTTGCGAAAATAACTAATTGATCTCTTATCATGTCATCATAAAGTACTCCAAATTTGCAAGGGACTGCAAGAGTTTTTAAACTAGAAGCATAATCTTCAATGGATTCATTCAGCTGTTGCTTTCTTTTGTAAAATGTGCGTCTGGAAATGGCTACGCAAGCGATAGGAGAAAAATGATTATCCAAATCTAAAATTGCACATTTGAAAACATCAACATCACCTGCTCTCTCTGCTTTCTGCATCTGGTTATAAACTCTAAGACCTTCAGGGCAAAGGCAGTACATGAGTGCTAACCCGGATTGGTGAGGAACTCTTTCGGCATATTCAAATTAATTGCAACCATTAAGTTGTTAATAATGTTAGCAGAAGAAGTAGTGCTTCCTGCACTTCCTTCCATGTTGTCAGATACACATGCACAAATAAGATAAAAAGTCAAAAATATAAAATAACCAACCAGTACTCAGTAGTTGCAGGATGATGGGATGTGGGAAGAGTTTGAATCCGCTGGTAATGAAGTAAACGTGCTGTGCTTTTCGTGTTGAAATTGACACGATTTCAGTAGTAGCGTTGCTAAACAACGAGAAATGCAGCAGGAGATAAGAAAACAAAATGGTGGCACGTAAAGGTCACGCAGCGTGACCTGCATAGGAGTCCCAGAATACCTTACGTGTGTGCCAAATCATCATCAGGAAGAAGAATGAAGATGTCAGAAGGCTCGAGGAGGAGCGGAGCTGCGAATGTTGAGCGATGACGGTGAGTGCTAGGCAAGTTTAAAAGATGCGGGTAACAACGACAACAGCAAATGAGCAACGGCAAATGAGGAACGTGAAAGAAATGAAAAACAATTATTTACCCGACTTTGTAGGCAGTAGCAAAAGGATGTAGGCACTCACTTCGATCATCAGCAGTTAAACAATTTGTAACAATAGCATCGGTAATTATTCTGTCGCAGTTGCATTGTTAAACAAAGAGTAGAAAAGCTTAGAAAGCTTCAGAAAACACTGTGGGTCTGGGATTGGTAGTAACACAATCCCAGCTCATCGCCAAATTTCTGTAGTGATTTCCATGTGAACAAATACTCTGGAAGCAATCAGAGTAGAATCTTTATCTTTAGTGCCAACCCGCAGGACATCAGCATGACTCTCCAGGAGAGAGAAACATCTGCCTTAAACATTCTACACATACATTTATATAGGTAGAACATGGAACTAACAATTGGAAGTTCTACCTTCTAGATTCTACAAAGGATACCAATGAAAGCAAGTGAATACAATTTGAAACATCTTATCATATACTACAGTGAGTCAGGTGGGGTAAGAGGTTATGGGACCACTGAACGAACTTCTCAGGGTGGTAGTGCAACTCCAACATGCTCACGACAAGGGGACAGCAATTTGGTACACTCAAGTTCAGTCAGTCATCACGTTGTAGCAGTTTGCTTTGGCATCACCTCCCAAATGCAGAAGCATGATACACTTTGGGCACAAATGTTCAGAGTCACAGTGATGCAGCCCACTTGGGCACTTCAGGGTAGTGTCACATTCAGGCCACTTTCAGGTTCTCAGGTTCTCAGTAGCACAGTCGGCTTTGGGTACAGTACAGGACAGAGCCATGGTGCAGGCAGGTTTTATGGACACAGCATGGCACTCTTCTGTGGCACACTTTGGCAGTGCCACAGTGCAGCCTCAGGCACAGAATTCAATACTCTGATCTGGTAACATGATGGTCACTCTCTCTCTCTGGATGGATGGAACCTCAGCTGTAGGGTTAACAGCTTCTACCTGCTCTCGATGTGAGCACCACCTCTGAGGTTAGAACACTCCTTCCCTTTTCTTCTCTAGCTGGTCAGTCTCAAGGAACTTCAGCACAAGGAAGCGACTCTTTCTTCTAGGTTAGACTCCAGGGGCCATATTACGTATTGGGGCACTTTCCCTGTTTGCACCTGGAATATCTGAAAACAGGTGCGGCGGGCGCAAGCAGGGAAAGTGCACCCTATTACATAGAATGCGCTGCCCCCAGGCCAGCCGCGAACCAGTGCTGCCCTGGGGGCAGTGCATTCAAGAGAAATGTGGACCGGCTGGTTTACAGCCACTCCGTGTTTCACAGTACAGGCAGCAAGAAGCCTGCACTTTTAAAAGGGGTTTTGAGATCCCCTTGAAGGCGGGTGCAGTCAATGACTGCACCCACCTGCATGGGGATATCTGGGGGGTTCCATGGGCGTCCTTTTCCCCTTTCCAGAGGACTGCTCTCAGGGGGCACAGTGATAGTGCGCCACCTTTTAGGCGGCACACTGTTAGTGAGTCTCTTGAGAGTGTCTTTAACTTTGCATCTGCATCTGTAATATGGAGCTGGAGCAAAGAGATTCCCTCATTTGCATGGGGCATGCCATTTCCACCCAGCTCCTCAGAAGCCTACAGACCATAGAGAACACTACAGCTAGACTCATCCTGGAGCCCGTAGAACGGATCCACACCACCTCCACCTCAGAAACCTCCGCTGGCTCCCCATTCAGAAGAGATGCCCATTCAAGATCCTTGTGCATGCCTACAAAGCTCTACATGACCAAGGACCATCCTACATCAACCATCGATTGAACTTTCATCTGCCCGCAGGACACCTAAAGTCTGCCTCACTCGCCCTCACACACAACCCCCCACATCCGTCATACCCTCAGTGGGGGGTGCTCCTTCTCCTACATTGCCTCCAAGACCAAGAACAACCTGCCCCTCCACCTCCGAATAGCTTCATCCCTGACGGACCTTCAGAAAGACGCTAAAGACCTGGCTCTCAATGCATTTGCCTGCTCCAACACCCTCTGCATGCTCCACAGAGTTTTCAGATGGATCATAATTAGGGCTCCCAGTTTTATGGTATTTATGTTTTTTAATATTCCTGTCTGTATTTATCCATATTTATTTTTGGGCCATTTTATCTGTATTTATCCATATTTATTTAGCGTTTTGTGAATAAATGAAGTTGTAAAACTGTACATTTCCGTATTTATTTAACTGATAGACACACAGTCATACTTTATTGTCTGTCATTTTTTAGCTCTTTAAGCTGCCAAATATTACATAACAATACATCCACTGTTAAATATTAGCATTATACCACAAATGTATGTTGACATATGCCGTTATTTAAAGAAATTTCATCTTGTTTTTTAACTTCTCATGCCGTCCTTCTGCTCAGCTGTTTGGCTACAATTCATGGAAGACAGCACGGTGAATCACTTAAAGGAAGCCCAGTTTTCTGTATTTATCCACTTTTAAAAATAAATGCAGACAGAAAACACATTGCTTTCTGTCTGTATTTATCTGTGAAAATCTGTAAATACGGAAAACCGGGAGCCTTAGTCATAATCAACACCAGGAAGACAGTCACGAAGGTCCTCATCACCAGCCTCCTGGACGACAACAACACTCTCTATGCCGGAATCCCCACCCAGCTGCTCAGTAGACTCCAGACCATAGAGAACACTACAGCTAGACTCATTCTGGATCCCCTCAATTGGACTCACATCACCCCCACCTCAGAAACCTCCGCTGGCTCCCCATTCAGAAGAGATGCTCCGTTCAAGATCCTTGTGCATGCCTACAAAGCTCTACATGACCATGGACCATCCTTCATCAACCATAGATTGAACTTCCATATGCTCACAAGGCACCTGAGCTCTGCCTCACTCGCCCCTGCACACAATCCCCCACATCCGTCATAGCTTCAGCTGAGGCACTCCTTCTCCTACATTGCCACCAAGACCAAAAATAACCTGCCCCTCCACCTCCGAACAGCTTCCTCCCCGGCGGACCTCAGAAAGAAGCTCAAGACCTGAGTCTTAGACATAGACAAGGCAACTTCAGCTCCCAGATACCTGTACAGGTGACAGTGCTGCGCTAAACAAATGCAGATTGATTGATAAGTTTTACATGTCCTGGCAGTGAAAAACTCTTAAATTCATGTTTCACTTCTGCAAAGCTTGCCTCTCCTATAGTCTAATACTGGAGTTGTCAAATAGGAACAGGTACCCAGATCATGTTTGGCGTATTTTGAACTATAATGAAATATCATTTTTTATGTTGAAGTCATATTTTAAATTACAGTTTTGAAAATGACACATTTAGAAATGTGGCTTTTTCCTGCCTTAGCCATTTATTGCCTGCAGCCTGTCTCTAGGTCACGTGACTAGGTGTAGCTGGCAGTTGAGCTTTGTGTATTCCTCCTAGACCGCCACACAAAATAGAAAAATGTAGGTGTACCTGGTTGGGCCATTAGTGGAAGGATGAGAAGGTGAAGCTACATACACTTGAATAGGCTACGTCCTGCCCACACATAAATGGCTGCATACCCCCTTTAGTTAGTCTGGAGCCAGGGTATGGAGTGCAAGAGCCAAGAGTTCTTCAAAGGTAATTCGCTAGAAGTTTCTCCCACTTAAAAAAAGGCACCGGTATGAAAATTGGACCTCCTACACCAACTCTTCCGTATACTCCTGGATCAGTGTTTTAGAAAGAAGAAGGACTGCTGTGCTGCTTTGTTTCCAGAAGGAATGCCACTTTGCTGTCGTACTACTTGTCTGTCCTTCTAACTGAGAAGGAGGATTGGACCCGCACCCTTCATCCGAGGCTGAAGTGACTCTAAGGGTCAGTCAGCTGACCATCTGTTCTGAGCTATAGGAACATACCAAGCTCCAGATTCTTCCTGCAACTGCCCTGCAGACCTGAAACTAGATCTCTCTGAGCCCTGCTATCCTATGCTCGTATGAGTTTGTGACCCCCAAGTGGTGCCACTCTTTTCCTCGACCCTTTCTGTGGCTCGGTTAAGCTCCCCTGGGGTTTTTGGACTCTTAGCAACCGTGAACATGCCTATATGTGCCAAAACCTTGCTGCCTGCTCAGCCACTAACACAAAGGTCTGGCAAACCAACTCTTCGCGATACAGCACCAAATTCTGTGCTGTCTACCTACGGATAGCTCTAGCCCCAACCATCCGCAATGCCGGCAGGTTATTCACGCTACAGCAACCACAATCTGCAACGCTTGTCTGGCTCGTCGCAGTACTTTGACTGACACTTGATCTGCACCTTGTGGTGGCTTACACCTCTTAGAGATCTCTTGTCGCTGCACTTAGGAGGTAACTCTTTTAAAGGGACTAACCTGGCCCCTGAATCTATCCCGTGCTCCATCGCTATTGGCCTGAATTAGTGACTTTCGCCCGGTCTCACGACCAGATAGTTGTGACTTGTTGTCATTTTCACTTCAATCTCTAAAAATTTAAAACTATGGTTCTACTGATTGTATTTTTGTTATTTTGGTGTCAAGTAATTAAGTAAATGTTACTTTATTTTCTTAATTGGTGCAGGTATTTTCTTGTGCTGTGTTTAAGGGTGGGCAGAATTTGCGTAGTCGCATTACCCAAATCTCTGCGAAACTGTAACAAATCTCCGTGAGCAGGCGAAATCTCCGCAAAAACGCAGAGATGCTTGTCCCACCCATTCGCGATGTGTTTTAGCGTGCTCACAGGAAAATATATTGCTAACTTGCCTGTGCAGTTGCTAATGGGCGTGGCCATCTTATTTTTCACTTGTCCCACCCGCTCGCGATAAGTATTTCCTGTTCCGGGTCGCGTATTGCATGCTCCCACCCGTTCGCGATAAGTATTTCCTGTTCGGGAATGCGTATTAGGTGTTCGAGATGCTTTTTGCGTGCTCGGGGGGGAAATATCACGGGAACTTGTACATGAGGTCCCAATGGGCACAGTCATCTTGTTTCTCACTCTATTTCTATGGTTCTAGGCCTGCTTTTCAATCCTCCCTCTATCTTTTCAATCCTTTGTTTCTGTAAACTTTTTTGATCTTTTTTATTCATTATCCATCTCTCTAATTTCCTGATTCTATATTTTGAGGTTTTTTTCTACTTTTTCTGTTGCCTGCTTTTTTTATTTCTATTACTGACTTTTTTCATTCCTACCTTTTCTTTTCCGCCCCCTCGCCTACCCAGAACCATGGCAAAGGGCTGCAGAGCTCGTATCCAGAGCCACGACCGCCTTCCTTGCAGAAGGCAGCGCCAAAACGGGGTGCAGCCATGGGCCTTAGTCGGTGAGGCGGAGATGGCCGCACTGGGTTTTTTTGTGCAGCGCCAACTCCCCTTAACCCTGGCAGCAGGCGGCAGGCCTGGGTCCTGGTATGGGCTCCGGGAGCGTCGGCAGCATTGGGGAAAGGTGCACCAGGCAGTGTTTCGCTGCTCTGGTGTCCGGCGCATTCATAACCAGTTGACGCACTGGTGGTTCGATATCCAGGACCGGGAGCAGGACCTGCTGGACCTGCTAGGAGTGGAGGCTAAACAAGGTCTGCAAGGTACACGACAACACACCACACCCAAAAAAGGCATTTATTTAACACACGCCCAAAAACAGAAATAACCCCAAAAATACACATTTTGCAATTCAATCCAATGCCATTCATGCCCTAAATGATGTTTAAATTCAACACAACACACAGAAACAGTTGTTTCATGCACCTGTGACTACCTCTGAGCCTACTGGATGAAAGGCCTGTTGGCAGACTAGGCCACAAGCTTGCAGGCCTATAGCAAAAGCACACTACCGGGCTTCAAAATGGCCATCAGCCACATGGCCAGGCCCACACAACTACAAGAAACTGAAGACAGACAATGCAGGCCTATTGCAAAAAGCACACTGCATGTCTTCAAAATGGCCGCCAGCCTCATGGCCAGGCCCACAGCAACAAGAAGTCTAGGCCACAAAGGAATTACATGCAGGCCTATATGGCAAAAGCAGCACACTAATAACTCCCACCAGAAATGGCCACCAGCCACATGGACACTCACAAATCACAAGCAACAAGCAGGAGGCCTGGAAAACAATGTACAGATAAATGGCCTATAATAGCCAGGCAAAGGATGCATGCTAAATCACACTACTTTGCCTTTTAATGCAATAAAATGCAAAAACAAGGTCTGCAAAGTACACAAAAACACACCACACACAACAAAGGCATTTATTTAACACACACCCAAAAACTGAAATAACCCCAAAAATACACATTTTGCAATTCAATCCAATGCCATCCATGCCCTAAATGATGTTTGAAATAAATTCAACACACACCAAAGGAAGAGTTGCTTCATCATGCACCCACCCATGACTAGCTGTGGGCCTACTGGCTACCCACAACAATTTAAAAAAAAATAATGATAACTACCAAAATTGTAGTTGCAGCAACTGCAATGCCCCAATCAAACAAACAACACCAACTTACTTGTAAAATATCAAATTCAAAAGTCCTCAAATCGAATGATAATGATGCAGCAGACACAAATAGTGATCCTTCCAGCTCAAAATCCAAAATCAGAATGAACAGGAGATGGACAAAGCACTGGTAGGAGCCTGCTGGACAGAAACAGGAAGTTGGAGACTCTGTGGCACTTCCTCTCTCTTAAAAAGGACTCCTTGCACAAAAAAGAACAGCCAAATGTCAATCTGAGTTTTTTTCATCCAAATCATCATTTACAGAAGATTTTATGCTGCTCGAGATATTATTCTTCTCCAGACTGAAAATTGTGCGTGTTCGGAATCGCAAGCTTCACCACACTTCTGCCGGATGTCGGATGGCACGTCCAAATGACGTGTTTGCGATTACACGGTCTCTCTTGCGGTGGTGAATGATGTGTTCGTGATTGCAATCTTTCATGGGATAGTGCAACCGGCTACCAACATCTTGTGGCGCACGCGAACGGATCGGAAAACTCATCGGCGAACGCAGGGATCCCGGTAAGTCAACCGGCCGAAATGCTCCGAATGCGACTAACCCTGTGCAACCCCAGTCAGCGCCACATGGTGGTAGGCCCGTGCCGTACGCAGGTCCGCAGGCCTCGGTTGCCACAAACCCTGTGCAAACCCAGTCAGCGCCATGTGGTGGTAGGCCCGTGCCGTACACAGGGCTTGGTTGCCACTAACCCTGTGCCAACCCAGTCAGCATCACTTGGTGTTAGGCCCGTGCCGTACGCAGGCCTGGGTTGCCATCAACCCTGTGCACAACAACTCTTGGGCCTTTTATGATTGAGACCCCTGGGATCCGTCATCCAGTAACCACCAGCAGAGGGGAATGTGACGTTGTCGGCCCCTTATTTTGGGGGAGTCACATGGCCTGTGACGCCTGTGCTGGATGTGTGTGGTGTGCATGCAAACCACAACTAGACCAGTGACCTGCACACCACCAGCGAGTACGCCTGCGACAGGTAGCAATGAGGGCCCCACTTGGAGCATAGGCGGAGTGGTCTGGCCTGCCGTACCCCGGACCAGTGCAGGTCTTGCAACAATGACTCGTGGGCTCTGGGCGTGGTTCAGTCCATGTCCGGACAAGGAGCCGAGTGATGCGTGTGCCCCTGTTGTAGTGTCCACGGGACCCGGTTACACAAAATGCAATGTAGCACCCTCTGACTGGCATCCCACAGGATGAGCATCATTGATGCAAGGGAAATCACTGTCCCTACATTCATTCACACTTGCATACATGACTGATGAGAGACATGACACAGCAGTGCGTCAATGGATGTTTATTGCACATCCTGTGCACTTCTGCAGCTGGAGCGGTACAGGGCAATGTCGAGCACACTACACAATATGGGCCCGTGGAGGGCCAGCCAGAGTGCATCTGGGGATGACTAGTCCTGCGGAAGGGAAGGGTACAGTCCGCAGTCTGTCCGCTGTGTCATTGGTCATCGAACAGTATGTAACAGTCCATGTCACTGTCCAAGGTGAGTGCATCGGAGTGTCTCGGGAATCAGTGGAAGTTCATAAGGCCATGTGCGGCACCAAGCAGAAACAGGCCAGGTGGTAGAAATGAATGCTAGTTCCTCCTTATCACAAAACCATCCACGTCCTCGTCCCCGGATGTGTGCTCTGCCTCACCTGCGGGTGTTGCAGTACCGGCTGCAGCACTGTGTGCCACTGACATATCAGTTTACTTAGTAGACGCACCTGCCGGAATGGGAGGCACTGACAAACCAGGGGGCAGGGATGTGGATGGTGTGGGGGCAGCAGCATTCATCAGCGCCACTCCTTGTGGCAGCAATGCCATGATGGAGGTCTGCAGGGTATGATAGATTCCAGCTACATTTCGATGATGTTCAGCGGTGGCTGCCATCCTTTCCGCCTTCATCCTCACCATGTCCTCCATGAGCTTTCGCATGTGTGCCAGCTCACGGATGGCATCACTGGAGCCACTCTGAGCGGACAGCTGTTCTTCACTTTGCGTCATGACTCCAACGTTGTCAGTCAGAGCTCGTTGGAGACCATGGGGCAGACATAAACACCCTAGGACTGATAGTGCACAACACAAGCTGAACTGTCTTGGAACTTGAATATAATTGATAATTTCTACAAATTAATAATGGTCCTTTTTGTTAAACTTTGAGCAGGAATGTTTGAATTAAAATCAGCAGCGATTCAACCTTTTGCTTAGCACATTATATGCAAAATATAGCAGAGGGCGCCGAAGTCACTGAATATTTTACTAGGGTTTGAACTTGTGACAGAAGAATCTCTGCACCTAATGCATTAACGTGCTGCGCTACACCAGTAACTTACAAGCCTGTGATATGCAAGTTTATCGCACAAATATTATCTTTCCACGTTATTTTATGGAAATACGAACTAGTAATGTGCAGGCTGCGGGCAGATCCATGCAGAAAGTGCCTTAAAACAGGGCTTTAAGTGGGCCGAGTCTCACCGGGTCTGAGCACTGGTAGTATTCTAAAGGGGGCCTTGAAACGGGTCTCTATCGGGGGCTCTGTTTTGTGCCTGCCACTGGCACAGGCGGACCGTTTTTTGCAGACTGCATTGAGATGTGTGCTGCTCATACTGCTCACTTCTCACTAGTAGAGAAGTTACAGCATGACGTTATGCCAGTTGAGCGGTGTAGGAGAAGGGAAATCCTTTAAAGAGAGTCACTTTCTCTCTGGATTTCCCTTCACTTTTTAAAACTCAGGAGCAGCAACATTGTCGTGGTGTCACCAGGGCTTTAAGTGGAAGCTTTTTTCAATATTATATACAAGCCATAGTTGCTGCTTATTTATTTTATGCAACTAACAACCATTGACAAAGCCAATAGTCATGACTTGTAGGTATGATGTTTCTTGCTGTATCATATATCTGGATGCAGTGACAGAAACAGTAAAATACAAGTCTGGTGGCATACTATGCTAAGCACAGATTTTTAGCGTACATGTTTAAGCCACGCCCTTAATTACATCGGGCACGCTCCTTTGAGAGACCCCCCAGTTTTTTCATCCCACTTAAAGTCCTGCCTTAAATGCCTGAGCTACTTTCTCCGATTTGTTACCCATTGACTGTGCTGGATACAGCTACATTTGGCAGAAAATGTTTTCCACCTCGAGACACCTTACAAAGATGTCTATTTCTGACCAGTGACGTAAACCAAAACAGTTTTATTATCACATGTCTCTTTGTTGTCAATTTTTTGGGAGGCTGAGCCAATGCATGAGTACTAACAGACCTGAGGCAGGCAATAATTGGTTCTCCCCGTAATGACTCACGCCCTCATTCACTGCTTGCTTCCGCACCAAATGCTTGCTTCTTGGAGTGCATTTTTCCATTTTCAGTACTTGGTAGGGAAAGATGTAATACCGCCTGGAATGTTATCAAGTGCTTAATTCTCCCATGACGGAACTGGCATGTGAACAATATTTAGCAATTATTTGGCACGCAGCCTCACTCTGGTCTGCTTCTTTCTGCTAGTGGTATGGCATAGATACCTTTATTATTCCCTGGCCTTTAAATTAAAATGTCAGGTGTCGGAATAACGGCGTAAAAGAGCAATCAGGTCGACTTCGTTAACTCCAAAGCGCCTTAACAAACTTTCAGGCTCTCCCAATGCCAAGCAATACTGTGCGCGCACCAGCAAGCACTCTATGGGCATGACATCGATAGGTTATATAGGAGCAGTCTCAACTACCACACAGAGAAATAACAGAAGACATGCAAAGGGAGCCTGTTATAATTGTTTGTGAAACCCTAATTTGCCAGTTATATTTCCAGCACACGGCCAAATGATGTTGTTGATGCGGCTGCCGGATCAGAAGCATCATCACCTTCTATTGTTCAGAGGGGAACTGCAGCTGTTTCTAAATCCCTGTGCTCACTCGTAGAATGTGTAGGAGCAGCGTTATAATACGATGTTCATAAGTAAATCAAGCGTGCGCGGCAGCGAGGGGAGAGAGGAGGGGGGCCTGCGCCGGATTCCCTTGCGGGAGCGAGCAGCAAGGCACGATAATTGCTAACATTTGGTTCTGCCGCTCGCTCCCGCAAGGGAATCGCCAAACGTGCATGCGTTGTCATTCAAAGCAATGCAACGCGTGCACGTTTATGCCCACAAAGCTGTGCCAATTGCTAAAGGTCTTTTTCCTATGCAGCGCATGCGTGCTGTGTAGGCGAGACCTAAGAAATGGAGGCTGATTACAATGTTTGGCGGAAAGGCTCCTACCAACATTCGGAATTTCCTAGACCATGTCAGAACCCTTCCGACCGACTCAGTTGGTTTACAATCTGACTGACCGATTACGATGTTCGCGGTTGGATTGTAAACCTCATGGTCTTTCCAAATCAGTTCTGACCGGTTCTCGGAGAATCTGTGTCGGTCGGACCCACATTGTACAGCTTTACAGACTGCGTTTCCGACTGAGCGATTACGATGTCAGTTTTCAACAGCCTTGCCAAGTCGGCCTGTCCGTCACGAAAAGGCAATCAGAAAGTGACTTTTGGGGCCCTTGGCAGGGCCCCCTTCATCCTGCAGCCTCTGTTTGGGGGCCAAGGGGATATCTAAGCAGCACACCTATGAAACCCTGTACTTTGTGGCAAGCCCCATGGCGGGCCTGCCACAGGGTGTAGAGTTTTCTGCACATTCCCCAATTCTCCATAGGAGCCTGTGTTGTCGGGCAGGCCATGAGCTCCCATAGGAGTCAAAGGGAATCCGACCGAGTCGGTGTCGGGAGGCGGAAACTCCAACCAACATCATAATGAGGCACTTAGTGTTTTGAAATGATGTCACCTCATTTAAAAGAGTACCGTGAATCGAAAGTGCGTACTGGGGAGACGGACTAGCGAGGAGCATTGTGGTGATGATGCTTAGTAGATAGGAATTTGGGTACATCATAGAATGTAAATGTCAGTGGTGTTGTGAGGTAGTACGGAATGCTAAGGATGACAGCTGTAACCACCTGTCATGAGAAGCAGTCATGCTGGTCTCCTCATGAAGATAACTTACAATAAAGAAGTTTATACAATGATATATGTGTACGGCTTTACTTAACAATTTTGGCAACAATCTGGCAAGAATCCACACGTCAAGAGGAACCCTGTTGCATCTTGCCACAGCACAGAGTAGTTTCATGAAGTATTCACTGCAGTGTGTTTATTCACAGTTGAATACGGAAACTGTACGTTTTTAATCACCATGTAAAATGTATATGGGAGGCCAGTGCAGAAGCATTTACTTTATTTAAACTGCTCATAGGCGTGGAGAGGTCCGCCCTGCGATGAAGAAAGTTAACGCACATTCGGCTCATGTACTTTATGTGTCAAAAACACATTAATATAGTGAGGAAATAGGGTTATTCTACCTCAAAGCTTTACTTGTGCTTACAGAGTCAAGACCTGTGCGCATGTACATTAAGTCTTCAGTGGAAGCTATCCTGTGCACGAGATAGAAATAACTCATCGGTGTAATCCTCAGTGTTGTCTGCGTATTCACGTCAGCCACTGAACATTGCCAAGAGAGTTGAGTGTTGTGGCCATCAGTATTCCTATGTGTGGACATTGTTCCCGACGTACAAGACTGTGAATTAATAAGGAGAAGGAAGAAGTCACATTTTCAAGTCAGGGATTCACGGTGATGTGCACACCTGGTTATTTACGAGGTGCAAGCAAGTGGTGATGAGCAAACCAATGAAGAAAAGAGCACGCATCATTGTCAATATACACATCAGTGCTAGTGCAATGTTTAACAGTGATGTGCACACCTGGTAGATGCACACATACTATTTAACTATTCCTGGATGTATTAGCCTGTTGTAAACTGCGGTGACAGGCACACCTAGCAGTTGTTGTTACTGGTGCAGTATATAGTGTAATTTAATAGAGATATGTATTTATTTATTTTCCTACATTTTATTCCCAATTTTTTTTTTTCTTGGGTTAATTGCTTTAAGAATGTGTGCTTATCTAACATTGTGTCTTACACCTTTGCAACCTTTCTTGGCATCTACAGGGGAACCTGCAATTAAATGGCAGGAATGGAGAGAATATTTCTTGAATTATATTGAAGCAATTGAGGAGGCAGATGAGGACCTTCCGCCAGTACCAAAGAAGAAATGATTATTGCATGCTTTGGGTCCGCAGGGTCTTAAAGTTTACAGTTCAGTGGAAAAAAGACCCGAATAGCAAGTAACACTGATGTTTTTCAACATGCTCTAGAAGATTTAGATGTGTATTATTCTACCTCTTGTATGCGTAGCCATTGAGCATCACACATTTTTCAATAGAAAGCAAGGGAAGACAGAGACGATTCAAGAATTTGTGGCTGATTTGAAAAAGCTCTGACGTGTAAATTTGCGTATTACACTATTATTAAGTACATGATCAAATCATTATGCTTGTTAATAACAAGAGGGTGCAGAAAAGGCTGTGGGTGTATGGTGAAGGACAGCTTATGGAAGTAGCAGCTCTGGTCAAAAAAGCTGAAATTTCCAATAAGTGTACAAAAGCAATTAATATTGAGTTTAAAGTAACCCTGGGCGTAGTTCGCGAAGTAGCGCTACGCGAAGCTACTCAAAGTGCACTTCGCACTACGCAAGCTACGCGTAGCACTTCGCGAACTGCGTAGTACCTTGTTCACACTGTGCAAGATGCCGTTTTCAATGATTGCACAGTGCAGACAAGCATCCGGCACTGTGCAATCATTGAAAATGGCATCTTGCACAGTGCGAGCTGTAGTTTTCTGCCTCTCGAGTAGATTTTTACTCGAGCATCAGCTTTCTTAACGCAGACTGGTAGTTTCTCATCGCGAGTGGTCGCAAGCATACGTGACCACTCGCAATGAGAAACCTGACCTCCCCGCTTTGAGAATCTCGCCGGGAGGTTTATTTTCCACGCTCGCGATCGCCAACTTGATGTTGCTGATCGCGAACGAGGAAAAAGTCTCGCCGGGATGTCATTTTGCTTGCTCGCGGTCGCCAACTTGACGTTGAGGACCGCGAGCAAGCAAAAAATGACCGCTGCACTACGCAATGCTACGCTACGCGTGTTTGCATTGTGCTACATGCAATTCGCGTAGTGCGAAGAAGCGCAAACTTCGCAAACTACGCGAGCGTAGCGTAGTGCTTTGCCCAGGCTTAGTTTAAAGATGAACAATAGGAAGTGGTGAGTAAAGTTAATCACAGAGCTAAAAACGATATGCATACTCCTAAGGAACCAAAGAAAGAAGAAGTTAAAAAAGACGAGAAAAAATGTTACAGATGTGAAAGTAGGAATCATCTAGCCTATAAATGTCCAGCCAAAAATCAAAGACGTGGAGACTGAGGTGTCAGTGGACATTTTGCTAAAGTCTGTAGGAGAGGTAAAAATGGCAAAAAAGTTGTTATGATTCAAACCAGAAACAATGAATCTGAATCAAAAGAATCAGCTGGGGAAGGTACCTCTTCCTCTAAAGTAAATGACTGTGTTTTGGGTACTTCAACAGATAGTGAGAACTATGTGGGTCAATTGAGTGTACAATGCAGAAACAACACTGTTTGCAAAACAAAAGTTAGGGGGCATTGAAACCTTCATTGTGGCTGATTCAGGGTTCCCTTACACCATAATATTTTTTTCCAAATATCTTTTTAGTTCAATAGAGCAGAAATGACAACTTTACCTTTGTGTGCATACAGTCAGAGACCAAACATTATTACAGCACAGTACAAAGTCTGTCTCAGCCTCTCTCAAAGCCCCACAGTAATCAAACCTCTCCTTGTTGCAGAAAACTATCTCACTCATAATTGACAAAAATATGCGGGAAGGGAAAACTTTTGAGGCTTTGGGTCCTGCATCATTACCTTCAGATGTCACACCAGAAAGTTTTACAAGTGAACAAATACAATTATTTGGATACAGAGAACTTGCTTTTGAATTTTTAGGAAGGATGGATGCAGGAAAGTTATACATTGCAGAGGCAGGTCCATCGGTCTTGGGTGGATTGATCAAAGGAAGTTGGATATTATATTGGATCCAAATAGTGTAGAACAGGTTTTGATTATGGAGAGTAATGAACAGTATGGAAACCAGTTTAAATATGACATTCCAGATGTAATTTCAGGAAGGGTTGGTGAATTGGAGGGCTATGGACACAAAGTCATTCTAAAAGATAATACTAAACCCAAAGAGCATAAGTCCAGAGAGATACCGGGGGTAGATTTACAAGAAAGTGCTGCAGCGCGGCAACGCAAGCCCTTTGGCTGCGCCACACTGCGGCACTTCCAAAGCACAGGAATGTGACATATTTACAATAATATGTCGCATTCCTCTTCTCTCCCCTGCACTGGCGCACAGACAGCTGCCACTCCCTGTCACAGGCACCCTTGCACCATGGTGCAAGGATGCCTGCATCATGGAGAGATTGTTTTTGTGCAATCACTACAGGCATTTTCCTCTTTCAATGCATGTAGTACAATGCAGTACGCATTGAAAGAGAAAAAAACAAGGAGGAATTAAAACATTTCCCCTCGTTGCGCCTCGAGGCATAGCATTCAGACGCATTTTCAGATTTACAAATCCTCGTAAATCTGGAAATGTGTCTGGTTCCATGGGTGTTGCGTGGGAATGATGGAGCAAGGTTTCCTATAAAAGAAACTTGCTCGTATGCAATCCTCTCGAATTACCAGTAACATTATAACCAACCTGTCTGTGAATACTAATTTTGCACAACATTTTACATGATCGTATCTAGGGGAAGCTTTTCTATGTGCTTTCCTAATAAGTAACCCGAGTGTCCTAAAATAGCCGCCAAAAATGTGGGAAATCTTCTGCGCATGCGTCTACTACATCTACGTAGTATGACGCCTTCTGTCACTTGGGGGGAAATCTTTGCAGCTGCGCAACAGCTTTTAACATGGCTGCCCGAAAACCCTCGCACTAACGCACATGCTTTGCTGAAACTAACCTATGCAAGTTTTACTAAGCTATTAATGCAAAGGAAATATAAAGTAAATGGGGTTAGAGTAGAAGTAAGTGGTATACAGTGAATTCATTAAATTTTGTATTCTAACATGTTTTTCTCTGGGTTTGTTACAAGTTCGTATTTGTGCCTTGAGGGAGGGAGAGCGATGTCCCTATCTGCTGCAACAGCTACGCATGCGCGCAACCTCCTTGTTCTGAAACTAATGAAGTCATTGGGTGACTGCCAATCCATATGCCCAGCAAGGACATGAGAAAATCAACTCATGACCCTACAAGAGGAAGAACTTGAAACATAGTATTACAAATTTATCGATCCACATATGAAATGCTTGTGGGAATAAAGCTTGTGGGTATTAAAATTAAGGGGCGGGGAATTAGACAATAGAACCAAAGAAGAGTATTGAACTTAGTATGGTGTGATGACCTCACCCCACTGCTTGACCCAATCAAATTGCGGGTGAACATGGAATTGAAACATTTGGGGGTAGATCATACATTTAAATTGGTATAACAGGTAAGTTCTAAATAGTTAGACACACTTGCCACCCTTGAGATGCCGAAGCTATGCTGAGATGCTGCCCGATTTTGCTGCAATCTGACTGAAGAATCCAACACTAGGGAAAAGTTGCGGAACAACCGAGGAGGCACATCTAGGAAGGGGTCCGGATGAGCCCGAGAGAGTAGCACCAGGAAGTCACCTTCCCTGTCCTGAACCTGTCCTGAATCCTTGATTCAAATAAACCTTCTGTGGTTCTTTAAATAAAGATCAATGTATTTCCTCCCTATTCTAATCTACTACTTGATCTTTCGAATGTGCATTTACTCAGGAGACAGGAATGGTAAGATTACTGGTGTAAAGGTTTCTTTGGGTAAACAAAATTGATGACCAGCGGATATTTGCTAGCTCATTGAGTGTATGAATGTATATGGGTCCAAATGAGTGTTGTGTGTATGTATGTATAGAGCTGGTAAACTCCGCTGCATCCGTTTTTCTTGGAAGCAGAGGCATGTTTAGTATAGTTAGTTAGGAGAGGATTGTATTTGAAATTTTGAATTATTGATTTATGTTTTAATCAAAACCCGTTATGGTTTGTTTTATGTTGTCTGGAAATTCCCGGGAATATTGAATAGCGGGTGGTAAATGGAAGCCACACAGCAGTGAGGTTATTGGTCTGGATCGAGAAAGTGCTGAAAGTTATGCAGGACTAGAAGCACTACGTTAGGGAATAATTTCTTGTATAAAAGTGAGAGTAATTGGTAGCGAGGAGTTCGCTGGTGAAATGTTTGTATTATATCACCTAGAAAGGGTAATACTGAAGGAGTAGCAGGTTCTGGATGCTTGTGTGAAGAGTAAGCGGAAAGATTTTACTCGTAGTGTGTGAAGAGTAAGCGGAAGGGTTTTACTCGTAGGGAAAGAAATCTTACTATTCTTTGAATTAGTGGGTCAGACACAATAGCAAATGTATATACGTTGTTTTATTAATGAAATTTGGGTGAAATTTGTGAGAAAATAAATTTTCGCATTACCTTGTAAAGGAGGGGTCAGTTGAGGGTGCTCCACTGACGTCACTGAGAGCCGCGCTGGGATTGGTCGAAACAGCGGGCGTGTAGTTGATGCGAAATTGTAAAGGAGGGGTCAGTAGTAAGGAGTGATACTGACGTCACAGAAAAGCCATGCAAGCATTGGCTGAGCGAGCGAGCAGAGTAGAAGTTGATTGGTTCTCAGACTAGAAAACACGCTGGTATTGGAGAATTATTAGAATTAAAGCGAGCGTCTGATTGGTCATCAAAATAGAAGTCCCAGGAATAATAATAGATAGTGGAGTTTGCATGTACGATCCAACTTTAACAGGTACTCATCCAGACAGAAGATTTGTAGGGTTTGCTTACGAGCAGTACCTTAACAAGCACAAGCACGCACTATATGGAGAAAAGAGAAAAATGTAATTCATGCAAAAAGTTAAGAATTGTTTTAAAAAGCACGAACCCATTAAGAGTAGAGAGGTAATTCTCATTCCTCCTCCTAATACGGCTGCATCATACATGATGGTGGAGAGAGGCTATCATCCCTGTGTATGGTTAGAAAATTGGGCAGAATACACAAAAGATGATGGAATATTAGCATTTCCTGAATACGGAAGTTTTAATGGAAGAATATTTTACAATTTAAGAACTCGGATGAATGAATTAGAACCCAGACCTGGATTGACTCAATATGAGGCTTTAGAAGAATGGAAAATGGAAGACTTTGAACGAGATAGACCTCGAAGTAACAGGACCTTAAGCAAACTAGAGAAAGTCAAATGAAACAATGGAGACAGGTCATGGTGGCAGGTTTATATCTTGTGTTAATATCAGAAGAGCAGACAGGAGGTAAATGTACAGAGAAAAACAAGCACTTAACCATGTTAGGTAGTGGAGAAACAGAGGAGGGATACCTAGAAGACATTTTGATGAAAAGTCCTCCACCTTATAGGGGTCATTCAATAGAATGACCCCTAGTACCCCGATGATGGACACCTTTAGTTCCCCAGATAGTACATGACACCACAAACAGGGTACTTCAAGAAAAGGAAAGGGAAGTAATAAATAAAAATAGAGCTTAATTGAATCAGAGAATAGCTCAGATAAACGCACATCCAGAAGCATTGGCCATACCAGTAACAATAGGTCCGGTAGTTCCCTTATATGGCGAAAAGTCCAACTGTTCTAAAATCCCTGTAATGCCTACCCCAAGCATAGAGCCTAGAAAAGAAAAGATAATAACAGATGATCAAGCAAGTGAATGTGAATCAGTAATATCATTGATGGATATGCTCATAAGAGAGCCAATGATGGAAACCCCGAAGAGAAATGTGCCCATTTGTTCAAAGGAAGTTAGATTAGAAACATCATCACGAACTTGAAGTGCCACCATAGTAACCCCCGAAGATATAGAGAGATGGTCTCAAGAAATAGAGAAGCCAAAGTCTCTGCCAAAAATATTAGGCATTTTCAAATTGAGAGTAGAACTGGAAGAAATGGTTGCTGGTAATGTTGGTCTAGACAGATTAAACACATTCAGTGAGGAAGAATTACTGTTTATTTGTAGAAGCATTACAAGAAACACAAAGGTATTCCATGAGAAACTGGCAAATTTGGCATTGGAAATGGGAATTGACATAGGAAAATCAAAGGTGTTGCAGAAACCATATAGAGCAGAATTTTCTGATAATGATTTGGAAAACATGAATGTGTCTGGAAGAAAGTTGCAGATTAGGGAGTTGTTATTTCTGTTGCAAAAGTGGGGAGATCTTGAAAGATGGAAAGTTAGATGGGCAAAGAAAAAGGAAGAAGCACAGGCAAATCGAACAACATCCGAATATGCCATGAGAGAAACAGAAAAGACTGAGAGCTTGTATCCGACGAGAGAAGTATCTGGAGGGGGGTACGTAAGTGTGCCATGGACTAGACAGGATATTTTGTCATTTACGAATGATTTCCCAAAATTAAGAGAAAAACCAGTGGTGTGGTACAGACAAGTTCAGAGATTTGTGAAAGTTTCAAAGGTTTTGTTAAAGGATCTGGATGGTCTGTTTGACATAGTGATACCTTTAGATTTGTGGACAGATTGTAAAATTACTATAGATTGACCTAGTGAGGAGTATCCAAGAGATTCAAAGATAGGAGCCCTGTCAGAAGATGTAATGAAAAAATATCACCAGGTGATCACGTTTCTGAAGAGTAAAATTCCCCCGAAAGAAACTGATTGGGTAAAAATAGACAGGGCTACCCAAGAGAAAAATGAGTCTGTGCATGCCTACTACGAACATCTTATACAGGTGTTTAAACAGTATAGTGGGTTTGAAAGCTTAGAAAACAAAGACATGACTCATTTTGTGTATCGATTTGTGTCTGGGCCGAGATTGAATATATCTCAAATGATTAAGCAGCACATGCTGTGTTGGCAATCAAAGCCCATAGCTGAGATTTTAAAATATGCTAAATATTGTGGGGACAAAATTGATAACAAAAGAAAAGCCTTAGAAGAAAAAGTAATGTGGGCTCAAGGAAAGTTGGCTGAACAGCAAGAGCTTCAATTAAATAAACAGTCAGAAAATCAAGGAAGAGCACAAGGTCAAGGTGACAATAATAGGGGAAAACCCCGGGGAAGGTTGAATCGGGAAGAGGCAAAGAAAAAATGTCCTTGTCACGGGTGCGGGAAGTTGGGGCATTGGAAGAACGAGTGTAAAGCTATACAAGTTAATAATGGCTCGAATCAAAACTTGATTCCACAGATGCAGAATGAGGTGTTAATAAGTTATCAGCAACAGGGTATAGATCTACAGAGTCAATTGCCACCTGCCCCTAAATCAAATTTTGTGAGTCAAGGTAAGTACAGTGTGGACGTCGGATTTCCATAAGGAAGTGGTAAGAATTTATTTGTAACATCACAGTTTCTTTTGCAGGACCCACTAATTGATTATGATCAGGAATAATGGTGCCTGAGGGGGGAGGAAGGGGAGTGCGTACTTGGCGCATCCCTACCGGTAGATCAGTCAGGTCCATATGTAGAAGATGAATTGGAAGGAAGTGATGTCACTTTCTTGTTGGATACTGGTGCTACCAGGTCTATTGTAAGAACAGCAGGCATTCCTAACCTGCCCCTCTCGGGTGAAGACATCCAAGTCGTAGGTGTTTCAAACAAACGAATTAGAACCCCGATCACAGAACCAATGGAAGTGCGAATTGGGTGATAGTTGCGCTCTATAAATATCGCATACAATACAATACAATACAGCTTGACAGTGGCCAAACTTTTATTGAGAGAACTCATCCCTAGATTTGGTTTTCCAGTAACGATTGATTCAGATAGAGGGTCTCATTATAATGAAATAATTCGACTAATTTGTGAAGCATTCAAAGTCGAACAAAAATTGCACTGCGTCTACCGTCCAGAGGCTTCTGGGGTGGTAGAACAATTGAATGGCACAATCAAGTCAAGACTCTGAAAGGTGTGTGCATCCACCCCACTGGAATGGCCTGATGCCTTACCTCTGGTTCTGATGGGACTCAGAAGTATTCCAGACAAAAATACTGGATTGAGTTCCCATGAGATACTCATGGGAAGAGCCATGAGACAGGCATGTGTACCAGGACACAAGCTGTTGAATATAACTGATGACTTGGTTTTGGAGTATTGCAAAGAATTGGCTGACAGAGTGCGTTCTATCTCTCATCAGGTTGGGGAAGACGCTTTCAACAGACAGCTGAGCCAATCGCATGATCTGAATCCCGGTGACTGGGTAGTTGTGAAGAATCACACTCGAGAATCGTGCCTAGAACCAAGGTGGGATAAACCACAGCAAGTTAGATTGACTACTTCAACAGCTGTAAAATGTGCAGGGTTGCCTAATTGGATCCATGCAAGCCATACCAAAAGGGTACCAGCTCCTGAAAAAGTAGACTTCCTATAGAAGATCCAGAGGTAGCTGCCCAAGAACAACCAAGCACTTATCAGGACAACTGGATCCCAGTGGTGGACATACCTGACGTATTTATAAGAACTAGGAGCCAAACATAGTTAGATAGACAGGAACAGAGTGAGGACCAGTCGGATGTCAAAGAACTCGCTCAGGAGAGTAGGGAAACGACTGTTAGGGATCCTGAGCAGGAACAGTTAATGAGAGAACAATATACTCAGACAGAAGAAAACCAAAGCTCCATTCCTGAGTCTGAGGAGGATAGGTTTTAGAGAAAACGTTCAGGCAGAAGAAGGTAAAGAGGTAAAAAGACCTGAACAAGACCAGATAGGCATAGAAACACAAGTTCAGGATACAGAAGAAAAATCAGACATTACTAATCCTGAACAGGGTCAGATTGAGGTAGATGATCCAGGCAGAACAGGCCAGAACAATAAGCCCTGGACAAGGTCAGATATAGAGGAAATCTTAAGACGTAGCTGATCAAGTTGTGCCAAAATTCAAGGAAAATAAAAGGAGTCTTGAAGAACCTGGCAGTGCAGTGAAATTTAAGATAAGTCGAAAAGGTGATAATTGGCCACGAATTATTAAAAGACTGAGATATCGTCTTAAGACAATCAGTGAGGAACCTGATCAAGTAAACTAAGTGACCAGTCAATCTGGACCTTCTACAGTAATGCCAAAAAGAAGGAGCCAAAGATTAAAGACATTGAATAACAAGTTCAAGGCTCCCGAATGGACATATGTTATTCTTGAAGACTTTGAAAACCTCAACTTAAATGAAGAAAGTGATGAAGAGCTGAATGTTGAACAAATTGAGGAAGAAGTGAGACCAACTTGAAAGAGAGGAGACGCTTAAGGTGTTATCTCACATCAGGTTCTGAATTAAAGAAGAGACAAATCTTCTTGTCCAAAAATGTCTTATAGTAAAGTTAATGGAAAACCAAAACAAAGCTGTATAAAGAAGTGTTGTAGAATCTGTATATGTAGTCTAATATTAGTCCTCATAATATGGGTAATATTAGCAATAGCTAATCCTTATTTGATGTTTACTGACAAACAGAATAGTACTAACACACATACAGAAGTTGCAAACATTAAGTGCGATAGAGTAGACTTAGAAACATCAGATGAGCTAGATTTACACCACACTGGAGATAAGAATGAAACTGATTTAAATGTATTTTCAAATCTCTTAGTACATTATGTAGAAACTATGGAAGTTAGTGATTGCTATGTTTGCATGAAATTGCTGAATTCAGTAGCTGAAGGGGTAACTTATCATCATTTACCCTTGACATATGGTATTTCATGTAGTGTATTAGCTAGTTTATTCTATAGAACTGGAAAACTGCAGTATTATTATTCAAATGTAGATGTAATATTTTCAGAAGTTCCCATGCGAAAGAGCATGAACTCTGTCCTTAGTACTAGAGACTCACAATTCATGGGTGAATATTTCCTAACAAGGAACACAATAGATATAGCTGACGCACATAAGCGCAACCTAACATGTAAATTGCATGAAGAAGAAAATATATTTTTGAGCTTAGTAGAACAGAGGAGACAGGATTTCCAAAGAAGGGCGTCAGAACCGAAACCTCAGATACCAAAATGGGCTGAAAGGGAATACCTTTTAGTAACTGGCAAGACTCATACTGCTATGTCTCTGGACTTTGAAAAGAAAGGGAAAATCTGTCTCCATAGACTTAAACCTGAATATAACAATGTATTTAAGGTTCCAGTGAATGTGAACATAACTTCTTAGTAATTGGGGGTTGGGGACTAAAAGGAGGAAGTGGTCCAGTTTTTCCTGGAATTTATTATATTTGTGGAAACAAAGCCTATTTTAGATTGCCTGATCACTGGTATGGGAGTTGCTATTTTGGAATACTATTCCCTAAAGTTTATCATGTTAAAAGAATCACTGGAAACAATAATGACAGTAATGGACTAACCCATCATAAAAGAGCTAGTTTTTCGGAAATAGTAGGCAACATATTTGGTGCATTTATACCTTCAGTGGGGGTTCTGCTGAATTCTCGAAAAATCTGTCAATTGTCAACAGTAGTTGATCGGTTATCTACTGACACTGCTGGAGGATTTTTACTGATCAATACAGAGTTAGTTGCTGTTAGATCTATGGTTTTGCAAAATCGACTTGCCCTTCATATTTTATTAGCAAAAGAGGGTGGAGTCTGTAAAATGTTGAAAGCCCAACATTGTTGCACGTATATACCTTACAAAAGTGTAGAGATTGGAAGATATATTAAAAATATTACACATTTGGAAGAGGAACTGAAACCACTGGAGGATGACAGTGTATGGAAGAAAATAACAAATAGTTTTTCCACTATCAGTAGTTGGTTTTCTAACATAGGTAGGAGTATCTTAGGTCAAATATTATTGCCAATCATGGGCCTAACTTTATTAGTTTTGATGATAAGGTGTTGCCGCAAGTGCAGTGCGAGGAGAAAGAGGTACGAAGTGAATGAGAAGGGTAGGAAAAGAAAATTAGAAGAAATTCGACTTGAAGAATTGAAAGGAAAAATTGATAAAAGAATGAAAGGATCAAAATTTAAGAAAGGTACAGGAAAGAATAAAATATTTGAAGACATCGAGATGGTAGAATGCTAAAGTTGGCATCTGATTTAATAGAAGCTAGTGATGGCATAAAATGCCATCAGGGAGGGGATTGATGGAGCAAGGTTTTTTATTATTTTTTTTTTTTGATTTTTCAAAACCTTTATTGACACATTGCATGGTACATCAGAGTCTTCATTACAGCATAACTTGGACTGTGGCATCGCCCACCTCTGGCGTCCTCCCTCGTACCCTAGTATCAAAGAATTAACCATCCCCCCTCCCGCCATTACATAATGGTGATACAGCCACAGAAATCTCGTCCATGAATCCAAACAGGTATAGTACATAGTAGTATCTTCTAGTGCACTCCACCATCCAACCCGAAGTTGACAGTCATATATGCCCCAGAAGCCTCATTCCTCCCGGCTATGAACTACCCCCCTTCCACCCCACAGGGTATTCTAGCGCGTCTAACTCCAGCCTTTTGAGCCCCGTGCCACGCCCCTACATGGAGAGTACATCCGGACATCTATGCGACCCCTGGCTCGGGCGTCCATCTGTATTGCTCATTCACTGGTCTGAAGCCCCTACCCACCTCCCTCTTCCAATGTGGTGCCTGCATGTCCAACCTCACGGCTCTCCTCTTGTGCCAACAGATACGTGGTTAAAGGACCCCATATATCCCTTGGCCGCGATCTTAAAGGAAGAAGATCTGCATATCCATGCAATTGTTCCTGCCATGTAACCATTGAGGTGATCCACTCCTTAAACTTAGGGGCCCTCCCTCTGCCCCATCTACTCGCCACCTGTCTCCTAGCTAATAACAGTCCCATAGCCAAGAATTTCTTATATTTAGTATTTACGGTTTGAATTAATCCCAGCAGAGCAAGCATGGGGCATGGCTGTATCTGTACTCCAATCATACTTGAAAGACCAGCGAATGTCAATTCCCAAAACTCAGCCACCGCGGAGTAACTCCAAGCCAAATGTTCAAAGCCTGCTCCTGACATCCCACAGCGCACACAGCGATCATTCTCACGTAGCCCAAAGCCATACAATTTAGCTGGGGTGTAATACAACCGGTGTAAAAACGGATTAGCCAATTCCGCATCCCACTCTCCCCGGGCCTGGCTGGGAGCGGACGGTACCGCCTCCTGCGTGTGTTTATACAGTAGCGATGCTGCATGGCGGGGGGGAGAGGTCTGCAAAAAAGCATGCAGCGGAGCAAATATGACCGGTTTCGCGGGGAACTCTGGGGTCACCGCTTTAACATTTTGCCGAAGTCTGGCATACAAAAACGTTTCCAGTACAGTTGGTTCATGTGTGCCAAAAAACTGTTCTCTCATGCGGAACTGCCCTGCCAAGTATAGGTCTCCCCAAGTACCGTATCGTAGGTTTTCTAACATCTTCCGACAGATACCCTCCTCCGTCACTCGGAGCAGGGGGTTCCTCGCCAACACCGCCTTGGGCGAATACATCATGGGAGCCCCCAATTTGCGGGCTATCCGCTGCCAGGCTCGTATAGTACAATCCACAGTAGATGGGTCTCGCGTCTGTTCTCTGCCCGCCATAAAGAGATATCCGGACGGGGGCGTCAGGGACATATATCCATCCTCGACTGCCAAATGGGGCATAAAGGGCGGCGGGTGGAACCAATAAGTGGCAAAATGTGCTTGCGCACAGTAATAATATAATTCAAAGTCAGGGACTCCAAATCCCCCCAGATGGTACGGTAACATAAGCGTGGCCATGTTCAATCGTGCCTTCTTCCCGCCCTATATAAGCCGAGTAAGTTGTGTTTTCAATGTATTAAAAAAGAACCTCCCTGGGTGATATGGGATATTAACGAATAAATATAATAGTTTCGGTAACACTATCATTTTAATCAACGAAATCCGTCCTGCCATGGACAGGGGGAGTCGTAGCCATTTGGTAATATCGTCAGTGATTTTGTCTATAGCTGTCCCATAATTTAGTCTCATTAGTACTTCCCTATCTCTGGAAATATGCACACCCAAATATTTCAAGTCCTCCGATTCCCACACTAGGGGATAATCCATAGGATATGGAACAGTATGATCCGTTAGGGGGAAGACAGCCGACTTTGACCAATTGATTTGCACTCCTGAGATAATGCCAAACTTGGTTATCTCCCACAATATAGGGTTCAGATTGTTCTGGGGTCGGTGTACATATAATGTCATATCGTCTGCATATAAAGAAATGAGTAGTTGACGAGCAGGGTATATCAGTGCCTTGTCATTATGGCGTTGGCGAAGCTTCGCCGCCAGGGGCTCAATAGCAAGGGCGAATAGTATGGGAGATAGTGGGCACCCCTGCCGCGTACACCTAGAGATAGCAAAAGGCAGAGACCTAGCCCCATTTAATAGAACTGATGCAACCGGCCTCTCAGAGAGCAACTTAATCCAGTTTGGGAAAGTGTACAGGGGCCCCATACGTTCCAACACTCCCAGCAAGTAGTCCCATTCCAGGGAATCGAACGCCTTTGTGGCGTCAAGAAAAACAGCCACACTAATGGGAGGAGCCTAGCGCGCATCCAAGATGGTCGCGTGAGCACAGGGCTCCCCGGACCCTCGCTGCTCCTCGGAATTTATCCTGAATTTATCCTGACTTGGCTGATGGAATCTGGAAGGCGAATTCTGGCTGAACATTGACCTTCTTTCAGAAATCGAATCGGACCTGGGAATCCTGATCTAAGGTGGTTTGAATTTTTGAGGCCCAATCGATGGCTGTGCCCGGCGCGAGGGTGAACTGTGGAGCCGGGGCGTAATTGAACAACAGCGGCAGCGGATCTGTGCCAGTGGCCGCTCCATTACTTTCGGTTTCACTTTTGGATCTCTGAGGGGCTGGAAATTGTAACTGCTTGGTGCGGCTGGGTGTTTACCTCTGCTGGATGCCTCTGTCTCCGCCTGCCACCAGTGTGCCCATTGACTTTGGTCCCCTCGCCCGGCCACATCACGGTCTCTGGTGCGGCTCCTGACTGAGTTGCCGGTGCCCCCTTGACGCTTGGCCGGTGATCCCCTTTGGTGAGCGTGGTTCTCATGGGTGGCAGGGGGGGCCCCGAGGGGCGTAAGACTAAGACATCCCTCCGCGGGGGACCGGTCCAGACGAACAACATGGACCGCTATACTCAAGGAAGAGGGTCCCCTGGAGCGGCCGGTGCCCCCCCGGACGACGCTGGTGGTGGCCCGTCCGTTTCTTCGGATCTGTCCCTGCAGGACATTATGGGCGCCATTAACGGCATCAAGGAGACCATCGCTACGCAGTACGAGGCCTTGGCCCGTAAAATCGACACGGTGGCCATTGATGTCGCACTGATTCGGGTGGATCTCTCTAAGACCAACGAGAGGGTTCAATCGCTTGATGTGCGGACGTCCACCCTGGTTGCGGATGTGTCGGACCAACGGGCCACTCTCGGCGACCTCAAGTCGGCCAACGATCAGATGGCCCGGCGGCTGGAAGACTTTGAGGGACGGGCCCGCCGCAATAACATCCGCGTCATAGGCGTCCCGGAGACCTCCGACAACCACCCGGTTGATCTCATGGTGGAGGAGCTCATCCTCAAGCAGCTTGCCCCCGCTGGCCTGAGTAAGTTCTTTGCCGTGGAGCGGGCCCATCGAGTTCCGGGCGGTCGGCCGCGGCCGGGGGCCCCCCCGAGGCCTATTGTTGCCAAACGTTTCTACTACAGAGACCGAGATGTGATTTTGCAGGCCTCGCGGGCCCATGGCCCGGTCCGCCATGAGAATGCGTCTATTAACTTTTTCCCGGACTTTACCCAACTTGTCCAGAAACAGAGGATGGGTTTCCAAGGGGTAAAGCGTCGCCTCCGAGACCTGGGTCTCAAGTACTCCATGCTTTTTCCTGCTAGGCTCCGAGTGGAACACGAAGATCGGACTACCCTTTTTGACTCTCCCGCGACTGTGAGTGACTGGCTTGACTCGCTGCCCGGCCGGGGGGACCGGCCTGGGCCCTTTGCTGGTACCGAGGGTGGCGGGTCTCCCTCGGAGTGACTTTGGTCCTTGACTTTGCCATTTTGTACTGTTCGGCTGAGTTCAACTTCTTTTGTGTATTTTGTTTCATTATGATCTATGTGGGGGGCGGTCGGGGACGGGTCCCTCTCCTCCTCCGGGGTCTTTCCGTAGAATGGGGTTTGTGGGGCGACAGGCACACTGCAAGTTGGGGTGGTTTTTTGGGTCGCAGGGGTGCAGGGTGGGGGGAGTTGGAATTGGGGGGGGGTCGGGGGTTTTGATTTGTGTGTTTTGTTTTTAATGCGAGGTCTTTGTTCTGTTCCAGTTTCGGGCGTTGCGCTATCTGCTGGGGGACCCTTGATCTGTTGGAGGGGATGGGGGGGACGGGTTGAGGTTGATGTCATGGAACGTCAATGGATTGGGGGACCGTATCAAACGGGGTGTTGTGCTGCAGTATTTGCGTCGTATGTCTCCTGATGTGGTGTTTTTACAGGAGACGCATCTGGTGGGTAACGTTTGTCATGCCATGAACAGGGGGGGTTACCGACTCGTGGCCCATTCTGGTTTCACCACTGGCTCTAGAGGGGTAGGCATTCTCCTGCGTTCTTCACTTCCGTTAGAGATCACCAGGGTAGTCCCGGACGATAGAGGGCGCTATGTGGCTTTGACTGGGCGGTGGGAGGGGCAGTCCCTTTCCTTGGTCTCTGTCTATGTTCCCCCGGGCCTCCAGAACTCCACCTTTTCAGACTTGGGTCGTATGCTGCTTGAGCTTCCTGATAGTCTTCTGCTTATGGGTGGGGATTTCAATTCGGTAGTCTCGGGCGATCGGGATCGCCACCCGCCCAGGGCCCTCCCTGCTGCCCAGGCGTGGCTTGGCGGATTCTTGGAGACCTTCGGTCTGGTAGATTGCTGGAGGTTAATGCATCCTACACAGTGTCAGTACACCTTTCACTCTGGGGCACATGGGAGTCTCTCCAGATTGGATTACTTTCTTATGCCCGCGGCCCAGACTGCCCGGATTCGAGAGGTTAAGCACCTGGCCCGGGGTATTTCTGATCATTCCCCACTGTGGTTGCTTTTTGACACTGGGACGCGGTCTGCTGGGCGGATCGCTCCTATTAACCCTTGGTACCTGCGGAACCCCACGATCCGCGATAGCCTGGTCAAGTCGATTGACCAATACTTCCTTGAGAATGATGGGTCGGTGTTGTCCGCAGTGTCCCTGTGGGAAGCCTTTAAGGCGGTACTCCGCGGGCAGGCCCTATCCCAGATAGTGGTGGCTAAGCAGGTTAAGATGGAGGCGGTGGTGAAGCTGGAGACTGACATATTGGGGTTGGAGGCGGCCTTGGAGACGGGTGTCACTCCGGATGGGCTCCATGCCCTCAGCCTGAAGCAGTTCGAGTACAAGTCCCTTGTCACTGACGCTGCCAAGACCATGTATAGGGAGCAGCAGGGTAGGTTGTATGATGCCGGGGACAAGGCTGGTAAATTGATTGCTTGGCTGGATAGGAAGGAGAGAGTGAATCGTGTGGTCCCAGAGTGGTTGTCAATGGGCGGGCTTCTCAGCCTTTTGCTCTCGGGAGGGGCACTAGGCAGGGGTGTCCCCTCTGCTCTTTGCTCTTGCCTTGGAACCGCTCGCCGCCTGGCTCCGCTGGGAGCCCTCGATCAGAGGGATCCGGTGGGCCCCGGGCTTCGAGGATCGGGTCTCGTTGTACGCGGATGATATTCTTTTGTACCTCACCTCGCCGCGACAGTCGCTTAATGTTCTCTTTGATGTCCTTACTTCCTTTGGGAGAAACTCGGGTCTGATAATTAACTGGTCCAAATCTTGCGTGTACCCTATCTCTGGTGGCCCTCCCCTTTTGCCGCCTCTACTTCCTATCCAAACGTCTTCATCCGGCTTTAAGTACCTGGGGGTATATGTTTCGCTGGACCCGGCGGTCCGCTATGAGCAGAACCTCCTGTCTCCACTCCGACGTTTGAGGGTGGATACGGCTCGGTGGTGTAAGCTGCCCCTGTCTCCGCTTGGTCGCGCGGCCCTGTTTAAAATGATGTCCCTTCCCAGATTTCTTTACGCACTTCAGAACTCTTTTGATGTCATTCCGGTGGCCTACTTTCGGGAGGTGGAGAGTCTGCAGAGGAGACTGGTTTGGGACGGGCGGGCGCGTATTGCTCTGGCAAAGCTTACTCTCCCCTGGTATGACGGGGGCATCGCGCTTCCTGACATTAGACGGTACTATTGGGCCTCCCAACTGTCGGCTATTAACCATGCCACGTATGCTCCTGGTTTGAACCCGGCGTATGAGATGGATAAATTCCTGCTTCCCGGCGGTAATTATAACAGAGCGCTTTACTCCCGATCGGCTGGTAGGACCCTCACGGGCCCTACTAGGATTGCGGTACGGGTGTGGAAGGCGGCGAATGTAGCGATGGGCTGGAGTGAGCGTTTAACGTGTGCTACTCCATTGTTCGCCTCAGACCGCCTGGGGAGCCTCTGGACGACGAAAGGCTTTGAGCACTGGGACACGATCGGCATTAGCAGAGTGGGGGATCTGTGGGTTAAAGGCGCGGTCAAGACCTTCGCGGCGCTCCGGGGCGAGTATGAGCTTAGTGAGAGGGAGTTTTTCCGTTACGCCCAGGTTTGGCATGCCCTGCTCTCGGTCTTTGGGGAAGGGACCAAGGTCCCTGTTTCTTCGCCCCTCGAGGACCGCATACTCGACGGTCACGTTCCCGATAGTACTATCTCTCTGATCTATAAAAAGCTGATAAACAATCGGGCTGACCTCTTGGTGCGTCTACGGGAGGCGTGGACGGGGGATGGGTTTGAGTTGGACGACGAGGACTGGCAGTCCGCGCTGTCATCTCCTAAGGAGGTTGCCATCCCGGCCCGCCTCCGTTTGGTCCAGCTTAAGATTCTCCATCGCGTTTACGTGACGGGTCCCCGATTGGTCTCGATGGGGTTTTCTGATGACGGGCTCTGTAAGCGTGGCTGTGGGCTCAGTGCCACCTTTCTCCACATCCTGTGGGAGTGCCGCGAGGTGGTGGAATACTGGCGTCAGGTGCATGAGGTTATGAGGCGAGTCACCGGGGTCACGCTGTTGCCGGAGGTGCGTCGCTGTGTTCTGAATGTGTGGGAGCCCAATGACTATAACGCGGCCCAGACTCGGTGGGCGGCCCTGGGGAACATGATAGCAAAGAGGGACATAGCGCAGCTCTGGGGTTCGCAGCGGCCCCCCACCGTGTCTGTCTGGAAGGAGAACATGGACTGGTGCATGTTCAGGGAAAAGACTGTGTATGTGGCTCGTGGTAAACCCGGGGCTTGGAGTAGAATTTGGGGGCAGTGGAATGTGTATCGTGGAAATATTTGTGCTCCCCCCCTGGTGGATACGTCTGAGGTAGCCTTGTCCCCCTGATCCTTGATGGTTCCTTACTTATCTGGCACATCTGAGTATAGCTTTGGTATTCCCGTTTCCCCCCCCTACCTCTTAGTTCTCCTTCTTCTTGACTGCCATCGGGTGGTCGGGTATGGAAGAGCCCCTGCTGTGGTCCGACGCCCACCTCGTGTCTTCTTGCCTCGCTTTTTGTTTTTAGTTGTTATTTATGTTAAAAGGGTGTATCCTGATTTTCCTTTATGTGCAGTCTGATCTTCTGTAAGGTGCGGAGCCCCGGTGGGCCAGTCATTGTGTTTGCACTGTTTGAGCTCTTTAATTACTAGCGCCCGGCCCAGGCGGTTGTAGGCCCGTGCTTGTACCCTTCTTTCTGCGCAATAAAATTTTCAAAAAAAAAAAAAAAAGAAAAACAGCCACTGCCGAACTATTAGGATCTATGGGCCCGATTCACAGAACTAACTTAAGACAAAATCCTAAACTTACTACCATTTTGGTATTCACAGAAGGCACTTACTCATTTTGGTATTCACAGAAGGCACTTACTCATTTCGGTATTCACAGAAGTTAGGAGTCCTAACTTTAGGACTCCTAAATGCCTTCTGTGAATACCGAAAGTCTTAAAATTAGGATTTTTCGCAGTTTAGTAGTAGTATAGTTAGGACTCCTAACTTTAGGACTCCTAAATGCCTTCTGTGAATACCGAAAGTCTTAAAATTAGGATTTTTCTCAATTTAGTAGTCCTAAGTCTAAACTTAGGACTACTAAATTGAGAAAAATCCTAATTTTAAGACCTTCGGTATTCACAGAAGGCATTTAGGAGTCCTAAAGTTAGGAGTCCTAACTATACTACTACTAAACTGAGAAAAATCCTAATTTTAAGACTTTCGGTATTCACAGAAGGCATTTAGGAGTCCTAAAGTTAGGAGTCCTAAATTTAGGACTACTAAATTGAGAAAAATCCTAAATTTAAGACTTTCGGTATTCACAGAAGGCATTTAGGAGTCCTAAAGTTAGGAGTCCTAACTATACTACTACTAAACTGAGAAAAATCCTAATTTTAAGACCTTCGGTATTCACAGAAGGCATTTAGGAGTCCTAAAGTTAGGAGTCCTAACTATACTACTACTAAACTGAGAAAAATCCTAATTTTAAGACTTTCGGTATTCACAGAAGGCATTTAGGAGTCCTAAAGTTAGGAGTCCTAAACTTAGGACTACTAAATTGAGAAAAATCCTAATTTTAAGACTTTCGGTATTCACAGAAGGCCTTTAGGAGTCCTAAAGTTAGGACTCCTAACTTCTGTGAATACCGAAATGAGTAAGTGCCTTCTGTGAATACCAAAATGAGTACGTGCCTTCTGTGAATACCAAAATGGTAGTAAGTTTAGGATTTTGTCTTAAGTTAGTTCTGTGAATCGGGCCCCCAGTCTTGCAGTACTGCGGCTAACGTCCATAAGTTGTGCAACGTTGCACGGTTTGGGACGAATCCTGCTTGATCGGGAAGGACCAGTCGTTGCATCAATAGGCCTAACCTAGTTGCCAATACTTTAGCCAGTATTTTAGTGTCGCAATTTAATAGGGACAAGGGCCGGTAGGAGTCACAAGAGATGGGAGATTTCCCTGGTTTCAACAGGGAGGTTATCAGGGCCTCGCGCATGGTCGCAGGCAAACCACCCTCCTCCAATGCCGCGTAGAATACATCCTTCAGAATGGGAGCTAGTATGTGGGCATATGTTTTATAAAACTCTATAGGCAGTCCATCAGATCCTGGTGCTCTACCGGATCTCATCTGCATGATTGCTTCCGTGATTTCATCTAGCTCTAGTTCTAGGTTCAAGAACTTTTGCTGATTTTCCCCCAGCCAAGCCAGAGCAGTATCATCAAGGTACTCAGATAGGTTAAGTGGATCGCAGCACTGAGAAGTGTACAGCTCCCTATAAAACTCACGGAAGGTGGCCATCTGGTCCCGAAGATTTCGATGCGTCCGACCCTGCCCATCTTGTATCTCCGTAATGTAGTTGGAGAACCGGGGGGGGGGCGTACTGCATTGGCTAGAGCTTTACCCGGCCTGTCCCCTTCTCCATAACGCCTGGCCACATGGGATTTCCCTCTAAATTTAAGCTCCCTGTCCGCTATTAACTCAAATTCCGTCAATTTGGCGCGAATGGTAGCCCCAACCTCTCCTCCTCCCGCATCCCCACCAGCTTCCCGTTCCAGCGCTTTCAACTCACTCTCCAGCCGAGAAAGGTCTCTGCGCAGGGCCTTGAGAATACCCCCACCCTTAGACAAGCACCATCCCCTCACCGTTACCTTAAAGGCCTCCCATACTACAGTCATGCTAGAGACCGACTTAACATTGCGTTAAAAAAAATCACGAATATCTTGTTCCAGCTCCGTTTTAAATACTGTATCCTGCAAGTGCCCAGGATTAAGGCGCCAACTACTATACGGGGAGTGCTGCAGAGGAATCTGCAGCGTCACTAATACTGGAGAGTGGTCGGAATATGTTCTAGCCAATTGAGTCGCATCTCGCAGCCAATGCGCCATCCCAGCTGACAGGAGCAAATAAGCCAGTCGGGCCCAAGAGGAGTGGACCGCCGAAAAGTGTGTGCCCTCTCGTTGCTCAGGATGTGTGTGCCGCCAGGAGTCTAACAATCGACCATCTCCGACGATTTCAATCAATATCTTGTGTGTTTGTGTGAAATGCGATGGATTAACTCGTGAGGAACTTCGATTTCTGATCGCGATCGAATCGACCCGCCATTTTGTGCTCCGCCACCAATTTATGTTGCCCTCACTCAGGCTGCATGGCGAACAAAGTTTATTCTGCTTTTTCTGCTCTTCGTGTCAAAAAATTGTCCTTTTGCCTCTATTTGCGAAGCTGTGTTAGGTCTGGCCGAGTACACTAATCCCTGTCTGGCTTTCCTAATCCCCATCTCAACTATCTGTTGGTTCACACTATTCTTTCCTGACCTTATCTTATCCTCTGGACTTCACTGTCTCCTGCTAGCATTCTCTCGTTTCACAACAGTCCCCCAACACACACAAACGTATCTCGCCACCTGCAAGTTAGTTATGAGTCTGCTAATGAATTAGCTTGAGGGATGGGTGACAAACATAGTTGGAGGAGAGGTCTCTTCGAGTCATCTGATACTTTTTTTTTCCAAGTTCTCCTATTGGTTCTATCCTGTTTTCCAACTTTCCTTATTGGCTCTTTCTTGTATACTCTAAGTTTGTATTAGGTTAATGTATATGTTTCTATATAGTATATAAAGCTGTGCGCCACAGAGTGAAGTGGCAGTCTCCTGAGAACCTACTTTGTGTACTTCTAGGATAACTGTACAAGCTGCAGCTAAATAAATCTGATCTTCTAACGCCAGCAGAGTGTCCCGTGTCTCTGTGTAGCTGAGCAGGAGAAACCCCGGAGATTAAGGCGTACCCTGCGCCGCCAGGTCCAAAAGGTTCTGGTTCTTCAACTGGCGCCCAACGTAGGGCGGCTTCAGTGGTACCGGTTCTGCCAGAAGGTCGTGAGGAACCCCGCAAGAAAATTCCGGAGGGTTCGCGAGCCACATTAAGCGACCCCTGTATGTCGAAAGTTGTCCGGAGGTCATTTGCAGCGCAGTTACTCCTTCCTGGCGGCTACTAACAACTGCTGCCCTGACTGCCGCCCTGCCTTGGCCCTTTCTTTGATGATGTATGGTAAGGCGAGACGATAGACGGGCCTCTGCTGGTGTAAGAAAACGTCCTTAGTTAAGTATCTTCGTGGGTCGCGCCCACAATTTTTTTGTCCTTTGTTACCTTAGTATTTGAAGTTCTTAGTCTTAGAATATTGCAATAATCGAAACCGAGGGTAAGTGCATTTGTGCTGCCTAAACTGAGTTTTACTCCCTTGAAGTTTGTGAACAGACAGGAAAAATCACGAGATGCCTGGTCTGACTAAGTTTGGAAAATTTGGTTGCTTTGGTTGTAATAGGGATTCCCGACTTGAGGACTCTTGTCCGATTCCTTCGGTTGGAACTTCCACATATGAGCTCTATTCAAAACATGGTATTGGCCCCATTGCCTTTAACGAGACATGGACCCGATACACAAAGAAACATGGTGTTCAAAAATGGCCAGAAAATGGTAGCTTTGATCTTGATATATTAGATAATTTGGAAGCAGTTTTATTCAAAAGAAAAGCCCGGCCGGCAATGTTTGACTCTTTCCGCCTTTGGCGAAAGGAAGCCAAACAGAAAGAAATTAAGCAAGCAAAATGAGATAGAAAAGCACAGGGTATGACGATTATACAGGCTGCTCAACAGTTTAAAGATGATGAAATTGGCAATGCGACTGAAATTTCAGAAAGACAGCATCATATGGCGATAGATAAATGCTATCCGTTGTTGCCTGTTTCTCCTTCTGATAATAAGAAAGATATAGAGGAAGATCCCCTAATGTCCCATTTATTGAGGTTGCCTCCGCCCTATGTTCAAAGTGCTAATGTACCTCAGCCTTTACAGCCTGTTCAGCCGCCAGTGGTACCTCCGCCTGTTCCAGCTCTTCCGCATTTGCCTCCTCCAGTATTACCGCCTCTGCCGGTGTTACCATTAACTTCAACTTCTTTGCCTTCACCTCCTGATCTTAGATCTCCTTTGCCTTCTGCTCCTTCTGTAATTATCGATTCTCCTCCTGTTAGTTCTCCTAATACTTTGTCTCCAATTCTTATGTCTGATTCTCCGTCTGTGCGTAAGCGTCTCACAGACACTGTCACTGGTATTCTATCTCCTTTCTTTGGAGCTTTAAGTGTGTCTCCGGCTTTTGTTCGCAGACAACCTCGTAGTCAGTTCCCAGATTTTGAAGAACGAGAAAGGTTAGACTCTCTCGCACGTAAATGGATCAAGAAGGGTCCTCAATATAGTGTGTCTGATATTATGCCTACCTTTTCACAATGGAATGCGCCTACGCAAAGATATGTTTTTAATACAATGTGTGATACTCTCATTAAAGAATGGGAAGATGTGGATTCAAGTCCGATTCCACAAGATCTGTTAGATGTTCAGGCTGATTTTGATAAAGGTCTTATTGTGGGTTCCAAGATTGAGAAAGCTGTAAGGGCACTTGTTTCTTATAGATTCTTATTGTTCTCACAGGCTTTTCTTGATTCTGATCCATCGGTTAGATTGACATTGAAAAACTATCCCATGAGAGAGGTTCCTCCAGTATGGAAGGAAGAGGTTGCAGCAGCAGGTGCTAATCCACTTATTCCTGCTCATTTTCAGCGTATATGGGTACATGTCCCATGGAAACGATCTGAAGTCTTGGCCCTTAAGCAGACTCTACCAGATCCTCGTAAGAACCCTGCAGGTTATTACAAAGAATTATCACAGACAGTTGATGCTTGCATCATGAATTTAGCTGATATCGACATGTTAATGGGAAATGTAGTCCCACACACAATATGGGCTAAGATTCGTAAAGAGAATCACGTACAGGAATTAGGTGCCACTTGGGACGTTATAACTACCACAGATAGGGACCAAGTGGGTGGTGCAAAACCCGAAGCTTTGATTTCGGAACTCCCTGGTAGAATCATTACATTAATGAAAACTATGATGCCTGCCTTGAGAGTTAACTGGGATAAATTAGCAGCATGCAAGCAAAAGAAAGATGAGAGTGTCTCTGACTTCTTCACTCATTTCGAGGAGACATTCATCGATCACAGTGGTCAAGATATGGCTACAGAAGGTGGACAGCGATTATTTGTGGATAGATTCGTATTTAATTTGCTTCCCGAGCTGTCACACAAATTAAAAGACTCTGAAAGTTCATGGGCTGTTTCTACTTCTGGGCAGACATTGGCTACTGCACAATATTACGAAAACCGAGATAAAGAAGAGAAGGAAAAGCAAGAGAAAAAGACGAAAGAATTAAAAACGAAGGTTCTCTTGCAACAAGCCTATCCTCCACGTTATATTCAGCCTCAATTTCAACAGCCTCCACAGTCTCAGAGGTTGTATCAAAAACCTGAGCCATACATACCGCAACCTTTGTTAGGACCTAATCAATGTGCCTATTGTAGAGAGGAAGGTCATTTTAAGAATAGTTGTCCGGTTTTATTGCAACACAACGGAGCATTATCTGCTCCACGAGGTCGTGCTGGCCTTCAGTCAGCAAACAGAGGTAGAGGTCGAAGTGTGTTGACTCAAGAACAGCGTACCCTTCCTTCTCCCAATTCTGTGAACTGTTTTGATCAGCAAAATGTTAGGTCTACGCAATATTATAATGAAGATTATTATGTTGAAAACGGAAAGGAGAGTCTTCATGCTAAGTAGGACAGCCATGGACAAAGTAAAGGAGTTGTGTCGATTCCAGGAGATCAGAATGGACCTTATGTTAACGTCACTACGATGGGTGTTTCAGAGCCATTTCTTTTAGATACTGGGGCGATGAGAAGTTCTATCATTCATTCTAAACTCCTTGGGGCACCTTTGTCTGGCTTAACGAATGTTTCTGTAGGTTTCTCTGGCGCCCCTGTTCGTAACCCAGTTTCTTGCCCTTTACCTATTACAATTGGCCCCTATGATTTGGAAGCTCCACTTCTCTTGACGAATGGTTGCGGTGAGAATCTGTTGGGTCTAGATCTACTGAAAAGAATGCATGCTACAATATATTGTTCCCCTTCTGGTGTACATCTCACTTTAGGACAGAAACTGGCCTCCCCAATGTATTTGTCCAAAGATCAGTTTCCACCTGAATTGCTTTCTCTTCCAGCAACGCTTTGGGCCACGGGTCCGAACGATGTGGGTTGTCTTGAGATTCCGCCTTATGTTGTCACTCTTAAGCCTAATGTTGAATTGCCACGTATCCCACAGTACAGGATTTCTACTGAAGGTGAAAAAGCGCTTTTGGAAATCATTCATGACTTGATTCAGAAAGATGTGGTTGAAGAATGAAGAGGTAACACATGCAATAGTCCTATTCTGCCTGTTCTTAAACGCACTGATCCTTCTCAGCCACCTGTATATCGTTTTGTGATTGATCTTCGGGAGGTAAACAAAATTGTTGTGCCGCAGTTTCCCGTAGTATCAGATATCACTGCTTTATTGACAATGATACCTTCCACAGCGACTTGGTTCCCTGTTATCGATCTAAAGAATGCCTTCTTTAGTATTCCCATTGCAGAAGAGAGTAGGGATATTTTTGGCTTCTCTCTTGGAGGCCGAAGCTTCTGGTTTAAGCGCGCACCTCAAGGCTATTGTGAAAGTCCCTCTATTTATAGTCAAACTTTAAAAAGTCATCTAGATACTTTTCATTTGCCGCCTGGTGCTGCTCTTATCCAGTATATGGATGACTTGTTAATAGCTGCTGATTCAGAAGAGATTTGCAAAAATGTCACTGTTGCATTGTTACGCCATTTGTTTGATCTGAATCATAAGGTTTCACCCTCCAAACTACAATATGTTCGTAGAGAGGTTACCTACTTGGGTCATCTCCTATCAAAGGAGGGACGGCGACTAACGCCAGAACGAATTCAGGTGATAACGCAAATGTCTGTGCCATCCACACAAAGGGAGGTACGTGCCTTTCTGGGTATCACCTCTTATTGTAGGCAATGGATCCCTAACTTCTCTCTGATAGCCAAACCTTTGTTGGCCCTCACTTTAAAAGATACGCCTCAGCCCCTTCCATGGACTGATGAGTGCCAAAAGAGCTTTACCGATTTACGTACTGCTCTGTGTTCTGCTCCTGTATTGGATACTCCTGTTTACAGCAAGCCTTTTACGCTCTATGTTCACGAGAGAGAAGGTTGTGCATTATCAGTTTTAACACAGCAATTTGGAGACAAACAGCGGCCATGTGCCTATTTTTCGGCTACGTTAGACCCGGTAGCTAAAGCATTGCCCAGTTGTCTCAAAGCGACAGCAGCAGCAGCAATTTCTATTCGACAGTCTGCTGGAGTAGTGTTGGATAACACTATCATTGTCATGGTACCACATGCAGTGGATACCTTACTAAATAGAACGAAGACGCAGCATCTTACGAGCGCTCGTCTAACTGGATACGAGCTGACGCTGTTGGCTAGTCACGTACACATTAAACGATGTATTACCCTAAATCCAGCCACTCTGATGCCCCTTCCAGATGAGAAAAGTGTTGAGGAGCAACATGATTGTTTCTTTCGTACCGAAGAAGAGACGAAAGGAAGAATTGACCTGAAAGACACACCGTTAGAGAATCCGGATGGAACTCTATGGGTAGATGGTTCCTGTTTTAAAATGCCTAATGGAGATACAGTTTCAACCGATGCTGTGACTACTTTGCACACAGTAGTGGAAGCTACACGTATTAGGCATAATTCAGCTCAAGCAGCAGAATTGATAGCTTTAACAAGAGCATGTGTCTTGTCAAAAAGGAAAAAAGTGAACGTGTACACTGACAGCCAATATGCCTTTGGTGTAGCGTTCAACTTTGGGCGTCTCTGGAAGGAAAGGGGTTTTCTCACTTCACATGGTACCAAAATACAACATGGTCAGTTAGTGACTGATCTTCTCGATTCACTTGCCTTACCCACCCAAATAGCAATCGTGAAGTGTAGTGCACACAAAAAGATTACGGATGATGTTGGTCGAGGAAATGCGTTTGTGGACGAAATTGCGAAAAAGACAGCAAGAGATTCTACAAGTCGAAAGTAAGTGAATGTAAGTCATTGGCAGGTCCTGCGAATTGGGTCAGAGAGAGAGGAATGTATGAGAATACAGTAGAAAGTGTAAAAGCGATTCAGAAAGAGGCTTCAGAGAGGGAGTTGAGCAAGTGAAAAGAAAGTACAGGAATGATTAATGAGATGGGTTGTTGGATAGAACTATCTGAACATCAACGTTGGCTGTTACCAGATGCCTATGTGCTTCCAGTGGTCACTATGGCGCATGGTCCAGCCCACTTAAGTGCAAAAGGTATATGCAAGCTTCTGGCTCCAGTGTGGCAAAATGACAAAATCCCAAAAGGTGCAGACAATGTAGTGAAACATTGTATTGTTTGTCTGATGTACAATCCGGGAAAGGGAACCCCAACTCCAGCAGGTCATTTTGCCCCTCCGACATATCCATTCGAGGTGTTGCAAATCGATTATATTCATATGGAGCGATGCAACAACCTCAAATATGTTCTGGTGGTAGTATGCGCCTTTTCAAGATGGATTGAAGCATATCCTTTAAAAGACAACACAGCCTTATCCACAGCTAAAGTTCTACTAAAATAATTTTTCCCCAGGTTTGGTTTGCCGCGCATTGTCTGGAGTGACAATGGGAGCGAATTTGTTGGCAAAGTCATGCAGAAAGTTTGTGCAGGTCTTGGTATCAAGCAAAAGTTCCATGCGGCAAATCATCCCCAGTCAGAGGGTTTAGTAGAATGTTACAACGGAACCTTGAAGTTAAAATTAGCGAAGGTTCAAGCAAGCACAGGACTCAATTGCCCGATGCCTTGCCGTTAGCTCTGCTATCCACCAGAACTGCAGTACACTCTCATTTGGGACTTAGCCCTTATGTAGTGGTTTTTGGACACCCAGCTAATGTATGGGGAGTCCCTCGTCCTAAGAAATACTCAGACTTGCCATATCCAATGTTGATTGACTATCTGCATGATCTTACGACTAAATTGCGTGTTCTCCATCAACAGGTTCAGAGTGCTCTGCCGAAGGCTTCCACAGACCCTGGTCACTCCATCCGACCAGGTGACTGGATTTGCGTAAATAATTTCCAGAGGACAAGGAATTTGGAACCCAGATGGCCAGAGCCCCGAATGGTCTTGCTCACAACGAGAACAGCAGTTAAAGTCGAAGGAAAGAAACATTAGATTCACGGTGTGCATTGTAAGAAAGTGCCTTTGCCTTTGCCCTACGATCAATGGGTACGCAGGGGTATTGGTGACTGTGAAAGTGAAAAAGTTCCACGATTCGTACCCTTCAGCGATGCACACCTGAATGGGACACTGTCTGAGAAAGAGGAGGACGACATTTTGCAGGAAGCAATTCCATCACATCGTTGCTTGGATACGACTAATCCACGAACATTGTTCCAAAACCAGAGTGTTACGGGGAAGGAACGATACGACTTGAGACCTAGACCAAAGAACACTTAAAATTCCTCTCTTGTGTAGTATTCTGTCCCGGTTGCAAAGTCACGGTAGGAGTCTGGATCACGACCTGAGTAGTGGCAATAGGCCTGCAGGACTCACAGTGTCATAGGACGGTAAACAATCATGATTTAGTGATTGAGGAAGATTGCCGTGAGCATCCATTAGAAAGATGGAAACTACACTAGACAAAAGAGAGAGAAAAGAAGAAATAAAGAAAGCATCCTGTAAAATAATGTACAGTCGTTTCAGTATAACTTTATGTGTTATTATATTATTGTGTATTGTTTTGGCATTTATAGGTTGGATTATTTATGCTCTGCAGCCAAAAGTTGTCTCTCCTTCTTCTTTTTTGTCTTCTTCAACTGTCTCTCCACATCTCTTTCATACTCTTCCTCAACATGAACTCATTAGAAGAACTGAATATTATAACAATTCCTTTGTCCAGTTATTACATCAGCATCAGTTAGTGGTCAATACGACTGATTGTTGGGTGTGTGGACTTATGCCACACACCGCAGAGAAAGGAATGCCATATTTAGTTCTCCCGTTCTCTTATGAGGGTTCTGCTTGGGCTTACTTCGTCATCTTCTCCAATGCTTATCAAAGCAACTTCAGACGATCTGTTAGTTCACATGTTAGCAATCCGGATTTTAGTCATAGTTCTTTGATTATGGGAATGGTAGCTATGGCTAAAATCATGGTAAATAGTAAAATCTCCATTGACGAAAGAAAGGCGTACACTAACTGGAATGTCACCCAATATATGTCTAGTCTTAGTGACAAAGTTACGAAAGGAAAATCCTCACCGATTTGGACTATACCACATCAGGGCAACTTCTGCTTACAGATAAATGATCACTCTTCTGACACTACACAAAGGAATAACTGCTCCTACACGTACGTTTATTCCTCTCAGAATTCGCCTCCTCTAGTGCCATCTCAGGGCACCTATTTCATTTGCTATAATAGAGCTTATACTTGGTTACCAACGGGTTTCTCTGGTACTTGTTATATAGCTTTTCTTCTTCCCCCTACTTACACCGCTTCCGCAAATCATCATCGAACCAGATACGGCAGAGGAATTATTGATTTGAAGGACACAGCAGGACAAGAGGGAGGACATTTCCTCAAAGGATTTCTTCCTTTTTGGGGTCCAATGGCCAACAGCAGAAATATAAGGCAACTGGTTCGTGTCGTAGAGACCACAATAGACATCACTGTAGGTGCCTTAAGTAACATCACGGCAGAACTACAGGCGGACCGTCTTATGACATTACAAAATTGAGTTGCCTTAGATTTTGTTCTCGCAGATCGTGGTGGAGTGTGCAAATTGATCGGGTCAAGTTGCTGTATTTTCATACCTAATGACGCTCCGACAGTATACCAAGCTATCTCCAAGTTGCACATAATCTCTGAGTCTATTCACCAGGACGAAGGAGATTGGTCTTTTACGGAATGGTTTTGGGGACTACTGTCCAAATGGGGTTGGAAAGCATTAACATTTCTTGGTATAATTCTGACCATTATTTTCTCCTGTTGCCTCTGTATGCACTGTGGTCCCGCTATCTGTGACCTTTGTGTTACTATGTGCATCCCAAAACCCAAACCGCAAGTAACAGAAAACATAAGAATGATGTTACAGCAACAACTCGATGACCTCATGACTATCGACATTGACTCAGATTAGCATGAGTCTATCTTGCCTGAGTTCTGGCAAAAGGAGGGTCTGAGGAACTTCGATTTCCGATCGCGATCGAATCGACCCGCCATTTTGTGCTCCGCCACCAATTTATGTTGCCCTCACTCAGGCAGCATGGCGAACAGTCTATTCTGCTTTTTCTGCTCTTCGTGTCAAAAAATTGTCCTTTTGCCTCTATTTGCGAAGCTGTGTTAGGTCTGGCCGAGTACACTAATCCCTGTCTGGCTTTCCTAATCCCCATCTCAACTATCTGTTGGTTCACACTATTCTTTCCTGACCTTATCTTATCGTCTGGCCTTCACTGTCTCCTGCTAGCATTCTCTCGTTTCACAACAGTCCTCCAACACACACAAACGTATCTCGCCACCTGCTAGTTAGTTATGAGTCTGTTAATGAATTCGCTTGAGGGAGGGGTGACAAACATAGTTGGAGGAGATGTCTCTTCGAGTCATCTGATACTTTTGTTTTCCAAACTCTCCTATTGGTTCTATCCTGTTTTCCAACTTTCCTTATTGGCTCTACCTTGTATACTCTAAGTTTGTATTAGGTTAATGTATATGTTTCTATATAGTATATAAAGCTGTGCGCCACAGAGTGAAGTGGCAGTCTCCTGAGAACCAATAAACTACAACAGAGGGACCCTGACTGTTTCACTTATGTGAGGAAGATTCAGGGAAATAACCTATAGAGCACAACAAAACTTCCTACACCTATCTATTTCGGTATAAGGCAATATGTCCATATGTTAAAGCAGAACCCACAGTCATGAGACCTAAATACATCTTATCTAAAACGACCCACACCATGACGACATAGATAAATACCTAAACATAATAAAATGCTAAGCTAAAACACTAAACATCACAGTTTACAAAAAGGGAAAAAAAAATGTTTGTTATAAAAGAACAATATACATAACAATGAGACATTAAATTGTACACAAGACCAGCGCCAACGCGCGTTTCGGAGATCCTATATATCCTATATAGGCTCCTTCTTCAGGGCATGTTCAATAGGTCTTTCAAATAGCAACAAACACAGGACATAACTTCATATCCAACGTCATGTGGTGGGGGTGCTTGTACAAATTCAATATTGACAACCGTTGGTCTGTGGGTACAAAAACCAAAATAAATATACTAGATATAATTTAATATAATGCGGCTGAGAGCAAAGAAGAAAGCTAATAGCACCCATTAAACCAAAGTCACCGACAAGTGAAAAGATAAACCGAAAAATATGTGGATCAAGAAGTGTAGAAAAAAGATGAATGCCCAACACCTAAATCGTAAGCAACATGAATATATACATACTTGGAACAAGGGCTTTACTTGGTAACCCAAGACATAAGCTGACTTCAGTTGGTATATTTGTTTTTCCGAGGGAACTAAAGCGCAGTAGCAAATAGATAAAAAGAAACGATAATGTAACAGAAACAACTAACCATCCTATAGTTTATATTATTACATAGATAGTGAACGAGGTTCTCAATTTCATGAGAGAATCATAAACGCTAATATAAATAGCGTAGCTGGAGTCATAACTAATGGCCATTCTTTTTAGAGTAACTTGTTTACATCAAAGGTAGACAACATGAAAACCTCAAATGGTGCACTAACATATAAGGAAAGTGTATCCATTAAACTCGTAACATCACCCATATACAGATGAGTGTGTCAATAAAGATAAATTAGGAAACATAATAGATATACGAAATAGGTTGGAACAATAAAGACCTCTAGGGAACAATCTTATTGTCCGTAGATGTAACGTACAACAATAAGTATGGGTTGGCCCTTGTTTAGTATGGTCCAAATCCAAAACTTACCGAACAGCGTGGAAGAAAATGAATATATGGGTCACAAGTGAAAAATGGCGAGCGGTAAGCCTGTGTAGAGCTGTGCGGACCCGTAGGATAATAGTTTGATATAGAGATCAGGTATCAAGCTATCAAAGTTGCCTACAAGAGGAAAAAGACCAAATTATCATACTAATCGCATGGTCTTAAATAAAATTAAAGACAAAAAATCTCAAATTCACTTACTGATGGCATCCCATATATCCGGGCAGCTAGTGGTTCAAACCATTCTCAGAGTTTATGTCCGTATGAGTAATTTATCCTCACGTAATTAGAACGGAGACCTCATATTATCTAAAAATGCATAAATTAATAGATTTTAACCGTGAACCTTAGCATCTGCAGTCACAGTTACACAGTAATATAACTGGATATTCAAACAGGCTTTCTCCTTACCGAGAGATCCAAGAAATTATCTTCCGAAGTCCGCAGCCTCCCGCTCTCGGCGATAAACGGAAGTGTGTCTAGCGTCTTCCTTATATGGGATATCCAGGAAGCAATGCCAGAGTATGATGGAAATAAAGAGAGGACAACGAATATCCAACCGGCTCGGATACATAATAAAGGTAAACGAAGGACATAAATTTCCTAAACACGCTATTATCGCAAAAGATCAACGTACTTAAAGCTGGTAGTCTGGGTGAAAGAGATATCAGTAATGACCAAAAGAGAAAACTATTTTAAGGAGCTACCAATGCGGCAGAGATGGCCACAGTGCCCTGTTAAAGATGATCAAAGAATTGTTCACCGAGTGAACAGGAAAAATCTGTGAATAAAAATATGTATATATTTATAAATCCCATACATAGTATAGGACGAAAAAATTCAAAAAAGATGGATGACGCTTAAAGACCACCAAAGGTCAATAATATAATGCATGCCCAAAGGAGAAAAGAATTCAAAAACCACATATCTCTCCTACAAATTAAACTAAACAGGACAGGCATATGGCTACATCCCAATCTGGGTGCCAATGAAGCCTACAGACAACTATACAGGCTCGGGGTCAAGGAAAAAAAAAGGAAAAAACTAGATAATAGCATTTTCCCAAGGGAGGTGTTCATTCAAACCTTTTTCATGTGTCTGGAGGACATAAATCCAAAACACTTCCCTCTTGCGTCTATGCACATTAATATTGCCATTGTTAGGTAGATGGACATGTTCCAGAATTAACCAACGGAGATCAGAGATGGAATGTTGCTTTTCGACCCAATGTGAAACTAGTGGAGCCCCAGAGTGTTTATTTGAAATAGATGATTTATGTTCGCTGAATCGAACACGAAATTCTCTGCTGGTTTCTCCTACATAGCCTTTGTCACAAGGACAAAGGATAAGATAGATCACATGTTGGGTACGACAGATGGTCATATCCTCGAATGAAAAAATGTGTTTCCCCAAATTAGTTCATTCGTTACGATGGCAAACTGGCAAGCATGACAACAGCCACATTTATGTGTACCACTAATGGGTCTGGTACCAGTAATGGATTTCTGGACAAAGGAATTGGTAACAGGTACTTTAGATTTGACCAACGAATTTCTTAAATTCTTATTGCGTCTAAACGCAAAGATGGGTTTAGGAAGAGTCTTTTTACAATGATCGGAGTTAAAAATGTGCCACTCGCTGTTGATGATTTGTCTAATCTTGTGGTCAATGTTAGAATGGGTGGTAACACAAACCAATTTGTCTTCAGTTTTCATTTCTTTATTCTGCAACAACACCGCTCTATCGTAGTATTTTGCTCTTTTGTAAGCATCCTTATTCAGTTTGAATGGATAGCCTCTACTAGCAAATTTTTGTTTAAGTTCTTCAGCGTGTAGATCATAATTCTGTATGGTGATATAGTTCCTGCGTAACCGCAAAAATTGGCTGAATGGGATGTTATCCTTTTGACTACGAGGATGGTAACTCGAGTATTGGAGAAGAGTATTCTTGGCTGTGGGCTTAGTGTAGAGAGTGACCTCAATCTTATCATCAACAATTTGTATCCAGATGTCTAGAAATTCGATTTTGGACTTGCTAATATTGGGGCTGAATTTGAGATGAACATCGCAGAGATTAATCCACAGGATAAATTCCTCTAGTTGTTCTTCCGGACCTCTCCAGATGAAAAAAAATGTCATCTATAAATCGATGCCATTTTAAAATATTTTCACTGAAAGGGGCTATCTTGTTGAATATGAACTTGGCTTCAAATTCTCCCATGTAGATATTGGCCGCGTTGGCGCTGGTCTTGTGTACAATTTAATGTCTCATTGTTATGTATATTGTTCTTTTATAACAACATTTTTTTTTCCCCTTTTTTGTAAACTGTGATGTTTAGTGTTTTAGCTTAGCATTTTATTATGTTTAGGTATTTATCTATGTCGTTATGGTGTGGGCCGTTTTAGATAAGATGTATTTAGTCTCATGATTGTGATACAGTATGTATCATATGTATTAATATACAGTTAAATAATATACATGTATATGTCTTCTAAAAAAAAAAAGGAAAAAACAACTAAATAAATGAAGTGATTTATTTTTGTACACTGTTGACTGTGGGTTCTGCTTTAACATATGGACATATTGTCTTATACCCAAATAGATAGGTGTAGGAAGTTTTGTTGTGCTCTATAAGTCTCCTGAGAACCTACTTTGTGTACTTCTAGGATAAATGTACAAGCTGCAGCTAAATAAATCTGATCTTCTAACGGCGGCAGAGTGTCCCGTGTCTCTGTGTAGCTGAGCAGGAGAAACCCAGGAGATTAAGGCGTACCCTGCGCCGCCAGGTCCAAAAGGTTCTGGTTCTTCACTCGGGACCTATCTAATCGTGGTTGCAACGTCGTGTTGAAGTCCCCACCCCAGATGACATATGTGGTGTCTATCTCCTGTACTCTATTCCATAATCTGAACAGGGCTCGGGGATCATCTATATTGGGGCCATAACAGTTAGCAATCGTCACTCCATGCGAATATAGTGTCCCCCAAAGTATGCAGTACCTGCCTCCATCATCCATCTCTATACCCCCAGGGACAAAGGGCACCCCTCTCTTAACCAGTATAGCCACCCCACGGGAGTAGCTAGAGTAACTCGGATGCGCAGCCCACCGTGAGGCAAATAAAGGGTTACCACCGGGGCCAAGATGGGTCTCCTGCAACATTGCTATCTCAATATGATGCCGATCTAAATACCCCAGCACCTGTCTTTTTTTCCTAGGGTTGTTCAGGCCTCGCACATTCCATGTTACAATCTTCAGGCTACAAAAATCATGCTTGTTAGCTGCCATAGTGCGCTCCTGAGGAACCTGTAGCTGTTGCTGCTTTCAAAATGGCGTCACCCACAGTAACCAAATATCTAATACACCCCCCCCTTTCAACAACTCCCACATCGGCAACCCCAACACGACGAGTACAGAATCCCTCCCCACCCCAACAGACATCAATTTCCCACTTTGCTCGCCCCACAACTTCAGGTTTTCGGGGGATGCCCACATAGGGAACGCGTGGGCCCACGACCACCCTCCTCCCACCTTACTTTCACCCGCTCACCGCTCCACTGTTAAGTGGGCAGATGTCGCGGGACGGCAGGGAGGCGCCGAGCAGGACTACCTGCCTGAGATTGGCAAAACGAGGAAAAGTTAATACATCACCAGCTATGTGTCCATCAATGACAGTTTATTGCCCAGTAGAGTTCCAGATGGGTTCCAGGCCCGAAGGAAGCTCTAGTCCGGGTCCGACAGCGGGGAGTTCGTTCCGGAGTGCTTTCGGCCCCCGGGCCCTCAGTGGTCACCTGCCGAGTACGCTTGAGATACTCCTCCACTTGTTGCGGGTTCTGGAAAAAATGTTGCGTACCTTTATGCGTGATCCGTAATCTTGCCGGGTAGAGCATAGCGTATGTAATGTCCTGCTCCTGAAGCTTCTTTTTGACTGCAGAGAACTTACGCCTGGCATCTTGAACCGATTGAGTGAAGTCAGGGTAGAACGCCAGCGTTGTATTTTCATATGGTACTTGCTTTTTCTCTCTGGCGAGGCGGAGGACCGCATCCCTGTCCCGATAGTTCAAAAAACGGGCTATGACCGGCCGTGGCGGAGCCCCCGGAGGAGGTCGGGCCCCCAAAGATCTATGCGCCCTTTCCACTGTGAGGTGCGCCGAGAAGGACTCCCTGCCAAATAATTCCACCACTAGTCGTTCGACGAAATCCTCCATACGGCCCACATTCGTGGACTCCGCCAGGCCAAGAATCCGGACGTTGTTCCTTCGGGAACGAGCCTCCAAGTCCTCATTTTTGTCCGCAATTATCTTCAATAGTTTGTCCATTTGCATCATGTGTCCCCGACTGGACGCAGCCCCATCCTCTATAGTCGAGACTTTGTTCTCAGCTTCCGTGATCCGCTCCTCGTGTTGATCTAGCTGATGCACCACTGCCTCCATGAGCTCATTCATTGTGTCAAGTTTGGTGCCAATGGACGCAAGACTGTGTTTCATGCCCAGCAGAAGGGCTTTCCAGTCTTCTTCCGGTGGGTCCAAGGCGCCCTGCTCAACCTGCTCCTGTGAGGCCGCTCTAGGCACCTTGCGCGTTTCAAATGGCAGCTTGGCTTGTTTCGCGTCCGTGCGCCCCATCCTGCGAGCCTCAAGATCCACACGCGCTGGGGGTCTCAGGGGGCAATCCTGCCACGTCACCGCTGCAAATCCGGGTATGTGTCTGTGTGCTGCCAACCAACACTACGTGTTCCCCCACCCGCGGAGAGCAGCAGCGGACCAGTCTCTGACCGCCGGCGACTCCGGTAAGTATAGCGCACCTCCGCCTGTATCTCCTATGCCAATGTCTCTCAAATCATAGCCGCCCAGCACAGAGCAATCTCTCACTCATCAGTCGCCCTGCGAACTCACCCACCGCTTGCCAGGAAGAGGATCTGGGTGCTGTGGGTCCACAAGATGGCCGTTTGTCCACTCCGCCGATCGCCCCGCGCTCGGTGTCCTCACTCTGCCCAGGGCTATCAAGTCAGGCGGACCCCCGGCACTTCTGTGACAGCCCTACCGGGATCGCAGGGACCACAAACCAGTTCACCTGAGTCACGATCTCATCGCAATGTGGGCAGCCGGCACTCAAAATGGCCGCCACTATCTTCGTCCCCGGCGGCACAGCAGAAGCGGCTCCACCCGCACCCCACGTGGGGCAGGGACACTGCGGTGGCTCACCAGGCTACAGTCGGGGGGGGCCCCGCTTAACTCTCCAGTCATATGCGTCCCCAGCCGCGGTGATGTCCCCCAGCGCGGCGCTAGGCGGCCGCCTCCAGCCTCGTACCGTCAGGGTCTTCGCGCCACGATATCCAGCGCCGGCTGCTCCGGTAAGCCGCAGCGGAGGCACCTGCTCTTCTCACTCGGTCCTCGTTAGAACCCCACAGGGTAGCCAGCCACGTTACGCCGTAGGTCTCTCAGACCAGGTAGTGCACCAATGCAGGGGCGCCCTCAACACCGCGCCGGATCCATCAACTCCAGCCTCCCGCCTCTCAGCTCCGACGCGTGGCGCGAGAGGACGGCCAAGATCACGACGGTGCCCCCCGTCGGAACGGGAGCCACTCAGCAGTCAAATCTGGTACCGTTCGGCTCAGCAACACCTCTGCCAGATAATGGACCCCTCGTTCACCAGTTTCTCCGGCCTCAGGATCGGGATAAAGTATGTTATCCTGCTCGGCTAGGCAGGAGCCTCACAGATGCGCGGCCATGTCGGTCGTGCGCCACCTAGCGCCCCCATTGATGGAGCAAGGTTTCGTATAAAAGAAACTTGCTTGTATGCAATCCTCTCGAATGACCAGTAACATTATAAACAACCTGTCTGTGAATACTAATTTTGCACCACATTTTACATAATCGTATCTAGGGGAAGCTTTTCTATGTGCTTTCCTAATAATTAACCCGAGTGTCCTAAAATGGCCGCCAAAAACATGGGAAATCTTCTGCGCATGCGTCTACTACATCTACATAGTATGACGCCTTCTGTTGCTTTGGGGGAAATCTTTGCAGCTGCGCAATAGCTTTTAACATGGCTACCTAACAACCCTCGCACTAATGCACATGCTTTGCTGAAACTAACCTATGCAAGTTTTACTAAGCTATTAATGCAAAGGAAATATAAAGTAAACGGGGTTAGAGTAGAAGTAAGTGGTATACAGTGAATTAATTAAATTTTAAATTCTAATATGTTTTTCTCTGAATTTGTTACAAGTTCGTATTTGGGCCTTGGAGGGAGACCGATGTCCCTATCTGCTGCGACAGCTACGCATGCGCACAACCTCCTTGTTCTGAAACTAATGAAGTCATTGGGTGACTGCCAATCCATGTGCCCAGAAAGGACATGAGAAGATTAACTCTTGACCCTACAAGAGGAAGAACTTGAAACCTAGTATTACAGATTTATCGATCTACATATGAAATACTTGTGGGAATAAAGCTTGTGGGTATTAAAATTAAGGGGTGGGGAATTAGACAATAGAACCAAAGAAGAGTATTGAACTTAGTATGGTGTGATGCCCTCACCCCACTGCTTGGCCCAATCAAATTGCGGGTGAACATGGAATTTAAACATTTGAGGGTGGATCATACATTTGAATTGGTATAACTGAGGTAAGTTCTAGATAGTTAGACACACTTGCCACCCTTGAGATGCCGAAGCTATGCTGAGATGCTGCCCGATTTTGCTGCAATCTGACTGAAGAATCCAACACTAGGGAAAAGTTGCGGAACAACCGAGGCGGCACATCTAGGAAGGGGTCCGGACGAGCCCGAGAGAGTAGCACCAGAGAGGGGAGTAACTTTGGCGCTACACTAGAAGAAGCCACCTTGCCTGTCCTGAATACTTGATACTCTGATGTCTAGGTCCTCACACCATTCTAGGAAAATATAGTTCTGTGGGTTGTGCTTCGTGTTTCCTCTCTGTTCTTTCTCTCCTCAGGTACTGTCATCATATGAGATTAATTAATGTGAATTGAACTTAAAAACTAATTGAACTTTTATTCCTGATGGAGAATCTTGATGTGTCTATGTGTATTCTGATTTGACTCACAAAATTATTAATTCAGATAAACTTTTAAAACTCCTTCTGAGTCTGTGGTTCTTTAAATAAAAATAAATGTATTTCCTCCCTATTCTAATCTACTTTCTTTCGAATGCGCATTTACTCAGGAGACAGGAATGGTAAGATTACTGGTGTAAGGGTTTCTTTGGGTAAACAAAATTGATGACCAGAGTATATTTGCTCGCTCATTGAGTGTATGAATGTATATGTGCCCAAATGAGTGTTGTGTGTATGTATGTATAGAGCTGGTAAACTCTGCTGCATCAGGGACACCCACAGCAAAACCCATGGAACGCCCCTTTCACTCAAGGTGCTGCATGTAAAGGGGCCGTATTTACAAGGACAGGAAAAGCCACGCAGGGTGGCTTTTCCTGTCCTTGTAAATATGGAGCAGTTAATGAGCCACAGGTATGACACAAAGAGTGACGTATTGGTGGCGCAGGGGGCTTGTAAATCTGCCCTCAGGGGTCTTGAGGTAAGAACTCAGCAAGGAGTTGTAAAATTTGATTAAAGGAGGTATCAATAAAGAAGTAGGTGGCTCTGAATGGATTGCGCCATTAGTAGTGCCATGTAAGGCCAGTGGAAAGATTTGCTTATGCATTGACCTGAGATATTTAAATAATAATATTGTAGTGAAAAAATTTCCCCTTCCAAAAATCAATGAAATGCTAGCAACGACTAAAGATATGAAATGGCTCTTGGTGGTCTATCTATCTTCAGTGTACCACAAGGTAAAGGAACATGAAGAACTAAAAGTTTTACAATTTTTATGACCCCACAAGGGTGCCACTGGTATGTGTGCATGCCTTTCGGCTTCGCTTCAGCAGCAGCCATTTTTCAAAAACTCATGTACAAAGTGTTTAAGGATGTTCCTGGAGTGATCTTCTTCCAAGACGATATTTCGGTCATGGGAAAATATAAGTCTGAACATGATGTTAGAATAGAAAATGCTCTTGAAAAGTTAAAGAGTCAAGGGTTAGCAGCTGAAATTTCGAAGTGCAAATTTCGGGTGAAGACTTTACTTTACTTGGGACATGAGATTTCTTTATATTGTATAAAACCCAATAAAAACAGATTAAGTGAAATAAAGAATACCCTGAACCTCAGAATAAGGATGAATTGAGGTCATTCTAATTCCTTGCTGAATTTTATGGGAAATTTGTAAAACATTTCTCGGAGAAAGCTAACAATTTAAGGCAGTGTTAGAAAAACAAATTTCAATATGTATGGTCTGATGTTCTTCACAGTGAATTTTGAAGAGTGAAAGAAAAAAACTGCAATGCAAAACAGTTGAATGGGTTTGATCCCAGGATGGATTGTGTGATCACTACGGATGCAAGCAATAAAGGCCTAAGTGCTGTATTGTCACAACAAAATAGAGAGGGGAAGGCATTTACTATCACCTATGCCTCGAAAGCACTTTCTCCAACCGAGGAAAAATATTCTGTAATTGAGAAGGAGACACTTGCTGAAGTACGGAGGTTGGAGCACTTTCAGAATTTCTTGTGAGGATTTCATGTAGATTTCCGCTGTGAACACAAGCCTCTTGTGAAAGTGTTGTTTACCGAAGGCTCACAGAAAGCAACACCCAGGATAGCAAGGATGTCAGTTAGACTTCTAGATGGAGGTATACTGTGCATTATTTGCTGTGTGTGAGGAATCAGGTGGCAGATTGTCTGAGTAGACTGCCCTTACCATTGGAAAGAGATAATAAAGTTCATGAGGAGTTCATTGTAGCTTGGGCAGCGGAAGAGATGAGGAATACTGTCATCGGCAGCAAAGAATAGAAGGATGCCTATGTGGAAGATGAAGTGTTAGAGAGCATCAAAACGTACATTGTTCAAGGTTCGCCTGAAAAAAATGTTAAGTATGGAGTATAAATGTTTTGGGAAGTACAGAAAGAATTGTCAGTGGTGGATTAAAATGTGTTGAAAGGAAATAAAGTTGTGCCACCTAAAGGTTTAAGCTAGAGCTTAGTGAAATTATGTCATGATACACATTTAGGAATAGTGACGAGCAAGAGAAGGATTAAATAAATTTTTTGATGGCCCGGGTTGGATGTTGAGGTAGAAAGAATAGTTAGGAATTGTAATCTGTGTATGAAAGTAGATATCACAGACCGTGTGTAAACCTTTACATTCACCTCTATCCTGTTCCAAAATGTAGAGGAAAACTCTAGGGTTTGATATTATGGGGCCCATTTGAGAGCAACAAGAAGCATGGTTAGTTTTAGTAGGAATAGATTATTTCTTCAAATGGCCAGAAGTGAGATTTGTGAAAAGGCTGACATGGAAAGTATTGTTTCATTCATAGATGAAATGTCACAAAGGGATGGTCTACCTAAAAAGGTCATAACAGACAATGAGGCTCCGTAATCGCTCCCTACATCAGGCACCCAGCAGTGAAGCGGCTCTTGGTCTCTATGGGAGCTGTTCTTCTTTTTACGGACAGAAGATTGGTTTTGGCAGTGGCTTTGGCGGCACGATTGTATTCCCCTGGAGGACCTCGTTTAGGTGTGCAGCAGAGAAAGAAGCTGGGGCGGCGGCCGCTTGATGTGTGAGTGTAGGGAAAACTCACAAAAGCTGAGTCCACAGCGCTGGAAACTTTTGTCTGCTTTATTGATTACAGGGTCCAGCGTCGGCCTCTCCCTCCTTCTCTTGGGACATTTTTCTGCGAGTTTGCTTGGTGAAGGAACCTTGGCTCTTGCTCTAGACTGCAGGGAATAACATCGGAATTTGTTTCTGCAGCGGCCGGCTGAAGAGGTGGGTGAGGTAAAGAAGAGAGGTAAAGAGGCAGTACTTACTGAAAAAAAAGCACTTTACTTAGACTCTTTCTTTGAACTGTTCTGCATTGATGGTGCTACAGACTGTTGCATTCTGGGAAATTGAGTCCTTTCTGAACTCTATTTGAAATAACTTGAAACCCCTTGTGGAACTATTGCTTCAACGCTTTGGGGGCAAAATGTACCTTTGCTTTCGACATCTCAGGCCCTCAGGCCCCTTGCTCCTGCTCCCGGTGCAAGTCTCCCCCGCCCCCGCAGCCTCTGTCACTCTAGCGCGGCCGCAGAGCGGGGGAGACTACATTGCCCGAGAGTCTTTGCAGCAGGAAGCCGCAGCCGCACACGCCCATTCCACGCCCGGAGGCGCTTAAGAACTTGGGAGAGCCCCCGCGTTGCTAAGCCCGGGCAAAGTGCGGGCCGTCTGTGGCCGTCAGGGGCCATAAGAGGCCAGGCCGGGCCCACGGCACTAACATTTGACTAATCGGACGAAGTAAGACTTTTGGTACTTCTATAAGGACAGTGGTTTGGACATTACATCTTGTACATATTGTGCGGGGTGACGATTGCTGTTAATTGAGTGGGATTCATGTTTATGCTGTTTTACACGTAGGAGGCCTTCTTTGGCTGTAATTTATTCTAATTTGTGTTTTTAGCCGTAGCTATGTCAATAATGACAAAAACAAAGAAGGTAAAGGGAAAGGGGTAGTAGGTACCCTGGATGCCTTTTTAATAAAAGCTACATCTGTAATTGTAAATGAAATTAAGTTAACCGAACGTAGGTTGTCACTAGACTCACAATTGCATCAGAGTCACAATGCTGCTACCAGTACTATCAATACAAACCTAGCTGGAGGTCACTTTGAAGAAGGATTTCAATCTAATGGGTCTCCCCTGTTGCTCCCAGACTCTCCCAGAATCAAGAGATTTCCGATTCCCCGATCGAAAGAATTAAACCAACTGTAATAACATGGGCACAAAAAACTAAACAAATAAGCGGAAGCAGCCCAACCCCATTGGGTAAAAAACAAAAGGGTCAGGTAGTAAAGAGATCTCGTAAACAGCATATTACTAAACCCCCAGTAAAGAAGGCCATGCAAGAGACCACTGAGTTAGCACCAGAATTAGTGACTGAGAGTTGTGACTCCACATCAATAAATAGAACACCTAATCAGATGGCCCCGATTATACATCAGAGCATGGAGGAAGGATTTTGGAATAGGATGGAGGTAGTGATGAATGCTCATTTACAACCTATTTTGTCTAGATTGGCTGATATTGATAATCGGTTGCTATGTATAGAGAATCAACAGTCAAACCCTGGTGTATCGCAATTTGAATTGAGGCCCGAGTTGAATAACCAAATGGGTAAAAATAGAAGTGGGGAAATTGCCATATTGGACTGTATGGGGCCAAGAATGACGCAGTCAGGGTTTCTTAGGGGCCATATAGATTATCTCGCTGAAGTGAACAGCTCGACCCAGGAAGGTAATCCAAGTATAAATTCTATGAGTAAGAATAAACTACCAGGGGCAGGAAACACTCAAAATGAAGGAAGACCGGTAAAAATCCCTGCTAGGGAATGTTCCCCACGCGTTTTGGTAGCCAATAGTCCAGATTCAACTCTAAATTTGCCACCTCAAACTACACCCTACATTGTTGTTTTAGCAAATGTATGCCCATTAACATCAGGGGAAGGGGAGGACTGGCCATCCTTGAGCAACAAATCACTGTACCTTATAAACTGTAATGCCCTGTTTCTAGAACTTAAAATGGCTCGTAGGGTCAGATGGGTTGGACCAAGTGAGAAATCACTGGAGGGGGATTGTATAGTTTTAACTTTTAAGTCCCCAGGGCTGGTGAGAACGATAATCGATAGGATGTCTAACCAACTCATGGGGAAATCAGAGGTTATGATTTTACCGTTGGGGTTCTTTTACCGCCCACCTGCATGGCAACCTAATCCAATAAGAATAGATTCCCAAAATAAAGTAAACCAGCAACCACAGTGTCCACCATGGTCTCATGCAAACCGCTTTGGATCCTTAAGTACCTTGGCTTAGGTCGATTGACTACAAATAGGGCCTGCTAAGAAAATTGATGCCAAGGATATGACTATACCGTTATTATATCATGGGAACAACAACGAACATATATTAGCCATAGATCCCCTGGGGGATGGTGGTGAGCTCCAGCTGCCTCTTGATGAGGGAATAACGCGGGCCTTGGCTATAGATGGAGAGGATGACCAGAACTCCATACAGGTTGGCCAAATGGGGGATGGTGTTAGCCTGAGTAAACATCCAGATATAATAAGCAAACAAAGGGATAGATGTACATTTCGTCTAATCTCGTGGAATGTGGCAGGCATTTCACGAAGATTACGGGACGAGGTATGGATGAAATATATTAAATCCATAGATATAATCTGTCTCCAAGAGACTTGGAGCAGAACTGATCAAAATTTGGATGGATATTGTTCATTTATCGTCCATGCTGAACCTTCATTGGCTGGGAGAGCAAAAGGTGGCCTAATGACTTCCATTTCGGTAAAATATAAGTCATTGAAAATAGATAAAATAGTGGCCTCTCCATGGTATCAACTGATTTTGATCAAAAACCTCCTCCCGGTCCCATTACTTTTAATTAACTGGTACTATAATATTTTTGACATCCACAATATATCTATTATAGATGGTTTACAGGCTGAAATAGCGAAAGTGACCGAAAGTTTTTCACCTCTCTGTATTATCTGGCTGGGTGATTTTAATTGTACTACATGCTGCCAGAGTGGAACCAGGGCCTGCGGGCTACTTGAAATAAATGAGCAACCACTTTCACATTTTAAACACACTACACAGGGTGATGCCTTGAATGACATCATTGTGGTAAATGACCTCTGCATGTTAGAAATGTCGACCAGTACTCCAACGATGCCAATACCAACTTTTCAAGGGTCCGGGGGCCAAATGAGTATAATTGATTTTGTGTTAATTTCGAGCAGGTATGCTTATCTTATTGATGATTTTAAAATAGAAATAAATCCAGCCAGTGACCACAATCCACTTGTTTTAATATTGAGCACCATTGTTGACAGGGAACAGTCCTTTGAACATACGATGAAATATGATCAAAATCATGGCCTTAGGTTAAAGTGGGATAGGGTAAATCCTACAAAATTGGAGGAAACAATCTTCAGAATTAATCGATCACAAGTAGATATTTGTTTAACAAGCACTTGTGATCCTGAATTAATAGTTCAGAATTTTGAAGCTCTCTCTGGGAGTGTGGCCACATACCTACTCAAACCTGCAGGGAAGGGGGATACTCGGGAGCATAAATGGTTTGATGCTGAATGCTCCGCGGCTCAAACAGTATTGAGGAAGGCGTTACATGGAGTCCCTCGGGATAAGGAACGGGTTAGAAAGGCAAGAAAAAATTATAAAGAAACCATTGATAAAAGGAAATTGGAAGTGAAAAAGCAAGCATGGGATGACCTCGAGAAAGCCTCTGATTTAAGGGACAGTAGATTACTTTGGGAGGTAATAAATCATCCCTTCTTCAGTAATGAAAATAGAATCATGATTGCCCATATAACTGGGGAAGCCTGGGAGATCCATTATTCCAGGATTTTCAACCCAAAGGGTGTCACTTTGTTAAGCGAAGGTGAGGATGAAATTGATTTTAACATTGAGTCTGCACAACAACTTAGTCTCTCACTTTCTTTGGGAGAGGTGGAGTAGGCACTGAGAAAAGGTATTCCACTTAAGGTACCAGGTCCTGATGCTGTACCCTTGGATCTGTTTAAGAACAATCTTGAAGTTTGGGCACCATTGTTGCTTAACGTTTTCAAGGCGATCATCGTTGGACGTATCCCCTTATCTTGGAAAAAGGCAGTAGTTGTGCCAATTTTCAAAAAAGGTGATAAAAGTAACCCTGGCTGTTACAGGCCAATTTCCTTGATTGATGCCGCTTGTAAACTTATGGGGAGAGTGATATTGGCCCGTTTAGAGACATGGGCAAATACCTCTGGCCTTATTGTGGATTCACAGTATGGGTTTAGAAAGGGTAGGGGGACAACGGAGCAGTGTCTCAATCTGGCCCTGATCATGGGTAAGTACATGAAGGCCAGGGGTGTTCCTATACACCTGGCCTTCATGGACTTATTGAGTGCTTTCGACACTGTGTGTAGGAAGAAATTGTGGTTATTGATGGAGTCTATGGGGTTCGAGGAACCTTTGGTCACGCTGTTGCGGAGATTACATGCTGCTACCTCTGTGTCCATTCGATATGGCCCTGGGGGTGAAAAGACAGGGCCGATTCCATCAACTGAAGGCGTCCGTCAGGGTTGCATTTTGGCCCCTTTCTTGTTTTTAGTTTACACAAATGGTTTAGAAAAATTCTTATTGGAAAAAGGTGCAGACTTTCCTAAAATAAATGGCAAACAAATACCTTTATTGTCCTACGCACTGTATTGATGACTTTAACTGCAAATAGTATGCAAACATGCCTGAATGCTTTTAATGAATTTATGCTGGGGCTAGATCTAAAGGTTAATTTTACAAAATCGTTTATTATGGTTTGTGGCCCAAATAGGACCAAAACTTGTAAATTTGTTATAGAAAATTTGATTATTGCCAAAGTCACAAATTTCAATTATTTGGGAAATCTTTTTAACAAAACTTTGAGTTGGGATCCTTTAATAACAACACGGGCACAAAAGACAACAAGATCTATAGAGGCCCTTTTTCGTTTTACAAGCAAATTAGGCCAAAAACCCATTGCTGAATTAAAGACATTGTATAGATCTAAATGCTTGCCAGTTGCTACCTATGGAGCAGGGGTGTGGGGATACCATAAAAGCGTCCAATTACAAGTTATGGAGAACACGTTTTTAAAACGTCTTTTATCAGTTTCAAATAGTTCTCCTAATATATTTTGTCATTCCAAGATGAGCCTTGACTTTGTGAGCGATAGTATCCATATGTCCCCATTGCTCCTATGGGGAAAAGTATGGTCCTCAGATGATTTGCATCTCTCAAAAGAAATTTTGAAAGATTGTGTAAATCTGGATCACGCCATGCGGATCCCATGGTTAAGTTATGTAAAGGGAAACTTTTATAAAATTGGCCTTGGTAATTTATATGATAATCCTGACTCTATTAACCCAGGCTCAAAGATGGCGATTAAGAATGCATATCGTAGTATACTGGGCTCATCTTAAATATGATGAACAACCATTATACCAGGCAGTTACTGTACAGCATCAATTTTATTTGTCTTTCACTACACATACGCAGTGGTGTTTTTATTTAACCAGATTTCGGTTAAAAATATTGCATTTTTTGGCTGCTTTTCCGAAGCAAGGGGGTTGGTGTGAGAGGCTACCCCCTTGCCCATGTGACAATGAAGCTGAACAAAGCACTCTGCACTTTATACTTTTTTGCACACTTTACAAAGCTCCAAGAGATCGTTTTATTAAACCTATCTTAAGGGAAATTAGACCTTGCAATTTTAAGGAAGGTTTTGAACATTTAAGAACATTACAAACTGCTGCTATATGTAGCTCTATGATCAGTGTTATTAGATTGGCACTCTCAATCAGAAATCGTTATTGATAGTATGTTCCCTGCTATAAGTTACTGAAATTCATAGAATTGATAACCTATATGAACATATTCAGCTAAAATAACCAGAGTCATGGTAGCTACCCTACAAATTCAAGTGGGTTGGTGTGAGAGGCTAACCCACCAATATTTAAGTTTTTGTAGTTTTGATAACGCAAAGTGTACTTTATACTCTTTTTTTTGCCTTCTACAATCTACAAACTTGATGATGTAGTCTAAAAATGCACATTGCACTTTATATCTTTGTTTGTGTCTAAAGGAAGTTATTAAATGTCCGCGGAGATACAAATTGATCGTGAGTCCATTGGGAAATCTGTAGTAATAGATTTTTATAAATTGTTTGTTGTTTTAATGTAATTTTTATTAGTGTTATCGTATTGAATTTTAAAGAACTTTTTATAAAGAATATAGTGTCCATAGATAATGTGTTTTTGATGTACGGTCTTTGCCACTTATGTATTCGTACCTTTTTGATCAGAAATACCATTTGTGAGTTTGTATGTTAAATATGTATACTTTTATGATTCTTTTTCGAATCGAATAAAGTTATTGAATGAATGATGATGAATGACAATGATGCAAAGTTTAAAAGTGTGGTGTTTGAAAAGTTTTTAGAAATGAATTGTATTGAATACAAAGTAACTTTGTGTATCATCCAAGTTGTAATGTTTAAACAGAGTTATTAAGGATTCCCTGTAGGCAGCCAAACAAAAGAACCTCAACTATATACTGGGGATCATGAAAATGTTGAGGATGTATTGCACTGCACCTATTGTTACTGTTTTTAGTCAGTTTACTATTATGAGAGGATGAGTTCTCTTTACGAAAGACAATCAGGGATGGTTGCTTAAATCTAGACTTAGTCATTGGTTGCCTACAGAGGTGAGGAAGAACATTATGGTGTATCAGGAAAAATATAAGAAGATCAAAGATGAGAAGGTGGGAACAAAAGGCACAGGTTTGGTGAAAGAGGACATGGTGCGTATTAAACTACCCTTTAAAGCAAGAAAAGGTGAGAGTAGATTTTCCAGTCCTTTAGAGATATTGGAAATCTTTAATAATTCGTAAAGATTGAGTGAGAAAAGGGTGTGGCATATGAGCCACTTTGTGAAATGTAGGAAAGGGACTTGATAATTTGAAAACAAACAATTTTGATTGGTTAGATGATCATCTTCAGAATGGGAGAATTCCTCCCAGGGAGATGGAAAGTGAGAAGGAAATGGTTATAATCATTGGAGGGAACAATATGATGGTGAGATGCCTAATTTCAATCGCTTGAGTGAGCATTCCAGATGTGCAAAGTCTAACACTAATAATGACCAAACTACTTTGGAAGAACCCTGCTGTAGCAATTATGGAAGGGAGATTTGACAGCCAGGTTATTTAAAAGAGTACACCATTTAAAAACTACATTCATTAAGAATTCTATTCTGTTTTGGTTAAAAAATTTCTTTGTATTGGTTACACTTTTTATTACATGTTTTTATGTGATACTATATTTTTGTTAATCCTTTAAAAAAAATATATTACGAGAAACGGAAATGTGTTCTGATGATGCTTAGTAGATAGGAATTTGGGTACATCACTGAGGTAAAGATGTCAGTGCTGTTGTGGGGTAGTACGGAATGCTAAGGATGACATTTGTAACCACCTGTCACCCGAAGTAGTTGTGCTGGCCTCCTTATAAAGATAACTTACAATAAAGACGTTTATACAAGGGTCTACGTGTACGGCTCTATTTAGCAGGATCCTATGAAGCCTCAGAGGAGTCGGGGTGCAGCTGGAACCAGGGGAACAATTCACAAAATATTGTGAAAGTTGGTTGAAATACTCACAGGCAGTTAAAGAAATTGAATAAGTTATTTATAAGCCAAAGAAGCTTTTTGTATGCACACTCACTTCATAGTATTCCGAAATTATGCCACCTCATTTAGAAGAGTACCGTGAATCGAAAGCGGGTACTGGGGAGACATACTAGCGAGTAGCATATGGAGCGTCCATGATGTGGGTGAAGCTGTGACCTGAATCACTTGGATATAGACACTAAACCACTGAAAGAACAAACGGCCATCTTAGTAAAGGTGTGCTGCCTGACTGGGCTTATTAGACAGAACGAATGTGATGCAAAGCCACTTTGGCAAACACTGGTTAAAAAATAAAAAATCTTTTACATTGCCTCCCTTGGATGCAATGGTAATGCCTTTGCTGAGGTAAAAATGAAATAAAGTGCATGGGGTCATGCAAACATCCCACTGTAATGTCCTATCCAATGAGCAGCCACATTTAGGTAACGCTGAACTGCATGTTGGTCAGAGTGACAGGGGGAGGCTCGGATGCACTAAAAATTGCATGGTTGAGATTGAACGTACTGAAAACAATATCAGCAACTGCCATGTTTTTCTGATATTTCATGATCAGTCTTAAAAAATATATTATGATGTAAAAAAATTGAATCTAGCCTGCAATTGGTTGACAGATTAAATGAATTCTTGTTTAATGTGTTTCCACGAGTGGTCTTTGGAAGGGGCACCATACTTAAAAAAAGATGATTTAGCTACATGTTACTGGTGAAATGACATGAAGATGCTAATGTTATAGTAATAGTAATGGGTACTGAAGCACTAAGGAGTGTGATATTGTGGGAGCGTTATGAGGTCAACGAAGCAAAGCTCCCGAATCTTCCCCTGGATTGACGGAGCTCAGCACCAACAGATTACTGAGGGGAGCAATCAACCCTCTGGAAATGGGGGGGAAGGGGAATGGAGTAGGAACAGAAAGTAGAAACAAAGTCTTCTTCTGTCCAGTGGAGAATTTGAGCGAACAACCTGAAAGCCAGAGTGTCCCATCCTATTCCCACCATGTTGAGGTATAGGTGACATAGAGGAAGAGAAATCATATGGCTGCCCAAGAACAGCAACCCTGCTTTTGTTCCGTATGCGACCGTCATGTGCCTTGACAGCATTCCTGAAACATTTGATTATTTGTAACTTCCTAGTAAACTTAGACCATTCTGAACACCCTTTTGGTGCTCTAACCTTTACAAAATGACCCACTCTAACCTAAACATTCTTCACACTCTTGCTAAAGTCAGAATTTTCTTTACTCTTGTGTTGAGCAGTAATCTCCTTCTCCCTCCATTCCCCTGGTGAATTATCAATGTAACCTTTGCTCCAAAACATCCAACCAGGACACACATTCGTTGAAGGAGATCTTCCCTTGAACAATTCAAATGGAGATTTACCTGTGGAACCATGGAGAGAGAAGCGATAGCCAGCCAATCTGTTATATAACTCTTTCTTCCAATTTAAATGATTCACCCTTGCCAATTGTATACCCTCATTTAATGTCTAGATCACCCTTTCTATGGGTTCATTGGTTTCAGGGTGATACAAGGCTGATCTCTTGTGCTCAATCCCACACTTCTTCAGGTAAGATTCAGTCTCATTAGAGCACAATTGTACACCATTATCTGTGAGTAAAATCCTGGGAAAACTCTCTCTTTTGAACATGCCCTCAAGAAACCTGATTACTGCAGAAGATGAAATGTCCTGAACACACAACACATCAACCCACCTGGAATACTGGTCCATTAAAACAAAGACATAAGGAGTGGCATTTTCCCCTTTTATAGGCCCAAAAATACACATTGCAACCTCCTCACAATGATATTTTGGTAGCACTCTGCAAACCATGGGTAACTGATTGGTTTTGAGACCCTTATCACCGTTTACACACTCCACACAATCCCTAATCAAACACTCCACATCATGATCAAGTGAAGGCCACCAAAAATCTCTCTGAAGTCTTCCCTCTGTCTTTACAATGCCCATCTGACCCTCATGAGCAAGTTGCAACACCCTTTGTCTCAAATTAGTGGGTGGAACTAATCTTGCCTCAACCAGCAAAAACCCTCTGTCCACTGCCAATTATTCCAGTATTTTACTCCCCTTCCCTTTGTGACAACCTAACAATGTAGAGTTCAGTTTGCCCGAGCTCACAACACGCTACCAGGTTCCATTCGTCCTGCTTGGTAGCTTGGCAGCGCATTTAGCGCTGTGTTTGAAGCGCGCTTGTTTTTAAAGTACCCGTTTTTTATTTATTTTTATTTTCTTTCTATTTGCCCTGTTTTTAGTGGGGTAGCTGTCCCCTTACCTGCATATAATTGGTCTGCTCACCGCTGCTTAGCGGGCCCGGTTCTGAGGGTTTAGGAGCTTAGTCTCGATCTTTGTTTGGGCGCCATCTTGGGAGGGGTAGTGACACTTTCCCAGCGCCATATTGAGTGTCCTAGTGGGGCGGTTCTCACCTCACCTGGCGGCCCTACTTAAGGTGGTCCGTTTTGCTGTTCTGCCCTACCAGGTTCCATTCGTCCTGCTTGGCAGCTTGGCAGTGCATTTAGCGCTGTGTTTGAAGCGCGCTTGTTTTTAAAGTACCCGTTTTTTATTTATTTTTATTTTCTTTCTATTTGCCCTGTTTTTAGTGGGGTAGCTGTCCCCTTACCTGCACATAATTGGTCTGCTCACCGCTGCTTAGCGGGCCCAGTTCTGAGGGTTTAGGAGCTTAGTCTCGATCTTTGTTTGGGCGCCATCTTGGGAGGGGTAGTGACGCTTTCCCAGCGCCATATTGAGTGTCCTAGTGGGGCGGTTCTCACCTCACCTGCCGGCCCTACTTAAACCAGTCCTCTGCGCGTGGCTGGATCGCGCAGCGGGTGCGCCCTCGCTGTGCCTGAGTCTTGCCAGAGTCCTGCCCGTCTGCGCCCGTCAGCGTCTTGGAGGCGTCGGAGCGGCGGGTGGGGTTAGCTCCGTAGGATTAGGAGTGGTGCTGATAGGATGATATGTTATTCGCCGCAGGAGCTGCACTCCTTGCAAAAGGTATCGGGCGCTTGCCATACAGTCTTTCCTGGCCGTTTCAGGGGTAAGAGGCGCTGCGCGGCCTGTGGCTGGACACCAGGTACTGTCCCGACTATCCAACTGAATACGGGAGCGGGCAATGTGAAGCATAGTTGCATGCTTTTAAATACCAGATCTGTGCCCAGACATGCTCAGGAGATCTTTGATCTCATTGTTACGGAACAACCTCTTTGCCTGATGTTGACAGAGACATGGCTTGGGGATTTGTCCAATCCTGATATCGCCATAGCAATTCCTCCTGATTATAATATTTTTAGGCAAGATAGGCTGGAGGGGAGGGGTGGTGGTGTGGCACTTATAGTGAATAAACTTGCCGCCTGTTCCATTATCCCTATGGATGCTATCACAGGCTCGGAATCCCTCGCCTTTTCTATCGTACTGGCCGCCCACCAAGCTCTTAAAGGGCTTTTGGTTTATAGACCCCCTGGACCGGCTGGCTCCTTCTTCGAGGAGCTGAAGTCAGCTATCTCGATGCTGGCCTTAAGAGCGGAGCATTGTGTGTTGGCTGGAGATTTTAACTTTCATATGGATGAGGAAGAGGACCCTGAGGTGATTAAATTGATCGATATTACGGCCCCTCTAGGCCTTGTCCCTCACCTCTCCGGTCCAACACACGATAGGGGCCATACCCTGGATCAGGTTTTCTCGACGCTCCCCTTAGAGGGGTTAGAACTTTTACCGGTGCTTTGGTCTGATCATAGATTGGCCAAATTTTATGTGCCAGGCTTGGAGAAACCCTCGAGTACCGTTTTTAGACAGCAGGGACTAGGAGTGAGGGCATTCCATCGGGTGACTCCAGAGATGCTAGCTCAGGCTTCTCTTGATCATCCTTGCCCCTTTTCGGGCGATTTGGAATGGGACCTCGAGTCTCTGCAGGCGTGGCTGATGGACAGGCTAGATGATCTCGCCCCTGTGAGGAAACCCCGAGCAACATCAAAGCGGGTTTCTGCCCCTTGGTTTACGGAAGCACTGTCAGCTTCTCGCCGGCAGTGCAAGGTGGCTGAGAGGGCGTGGCGCTCACATTATGACCCGGCGGCCAGGCTGCTGTATAGGACCACGATTAAAACATACCATCGTGACATCCTCCTTGAGAAAAAGGGTTATTTTGCCAGGAGAATAGAGGCTGCCTCCAATTCCTGCAAGGAGATTTTTACCATTGTGAGGGAGTTCACGACTCCACGGTCTAACGTAACCCAGGCCGCGCCCACTGAGTCGTGGGTTTCTGCTCTTGCCAACTTTTTTACAGCTAAGATAAAGTTGATTCAGGACTCCTTTCCCTCAAGGATGGTGGAAGCGTGCCTCAGCTTTGCGGATGAGCCAGTTCCATCGGCTCCTGAGGAGTCCATCTTGGCCGATTTTCCGCCTATTTCAGCTGCATCGTCATTGGCATTGATGGTCAATCTTAAATCTGGGTCGCCTCTTGACCCATGCCCTGCCAAATTCTTGGCGAAAATGGCGGCGGTTGTAAATCCCTTGGCAAATCCACTCTTGAATCTCTCTTTGTGTGAGGGGGTGGTCCCGCAGGCTTGGAAGCAGGCGATGGTGATCCCCCTCCTCAAGAAGCCTGGCCTAGACCCTGAGGCGTTGGGCAATTATAGGCCAATCTCTCTTCTTCCTGCGCTGGCTAAAATTGTGGAGAAGCACGTGCACACCGTGCTCTCTGGATTTTTGGAAACCAACGATCTGCTTCATCCTACTCAATCTGGTTTCCGCCCCAATTTAAGCACCGAGACGGCGCTTTTGGAGGTGTCTGAAGCCATTAAGGAGGCACTGGATTCAGGAGGTAAAGCTATGCTTGTCATGCTTGATTTGTCGGCGGCCTTTGACACCGTCCCCCACGAGGGTCTCCTCGTCAGACTTCATGAGATCGGTCTGAGGGGGACGGTGCTCAGCTGGTTTAGATCATTCTTAGCGGACCGTCGACAAACAGTCTGGGTTTCCCCAAGCTCCGCCGTGATGCCGCCTTTGGGAGTCGGAGTCCCTCAGGGCTCTGTGTTGAGTCCGACTCTTTTTAACATCTTTATGACTCCATTGGCCGCTCTGGCGGAGTCCTTGGGGGCCCAGATCGTATCCTATGCCGATGATACTCAGCTCCTCTTTACGTGTGGGAAAGGTGAGGAGTTTGACGGAGAGAGTATTCGTGAGTGCCTTGGGGCTGTTTTCAAATGGTTCCAGCTGAACAGCCTCAAATGCAACTCAGATAAGTCTGAGGTACTCTTTTTTGGTTGTACATCTGATCCAGATTGGCAGGAATGGTGGCCGACTAATATGTTTCCTCCTGCACATTCCTCCCAGCAGGCAAAAAATTTGGGAATTAAGATCGACAATGGTCTGACGCTGAGATCTCAGATCCTCGGTCTTACGGGTACTTGTTTTGGCCTCCTGAAGATGCTCCGGAAGTTTCTTCCTTTGCTTTCAGAAGAGCACAGGAGGATTACTGTGCAGGCCTTAATTGGCTCCAGATTGGACTATTCTAATGTCCTATATCTGGGTCTTCCGGAGTATCTGTTACAGCGCCTTCAGGTGGTCCAGAACTCGGCTGCTCGGGCTATCTTCGGCCTTCATAGGCGAGCCAGAGTGTCTGGCCTTCTGCAGTCGCTGCACTGGCTGCCTATCCGGAAGCGGATAGCTTTCAAGGCGTTGACGCTGGCTCATAAGGCTCTCTATGCCTCGGGCGCGAAATATCTGCAAAGGAGGCTTACTTTTTATCGCCCGGCTCGATCTTTGCGATCCGAATCTCTCTTCCTTGCGGTGGTCCCTCGAGTAAAGAGGGCCCGCGTAGGGGGTCGTTCCTTCAAGCTAAAGGCATCGCAGCTTTGGAATGCTTTGCCATTGTCTGTATGTAGCACGTCTAATTTGCTGACCTTTAGGAAGGGCCTTAAAACTTGGCTCTTTGCTTCTTAGCATGCTTTCTTCCTCAGTTTTGCTGTCTTTTTTTGTCTCTCTGTGTTATGATTTTATGTTTTCAAGCTGCCAATAAAAAGCGCCGGGACACTCCAATGGAGTAGCCGTGCGCTATAGAAATCCTAAATAACATAATATAACATAACATAACATAACATAACATAACATAACATAACATAACATAACATAACATAACATAACATAACATAACACGTATAACATGGGCAATTTCCTCATCAGGATGTATTTCGTCCAGCCATTCCTTCTCAGATATGCTTTCATCAGTGACTTCACACACACTCACAACCTCTTCCTCATCCAAATCATCTCTCTCAATCAAATCAGTTTCAATGAAATTTACCAACCTTGACAAACAATCAGCAGAATGATTGCTCACTCCAGGAACATACTGAACATCAAAAATAAACTCTTGCAAACTCACCACCCATCTCCTGCTGTGAGAAGAGAGTGAGTCCTTTCCAAGAAAACATTTCTATCAATGGCTTGTGATCAGTATGCACAGTAAATTTGATGCCACACAGGAACTGTCTGAACCTATTAATAGCCCAAGGCACAGCAGGAGATTCCCTCTCTATGACAGAATAATTACATTCCACATTCCTCAAAGTCCGAGAAATACAGGCTATCAAACTCTCCTTGCCATTCTTGATTTGAATCAAAAGAGCACCCAAACCTTTGGAACTGGCATCACATACCACTCTGGTATCACACAAGGGATCATAAGCTTTCGAACAAGGTGCATCATTCAACTCTTGTTCCACCCTCGTGAACTCAGGGTTACATTGTGTATCCCATGCAAATTCCACATTTTTCTTCAACATCTTTCTCATGCTAAACGTTTTGCTGACAAAGTCTCCAATGAACTTGCAATAGTACTCACCATGCCAATGAAAGATGCAAGTTTTTCCCTTGACTTAGGAGTCTCCAATGACTTGTTGTTTCAACAAGTACAGAAAGAGGCAAGAGGGGTGCAGAAAGATACAAGTGAGGTGCAGAAACAGGCAATAGAGGTGCAGAAAGAGGCAAGAGAGTGGGAGAAACAGGCAAGAGAAGTACAGAAAGAGGCAACAGAAGTGCTGAAAGAAGCAACAGATGTGTAGAAAGAAGCAAGAGAAGTGATGAAAAGACAAGAGAGTTGCAGAAAGAAACAAGAGAGGTGCAGAAAAAAGCAAGAAAAATGCAGAAAAAACACAAGTGAGGTGCAGAAAGAGATAAGAGAAGTGCAGAAACAGACAAGAGAGGTCAGAAAGAGGTAGGTGAGGTGCAGAAACAGGCAAGAGGGGTACAGAAAGATGCAAGAGGTGTGCAGAACAAAGAAAGAGAAGTGCAGAAAGAACCAACAGAGGTGCAGAAAGAAGCAATAGGGGTGCAGAAAGAGGAAGAAGTGCAGAAAGATGCAACAGGGGTGCTGAGATAGGCAAGAGCACTGCAGAAAGAGGCAAGAGCGTTGCAGAAACAGGCAAGAGAGGTGCAGAAAGAAGCAATAGAGGTGCACAAAGAAGCAATAGGGGTGGAAAAAGAAGCATGGAAAGTGCAGACAGAAGCAACAGGTGCAGAAAGAGGCAAGAGGAGTGCAGAAAGAGGCAAGAGGTGCACAAATAGGGAAGAAGTGTACAGAAAGAGGCAGGAGGGGTGCAGAAAGATGCAAGAGAGGAGCAGAAAGAAGAAAAGGAAGTACAGAAATAAGCAACAGAGGTGCAGAAAGAGCCAAGAGATGTGCAGAAACAGGCAGGAGAGGTGCAGAAAGAGGGAACAGGATGGAGAAAGAGGCAAGAGATGGACAGACAGAGCAAAGAGGGGTGCAGAAAGAGACAAGAGGGCTCAAAAAGAAGCAAGTGAGATGTAGAGAGAGGCAACAGTTGTGCCAACAGGGGCAAGAGAGGTACAGAAACAGGCAAGAGAATTGCAGAAAGAGGTAACAGCAGTGCTGAAAGAAGGAACATAGATGTAGAAAGAAGCAAGAGAAGTGATGAAAGAGACAAGAGAGTTTCAGAAAGAAACCAGAGAGGTACATTAAAAGAAAGAGAAGTGCAGAAAGAGGCAAGCGAGGTGCCAAAAGAGTCCAGAGAAGTGCAGAAACAGGCAAGAGAGGTGCAGAAAGAGGCAAGAGGGATGCAGAAAGAGGCAAGAGAAGTACAGAAAGATGCAACAGAGGTGCAGGAAACTGAGTCAAGAAAACTGAAGAAAGAGGAAAGACACATGCAGAAAGAGGAAAGAGGGGTGCAGAAAGAGGCAAGAGGGGTGCAGAAAGAGGCAAGAGGGGTGCAGAAAGAGGCATGAGAAGTGCATAAAGAAGCAACAGAGCTGCAGAGAGAGGTAAGAGAACTGCGGAAAGAGGCAAGAGAGTTGCAGAAACAGGCAGAAGAGGAGCAAAAAGAGGGAACAGGGGTGAAGACAGAGGCAAGAAAGGTGCAAATAGAGGTAAGAGGGATGCAGAAAGAGGAAAGGGGCAAAGAGGTGCAGAAAGAGGCAAGAGAGATGCACAAAGAAGAAAGAAGGGTGCAGACAGAGGCAAGAGAGGTGCAGAAATAGTTAAGAGGGGTGCAGAAAGATGCAAGAGAGGTGCAGAAAAAAGCAAGAGAAGTGCAGATAGAGCCAACAGCGGTGCAGAAAGAGGCAAGAGAGGTGCAGAAAGAGGAATAAAAAGTGCAGGAAGAAGCAACAGAGGTGCTGAAAGAGGCAGGAGAACTTCAGAAAGAGGCAAGAGAGTTGCAGAAAGTGGCAAAAGAGGTTTAGAAAGAAGAACAGGGGTGCAGACAGAGGCAAGAGATGTGCAGAAAGAAGCAAAAGAGGTGCACAAAGAAGTAATAGAGTTGTACAAAGAGTCAAGAGAAGTGCAGAAAGAAGCAACAGAGGTGCAGAAAGAGGTAAGTGGGATGCATAAGGAGACAAGAGAGGTGCAGAAAGAGGGAAGAAGGGTACAGAAAGAGGTAGCAGGGGTACAGAAAGAGGAACGAGAAGTGCAGAAAGAAGCAACAGAGGTGCTGAAAGAGGCAAGAGAACTGCAGAAAGAGGTAAGAGAGTTGCAGAAACAGGCAAAAGAGGTGCAGAAAGAAGAACAGGGGTGCAGAACGATGCAAGAGATATGCAGAAACAGGCAGGAGAGGTGCCGAAAGAGGGAACAGTGTGGAGAGAGAGGCAAGAGAGGGACAAACAGAGCAAAGAGGGGTGCAGAAAGAGGCAAGAGGGGTCAAAAAAAGGACGTGGGGTGCAGAGAGAGGCAACAGTTGTGCAGACAGAGGCAAGGGAGCTCCAGAGACAGGCAAGACAAGTGCAGAGGTAACAGAAGTGCTGAAAGAAGCAAAAGAGGTGTAGAAAGAAGCAAGAGAAGTGATGAAAGGGACCAGAGAGTTGCAGAAAGAAACAAGAGGTACATAAAAAGCAAGAAAAGTGCAGAAAGAAGCAAGTGAGGTGCAGAAAGAGTCAAGAGAAGTGCAGAAACAGAAAAGAGAGGTGCAGAAAGAGGCAAGTGAGGTGTAAAAATAGGCAAGAGGGATGCAGAAAGAAGCAAAAGAAGTGCAGAAAGAAGCAACAGAGGTGCGAAGGAGGCAAGAGAACAGCAGGAAGAGGAAAGACACGTGCAGAAAAAGGCAAGAGGGGTGCAGAAAGATGCATGAGAAGTGCATAAAGAAGCAAGAGAGCTACAGAAAGAGGCCAGAGAACTGCAGAAAGAGGCAAGAGAGTTGCAGAAACAGGCAGAAGAGGAGCAAAAAGAGGGAAAATGGAGTGCAGACAGAGGCAAGAGAGGTGCAGGAAAAGGGGTGCAGACAGAAGCAAGATCAGCCCAGAAAGAACCAACAGAGCTGCATAAAGAGGTAAGAGAACTACAGAAAGAGGCAAAAGAGGTGCAGAAACAGGCAAAAGAGGTGCAAAAGGAGGGAACAGGGATGAATACAGAGGCAAGAAGTAAAAGAGGGACAGAAAGAAAAAAGAACTGCAGAAAGAAGCAAGAAAGATGCAGAAAGAGGCAATAGAGATGCACAAAGAAGAAAGAAGGGTGCTGAAAGAGGCAAAAGGGGTACAGAAAGAAGCAAGAGAGGTGCAGAAAGAAGCTAGCAAAATGCAGGAAGAAGCAAAAGATGTGTAAAAAAGGCAAAGGAACTGCAGAAAGAGGCAAGAGATGTACAGAACGTGGCGAGAGAGGTGCAGAAAGAGGAAAAATGGGTGTAGAAAGAGGCAAGAGGGGTACAGAAGGAGGCAAGAGAGGTGTACAAAGAGGGAAGAAGGGTGCAGAAAGATGCAAGACAGGTACAGAAAGAAGCAAAAGAACTGCAGAAATAGGCAACAGAGGTGCAGAAAGATTCAAGAGATGTGCAGAAACAGGCAGGAGATGTGCAGAAAGAGGGAACAGAGTGGAGAAAGAGGCAAGAGAGGAACATACAGAGTGAAGAGGGGTACAGAAAGAGGCAAGAGGGGTCAAAAAGAAGCAAGTGAGGTGCAGAGAGGCAACAGTAGTGCAGACAGTGGCAAGAAAGGTCCAGAAACAGTCAAGAGAAGTGCAGAAAGAGGTAACAGAAGTGCTGAAAGATGCAACAGAGGTGTAGAAAGAAGCAAGAGAAGTGATGAAAGAGACAAGAGAGTTGCAGAAAGAAATAAGAGAGGTACATAAAAAGCAAGAGAAGTGCAGAAGGAGGCAAGTGAGGTGCCTAAAGAGTCAAGAGAAGTGCAGAAACAGACAAGAGAGGTTCAGAAAGAGGCAAGTGACTTACAAAAATAGGCAAGAGGGATGCAGAAAGAGGCAACAGAAGTGTATAAAGAAGCAACAGAGGTGCAGAAGGTGGCAAGAGAACTGCAGAAAGAGGAAAGAGGGGTGCAGAAAGAGGCAAGAAGGGTGCAGAAAGAGGCATGAGGAGTGCATAAAGTAGCAACAGATCTACAGAAAGAGGCAAGAGAACTGCAGAAAGAGGCAAGAGAGTTGCAGAAACGGGCAGAAGAGGAGAAAAAATAGGGAACGGGGTGCAGACAGAGGCAAGAGTGGTGCAGAAAGAGGGAAGAGGGGTGTAGAAAGAGGCAAGAGAGGTTTGAAAGAAGCAAGAGCAGTGCAGAAAGAACCAACAGAGCTGTGGAAAGATGTAAGAGAACTACAAAAAGAGGCAAGAGAGTTGCAGAAACAGATAAAAGTAGTGAAAAAAGAGGGAACAGGGGTGCACACAGAGGGAAGAGAGGTGCAGATAGAGGCAAGAGAGATGCACAAAGAAGAAAGAAGAGTGCAGAAAGAGGCAAAAGGGGTGCAGAAAGAAGCAAGCACGAAAGTGAAAGTAATCGCGGTAAAGCGCGGCGCGCGCCTCCGCGCACATGCACTGTAGCTCTAGGCTGGCCTGGTAGCACTTTTTGGAGCCCTCTCAATAAGTCTCCCCAGACCAGCACATGCGCTGGGTCAGGCGAGACCTAAAAAGCAAGAGATGAGCAGATAAAAGCAAGAGGGGTGCTGAAAAAAGGAAGGTGCAGAAAGCGATAGAGATGTGCAGAAAGAGGCAAGAGTAGTGCAGAAAAAGGAAGAAAGGTGCACAAAGAAGCAAGAGAAATGCAGAAAAATGGCAATAGAGGTGCCTCTGCACTTCTTGTGCCTTTTTTGCACCCCTCTTGCCTCTTTCTGCTCCTCTGTTGCTTCTTTCTGCACTCCTATTGCTTCTTTCTGCACCTCTATTGCTACATTGTGCACCTCTATTGCTTCTTTGTGTAGCCTTCTTCCCTCTTTCTGCACCCCTCTGCTCTTTATGCACCATTCTTGTCTTTTTCTGCACTGATCATGCCTCTATCTCCAGTTCTCTTGCCTCTTTCTGTAGTTCTCTTGCCTCTTTTTGCATCTCTGCTGCTCCTTTCTGCACTTCTGTTGCCTCTTTCTGCACCCCTTTTGCATCTTTCTGCACCTCCATTTGTTCTTTCTGCACTTCTCTTGCTTTTTATGCATCTCTCTTGCTTCTTTTTGCACCCCTTTTGCCTCTGTCTGCACCTCTCTCACCTTTTTCTACAACTCTCTTGCCTCTTTCTTTAGGTCTCTTGCCACCTTCCGTACTTCTGTTGCTTCTTTCAGCACTTCTCTTGACTATTTATGCACCCCTCTTGCCTGTTTCTGCACCTCACTTGACACTTTTTACAACTCTCTTGCCGCTTTCTGCACTTCTCCTGCCTCTTTTTCCACCTCACTTGCCTCTTTCTACACTTCTCTTGCTTTTTCTGCACGTCTATTGTTTCTTTCTGCAACTATCTTATCTATTTCATCACTTCTATTGCTTCTTTCTATACCTCTGTTGCTTCTTTCAGTACTTCTTTTCCCTCTTTCTGCACTTCTCTTGTCTGTTCTGCAGCTCTCTTGCCTCTTTCTGCACCTCTCTTGCCTTTTTCTTCACCTCACTTGCCTCTTTCTTTACCCCTCTTGCCTGTTTCTACACCCCTCTGCCCTGGGGAGCCTACTCCTGGGGAAGATTTCATATAGGGAAATGGTGGCTGCATGGTACCACATCCTCCAACCCCCAATGGCCCTGCTGAGCGCACCCCAGGGCCAAAAACTGTTAATATGGGTGGGGGGACATCAGAAAACTGCTACAAGTGTGTGAACTTGGTGGTGTTGTGCACACTTCACTGGGTACTGAAACCGGCATCTCGTGTGAGACTACCTCTCAAAACATAAACAATTTGCAACCTTAGGTTCACCACAAATTATGTCAAGAAAAAAGAATAATTGAAAATACATTTGTCAATTCGTACAACAATACTATTTGTACAATGTTCAACACATCAATGAAAATATATGTACAATCCTCATTTCAATTGCTGAGTAATGCAAAAATCAATCCGTGAAATAATATACGTTGGCTCATAAATGCCCGATGCATTTCGGGACGTGACTGTCCCTTTGTCAGGGGCCAAACTAAAACAAAGAACGATTTGTTATACTCAAATTTATTTATTTATTTATTTATTTTAATGTTTTATAGAGCGCGAACATGACCCGTGCGGGTATCAGAGCGCTTTACATGGTTAACAGGGAAAAAAAAAAACAATAGAAAAACAGTAAAAACAGTAAAGTCTCCAAAAGCGGATAAATGTAAAATATAGAGGGAGGGGGGGGATGAGGGAGCATGGGGGCAAAGGGGACACAAATGAGAGGTTAAAGTACAAGCTAGGGTTGGCGGAGACCGTGGCCCCCAGGGGTCTCGATGGTGTCCGGTTGTAGAGTTGCGGAAGACGCAATAGACTTGGACTCAAGCAGCAAGTCATAGCGGCTGAGAGGGGTCTTAGTACAGGAATTTACCCATGAGGAAGGTTTTGGCCTCCTTCTTGAAGCGAGCTAGAGAGGGGATTCTTCTGATATCGGGCGGGAAGGAGTTCCAAATTCGACTGTCTCATCACATTTTATATACATCAGGGATAACATTGCCCAACATGCTCCAAGTGAAAGGCTCTCTGATCATTGCCTTATGTGATATGAACTGATTATATGGTGAAACCTCGTGTCTGTACGCCCAATCGTTCACCAGAACAAAAAGGAGGAGCTGGTGAAGCTTGTGTAATTACTCCTCTATGCTGTATGCTATCCAAGGTGGTAAGTGAAAGACACCATGTGCAAATGCAATAGGATAGTCCGGAAGTGATACTGACATATTCAACAAAAATGACCCAAGTCAAGTAAACACAGTAGCTGGTCTGTGATGTTAATGGCAATCGCCCTTACGGAGACACGAGTGAAAGAAAAAGCCTTGTGCTATTTTGGGGGGGACATCAGGCCACAAGTGGCTTGCATTAAAGACAGGAAACAGATTTAAATATTGCCCCCATACACAGGGTGCAGCATTATTAGCTGCTCCCTGCTGTCAGGAGCAATATCGTCTCCCTCTGGATGCAGGGAGTCAGTCTGAGCCGCAAGGCTTTGAGGTTCTGCCCGCCGCCCTCAACGATAATGTTGGAAAGTGCCCGGGGTACCCTTTGTTGAGCCGCTCCCAGTTACAATTCTGCCAGACCCTGAGGATGGTATTTCCAAGGCCAATATTTGCCTGGGGATGGGGGACGCAAGCCAATCTCCCTCTTCTTAATGGTGCCAGGCCCTGGGGATGGGTCCCTGGGAATGTAATCAGCCTGAGAAAGGGAGCTGGATTAGACCCAGGGGCGATTGGATCTCCAGAGCTGAAATTGGCCCAGGAAGGAGGGCAGCATAATCCTTCCCCCATTAACATACAGACTGGGCCCCGGAGATGGGTTCCCCAAGGACCGAATTTGGCCCTGGGAGAGGGCTACATAACCCCCTCCCCTGGTAGAGTTTCACCAAGTCCCATAGGATGGAGTCCCTGGGGCTGAAATCGGCAGGGGGTAGCTGTGCGCATCCTCAAGCATACTGCCAGACCCTGGGGAATGGGTTCCCTTGGGCCAGAATTGGTCTGGGTAGGGGACCAACATGCCCCCTCCCCCTGTAGAATTTTCATCAGCCCCTGGGGTATGGGCTCCCCAGGTCTAAAATCATCCAGGAATGGTAGGTCTTATGCTCCCCTCCTCCTTGGACATGCTGACAGTCTCTGGAGGGTAGGGTCCTAGGGATTGAAATCAGCTCAGGGAGGGGTCCCCATGCCCCTCTCACCCTGAAAAATTGTGGCAGTCTCTGTGGGATGGGTGTCCCATGGCCAAAACTGGCCCAGGGAGGGGGCGCTGCAGGCCTCCTCCACCTTCAAAATTGCACAGGCACCAGAGGTTGAGGCCCCAGGGGCTGGTACGGGGATCATGTGCTCCCTCTGCATAAAAATTCCAAATAAGCCCGGGGAGGGGGGCTGTATGCCCCCTACCAATATCACTGAGCCCAGGAGGATGGGGTCCATGGGCCAAAGTTTTTTTAGGGGAGGGGTAGTGTTTGCCCTCTCAGAAAAATCCTGCCCGTTGAAATGGGCCTACAGTGACTGAAGTGGCACCTACTCCACCTTTATTTAAAAGAGTGGTCCTGGGGTATGGGGTCCCCAGACCGTAACAAGGATTAGGGAGGGGGGCCACGCAGCCCCTTTCCCTTTATTTAAATAGGTGGACCTGAAGGATGAGGTCCCTAGGCCGAAAAAAGGCCCCTCCTCTTTAAGTAAAAAAAACAGACCTGAAGGATGAGCTCAACAGAGTCACACCCTATGGCCAACCCCAAAATGCGTGTGAGTGGAGGCCATGAGCAAGGTGAGGTTGGCTGTATGGTGGTCGTTGGCTGGAGGCCTAGCAGTCAACCCCCTTTGGTCATGTGCGGCGGAGGGGTTGCATTCACGTATACTAATTAACTATTACTTTAAGTTAAAAAAACTAGAAATTCACTGAAAAAACAAAGATTAAAGTAACGTTATGGTTAAGTGAAGTTGTCAGTGACAACATTAATATTTTGAACTAAAGAAACACGGAACTTCACCAATTTTAGTAGGTATAGCAATTTATAACTTGCATCCCCGCCATGCACTGCTTATAACCTCACATGACGTCACTCATGACATGTTCTATGACATCACTGATGACATCTCAAATGACAAAATTAATGACATCACTGTTGAAATCATCCAAGATTAGTTTGCCCATATATTGCTGTGTAAATTAGTAGTGCATCATTAGTACCAACACAGTAACAACTACCCTAGGCATTTAAAACAAGCATTATGGTCAACATTAACCCTATAGCATAAGGTAGTATAGTTCCTGTTAGAGTCGGGGATCTCTGGTTGGCGCAAGGTTGCCCTTGTGTCAAGCAGGAACCCTCTCCTCCACGTCAGGGCGCAGGATAACCCCTTTTGAATGACCCTTGCTCACCCTCTAGGTGCGTGGCGTGAGCAGCCAAGGCGATTCCTCAGGCGTTGTTGGTTAAGCACTTACAATCATACACACAGTAAATACATCAATCCCCCCAGAAACGGACACCAGACTTGGATATATATAAAAAATACGTTTCTTTATGTAAAAATAAGGTATATATATCTCAGCAGACTTATCACAAGACCAATAACGTTTTCGCTAGGCCACCAGGTTATAAAGCAGGCAAATGTTCTTTGTTCGTAGTTTCAAATGGATAATTTGTAGTCTCTTGCAAATGTTACTTGTAGTTCCAGTACTCACAGAGATCGGTTCCTGCGAACGGGGAAATAAGGCGTTGCGGGCCCCGAGCCCGATACTGGAACTTCTTTCGGGATGTGGAGAGTCGGCACAGGTCGGTGCGACTCTCAACTTCGGGAAGTGTTCTTGGGTCCTCAATCAGCAGGTGTGGGCAAGTAGGCAGGCGCGGCCCGCGACCCTTTGGCACGGCGGTGCCGGAGGGTCTCCACAGCGGGGGCGGCGCGGCCTGAGATGTCCGGGGATAGTGAAGCGGGGTCACAGGGCACAGTCAGTGCAGCTGGATGACCCGGCGTAGATCACAGTCGTCGGACGGCTTCCGGCGGGAGGGGTGATAGCGCGTTCAGCGTGCTCCAATGGCAGGCGGTGACAGGGGTGCAGGCGGCCTAGCCCGGGGACAGAGAGCGGCTCCGGACGGAGCGGGGCTCTCACGGGGTTGCGGCAGGCGAGCTCCTGAGTGTCACGGCCCTAGGAGGGGCGATGAGGGGCGCAGTCTCTTTTCCAGCGGGATGCACACACGGCTCGAATTGGAGGACGAGCAAGAAGCACAGAGAACCCACTGGTCCTGGGGTTCAGTTCAGGGGGCAAGCTCAGATCAAGCCCTTGGAGAATGTTCAAGCACAAAGTAGCAAAGTCTTTTCAATAGTCTCTTCCTCTCCTTTCTCAGCAAGGCAGGCAGCAGGCCAGCTCCTCCAGCGTCTCCTTCTCCTTCTAGTCGGGCAGAGGTTCTTTGTGGTAAACAGGATTCTGATTTCTTAGGAGCCAGGCTCCTACTTTTAAACCATGATTCTTTTGTTCTTTAGCGCCAGGGGGCCTAGGCCTGGCTCAGTCCAGTTCTGGAGCACTTTGTTATGGTGACTCTGCTCTTTCCTTTCAGCAGCAGGGCAGAGACATCAGCCGCCCCACAGGGGGCGGCGCCGGCTTTGTGGTGGCAGAGCACAGGTCTATTCAAGAGTCAAGGTGTACTCCTCCCACCCATCCTGGTGTAATCTCTCTACCCACCACCTGGCAGCCAACCTGTCTCTGGGGATCCCCCCACCCTGCTCCTTACTGTCGCTAGGCAGAACACACACACACACACACAGCAGAGGCGGACTGAGATGGTCAGGTCAGTAAATACTAACTTTCTAAAAGTAGTATTTACAAACCCAGGATATTAAAATAAACTTGACTACAAGAAGTATTTTACTATTCTGAGTTCAGGCATACCAAACTTGACACTCTACCATGCTCTCTGAGTCCACTGGGGTCACCGCGTTGGCGTGATCCCAGCAGCCCATCCTGGCCTATGGAGAGCAGGTAGCCTTCAATAGTGAAGAACGGAAAGGGCTGTAATTCACTACTAAGACATGCCACACACACCAGGGCATGTCTTACCTTATGCCTACAATGCACCCTGCCCTTGGGCCTACCAGAGGGGTGGCTAATATGTAGGTAAGGGAAGGTTTAGGGACTGGCAAGTGGGGGCACTTGCGCAGTCAGCGCGACGGTCCCGGACCGCGCACAGGGTCTGCGGTGGCAGACCCTAGACACATTTTACAAGGCCGCTTCTGTGGGTGGCGCAACCAGCGCTGCAAGCCCACCAGCAGCATTGGCATTCACGAGCCCTGGCACCCCTGGTGCACTTTACTGGGGACTGACAGTGAATCCAATAAACCAATCGTGAACATCAATTACAGGTACACTTTACTTAGGGAGCACTTGCACTGCGGCACGGATTAGCCGTGGCGCAGTGCCCTGAGCGGACAACACCAGCAAAACAATCGAGGCACACCATCAAAAAGTGGAAGGGAAACTCACGCCAAGGTGCCAGGTCTAACACGTGTCCCCTCCAGCTGAAATGTGGGGAGAACTACCCTTGCCCAGGGGGTTCCTCGTCACTAAGGCGGAAATACCTGGACAGACCGTCAGCGTTGGCGTGATCTGTACCAGGACGGTGTTCCACCGTAAAGTCCATACCCTGTAGGGAGATGGACCACCTCAACAGCTTCGGGTTTTCACCCCTCATTTGCATCAACCATCTGAGGGGCCTGTGGTCCGTCTGAACCCGGAAGTGAGACCCAAACAAGTAGAGTCTTAGCTTCTTCAGCGCCCAGACCACAGCAAATGCTTCTCGCTCAATTGCACTCCACCTACTTTCCCGTGGAAGTAACCTCCTACTGATGAAGGCTACGGGTTGGTCCCAGCCCTCCTCAGTCATCTGTGAAAGAACAGCCCCTACACCATGCTCTGAAGCGTCTGTCTGCACTAGGAATTCCCTGGAGAAGTCAGGGGCCAAGAGCACGGGCGCCGTGCACATGGCAGTCTTCAGGGTGTCGAAAGCTTTCTGACAGGTGTCAGTCCAAATCACGTTCCTGGGCTGCTTCTTAGAAGTCAGCTCTGTCAAGGGGGCAACGATCGTTCCATAGCCCTTGACAAACCTCCTGTAGTACCCAGTGAGCCCCAGGAAGGCCCTCACTGCGGTCTGCGTCTTGGGGGGTTCCCAAGCCAGGATGGTCTCAATTTTGGGTTGCAAGGGTGCCACCTTGCCACTCCCCACTTGGTGTCCCAAGTACACCACGGAACCCTGCCCGATCTGGCACTTGCTTGCCTTGATCGTGAGGCCTGCTCGGCGCAGCGCCATCAACACTTCCCAGAGGTGGCGCAGGTGTTCAGGCCAGGTGGCACTGAACACTGCGATGTCATCCAGGTAGGCGGCACTGAACGCATCCAGTCCAACCAGTACCTGGTTGACCAACCTCTGAAAGGTGGCAGGGGCATTCTTCATTCCAAATGGCATGACTCGGAACTGGAAGTGCCCATCTGGAGTAGAGAATGCTGACCTCTCTTTGGCCCCATCGGTCAAGGCGATCTGCCAGTACCCAGACGTTAAGTCAAACGTACTGAGGAACCGGGCAGCCCCCAGCCGATCAATGAGCTCATCAGCTCTGGGGATGGGGTGCGCGTCAGTCTTCGTGACTGAATTGAGTCCTCTGTAGTCCACACAGAACCGGAGTTCAGGTGTGGCTCCCGGCGCAGCAGCCTTTGGGACCAAGACCACGGGGCTGGACCAAGGACTGCTGGAGGACTCAACCACCCCTAGCGCAAGCATTTTGGAGACCTCCTCCTTGATGCAAGCTCTGACCCTGTCAGTTACCCTGTAAGCCTTGTGCTTCACAGGTAAGCTGTCTCCTGTGTCCACATCATGGACGCACCAATCTGTGACACCAGGAACCAGGGAGAATCGGTCGGAAAATTGTCCCAGCAAGTGGCGGCAGTCTTCCTGTTGTTCGGGCGTCAGGGTGGGTGAGAGGTTAACTCCATCCACTGACCCATCTTTCTCAGAGGCCACTAAGAGGTCAGGAAGAGGCTCGGTCTCCTCTTCCATTCCATCATCAGTGGCCAGCAGCATGCCCACTTCGGTCCTCTCTAAGTGGGGCTTAAGGCGGTTAACATGTAGGACCCTCAAAGGGTTCCTGGGAGTCTGCATGTCCACCAAGTAGGTGATAGGACTTTTGCGCTCCACAACCTCAAATGGACCTGTCCACTTATCCTGAAGTGCACAAGGCTCCACTGGGGCCAAGACCCACACCTTTTGTCCAGGTTGAAGCTCTACCAGAGTGGCATTCCGGTCGTACCACCGCTTCATCTCCTCCTGGCTGGCTTCCAGATTTGCCTCAGCAAGTTGCCTGAAACGCCGAGTCTGGTTTCGGAAGGCCAGCATGTAACTATATACATTCTGGGGAGGTTTCCTGGGAGATTGCTCCCAGCCTTCCTTCACCAAACCCAGAGGTCCTCTTACCGGGTGACCATACAGAAGCTCAAAGGGGCTGAATCCTAGAGACTTCTGTGGCACCTCTCGGTAAGCGAAGAGCAGGCATGGCAAGAGGACGTCCCACTTACGCCTCATTGGACCGTCCAGGCCCATGATCATGCCTTTGAGGGTTCGGTTGAATCTCTCAACCAACCCGTTTCCTTGGGGGTGGTAAGGAGTGGTGAACTTGTAAGTTACCCCACACTCCTTCCACAGGGATTTCATATATGTGGATATGAAATTGGTCCCCCTGTCGCTCACCACCTCTAGAGGGAATCCCACTCGGGAGAAAATTCCCATCAGTGCTCGTCCCACCACGGGGGCCGTCACTGTCCTCAGAGGGATGGCTTCAGGGTACCGGGTGGCATGGTCCACCAAGACCAGGATGAACCTGTTGCCCAGGGCTGTCTTGGGGTCCAGAGGCCCCACAATGTCAATACCCACTCGTTGGAATGGCGTACCGACCACAGGGAAAGGTTGCAGAGGAGCCTTGTGCTTCCCTCCGCTCTTACCACTTGCCTGGCAAGTCTGACAGGTTCTGCAGTAGGAATCTGAATTCTTGTGCATTTGGGGCCAGTAAAAGTGGGTGACAAGCCTGTCATAGGTCTTGTCCATCCCCAAATGTCCTGCTAACGGCACATCATGAGCCAGCCCCAGTAGGAAGGTTCTGAACTTCTGGGGTACCACCAGCACACGGGCTGACCCAGGTTCAGCAGCCTTAGGCTCGGAATACAGGAGGTCACTCTCCCAGTACACGTAGTGTGTTTTGGCCTGAACACCATTGGCCTGGTCTGCAGCCTGTTGCCGCATACCCACGAGAGAAGGGCATTCTTTCTGCTCCCTGCAGAATTCCTCCCTGGAGGGACCTCCTTCTTGCTGCCAATGGGTCAGCTCAGGCAAGTCTCCCAGTTCGGCAATCTGTTCCCCGGTAGGCTCCAGAGCATCCCCCTCAGGGTCTACTTCCTCCTGGGCCGTGGGAACTTCGGGGGCCGGTTTCCCGCGCCTCCTGCGCCTTCTCCCTAAGGCCGGTTCCTGGACCTCTCCCTCAGGCTCCAGGACCCTCTCAACACCCCTACTGGCTGCCGTGGACCGGGTGGTCACGCACGCCCAGTCGGGTAGACCCACCATCCTCAGATGCGTGGTCTTCTCCACCTTTTCCCAAGGGGAGCTCTCCAGGTCGTTCCCTAGCAGACAATCTACAGGCATGTCAGTTCTCACAGCGACTTGTAGAGTACCAGAGACCTCCCCCCACTCAAAGGGAACTTGAGCCATTGGACAACGACTCTCTACGTTGTCAGCATTGACAACCCTACAGTAGGCATTGGGTACAATCTGCTCTTGAGACACCAGGTGTTGCCTCACCGAGGTCACGCTGGCTCCTGTATCTCTAAGAGCCTCCACCTTCCTTCCATTGATGGTCACCACTTGCCCATATTTCTTAGTGTTAGAGGGCAGGTAGGTTACAGGGACCATCTCACTGTCTCCTAGCGAGACCAGGGTCATCTGCCCGGGACCCCCACCCTCCTGGACTGCTACTTCCTCCCCAAAGTTAACACTAGCTACTTGCCGGGGGGGAGCACCAGTGGGTGCGGTTTTACCAAACAGGCGACACTTAGGATCAGAGGCAATGTGACCCGGGTCACCACACTTATAACAATTGAAGGGCCCCTTTGGAACAGGTCTACCTGTCGGGGCCCCGTTCTGCTGCGGGGGTGGGGGAGGCTGAGAACCCTTCTGCTGGTTCCCTTGGGAATTACTTTGGGGGCCTTTTTGGAACCCCTTCTGTTTACCCTTGTCCCCCCCACTTTTCTGCTGGGGACCCTGCCCACCCTTGGCGGAGTCTCCCACTTGACCCTTGTGGACCCTGGTGCTGAGCCAGCGGTCTGCCTCCTCAGCAAGCTTCCTCGGGTTGGACAGCTTGCTATCAATCAGGTGCTGGCGTAGCTCAGGAAAACATTGACTGGACAAGTGCTCCCATGCAATTAAGTCAAGCAGCCCTTGATAATCATTCACTTTGCTACCCTTCACCCAACCATCCAGCGCTCTGCAGAAAAAGGTCACATACTCCACATACGTACTCTCAGGGATCTTCTTCGTCTCCCTGAACCGCTGTCTATATAGCTCCGGAGTTAACCCATACCTGGTCATTAAAGCTTCCTTCATATGGGGGTATGAGGTTTGGAGATCTAAGGGTAAATCTAACAGGGTGTCACGCCCTTCAGCAAGGAACCTTCCCCACAACCCCGCTCCCCAGTCTTTCTCAGGGACCCGGTGTGAGGACATGGCCACCTCGTAGGCTCTAAACCACTGCCCTATGTCATCCTTTCTAAAATACTCCTTTACTACATCTTTGGGGATGTACACCTTGGACTCTACCTGCACCGGTGGAGTGCTGCCACCAGAAGGAGCGGTGTCCAAACTTTTCGCCTTCAGCTCCAACTCCTTCAATCTGATATCGTGATCCATTTGGCGTTGTTGTGCCTCCAGGGCCAACTTCTGCTTTTCCATTTCCATTTGTCCTGCCAACTTTGCCATCTCCATTGCATGTGCCCTGTCTGCTGCCCTGTCTGCCAGCTCCTCTGGCGACCGGACTCTGCTGGGCTCCTCAAGGTTGTCGGGTGGAACGATGTCCCCCGCATTCCGTGGGTCTCTTGACTCCTTCCAGGCTCTCAGTGCCTTGGCGTACTGGGTTCTCCTCTTGAATCCAGCATGGGGGACTCGGAATTTTACACTGTAGCCTTTCAATTGCTCTATCGTGTAGCCTTCCAGTCTCTCCCAATCCACCTCATCTATTCCAGAAATCACAGAGAGTGCTCTTCCAGCGGAGTGTGAGCCAGGCATGGTTGCAGTAATGGCAGATGTCTCAACAAAGTTCCAAAAATGAAAACCTGTGGCTGCGTTATTTGGTCTGCTCTCACTATCTGGTGATTAATAATTCACTGTATGCAAATTACAAGTGCAAATCCGGAATCCCAACCGCTGCCAACAATGTTAGAGTCGGGGATCTCTGGTTGGCGCAAGGTTGCCCTTGTGTCAAGCAGGAACCCTCTCCTCCACGTCAGGGCGCAGGATAACCCCTTTTGAATGACCCTTGCTCACCCTCTAGGTGCGTGGCGTGAGCAGCCAAGGCGATTCCTCAGGCGTTGTTGGTTAAGCACTTACAATCATACACACAGTAAATACATCAATCCCCCCAGAAACGGACACCAGACTTGGATATATATAAAAAATACGTTTCTTTATGTAAAAATAAGGTATATATATCTCAGCAGACTTATCACAAGACCAATAACGTTTTCGCTAGGCCACCAGGTTATAAAGCAGGCAAATGTTCTTTGTTCGTAGTTTCAAATGGATAATTTGTAGTCTCTTGCAAATGTTACTTGTAGTTCCAGTACTCACAGAGATTGGTTCCTGCGAACGGGGAAATAAGGCGTTGCGGGCCCCGAGCCCGATACTGGAACTTCTTTCGTGATGTGGAGAGTCGGCACAGGTCGGTGCGACTCTCAACTTCGGGAAGTGTTCTTGGGTCCTCAATCAGCAGGTGTGGGCAAGTAGGCAGGCGCGGCCCGCGACCCTTTGGCACGGCGGTGCCGGAGGGTCTCCACAGCGGGGGCGGCGCGGCCTGAGATGTCCGGGGATAGTGAAGCGGGGTCACAGGGCACAGTCAGTGCAGCTGGATGACCCGGCGTAGATCACAGTCGTCGGACGGCTTCCGGCGGGAGGGGTGATAGCGCGTTCAGCGTGCTCCAATGGCAGGCGGTGACAGGGGTGCAGGCGGCCTAGCCCGGGGACAGAGAGCGGCTCCGGACGGAGCGGGGCTCTCACGGGGTTGCGGCAGGCGAGCTCCTGAGTGTCACGGCCCTAGGAGGGGCGATGAGGGGCGCAGTCTCTTTTCCAGCGGGATGCACACACGGCTCGAATTGGAGGACGAGCAAGAAGCACAGAGAACCCACTGGTCCTGGGGTTCAGTTCAGGGGGCAAGCTCAGATCAAGCCCTTGGAGAATGTTCAAGCACAAAGTAGCAAAGTCTTTTCAATAGTCTCTTCCTCTCCTTTCTCAGCAAGGCAGGCAGCAGGCCAGCTCCTCCAGCGTCTCCTTCTCCTTCTAGTCGGGCAGAGGTTCTTTGTGGTAAACAGGATTCTGATTTCTTAGGAGCCAGGCTCCTACTTTTATACCATGATTCTTTTGTTCTTTAGCGCCAGGGGGCCTAGGCCTGGCTCAGTCCAGTTCTGGAGCACTTTGTTATGGTGACTCTGCTCTTTCCTTTCAGCAGCAGGGCAGAGACATCAGCCGCCCCACAGGGGGCGGCGCCGGCTTTGTGGTGGCAGAGCACAGGTCTATTCAAGAGTCAAGGTGTACTCCTCCCACCCATCCTGGTGTAATCTCTCTACCCACCACCTGGCAGCCAACCTGTCTCTGGGGATCCCCCCACCCTGCTCCTTACTGTCGCTAGGCAGAACACACACACACACACACAGCAGAGGCGGACTGAGATGGTCAGGTCAGTAAATACTAACTTTCTAAAAGTAGTATTTACAAACCCAGGATATTAAAATAAACTTGACCTCAAGAAGTATTTTACTATTCTGAGTTCAGGCATACCAAACTTGACACTCTACCATGCTCTCTGAGTCCACTGGGGTCACCGCGTTGGCGTGATCCCAGCAGCCCATCCTGGCCTATGGAGAGCAGGTAGCCTTCAATAGTGAAGAACGGAAAGGGCTGTAATTCACTACTAAGACATGCCACACACACCAGGGCATGTCTTACCTTATGCCTACAATGCACCCTGCCCTTGGGCCTACCAGAGGGGTGGCTAATATGTAGGTAAGGGAAGGTTTAGGGACTGGCAAGTGGGGGCACTTGCGCAGTCAGCGCGACGGTCCCGGACCGCGCACAGGGTCTGCGGTGGCAGACCCTAGACACATTTTACAAGGCCGCTTCTGTGGGTGGCGCAACCAGCGCTGCAAGCCCACCAGCAGCATTGGCATTCACGAGCCCTGGCACCCCTGGTGCACTTTACTGGGGACTGACAGTGAATCCAATAAACCAATCGTGAACATCAATTACAGGTACACTTTACTTAGGGAGCACTTGCACTGCGGCACGGATTAGCCGTGGCGCAGTGCCCTGAGCGGACAACACCAGCAAAACAATCGAGGCACACCATCAAAAAGTGGAAGGGAAACTCACGCCAAGGTGCCAGGTCTAACAGTTCCCATTAAGAAAAAAAAGAAACAAGCAACCACAGATTTATGAGAAACGCTTATTGTGTACGGTGTTCAATCTGTATGCACCTGTTCAGAGAAAGCCAATCGGACAGCTTTTATCTGTATCAAACCCCTGACAACACAAAACCTGCATTAAAAAATTAAGTTGATATCAATAGAGAACAGAGTACTGTAAATACTGTTTACTCTTTTCTGTACCACGCTGTTTGCAAGCATTTGTGAGAAAAACACCACTGGGTATTTAAAAGTCTCTACTTAGAACAGTGTACAGTCTATGCAACAGTTGTAAAAAAAAGACACAATTGGCTAAAACAATAACCAAGATCTGAAGGTGCTAAAGATCATACTACAGATAGCCCATCTTCTGAAGCAAAACAGGCACCCATACATAGGTTAGTACCTGCTGCCAACACTCTTTTATGTTAAGAATAACTTATCATGCTGACACAGATCTCTCTCATAACTCAAGGCTGCTTACAAACGTGGGTATCTACTATGTAGAATCTTTCTCCTGTTGAAAGCTTTTTCTGCAGAACCAAACGTTGTGTGGAGCACAATGTATACAAGCCAACGGTCACTTGCACACAGTTACCCTTGAATGCAAACATTTCAAATGTGCATTAGGAACATATGGGTTTTTAAAACACGCCCATTAACTGGACCCAAGCTGTGCAAAGTCATGTAGAAAAATAATATGGTAGTTATTTGTCACAATGTAAACTGTAAAACAAACTAGCACACTCATTGGATGATTTCATCTGTGATGTCATCAGTGATGTCATTAATGAGGTCATTTGAGATGACTATTAATTATAACTGGTGAATTTCTGTGTTTTTTGTGTCCATAATAATAATGTTGTCACTTCCGAATTCACCTAACTATAAAGCTGCTTTTGCCTTTGTGCGTTTCAGTGAATTTGTAAGTTGCTATAAAAACAAAAACAGATCCTTTTATGACTCTATAACGTTACTTTAACCTTTGTTTTTTTCAGTAAATATATATTACCTACTGGCGGTCGCCAGTAGGTAGTTATAGTTAGAACCTAGTTTCCATAGGAAAAACATTTTTTGATTTGCTAATAACTTTGGCGTAGTTTGACGAATCTTCGTGAAATTCTCGAAAAAAAGTCTATCCAGGTCAGCTCATATCTTGAGAGTTTGGGGTGATTCGTCAAGCGGGGGCTGAGAAAAAAGCGGGGGTCCCAAAACGCGTTTTGCCCATGTTAATTTCCATAGGAAATTTTGAGACGGGCTACTGCCCGAACTGCTGAACAGAATTACCCCAAATTTGGCAAAAAGGTAGAGCTTGGTTCAGAAAGTGACCTTTCTTTTAAATGGTGTAAATCCGTTCAGTAGTTTTTGAGAAATTCAAACAATAAGAGTCAAAAATAAATTTCCAATAGGAAAGTTTAGCCAAGGCTACAGCCCGAACTGCTGAATGAAATTGCACCAAATTTGCCAAAAAAGGTAGTGCCTGGTTCAGAAAGCGACATTTTTAAAAATGGTGTAAATCCGTTTAGTAGTTGCTGAGAAATTCAAAAAATAAAAATATCGATATCTAGAGGCACGGTGGATCCGCGCACCCTCCCGACCACGAGCTTTATTCTAATTTGCTGTCAACACTCCAAACCAGGAAGTGTTGGCAGCCATCTTGTGACTCGGTAGAACTGAGTCACAAGAAAACAGTGAAACAAATGTGAAAAACAAGAAAAGGGGGCAGGGTAGAAACACCCTGACCCCTAGGCCTGCTCAGGGGGTCCCACAGGAATCCCCATGGCCCAAAAAAGCATTTAAAAAAAAGAAATCGGGCAAATTTGCACTGGGTGCGCGAATCGGGGCGAGAAATTTTTTTAAATGAAGCGCGGGCTCCTGCGCATCATTGTATTGAAGCCCCCGGGTGGGCGAGGTCAGACTAACTAATGTTAGTCTCACATGCCACCCGGGAGATGCCAAAACATGCCACCCTGCTCCCCGAGCCGTGCTTCGGCCCAGCGCCCCCACATGTGTCCAGGGAGGCTGGCGCAGCCTGCTCGCGCACTAGCCGTTTCCGCCGGAGTCATTTAAATGCAGGCCTCGTCCATTAGCATTTGAGAAATGCAGGCGTATCAATCACATCCCCAAAATAAATAAAACCCCTTTGTAGGTTGTTTTAAAAGACACGCCAAAAGGGCCGTTTGCAAGAAACAGCTGCAAACCTCCACTGAAATAAACCCCAGCAAGTGTAAGCCTCACTGAAATCTGTAACAGTCGGTTAGATGTTAAATTCAGGCGATCAGAGCGCCTTAGACACTTGGCTTTTCGAATTTACAGAGCGAAAGCATAGTGAGAGCTAACACTAACCGCACTAGCGAACAGCACAGCAGCTGCAAGCACCCACGCACACACAGAAAGCAGAGTTCAAAGTACCAACCTCTGTCCTCCAGGGAACAGACTCCTTCCTCCCCAAAACAGCTCCACAACTTTTTAAGAAAAAGCCCAACGCCACCTGGTTCCTTGATTTTTTTTAAATAATAAAAAGACGAAAATAATCTCTGTATGTTTGAAGAAAGTATCTTGAGTACAGAAGCAAATTTGGAGGAGACGAAATACATTCAACGACGGTCCCTCTCAGCAGGGAAAAAGGCCAAGTCCTTTGCAATATGGAAATCAAAAGAAGCTTTTTTACACCCGTCCGCTTATAGAAGAGCAAAAGAAAAGGTGGGAAAAAAACGTTGATATGCTCTCCAGGCAAAGGAGAAAAAAAAATCTCATATATTATTTGTACAAGCGTCAATTAGCCACCGCTGGGATTAGTAGCTGTTTCGCCTCAGGGCACAGTCAGTGTTGCCAGATTTTTAGACCCGTCCCAAGCCCAAAGCCGCTCAAATATAAGCCCAAAATAAGCCCAATCAGACCAGTTCCAGCCCAAAAACCATCCCAAATTAGCAAGTCTCCAATTAAGCGCAAATCGACATCAGAAACAATTTTAACGACAAGTATACATTCTATTCAATATACAGATGGTGGGAGGGTGTTAACTGGGCACCTGCCTTAATGCTACTCATTTTTAAGACCAGTTCTCCCTGTGACTTTGTCATGTGAAACAGGCACTGCTCAGAATACAATAGTAGAAAACAAAGAATAAGCAAGGCAGAAATAGTGGTCTGTGCAATTTACTGCTCCCTCTAAATTGGATTTGTAATAAAGTCTTTAAAACTCAGTGTCTTCATTATTCATTACATTACACATGTTCTCGCGGTGGGGATTTAAAGATTATGCACCCTATTTTGAACAAGCATTGGCATAGCCGATAGGTCGCGCTTTTGGGACCTTATAAGTGTTTAGTCATGCAACAGTTGATGTTGCACCAAGGACATTGTGCTGCATAACTAAATACTTATAATATCCCAAAAGTGAGACCTATTGGCTATGCCAATGCTTGTTTACTTGTGGTATTCTATATCTTGATACAGTGACAGAAGCAGCAAAATACCAGTCAGGTGGCACACTATGCTATGCATAGATTTTCAGTTTAAGTGTTTCTGTGACACAAACAATTACATGATCAAATGTCTTTAAAGTTAAAAGAATGCATTTCTGTAACATGCAGGTGCATTTCAGAGCTTTCCGAACTTGTGCATTGTGTCCAGGCCCGGTTCTAGAGGGTGGGCACCGAGTAACTTTTGCCTACCGTCCTGTGCTGCGTGGATATTTCCATTTCTGTTCAGCATTTGAGAAAAGAAGTTTGTTAATTCTCATTCACCTTTCCTGACTACTGCAACTGCAGTTACAACTTACACACAATACACTATACATGAACCTACATTGATAAGGAATGGGTAGTGAAAAGAATTGGGGCCCACTGTCCTGAAGAAGTTCATAAACCTAGTGTGTAACCTTTTTACAAGCGACTGAAGCATTTCAGCCGGAACATCGATATAGAGGATAATGCCTAGCCCTTGAGTTCAACATTTAAACAGACAATGCTCCTCCAGAGACTCACTGGAAAAACTATTCCTATATAAAATACCGAAAAAGTACATTAATTCTATCATCATTAGCCACTTACGTTGCATAATTAGATGCTTTACGGTCAAGGGGGTCAATCTTTTGTTTAACTGTTTTTCGCACACTTACGTAATTTTCTGAGATTTATGTAAAATGCAATGAATTCCACTGCTCTCACTGTGCTGCCCCAGTTCTGCAATGCTAGACCCTGGTTCACATGACCATGCCGCTAGTGCAGCAACACAATACTCGTTTACTAGGCCAGCGACGCTCTTCTCTTTTTAAATAAGGTTATTATTTGTTGCTAATTGAGAAAAAATAATTGAGGAAAATACACAAACACTACTGTTGTAAATACACTACAGATAAAATTACTATACACGGTGACTGAAGTTACTATAGGCAAGATGAGCTTACAGTGTAAAACTATACTTCGAAAATAACACTAATAAAAGTCCACAGAATGAATAAAGTAATCTATGTGCCCTCCCCCACCATACCCATCCGCATTTTCTCCCATAATAAAATCCAATCTTACCTGGTCCTGGTCGGAGGTCGGTGGTGAGTCACGCCGCGCGGTCACCGGTCGTGGGGCTGGCAGTGGGCTGTCACTGGACTGAGGGAAACTAAAGCTGGGCCTAGGCGCTGGCGGGCCTGGGGGCTGGGGCTGGGTGCTGGGGCGGGCCTGGGCGCTGGTGGGCCTGCCTGGGCGCTGGCGCCGGCGGGCCTGCCCGGGCGCTGGAGTGACTAACCCTGGGGGTTGGGGCTGGCCGGCTGGGGCGAGGTGGGCCCGGGCAGCTGGGGCTGGGCCTGGGCCTGGTGTGAGTGCACAGTGCACACACGTCGGAGTCGAGGTCTCGTCGTCGTCGACTCGTCTCCCGTCCTGACTCCTCCTCAGTCTCACAGCCAGGCTGAGGCAGCACAGTGACAGACCGTCCGTCCGTCGTGACTCGTCGTCGTCTTCTTCTCTTCTCTTCAGTCAGACAGACTCAGCCACCAACCATCACAGTGATCATTATCATGACGATCAGATCACTTCACTAATCACTGTCTGACACTGAGAGAGAATCGCCGGCCCACCGCCGCCGCGCCCCGCCGAAAAGACCGTGCTCAGTCAGCCCCCGCGTATATGGGAACCGCGGGGGCTGACCTAAAAATAATTCCCAGGGCCGTCATTGGTAGCGTTTTCGCGCGCTACAACATGACGGCCCTGGGAGACCCCCACATTGGCTTAGCTAATTATTTATTTGCCTTCAGTAAATAAGTACTGACTCTGAGAGGTAAACGGTAAAGTTAGGTGGTGACAGTAGAGTGTGTGTGCACTGTGCTGCTGTGCAGACTTGGTGGCAGGCAGGTGCTGCAGCCGCAGCCGGACCCGGTGCAGGCAGCAACAATGTAACAGGGGCCGGGAGGCGGGGAGGATTTGATTGACAACAACAACTTTGATTGACCGCCAGTCCGCCACCACTGACTGAGCCAGGCTGAGCCTGCGCCTGCGCTCTGAATGATTTGCAATTGCCAATTGAATGCCAGAGTCAGTGCGATGATATGATCTCATGTGGCGATGGTGGGCGCCCGCCCCAGGCCACTAATTCCCGCACAACCACATAAATCCAGCCCAAAAAGTAGCCCCCCGCCAGGCATGGGTTTTTTCCGCACAACTGGGAAAAAAATCGCCCAATTGTGCGGGAAATAGCCCAATCTGGCAACCTTGGGCACAGTGGGCTTTGTGTTCCCTCCCCAAAAAGTTTTAAGTAAAAAAATGATAAAGCGGAGGGGAGGGTGAATGCCTCTGACGTCATTCCAATGGAAGAGGGCGGTCTGAGGGCTAAGGGTGTGTTGGAGGGAGGGAGGTTGTAAGCAGAAAGCAGACACAAAAGAAGGCTGTGTGCACGGCCTGTTACTGATTTAGCAGGACTTCTGTGGGGAAACGGGAGCTTCAGTTTCAGAAGCCCAAAAAAAAAAGAAGAGTTGAAATGAAAGCGAGTGAAAGGCCGTTTTACAGCTCCCAAGAATGTGCCAGTGAGGTCCGTTGAAGTGGTAGCGGCCTATGAGCCTGGCTGCAGTGTTCTAGTCGCTGTGTGAAATGTACCTGCTCATGCTTGAGGTGCAGGAATCACTGTAAACTTCCGGCAGCCTCTGCGCCGGCCGCCATTTTGAAGCGCGCCCTTCTGCAGGGATGTCTATGGCCACCACTATGTGCCCTCACCAGAGAGATTGGGCACCGCAGCAACTGTTACCGGCATCTTTCAGGAGTTGACCTCCTTGTACTTAACCTATCTTCCTCCCCACGAACAACTGCTTGGATGCACAGAAATGTAGACCGAATAATAATAAAGAGTATGTTAAAGCATGAGGTCCTGTTGAAGGGGTGTGGGTGAGAATAATATTTTGAATTATGACATTCAGTCGGAGAATATATTTCTATTTGCTCTTGTAAAATGTATCTGAAGCTGGAATATTTCAAATTTGTAGAAACTTATTTGGGAATAATTAAATGTTGCAGTGTTGAAATGGGAATTGAATTTGCGCAGAAATTTGTTTTCTTGGCAGACACGCAAGTGAAACAATGTGAGTTTATTATGCCATCTGTGTTGTGCAGACATTGCTGAGTATCACCACCTTAGACACACACGAGGCCTATGCCACAATGACAGGCTGACTGGGCCCTGAGCCCCGGCCCATGCTTCAGTGTGATGTAGCGCTTAAAAGGTTGAAAATCGTAGGGGTGCGTTATATTCACTGTTAGTCGGCACCCACATATTATCAAATGTGTACTCAGGTATTTTGTGTGCAATGTGTTAAGAATTGTATAACCTATATCGATTTAAACAGAAGTGTTAGCTATGTACAAGCATATTGTGAACATATTAGAGAAATGCATAGAGTTTAGCTTACTTGAACACAATGTGATGTTAAAAATGTGTAACTTAGAAAACGTGCCTGTAGGCTGTTTAGTTTAAACATACATGAAAGAAAGACGTAAATGTCAATAGTGTGATTTAGACATGCTTGTGTAACCGAAGTAGTGGCCAGAATTCACATATATCGTTGAGGCGAAAGGCCTGGTATTTTCTTATGTTGACCGAGGGCAATAGGCCAAAAAGAATTTATTCCAGTAGAGGTTTTAGGCTGTAGTAAATTGCAAGTTAAAAGATGCGAAGTATGTCTGCCTTGCATGATCTCACCCCAGGTGCAAGGACAGTTGTTCGTTAGTAGAGAAGTTCTTTGTTCATGAATTGACTTATGTAGTAAAAGCCAGACATGGGAGTGCATTGGAATGTGCCAATCGTAACTCCTAGTGCGGACGGTGTCTGGGACTCAAGGCCAAGCTGATGGACGATGGAACTGGACAGCGCTCTGTGGAAAATTACTGAAAGACGACCCAGCAGAAGAGGAGGTGCAAAAGGGCATGTTCTGGGACTTGGGGTTCTGTATTAGGGAAAGCGCCCCGAGGGTGGAGGCAGATCAGAGCAGCCCAGAGCAGAGGAAGGCTAGGCGAAGAGCTAGAGGGGGCAACTTAGACCAAGCTCTCTAAGTGAAGACTTCTTAGGAAGTTTCACTCTGACACCTTTTGATTGAGGGTCTCAAGGGATTGTTAAGTAGGGATGTCATCTAGTACAGAGTAGGGACAGAGATGGTATGGTCCAGTGTCCCTAATATCGACATTGGCTTGATAGTTTTCTACCTCATGCTTTTAGAAGTTGTGCTTTTAGTCATTTTTAGCCGTATGCGGATTCTTCGTAGAGTAGCATTTGTGTTAGTGCCTATGTACTTGCTGTGCCTCGTATTGAGGAGTTTGTATCTTCAAATCTTTATGCTGATAATAAAAGCCAGAGAGCCAAGAGATTAAGTCTCGAGTCCTTGATTATGACAAATTGCGGACAGCATTTTCTGATAATTGTGTTTATTCCCTCCACGCTATTGGGCAAGTAAAAAGTTCCATCCGACCAGAGTGGGTTCTAGTAGATAATTGCCAGATACTAAAATGGGCCGGAGCAAGTGCATAGAAATGCAATTCTAGTTCAAATCAAATAAGGAGCACGCGAGGTGCATTCCAGCCTCATGCCTCCTTGTAAATAGCAATATCTTCTGTGAAAGATTTAATTTGAATAAATTATGTCATCAGTACAAATGTTACCAACAGTCTATCCTACTCTGTCATTTTGCGAGTAGCCAGAATCAGTCATATGTTTGTTTTTCTTAATCCGTCACAAATATAGTTCTCCCTAAACTTCCAACACCTTCTGTTATTTCTCTGTAAACAACGTGAATTGTTAATTCTCAGGGCACAACATTCTTTAACATCATTCGCCGAATGTAAACGTTGAGTTTCTCACACAAGGCGACGTTTTATATGTGTATTGCTCTGTGGATTTGCTTTGCACTCTCATACGGTGCGGGAAAAGCATCCCCTGGGGCGCTTGTGTGTGCGCTTGCAATGGAAAGATTCCCCCCTCTGCAGGAGGTGGGCTGCCGGTACCCCGGCCCGTCTCTTTACATTAACATTCACTCTGCCAGCCACCTTTTTTAATATCCAGAAAAACGCTTTAAGTCACCTTGTCCAGTCAGGTCTGAGAGAGCAGAGACACCGGACTCCTGACGTGTGCACGCACGGTGCGTGTCTCAGCGGGACACATGATGCCTGCTTGTGTACTGGAAACAGTGTCTGAGACCTTGAATGCGGCGGACACCGTGTTAAGTGGGGCTTTTTTGAGTTTAGCAACAATTTGTGAAAACTTTGGCACCCTTTAACCCTTCCGTGGCGGCGCTGGCCTGGCACACACAGGCACCATGCCCTAGTGACCACACCGTCATCCGCTCCACTCAACACGCAAGCACAGACGTCACCCAAGGATTACACTGACACATTCGTTATGGGTGAAGAACTGCTGCAGGTTTATTTCATACAACATAAGTATGACGATAGAGTGGGTTATCTTACGGGCGATCCAGGGCAAGCAGCCCCTCGCTGCTCTGCCCGCCTTACGAGCCAGCACGCACGGTGGGTCGATGCCCAACAGCGCGGCACATTCTTTTCAGATCCTCCTTTGGATCACGTGATCTGTCTAATACTCCCGCCCCCTTTTTACGGGGGGCGGAGCGTGTTATGGCACACCCCCGGTTGGTCAGGCCCCCCAATCGGCCGAAGGACTAACGGGGCGCCGTCGCGGTCTTCCCAGAACCTCCTTCGGCTCCCGGACCTTGGCTCGGGCACCCTTACTGTGCCGGACAGGGGTACCCTTACTGTACCGACTGTCGCAGAGGTACCCTTACTGTACCCTTCTGCCTCCAGATCGCCCTGTAACTCCGCCTGCAACACAAGAAAAAACATTATAACATCCCAGTTGCGCGCTGCCTACGCCGCGCAGGGTAAGCGGAAAGGGTGGGATCTCGCGCGGCCAGGAGAGAAACAGGAAGCAGAGGGCGATCTACGGAGGCGGGAGGCATAAATAGGTCTGGCCCCGCCCAGCCCAGTGGCCCGCCTCCCCCAGCAGGGCCATTTATTGGGGCCTCCCCTCCCAAGGCGCGGCCTCACGAGAGAGGAGGAACAAAAGGGGGGGGGAGGCTCCGACAGGTGGCCACTAGAGGGCTGACCTGCTAATGTCCCCCTGCGTGGGACGCGGCCAGCGGCATAGTGACCACACCGTCATCCGCTCCAGTCAACACGCAAGCACAGACGTCACCCAAGGATTACACTGACACATTCGTTATGGGTGAAGAACTGCTGCAGGTTTATTTCATACAACATAAGTATGACGATAGAGTGGGTTATCTTACGGGCGATCCAGGGCAAGCAGCCCCTCGCTGCTCCTCCCGCCTTTCGAGCCACCACGCACGGTGGGTCGATGCCCGACAGCGCGGCACATTCTTTTCAGATCCTCCTTTGGATCACGTGATCTGTCTAATACTCCCGCCCCCTTTTTACGGGGGGCGGAGCGTGTTATGGCACACCCCCGGTTGGTCAGGCCCCCCAACCGCCCGAAGGACTAACGGGGCGCCGTTGCGGTCTTCCCAGAACCTCCTTCAGCTCCCGGACCTTGGCTCGGGCACCCTTACTGTGCCGGACAGGGGTACCCTTACTGTACCGACTGTCGCAGAGGTACCATTACTGTACCCTTCTGCCTCCAGATCGCCCTGTAACTCCGCCACAGCTCTGGGGAGGCTCCCGTCGCTGCCAGAGCCCCCCCTTCCTCCCTTCACTGTTATAGGTGCCCTGCCCTTGCGAGCTAGCTTTAGTGGGCTAAATTATGGATCCTGTTCTGTAACCCGTAAATAACATCAATAATTTGCAACTTTACTCAGAACACCAGAGCAGACTACAAAGGGGGTTTCCACCAAAACGAATCGACGCAAGGATGTCTTTTGGCCCCACTGCTGTTCAGCTTATACGTGACATCTATACCCTTCGTTCCTTGAACATAATTTCATAAACAATGGAAGAATATGTTCTCTGCAGCAATGGAAGAATATGTTCTCTGCAGGAGAAGGTGGATGTATTTACGGAAAACAGAGTATCTTTCCTGGCACGAAGGAGGTTTCATTTTCCACTTTGTCTAAAAAGGTGATGTATTGATAGTGTTTCTGTTTCCCGCAATGCAGCTGCTTCGGGGTTAGCATGATTTCTATGCAGGGCAAAATATGTAAAGCTGACTGCTACAGATGAGAATTTGCCTCTGAAGGATACATATCTTTCAGCTCGCGGACCAAACTTTGCGCACGTTTCAAACCCCTGGGCTACAAGGAAAGACTGAGCGAAGAAGGCAACACCTAACTCTGTTTCTCAGGCTGGAAAATATGGCATGGGCAACAAGGCATTGAAACTGGCGGTTATGGTAAGGACATGAAATCCTATTGTGATTTTCAATTGGGCCAAATTAGGGTCCTTTGTGGCTTAGAAGTGTGCGTCCAACAGCTACAGCACAATAAAGCAAGATGAAGGTAACGTGTGAGTTACTGCCTTCCCTACGTTTATCAACACAAGCTGACATCACGGGTATCTAATGATGGGATGGGTGCTTAAAAGCTGTGAACATCAGACAGTAGGGGGGCAACATCCTCTGTCTTTGTACTCTCACCCAGCACACGGGCAACAAATGCTCACTGTCCCTGGCTGCTTCATGACACTGTCTCTGAATAGTGATGCCACCCTTGGCTAGTGACAGCATTCTTGGCAAGTGCTTCGTTGAGACAATCTCACCTTCCTACAGCACGCAATAAAATAGATAAAACTGCTAACTCTGCCGTATTTACCTTTTCGGCCAAAGCTCCCTATTTTTGTTTCCTTTCACATTTTCTTATTATCCTATTGTTTACTTCTAATGACCAATATCTCAGCAACATCTCCTGGTTTTGGCCTCCCTACTGCCAATAATGACTTGGCATTCTCGGGATCTATCTTAACTAACCAGATAATACGAGTTCTATTGCATATTCTTGCAAATTTAGTTACATTACTTGGATGGTGGAGTCTTATTCCAGCCTTGTTCTTCAATAGTTCATATAAAATCAAACTAAGAAAATATTATTGAAATATTTCGGTCCATTCCTACTTTTTCATTTACTTAAAATGAAAGCTTAATTCCTGAAGACGACATGTAACTTGAACTAATATTTATCGAATTCAATCAGTTTTAATAAGTGGATTGGCACAGCACCTCCATCCCTAATTCAAAACCTAATGCTAACCACAACAATCGGGAACATATGTGCAAGTGCCTTAACAGGCACTGAAACTATTTACCGTTTGTGTAATGTTTGTTATATAATGTTGTTAGTTAATGATATTGACTGATACAACTTGACTGCACTTTTTAGAATTGATTTTGTAAAACGCTGTAACCTTATCTCACCTTAACCATAACTATTAGTCCCAAATATTGTTAAACTTGTTGACTTCCATTTAAATAATTCCAAAATAGTGTAATTTCTTTTTTTAATTGTTTATTCCAACAGTGTGGTTTGATGTCACCTATGAAACATCCTGTGTGGTTCCACAAGCTCTGTTTTCGAATCTTTCAGTTTGTACAATAAACACATTGTGTTCTGCTCCTCAAAGATTATAAAGAACCAAAACCATCCAACATTTGTTGTGTTATGTTATACTAAATTTGTAGGGCACACGTACCAGATTGGTTTCCTGGCGCTACTCTGAAACTTGTTAGAGTGGTATGTTACTCATATACCTGTCTAACTAGCCATGTTTTAGGAGTTTGCGGGAAGTCATGAGGTCTGTGCAGGACCTAATCTCTAGCGGTGGGGAGTTCCAATATCTGGGACCTGGTGTGATAAACCTTGTTCCACCAAAGTGTTTCCATGTAAAGGATCCCTGGGGAAACCACATGTAGTTTCAATCTTGGGGGTCGCGACGTGGCCAAGGTGAACATTTCACGTCAACACATTAATATCGTAGAATGGATAAAAGAGAGCAGTATTGGTGGATTCCATACCAAAATGACTTTCGAGCTTTTGCACATGACCACTTGATGTGCCATTGGCTTGCCTATTTGGTAATGTCCTTTTCGCAGGAGTACAGCTCTCAGATATCATTCACCCAACACAGGGCATTTTGTGAGCGACACCAAATATTTACCGCTCCTTGTGCTTACTAAAATGGACCCGATCCTTGGTTCCCAGCACACAATGCACTTAAATGTCATCTGGCCCTGGTGCCTATCAAACAACTGTGATAGCATCTGTCACCCTCATAAATAAATAAACGAACTTCAAAAGGTCGCAGAAGAGGCGAGCTAGGCCAAGTCTCGGCAGACCATGTCACTCTGGGCTTTACCTTGCCTCCCTGTGGAACAGGGAGAATAACCTTAAAGATGTTAAGTATGACACAACCCAGGCCTTCCTCTTGTCTCAAAACAGCTCAGGCTGATGACTGTCCTGTATAGACTAAGCCGCCACTATGACTGAGTAGAAGAAAACATTTCACCAGCTGTTTCCGAATAGCAAGGCTAAAAGATGAAAGGCAGCAGCATCTCTTGACTTAAGTGTGGAACTCCCCATCACAATACATACCTTCAAGGTGTTACGTATGACCCACGAACCCAGGGCCTCAGCTTGTCTCAAAACAGCTCAAGCTGCTGACTTTTCTGTATAGACTAAGCTGCCACTATGACTGTGATTTGAAAGAAAACATTACACCAGCTGTTTTCGAATAGCAAGGCAAAGATGAAAGACAGCAGCACCTCTTGACTCAAGCGTGGACTCACAATAAATAACATCGGTATTCCAAATCCAAACCTTTAACCAATCTTTGATCACATGTGACTAAAACTATCTCAATCACCATCAGCCTGGCCTACTTCCTTAGTAAAATGGCGAGTGGCCCGTAAAACAGTACATTTGAAATATAAAGCCATGCCTTTTCAACATGAAGCCAGGAACGAAGGAAAGCTTGGGGACAACAGTGTGAATTGTGATGGAGGCCTCTGGTTCAGGGCTTTCAGGAATGAAACATCCGTCAAGGTAAGAGAGACCACTAACTCAACTCGCGCTTGCATTGGATTCGTGCGCTGCCGAATACAGCAAGGAGCATGCCCAAGTAACTGTCCCTGAGGCCGAGTCACCAAACACTACTAGCCAAACTTACTAACGTTTTACACTCCCAAGCCCTTTCAGAGGAAAATATACTTGAGTCACATTGCACGTGCATATATGTAACTCTAGCCACATTTCAACATAGGACTCAACAGCCCTTGTACTACTGCTCAACTCAAGATCTGAGCTTTCACCTCCCCCCCGGGAGTCCAGCCTCAACCTGTCCCCCTGCCTGACTGCTTGGCCTTTTCTACTTGCACCTAATTGATTAAAACAAGCATGTTGATCCATTGAGCAGGTCCTCCCTATTTGACTGGGCAAAATTTGAAATATTTGCTTAGCATGGACCTGCCTCCTCAGTCGTTGCAACCAGCAATTATGATCTACCCGCAAAATTACACCTTCCGCAAGCCAGGACTGTTGACCTTGCCAATGGTCGGTAATGCATGAGGTACATGAGCAACTATCATGGCTTCAATGTAAAATACTTGACTTGCTTCAATTCTGACTCCTAGGCCAAAGATGTGGCTGTGCAAGATCTATAACGAGTCACTAATGTATTAACGTAGTAAATAACGTATACTCACTTATTAAATCATGGCACAGTTTAACAAGAACTTTGCACAGATTCTAGAAAGTGCAAAGCAGCAGCGGCTGCATGAGCAGACTGTCGGAATTCTCCAACAGGCAGACGGCCTATCCCCAACAAACACAGCGTGCATATCTGCCCCTCTGTCTAACTTTGTAATGTAATGTAATGTAATGTAAAGGTGAATTTATACCGCGCGGCTACCACTCCAAGGAGCATCTTGGCGCTAAATCAACCAGCTGGAAAAGTTGAGGGGGGAAGACATAATTCACACAGGTACCAAGACTACACCATTGCCAGGCAAGCCGCATCAGTAAGAGAAAAGATCCATGTTTTCAGAGCCTTTCTGAATTGAGCCTCCTGCGACAAGGAACGAATGAAGGAGGGAAGACCATTCCAAGCCTTAGCGCCCAAGACGAAGAGAGATTTGCCACCCTTGGTGGCTAGCTTGAATTTAGGGATGGTGAGCAGATTCAATCCTGAGGATCTCAAGCAACGTGCCGGATGGTAACGTTTAAAGCCATTGCACAAATACTTCGGGCCTTGCTGATGGAAGGCCCTAAAAGTAAGTAGAAGGATCTTAAAAAGAATCCTTTTACCAATAGGCAGCCAGTGGAGTGTGTTCAGTGCGGCTGATGCAGATGATTTACGAGGCCAGCGTAGTACTAGACGAGCCGCAGCGTGCTGGACTATTTGTAGTTTACGTAGAACAGTTTTAGTGGTTCCAGCGTATAAACTATTACAATAGTCCAGCCTGGAGGTAATCAGAGCAACTGCGACTGTCTTCCTAGCTGGCAATGGCAGGAGGTCAAAAAACTTCCTCAGTGATTTTATTATACCAAAGCATGAGCCTGCTACTGTCAGCGCTTGTTGTTTGAAGGATAGCTGGCAATCAAACCTAATGCCCAAATTCCGGGCAGAGGTGATGGTCATAGGGGGAACTTCAGCATCCTCAGGCCAGCAAGTTGTTGGGGAAAACAGATTTTGTTTACCAAAAGGGATAATTTCTGTTTTGCCAGCGTTGCATTTAAGGTGATTGTCCGCCATCCAATGAAAAGTAGCAGCTAGGCACTGTCTGAGATTGTCCTCACTTTCTAAATGGTCACCATCTAGTACTAAAATAAGCTGAGTATCATCAGCATATGAAACACTACTAATCTGGAAGCTTGTAATTAGTTTCATCAGGGGGACCATATATAAGTTGAAGAGCAGAGGACTCAAGCTTGATCCCTGAGGAACTCCAGAGCAAAGGGGTCTGGCCTCCGATTGAAAATTACCAAGCACTGTAACTTGTTGTCTGTTAGTAAGAAAGTTTTTTAGCCAGGCCAGAACCGCCCCACCTACTCCTGCGGCAGCCAGACGGTTCAGAAGGATGTTATGAGAAACCGTATCAAAGGCTGCCGACAGCTCAAGTAGGATTAATACGGCTTTCTTACCCCGGTCCAAGGCCATCCGAAGGGTCTCTGCTGTATACAGCAGGGCAGATTCAGTGGAATGATTAGATCTGAACCCTGACTGATTGGAATGCAGAATGTTATTATCTTCCAAGAAACTCGTGAGCTGGTAATTCACGAACTTCTCAGTCATTTTGGATAGAGCAGGGAGCAGGGATATTGGCCGTAAATTAGAGAGGGTGGTCGGGTCGGCCAGTGCTTTTTTTTGAAGAGGCTTAAGAGCAGCACGTTTCCAGTTATTTGGAATATCCGCTGTGGCAAGAGATGAATTAATGATCCCATTAATAATGGGATTCATTACTGTGGCTAGAGTATGTAGGACTAATGCGGGACATGGATCAAAAGGTGAGCCCGATTTGCAGGCAAGAATAGCCTTTAAAGAGTCTTCTAGCGTTACGTGAGAGAATGTTTCTAGGGAAGCAGTGCTTTCCTTGCTCTCAATGTTCTCCATAATATCTGTGAATTCTACCGTGGACGAAGTTTGGGGGAAGGACTTTGATGCTCTTCTGGGTACCCGCTGCCTTATTGTCTACTCAACAGGATGGTGCCATACCCAGCTGCACAAAATAATTTGTGCCGAGGGGATGCACCCAACACCCCCTCGTTATTTACCCATGACTGACACTGCTGGGCCCTTACCACTCTGCACCTTTCCCCCGTCAACACAACATACTGCCTAACAGTCAACAGTGTCTGCTCACCAGCGTGCCATGTCAGGGTATGCGTTGTGTACCAGCCCGTGTTTGGTAGGTACACACCAATATGTACACACTAATATGTCTGCAACACACCCTCATGCTAGACTATTTGGTACCATATACATTTTTAAGTTTGTGGTAGTGCTGCACGACCAGAAAGGTATCGAGTCTTTGCGTGCTATACCTGCGCACCAACTAACGCTACACCAAGGACACACTCATTTCTTCTTAGGCACGGGGAGAATACGTGATTTTCCCAGAAACACTGCATATTGATAAGGCTCTGAGACTTCGGGCCTGGTTCTCCCCAGCATATCGTAATGGGCAATGCACTGGCTAGTTGTGCATGGAAAGCATACGTTTCTGTAGCTAAAGTTTGAAATCTGTTATTTTCTGCCCGATAAACCAGTTTCATTGGGTATCCCTGGAAAATTATACTTAGTTGCCGGAAATCATTTGGTTTGTATCCTGCACTATGCATGTGATCGCGATCAAACATCAAAGCACGGCCGCGAAAGTGAAAGTAATCGCGGTAGAGCGCGATGCGCGCGCCCGCGCACATGCACTGTAGCTCTAGGCTACAGTGGTAGCACTTTTTTGAGCCCTCACAAAAAGTCTCGCCAGACCAGCGCATGCGCTGGGTCAGGCGAGACCTAAAATTAGGAGTATTACACCTGAAAATTGAAACCGACAACAAAATAGCAGGGGGAACGATAAATGTTAGAAACCGGGAGAATTACAGTGTGACACCAGGCTGGAGCGCAATCGCCACTGAGCAGCAACGAGCAGCTGGCGCGAACCCTGGAAAGATCCAGGCAAGACTGGAGGCTCTGAGCAGAGATGAGCCTGTGCTGGGTGCGGAGCTGCTGGGGACAGTACTGGCCTGGACATACAGCACGTTCTAGGAGCCGACACCCAATGCTACAGCCTTGAAGACCACCAAAAGGTGGCATGGAAGGAAGGACAAGTGCTACGGAAGCTTGGTGCTGTATTTCACCATCTGTATCACTGGGAAGCCTTCTCTCAGTGCTAGGTGCTCTGCAGCCTGATGGCAGCATCCCCTAGCCCTCCCACGTGACTCCCAGCGCGTCCCATACAGGTCACAGTGTAAATATACAGTCTGCTAACCCCGGAGGCGCACTAGAGCCAAATTTTTGGGGGGGGGGGGGGGGCTAAGAAAAATTTCGGGGGGGGGGGCTGAAACTTTAAGCAATCGGTAGAGTGGAGCTGCAGGGGCTCTTAGACGAGGTAAAACAGCGAGGCCTCATTAACATGCAATTGGTCTTTTAAAGACCTGTGAAGTGCTCGGGTGCGGCTGGGTGTGTGCCCGGAAGCTGTCTCCCTGGCCTGCCACACACGACGGGGGGAGGGGGGGCTGAAGCCCTTGTAGTCCAATGGGTGTTGCGCGCTTGGAGCCTAACCCTGCATTGGAAGCAGAGCGGCCTGTATCTAGAGCACCCCGGACTGTGCTTGGAGGCGACACCAGTGCCACGTAGCGCTGTACAAGGACAGTACTGAGTGCGCTGTGAAGTCGTGCGTACGTGCTCTGCGGTGTAAAACTGTGACACGTCTTTGCACCCAGACTTTACAGTGCTTGAATAGCTCCTCTGCCCTGTTAAGGGTGCGCTGTAGCTGAGTGTGTAGGCGCCTGCTGCGCAGTGCTGTCTGCAGCGTTAGAACCAGTGCATTAGGCCTCTGTACGAACTGTATTATTTAAAGCTCTTCACGTCTCTGCACGTCAGTGAGAAGTCGGTTTATGGTCGATGGCATCGTTACTTAATTAGCCGAATAGGTTAGTTTACGAAATCTCCTTACTGGTTATCCCTGGTGTGTCACAGTAAGTTACCAGGTCCATCTTGTGAGCTGGGGCGCCAGTGGCCTGAACGACCCCGGAAGAGGGGGAAGGTGATTGGTTCTCTGAGTGATAAACCGTAAAGTCTCTTGTGAGAGCTTGTGCTGAGGCCGGGTCGCCAGAATGATGGAGGCAGTGGGTCCAATCATGTTAGGACACAAAGTGAGGCCGTTCCTGCCGCTCTGCCCTGATAACGAGGCACGTGGCCTCGGTGCGCTCGGACCCAGCGCCTGGATACCCTCAGGTGTGATCCGCCGTGCTTTACAAGTACTGATTGATCTGTAGACGATGCTCCCAGTAATGAGCGAACTCGTGCTATTATCACATGGCAGATCAAGAGCGGATGTTCTGTGAGTTGGAGAGAACTGAGCCGTGAGGCCACGCTAGCGCCCAGTCCCCCAGCCCTTCATGCTAACCCCCCACCGGCAAGGATGCGACCTAGCGGCTCGAACCCTTCCTTTTCGCACTGCAAGCGACCGCATAAACGACGACCCTACGTCCCCCTCGGAGTGGTGGAGGGCAGCAGCACCCGGCTAGTCCGAGGTCCGTAATGGGGGGCGGGCAGTAGGCAGTGAGCATGTGTGCCGCACGGCGCACTCGGGACTTAAAAGAGGGGGGTGCGGGCATTGACGTTCGCGTGCCAGCATGAAACCCCCCCTACTTCCTTGCTACCTTGCTCCTAGTTGCCCTTCGGAGGCACCGCCAACGGACCGCGGCAGCCACCCATCAAAAACGCCCACCATGCCCAAATCTTGCGCCCCCTCCGCCCGTGGCCATCCGAGCCACAGGGCCCCGTCGACCTGGTACTACCCAGGGACAGGGCCGGGGCGGAGTGGGGGCAGCAAGACTCACCGTAGGTACTAGGTCACCACGACGAGACGATGACCAGTACGACGGGACCACGACCGCTGTTGCATCTCGCGCGGCCAGGAGAGAAACAGGAAGCAGAGGGCAATCTACGGAGGTGGGAGGCATAAATAGGCCTGGCCCCGCCCAGCCCAGTGGCCCGCCTCCCCCAGCAGGGCCATTGATTGGGGCCTCCCCTCCCAAGGCGCGGCCTCACGAGAGAGGAGGAACAAAAGGGGGGGGAGGCTCCGACGGGTGGCCACTAGAGGGCTGACCTGCTAATGTCCCCCTGCGTGGGACGCGGCCAGCAGCATTCCTCCCGGTGCACGCACAGCCTGGGCTCCGGCGTGTTGTGTGCGCGTTTCTTTATTTCACAGCAGTTTTTGGAAGGAGGGCGGCGTGGGCTGCTGGGAAGAGGGCCGACTAGTACCCGCACAGACGTGGATGCTGGACTGGCTTCGTGGGAAGAATGATGAGGATATCCCGACAGGCGCCTTACAAGCTATTGATTGGGCAAGCTGTTGTAAACCCCCTGGAACCGCTAATCTGCCGGCTAAAAAAGGCGCTAAGGAGCTCAAGGCGAGTTTTATTTGCGCCTGGACAACACCGGCAGCAGAGGGGAATCAAAAGCCTGGACCCCTGATATCTGTGATAACAGCCTGCAGAAATATATTTTCAATTACGGCGCCTGGCGGTGTCAGATCAGAGGCACTGGCCGTGCCCTGGCACACAACAGTGCTATAACAGCGCCCAAAGCAGCCGAGCCAGTGTGTGGGTGCTAGGGGTGCATGAAATGGTACTCTCATGCCACAGAGACCCAAACCTAACAGCAAAATACGTAGACATTACCACAGAGATGTTCACCCCATCACATGGACAGAAACCGGCTCTAGAATGCCCAGGCTGCATCATGCATTTACCCTGCATACAGAGGACTTAAACCACCCCGGGGGGCTTAAACCACACCTGGCACATTCTGGAGGTACCTGGTGGGCTAGTTGGCCCCCAGGTACCCTCAGGATTCAAGGGGACTTAATTCTCTAACTTAAAATGTGCCACAGGGTGTGTTTGCACACTTGTCACATCAGGTCCTGCCCCCTCCCTGCACCACTGTGCAAACAAGCCCCATGACGCATTTTAAGTTGGGGGTTTAATTCCCCTTCAATCCTGAGGGTCCCTGGGAGCCAACTAGCCCACCAGGTACCTTCACTAAGCGCCACAGGGCTGTGTTGCAGAGAGGTAGTCCGAGGCCACGCCCCTTTTTACACCTCTCTGCAACGCAGCTCTGTGGCTCTTACTGGAGATACCTGGTGGGCTAGTTGGACTCCATCGACCCTCTGGATTGAAGGGGAATTAATAGGGATGTCATAGTTAGAAATTAGCATTAAAAAAATCATTGAAATTCACTGAAAAAATCATAGGTTTCAGGGACGTTATAGTTAGCTGGACATTTCACTCTTACAAAACCATAGGAATTCCACCGTTATAGTTAGTTCAGCTATCTATAACTCATGCCCCCGCAATGCACTGCTGATGATGTCACATATTACATCATTCATGACATGATCAGTGACATCACTGATGACATCTCAAATGACATCACTGATGACATCAATGATGACATCATCCACGTGATAATCTGAAGCACCTCCTAACACCCTAATATAACCTTTCATACACCTACTCTACAGTACACACAACCATTTTCGAAACCATAGACACACCAATACCAGTTACTACAAACCCACTCACTGATTCCTAGGTCTTCACCCACATCTACTCATTCACCCATACAGTCACTCATTAATACAGCACTATCACATGTACTCATACACCTATACAGACACTCATACACCGTCACTCATCCATAGCGTTACTCACACACCTAGTCAGTCATGCAAAAGATCAATCACACTTCCATTCACACACCTATACAGTTATTAAAAAACAAGCTCACTTACAGACACAAACACATACTTCCTCTCTTATACAATCACTGATACAACCACAAACTCATCCATACAGCCACTTTCACAATCACTCTCTCTCACATATAGTACATTTATATACTCCGTCACTCACTTATACTGCTTTTCAGATATGCAGTTACTCACACATGTACCACTGAGACATCCATTCACTCACAAACACAATAATACACACACTCACCCATCCATACTGCTCTTCACAGATGTACTCTTCAACCCATACACCCACTGAATCACCCACTTATATATCCATGCACGGAGACACACACACACCCACCCACATAGACACTCTGGCACCCATACAGATACTCAGACAACCAATCAATAACCCATATGGACACTCATTTAGCTACTCACCAACCCATGCAACTGCTTATAGACCAACTGACAGACTGATAAAGACATTTACATAGTGTAATGACTAACTTATTCATTCACTAAGACACGTTTAATTACTCACTTATACAGACAGTCATGCACTTACTAAATCATCCATTCAAACACTTATACACCCACTCATTCTAATTCTTCAATACTCTTTGGCATATGAATAAATATAAAACATTTTAAACTTTACATTTTTAAACTTTACAGAAACATACAGTCACTGGATGATGTCATCAGTGATGTCATCAGTGATGTCATTTGAGATGTCATCAGTAATGTCATCAGTGATGTCACTGACCATGTCATGAATGACGTAATATGTGACGTCATCAGCAGTGCATTGCGGGGGCGCGAGTTGTAGTTAGCTGAACTAACTATAACAGTAGAATTTCGATGGTTTTGTAAGAGTGAAATGCCCAGTTAACTATAACGTCCCTGAAACCTATGGTTTTTTTCAGTGAAAATATATATATGTACCGAGGCACCAGATGGCTGTCAACACTTCCAGGTTTGTAGTGTTGACAGCCAATTAGCAAACACCTCATGCTCGGCAGGGAGCGCGGATCCAGCACGGCCATAGATATATGTGATTTTGATTTTGATTTTCTCAGGAACTACTGAACGGATTTACACCATTTAAGCAAAAGGCATGACTATGAACCAAGGTCTACCTTTATGCCACATTTGGTGTAGTTCCGTTCAGCAGTTCGGGCTGTAGCTGCAACTAACGGTCCCTATGGAAAATTGCATGGGGAAAACACGTTTTGGGACCCCCCTTTTTTCTCGGACCCCGCTTGACGAATCAGCCTGAGACTTTCAGGATAGGAGCGGACTGGAGCGGGCCACGAGTTTTGTGAAAATTTTGCGAAGATTCATCAACCGGCGCCAGAATTATTCCAAATAGAATGTTGCGGATTTCCTATGGATAATAGATCCTAACTATGACTACCTACTGGCGGCCGCCAGTAGGTAATATATATATGTTATTGTATATATATATATATATATATATATATATATATTATCTACTGGCGGTCGCCAGTAGATAGTTATAGTTAGGACCGTGTTTCCATAGGAAATCCGCAACATTCTATTTGGAATAACTTTGGCGCCGGTTGACGAATCCTCGCGAAATTTTCAAAACTAATGGGGCGCTCCGCTCCGCTCCTACCCTGAAAGTCTCGGGGGGATTCGTCAAGCGGGGGCCGAGAAAAAAGGGGGTCCCAAAACGCATTTTCCCCATGCAATTTTCCATAGGGACCTTTAGTCGAAGGTACAGCCCGAACGACTGAACAGAATTACTTGAAATTTGGCAAAGAGGTAGCCTTTTGCATATATGGAGTCAATCTGTTCAGTAGTTCCTGAGAAAATTGCAGTTAAAAGTACATAAATATATATAGCACCCTAACATGCGCGAGCGTAATTCTGATTGGTGGTTAAATGTCAGTCAACGTTCGAATCGGTCGAAATCAGGAAGTGTCGGCCGCCATTTTGTTTGTTTTCAGTGCGAGAGTGAAAAAGGAAGGTGGCGAACATGAAAAGGGGGCAGGGTAGAGAGTTCCTGACCCCCTAGCCTTTGTCAGGGGGTCCCTGACGGACCCCGAAGGCAGAAAAAAACATGTTAATTTTTTTTTTTTTTTAAATCGCGGGGTGCGCGCACGATGTGCGCATGGTGAAAAACCATTAAAAAAAAATAAAAAAATGTTTAATACGTAGTTTATTGTAAAATAAATATATAAAAAATATAATATTACATACATAACTTAGCATTTTAAAAAACGTACAAATTCACTGAAAAAACCATAGGTTTCACACACGTTATAGTTAGGAATTAGCATTTAAAAAACCTTGCAAATTCATTAAAAAAACCATAGGTTTCACACATATTATAGTTAGCTGGACATTTCACTCGTAAAAAAACATTGAAATTCCCCCGTTATAGTTAGTTCAGATAACCATAACTTGCGCGACCGCCACTCTATCACAAGGATGATGTCATCAGTGATGTCATGAGTGATGCCACTGACCATGTCATGAGTGATGTCATATGTGAAGTCATGAGCAGTGGATTGCGGGCGCGCGAGTTATAGTTATCTGAACTAACTATAACGGGGTAATTTCAATGGTTTTTAACGAGTGAAATGTCCAGCTAACTATAACATGTGTGAAACCTATGTTTTTTTAAGTGAATATATATATATATATATATATATATATATATATATATATATATATATATATATATATTATATATATATATTTTATATATTATCTACTGGCGGTCGCCAGTAGATAGTTATAGTTAGGATCGTGTTTCCATATATATATATATATATATCAGGATACAGGTGCTCAGCAAATGAGAGCGCACTCGGGAAACTCAAATCAACCAGCAGGCAATGCGCAGTGCTTCAACCATGCGAGTCGTGCCTGACGCGTTTCGGGCCATTCCCTTAATCATAGGCGGGACTCTACAGTATCTTGCAACACCATTGGATCTTTATTTAAACATTCACCCTCCAATGGGATTCGTTAGCCAGAACTCAATGCAGTCTGGGATTTGGTGTCCAACAGCTTGCCTCTTGCCCCGGTGGGATCAGGTAAGTTAAGTTTATACTTCAGCTTTAAATGAGCCGTGAAGCGCTGGTAAAGCCCGCAATCCATGGAGCAGTTTCCCCCTCACTGACGACATTTAAATGATGTGTCCATGGCCCCTCTGGAAATCCGCGGGTGGTGCGCTCTCCACGCCCGAAGCCGGCGTGATTAACATCAGGATACAGGTGCTCAGCAAATGAGAGCGCACTCGGGAAACTCAAATCAACCAGCAGGCAATGCGCAGTGCTTCAACCATGCGAGTCGTGCCTGACGCGTTTCGGGCCATTCCCTTAATCATAGGCGGGACTCTACAGTATCTTGCAACACCATTGGATCTTTATTTAAACATTCACCCTCCAATGGGATTCGTTAGCCAGAACTCAATGCATTCTGGGATTTGGTGTCCAACAGCTTGCCTCTTGCCCCGGTGGGATCAGGTAAGTTAAGTTTATACTTCAGCTTTAAATGACCCGTGAAGCGCTGGTAAAGCCCGCAATCCATGGAGCAGTTTCCCCCTCACTGACGACATTTAAATGATGTGTCCATGGCCCCTCTGGAAATCCGCGGGTGGTGCGCTCTCCACGCCCGAAGCCGGCGTGATTAACATCAGGATACAGGTGCTCAGCAAATGAGAGCGCACTCGGGAAACTCAAATCAACCAGCAGGCAATGCGCAGTGCTTCAACCATGCGAGTCGTGCCTGACGCGTTTCGGGCCATTCCCTTAATCATAGGCGGGACTCTACAGTATCTTGCAACACCATTGGATCTTTATTTAAACATTCACCCTCCAATGGGATTCGTTAGCCAGAACTCAATGCATTCTAGGATTTGGTATCCAACAGCTTGCCTCTTGCCCCGGTGGGATCAGGTAAGTTAAGTTTATACTTCAGCTTTAAATGAGCCGTGAAGCGCTGGTAAAGCCCGCAATCCATGGAGCAGTTTCCCCCTCACTGACGACATTTAAATGATGTGTCCATGGCCCCTCTGGAAATCCGCGGGTGGTGCGCTCTCCACGCCCGAAGCCGGCGTGATTAACATCAGGATACAGGTGCTCAGCAAATGAGAGCGCACTCGGGAAACTCAAATCAACCAGCAGGCAATGCGCAGTGCTTCAACCATGCGAGTGTTTAAATAAAGATCCAATGGTGTTGCAAGATACTGTAGAGTCCCGCCTATGATTAAGGGAATGGCCCGAAACGCGTCAGGCACGACTCGCATGGTTGAAGCACTTCGCATTGCCTGCTGGTTGATTTGAGTTTCCCGAGTGCGCTCTCATTTGCTGAGCACCTGTATCCTGATGTTAATCACGCCGGCTTCGGGCGTGGAGAGCGCACCACCCGCGGATTTCCAGAGGGGCCATGGACACATCATTTAAATGTCGTCAGTGAGGGGGAAACTGCTCCATGGATTGCGGGCTTTACCAGCGCTTCACGGCTCATTTAAAGCTGAAGTATAAACTTAACTTACCTGATCCCACCGGGGCAAGAGGCAAGCTGTTGGACACCAAATCCCAGAATGCATTGAGTTCTGGCTAACGAATCCCATTGGAGGGTGAATGTTTAAATAAAGATCCAATGGTGTTGCAAGATACTGTAGAGTCCCGCCTATGATTAAGGGAATGGCCCGAAACGCGTCAGGCACGACTCGCATGGTTGAAGCACTGCGCATTGCCTGCTGGTTGATTTGAGTTTCCCGAGTGCGCTCTCATTTGCTGAGCACCTGTATCCTGATGTTAATCACGCCGGCTTCGGGCGTGGAGAGCGCACCACCCGCGGATTTCCAGAGGGGCCATGGACACATCATTTAAATGTCGTCAGTGAGGGGGAAACTGCTCCATGGATTGCGGGCTTTACCAGCGCTTCACGGCTCATTTAAAGCTGAAGTATAAACTTAACTTACCTGATCCCACCGGGGCAAGAGGCAAGCTGTTGGACACCAAATCCCAGAATGCATTGAGTTCTGGCTAACGAATCCCATTGGAGGGTGAATGTTTAAATAAAGATCCAATGGTGTTGCAAGATACTGTAGAGTCCCGCCTATGATTAAGGGAATGGCCCGAAACGCGTCAGGCACGACTCGCATGGTTGAAGCACTGCGCATTGCCTGCTGGTTGATTTGAGTTTCCCGAGTGCGCTCTCATTTGCTGAGCACCTGTATCCTGATGTTAATCACGCCGGCTTCGGGCGTGGAGAGCGCACCACCCGCGGATTTCCAGAGGGGCCATGGACACATCATTTAAATGTCGTCAGTGAGGGGGAAACTGCTCCATGGATTGCGGGCTTTACCAGCGCTTCACGGCTCATTTAATGCTGAAGTATAAACTTAACTTACCTGATCCCACCGGGGCAAGAGGCAAGCTGTTGGACACCAAATCCCAGAATGCATTGAGTTCTGGCTAACGAATCCCATTGGAGGGTGAATGTTTAAATAAAGATCCAATGGTGTTGCAAGATACTGTAGAGTCCCGCCTATGATTAAGGGAATGGCCCGAAACGCGTCAGGCACGACTCGCATGGTTGAAGCACTGCGCATTGCCTGCTGGTTGATTTGAGTTTCCCGAGTGCGCTCTCATTTGCTGAGCACCTGTATCCTGATGTTAATCACGCCGGCTTCGGGCGTGGAGAGCGCACCACCCGCGGATTTCCAGAGGGGCCATGGACACATCATTTAAATGTCGTCAGTGAGGGGGAAACTGCTCCATGGATTGCGGCCTTTACCAGCGCTTCACGGCTCATTTAAAGCTGAAGTATAAACTTAACTTACCTGATCCCACCGGGGCAAGAGGCAAGCTGTTGGACACCAAATCCCAGAATGCATTGAGTTCTGGCTAACGAATCCCATTGGAGGGTGAATGTTTAAATAAAGATCCAATGGTGTTGCAAGATACTGTAGAGTCCCGCCTATGATTAAGGGAATGGCCCGAAACGCGTCAGGCACGACTCGCATGGTTGAAGCACTGCGCATTGCCTGCTGGTTGATTTGAGTTTCCCGAGTGCGCTCTCATTTGCTGAGCACCTGTATCCTGATGTTAATCACGCCGGCTTCGGGCGTGGAGAGCGCACCACCCGCGGATTTCCAGAGGGGCCATGGACACATCATTTAAATGTCGTCAGTGAGGGGGAAACTGCTCCATGGATTGCGGGCTTTACCAGCGCTTCACGGCTCATTTAAAGCTGAAGTATAAACTTAACTTACCTGATCCCACCGGGGCAAGAGGCAAGCTGTTGGACACCAAATCCCAGAATGCATTGAGTTCTGGCTAACGAATCCCATTGGAGGGTGAATGTTTAAATAAAGATCCAATGGTGTTGCAAGATACTGTAGAGTCCCGCCTATGATTAAGGGAATGGCCCGAAACGCGTCAGGCACGACTCGCATGGTTGAAGCACTGCGCATTGCCTGCTGGTTGATTTGAGTTTCCCGAGTGCGCTCTCATTTGCTGAGCACCTGTATCCTGATGTTAATCACGCCGGCTTCGGGCGTGGAGAGCGCACCACCCGCGGATTTCCAGAGGGGCCATGGACACATGATTTAAATGTCGTCAGTGAGGGGGAAACTGCTCCATGGATTGCGGGCTTTACCAGCGCTTCACGGCTCATTTAAAGCTGAAGTATAAACTTAACTTACCTGATCCCACCGGGGCAAGAGGCAAGCTGTTGGACACCAAATCCCAGAATGCATTGAGTTCTGGCTAACGAATCCCATTGGAGGGTGAATGTTTAAATAAAGATCCAATGGTGTTGCAAGATACTGTAGAGTCCCGCCTATGATTAAGGGAATGGCCCGAAACGCGTCAGGCACGACTCGCATGGTTGAAGCACTGCGCATTGCCTGCTGGTTGATTTGAGTTTCCCGAGTGCGCTCTCATTTGCTGAGCACCTGTATCCTGATGTTAATCACGCCGGCTTCGGGCGTGGAGAGCGCACCACCCGCGGATTTCCAGAGGGGCCATGGACACATCATTTAAATGTCGTCAGTGAGGGGGAAACTGCTCCATGGATTGCGGGCTTTACCAGCGCTTCACGGCTCATTTAATGCTGAAGTATAAACTTAACTTACCTGATCCCACCGGGGCAAGAGGCAAGCTGTTGGACACCAAATCCCAGAATGCATTGAGTTCTGGCTAACGAATCCCATTGGAGGGTGAATGTTTAAATAAAGATCCAATGGTGTTGCAAGATACTGTAGAGTCCCGCCTATGATTAAGGGAATGGCCCGAAACGCGTCAGGCACGACTCGCATGGTTGAAGCACTGCGCATTGCCTGCTGGTTGATTTGAGTTTCCCGAGTGCGCTCTCATTTGCTGAGCACCTGTATCCTGATGTTATTCACGCCGGCTTCGGGCGTGGAGAGCGCACCACCCGCGGATTTCCAGAGGGGCCATGGACACATCATTTAAATGTCGTCAGTGAGGGGGAAACTGCTCAATGGATTGCGGGCTTTACCAGCGCTTCACGGCTCATTTAAAGCTGAAGTATAAACTTAACTTACCTGATCCCACCGGGGCAAGAGGCAAGCTGTTGGACACCAAATCCCAGAATGCATTGAGTTCTGGCTAACGAATCCCATTGGAGGGTGAATGTTTAAATAAAGATCCAATGGTGTTGCAAGATACTGTAGAGTCCCGCCTATGATTAAGGGAATGGCCCGAAACGCGTCAGGCACGACTCGCATGGTTGAAGCACTGCGCATTGCCTGCTGGTTGATTTGAGTTTCCCGAGTGCGCTCTCATTTGCTGGGCACCTGTATCCTGATGTTAATCACGCCAGCTTCGGGCGTGGAGAGCGCACCACCCGCGGATTTCCAGAGGGGCCATGGACACATCATTTAAATGTCGTCAGTGAGGGGGAAACTGCTCCATGGATTGCGGGCTTTACAAGCGCTTCACGGCTCATTTAAAGCTGAAGTATAAACTTAACTTACCTGATCCCACCGGGGCAAGAGGCAAGCTGTTGGACACCAAATCCCAGAATGCATTGAGTTCTGGCTAACGAATCCCATTGGAGGGTGAATGTTTAAATAAAGATCCAATGGTGTTGCAAGATACTGTAGAGTCCCGCCTATGATTAAGGGAATGGCCCGAAACGCGTCAGGCACGACTCGCATGGTTGAAGCACTGCGCATTGCCTGCTGGTTGATTTGAGTTTCCCGAGTGCGCTCTCATTTGCTGAGCACCTGTATCCTGATGTTAATCACGCCGGCTTCGGGTGTGGAGAGCGCACCACCCGCGGATTTCCAGAGGGGCCATGGACACATCATTTAAATGTCGTCAGTGAGGGGGAAACTGCTCAATGGATTGCGGGCTTTACCAGCGCTTCACGGCTCATTTAAAGCTGAAGTATAAACTTAACTTACCTGATCCCACCGGGGCAAGAGGCAAGCTGTTGGACACCAAATCCCAGAATGCATTGAGTTCTGGCTAACGAATCCCATTGGAGGGTGAATGTTTAAATAAAGATCCAATGGTGTTGCAAGATACTGTAGAGTCCCGCCTATGATTAAGGGAATGGCCCGAAACGCGTCAGGCACGACTCGCATGGTTGAAGCACTGCGCATTGCCTGCTGGTTGATTTGAGTTTCCCGAGTGCGCTCTCATTTGCTGGGCACCTGTATCCTGATGTTAATCACGCCGGCTTCGGGCGTGGAGAGCGCACCACCCGCGGATTTCCAGAGGGGCCATGGACACATCATTTAAATGTCGTCAGTGAGGGGGAAACTGCTCCATGGATTGCGGGCTTTACAAGCGCTTCACGGCTCATTTAAAGCTGAAGTATAAACTTAACTTACCTGATCCCACCGGGGCAAGAGGCAAGCTGTTGGACACCAAATCCCAGAATGCATTGAGTTCTGGCTAACGAATCCCATTGGAGGGTGAATGTTTAAATAAAGATCCAATGGTGTTACAAGATACTGTAGAGTCCCGCCTATGATTAAGGGAATGGCCCGAAACGCGTCAGGCACGACTCGCATGGTTGAAGCACTGCGCATTGCCTGCTGGTTGATTTGAGTTTCCCGAGTGCGCTCTCATTTGCTGAGCACCTGTATCCTGATATATATATATATATATATATATATATATATATATATATATATATATATATATATATATATATATAACTACTGTTTAAGTTAAATTACTATTCTATATATACTGCTGATGAGTGATACTATTTCTAAGATATATCATCTTAGTGGCTGTGTGACTGGCTGTATCCGCTTACGAAGGGGATTCTGATTGTCTGTATGGGTGTGTTAATGGGTGTGTGAGTGGCATTTGGGTGAATAAGTAGATGTGTGAGTAGATGTATGGGTGAGTGACTGGCTGTGTGAGTGGCTATATTGGTGAGTGAGTGGGCATGTGAGTGGTTGTATGGGTAGATGAGTGCCTGGGTGAGTGGGTGTGTGGGTGGCTGTATGGGTGACAGAGTGGCTGTGTGAATGGCTCTACAGATGAATGACTGGGTGTGTAAGTGGGTGTATGAGTAAGTGAGTGGCTGTTTGAGTGGGTGTATGGATAAGCGAGTGGCTGTGCGAGGGGCTGTTTTACACAGTAAGTATCTGTGTGATTGGCTGTGTGAGCGGCTGTACAGGTGAGTGAGTGGGCGTGTAAGTGCTTGTATCGATGTGTGAATAGGTATGCAAGTGGTTTTGTAGGTAAGTGAATGTATGTGTGAGTGGCTATATGGTTGAGAGAGTAGCTCTGTTAGTAGCTGTATGGGTGAGTGAATGGCTGTGTGAGTAGCTGTATTGGTGAGTGACTGGTTGTGTGAGGCGCTGTAATGAGTGAGTCAGTGGGCATATGTCAGTAGTTGTATGTGCCTATGAATGGGTAAGTGAGTGGCTGTGTGAGCGGTTTTATGTGGGTGTGAGCGGGGTGTGAGTTGTTCTGTGCATGTACTAGTGAAATCTGAGCTGAACTATAGTGACCCTGTAACCTTTATTTTTTTCAGTGGATTTCTATGTTTTTCAAATTTTATTCCCTTACTATAACTTCCCTGTAACCTTTGATTTTTTTCAGTGAATTTGTAAGGTTTTTTAATGGTATTTCATATTTATAATGTCCCTTTACCCTTTGTTTTTTTTAGTTAAATTCAAAGGTTTTAAAAAAAAATCCAAACTGCAACCTGTAACATTTAAGAGTGGGTGTGTGAGTGGCTGCATAGGTTGGTGAGTGGGGTTGTAAGTGGCTATACAGGTCTGTGAGTGGGAGTAGCTGTATAGGTGTGTGAGTGGCTATATAGGTCACTGAGAGGGATGTGTTGCTGTATGGGTCAGTGACTGGGTGTGTGAGTACTGCATGGTCCTTTGAGTAGCTATGTGAGTGTCTGGTTGCATAAGTGAGTGTGTGAGTAGTTTTGAGGGTATGTGCGTGAGTGGATTTGTGAGTTGTTTAATGGGTGTGTAAGTGGCTGCATGGGTCTGTGAGAGGATGTGTGAGTGGCTCTATGGGTCAGTGACTGGTTATGCAAGTGCAATACGGGTGTGTGAGTGGGTGTGTTAGTGGGTTTTTTGGGTATGTGAAGGGCTGTATGAGTCTGTGAGTGGCATACTACTAAGGTGGACAGGGCAGAGCCAAATGGGTGATGCCTCCAGGTGATTTGCACTTTTGCATTCTCATAGTCATTTAAAGGGAGAACTATGGACTCACCAAGAAAGAACCCACTTGAGACAGTCACTACAGATTATGCTTCAATAGATCAACAATGCATTCATGTTAGAATCCGGGTTCTCTGGTTGGCACAGGTAGGTACTTGTGACAAGCAGGGAACCTTTCCTCTAGTCAGGATAAGGGGATACACTCCTCAAATAACCCCTGCTCACCCTCTAGGTAGCTTGGCGCGAGCAGACAAGGCTTATCTCAGGGCATTATAGGTTAAGCATTTGTGAACACATACAGTAACCAAGTGACAACGCTACAAATGGACACCACACAGGTTTATATTAAAAATAAGGATTCTTTATATAGAGTTACCACAAGACCATTAAACGACAAAAATACACAATACGGTTACTTTAGTTGGTAGAAGATTACTTAGTTCTCTTAAGTTCTTAAATGCAACACTTTAAGTCAATGTACCTTAGATGCGACATGCAGGGCAACGAAAGTCTTGCAACGATGTGATGCGATGTAGTTCTTGGTGCAAAAGAAATAAAGACGTGAAGATCTTCCAGATGCGTTACGCTTCTCCGATGTTGCGAGAAGACTCGACTCGATGCGTCAGCTACAGCGGCGTCACCCTTGACGAGATGCGACGACAGCAGCCTTGGCAGTGGCACTCTTCTCCGACATTGCGAGACGCTTCCGCTCGATGAGATGCTGCAGCGGCGACACCCCTTCTGCGAGATGCGACGACAGCGGCTCCGACGGCGGCGCGCTTCTCCGTGGATGCGAGGCGCTTTTCTTGATGCGGTGCAATGCGACAACTACGATGGCTGCGATGGCGACACGCTTCTTCCTCGATGCAAGACTCTTCTCTTGATGCGGTGCAATGCGTCAGCTATGATGGCTGCGATGGCGACACGCTTCTTCGGCGTTGCGAGACACTTCCGGAATGATGCGAGACGCTTCCGCTCGATGCGATGCTGCAGCGGTGACACTCTCTGCGAGATGCGACGGCAACAGCTCCGACGGCGGCACGCTTCTCCTCCTTGCGTCGCGCTTCCAGCTCCTTGCGACAAGAAAAGCGCCTCGCATCCACGGAGAAGCGCGCTGCCGTCGGAGCCGCTGTCGTCGCATCTCGCAGAAGGGGTGTCGCCGCTGCAGCATCTCATCGAGCGGAAGCGTCTCGCAACGTCGGAGAAGAGTGCCGCTGCCAGGGCCGCTGTCGTCGCATCTCGTCAAGGGTGACGCCGCTGTAGCTGACGCATCGAGTCGAGTCTTCTCGCAACATCGGAGAAGCGTAATGCATCTGGAAGTCCCTCAGAAGGCCCAACAACAGCAGCAGGCACTTCCAAAAGACTTTGGGGAGCTGGGGGTGAAGTCCACTGGTCCTGGGACTTCGTTCAGGGGGCAAGCTCAGCACAAGCCCTTGGAGATCTTCTTGAGGCACAAGTTGAAATAAAGTCTTTGTAGTCTTTCTCCTCTCCTTCAGCAGCAAGGCAACCACTGCAGGCCAATCCCCCAGGTCAGGGACAGTACTCCTCCTTACAGCTTTTCCAGTTCCTTCTCCTCTGGCAGAGGTTCTTCTTGTTTCAGCAGGATCTAATTTCTTGGGAGCAGGGTCCCAATACTTATACCCCTAATTCCTTTGTTCCTCTGTGGTAGAGGGGCCTTTGCCCAGTCCAAACCAGTTCTTGAGCACTCTGTTGACATGACTCTGCCTTTCTATTCAGGGTGCAGGGCAGAGACATCAGCCGCTCCACAGGAGGTGGAGCCAGCATTGTGGTAGCAGAGCACAACCCTATTCAGAGCCCAGGTGTACTCCACCCACCCATCTGGCTGTCAATCTCTCTATTCACCACCAGGCTACCTAGCCCTGCCACTCTGGGTTTCCCCAGCCCTGTCACTCACACAACCAGACAGGCAGATACACATCCCAGCAGAGGCGGGCTGAAATGGTCAGGCAAGCAAATACCAACTTTCTAAAAGTGGTATTTGCAAACACAGAATATTAAAATAAACTTTACTAAAAGATGTTTTTTATTATTCTGAGTTCAGGCATCCTAAACTCGAATTCCTACCATGTTCCCTGGGTCTGTTAGGATCATAGAATGTAACAATTCTGACAGCCCATTCTGGCCTATGGAGAACAGGTAGCCTTACAATAGTGAAAAACGAAAATGGCTGTAATTCACTATTAGGACATGCCACACACATCAGGGCTTGTCCTACCTTATGCTTACAATGCACCCTGCCCTTGGGCCTACCAGAGGGGTGACTAACATGAAGTTAAGGGAAGGTTTAGGGACTGGCAAGTGGGTGCACGTGCCCAGTCAGCATGACAGTACCAGACTGCATGCAGGTTCTGCAATGGCAGACCTTAGATACATTTTACCAGGCCGCTTCTGTGGGTGGCACAACCAGTGCTGCAAGCCCACCAGCAGCATTTGTATTTACAAGCCCTGGCACTCCTGGTGCACTTTACTGGGGTCTGACAGTAAACCAAATAAGCCAATCATGGAATCCAACCAACATATACATTTTAAATAGGGAGAGCATATGCACTTTAGCACTGAACAGCAGTGGTCAAGTGCCCAGAGTCATAGAATAGCCAACAACAGGTCAGAAAAAGTACAGGTGGAAGGCGAAAAGTTTAGGGACCATCCGTCCAAAAGGGCCAGGTCCAACAATTCACCTTTGCCAAGAATTTCAGATCATTTTTCAATGTGGATGCTGACAAAACACACTTGCTTTGCCTTCGCCAAGCCCTGGAAGTTAGGATCATTTGTCCTTTACTGAAGTGGAGCTTTAACTGGGGCACCTGCTATGTTCATATTTGTAAGTGCTTCCCGTTGAGGGACAATTATTGTGAAATGAGCATCAGAGCCATGAAGGAACCTCGTCTGCCCTTTTATCCTACAAGGGTCTACAGTTTTGTACAAAGTGTCTTTCCAAGTGGAGCATTTTCTACTATTTAATAAGTAAGTGCTATCACGTTGGGTAAACGTCCAGTGCATATTCCACACTACAGTTACATAACGGACAATGGGGAAATGTCTCCAGCAACCTGGTCAGTAATTTGGCAATGTGTTTGTTCCTTGTGCGTCTTCATCAAGAAATGTGTGATAACATGAATTTTCATATATAGAGAAGACAACAACACTACAAAGAGGTGAATCTCCACCAAACAAGGGTACTTCCGGGAAACGCGCTGGGAGGGACCTTTGGTAAGCTGTCCACCATCCTGGCAAAAAGGCGGAAAGGCTTTTGCATAGTACTAAGGTGAATGGGGCACAGCCAATTGGGTGGAGCTTCCATGTGATTTTACATATTTGCCTACCCATAGCAATTTAAAGGGGGGATGAGGCCAAGAAGCCCCCTACCCAGGGCTGATTTTGGCAAAAGTACCTCACCCCCTGGGGTCTAGCCAAGAATTAATGTCAGAGGTGGTGGTGCGACCCTCCTCTCGGGTAGATTTTGGCCTTGGGGTCCCGATTCCTACCAAAATAAGGCTGCGGGGGATGCCCCAATGCCCTCTGCAGTCCCTGCCATCTCCCTGCCTTAAGCGGGAGCTGGCATTGCTCCCGCACATAAGGAGCAGACAAAAATGTCCCTCTCTGCATGCAGAAACAATCCTTTCATCTGTTTTCCTGCCCACTCTGATGAAAAGTCCACTCCCAGCAAATAGGAGAACTTTCCCTGTTCCTGCCTGCTGGGAGTGAACTTTCAGTTTGCTCTTGCTTGGCATGAGCTGTCATCCGCCGACTTGAAGCAGACGGTCTCCCTGTCACAGTCTGCTTGAAGGTAAAACACTTCGTAATCGGACCCCTCTCCCCCAGCGCCTTGAGACCCTTCCGGGTGAGTAGCGCGCTATACAAATGTTATGATTGATTGATTGAATCGGGATGGGGAAACTTTGTCTGAGCTTCTCACCATGGCACCATCAAGGTGCTCAGCGAATGGCTGGCAGAATCAATGGGACTCTGGCAGGCTTTTGCTCAGCAACCCACCAACATCATAATACTGCAGGCAGACCACCAACTAGTCAGACTGGGAACCCGATGCCACCACGACTGCAAGACCAAGAACGCCAAGATTGACATCAGGCCCTAAGTCATATGGGCTGCACCTACAACCAACAAAGTACAGCAATGGAAAATGTGAAATGGAAATGTACCAAATATTATTCTAATGCAGGCTATGAGAAGGAGACTACAAAAGATGATGTGTAATTAATGTAAAGGAACATACCACACCCCAAATTATGACTGAAGGAGAAGTACGGGAGGTATTGCAGGATGTAAGAGAGACAAGCTCTAGCTCCCAGGAGCCCACAACCTATTCCTCTGAATTTAGTAGGACTGTATAATAATTCAACAAAATGTCACAACAAAGAGACTGAGTCTTCTAATTTTATCAGTAAATTATGTTTTTTGGCTTGCAGAGTGGTGGAGAAAGGGGGCATGGCGTCCAACAACTCTCAGCAATCCCACTGTGTGGGTCCTACTGGAGGTAACAGGAGGAGTAGTTGGCCCCCTAACACACTCTGGAGCCAAGGGGACTTCATCCCCCAATCAGCAGTGCGCCAAGAGGCATGTTTGCAGAGTGGTGGAAAAAGGGGGTGGGGCCTCCGAAGTCCTCTCAGCAATCAGGCTGTGTGGGACTTCCTGGAAGTAACAGGAGGACTTGGTGGCCCTCAAGGACCCTCTTGAGCAAAGGGGACTTCCTACCCCAACCAGCAGTGTGCCAAGAGGCACACTTATAGAGTGGTGTAGAAAGGGTCATGGCCTCCAAACGCCCTCTCAACATTCAGGCTTTGTTGGACTTATTGGAGGTAACAGGGATTTCTTGGCCCCTAAGGACACTCTAGAGCCAAGGGGACTTCATCCCCCAACCGGCAGTGTGTCAGGAGGCATGTTTAAAGAGTGGCGGAGAATGGGAGTGTCTCGAAAGACCTCTAAGCAATCATCCTGTGTGGAACTTACTGGAGGTAACAAGAGGAGTTTTTGGCCCCCAAGGAAGTCCCACACTGCAGGATTGTTCAGAGGTCTTCCTGGCCTGCCCTCTTTCTCTACCACTCTGCAAGCACACCTTCCGGCGCACTACTATTTGAGGGATCAAGTCCCCTTGGCTGCTGAGCGTCTTTGGGGGACAAACAACCTCCTTCTGCTACCTCCAATAAGTTCCACACAGCAGGATTGCGAAGAGGTCTTCGAAGGCCACATCACCTTTCTCCACCACTCTGTAACCATGTCCCCTGGTGCACTGCTGGTAGGGGAATGAAGACTTTTTGGATGCTGAAGGACCTTGGGGGCCAAGAAACCCTTGTGGTACTTTCTGTAAGTCCAACACAGCAGGATTTCTGAGAACTGCTCAGAAGCCCTGCCCCCTTTATCCACCACTCTGCAAACACCATTACAACTTAAAAACATAATAGTTAGGCTCCAGTTTTACTCGTACAAAACCAGTGAAATTTAGCAGTTATAATTAGCTGAGCTAACTATAACTCGCGCCCCCACAATGCACTACTTCTGAACTCACATGTTCCATCACTCATGGCATGGTCAGCGAGATCACTGATTACATCACTGATGACATCTTAAATGACAACACTGATGATATCATCCACAAAATCACTAACACACGCACTGACACTCCCATAAAACCTTTCATACACCCACTCCCAATCCAACACAACCAATCACAAACCCATTCACAGACCAATACCAGTACTTACAAACCCACTCACTGATTCGTAGATCTACATACACATCTACTGACTCACCCATACAGCCACTCATCGACCTACATACTCGCTAATACAGCCACTGACATATCCACTCAGACACCCATACAGCCACTCACACACTGAGTCAGTCACTCATAGAGCTACTCACACACCTACTCATTCACCCATACAATCACACAGCCACTTACTCACCCATACAGTTACACGCACACCCACTTACTTACTCATACAGATACTAACACGTACTCCCTCACCTATACAGTCACTGACACAAGCACCCACTCACCCATACAGCCACTCTCACATTCACTCACTCACCCATACAGTCACTCATATACCCCATCACTCACTATACTGCCGTTCGCATACCCAGTTACTCACCCATATACCACTGACATCCACTCACACACACAGCTCTACAAACACTCACTCGCCCATACAGCCTCTCACACACATACTTACTAACCCATACAACTACTAACTCACCCACTCACTCATCAATACAGACAGTGAATATATACCTTTGGATTTTTCAGTGAATATATCTATCTTTTGATCTATATATACACCCATCTGATTCCGTCCACCAACTATTAGGAGCCAAAGGTGCCACTCCAGGGATTATGAGCTCACAACTAATTTATTTGTTTAATTTTCACAAAAAACGCACATGAATTAAATGACATGGTCAACACGTTTCAGCTGTCGCCTTCTACTGAACCAAAATGGTAAAAGAGATTAGCACGTTCTAGCTCGGCATGGATGGCACTGTGACCATCCTATGTCTAACAATTTTGCTTGAAAACAGGCATTTGAGGTGAGCAGATTCGCTGGTGTTGTAGGGTGCTCTATATAGACCTGCTCTCCACCTTAACTTGGGAACTACTCAGAGTTATTTGCTTTCTCTTTTTCATAATTTATGTGGCACTCTAAGACTAAAAGGGTATTGTTTTGACTTATCCTTGGTGGTCCTTTGTGTCTTGACAAAGCTATACCTCTCTGAACTCATGACACATTATGAATTCAAAGCTGTAATATTGTGCCAGGAGTGGTAAAAGGCTTTTGTCATTTTTCATCTAGGCAAGGATGTCCACATCTGATCCTATGCTTAAAGATTTTGATGCAAAAATGGTAAAAGACTTTGTTATTTTCTAGCTCAGCGTGGATGGCACTGTGCTAATCCTATGCCTGGAACCTTTGCTAGAAAACAGACATTTGAGGTGAGCAGATTCAGTGTCGCTGGTGTTGTAAGGTGCTCTATATAGGAGCTTACCGCCAACCTAAACTCTGGGATCTACCCAGAGTTTCTTGCTTTCTCGTTTGCATAATTTATGCAGCACCCTAAGCCTGAGATGGATTTGTATGATATATACATATGAATATAATTAACTGCACACAAACGTCCCTTAAATGTACTTACTTTTGTGGTAAAGGCATTGCATGGAAAATACATCATTGTCTTTTCCCTCCAGACACTGCTGTCTCATCACACCACACAACACCAAGGGGGCGTTCTCCTGAATTTTTTCATGCACTTACCCATACCCAAAACCCTCCGCACCAGCACTTATAGCACCCAACACCCCACTCACATAACACTCCCCACTTGCATGCATGCTTCTCAATATCCACTGATTCACCAAACACACCACAGAGTTCTGGGAACTGCTGCACGGCAACACTCTAGATCAACTTTTCCTCATGGAAACCTGGGTGAACCCTGCATCTGCACCTGACATCACCACAGACATCACCCTGTGTATAAGATCACCAGGAAAGATAGACTTCACAAGCCAAGAGGTGGAATCAACATCATCCACAAGAAAACCACCAGCTGCACAGCCTCAACAGACACCTCATTCTCCATCATGGGACACCTGTTATTCAAGATCCACGTGACAGTCAACTTCCCCCCAAGTGGAATTCCCATCTACAGACCACAAGAACTGCGCACCAGCTTCACTTTCTACGTCATTGACACTGTCACACCACTCACTCTCGATACTAACCATTACAACCTACTAAAAGACTTGAACTTCCACCTGGAAGACCATGCCGACCCTAACTCAAAAAGTACTCATCAAAGATCTTGGAAACATGGGCCTCGCTCAATGTGTAAAGGAACCTACCCACATTGCAGTACACATCCTGAATTCTACTTTCACCACCTTTGATAACATCAAAGTTGAGAAGCCCACACCAATGTCCTGGACAGACCACTCCCTCATCAAGTTTGGCATCCCTGTGCTTGTCAAATACACATGCACCACCAACAGACCAGACCGCAGACACTGGAAAAGCATTACCTACAAGGACTGGAACACCGCTCTCAACACCCATCGACCTGAACACAGCAACAGCCTTCCCAAAGCCATCAAGAATTTCAACAATTGATCATCTCTGGCACTTACTCCTTAGCCCCCCTCAAACACTGCAACACAGCAAGACCTCGACCCCAGGCCATCTGGTTCATGAAGAAACCCAGGCTGATGAAACACAACTATACACAACATGAGCGCAAATGCATAATGAACCTGGAAATACAGATAGGAGCATATTCAAATCAGCCCGGAGACACTCATCAAATGATGCGGAGCACCAAATGTGCAGCTCTAACGGACCTCATTGTTGCCTGTACCAACAGAAGCAAATAAATCTTTGCCATTGTAAAGTATTTTACCTTACCAGCGGGCGACTCCAACTTGATCTCCCTCTCTCAGGAACTCTGCAAAAATCTATCCCAATTCTACAGCTACATCATCACTGCCATTAACAGCCTTTTAGATCTGAAAAGATGCCCAATAGATAGCCAAATGCCTTCTGATCTTATCTTAAAAATCATTGCTACCCATATTGTTCCATCATCACCCTTAAAGAAACTATTGCCACCATGAAGTCTATCTACTCAGGGTCCCCATCAGACCTCGGACCCCACCATGCTTACTGTAGAGGCCACCACCCTACCAGCATCAGGCTAATACCCATTCTGGATTCCTCCACCTCTTCTGTGACTTTCCCAGACACTTGGAAACGCACACTATCTACCCCCTGCTGAAGAAACCCTCCGCTGACCCATCAACACTTGCCAACTAGAGGTTGATCTCATTGCTACCATTTCGGCAAACAAGAGTCAACAGTTTCAAATGTGAGTGTTCATCATAGGTGCACATAAAGGTAGGGGTAACCTCTCACTGGTACCCCACTGGAGGCACCCAGCAGGGCTACTAACATCAGCACTCTGGAAGCCTCATGCAGAGCCCAAACATTGGACCCGGCAAGTACTATTACATGGGAGTCCAGCACAATTGGGTGCACAGAGAAAATGTACATACAATAGCCCTCAGTGGACATCCCAACAGGGGTGCCCCACAGCTCCCCAAGGTGCTGATGCTGTGAACCATCTTAACTTCTTTAAAGAGAGGTGGGCAGATGAGGATGTGGCTGCTGTAGGCAGTTTAAGACCAGCGCCCACTCCCACAACCACTGTCTGTGCAGCCTCCAGTGAATTCGGTGAAGGGCTCTATGCTGTGGGATCAGAGCACAGCCCAGGTGGATGGCTGTACTTGTTACCCCCAAACCCCCATGTGGTGGACAGGAGGAGATATGACTGGTGAAAGGATCAGTGTGATGCCTACAAACAATGATGGAGCCAGACCAGGGTCAGTATTAAGCAAATGGTGCAGTTTTGCACTCTGCACTACGGCAGAGTGAGAAAATGCACTGTAACAAAACAAATGTGCTCTACCCATGACTGCACTAGGGTCAGCGCACTAGCTAAAGACGGACAAGCTGTTGGAGGTCTGCCTTTGATTGGGAAGGCGGCAACTGGCTTGGCCTTCAAGGGGGACTAGATTCCCCTAGATGGCAGATGCACAGAATGACTGCCATGACCACCAACAGGGGGATGCCTCGGAGGTCTTTGGATACCCTTTCCCTCCTTCAAAGTGGACCTCTGAGGCTGCGCTTACTTTAAGACCATGGTATGCAGCGCTCACCAGCTCTTTAATGTCAACAACAGGACTTATGAGTCTGCTTCACCGGGGCAATGTTGGTTTGAATTGGAGATGAACACAACAACAGTTGTATATTAGTTCAATATTCATTACAATGACTAATACCTGACTCCCATGCCATTCATATAGCTTTAGAGATTGGCATTCATCACAAATCTAACTCCTGATGGACAATCTTTCACTGCGAGTTGGCCAGAGGCCCAGGTTTTCACAGCTCTTGACTGCCAGAGGTGAGGGCGACCCCTTGCAGCAGCCAAGTTGCTGCCAACACAGAAAGCACTTAGGCAGAACGTGCCTTTCGGAATTGGCCCCAGAAAGGAGGAAAACACCTCTCAGATGGATCCAGGGTGCCGATGGCACTTCGAGGAAAGACACAAGCCTGAGGACCCAACTAACAGGAGATGACTTGAGATTATGGAAGGAGCCAAGTAAAGAGTGGAGTGCTGGAATGGCTGGAAGATTCCTGGAGGAGCCAAGGAAAGACTGGAGCACTGGACACACCACAGGAGACCTGGAGCATTGGGACACAATGAGATAATGGAAAACCCTTCCTTATAAAGATCCAGGACAGAAATTACATCACCATTATGGATTGGGAACGTCCTACTGTAAGGAATAGACAAGGTGCCCTCTTCCAGCAGACAGTATTACCTGTCCCCGAAATTCTATCCAAAGTATTCTGGGAAGAACAAAGAGGAGAAACATGAGGAAGCCAGGGTTGTCTCCCAACATATCCCCCAAGGAGAGGGCCGCCATCCAAGAGAGCACTTGCAGACTGTCCGCCTTGAGGTAAGTGGGTTTAGGGCCTGCAGTAGCCCACTAGTACCTCCAAAGTCCCTCCGGCCTTGGGTGGGGTGCAACTGGAATGGTCTGAATTGTCGCACTTGTAGGAGTGTGATGGTTAGTAGTTGTGTTGTTTCTGTCATTGGCGGTTCTGGCTGGGGTGACCTGAACAAAGGCCCTGGCACTTATGTTTTTTTACAAATTAAACACTGCTCTCAGGAGTGCAAAGAAAATGAGCTCCCCTCATGTGGTAAGAAAGAAATAGAGAGATACAACACTAGTGACTGAATAAATGGGTAAACTTTCGCAGGGCATTGAATCAAAGAGACAGCAAAGAGACGGCATGAAATAAAATGAAGGAAACGTAAAGGGGGAAGAGGTGAGATGATGAAAGAGGCAATTAAACGAATAGGGAAGAGAATGATGATACAGGGGACATAACACAGAGACCCAAGTGGCTTTGGAAAATAAGAACCAAGACAGGACATATATTGGAAAAAGAGGATGGAAGGATAGGGAATAAAAGAGATTCGAGGGAGGCAGTAAAAAAACGAAATGTCGGAGAGCAAAAAAGAGAATCTTAAGAAGAACTTATAAAATAAATAACCGAAGGACTCCAGGTACGAAAAGAGAGAGCCAGGAGGTGAAAGAGAGGTCCCTGAATAAAACTGACGTTAAAGAGAGGCCAGATGTCAAATCTACAGAGACCATGGACCGAAAGAGAGAACGAACGGATGTTAGGAGATAAAAGCCTGACCATACATGAGACTAAAGTAGATCAGGTGGAGAAGCGGTGGGGGAGTCAAAGGGAGCCCCAAAGATAAACCCCGGTACACATGACATGGTAACGAGAGGCTGAGACACTAGAGAGTGAACCATAAGCGGTCCTGGAAACTAAGAACGAGTCAGTGAATATTAAGAAAACATCGAGCAGAATGCAAAATAGAGAATCAAGAACAGCTGAGGTAAAAAGAAAGAGCCAAGAGGGGCGAGACAATGCCAGAGAAATAACGCAGCCCAGAGAATAAGAAGGAGTCAAAAAAGGCCCTGACTGAAATAGGCAGGGACCACTTGCGGGGGGAGGGGCGGGCTCTACAGGTAAGATACTCAGGCAGCTTGCGTGCAGTTGTGTACACAGTAGCACTGCTCCTGCCGAGTGTGGCCTGTGACATCAGACAATTTTATTCTGCACTGCCCCCATCTGCACGAGTTCTAAACTCACACCAGAAACACCTGTCCGTGTGAAACCAAACCTGTGAAGGAAAATTAAACAGAGGGTGAGGGAGGCTTTACTTGAAAAGAGTGCCGCAGTTCCTGGAGGGCCCCACGGGGAAATTCTGCAGCCTGGGTGCGGTAGGGCTCAGACCTCACACATTGTCAAAACCAGACCCTCCCAGCACAATCCTGTAACAATACTCACGCACCAACCCGGTGTTGCAATTTTCTATGAAAGAGGGAGGAGGTGCGGGGGGGGGGGGGGCACTGGAGTTTCCTGCACGGGTTGTATAAAAAGACTCCCACTATGGATCTCGGTCTGGCAGTTTGGCAGTAGGGGGAGAAGACAGAGAGCTAGGAGAAGAGGACAGCATAACAGCCATAAAGACAAACGCGAAAACGCAAAGCTACACCAAGAAGGGAGCACTCCAACGTCAACATGAGCGCCTCCGATCCTTCCAAAGAGACCCCCCCGTCATTCAACCCTGGATATCCCACAGTGTATGGAGCTGGACCCATGCCTGGTGTCAATGCGGGGTATAACAGCCCTCCCTATAATCCAGGTTACCCCTACGGGCACAGCGCGGTGGTGACGACCCAGCCAACGGTGATTGTGGCCCCGGCGCGTGCCTACGAGACGGACTACCTGGGCTACTCGATATTCACAATGCTCTGCTGCTGCCTGCCCATCGGAATAGGGGCTCTTATCTACTCCATTAAAGTAAGTGTGTGAACAATTATCTCCTCCTGTGCTTAAAGTGAGATGAAAAGAGGGGAGCAGGGTCTCTAAAGGGGCGTGGCCCAAAAGAAGCTTAACTAGGATCATTTCCAAGCGGCCTGACTTGTGCAATTAAGAGTGTGACTTAAAACTTGTAAACTAAAATCCTGTGCATCACACAGTGTGCCACCTGTCCAATATTTGGCTGTTTTCTGTGAGTTTTCTGTTATTGCATCCAGACATGTCACATGGCAGCAAACATATATACTGAAGCAAGCCAAACCTATTGGCTTTGCCAATGATAGTTAGCTGTACCAAATAAATAAACAAGAACTATTTGTTGTGAATAATTCCAATTGGTATATTTGTGACCATTACATTGTTGCATAAAATAAAAGCAGAAACACAATATCTTAAAAAATGAAAATCGTTTTAGGGAATATAAGATGATGTAAACGTGAATTGTGCACAGGGATTGTATAGCTGACATGCAATGCATAATGGGTTTTTACAGATGGGTAAAATATTGATCAGTGTTTTGTACGTATCTATGTATATGGTTTTTCTATAGCACAAACAAAGCCAAAAGTCAGCGCAGTTGTGTACAGGGTCAAAGAATCACCAAGTAATCGGGGAGGATGCTTAGTGACTTGAGAAGTAAAGAGGTGAGGCTTGAACACTTTCCTAAATTAGAGAAGGAGTGGTCCTTCCAGATATGGTGATGTTGTTCCTGATGCAGGGGGAATAGATGGAAAGCATCTGCTGTCTTGTTTATTAGTTTTTACACTTCCTAGTCTGCAATTTGATGTTGTACTGGCTGTGGGTGTGCCGAGAACCACCAGAGATGGTGAGATTGTCTGCAGATAAGTGAGTGTGCTAGACATAATGGCTTTATAATTGGTGCAGCTAGTTTTGAAGATTGTGCGGTTCAGTAAGGGAAGCTTATGGGCTGGGGAGATGTGTTTATATTTCTTCAGGTCCTGGATAAGATGTGCTGTGGCGTGTTGCACACTTTTAAGGGGTGACATAATGGAGTCTAGAAGGCCAAGGAGCAGGGCGTTACCGCCTTCCAAATGCAAGGGTAGGAGGGCCTGAATTGCAATTGCTGGAATAATGGTCTTTGTTTTTTAGGTCGAGCCTAGCATTGCAGCGCATGCGCTGCCCGCTTTGCGAGACATGCTGTATTAGGGTATTTTTTAGAAGTAGTGTGGAAGCCCCGCCCATATTTTCCATTGGCTGGCCTCATCGTCCATGGTTAATGCTGGCTTCCGGTTGATAATGTGGCTTCTTAGTGCCTCTTTGTTACCGCCCTGTCTCCTTTTGGGACCACCCATCAGAAGTGGATCTTTTACTAGCGGCATTACACTGTCTCCTTCATTAGTCGGTAAGCACTGTTTTGTGTTCATTCTGCTTTGGCAAGGCCGCTCGCGCTTCACGGGCCACCATGTACAGAACTTAAGTATGCACGGGCGCCGCGCTATAGCACAGCGCTCTCTTTTTTTTCTTATCTACTGCTTTTTTATTTATTTATTTACTTTTTTGCATTTATTTACTTTTTTTTCACTTTGGCGGCACACGCGCTTTACCTTTAGACATGTTAAGCGAACGCGTGGGTGACGCGATTGTTGAAAAGTAAAAAAATTGATTTTTTTTCTATTTCTTTACTTTTGCAGCAATCGCGGCACCCTTGTTTTACTCTAACATGGTTAAAGTTAAAGCGCAGGTGCCACAAATGTTGAAAGGTAAAGAAATAGATTTTTTTCTATTTCTTTACTTTTGCAACAATCCCGGGACACACGCTTTATTTTAACATGGTTAAAGGTAAAGCGCTGGTGCAGTGATTGTAGCAAAAGTAAACAAATAGAAAAAAAAAGAGTGGCCCGCTATTTTTTTTCTATTTGTTAACTCTTGTTTACAATGCCATAGGTTACAAACTCGCAATTGCGACACCTATAGCATTGTAAATGCTTATTTCTCGTTGAAAGTGAATACCTGCTTCAGATACAAATGTAGAGCAGCGAATACATTGTATAGCAAATTCTTCTACAAAGCAGAAAGATGAACAGTAGAAACATGATCGCAGGCATGTTCAGAAAGTAAGTATTCGATTGCTGTGACATTTAAGGAAGACAGTCAGGGGCATATTCTCAAGAACGTGTGATAGCCATCGCAAATTTAGCTTAACGCAACTTTGCACATCGCAGTCCATCACAAGAAAAAAACACCGTCTTAACGTCCAATTCCCAACCTGGCGGCACCATGTGATAGCAGCATGAAAAACCGCCAAATGACCGCGTAAAAACCAACGTGACAACCAAAAAATGCGAAACACGAACACCCAAAAAGGTGCGATGCCACAAAGCGCAGTACCAAAATCAGCAAAAACTGGCGACAGGCCTGCAATTCCCACGCGTCATGTGGGAAAATGCACTGTAAAAGCAACAAAAAAAACCCAGCAAAACCAATTCAAGCTGTGTAGCACCATGGATGCACCCAGACCGAGTGCAGAGGACAAGCCGAACCCCACAAGCCCCACGGAGGACCAGCATTGAACCCCGTGTTCGGGGAAGGGCAAGAAGAAGAGGAAGAGGAAGACTGGGTTCAGTCCGCAGGAAGACCGGATCATCGTCACGGAGGTGATAGAACACCATCAACAACTGTTCGGCAACTCCACTGCAGCACTGGCAACCCAAATGGAAATATGGCAGTCCATCGTCACCAACGTCAATGCAGTCGGAGTGTCGAGGAGATCCATGGAGGAGGTCAAGAGGCACTGGCATGAAGTGCACAGCCAAACCAAGGAGAAACTCACCGCCAACAGGAAGGCAGCAACGGCGACTGGAGGTGGGAGTCCTGCGCCACAGGAGGAGCTGGATGAGCTGGAGGAAATGGTGGCCACAGTCATCAGTGTGGAGACGGTGACAGGATTTGGGGGCCTGGACACAGCTCGAAATGACCTAACTCAACAGCAACAGGGTGAGTGACCACCAGGGACTGGGAGATGGGGGGAGATGGGCACAATAGCACACATGCCCAATCATGTGTAGCACACTGCAAACACGCAATGACTGTGGAACATGTCCCTGATACACTTGCAACACTGCAGCACACATACAAACACTAAGTAGGCCCCATCCACCATGTGCACATATCAGCCCCCTCCAAATCACCAACGACACAACCGAGCCATGCACATGTGATGAATCCAGAAAAGTAGCGGCTGTGTGAGCCACACTGACTATGCAAGTGACACTGCATGGCCGATAGCATGGTAGCAGCCAAAAAACATGACATGGTGCACAAATCGACATGGAGGTGGCCCAGTGCGGATCACATCTGGAAAGGAGCAGGTCACACTCTGACATATCCACTTGCACCCACAACCCATGCCATCCAATACACACAGCAGACGAACAATGCACAAGGCCACAAAATCTGTCCAAGAGCACATATAACCCAAGTCACACTGTCTCAAAGGGATAAGGATACACGAAATCAGAGCTGCAGGGGCAACTCCCCCACAATGCAGCACTTACACATAGCAATCACAGAACATCAGCAATGACGGCAATGTGGTACAAAATGCAACACCAACACCACAGGACAGAGGACACAACAGGTTCCGGTCGTGCGTAGTAACTGTCCACATTTGGTATTGCCTGACACTGTGTGATGGTAATATATGGGTACTACCACACATCCGTCATGTAGTCAAAAATTACACTGTCTGCCATCAAATAGTCAGTTCCACCAAAACAGTCGCAATGTACATTGGCATGCAGTCTGAATGTAAACAGCTGCAAATCGTCAACATACATGGGAAACTCTGTTAAACTGCATCTCCCCTTTACATTGCAGAGGGACAAGCAACACCTCCTTCAGGGCAGACCACACATCTTATCAGTGATGATAAAGAGGACAACCTGCACATATGTCAAGACACCCTCCACCAGCTAATGGACAGCCTCTGCACCCCATCCCCAGGAGCAGGGCAGGCCAGCTGTCTCGAGGTGACCCCACCACCTGCACAGACCGCACAGCAGGAAACACACACCACCACGGCAGTCTCCCTGGACCCCCACCAACAATACATGGAATTCCAACGCCATGTGTTGGGTTGCCGGGTGGAGTTGGCTGATCAGCTGCGGGTGGGTTTCAAGCTAATGGTAATCAAACTCAATGCCAAACATGGGTGTCTGAGTCCCATCAGGGACCACGTACAGTCCCTAACGGACACCCCGTGTCCACACCATGCTCCACGACAATCCTTGGCTGACCTCGCTGGGGCCATTAATAGGATACAAGAACTGTCTAGTCAGACAGGCACCAGAGATGACAGCACAGAGTTGGCACAGATGCGAAGGACAATGGAGACCATGGAGCAGATGCAGGCTGGAAGTATGGTTGCCACAGCTGGACACCAGCGAGATGTAGCTGGGTACTTCCATACCGTGTAGTTCATCATCTTGCCATTGCTGCCACTGAGCCAGTCCCAGATGACTGCAGCGAGAACTTCAACACACACCTCTCCGACCCCTGATGTGTCAGTGGCACACAGTGATGCAGCCCCATCACCTTCGCACCCTGATGTGTCAGTGGCACACAGTGATGCATCCCCATCACCTTCACACCCTGATGTGTCAGTGGCACACAGTGATGCAGCCATTACACCACCACATACACCGTACACACCAGAAACAGAACAAGTATCAGAGGAGTAAGATGTGGATGGTAATTACTGTGTGAGGAAGGAGGCAGAAGCATCCATCACCACCATGTGGCCTGTCCCTGCCTGGTTCTGCCCTATGCATCATGCCCTGGGACAACACCTTCCACCGACCCCCGGAACACTCTGCGACATTCACACAGACCCTGACACAGACTGCCATATCTTCACTGCTGGACAATCACACAGAAATCCTGCTGCGGACTGCACTCCCCCTCTTCCAAATCACTTTTAAATCCTCAAAGGACTCTGGTTGGCCCACCACTGGGCTTCCATGTTATGTGGGCTTGGATGGCCATGTACAGCTCCAGCTCCATCAGAATGTGAATAAAACATTCTAAATCACACAGATGTGTCACAAGTATGTTCACTCAGGTATGGAAGTATGGCTGGATGTAGGGATAATGATTACACAGGAAGGTACACCCTGGTAAATTACATCAATGCGCATGTTCATCTCTGAGACACATGGCCAATTGGATGACTCTGAAGGTGAGTACTAGCTGTGTCCCCATTGCACATTTACAACAATATCATAAACCCTAACGTAGGCACACGTCCATGTATTGAATAGGGCTGTGTGTAGGAATGACCAAATCGGGGTTAGGCCAGAAGTGGTGTCCTACATCACATGTGACAACAGAACTTCACGTCGCATACCTACTCACACACATCTGTGTGGACACATTCTGTTATGATTTGTAACATTGCTCCACATGGTCAGAGGTTGGACACCATACTCACATTGCTGAAGACACATAAGTGCACAGGTCAGCCAGCAACTATCCCAAACAATGTCTGGCTCACAGAGGTGGAGCTGTCGAAAGGGACCCACCCCCCATTGTACATGCGTCAGTCAGTTCCTCCCTGTGTAGGGACGATGCTCATTGTGGCACACGTGTGGTCAATCTAATGAACACTCATTACAGTTAGACACAAGTGGAGTTGCGTGGACTTTATTGGCATGTGAGTGTCAGTACGGACAAGGCAATGGCCCCAACAGGCAGGGACATGCTTAAGACACTTACATGCAGCATGGCAACATGTCGAGGTGCAGGAAATGGAGAGGCAAAAATGAAAAACAATCATCACCACCTAGCCTTGCTGGAAGAGTCATGTATTGTTTGGCGTCTGCCCATTGCCCCGTGTGAGGGGGCACAACTCACAGCACATGGGGTCTGCATATTGCTCTGCCACCGGACTGCGCCGACTGTCTGCTCTGCTGTCAGTGATCAGGTGAAAGGGTCCGACAAGTTCACATGTTGTGCTACATTGCCATGTGTTTACTCTCCCCCCAGCAGTGTGTCCGAATTGGAAACATTGCCAAACAACGCTGTGCTGCTCCGTCCATGGAACAGCATCACCTTGCACCGGTGTGTGTACACACGCGTAGTTCCACGCACATGCATTCAGAGACCAGACGAAGGCAGACTTGTCCTCTGTTGTGGTGGGATATGTGAGCATTTCCACGATGCAACAAAGTGTTGGGACCTGTGCTGTGGGTGACAATCCGATGTGGCTGCAGGAACGTAGTTAATCGTCCATGAATGCCAGCGCAGCTTCATGTTCAATGTGTTCCATCAGTATGTCGTTGTCGGGTTCAAGGAACACCAGGGTGAGCCAATCCATTAACTGGTCCGGGCAGATATGCTCAGTCCATGCCCTTTCCCCAATCCGCAACACAGTACAATAGGGAAGCGCCTCAATGTGGTCACTGTACACGATGAGTTGTGCAATCTCCCATGCGCAACTGCCAGTACATATGCCAAAGATCAGTGCATCCCATGCATGGCTATCCCGGTGACACTCCTGTTCGTGGGCCAACAGGGGGCGCACTATCAGGTCATAATCCAATTCAGCTACCATTGCATTGGATAGGCAGACCTCCATGGGCCACTCGAATGTGCATGATCGACAGTGGAACCAGGGCTAGACGCAGGTGACGTAGGCAAGACGGAAACTCAGACGGAAACTGATTCGCAACACTGCCACTGGCAGGGATCCCAACAGATGCAGCATTCGTGTACGGTACAGTTCCACGTGACAGGGGTTGTGCATGTCCCCCGGAATGCCTGCCATTGCGTTTGTTGGTCTCGTGGCACCGGCACTCCTCAGACCGGCGGAAATTCGGTGGACGATATGCCACAGCTCTGGGCAATGAGCTGTATGTGTGTGCAACGTTTGGACATATGTGTAGTTTTTAACCAATGTGTCAAGGGTATCCCTTGCAGGTGTAGGTCGTGCAGGGACAAGTGTGTGTGCACGTTGGTGTTTCATTAGCGCAGTTCATGGTGTGGGAGTCCTTGGAGGCTGGTATGGTATCTCACGCAGGGTGTGCCAGCCACATTCAGGACAAAGGTCAGGGGTTCTGTCGGCCTTCAGCATTGTGTGTTGAGACAAAAGAGCTTTCATTCCTGATTTTAGTCTGACTACTGCTTGCATTTCTTAATTGTGATGTGGACTTTGTGCTGACTTTAATGCCAGGCCTGTGATTTGGGGTGCACATATTTTGAGACACACACAGCTGTTGGCATGTTTTCATGAGCCAAGGGCCCGATTGGCTTTGCGCTCCTTGTTCAGTCTCTCTCTTTCTCTCTCTCTCTCTCTCTCTCTCTCTCCATGTCCTTTGATGAGTGCCTGACACATCTTCTTCTCTTGGATATTGTCTTGCAGGCTGTGAGTCACAGATTGTCCAGGGATGCCCCGCCTTGACTCTTCAAAATAGTAGTTTGGTGACAAATTAAAAAGTGACATTTTGTTTGGTCTTTCAATGGTGAATGTATGAATCAGGATTTTATTGCTCACATGTATGGTGATTGTTGCAATTGTGCCACATCAGGCGGGTGCTTTTGTTCATGTTTTTGTGCCATCAATGTGCTGTGTCTTGGTCAGGGGCAGGTGGGGGGTGCCCGGGGTGGGGCCGGGAGGGGTGGTCCTGGGGGCAGTGGCGGTGGTTGTTGTGACCCTCTTGGGTATCCGGCACGCATGTTCAGTGGCTCCATGGTATCTGTTGTTCTTCAGGTGTGGCTCTGGGCTGGGCTCTCTTTTGTGGTGTAGGCTGTCGTCCGACTTTGCACCAGGTCGGAGCAGGTGTTAGTTTCCTGCTGCTAACACGCCTTATCGCCTATTTTGTGTTCTTACCGCCGATCTGCCTTGTCGTTGAGGAGTGGTGTTGTCGCTGCTTTTTGCACGGGAATGCCTACTCTGCATCTCATTAGCGATAGTTGCGGTAGTCATCTGTGGCAATGTTTTTTGCGGCTGCTATCGTGGGTAAACTGGTGCTGTGGGCTGTTAGCACCGGATTGTGAATGGGGTGATAAATTTATCGCAACTTTAGCTGCGATAAAGTGCCATTAATTCGGCGATAGCTCCTTGAGAATATGCCCCTCAGTGTAGAGTGACTGAATAACGAATATTCTAGACTACAGCCAAGGCCTGACGTCATCGGACCGAGACAGTGACATCTGCTGGGCGGGGCCTCCCCTCAGTGGGCCTGCCACCCCACCCACTCCCTATTAGTGCCACTGACACCTTTTGGCGGGCGCCTGGGACACTATATGCCAAGGATCACACATGGGCATTTACTACCAAATTGGCGCCCTCTGCAGAGTGGGACCCGACCGCTGGCGCCAGTCTGTCAGGTCACGTGAACAGACTCCGACTATGTTACACGGTTTGTACTCAGCGTGAGGCATGCATCATTATGTGATTTTTTTTCTTCAATTTACTGCCAATGGACCTGGGCCCCCAGGAGCTGCCCATGCCGCCGGCGGGAGTTTGATTGTCCTCCCTGACCTCGACACTTCAGGGCAGCCATGGCAGCAGGATAGTGTAGCACAGAGTTGAGACACACTATCGGCTTGGCTTTCCTCGAAGTGCAGGAGCCTCATTTTCCCAAAGTTTTAAGTTGCTTCAAGTTGTAAGGTAGGAAACATTTTTCTTTTAATAATAGAGTTGCGTTTGTTTCAGCTGTTGTGGTGCAGGGTCCCGCGTGTTCAGCACGTCAGGCTTCCCTCCTGCTGGAGTGTTTTCAATTTGGTTTCACTTTTATTTCTTGCAGTGCAGAGGCTTGTGTGTTCTGTGTATTTGGAAGCGGGTGCAGTCATTGCTGAACCCGCTTACTTTTGTTTTAATACTGGTTCCATCTGCGAGTGAGAAGGAGTCAGGGAATCGGCCCTTTTAACCACAACCATGTTTTCAAAATTCAAAAACACCTTCTGTCGAAACCCTTGTGTCTCCAGGAGTTTTCTGTCAACTATTAAAATCATGCCAAGATAACTCTTGTGAATAATGTTCCTGCTGGACTAACATCAGCATTCTGTCAGTGGCAGTTTTCACCCATCCCGATGTAGCACAGAGGGTTAATATGCCTGCTGCAAAGAACGTGTACATCTCGTCCAGCACAGATTCTCAGGCCGATCACCTATGCCGAGACCGGCCACCCTGAAGCTGCTGTGCAAACCTGCCATCATGGGCAAAAACAAGACTCACACGTGGCGTTTGAGACAGCCCCGGCATTAGGGTTAGTGTGACAGAGAGGAAAACAAACATACATAGCTTCAGGCTTGGCATTTTTTTAAACCTATGTTTTATTGGGGTACCTACCGTGCCCCAGAGTGACGCATTATAAGAAAATCCAAACCCTTAAAACAATTTTGACTTTATCCTGCATTCCCTAAAATTATTTGCATTTTCCATACAATGTTGTTTCTGCAGAGTTTTCATGAAACGTATATGAATCTACTACAGTGCACTCTGTTGGTTATAGGTGTCTGGGCTACTTAAAGCTTGTTAGTGAGTATTATGGGGCATGATAGAGAGCTGTGTGGCTGAGGCTGAAGGCACAGAGAGCTTCCCACAGTGGGTCGAATGTAAGGGCCCGATTCACAGAATTAATTTAAGACTAAATCCTAAACTTACTACTTTGTGGTATTCACAGAATGCACTTACTACTTTTGGTATTCACAGACTGCACTTACTACTTTTGGTATTCACAGAATAGATTTACGACTACTAACTTTACGTCCGCACTCGGGCCGGAAATTCCGGCCCGGAGGCGGAGCTTCCGGCCCGGAGGCGGGGCTTCCGGGCCAGAGGCGGAGTTTCCGGCCCAGAGGCGGAGCTTCTGGCCCGGAGGTGGAGATTTCGGCCATGGCTAAATCTCCGCCACTGGCTGGAATCCCCACCTCCGGGCCGGAAACTCCGCCTCCGGGCCGGAATTTCCGGCCCGAGTGCGGTCGTAAAGTTAGTAGTCGTAAATCCATTCTGTGAATACCAAAAGTAGTAAGTGCAGTCTGTGAATACCAAAAGTAGCAAGTGCATTCTGTGAATACCACAAAGTAGTAAGTTTAGGATTTAGTCTTAAATTAATTCTGTGAATCAGGCCCTAGGTGTTTACACTATCCAAGCCTTGGCCTCTCACTAGAGAGATGTTCACATGTAGGCCCATTGCGATTTCTATTTTATATAAAAATGTGTGCAGGAGTACTACACAGATGTTGAAATATTGATTGCATAAAAAGAAAAGGGTGGTTTAAGATGAAGGAAGAGCGGGTGGGTAGGTGTGTGATGACGGGGGCAATACAAGTTGTGCATGCAGGACATATTGAAAAACAAAGGAGGATGAGGAAAGAGATGATGCAATATATGCAAATTAAGGTTTTCAAAAAGATGTGGAGAAAAAGAGGGAACAAGTGGCTAAGGGTGAAAGACTGAAGATAAAGAACAGAGGAGCGATTGGAAACTCCCAAGACCAGCAGCCTTTTTGCAGATCTTAGTAATGGCTACTTACTGCTTACATTTACTTGTGAGAAAGTATCACTCAGAGTGTTGCTCATCTGACTGTAGAATTTCACTCATACGCAGGGCCACTGCAATTATGCAGCAAGGGAGGGTCAAATTATGCGGCAGAGTTGAGTAAATAAAGGGTACAAGAAAAGGCAAATTATGCTGCACAATTTATCATTGTACTACTTCATTCATTTGTCATTTTTAAGTTTGTTAACATTGTTTGGGCATTAGTTGTGCCTCATTAGTAGCAGTTTAACACCCACATATAGCAATAAACTACCTAAAGTTGACCAGTCAACCTTTGGAAAGGGCCTTCCACTGCGCGGCAACAGGTGTCCGCGGCAACAGGTGTCAATGTGTTTTTACTAACTTTTGAACCATCTGGGCTAGAAACATTTTTTTTTTTAAATCTGCAGTTATGCAGCAGATGAAGGATTATGTGGCAAATGGATTATGTGGCGCGTACGCACCGTACATACGGGGGGTACGCACCGTACATACGGGGGGGTGGTGGTATGCCCCGTACATACGGGGGTGGTGGTACATCCCGTACATACGGGGGGTATGCTCTGTACATACGGGGGGGTGGTGGTATGCCCCGTACATACGGGGGGTGGTGGTATGCCCCGTACATACGGGGGGTATGCTCTGTACATACGGGGGGGTGGTGGTACGCCCCATACACACGGGGGGTGGTGGTACGCCCCGTACATACTGGGGGGTGGGGGTACGCCCCGTACCTACGGGGGTGGGGGTACGCTCCATACCTACAGGGGAGGGGGTACGCTCCGTACCTACCCTACTGGGGGCTGGGGGTACGGCGCATACATGGGTGGGCTGGGGTACGGCGCGTACTTGGGGGGTGGGCTGGAGGGGTGTTCGGCGCGTATGCGTGCACATGTTTGGACGTCTCCATGCTTGCCATGGGAGTTCGCTCCAGACTGTGTTTTTTACAAACGGTTATGCATTCGGACAGACGGGACGGATCGTACTTGCGCGCTCGGACTTCAGTTTCCCGATTCGTATGTAAAAATGTCCGGGGACGTGTCGGACACTTTTTCGACCCGAGGACGTGTCGGGGAATTTTCCCAATGCGATTCGTATGGATTTTTTTACATACGGATCGTACTTGCCAGTTTGTACGGGACTTGTACGATTCGTACGTAAAAACATCCGGATGCGATTCGTACGGGGAATATTTTTAACGGATCGGAATCGGCACCTTAACTGGGAAAGATGTCTCCTTTTTCGTACGATTTTTCGAATCAAAGACGTCTGCGTACAAAGGTCTAGTTTTACGTTTACCATCGGCGCTAAAGAGTGAAAACATCCATCTCCAGCCTCTCTGATTTTAGTCCCATTGCTCTGACAGGTTCTCTTAGAATTCTTAAAGCCCTCAAGTCTGGCTCGCCTAACGACCCGTGCGTGGCTAGACTACTCTCCGATGTGGCTGACACCACCAACTTAGAGGTGAATCTCCTGGTTAACCAATCATTACGCGAAGCGTATGTGCCTATGGCATGGAAACACGCTTTAATTCTGCCGCTACTTAAAAAGCCATCCCTTGATCCTTTGCTCCCAGAAAACTATCGTCCCATCTCGCTTTTGCCTAGTTTGGCCAAAGTATGCGAGAAGGCGGTCACGTTCCAACTGACTAACTTCATGGAGGGAGCAGGTGTGCTTCACCCGGCGCAATCTGGATTCCGTGCCTCTTACAGTACCGAATCCGCACTGTTAGAGGTTTTGGAGTCGATCCGGGAGTGCCTGGATGCCGGCGGGAGAGCAGCATTGATATTGCTAGATCTCTCGGCGGCGTTCGACACGGTGCCCCATGCCATGCTCCTTGACCGCCTCCTGGATATTGGAGTATCTGGGAGGGCGCTGCTTTGGATCAGCTCCTTTTTGGAGGGAAGGATGCAGCAGGTCTGGCTCCCTCCGTGTGCCTCGGTCCCCTTGAGGGTTACCACGGGGGTACCACAGGGGTCGCCACTTAGCCCTCTGCTATTTAACATCTATGTGACTCCGCTGATTTTTCTGGCGGAGTCACTGGGGGCTAAAGTGATGGCCTATGCTGATGACACTCAGCTGCTGTTCACTTGGAATAAGCAAGACGACTCGGTGGTTAGACCTCATCAGTGTCTGTCCTCGGTCTTTCAGTGGTTGGCTAATGCACAGCTGAAATGTAACGAGGCAAAATCGGAGGTCCTGCTGTTTGGCTCATTTTCTCCTGAGTTCAGAGCACGACTCTGGCCCTCGGGCTTTCCATGTCCCCCCCAGATTAATGGGGCCGTAAAAAAATCTCGGCGTCTGGTTTGACGAGAACTTGAACTTTGCATCGCATGTAAAAAAAACTTGGCCGGCACATGCTTTGGGCTGATGAAGAGTTTGAAGAAGTTTCTCCCCTTGCTGCCATATAAGGCCAGAGAGACGATGGTGCGCGCACTGGTTCTCTCCCGCCTGGATTACGCGAATGCCCTCCTGGCGGGCAGCCCGGGCTACCTTGTAAAGAAATTGCAAGTGGTCCAAAATTTGGCCGCCAGACTTCTAGGGGGGCTGTCCTCCAGGCATAGTGTACGGGCGCAGCTTCGGTCACTTCATTGGCTTCCCGTTGAAACACGACTGAAATTTAAAATGCTGTCAATTGTGCAACAGGCCCTCTATGGATTAGGCCCCTCTTTATTTGCAGGACAGATTCACCTTCTACATTCCTAGGAGACAGCTGAGGTCGTCCTCACTGCTGCTGATGCAGGTGCCCAAATTTAAGCGTCAACGGTTGGGGGGCAACTCCTTTGCCCGTAGAGCCTGCCTTGCCTGGAATTCGCTTCCCCTGACTTTGAGGGCCATCTCTGATCCTCGTTTGTTCAGGAAGTCTTTGAAGACTCTGCTGTTTTAATGGACATCTGTATTTTTGGGCCGCCTTTCTGTTGCTAGCGCCAGGACACTTCCGAGTAGCTGTGCGCTGAATAAATTAAAATATAATGACATAACATAACATCTTGAATATGAAATATACCTGTCCGGTAACATTTTGGGTTTTATTTGGCTCGTGCTGATGGTATACTTAATGTGGATCACATATATTCATATTAGTATTACTGTTCGTTTTACATAATTTAGGATTACATTTGTATGACTTGGTAAATCACCATTGAATATTGTTTTTTTTAATGTGCAGATCTGTTCTCGGAGTAGCATGTGCTGCGTGACATAGAAGTGCCAATCAGTGTTGTTGAGTGTGTGCTTGGGTGATGTTTTTATGGGGAACCCTCGTTGTTTGCTTTTGACGTCTTTCTCTTTGGTAATCCAAGAGTTCCTGACACGTGCAAATTATACAAGGAGACCAGTACCTGCCCTTGTGAATATATTAATGCATTTTAATTTCACTATATGGTTCTTTCTCCTGGGCTAACAGCCCTTATGGGCTAGTAGCTTAGGGGCATAGTATCAAGGACGGCGTTAAAAATGATCGCCGCTTTAGCGGCAGAAAGCTGCAGCTAAAGCGGCGATAATGGGCTTGATAATATGCCCATGAGAATTCCAATAGAAGCCCAGGTTCTGGTGTCAACATGGACTTCTATGGGAATTCTCTGCGGCATATTACCAAGCCCATTATCGCCGCTTTAGCGGCAGTTTTCTGCCGCTAAACCGGCGATAATTTTAACGCCGTCCTTGATAATATGCCCCCAAGTCATTAAACAGGATGAGGTGGAGAAGGATCTATTTTAATGGTGTGTGCAGTGAAACCTTCATTTCAGAGAACAACGTGTAAATCAGCAAACAAAGCAATCCAGCAGGAGGATGCTGGAGGGAAAGGAGCTCTCCCAGCACCCCTAGTTCCAGCTCCACCACCTGGGAAATAAAACTTGAAAACCTGTTTTCTTAAGTAAACAAAGCATGTTCCTATCAGGAGCATACAAACGGAATAATGTTTACTCTTCGCTGAATATGTCAAATGATTGCTGCATTGATGGAATCCCTTCAAAAAAATCGAGACAACCGACTTCACCTTGAGTGTCCAGCTTTCCAAGCACAGGGGGAACGAGTTCAGAGAAATCTGTGGACAGGAACGGAAGAGGTTGTAGATTTTGAGTTTCACCCATCTATAGGGGATGATTCAGAGTGTCACAGTTAGAGAAGGTTTGTTAAAAGCACAGTTGTGGTTAAAAGACTGGGTGAAAGAGAGGATAAGTAGGTGAGAGAGGTTAGAGAGGGCTGTAAGAAGACTATTAGGTTTCAGAGAAATGCAGGGCCGGACTGGCCGTAGCAGGCACCGGGCAATCCCCCGGTGCGCCGCACAGGGGCCGGTTTTGGGCCCCTGGCGGCCGATTTTGATACAGGGCCGTGCAAAATCGGCCCGGTTACAAAATCGGCCGAAAACCGGCCCTGGCAAATAGCTCGGCGGCACCTCCAATCTCCCCCCCTCCCCCTGGAAGGGGGGGTGGGGGCTGCCGAGCTCTTTGCCAGGGCCGGTTTTGGTTCCCAGTCCGACCCTGGAGAAATGACCAGGCATAACATAGATAAGGGTGTCAATGAGACAAGGGCGTTGGGGGACGGGGAGCTCGGTTTAGGGAGCCAGTCTTTGAAGTTCGATCTAGAAGTCTGAAAAGTAAGGCAACAGAAGTGAGTGCTGCATTATATACCATCCAAACACGTTTGCTTGGGCAGTTAATGAAGAAGTAAAAAGCTCTCTTCGGTGGATGAACATAGTGTTATGTTGAACAGAAGAGAGGAGCAAGGAAGCGGAGAATATTTCTGAATAAAGCAAGGCGACAGATCCTCTTTAGCTATGTGACTGCAATGTACAACAAGCATTTTCAATGCAATAGGTCTCGCATTATGAAAGTTTGAGTTGTTGGCACTGAAAATTAAAATATTTTTGGGGGTTTATTTGTACGTGCATTAAGAAATTAAGTACTTATAAGCAAAGCAACCTGTTAAAAATTGTCAGAAATGCAATTAGATATAGCAGGTTATGCAGATGATATTAAATATCTGAAAAAAAATGAAATTAGTTTTAATTTGAATACTGTAAAAGTTATGCAATACTTTTTAGAATATGAAGATGATACGTATTGGGTATGGTAATAGTTGTGTAATCTTTTCATTAGTAAGAAATTGTTTAGTGTTATGTTTGTTGTTAAAATATTAATTGTAATATTCATAAAAAGTTGGCAGGTATGATGGCCTGAGTGAACTTGTTCTCCCTCTACAGCAGGAAGTAACTATAACGGAGGCAGGGCTTTCAGTGGAATGGAAAGGCTTTGTGGGGGGGGCTCTGAAAGGGACGTGGCCGATGTAATGAAGGGCGTTGCTTAAAACCACAAACTGAAAACCCATGTTTAGCATAGTGCGTTGCCCCGCTGATTTTTTGCTGCTTCGTCATTCCATCCAGATACAACAAGTAGCATTACGCCTACAACAAGCCAGGACTGTTGGCTTTGTCAATGGTTGTTAGTTGCATTAGACAAATAAGCAACAACTATGGCTTTGATGCAAATAATTTTGAAAATATAAGCTTCATAATTCCCCATCAGCTTTGCATTAATCGTGATTGCCCATGCGCCAAGATAACCATATTGCCCCATCAGGTTAATCCATTCAGCAAAGGCCAATAGCCCAAGAGGTGGACCCACAGAATGCATAAGATAAAGCAATCATCCCAGAATCGCAGAGAGCAGCTGTGGTTGCTTCCATTAAAGCTAATTCCAGTCTAATGATTTTCAGCATTGAGCACACATATAATATATCGTTTTTTAGATTGTGCTCTCGTTGCTAACAGTAATCTAGTGCTTTATATTTGACAACAACTTGGTTTACATCAGGAGACTCCAACGCAAAGAAAATGGGTATGCTATGTAGTGTGAAGGTGACGGGAAAATAGCAAGGAAGGCGCTTTGTCCTTGAGGCCTGACATTAAAAGCAATATTGTTCTGAGTCAAAAGCAAATTTAGGACGTTTATGTGCATTCCAATATACGTTAGACTGAAAAAGTGTTGCCAAAGTGCAAACAGGAGCTACAAACACTTCGTGCCATTAACAGAAGGCAGGGCCTCACACTGAAAAGCTGCACCAAACTCTCATACTCATTTCCTCGCTTCAGGAAATGGTGTGATCCTGGGCACGTCACCTTATCGCTCTGTTCCCCGGTTCAATTAGTTGTTTCATTTGAGAGAAATAATAAGACATGATACAAAATGAACTTAAGGTATGTAAAGAGGAACTCACCAAGCGCCATCTGTTGCACTCAAGGAGCTTGTGGAGCGCAATCTCAGCTTCATGACAACGCTCCTTTTGTTATCGAATTCCAAAGGGTTTGGGCACTGAAAGTTTAACTGATCCTGCTGCTCGCATGTCACCTGCTCCAGAGAGAGCAGAGAACACTGTCGAAGTCCAACTGTGGCAGCCAGGTTCCGGCATGGCTCCAACCCACTTTGTCTGCCAAAAGATGGACTTCTAGGAGCTTTAGCCCATGCCGCTGCGGCGCTGACAGGGCCCTGAGGCAGCGGCGGCTGCCCGGAAGTACAGCACATACAAACACTATAAAAAGTACGGTGGGCGGCCTACAGCTAAGTACAGCACATACACACACTATAATAAAAAACAATGCCAGGCCGCCTGCAGCTAAGCAGTTACAGCACATACAAGCACTATAATAACATACCATTCCAGTCAGACCTAGTCATGCTGTGCTCATGCAGCCTCACACACATACCAATGCAGCCAGACTCAGCAATGCTGCAGTCTCAAACACATACTATTCCAGTCAGACTCAGTCATGCTGTGCTCTAGCAGCTAGCCTCACACACATACCATTCTAGTCAGACTCAGTCATGCTTGCTCATACAGTCTCACACACACACCAATGCAATAATAGTCAGCCATGCTTTACTCATGTACTCAAACGCATCACTTATGAATGCAATGTGACTTAACTATGCTGAACACATGCTGTCTCACACAAACACGCTTATCAATGCAATCACCCACTCAGCCATCCTGTACTCATGCAGTCTACTAACACACATAACAATGCAGCCAGACTCAGCCATACTGCACTCATACAGTCTCACATGCATACCAATGCAGCTAGACTCAGCCATGCTGCACTCATAGAGTCTCCGACAATCACCATTCCAGTCAGACTCAGCCATGCTGTGCTCATGCAGTCTCAGACACATACCATTCCAGTCAGACTCAGCCATGCTGTGCTCATGCAGTCTCACACACATACCATTCCAGTCAGACTCAGCCATGCTGTGCTCATGCAGTCTCAGACACATACCATTCCAGTCAGACTCAGCCATGCTGTGCTCATGCAGTCTCAGACACATACCATTCCAGTCAGACTCAGCCATGCTGTGCTCATGCTGTCTTATATACATACAGACACTTATGAAGGCAATTCACCTCAGTCATGCAGTACTAATGCAGTCTCACTCATGTTGTGAATGCAGTGTGACTCAACTGTGCAAAATACACAAAGTACCTCACAAACACACGCTTACGAAGTCAGTGACTCAACCATGCTGTACTCATGCAGCCTCACGTAGATACAGACACCTATGAAGGTAGTCAGAGTCATCCGGGCTGTGCTCATCATTCAGTCTCACACCTCACTCAAGAATTCAGTGTGACAACTACGTGGAACACGTTCAGTTTCACGCACACACACTTACGAATGCAGCCATTCAACCATGCAGTACTGATGAATGCTCGCATATACACATATACACATGTACAGTAACATCTCCGTCACACATTTATTCCGAGCAGCTATCTTTCCACCTGCACAGACGCCCGTGAACTCTCACTGTGTCGAGTACTTTTGGCCCTGGGGCAATCCCGGTTCTGATGACTCATTGCTCAATGTTCATAATTACTCTACGTAAGTGAAAAATTGCCCGACTTCCTTCATAAGGTGTGTTTGGTATGCACTTCATTCTGTGTTTGTTCCTCTAAAGATTGCATGCTCTAGATTTCTAGAACAGCCACCAAATTGCAGCCTTTTGAGCAGTGCGCGCCCTCCCCTTCATAAGAAATTTATGGCCGCATTCTCTGTCGGGCCTCCGCCTTTGATCAAATAGACAAAGCGTGGTAAATCCGTCCATGCACGCGTAGGGGAGAGGCTCAATACACGCAAGAGGAGGGTTCTAACTGTGAAACAGTATGTCAGCTAGAGGCACCAGTGACTGAATATGCACCCTTAAGTGACTTACCTGTAAACGGCAAAAGAAATGTGTTAATGCTAACGACAGTTAGGAGATTCAAACTGCGCACAGCCACGTGTTTGCATGGGCATAACACAATCAATTTCTATTTGATAGTAACTACCTTAGTAAAAGCGGTCAGACTAAGAAAGACTAGGTGTATTCACAGTGTTGCTGAGTTTTCGAGAAGTGGTGTGCAAATTGAGTGCAGGCACCAAGTGTGGCTGTAAGCTAGGTTGACGATGGCAGCAGAGAACACGTTTAAAGTCCTTTGCCTAGTGTAACAAGCCCGGCGGCAGTAAAAGGCTTGAAAAGTTTGTAGCGGCGAAAGTGAAAGTAATCGAGCAGAGCATCAAAGGGCTGGGTGTGAAGGGAGGGGGGAATGCAAGGGTCAACGCGGCTAAAATGAAAGAAAGCTATAGAGAAGGGAGGGGGGAGTGGGAGCAGCTGTGCACGTGCATGTGATCGTGCACTCAAGGTTTAGGCCAGCCAAAAGACTGTGGGTAGCACTTTGAAAATCCCACATATAAAATGTCTCTTCGAGCCTTTGGCTCACGAGACCTAAAAATGGAATTAGGAGTTTCGTCGAAAGAGTGGGGAAATGGAGAGTTGAGAAAAGCAGAATTGAACCCGTGTTTTTTTGAGCATCCATACCAGTGAGTAATGACTAGGCTGCGTAAATACACTGCCATAGAATTAATGGCAAAAAGGGAGAGGAGGGTATTAACACATTTATAAAAGAGAGTGTACTGTGGAAACGTGCATACTCCAAGATGGAACAGCAGTGGCACCAGATGGGAAAACCATTATTCTTGTTTGCTCAAACTCATAAAGAACTTCCTTAAAATGTTCATCACCTGAAATTCCCGCTATAGTTTGTTTTTGTTGCTCAACTGACTCAGGGTTAGATCTAAGAACCTTTTTAGTCTGCCTTTACAAGACAATACCACCTAAGTCTAGTCAGCTTTTCTTTCTTTTAGGTTCAACAACTAATTACTAATTAGACTGAGAGATAAGTTATGTTCTTACTTAGAGCAAATAAGAACCAAATTAAGATCTAAGAATGATATAAAAAGAATTACGCCAAATTGCAATCCTCTACAGTAATATTAGAAACACACAGATAGTTGGACTAGTATTTTCCCGTGGACAAGCTCTTCACTTTTACTGCTGTTTTGGCCGAACCCTAGCATCATCTCTTCTAGTAATATACTCAGATCCTGAAATGTAGTTACTAGTAGATTTTTTTGGGCCTACCAGATTGAATGTTTTCATTTGTTGAACTGATATTGAATCCCCGCAAACATGCAAGGCCATTGAAATTAATTTAATTTTTAGATCCCAGTTGCTGCTTTGTCTATGCAGTTGCCTTGCCCGTCCCCAGTTCACTGGATGTGAAGAAATAAACAAATCATGGTATAGTAATTTTATACTAAGGTTTATGATTTACATAGGTGTCTTCATAGTGGGGCTGTCATCTGAAAAGAACCATAACATAACTATGAAGTTGCATGCTGAAGAAGAAATCGGCCACAATCTTGAAAACGTGCTACTACTAGCCAGATTGGCCACAAAGGAGCACAGTGAAGGAACAACATCAAAGGACAACAAAGAGTAGGTCATTTCTTTTACTTTTCTTTTGTTTACAGGAAGGATGCCAATAAGGGCAACACTGTCATCGGCATGGAATGACCAGACATGCTGAGCTGGTGACTAGAGCCTCGAGAACAAGGTTGCCATTGAATAGTTCTTTTGAAATGAAATGAAATGAAAAGACCATTTATAGAGCACGGTAGCTACCCTGAGGCGTCCTAGCGCTACGGACCAAGCATGTAGGTAGAGGGCTTATACTGATCTATTGAAAAGCAGGGTTTTTAGTTGCTTACGGAACCGGAGAAGGTTGGGCTCAGAACGAAGAGAAAGGGGAATGGAGTTCCATAGGATGGCCACGTTATAGGAGAAGGAGCGGCGTCCACACCTGGTCTTCTTAATCCTGGGTACCGTGGCGAGGAAAGAGGAGGCTGACCTAAGCTGTATGGTGGGTTTGTAGGGGGTGATAAGTGAGTGGTTGATGGCGGCCCCGGTTTTCCAGAAGGCTCGATGAGCAATACATAGGGCCTTGAAATTGATCCTTTCCCTGACCGGGAGCCAGTGGAGGTTCCTTAGGCCGGGTTTGACGGAGAGTCTACGGGGTATCAGGAGCAAGGTTCGGGCGGCGCAATTTTGAAGAGTCTGGAGCTTGCGCAGGGTGGCCCCCAGATAGAGAGCATTCCCAAAATCTAGCCGAGACAGAATGAGACCCTGAACCATTATCTGTCGTGGTTGGGGCAGCAATAGGGGAAGAATCTTCCGCAGGAGCCGGAGTAGACCAAAGCAGGTGGCTGACAGTTTAACTGCTTGATGATTGAAATTGAGGGACTTGTCCAGCCGGATGCCAAGGCTCTTTATTTTGTCCTTAGGGGTGGGGGCAGGGCCGAGAGAGGTTGGCCATGATAGGGTAATAGGGAGCGGAGAGGGGTTGCCTAAGAGCATCAATTCGGTTTTCTCCCCGTTGAGTTTGAGGCATGATGAGGTCATCCATTTGGTCACCTCCTCGAGGCAGTCCCTCATGCTGTTGCGTGGGGCGGAGGATTGATTGAGAGCCACCACTAGCTGAGTATCGTCGGCGTAGGTGATGATTTATTTTCCAAAAGGGCGGACTATCTCAGCTAGGGGTCTCATGTATATGTTAAACAGGGTACGGCTTAATGAGGAGCACTGTGGCACTCCGCAGCCGAGGGGCTTATCAGGGGAGGTAAAGTCTCCCTCAAAGACCTGCAAGTAGCAGTCGGAAAGAAAGGATTTGAGCCAGGCCAATGCAATCCCTGAGACTCCTAAGTTGGTGAGTCGGTGTAAGAGGATATTATGGCTAACAGTGTCGAAGGCTGCGCTTAGGTCGAGAAGGATGATTGCCGCGCATCCTCCCTGGTCCAGGATATTTTTGGCTTCCTCCGTTACTGCGACTAGGGCGGTTTCGGTCCCATGCATGGGCCGGAATCCAGTCTGGGAGGGGTCGAGTAAGTGATTGGTTTCAAGGAATTTTGCCAGAATGGTGTTGGCATATTTTTCCAGAATTTTGCTCAGCCATGGCAGCAGAGATATTGGGCGATAATTAATGGGGTTGTCTGCGTCTAGATTGGTTTTTTTTAGGAGGGCCTTGACCAGAGCACGCTTCCAGGGAGGCGGGACGCTGCCAGTAGATAGGGACGCATTCAGTAGGTTGAGTATGGTGGGGAGGATGTTGCCAGTAGCAGTCAGCAAAACAAACTTGGGTTTTGACTCGATGGCAGCAAAGCCAAGTCATATAGACTAAACAAAACAAAGAGAGTTCCAATGCTGCACTGAAGTTTCAAGAAGAGTTTTTAAGCATGAACTGAATTAAACACGTCCATTACTGCCCATTTTTGTGGTTGATTTTAATCAAAATTATTTTTATGCAAATTTTCTTATTATTTTGCACGGTTATATTGAAGCGATTCAAGCATTAAATAATCAGAAAACAACAGATTATTACAAATATGTACATTACATTAACACATATAAATGACATCACCACTAGCGTACCTCAATCACTCAGACAACAACAACACTCAAAAATACACAAATATACACAAAAGGATGCTAATTAAACACTATAAAACAGACAATTTACAATTGTATGTACAAGATACATAAGGCCATCAACAACTAGCACTTGCAGTACTTCTAAACATTTATTTTTTAGTTGTTTTGACAGATGATTGGCCAAGGGCGAAGATAGGTCAAAAATAGGTCTACGCGTTTCGAATCCCTTCACCGGGGACTCTCTTCAGGACCAATACTCTCTAAAGCTTGAAAGTACGCTACCCAGGCGCTTGTGTGTCCTAACTCTTCTTGGTCAGAGATGGTTATGTTTTCGTGCGGGAAGGCGTGTGGAAATTAAATCGCCAGCTAAGGCCTTTTATCCGGTTACTCCAATGCCGCCATAACCATCGCGCACCGTGCTGACCAAGAAGAGTTAGGACACACAAGCGCCTATGAGATACCGCCTGTTTCAACAAATTGTTGTCGTTGGACGTTAATTTCGTCTCACATTGAAAGCCTGGGTAGCGTACTTTCAAGCTTTAGAGAGTATTGGTCCTGAAGAGAGTCCCCGGTGAAGGGATTCGAAACGCGTAGACCTATTTTTGACCTATCTTCGCCCTTGGCCAATCATCTGTCAAAACAACTAAAAAATAAATGTTTAGAAGTACTGCAAGTGCTAGTTGTTGATGGCCTTATGTATCTTGTACATACAATTGTAAATTGTCTGTTTTATAGTGTTTAATTAGCATCCTTTTGTGTATATTTGTGTATTTTTGAGTGTTGTTGTTGTCTGAGTGATTGAGGTACGCTAGTGGTGATGTCATTTATATGTGTTAATGTAATGTACATATTTGTAATAATCTGTTGTTTTCTGATTATTTAATGCTTGAATCGCTTCAATATAACCGTGCAAAATAATAAGAAAATTTGCATAAAAATAATTTTGATTAAAATCAACCCAAAAAATGGGCAGTAATGGACGTGTTTAATTCAGTTCATGCTTAAAAACTTTTCTTGAAACTTCACGCCAGTAGCAGTCAGCAAGGTGCGTGGAGGTCATTGGGGGAGCCAGATTTTACCTGGCGCAGAAATGGTTCTAGTGTGGTGGAGTTAAGAGGGGGAAGCAATCAAAAGTGGACCGGGGCTGGAATCCTAGCTCGGAAGGTAAAGGAGGGGTTGGGCCGGTCAAAGTGGGGGGAAAAGAGGTATAGATAGTTTGAATTTTTTGTTGGAAGAACTCAGCCAAGTCATTACAACGGGTTTGTGTATTAATAGTGTTAAAAGGTTTGTCCGGGAGATTGAGGGGGGTTTTTGCAACATGATAGATTTCTTTTGGTCGGGAGGCTGCTGCGTTAATTTTGTCTTCGAAGAAAGTGGATTGGGAATTTTTAATCTCATTTTTGTAGGTTCTGACACTTGTCTGTAGGCGGTTTTCCTGGATGAAGAATAGTCCAGCTTTTGAGACTCAATGGTTCAAATATTGATTTTGTTGCTATTAACGTCACATAATTTTGTTTGTATGAATATCTGCAAGATTGCAGAGAGTATACAAACATAGGGTAGATTTTCTGGAACTAGCTATCTAGGAACTGGAAAACGTGGTTGAAAGGAAAGTTTTCCAGATCAATATCTCATACATTAACGTCTTCTAGTCAGAAAGTTCCCTTAAACCACCTGACCAGTATTTTGTCTTGTGAGGACTAAAAATAACTAGTTTGCCCCATACTGCACAGCAGTATCTTAGAGTCCAGTGTAGACCCAGCTTAATAGGTTTCCTGCACTCTGGAAAGCCCCATAGTTCCCTAAAATATGTGCCATTTGCAAGTCATTGTTGCTTCTGTATGAAGACTTTTTCCTCTTTGGAGCCTTCCCATGTCTTAAAGTAGGGATGATATGTTTTAGCTTGGTCTCAGGTTTTGGGTGTGCTGGTTTCCTTGCTGAGAGTCCAGGTAGTTCAATTTCTGAGGTCAGATATCCAATGCTGGTAAATGAGATGTGCTAAAGCATGTAATGCACTGCGATGCAAGGATCTCCAATACTGGAGCAGAGACTGTGTGCTCTATTACAGGGCTTCAGGCTACTTAGAAAACGTTTGGTAGTTTTGCGTAGGTAAAGTGGATCTTCAGAAAACTTCCTTTCCTGATATGAGCTACATTAAGTTGCTGTGTTCTGAGTCTTGGGTACTGGTTAACTTGTTGACAACAGACTCTGATCACACTGGCACCTACAATGAGAGCCAAGCCAGATCGCTCTGGGATAGTCACTCTTTGAAGATCGAGTAAAATGTTAATCAGGAGTCCACTAAATCCTTAACTTTTATCCTGATATTCTAGGCAAAACCCACATAATGAAGTCACTAAATATAGTTGCCTGCCAATCACATTATATTCACATTTTTAGGTCGAGCCTGAGCTGCAAGACTTATTGTAGACGAGTATCGAATAGAAGCCCTGCCCACTCTCAGCCCATGTTTGCCATTGGCTTGTGTCATTGTCTGTCCTAAATGCTGGCTTTTTTTATTCGTCAATAGGCTTGTTAATCCCTCCTTTTACTGCCTCCTCTTCATTTGTCAACTCCCATGTCAAATGGCCCCTTTACTTCGAGTGTTACACAGTATGCGTTATTTAGACTGTGAGCACTATTTACTTTAATGAGGTTCTCCTACTGCCTTCTTTACTCCCCCTCTACCTCACGCCTGCCTGTTTTCCGTGAGAAGATTCTTGTCATTTTACAGTAATGGTTTTTGGGAGGAGGTATGGGGAAGCAGCTAAATATGAATTAGTGTGTTGAGTAATTCTTAGAACCATTCGGTAAAGTAAAAATGTCATCACTACATGCAAATCAGCTGCACACTTGAGAGGTGCTGCCAGTGCACCCTGCAAGCGAGGCACTTCCAGGTACTTGGCTCCTTCAAGGAGTCGTGTCCGAGCAGGCAGGAGGGCCGTGTTCTCACCTGTCCCTGGGCTGCCCTTTCTAGCACTTAAGCTAAGTGCCAATATCGGCAACACTCTCCATACCTCCCACAGCAATACTTTGGATAAATAATCAGACAAGATACATTCTTAGTGGAGAAAATTGCTGCAGGTTTATTTGCATAACAAATATGCCAACATGGTGGGTTATCTTCCGGGCGATCCCAGGGCAGACAGCCCCTCGCCGCCTGCCCGCCTGTCCGCCTGATGAGACAAATTACACCGTGATCCTAGCCAACCGGTGTTTGTCGATTTTGGGGTAGGTGATAGCCTCTCCCACCGGTGGACCACCAGTGCACCCTCTTACTCAGGCCCCCCCAGCTAAGGGGGGTAGAGCATTGCAGGCAACCCCCGGTTGCTCAGGTCCACAACCACCCGTAGGACTAACGGGGCGCCGTTGCTCCTCCAGGGTCCAACGCGAGGACCTCCCTGGGGGATATTAGGCTTTAGCACCCTTACTGTGCTCCTGCAGAGGGTACCGTTCTGTACCTTACAGCCTCTGGATCACCATGTAACTCCGCCGCAGCACTGGGTGTGGCCACCGTCAGCCCAGGGCCCCACCACGATAGACCTAGTTACCTACACCCTGCTGATTCCAAGGCCTCCCCCAGATCAAGCAAGAATATGTCCATTCCCACTTTGTACAGGTGTATCCCATCTGTATCAAAACACCCTGTGGACTTAACGTGTAGAAACCCATGCCGGATAAAACCCAAACCCCTTTTTGGTCAGTGAATTTACGCATGGCGCTGTTCACCCTCCTGCGCGAGGTCTCCATGGCTTCCCCTGATTGCCCTCCTACACCGGAAAGTCATTGCCTCCCAGGTGTATGACCAAAAATGTTGGGAGGGGAGACACCCCCCCAGTCTGTTTCGCAACCTCTGCAGTAAGCTGTTCCCGCGCATGCCTGGGACCCCCACTCACAGGACGCCCGGAAGGCCCTCCCCCCAGACCGTTGGTCCTGGCAACTTTAGGAAATGTTAGGTTGCAAAACCCCTTTTGTTGAGCGCTGCACACTATTCTATACAACTAATCCAAAATTCTGGCCTGTACGAGGATCGGTCCAGTGACCTTGGCATAATGAGCACCACGCTCCGACCCACTGAGCTAACTTACCATGGCTTGCACCTATTTGCCTCATAACACTGCACCCCAACAAACATCAGGTGCCTATGGTATATTCACCATTCGCCTGTACTTAAAACACTTGACCTGTCATCCGGCCACGCCCCTGGGTGACTGTTGACGAATGTACCTATTAACACATTGGGATGCACCTCGTCCCACCTGCATGAGGCGCTCCACTGACAAGCCTGCCCAGATCGGTGGGCTTGCTGCCCCTTCAAAAGAGTGCTTGTAAAGTTGCCTGCCATGATCCGCAAGCCTGACATTTAATCATACCCTCCATACCTGTTTAACCCCAAAATGGTAAGGCGCGTGCTGTCAGCATGACCCAGAGTACTGAGTACCACTCTCCTGAAGGGCCAGGTAAGGGGCGACCAGACACACTAGGCCATACATCTATCTCCAAGTGGGTGTAACAGAATACCTTCAGCCAAGCCTGGTCGGAATCTGTCCTTCTCCCTACCCCTTGAAAGGGAGCACCACACCTGCCCGTCTTCCAAGGCCAAAATTGGGACATTCGTCCCCTTGTTGGCTGACCGCTCCCAATTATATTTTGCTTAACTAAAGCAACTGTAGCATGCCGCTGTGGATCGGAGGACATGGAGTAAACCTATGGTCAGTGTACCTGTACCTTCTTAACTAGGGTAGCAAGAAAAAGAGGGCGAGCAGGGGGCAGGAGAGGTATAAGTACCGCTCCCCCTACCCCCTCCTGCCCGGAAGTGACGCGTGACAGGAGGACCCTCGCGGGTCCCCAACACTGGGAGGCTGACTGTTGTGTGCCATCCTGTGGCACTAAGGGGTGCCACCCTCTTAGGAGGGCCCGCTTCGTGGGCCCGGGGCAGCCCTGCATTAAAGAGCGTCCTCTTGTCGGCCACAAGCTCTTGCCATCATGAACCTTCCACCAATATTCCTTGTTCTGAGGGAATACAGTGTCGCTGCTTGCACGAAATGTAATTTGTTCTTTTAAAAAGAGCACAATATTAATGTCCGGTCTGGCATTTTTCACTAAAGTTTCATCCACAATTGACTGTTTTCAAGCTGTGATTCTCCAAATTCTAATTTCAACCCTTCAGCTTTTAAGGACTGTGAAATGCAGATCCGGCCATCCTATTTAAGGAAAAACCCGGACTTTAAGCACCACTCATGAAAAAGCTCTAATGTGACACCCCATGCTAGCACACTTCTCCACACATAAAACACATTCCTTCCTTTTCATCTCTTTTGTTGGTGCTTGTGTTCAGTTAAGGAGTGTGTCCTTTTTGGGTGACTGTGTGACAGGATACAGTGCCCCTTTAATCAGAGATCTGAAGTTAGACCACTGAAAACAGCAGATGTAAATGCGTTTCAAGAGCAAAATTCCATGAGCTCTGACAGAGCACATAGATGGATTTAGCAGATGTAAAGACGAGGAGCAAGTAGCCCTCTAGGCGCTATGGGGCATATTAACAAGGAACAGGGAAAATGTACGCTAAGGGTGCTTAGCGTTAATTTCTTTAACGCCCACTATCGCTGGATAATATCGCCTGGTTATCGCGTTATTAACAACGCTAACCGCCTAGGCGATAAAAAATCCAGCGATAGCGGCATTTTGGGAGGTTATCGCTGGTAATGCAGCGATAAAACTACAAGGATAGGGATATCCTTGTTGATAGCCCATGGTGGACTTAGCCATGTAATCCACCTCCCTTTGGATTACATGGCTAAGTCTGAAAATTAGCAGACGTAAAAAAGCAGCTTTAACCGTGGTTAGCGCTGCTTTTTTTGTCTCTAACAGGGTTAGCGTGAAGCTTGATAATATCCTATTATTTTGCTCTTGAACGCCCATTTTGCATCTCATTAGAGATGCAAAGTGAAGCGTTGTGAAAAAGGGTGCTAACATGCGATTTTGCATGTTAGCACCCTGTTGTTGATAGGGCGGTATTTTTTATCTCTGCTTCTTTGGCTTTTAAAGTAAAAAAAGCGGAGATAAAGCCCTTGTTAATATGCCCCTATATTAGTTGTGAAAATGTGTAGACTGGTGGAAGTCTGAGTCTCTTCTACACAGGATGCTTTGCCAAAGGGTGTTTTTTTGTTAGAGGGGTGCATTATGCACACATTGACAGCTCCAGGCATGTCTTCGGACATTGGATGCACTTAAAATGTATGACAGCTTTAAATTCTAGTACTTCTGAGAAGAGCCGGTATGCTTCCCGTACAGACCCCCACCTCCCCAAATCCCATGGTATGTTTTTGTCATATCCCTAGTGAGAGCTGGAAGAGTTGGGCCCCCTCATCACAATCTGCAGAAACCCCATCATTTTGTGTTACGTCACTGGAGGTATACTGTGATATCTGCATACAATAAGCAGTGACAACAAGTTGTCTTACTCCTTTCTTCATTTTTCCTTCCTTTCCTCCACAACTTGTTGTCAATTAGCGCCCCAAGGTGGATTTAAGACTTATGCAAGCTATATTGTATTTTACGTCATATTGTCTTTTCTCCCCAGAAACTTATTATTCATTTTTTGCTTTCTCTCAGCCTGTGTCCTTCTTTTCCCTGCACAATTTGACACGGCCTTGTAGTCATATAATCACTATACAAGGGCGCGACATGCTCTGTAGTGGGAGAAAGGTAAACATTAAAGCACATTCTGAGTGTAGTGATGGTAAATATTGAAACACACCATGACTTCTTCAGAGTGGCAGATGCTGGCATGCGGGTCTCAGTACAGAACAAGCATTTGCAATTCAACAGGTCTACCATTTGCAAGAGTTTTTTGCTATTGGTATTGTAAATGACAATGCATTTTATTTTTATGTTTTGAAAACCTGCAAGCAGTGCATAAACACACACTTTGTACTTGTAGTCATTGCAAACGAGAAGCAAGGATGGCAGTAACTGCGCCTCTTTTACTGTCCCCTTGGTTCTCGTAAACAACGACTATATGTAGTGCGTGTTTATGCATCGCTTGCAGGTTTTCGAAAGACATAAATAAAAGGCATTGTCATTTACAATGCCAATAGCTTAAACACTCCCAAATGCGAGACCTATTGCATTGCAAATGCTTGTTTTGTAATGTGTTCCTTGAAGGTGAGGTTGAGTTCCGGGGTGAAACCCAATGACTTGGCATTCATTGAAAATTAGACTTCAAAGCCAATGGAAGAGCATTGGTAGAGCCATTTGGACCACAGCCTAGAACGGATAGAAGCTAACATCATCAGCTGGGCGGTTTGTTGCAGCTCACACACAACATCTTGATTTAGTGGTGTCACTTCTTGCAGCAACAAATAGATTGACAAAAATAAATTAGGTTACATAAAACATCCAGAGGAGGATAATATCCATACTTAATCAGCTCTGCACTAGGTGACACTTTTTCATAACGTTTTGCTTTACTCCAATGTTCTGCCACTTTACAAGATTTTCAATTTATATCAAAAATCTGTAAAATGGGGGACTCAGAATTTCTCTAGATGATTTTTAATGGGGTCTTGTGGGCTTTGGGTTCTCTCATGGTTGACAGAGTACCCGGTGTTCACAGAGCAGAAGTTAGGTCCATGTGCCCAGTCTAGAAAAACCAGCAACCCGCTGGTTGAAGGCCTGGACTGAGCTGCTTGCCGCAACCCCTCTCTACCATGTAGGAGGACCCTGTCTTCCCATTGGAGGAGGTGTGCCCTCTCCTGGGCCTCTTGCTCTGTTGCTCTTTTTGTGATCGTTAGACATTCACATACATTTTTAGTTCCTATAAATTTTGTGGTGCAAGGTGCTTCATTGCTTACACACTACCAAGGGTGGATTACGTGTGCTTTAGGAGAGAGTACATTGTTTCATCAATGCAGCAAGGAGGCCAAGGGCCCTGGTGCAAGCAAGGAACATAGCCCATTGAATTTCGGTTGGCATAGTAAAATTCAGCCATGGTCTGGGCTCATAGGGTCCCGGTGCCACTGGACCTGCTGCACCAATGTAGCCACACCCCTGCATTGTTTGGAAGGGGGTGGATGTGACCGGTTGGGTGATGTGTGTCAGAATTCATCAGAGGCGGCATACTGTTTCAGTTATAAAGTGTTCTTGGAAAGGCGCGGCCAGGTACGTATCTGACACCTGCTTCAGTATTTTGCACTAGGCACTATAGGGATTACATTTAGTGGCATTTAATTTCACCCTAACCTTGGGGAGAATTGCACTCTTTGGAGGTGGGGTAGAGGTGCGAGACAAAACTAACTCTCCTTTTAGTGATACTTTTTACACGATGCCAAAGTGTCCCATGTTCTAGTGTCTGGAATATTTTTTCAGCAGTCTGGTGAAATAGATGTTACTGTAGTGGTTCAAAATTTCTATTCAGTAAGTAGGAGGATTTCTGATTCCTGGTAGATCTGTGAAAGTACCTGAAAAGTGGCTGAATGCATGTGTAACAGGCTCAGCCCCCAGTGCCTGTTTCTAACCGTATCATGGTCTTTTCTGTCTTACAGACACGAGACGCCAATAACATGGGGGACGCTACTCAGGCTCGCAAGAACTCCCGCACGGCGCTGACGCTCAACAATGTTGCTCTTGGGGTCGGAATCGCTATTACAGTCGCCTGGGTGGCATATGTTATATATGTGAGCATCTCGGTCAGAAACCAAATCAACAACCAATATTACGGCTGACACAGAGCACAAAACATTAAGGGCCTTATATATGAGAAGTGACGCCCCGCTGTTGGTTGAGAGCATCGAGGCACTCTGTCGTGCATGGTAATAACCAGTCCGATGGAGTGCTTCCCTCTAGGTGTTTTCCTGCTGCCTCTAGGCAACAGAACATATCTGTTGAATGATGCAATAAGAGATCTCAAACATCAAGAAGATGTCATCAAACAAAGGAACAATGTGGAATGCCTATGGTTGGTGATTGTTAGAGATGAAGGATTGGGTAAAGAGAACTGGCTTTTTTTCTCTACACTGGTAGGTCCCTTTAAAATTAAGCAAATGCAGAGGAAAGAGTTTGCCCCACACTGTGACATCATCTTGGTGTAAACGTGATTTTAATGTTCACAAATGCGAAGTGTCAGAGGTTGAAAATAGCCCTCACTTTTCACTGCTGTCATCTGTATTTACTTTATCCTCATGTAGAACATATTAAACTTTTCTAGTTTGGGATCAAATTCTGAAACTATATGTATGTATATATATATATATATATATATATATAAAATCTTGTATTTATAAAGTTATGTCTGAAGAGCAATATTTGTATCAGAATTGCCTTTGCATATTGTTGTTTTCTGTTTCATTAATTGTAGTTCATGTGCATTGTTTTAGCACAATAAACTAATCACCAAACATTGTGAGCTTTACATTTCTAACAAAATACAAATGAAAGTCTAAGAGATATCACTGCAGTGCATCGTCTTCATGCCCCCAAACCATCCTTCCCTTTCTCGGTATGTTGAATAGTGTAATCTGCCAACCACAAGATTCTTCACATTGACAGCACTGGACTCCTCGCCGACACATGCTGAACACTATTAAACTGCAAATCCAAATCTAGGAGCCGTTATTAAGAACCTATCAGCAACCAGATTATGATGGTAGGATAGAAGGTTCAACGCTCTCTTCCTGTTGTTGAAACACCCTAGGTTTTGTGTGGGTGGAGCACTCCAACGGGGTTTGGACTTTCTGTTCCTCAGTTTAAAAGGTAATGGAAAAAGGATTAGGAGAGTCCTCTCATTCACAATAAATCAACATGCATCCCTTTCGTTGTTTTTTATGTGTTCTTTTACTTTTGATGGATAGTTCAATATTCTGACAGAGATGAAATGCACCACTTGATATGCAAACAGCGAACACATGTTTTACCCCTATGGCTATTGAGTCTGGGGCTTTCTCAAGGCTCTTTGATATCTCTTCTTCCTTCTTAATGCTCCGCAAAATCCCCCAAATCTTCATATTTCTCACCTTTGAGGCCCTTGTCCAGGCTGTCATTGCCCTTGTCCTCTCATGGATTGATTACTGCATCTCTCTTTCTGTTACCCAAAAGCTTAAATAAAAGATTTCAAATTATCCAGAACAGGCAGCCTGTCTAATTCAGAAACAACCCAAATGTTGCCACACCACCCCCTGATGAAGGACCTCCACTGTCTGCCTGTCGAACAAATAGCAATCTTCAAAGTCAACTACAACATTTTTAAATCACTTCACAGTAAAAGCCTCCTCTTCATCAACTTCCTAATCCAAAAGAACGCCCTAAAATGCCCACAATGTTCTGACTACTTATCAGTTCCTGAGTGGCTCCAAATTTTCAGTTATCGCCCCCAAACTTTGGAACTCATTTCCCCCTGAGATAAGATCTGCATCTTGCTAATCAGAATTTAGGAAATCATTTAAAACCTGATTATTTAGACAAGCATATAACTAATGCACCACATATTCTGTATCTCATATCCTTGTTCCCACTATAGCGCTATGAAACCATTTGGTGTACACATGTTTTATAAACTCAGTAACATAACATAACATAAATATACGATAGTAAAAACGAATTGAACTATATGGATTCAAGTAAATAATGAAAAAGGAAATAAATCAACATGGTAAACATGCAGAGTAATATGTACAGACAGTATCTGGTTACTGGACAGTTAATTAAGCTTTATCACTTGCATGCAGGCATAAGTATCTGGTAAGTTGTTCCCACAATGCTTCGTGTTTGAAAAATAGAAAGGTAGAATGTGAATTATGCCGATCCAGGTGATGGTTATGACAGATCAAGTTCCACCACTATTGGAGATTTCCAGGTGGAGGTGATTACCTGTAAACCAGTCACAACCATAAGATCCACTAATTTGCCATGAAGTCTGTTATGAGACCAGACATTACTCAAACCACAAATAAATAAAGCAGCCGTGGAGAGTGGAGAGCTAATACCCAAAATGACATTAATTCGTGACCATACTTGATCCCAAAATTGAGAGAGCTTGGAACACATGAAAAAGATGTGAAGGTATGATCCAGAGCTTGTATTCCAACACCAGCATTTATCTGTTTTGAGCAATTCTAGTTTGAAGAGATGTGCTGAGGTATAATAAAGCCTTTATAAAAATAGTATATTTTTTGATTGAGGTTAGAAGGGCATCCAGTGTTGTACATTTTCTACCATAAGATTATAGGCCAATTGTACTTTAAATCCAATTACCAGATGAGTTAAACTTTAGATTTGGGTCTGTCGGTTGGAATGGTATTTTAATGTTGTATAGATAAGAGCAGCTTTGGAGCCGATGGTAATGGGGATGGGGAAAATCTATGCGTCATGACCAGGTATAGGAGGGTATGAAAGGGAATAGAGTGTGTGGTCGAGAGCATAGGTTCCAACAGAAGATATTGTTTCAGAGAATTAGTAGCTTAACGAGCGATGAGAGGCTCCCAAAAGGAATGACCACATTGTTATGATAGAGCAATAGAGACATTGTTAATAAACCCCTGTTCACTGTTCAACTGAACTCGCCAAAACAGGGATTTACCATTATTCAAGAACCATTTGTTGTACCGAATAGGACTTTGAACAAAGTACTCATTTGAGGATGGGTGGGGTATCACATATGGCTTGGATAATGAACAGGAGTGGAAAACAAGGGAAGGTATCTAATACTTAGGGGGATAGGACATGTAAATGAGGTGCTCGTGAGAGAAGGGAGAAATATTTGCAAGCTCCAATTTGTACCACAATTTGGATGTAGAACCAGGGTGTCATAAAAACAGCCTTGGCACTGCTTACTACTAAAAGTTTTCTGATACAGGGAAAAATCTGGGGAGATAACCACACCTAAGGACTTGGACAACCTGAGGCTATGTAGTGAAATACGAGAGGATTTTCCATTTCAGAAAAAAGCAAGATAATAGCTTATAGATAGCTGTGAAGTGTGCCCCAGGGATTATAGTAGGTAAATACATAAGATAAAAATTGTTGATAGGGAGTATCATAATTTGAATTGTATCAAGGCAACCTCATCATGACAAAAATTGTTGCGATCAGCCCTGTGTCAGTTTAGTAATTTTGGAGACAAGAACACCCATATTTGTTAGGTCTCGCCTGACCCAGCGCATGCGCTGGTCTGGCGAGACATTATGTTAGGGCTCCAAAAAGTGCTACCAGGCCAGCCTAGAGCTACAGTGCATGTGCGCGGGCGCGCGCGTCGCGCATTACCGCAATTACTTTCACTTTCGCGGCCGCTTTGATGTTTGATTGCGATCACTTTCGCGGCCGCACGGCCACTTTGATGTTCTCCGTGAGGCTTCAATAGATTGCAGCAGTTAACACAAGCATTGGCATAGCTAATAGGTCTCGCTTTTGGGACCTTATAAGTGTTTAGTTATGCAACTGTTGCATGGCTAAACACTTATAAGGTCCCAAAGGCGAGACCTATTGGCTATGCCAATGCTTGTTTTTACATTATCCCTGAGATTGTTGCGGTACCAGACCCACAGGCATTTTATTTCGTCAGGGTTCCAGGAAAAGCCCATTCCAGTGAAGGAGGTTCTGAAACAGAACTATTTCAAAGGTATCACTTCTGACTTTTCTTCATTAAGTTTACAACCAGACACTTCCAAGTATGCTCTTAGCTCTTTAAAGACATGTGGCAGAGAGGATTCCCACTAAGAAATATAAGGAAGGATAGAATCCGCATATGCTGTAAATGTAATGTGCATGTCTTTGGGCTGGAAACCAGAAACATCATTGGAGTGTTTTAGTTGATGCAGAAAGCGTTATGGGCAAGAGTGAATAACAAGGCTAATAAGGGGCAAACTTGCCTCGTGCCTCAATGTAGAGTCAAGTATGGGGACTGCACTCCAGTAATCATAACAGAAGAACAGAGAGAAGAATATAGTAAGGAGATTAGTTGTAGAAATCGTAGGCCAAACCCATGCCATCAAAAGGCACGCACTAGGAATTGCCAATTAACTCTATAGTGTGTCTTTTCAGCATTTAAATCTATCACTGCAATAGAATGCTTAAGCTTGGGGACTTTGCTTTAAATATTTAGAAAAATGTGCAATTTGTCTGCTAGATTTCTATTTTCCACGAAGAAAGATTGTTTTATTAATTTATTTATGTATTTATTTGTTATTAGTTCTCATTTGCATTTGGTTTAACCTCTGAGATCTTCCTCTATGAGCACCTTGCCTAGGAAGATCATTTATATTTAAGGCATAAAATCAAATTTTCCTCTCCTTAAACGTCCGCCCTGGCCATCCAGACCAATTTGAAGATCACAATGGGAGAAGTAGGAACCAGGAAAAGGCGTAATCATTGGACCTTCCCCTGTTACACATTGTTTCAGTCGATCTCTACCCCACTGACTCTAACCAGTTCAGCACTGTGGTCCAAAATTAATTTCTCTTTCTCGCTACTGAACTATCTAACTTAATGATATATTTAATAGACTTTACCCAGTCTGACAAGTAGCTGGAAGATTACTGATCCAATTTTTAAAGATCTCCCTCCAAGCAAGGAGGATTAAATAGAAAATTATTTTTTAAAATAATTTCTCAAACTTTCATGTTGTACTACCACCCCAAAGATTATAATAGGCAAGCTTACCTGAAGTGCCATATCAAGAATGGAGGTCATACATCTACTCACATCGACCCAGAGCTTTTGGATCCCTGGACACTCCAAAAACATGTGGACATCATCAGCTTTGAATAGACTGCATTTTACATATTTCAGCACTCTTCCATTCCTCAACTTTGATAGTTTTAGAGGGGTCCAATAGAAGCATGTGATATTTCCTTAAATTGGCTGTATGGACTGGGGTGTAAAGAGTTTTAAAAGATACTTGCCATGAATCTTCTAGCTGCATCTCAGCAAGCGACTTCTCCAAAGTTCATGTGGAAAATTAAAAACCCCATCTGAGGGGGGCGTGGCCAACTGCCGGATAACAGGGCCGCTCTCTGAGGCGGCTCTGCCCGAGCTCACCTGTTTTCGGCATCTATCCATTTAAAATCAAAAGTTGAAGAGGCACGAATGGCAGTCTTGTGTGCCTGAAGCCAGCGCGATTCATTTGCACCACAGCACGGCTGTTTTCAGTAAGCTTACGCCGAGATCGGCTTGACGTCGCACTTAGCCTGGGATATCAGCCTTGGCAGCGGAGGAGGGGCGTGCAGGCCCTGGATGCCATCCGTCGCTCTTTTCCTCAGCGAGGAACTCTGGTGCGTATTGCTGAGCCTGCACCCTCCCGAAGCCTTGGATCGCCGGAGCAGGCCTTATGCAGGCGCCTCGGTGACCCGGCAGGAGCCGCAATACCGCTGCCGGGGGTACAAAGTCAACGTGTGGCCCGTGGGCTGACCGGCTTTAACACTGGAGGTGAGGAGTAAAGGCCGCACTTCAGGAGCCTCATTTACCGGTGGGAGTGGGGCACGTACACTTGGTGCTAGGCCCGGCTTTATATCCCGGGGTCGAAATAATTAACTTGGTGTGCAGCTTGTGCCTCGGGTGCTCCCGCCGCAGCAGACGCAAGCCACGTGTCAGGGCCACAATGGAGTCCAACCTGAAGGAGAGAGGGAGGCGGCCTTGGCAATTTCGGCCCTGCCCAGCGGCCCAGCACAGATTGTAGCGCTGCACCTCGAAGTGCGCCACAGATCATCTTTCTCTGCACCGACCCAGCTGTGGGAGCGCTGAGGTAGCGCTTGTCGCATGATGTCTCTCCTGTTTGGTGTCCTTGCCACCTCTAGCCGGCCCATACCATCTGCAGCGATCAGCGCTGTCCAGTTTGTGGAGTGATAGTGGATCGGCTCGCTGGTTCGGCGAGCGGAGAAGTGCGGTGGGTAGTGCCTTTGGGTTGCCACCCCCCACGGCAACCACGCGCCAGAGACTGCAGCGCAACCCACATCCCACTGAAAGCAGTGAATCCATCTATCCTTTGTACTACTCCTTGATTTACCTGCTGAGCATATCCTTAATAGATTTGCAAGACCCACACACACCCCCACAGCAAGAGCAATGGCCAACAGTGCTGTATTACGTGCCACACAGGCCCGGCCGCTCTGCCCTTTCCTACTTTCCATACCTATTTCAAACATAAGCAAAGGTGCACCACATTGCATAATATAATCCAACAGGAAAAAGTTCCAAAGCAAATAGTTCTTTGATTATTTCTTTTTATTCCAGTTTCATTTTGCGTAGATAAAAAAGGAGAGTCCAGTTCTAATGACTCCACATACAGTACAGCTGACGCGTTTCGTCCTAATAGAGGACTTCTTCAGGGCTGTTGAATACAAACATATAAAAGACATATATAAAAAACAACATTTAACACACATAACAAACATCCTATACACAAGCGAACAACAGACCAACATCTGGTCCTTACTCACATTAAAAGAACTTGACATAATTATTCTATTATACATAACAAAGACAAACCAACAGACTATTAGACAGTTCTATGTTTTTCCAATTTCATTCAAAGTATAGAACATTATTCCTCAATATCAATTAACACATTTAAGGACCAATCTTCCCAGACGGGACACAGTTATCACAAATATTATCATTCTTGTTAATAAGCTCATGTAGCCTTATGTTTCTCACGTTTCATCTCATGATATAGGACTACTTTTAATTATTCATGACAAAGACAAATCCAAAGTTTACAGAGGACCAAGGGGGAGAAAGAAATATACGAGAGGGTATACACAGGAGATTGAATCTGAAGGAAAGTGTACAAAGAAATGTGTGTAAAAGAATCTTCATCGAGACTTTGGGACAAAAAAGGCATATCCAACAATATTGGCACAAAGAGCCCCTATATACTATAATCACTATCATATGAGTGTCTTAAATAAGATACTCAAATATCGCAAATTAGTAAGAAGTATCCATCCCTCTATTAAACAATTCGACCAGAGGACAAAATGAAAAATTCAAAGAATTAACAGCACAATAAAATGACAAAAAAGGAAGTCTTTACCCACCAATGAACAGAGATAAGATCAAGTACTTTCTTCAACTGCAAGTGCATCAAACTCACGATTCGTGATTTCTCCTCTGGTACACCGTATACTATAAGTAATCACAAACAATATGACTTTCAGTTTAAATGGTAGATAGCAAAAGGGGGGATTATGCTAAAAAGGCGATTAAATTCCTTCTGAACCTACATTATATTCACAGTCCGCAAGCTATCAGTATAAAGCCCACGACTGGCTGGAAAGTGTACGGAACTACCCACAATATTGGATTAAAATAACATCAATTTATGTTATGATGAGTTGCCGAGCTAATTCCATAGGTAAAAAATCTGTCATGGAAGAATTGAAAAATCAATTTTTTAATCCACATAGATGTGTTATTGAGTAAAATTAACACATCTTTGTTAGAATGCTACCAGTCCAAAAGGGTTTAAATAATTACCTACTAAGATGAGACAAAGCTATTAGGTAAACACATATTATCAAAATTGTGTTGCTAATATCTAGGAAGTCAATATGAAAACACACTGAGACCACATGGTACGAGGGAAAACCTATTCAAATGACAAATACTCATGAAGGTAAATGAATAAACCTAGTCACTAAGGATATATTCTATGATAGGTAAAAGAGGCTACAATCTATCTAGATCTCTCTTGAAAGACATCAAAATATATGGAGAGGATCTTACCTATAACGCATCCAGGTAGCGTGAACGTATCAGCGTCCTAAAGTATTTTGGTCACAAATCTATAGATCAGTGGAAGACAAATTAAAAGAAGATAGATATAAAAAATGGACAGCAATAAGTAGATAGTAATCCCTAATCTCAGACAAAAACCAGTAAAACCTGTAACACTATTGAGGCTAATGACAAATATTAACCTCATAAGACAAAAAATAGCCAACTCACTTGTTTGGGTGAGCATAAATGGCAAGATAATCATACTTGCCCTCCTAGGGCTCACCCAGTATATAATAGCGTTATGAATAGATCACATGTAAAAACATTCAAATTGACGAGAATGACAGCGCAATATGTGCGCTACATCAAGTGGTGAAGGGACATGGAAAAATGGCCAAAACAGATGATAAAAGTATCCCACATATGAAGATAAAATGACCCACACTTCACTAAAATACAGCCAGTAACATAAACATTCTAATGATGCAAATCCAAAAAGATAAATATAGTCTATGTTGGTCCCAACAAGCTGGCTGTCAAAATAAAACGAAATTACTAAACCAAAATAATAAATATCAAGAACGCTGATAACCCTCACCCCTTCTATCCATGGAGCGTATAGAGATAGATAACGCGTCCCTGACGAGAGAGATAACAACAAAAGGGGCAGCCTCTGTAACCCATTAGCCCAAGCAGATAACATACAGACCACAGACTTACCACAATATGATAATTGTAAGTAAAGTATGTGCTGAAAAACGTCACTCCAAAGGGAATCCTTGCAAGAAACCGTGGCACTATCTATCTGGCATTTAAGAAGAGCGGGTAAACTAAAGAAACCACACCTCCTACATCAGGTGCGCGAACACACGCCCACTAAGGGACATGTAACGCGCACCAACTCAGCGGCCATATTGTAATGGTGATGACAAAACCATATTACCTACTAACGTCACGCTATTAATACCAGAACGGAACAGTGAAATAAGGGCAAAGAAATATGTATTATTCAAAATGCCTTGATAATGGCTAAATACCATCAAGTTCAGCGTGCTGACATCCGACTGCACGCATTTAATATGCAACACTCGAAACAGTCAAAAAACGTCAAAAAACTTCAGGTGAACGAAGCCATACCAAAAAACGAGCGTGTGACACATACCAGATTGGCAGCCATACTGGAATAGGATTTAGGATTTAGTTTATTGCACAGTTAATAAAAACTCACAACATTTAATAGCATAATTTCATTGCTAAAAATTTGGATTTAAAACAACCAGTTAAAAAGAAAATATCAGCTTATTTGAAGTCTTTAAAAGGTTTTTAAAAGTCTTAGTTTGAGTCTATTGGTGTCCCGTTTTTTCTTTGAGTCTGTCCGCAACTATTTAAAATTTTTTTGTTGTTCTGCAATTTAGTTGAGTTTCCGTGGGGTTAAAACAGAGCAACACGGCCTGTCTGCAGCTGGTTATCCTCCTCTGATTCCAAAGGGTCCGGAGCAGGGAACGCCTTATGTCCAAAAGGTTTTTACAAATACAGATAATGTGTATTAGATCCTCCTTGCCGGAGAGGCATAGTCTGCAAAGATTTATTGTTTTATCCCTCTTCCAGGGTGCTAAATGTGGCATTATGGGTATGTTTCCTAAGCGGAGGTTAAGGAACTTGTTTTTTGTTTTGTGTGTGAGACCCGTTGTTAGGTACTGTTGTGGTTTGAGAGTTGTGTAATTTTTCAAAACTCCCCATCCATGCTCTCTCTTGGCTAAAGTTGCCTTGTCCTTTTTCAACGAGATCGCCTTGGTGACTTTTGTTACCACTCTTTTGAAGGTACCGGCATCGGTTGGAGATTCCCACAGTTCTGTTAGACCCAAGATGACCAGTGATTCCATTAAATAGGTCCTTGCTGGGGATTTGTCTCGTTTTATCAGTTCAATCCAGAGATGTGCATTTAGTGTTCCTTGTTCCTTGTTCAGCTTTCTGATTGTCCACCAGCTTTTTATGTATGCGCCTCTTCTCTTCACTGTTTGTTTTTGTAAGCCGAACTCTAGGCGAATTTGAGCTGGTGACGAGTAAGTTGTAAGGTGGAATATTGCCCTATATGCACGACTAATGGTGTTATCCAATGTTGTTGCGTCTTTGCCTTGCATAGATTCGAAGCCATAGGTAATAGGTTGTAAGCGAGCTTTTATTACCTGCAAGAGAGGACCCAGGGACCGGTCTGGAAGGGCTTTCTGGAGTGGCTTTATCGACATGGAAAAAGTTGTGCCCTTCTGACGAATGGCTTCTAATTGCTGTTTAAAGGAGCCATTGCAGTCTAATATAATGCCTAAGTATTTGTAGGTAAGTACCTGCTCTAGCCTCTGACTATCCAAACGCCATACTTATCTGAAGTAAAAAAACGGGTTTTCTAAACTTGTCTCAATTTATTAAAAAGGATTTTATTATGACGAAAATCTTTCACCTTACTGCATTTTGCCACATTTATTGTTGCCCTTTGCTTTGTTACCCTCTAAGGTAGTTTGCTTCTCCCCTGTTTTTGGGTATGTTCTCACTAAAGAGTTCCTAATGGTTTTATTTCTTCTGAACGAGAAAAGGGGTTTCGGCAACTGAATTTGTGTACCGTAGTTAAGAATTTTCCAATTTCTGTTGACAATGTTTTTAATTTGGTTACTGATGTTGGAAAATTGAGTTACAAAAATCACCTTTCCCGTTGCTGGATTGTTTTTAATCGCTTTGGGTTCAAAAAGACTCTCTCTGTTATAGAATCTAGCTCTCTTTAATGAGTTTTTTATTAATTTATTGGGGTACCCTCGTGCTTTAAATTTAGTTTTCATGATCTCTGCATGTTTGTAGAAGTCTGAGACATTGGTACAATTTCTGCGTAATCTGAGAAATTCCCCAAAAGGAATATTATCTTTCTGTGAATGGGGGTGGTTGCTATTGTACTGTAGGAGAGTGTTTTTATCAGTGGGTTTAGTAACTTACAGACAGCTACGTCTCTCTAGACCGTCAGAACTGTCGGGAGATCGCGGTTCAATTGAAGAATATCACCTGCCCGTCTATATAAATAATACTTGACTCCCCAATTAAAATAAGGTGAGTTAGTAGCAATTCTATGGGTAATAGACGCTTTTCTTAAAGCTTTAATCCTGTGCTTCATGAAAATTGGCTTGCCGGACAATAGAGAGTGCTCGGCAAAAATTACTGTATAGCTTTTCTTGACTAATAATATATCTGAAATAGACCAAATTTGCAGTATTTAATAAATAGGGGGCTATTTTAGTACCATTTTCAATTAATAATCCCCCTTGGGTACAACTATATAATCTTGTACATAATAATACGTTCAGACAAATAATATTCTCGTATACTCCTTCCTTAGGGACAGCAACGTAAGAGAATAGGAGACAACTATATTTTCCGTCTTGATAAAGATGGCAGCATCAGTATAGAAGCCATCGAAACGCGTCGACGCTAACATCTGTGGAAACACAATCCCATAACCAGCACAGAATAACGAGCATATAATTGGAAATATTATTTTCTGTATTGCTGAGTCCAATGGATGTGTAGTAGTAAAGAACATAAATTGGGGTCTTACTTTCATGTTTGTCTCCATGATGCTGGTCATCACTCTTGGATGTCTGTAATTGTGTAAACTTTGTAATTCTGTGTATGTTTTTTATATTGATTGTGTTTTTAACATATGTGTTTTTATGAAATTGTATCATGATTAGACCTTTAAAGATTATAGAAAGATTTTCGTCATAATAAAATCCTTTTTAATAAATTGAGACAAGTTTAGAAAACCCGTTTTTTTACTTCAGATAAGTAAGTGCAAGCAAGGGAAATATTTCCTTTTTCTTATGGTTGAACGACCTCATTTTCCTTGCAAACTGCCAAGGGGTCCCTCTCTTATTCTCTACTATCCAAACGCCATAGACATTTCCTTTTTTTATGATAATTTATTGTCATTATTTTGGTTTTGTTTAGGTTGATTGTTAATGAATTACCTTTGGAGAATTCGTTTGTTTTGTCTAAAAGATGTTGAAGGCCAATAGGGGACCGGCTGATGAGGACCAGATCATCGGCGTAAAGGAGGTTAGACAATGATGTGTCACCCAGCCGTGGTGCATGAGATGTGATTGTTATAAGCTCTCTTGGAAGGTCTGCTAGAAAAAGGTTAAATAACATTGGGGCCAAGACGCAGCCTTGTTTCAGTCCCTTGTTGGTCTGTATTTTTCTGGAAAGAAACCTCCCAGATCCTAATTTGATCCTGACCCAAGTGTTGGTATGGAGCCCTACCAGCTGCTGTAAAAGTGGTCCTGGAATTCCCCATTTGTCCAGTTTCTGCCAAAGTTTATGCTGGTCCACATTATCGAAGGCGGCGGAGTAATCGATGAAGCTTAGAAATAGGGAGGTTTTGGTGGTTTTCGCCGCTTCTATCAAAAGGGTTAGCGCCATGATATTTGTTGTAGTTCCATGGCCGCTTCGGAACCCGGTTTGGGTTACTGTGATGATGTTTCATTCTGTTGCCCAAGCTGTTAAGTCCTCCAAAATAAGGCCCGCATAGTATTTCGCCTCGGTGTCGATTAGAGCTATGAGGCGATAGCTTCTAGGATCATTCCTGGCCCCCTTTTTGTAGATCGGACTTATGATTGATCCATTCCAGGATGGTGGAATTATAGTTGTTGTTCTAATTTCACAGAAGACTGGTGCTAGAATCTTGCTCCAAAATGCTGCGTCGTTTTTGTACAATATTGGCGGTATCCCGTTTGGACCGGGGGCTCCCTCTGTTTTACCTTCAGATATTTGGGATATAATTCTGCCCGCTATTTCTGGGTAATGGGTTTCCTCCTTATACACTATTAGATCAGGTGGTGATAGTTGTTCTCTGAACTCCTTTTGTGCTCGGTGGTGAGTTGACTTATTCATGTAAGGTGAATTCTCTACTTTATTGGATGTGCAGACCTTTTCTAGGTTCAGATACGTATCATCAGGCCGATCATCGCCGATGAAGGTCTCCTCTTCCAGAGCAACTGTGTTGAAATGTGCTACTAGATAGTTGGCCCAGTCGGATTCTGATATATTAGAGTCTATTCCTTTGTGGCCCGGGTGCTGAAGATTATTAATTATTTTCCAGAAGTTAGAGCTATTCTTTTGTTTAGAACTGTAGGCGATTTTTACCCAGAGATCCTCATTCAGTTGTCTTCTCCTTGCCCAAATTTTCTTTTTTAATTGAGCTTTTTGAGTGCGAAGCTCCTGTTGTAGGGTATCGGTGTTAGGGTCTTTCCGGAGCCGCTTGAGGATCTTTGTTATACCTCGTTTTATGTTTTTTATCTCTGGCGTTGTTATTTTACCGAAAGTAGACCATGAGGTGTGTCCTTTGTGGGTTTTTAGTTCAGTCCCATGTTTAGCTCCCAGTGTCTGTGTGAAATTTGCCCAGATGTTAGTTAAGTTAGAATGTGGGCTGGGTGTTTGATGTATGATAACTTTTGCGCTGGCTGCTAACTTCTCGATATCTGGCGTTTTACACCTTATTCGTCTGTAGTTTGCTGTGTAATCTATGCCAGTTTGGCTTTTTTGCACCTCTGCTTTGTTTTCGCAAGTCAAGCTCAGATTGGCTTCCAGTGGTAAATGGTCGCTTTGAGAGCCTTCTCCTATCCTAAACATGCTTATTTTCTTGTAAAGTGGAAGTGACACCAACATATAGTCTAGGTATGAGGTGGTTATTGAAGAGAAGAATGTTGGTGCCGGTGGTGTGTCCTCTTCGTGGCGACCGTTGAGTACTCTCAAATTTAGCTGCTCTAGCTCTTTCAATAATTGGCAAGCTGTTTTTGTAGGTTTGCTTCGGGTCGGGAAAGATTGACTTGGAATTTCCCAAGCTTTATCCATTTCCTTGGTCATATCGTCTGTTGTTTTGTCGCCAAAGAGGACAAGGTTAAAGTCGCCTGCAATAAGCGTCTTTTCCATGTCCCTGTCTTCCATTAATTTTGTTAGTACTTTGACGAGTTCCATTGATCCGGAGTGTCTGTGCTTTGGATGTATATATAAATTGACGATGTATAGCTCTTTGATGGTTGAGTTGGATGTAAGTGTTAATGATAATACCTGTATCGCATTTGGTGGAGTTAGGTTACTGTAATTGTTTCTATTTCACCTATTGTTGTTATTGAAGCGAATATTGCCAATCCTCCTGCCCTGTGTCCAAATAGGGAGCTACTGATTGCCGGATGTGATTGACTTGTATAGCCTTGTAGTGATATTTCATTTGTCTCCCATGTTTCCTGTAGGAGTATCAAGTCGAAGGTTTTAAAATAATTTATTATTTCGGGGTCCTCTAGTTTGTCCATGAGACCGTTTATGTTCCAACTACAAATTTTAAGTTTGGATCTTGAAGTATCTCCTGAATTAGTAGTTGGTGCTGGTACTGTATGTCAATTTACGGTCCGTGTTATGGTTGTTCTGCATAGAGCTAGTTGATTAGGGCTTAGTCGTTGAAGATTAGTTTGATGGTTTCCCACTCCCGGCGATCGACTGAGAGCACCTTTCAAAATCGATTTGACATTTTGATGGCGATCCTGATATTTTTCTTCAAGTAGCGGAGTAGGAGCGCTGGCCTTTTTACTGCTTGGAGTTTAATTCCCCAATGAGAGAATCTGCTTGTTTCCTGCATGATTTGGTTAGCTACATTGTTAGTTATCCAGAAGGTCTTTGTTATTTCATTACCATTGGGCGATTGGGCTGGATGGAATTCGATGGCGAGCAAGTCGAGGGTGTTTATATTTCCTAATTTGTCGATTGAATTAATTAACTTCAGTATATTGCCCCTATTTAGGGTATCTGCTCTTCCTCTAGATTTAAATTCGGGTATGAAAAGTATTGTATCTGATTCAGATTCACTTAGGGGCCGTGATTCCTGGTGTGATTGTTGATTAGTTGTATTGTTCTCTTGTAAGCTCTGGGTATTGGATAATGTTGAACTATGGATTGTTCTTGCGCTATGTTTTAATTCCTTGATTTTACTGCTATCTTCTACTGCTTGCAAGTTGCCCTTCGGTTCTTTGGTTATTGGCTGTATTATGGGGTGTGTGCTTTTTGTTAGATGGGCGGTTACTGTAGTCGATGTTCTAGAGATTTCAGATTCCTCTTGGGTATATTTACCGGCTTCTGGGGCTGCTAGTGGTTCCTCTGCTTGACTTATGCTGTAGCCCCTATTGGTCTTATGGGTTGGGGATCTTAGGTGACACTGTAACATCTGCCCTGATTGTTCCCTGGTTTCGTCGTTTGTAGTTGTCAAAGTTCCTATTCTTGTTTTGAATGGTGTCTCTTTAACTGATTGATTTATGTATTAAGGTGAAGGATTTTTGTATTCCATAGGTTGAGTTGTAGCTCCCGGCTGTTCCTGCACCTTTGGTGGAGTTGCCAGGCCGATCTCTTGTGTGGGCGGTTGGCTAGCTGGTTTATTATACCTGCCCTTCCTTATTTGTTTTCTTCGAGTGCGCGCGTTCATTAGATCCTGCACTAGGTCTACTTGACCTTTTACTGAGTTGTTCTCTGAGGTCTCTTCTGTTGTATTTACAAGGTTTGACTGCTGGAACCGTTGCTGTGTGGTGCCGACTAAATCGTTTTCTTGTACAGTTAGAATTTTGTCGCAAGATGGACTTTCCAACCTTGCCTTGTTTATTAATGGCATTGTTGTTGTTGATTTTATGTCCTCCAAGAGATTTCCTAGCATCGTTGGTAATGAAGATAATTTGTCGATTATCGGTGAGCATACGCAATTAGTTCTTTCAATTTGAGTCAGTTTTACTGACTCTTGTCCTCTTTTGATGAGGCCGTTAAGATCGGCAAGTTTTCTATCAATCCCCGTTGTAGCCTCTGCCAGCTTATGTAAAACTATCAGTTGTAAGTCTAATTTGTCTGATTGATACTGGAGGGCTGTGGATGATAGTTGAATTGTATTAAGTAAAGTTGTCCAGAAGATATCAGTGGGGTCTCTTGTCCCTTCTGGGGACTGGTGTATGCTCTCATTTCTTGGTCGGTTCGCAGGTTGTTTTGCGTTATAAGCGGCCACTAGATCATTCCATTCTTGTGTTACCAGGAAAGTCATATCTTTTTCCGAGGAAAATGAGTCCCTTGTTACTTTGATGGAGGAGGAATTTTTTGGGCATGTTGCTTTTTCCTCTAGAGCATGTCCCTTGTTGTCAAAGGGATAATTTAGTTCTGACTCGAAACAAACTTCGTAACCGCTAAGTGGGTTGATTTCTGAATCTTTTTTTGCATACATCTTGGCCATTATCTCTGTAGGCGCGGAGCTAAAAGTTGGAAATTGAGTTGGGGAGATCTCTCTATTTGGAGTGTGGTTGCCGGGAAGTCCTGGTGAGTCTTCCAGCTCTGAAGCGAGTTTGCCTGGTATGACATCTTTTGGCATTTTGCAGGATACAATTGGTTCCTGGATTTGACCTTCCATTAGCGGGGCTGGATTAATGTCGCCTGGTTTAGTTACGCCTTCTTTCGACGTTAGGTCAATGTCGCCTAGTTCCAGTTCTTCTCTGGCCCCGGTTTTATCTATGATTTGTTCTTTATTCTCCCTTAGACTTGGAGGCTTATGTAGTTCGACTACAGTTTGATTGGAGGCTTGGGGCAAAGGTTTGCTTACGTCAGCGGGTTGCAATAGGGTTTGCAAACCTGTTGCAGTATAGTTTGATGAATAAATCTCATTTCCCGGATTCTTTAAAAAGGTGAATTTGGTGTAAATTTTTAGTTGGAAATCGTATTTGGTTGTTGGATGCTGACCTGCAAAGTTGATTAGATCCTGTCTCTTTCTCGTTTTTTTGGTTAGTAGTAAATCAGAAGTTAAGGTCTTGGTTTGGTCTGTCTCTGTTAACTGTTTTTCATCTATGAAGGAGTCAATTACGGTGTTAAGACTTCCTTGTAAGTCTATGTCGTTGGAGCTATTGGATAATCGTTTGTTTTTTGTTAATGGCCCTGCGCTTGAGTTTATGTTATTCCTTTTGTTCTTCGCCGTTTGCTTTGTTGGGGTTTTTCTTTCTCTTCCTGACCTCATGTTGTCCTTTTATGTGCGTTGTCCTGTTCTGTCGGCTGATGATCTGCTCCGGTGCTTCTGTAGTCCTTTACCCTTGCTTTTATGCCTTATTGGGCTCCTTTTCAATTCTGGGCGTTGCTTTCCTGTGGCTTGCTGTTACTATTGTTTGCTGCTAGTGCACTGTCCGCGTTTTTACTGCACTACTAACCTGCCTTCTGCAGTCGCCGCTTATGCTTTCCTACGCTCTTATTACTTAGCGTCTCAAAGCTTTCCGTTCGCTGTGGGGGCCTTTGTGGGCTGAATTACTCAACCTCCGCCCGGGTCCTAGGTCCTGGTCCGGGTCCTGGTCCTCGCTCCCCACGCAGCTCTCGGCTCGCGGTTCGCAGCTTGCTTGCTGTCCTGCTGCCCCTTTCACGGCTGTCCCGGCTATTCCTGCTAGCTCGCTGGATCGCAGCTGGCGGCTCTCTGTGGTTCTCCCCAGTTTTCCTGGATTGCCTGCCTGCCGTGCGTCGCGTCTTCGGCGTCTCCGGCCAGCTCTGGCTCCCCCTAGGTTTCCTGGGGAGGACTGAGGTCCGGGGAACGATGGCTGGGTCAAAACCAGTGAGTGAGTGAATGTCAGCTCCGCTCCTCTCCTCACCTCTTACTGCTGCTACTGCTGCTGCTGGGCGGGCTGGCTGTCCTTGCTGGAGGGCAGAGAGTGCAAAGCCTGGTGCGCGGATCGCAAGTCAACAGGTCCTAGCTCAGGACTCAATGAATCGGGCAGATACCTCTCACTTGGCTCTCGTTTTGTTAGACAATGGGCTTGTGCCCGATCCTGGCAGACTACCGAGACTCCCTTAATGCCGTCCACTAATGATATTTCCCTCTCGCCGCCTTCCCGCTATTTTCCTTGCACTCCGGGACCCTGCAAGTCTCAGGGTTCAGTGCGGGTGCAGGCGGGCGGGCCGGTAGCTGCAGAGATTCTTCCGGTGATGCGGCTAAACCGGGACCTGAGCTCCCATGCACTGTCTCCACCCCTACGGCACGTAACTTCAGGTGTGAGCTCTGTGGGGATTGAGCTGCTCACGTCCAGAGCTACTCACGTTCAGATGCTGCGCTGCCTCGGGGGTTGGTGGTTGGTGGTGTCCGACGGGGTCCGGGGGGGTCAGGCACCTGGTCACGGATAGGTCTGCGGCTCAACCGGGCTCGGCGATACTGCTACTACTCTCTCGCCACTTCCGCGACTCTCTGCTGCTCGCTCGTCGCTTCTGCGGTTCTCTGCTGCTCTCTGCTGGGCTCTCGCCGCTTCTGCACCATACTGGAATAGGAATAACCGAACCATGTGACTTACAGAAATCACGCTAATAGTATATAAGTCCAACAGTAATATACGGACAAGGAGATATGTTTATTCAAGACACCTAAGCAGTTTTTAGATCACATTTTATTCAGCGCGCCGAAATCCGGCTACGCACATTTGATATACAAATCTCCAGGGCAGTCAAATGTGACGTCATAAGTCTATATTTACTACAATCCCACATCGGGGGAAATAAACAGATATAACTAATTTGTTGTATAAGATCTAGATTCAAGCTTCATATGCTCAAATCCAGTCACATGATATCAGCAACAATACGGCGGCCATCTTAGCATGGGATAATATAACTGGGAAATATACCTAAAACAACAGATTTTTCAGTTTTTATATATCATATTCTTACAGAATGTTTGAATATATTACATATGTATATCTCCAAATTCGTCAGACCAATCAGAATCTTAATGCAGTGATTAATAACAAGTATACAAGTAACCAGAGGAGAAAAGAGAGAGAGATGTGAGCAAATAAGATCCCATATTTGTATAATAAACGGTAGGGAGTTATAAGATTGACAATTATGCCACTCCCAGTTGATACAACCAAGGTGCAAGTAGCATTATTACATTTTTTGTCATTATGTGATGGAGTCTTATTCAATGTGCCAAAAATATAACATGAGGGAACATAATTTTTTGTACAGAGTCAGTCAGGATTCCAGGGCGGGATAACACTCGTACAGGAAGTAGTGCATTTCATCATCACTATTGTGACCCAGCTCAACAGCTCGCTATCTACAAATCCACCCTGCTTCTTTTTTTCTTAAAGTCAATTCCCTGTTCCCTCCTCTTGGATGGGCAGGGACATGATCTATACCCATGAACCAAAAATCCTCACCAGCTGTATGATTTTCTTGCATATGGAATGTGAGAGGATATTTAAGGTCCCCATTGTGACGAGCTCACACATGTTCCTGCACTCTTATCTTGAGGGCTCTTTTTGTGCTGCCCACATTGACCTTATTACAAGTGCAGCCCAGGATATAAATCACATATTTAGAATTACAGTTAATAAAATGATCGATGGTGTGGTATTGAAACAGAAGTTATTTGTCTTGTTTCTTCCAAGCCTGCAGACACTGCACTGACTACATGTATGGAAACCGGTCATTGTAGACGTAAGCCAGGTTTGAGATTTAGAGGTAGTAACATAACTGGGACACAGCATGTTCCGTAAATTTTGTCCCCTCCTGTACGTCACCTTCGGCTTAGTTGGTAGGGTATCCCGTAGGCTTGGTATGTCCACCAACAGATGCCAATGCTTTCTGAGGACATTATATACCCTACTACTACGATCATTATATTGCGTGTTGAAAGCAATAGGAGCTTTTGTGGACCTTTTGCCTACATTTGCTACTAAAGTCGAAGTCCTTGGGACTTTCATCACTTTTCTGTGTGCTTTATTCAGTATATCCATCGGATATCCTCTATCTAGGAAACGCTTCTCCATGTCCCCTAAGTTCTGTAAGAAGATATTTTCAGTGCTGCAGTTACGTCGCATGCGTATCATCTCACCATAGGGAATGTTATTGATAACATGTTGGGGATGTGAGCTTTGAAAATGTAGTGTTCTATTGCATGCTGTACTTTTTCTGTGTGTGCGGCTATGGATGTGATTATCCTGTCTGAAAAAAGTAACGTCTAGAAAATCAATCTCTTTCCTACTATAATTAATAGTAAGGTTGACATTGAAAGGATTATCATTTAGATAAGTGTGATAGTCCAAAGGTTCTGGGGCAGGTCCATCCCAAAGCATAATGACATCGTCGATGTACCTACCCCAGAAAATCACATGTTCCATCCACCTTGCCTCATGGCGGCCCCAGGCATGCTCCCACTCAAACCAGCCCATAAAGAGCCCTGCGTAAGCAGGAGCAAATCTGGAGCCCATAGCTGTTCCCTGAATTTGGTGGAACCATTCAGAATCATGGAGAAAAAAGTTTTTGGACAAAATAATGTCAGTCATCTCCAGCAGAACCTCATTGTGTGAATAATGGTCAGCCGTCCTTTGTCCTAGATAGTATTGTAATGCCTTTACCCCAAATTCTTTCTTAATACATGTGTATAGGCTGGTTACATCTAAGGTCACAAAAGTTAGAGTCTCAGACCAGTCAAAGCCCTCAAATTTTCCCAAGATATCCTTTGTATCCTTTATGAGTGCTGGAAGATTTTGTACCAAAGGTTGTATATAATGGTCCACATACTAAGAAAGCTTTTCGGTTGGTGAACTGACTCCAGAGATAATAGGGCGGCTCGGTGGAAAGGGGCCGCCCTTATGTATTTTGGGCAAAATGTAAATACAAGGGAAAGTAGGTTCTGAAACCGTTAAGTATCTACACTCCTCTTCACTTAACAGACCGACCTCTCGCCATTCTACAAGTCTCGTGTTTATATATATATATATACATAATGCCTTGATGGGATTACCTACGAGTTTGGTATAGCAGGATGTATCTGATAGTTGGCGTTCTATTTCCCTCATATAGCTCTTCTTTTCCATTATAACAACATTTCCCCTCTTGTCAGCCTCACGTATGAAAATGGTAGAATCAGACCTAAGATTTTTTATGGCTGAATTCTCTGTAGATGTTAGATTGTAATTTCTCAAGTTAATGGGGATGGGTTGTTCCAATAACTGATGAAACCCTTGTATTACTCTGTCCCTAAATATATCGATATTTGGGTGTGTACCTGCCGGGGTAAATTTTGACTTGGGTTTCAAGGCACTATCAATTGACACATTCTCAATAATTTCCAATTCATTTCTGATTAAATCCATATCAATTGATGTTTCATATTCAACATACATCATTGTTTGAATAACATTTATTTCATAAACAGCAGGTGTGGGGGGAACAATTTCAATGGCAGGTTTCGCCAAAAATGATCCTTTAATTTTAACAGTCTAATAAATTTGGACAAAGCTACAAACATGTCAACCTCATTTCCCATTTGACTCGGATAGAAACCAAGTCCTTTATTTAGAACTGAGATATCATCTTTGGAAAGCAACTTATCAGACAGATTCACAATCATCGTCTTCTTTTCCACAGAGTCATCCTCCTCATTTGAGTCTACTGATTCTCTGCTTGGTTTTACCTGGTCATTCTGCCCATTGGTTCTTGTTTTGTTTTTTGGTTGTTGTTTCTGTTTATGCTCCTGCCATCTCCTCCCCCCCTTCTAGTTTTTGGTCTTTTGAAACTGCTATTGCACTCAGTATGAGTCTTTCCATTTCAAATAAAAAATTATTATTGGGCCTATTTTCAGTCTCTACCACACCCACTGAATCTTCCGTAGCTACTGAACTAGCCATAGAAGATAGGGAAGCTATGCTACTAGCAGAGGTCAGCTCCAAAGTTTCCTCCCTTGGTCTTTTACCTTTACCGGGTAACTTTACATTATCATACCTATGATAAAAGGTATACACCAACCCATCTTTGTAGTCCTTATCATCCCTTTTGATTTTCTTAACCTTCTTATCCCGTAGGTATATCTGATGACCTTCAAGGATCTCATCCAAAATAGCATAATTTTTCTTTACCACTTCTTTTAATTCAGATGTAGCTATTTCTTTCTCCAATTCCTCAATTTCCTTTTGTAACTTGGTACCCTTTTTCTCCGCATTCTTAATCAGAATGCGCATCATATTAAATGAAGCATTTTGGAGGTTTTCCTCCCAATCCTCCAATTGTTCTTTGTCAACGTCCTCAAATGTGGGAAATAATAAAATTCTAATTCATTTTTAAGCATATTTGGGATATTCTGTGATTGGAAACATATCCCACTTTGTGATTGTATTTTAATGTCAATAACTCATATTACGCCTTAAATGATCATGGGTATCCATTGGTTGATTAACCTGGGCAGTGAAATGCCAAACAAATACTAAAAATTGGGATGTTTGCGCATTCTGGTCACACATCTGGCTCCGCCCACTGATCTAATCCTCAGGTTATTCCTGCCTTCTGATTCTCCGCCCACAGTTCCCCTACTTTTTTCCCCCCACTTCGACCTCTGACAGTCTCTCATGTAAGTGTTTCACTCCCCCCTCCCAACTCAAAGGCTTAGCTGAAGTCTCATACATTCAATTAATGACTGGTCTGTTATAATTAACCCTTGCACGCGAAATATGAGAGTCCTGGAGGAAAGGTTTGTGACAGTGAATATATCACAGCCACGCTGGAAGCACCATCCTCCCTGAAAAGGGATTTCAGGAAATGAAGGCTTTACAGTTTTTTTGACGCAGCTAAATTACCAGAGCATGATAATTAGTAGCACAGGGGTAATAATTGAAAGGCAATTACCTAACCAGCTGTGTTTTCTTTCCGCCGGACCTATCTCTGTCTCTGATCAAGCAGTTTATGAAGAAGCGTAACAGTAGTCTCTGTACATCCACTTTCTGGTATTCCATGGCTTCGTCAATACTTTCAGGGCCTTGCCCTGTTTGGACAAAGCGATATATATTGTCTAAATGTTTAATCATTCCTGGTAATGTCGTTAAATACGTTGAAGCTCGTCGTATACGTAGTGATGATAGCAGCATTCTGTCATTTCTCCCGGGCACTGGATCATATCTACAATCTATAAGATGTTCCTTAAACATGTCGGACGTTGCTATTTGTGGTGTACGTTGGTTTGCTAAATCTCTAAGAGACGATTTGCTTCGTAATGGTGGCGTGGCGAAAATTGCTGCCGCACCTCCTGTCGCACCTTCTGAGGTGCTAGGCATAAAAGGATTTGTGGGATGTAAGGTAGAAACTGTGGATGCGGGAAAAGTTGGATTGTGCGGAGGAGTTTGTGGTTGCGGAGTTGGGGGCGGATGATCTCGGCGTTGAGCACCATCGACAGGTAGTGTGTGTGGCGGAACATTAACATACTCGGGAGCTACATCATCTAAATAGGAGGAAAGGAAAATATCTTTTGCGGTCTTGGGATGTGCTTTAATCGGGAGTAATGGGGGTGGCAAATCTTTCGGTATTTCCGGGGTGGCCTTAGGTAAACCTTCGGCCAAAAGAGGATACATACCATTCATAAGAGTGTTTCGTTGTCTGTCTACTTGTTCTGTTTTTACTCGGGTAGCTTCCTCAATTAATATATTTTCTCGGGCTTTATTTGAGTTCTCCCTACTTTTCTCTTCCAGTCTGAGCGCTTTCTCTGTGCGCCTATGCGATTCTTTACGCCATAGTTCAATGGCATCTTTCTGTGACTGTCTGGCTTTCTTTTTCCATAATTCTTCTTCTACTCTCATGATGCAATCTGCATCCCATGTCCCAGCTGCGGGCCATCTCTGACTTTCTGCTAGATCCTTGGTGTAGTCCACCCATAAGTCAAGATATAACACGGCATCTAAGCCATGTTTATGATACATAAAATACCCTGGAGTATCCCTAGGTGGAATGGGAACAGCTTCTTCGAGTACTCCTTTTCTAGTTTTGATCTGTCTTAATTTTGAAAAGAACGGCATTTTTAAACCTTGCTACTTGATTCTTACTTGAACTGGACTTGAACACAATTAATACGAAAAACACAATAATGAACACTCATTCATACCACAATTTTTGAACACAGTAAAACATTTAACATTTAACATTTAACGAACAATGATAATTAAGAGAAAACTAACTACTGACATAATACTAATACTAGATAATACTAGATTATATATACATGAACATACTGGATATACTGCTAAACAGTACAGATACACTGCTAAAACAGTGCAGACCGGATTTGTGTACCCAAACCCGTCAGGACCGGCACAAACCAATGTGCACGTCTAACTGCCTCCCCAGCAATGGTACTCACCGGGTAGCACGGAACGGAAGGCCTCGGAACTGAACTGAACTGAACCGGACTCGACTCGACTCGACTCGGAAACTTCGGAACCTGGTGGGCCTCTGTATACCTCGGATCTTGCTCTCTCAGCTAGGCTCTGGTCGGGATACTTCGCACGTCTCACCGCCTCGTCTGGGTGTTGATCGCAGCCTCAGTCACCCCCGCTTGGCCGGAGGGAGATACAGGAAATCCTGCGGGTACGCGTTTTTGTCTGTCCAGCTGTGGCAGAGGACCGGGCCTGCAACGCACCTCCGGCGCGTGAGATGAGAAAGTGTCCCTATTCGGGCGCCTGGGTGTTCAGTAGGATGTGCCTAAAGAGGAAGTTACCTGTTTGTCAATGATAGGCAGTAGTCTCAAGACTTAATCTGTCTTCCAATAACAGACATCTCTCAGCTAGTGTTAAAGGTGTCGCCTTGCAGTAACAGGGGTCTCGTATAATTTCAAGTTGCAATTTGCAACGTGTGGTAACTTGTAACCGCACATATCAAGGGCAGGGCTAGGATTTGTGGGGATTTATCGTGACATCCGCATCACCAGGCTAAATTCCAGCCGGTAAAACGTGGAGCAGTTTATCGGGGAGGTATGGGTAAAACTAGGCTATCATTGTTGCGCAAAATAAAATCCGACAACACCTCTGTTTGTAATATATTTGGAGAATTATTGAACAGGACATCGAGGCACACCCAAGAATGGGCCTCTCAGTGTTGTGTTATAATAAGTGAAATCTTCAGTGGCACTGCAGTGAGGAGTCTCTCACAGAAGTGCTCAAGACTGCAGCTGTATCAGGGACAGCGACGTGCCCACGTGCCTCTCAAACGGAGTTAAAGACGTCTCGCCTCTAAGCTTTTGGGCCAGTGAGCCCAAACTCCTCTTTAATAAAATTATTTTGGAGTGCATTCCATGTGCTTGAGTCAATTATTTCAGTCAAGAATTATTTGTGACGCGGCACGCCTCAGAAATTCGGATGGCCAACGGAGTGTTTTTTTACAGGACCGACCATCATCATCAGATTATGATTTTAGTAACTCGTAGACGCATACATAATTGTTTTTGTATCCTGCCATCGGGGCACCCGTAACTAAGTACTGTTCAACGAGCGCCTCAGAGAGCTGAGTGTTGTGCTTGTTTACGAATGAACAGCAGTGCAATGTACCCTCAAATGAATTCCACAAAAAGGGAAGTTTTAAATGTTCACTGTTTCTGTATAATAAGAAATATTCACAAAGGTAAATGGTGAGCTACATGGCTGTGCTGGCGGAAAGAAAACACAGCTGGTTAGGTAATTGCCTTTCAATTATTACCCCTGTGCTACTAATTATCATAAGGAACATCTTATAGATTGTAGATATGATCCAGTGCCCGGGAGAAATGACAGAATGCTGCTATCATCACTATGTATACGACGAGCTTCAACGTATTTAACGACATTACCAGGAATGATTAAACATTTAGACAATATATATCGCTTTGTCCAAACAGGGCAAGGCCCTGAAAGTATTGACGAAGCCATGGAATACCAGAAAGTGGATGTACAGAGACTACTGTTACGCTTCTTCATAAACTGCTTGATCAGAGACAGAGATAGGTCCGAGGTAGATCAGGACGAAATGCAAGTACTCACCAGATGGGGTCAGAATATATCTGAGGGAAAACATGATAAACAGACATGTATAGTAGCTATGTGCCGAAAGATCCGCAAAGAAATAGAACGAACACATAAAGCCAGATCGGAGGCAGACAAAACTGAATCAGAGGGAGAGGAGGAGGAAGAATCAGAAATGCCCACAGGACAATTAGAAACGATTGCTTATGTAGGTAGGGGAAGACCTTGTAACAATACCAGATACTTTAATGACCCGATACGTCCGATACGTCCAGAATGTAACAGACATTTTCAAGCCCCTATGCTAAATGCGAAGTCCCCTGAACACTTATTCCAGGCTGCTGATAAATTACTCCGAGACCGAAGGGGGTATCATATGCTCGATTCTATGGATGAACAAGAATTAGCCAGGTCAGCAGTACAATGGGCTGACAGTTCTGAAAAATACAGTGACGATGCGTTAGCACACACGTTTTTGAATCTTACCCCAGACGAACAGCGTTTAGCTGGTATATACATGATACAGCACCTCGTTATATTGTATAGAAGCCAACGTTCCGATCCTGGTCCCCTACCTGATATATTGATAGAATTACGTACGAATAAATGGAGAGGTTCAGGTACTGATTTAATTAAAGAAATTCTAGAATATCGACACCAATACATTGTCTTCGTATGCCCAGAACATGTTTCAGTTCCTCCCAAGTTGGAAAGAAAAACGTATCACATAGACAGACAGAATCCCTTACGCGAAGTACACCCAATCAGAGGTGAAGACAATACTTTTAAACGCGTGTTTGTGTACACGCCCATAACAAAAATTGAATTATTAGAAATGAAGAAAGTAGTACCTAGCCATGACAAAGACCCAGCAGGTTTCCACCGTGAGATAAAAGACATGTTACTCATGGGAGAGTATACTTATCCTGACATTATGAAAATATTAAAGGTTTTATTGCCTGCCGGTATTTACGAGAAACTCAAAGAAAAGGAATGGGAGGTGGGAGATCAAAAGATAGAGTGGACAGCATTAGAAAACGAAGAAAAAGCCCGAGCTGCAGGTTCAGGGCTTGGGGAAAAGACTACAGCCTTACCAGGATTATTAGTGCAGGTACTACCACGTCTATTGACTACGAAAAAGGAAGACTGGGGTGCAATTTCAGCCTGTAAACAAAAACAAGATGAAGACACTAGTGATTTCTATTCCCGATTTGAAAAATGTTTTGGTATTAATAGTGGCATAAAAGCAAGTAGTGAGTCGTATCCACATCTGTTTGTGACAAAATTAGTTGAGAATTCCCTGCCCCAAGTTAAAGGTAGAGTATTAAAATTCGAGAGTACCTGGCAAGGTAACACACCGTCACAGATGTTACAAATGTTACAATATCATCACAATAGAATTAGAGAAGAACAAGAACATGAACAAAGACGTATGAAAGACACGAAAATGAAAATGCTTGTTGCGCAGTCAGTTCCAGCTGATGGTCATAAAAAGGGTACAACACAGTCCAATGATTCAGTAGGTCCTGTTAGAGGGACATGCAACTATTGTAAACAGCCAGGTCATTATATACACGATTGCGCAGTTCTAAAACATAATATCTCTACGGGTATCACGAAAGAGAGACCACGTCCGCCTAGACAGGATCAGATCCAACAACAAGTACCTCAGAATATACAGCCTATGCCAGTTCCACAACAGACCGCACCACAACCACAACAACCACCACAACAACAGCCACAGCCTATTGCTGCAACACAAAACACGACACAACAGATGTACCAGTATGCACAAAATGACTATCCAGAGTATCAGCGCTACACATGAAATAGCCTAGAGAGGGAAGTTGGCCCACCCCTTATTGAGGTTCCCGTAGATCAAGAAGGTCCTTACGTACAGAGTCAAGTATTAGGGAAAGACAGAAAGTTTCTACTCGATACAGGGGCAACCAGAACCACTATCCGTCGCAGCGAAGTCCCAGGGGTACCCCTCTCAGGCTCACAAAATATTTCCCTTGGTTTTTCAGGAAAGCCCACTATTAATGAAGTATCGCAACCGCTTGCATTAACGGTCGGTCCATTAACACGGACTACAGATCTATTGCTCACAAAATCATGCCCAGAAAACTTGTTAGGTATAAAAACATTGAAAGCTCTAGGAGCTGTAATATGTTGTTCTCCGGAAGGAGTACGACTATTTTTGCGTGACTTTAAAGGTCACTATGTGTCTAGAGACATGGATCACCGGTTACAGAATCTACCTGCACATTTATGGGCACAAGGCCCCACTGATGTAGGTTGTATGCACATTACACCATATCGAGTTACACTCAAAACAGGAGTAGTATTACCACGAATACGACAATACAAGTTACCGCCAGATGCTGTTGTGGCTTTACTGCAAATCATTGACGAGCTCATTGCACAAGGAGTGGTTGTAGAAACGGACTCCAATATATGTAATTCCCCGATAATTCCGATTCTTAAACGAACTGATCCAAAAGCACCACCAGTATATCGATTAGTTATTGATCTGCGAGAATTAAATAAATGCATTGTACCACAATACCCCGTGGTCCCAGATATCTCTTCATTGCTAACAGCCATAGATTCAGAAGCAACGTTCTTTACTGTAATTGATCTCAAGAACGCTTTCTTTAGCGTCCCAATTGATCCGGAAAGCCAATATTTGTTCGGATTCAGTTTAAATGGACGAAGTTTTAAATTCGCACGCGCACCTCAAGGATTCACAGAAAGCCCCAGCATCTATAGCCAAGCACTGAAAAGAGAACTTGACAGTATCCACATGCCAGCTAACACTGCCTTGCTTCAATACGTCGATGACCTGCTGATCACCGCCCGAAGCGAACCTGAATGTGAAAAAGCATCACTGACGGTTTTACATTTCCTAGCCGACAAGGGGCACAAGGTGTCCCCTTCAAAGCTGCAATTCTGTGTCCAGCAAGTTGTGTACCTTGGGCACTTGCTGTCCAAGGGGGGAAGACAGCTTACACCCGACCGTATCCAGTTAATTGTTAACATGCCGATACCCAAGACACAAAAGGAGGTACGGGCATTCATAGGCCTCACTTCGTACTGTAGGCAGTGGATCCCTCAATATGCATTTCTAGCAAAACCACTCATTCAGTTGACAACACAGGAGGCAGCGACATCAACTGTCCTCCCTTGGACTCAGGAACATACGCAAGCTTTTGAAAGCTTAAAGAAAGCTTTATGTCAAGCACCTGTTTTAGCAACACCATGTTACAGCAAACGTTTTACACTTTTTGTTACAGAACGAGAAGGTACTGCTTTGTCAGTACTCACGCAGGAACAAGCAGGATCACATAAGCCATGTGCTTATTTTTCCAGTACATTAGATCCCGTAGCTCAGGCTCTTCCTGCGTGCCTGAAATCAGTTGCAGCAACAGCTTTAGCAATCAGACAAAGCGATGCCATAGTGTTAGGACATCAATTGACAGTACAAGTACCACACGCAGTAGAGGTTCTCTTGAACCGGACCCAAACACAACACTTGACCATAGCAAGACTGACGGGTTATGAATTAACATTGTTCCAGCCACACATAGAAATCAGACGTTGTAGTACATTAAATCCTGCCACACTTTTGCCAGTAAGTGGAACAGACCCATTGGCACATGATTGTATTGAAGTCATTACTATTACGACGAAACCCAGACAAGACTTGACAGATATTGCATTATCAGATCCAGACCTGACATTGTATGTAGATGGTTCATGCATGAGAACAAGTACAGGAGAGTTAGTGGCCGCTTATGCAGTCACAACAGACACTGAAGTTATTGAAACAAATTGCATAGATACCTTGTCAGCTCAAGCAGCAGAGCTCATCGCTCTGACACAAGCCTGTATTCAAGCCAAAAATAAGAAAGTCAACATATACACAGATTCACGTTATGCATTCGGAGTCGTCCATGACTTCGGCGTGCTTTGGCGAGAGAGAGGTTATTTAACTTCTCACGGTGCCCACATCCAGCACGGTCCCCTTATTCAAGCTCTGTTAGATGCAATACATCTGCCGACTGCAATATCGATTATGAAGTGTAAAGCCCATACAAAAGTGACTGACATTATTTCTCAGGGTAACGACCTAGCTGACAGAACAGCTAAACAGACTGCTCAGAATCAGACTCATACAACTGACACGACAAAGACAATAGTTCCGACACCAACACACTGCATGACAGTTAAGGATCCCGCCCTTGATGTAATTGACATACAGACACATGCTACACCAGAAGAAATAAAGAGATGGACTGAATTAGGAGGGATCCAAACGGATCAAGGATGGATGACGAAGGGAAAATCTATATGGTTTCTCCCCGACTCAATGGTTCAAGTCATCATTAACACAATACATAGTCCAGCGCACCTAGGAGAGAAAGCTATGCTAGACAGTATTCAACACATTTGGTTCAATAAACACTTGCGAGCAGCAGCTAAACAGAAAGTACGTACCTGCATGATTTGCTGTCAGTTCAATCCAGGAAAAGGCGTACCTGTAGACCAGGGTGGATTTCAACCTCCCGATCACCCTTTTGAAGTCCTCCAGATGGATTATATCCAGATGGAACGATGTCGAGGATTCAAATATGTCCTCGTAGTTGTATGCGCTCTTTCCCGGTGGACAGAGGCGTATCCCGTCTCAGATTACACTGCCCCGACTACTGCCAAACAGTTAGTTCGAGAATTCTTCCCACGGTATGGTTTGCCCCGTGTCGTGTACTCAGATAATGGCCAACCGTTCTCATCCGAGCTAATGAAACATGTTTCACTTTTGTTAGGCTATCAATGGAAATTCCACTGTGTCCGACATCCCGAGGCAGCCGGTCTCGTGGAGCGGCATAATCAAACTTTGAAAATTAGACTGTCCAAAGTATGTAGAGAAAAAGGTGTCGACTGGATAGTAGCTTTACCAGTTGCGCTCTTTTCCATGAGAATGGTAGCACACTCTCGAACAGGGCTATCCCCGTATGAGGTGATCTTCGGTAGACCACCAAATATGTGGGGGACGCCTATACCCCGTAAAATAACTGATGTTGATTGTAATATGCTGACAGATTACCTGGCTTCCTTGATGTCTGCACTACAATCTTGTCGTTCACAGGTAGCTGCAGCTTTTCCCGATAACACTGAGGTGAAGCCCCATGACGTGGTTCCGGGAGATCTGGTACTGATAAGGAACTTCGACAGAAGGAACCCGCTGGAGCCTCGCTGGCAGTCGCCTAAACTCGTCTTATTGACCACAAGGACAGCTGTGAAGATTGAGGGACGTAAAGGGTGGTTGCACTCGAGCCATATCAAAAAATTTCATGGACTATCATCCGACTTGAATCATCAGCCCTGCATTCCCTCACAGACGGACTCAAAACTCCCCCTGGTTGACAAGACAGAAAAGGGAAACTATAAACTGAAACTAAGGTCTAGCAAGTCAGACAATTTGATTGTTTAAGTCCTCTCCAAGGTGAATCGGCTGAATTTGTCTCTGACATGTATCCTCTAGACCGAAATAGAGAGAGAAATAGACAGAAACAGCTCAAAAAATGTGCGTACTATAAATCACTTCGTAGTCACTGCATAGTGACGTTGTTAATTATGTTTTTTCTAAGTCTTCTGATTATCATTGCCAGTATATTATTACACATGTATTACCCTATTTCCAAGCGTGCTTTCAATGTTACTGCCGAACATTCTTTTAGCGAATTACCCCCGCATGAGTTGTCCTATAGATTTGCGCTGCGCAACAACACATTCATTAGTATGTTACATCATTCTCATCAGACCAGCAATGCTACAAATTGTTGGATATGTGGCCGACTCCCTCCCTATCAGAAATACAAGAGAGTTCTGCCTCTCTTTCCGTATCCATTCACCCACAATGGCTCCTGTGGAGCATGGTTTAGTTTGATTAATTCCCTAGATTCAAATTCAGTAGTTTATCAAGACAACTGGGTTTGGGGAAACCTGAACCTAGTTTTACTTAAAGTCTGCTACCCTAACAAGGAGGGACTTCCCAAAAGAACAGGAACTGATCTAGAAAATGAAGTATATGGATTAGGTAACTTTACACTTAATCTCATGATCCTGAATGTTGAATCTGAAGCTACACCAATCTTGCCCGCTATGTCAGTATTTCCAGTTAGAGGCGAATTATGTGTAAGAAAGAATGGTTCAATTCACATGGGCCATAGTAAATGTACCACTGTAATAGAATTCAGTGATAAAGGCAAATCTACGTTTAGAGCTTCTCGTCATTCCTACTTCATCTGTGGTCACACCGCATACATACGCCTACCCCTAGATTGGGATGGTACCTGTTACATTGCATTCCTTCTGCCACCTGTTTTCCTAGCCCCGCCCGATTACCATAGGAATACCCATTTAGTACACAATAGACAGCAGAGAGATCTCCCACTTGTCGACTACACCGAAACAGCATGGGAGCAATACACAGATTTCAATAAAGGTTTCTTTCCCTACATAGGTACAGTCACTAATAGTAAGTTGATACGTAGATTAACTAGAACCCTTGAAGCAGTAGTGAATGAAACTACTTCCGCCTTAGGCAACTTAACAGAGGAGCAGTCTGCGATGCGGATTGTTGTTCTTCAAAATCGTCTTGTCCTTGACGTCATCCTGGCCGATAGGGGCGGAGCTTGTAGGGTCATCGGATCAAGTTGCTGTGTTTTCATACCAGAAAACGCGCCGTCAGTATATAAAGCCATAACTCGACTTCATAAGATCGTAAGCCAGATACACCAGAATCCAGGCACCTGGACTTGGTCCGGTTGGTTCTGGAGCATGTTGTCAGCCTGGGGATGGAGGATCCTATCCTTCCTAGGTATTGGCTTTCTCATTTTATTCAGTTGCTGCTTGTGTCTACAATGTGGGCCAGCGATTTGTGGTCTGTGTGCCACATCGTGTATCCCGCCTTCGAATTTTCATTCAAGATCCCGGAAGAAGAAAGAAGAACAAATGATGCTATATGAACAGATTGATGAATTGATGAAGATGGATATTTCATAAGGGTCCGTAGGGGACAAGGAGGGAACGAGGAAATATGAATTTTTATGGTTAATTGTGTCCCCTATCTTAGACCCCAACGGCTCCATGTACATGTTACAAGTACATGTATGTTCCCTCCAGTTCCAGCTATGAAGACGCAAATATATGTGCGTCCAACGTCAACATGTCCTCTTTCAGATCCACCATGAATGGGTCGAATATTCCATTCCTAAGTATGATTGGCCACCGACTTTATATGGTTCACTTTTCACATTTTTCAGTTCAGGCGAGTAGGCCCTGAATTCTGCCATCAAGCCTTTTTCTGCTTCTGCCTCTGAAATGCTTCAGCTTGGACCTGCATCTGTATCCATGAACTTTGTCCTACTCCCTGCGCGGCTAACGGTGCCTGACGCGGCCTGTTGCCTGCCAAACACTGTATTCAGCCTTCAAGTTATCTGCTCCGCTCCTCATCCAATGCATTCCTGTCTAGTAGTTTAGGTAAACATCCTTCCAGCTACCGAGCAAAGAGCTTGGCCTCGCTGTCTTTATGCAAGTAATTCATAGCCCCTGTTACCATGGAAGATTCCTGCCCCCTCGCATCTCATGTAGACACATAGACGCTTGTACATGCACTAACAGTCAGTATAGAATAGATTCCGTCCGAGAAACCTTTCCTTTTGGATAACACAGTTCCTTAAACAAAGATATTAGATACGATTTGGGATTAGGTTGACCTGACCCCCCAGACTTTTGTCTCCACATGTAGAGCTAAATGTCAATTCCCCTTCACCCTCTAGTTGCACGTCAATTACACGTCATACGGCTGCGCGCGCATCTCTGCCAAATATTTCTGCTGACACTGCAGGATTCTCTTATGGATCCACCCACTTGTGACATCATTTTAAATGACGTTTCTAGTATACGCCTGTTATTACGCCCATTTTCATTACGTATGTGTATTCTTATCTGTATTATCAGCTGTTACGCCTCCTGCATCTGTCTTAATGCAATGTTTTTCATATATATATTGTTACTTGTCAATAATGTATTGCCTATCCCTTCCTGAACCTACGTGGTGATGGAATAAGATTGCCTAGTTCGAACTATGATTCCTTTGTAAGGAATAAAGCCCTTTTCAGAACCTCTAATACCACGGATTCTGCCTCTTATTTTGACTGAGTTATTCTTACTAGACTTTACCGCATAAAAATAGTACAGGTAATTTAAATATTTACCACATAAATTGGCACCCAGGCACCCAAGTTGCCCAACTGAATAGTACTGTAAGACAGTAGTATATCGGGCGAGAAGCAGACAATTACCAGAATCAATAAATAACAAAAAGAGTAAAGACTGCCTTATTAGTAGAGGTCTGCTGTTTGCAATGTAACACAATAACTCCAATACAACAACAAAATACCCCACTACACTTACACAAATTGTGCTCTTATTAATGCTCTTATTAACCACCCGACTCTTGAAACTCGTGGTGTTGCAAACCTTCTCCGCCAACTACAACTTATACCATCTATCACCCCTACTCCCGCTTCATCCATGTATCCACCTATACCAGGCCACACACAGTTTTCATAACTTTCAATCTCTTGCCCCTGCACCTTCTAAGGTGTCTTATTTGTTTGCTCCCCTCACGCCTGCTGGGCTGGTTAGACCTTCACAATGGTTAGACAACCAGGAAACCCCGATTGAGTGTTTTCCTGCCCCACCACAACATAAAATCACCCACCATCACTGATCCTTCGAGCACCACAGGTTCTTCCCCTAGATGCTTACCACCTTTTCTCTTAAATTCAGCAGATACACTTATTTGCCATGAAAGACAAATGCACACTATCCTAAGAGAATTCCTCTACCATAATGTTGCTGTGTGCAAGTACTCTCTGAGACCATGCATTTCCTCAAAAGACCAACTTCTCCTCTGTTTAATTTCTTTCTCACTCTGCCTAAGGCCGCATACTTACTGGTCCCTTTCCACACTCTTCTCAGCCAGACCACCACCAGTGTGTTTCATTTGTAACAAATTACCTTCATCATTTTAGCAGTGCCAGTTAGACAATTGCACTGTCTAAATTGTAATCACTGAAGTGTATAACTATGACTCTAAGCTAACCTCTTCCCAAAAACATATCCACCAAGGACAGTGATTGATCTTATTGCACATAGCCATGTTCCCGGTAGGAAATTGTCTTCCGGCTGATATGTGCTCCCGAGCGAACTTCTAAGAAGTTAGGGAGGAAAGGGTAGGTAGCAGAGCGAGAGAGACAGAGGTAAAGAGGGGTGAGCCGTGAGGTCAGATACCAAGAGAGAGAGATGACGGAGCAAGAGATGGGTTAGGAGAGAAGGAAAGAAAGTCAGGGTGTTGAAGGAGGGATAGCAGGTAGAGCGAACGTAAAGACAATCAGAGTTAGAAGTAGACAGGGGGGGTGCGGGTAAGAGAGAAAAACAGAAGCGAGTAAGAGAAAGAATACTGATGGCTGCTATTATGCTCACAAACGGGGCGTTACACATCTGTGATAGTTTAACAACTTTGAGTGATGTTTGTAATTTTTAGGACTGACAACAGGATTGTGGTGAAAATGCACTCTAATTTGCTGCATATAAAAAATATTTCTCTAGTGTGGCCTGCAACAAAACTCTAGTCCAAATTATCTATAATACATTAGGCCTTGGTGTCCTACTCCCGAATGTCATTACATTGAAGTTTGTTTTTCCAATGTGTAAGTTTGATGTGTTAAATAAGTCTGCACAGGTGCTCATGCCCGAACATAGATGTAAAGTTATCCCTCACTACACCTAGTAGTAGCTACAACACACAGCTGTTACAGGAAGCTCAACAAAGAATCCCTGCCAGCACAGCATCTCTGGGAAAGGCTCGGGAATCGGGATAGCTGGCAGTGGTTTCACTCTTCTTACCATTAAACTACACAGGCCTGCCCTACATGCTGCCTGAAAAGTGCCCTTGAGGCCTTGCTTAACCCAAGGCACAGGTCTGCTTTTGCTATCTGGGTAAGTGAGTTTTCCCCATTTCGAGGGAGGCCGGCTCACCTCGCCAGGCCATTCCTGAGATTGCCTGAAGGTAAAGTGCCAGCCATTCCGAATGTGACGGCAGGAGTAGGGTCCCTATTAGCAGTGCCAGTTGAAGATGTAGGTGGAGCAAATAGAGTAAGTGGGTGGAGCCAGCGGAGGGAGTGGGTGGAGCCAGAGAAAAGTAGGTGTGGCCTCCGACAAACATTTTAGCACCTGCACTTCATATTTTACAAATTAAGCACTGGGTAAAGGCATTACAATACTATCTAGGACGAAGGACGGCTGACCATTATTCACACAATGAGGTTCTGCTGGAGATGACTGACATTATTTTGCCCAATAACTTTTTCCTCCATGATTCTGAATGGTTCCACCAAATTCAGGGAACAGCTATGGGCTCCAGAATTAAATGACGAAAGTGCAGCTGCACAATTTAATGTCTGAAATAAGAACATTGCAGCCTGCAGCAATAAATCTAAAGAAAGTACAGGGAAGTGAATAAAGTTCGAGTTGAAACCTGAACACATAAAAAATAGATGGGAAAATAAATATTGTCTCCCTTCACTTATTCAAAGCCGATTAGAATAATGAGTAGCGAAACAGATCATGGCAAAACGTGTGTATGTCTTTGATTAACGGACACAAAACAATAGGAGGAATTAGATGAAGAAATTGTGCATGAAATTGGGTCAATATTACCTTTGAAATTATATGTTAATAAGATATATGGCTTGAGGACTACAAGGATCAGAAGTCCAGGCGAATAGATGAGTGACATCACTAATCACATGATTGGCATCAATTGTTTTTATTGGGTGATTCAAATGCACAATATTAACCGTGATCAAGTTATCTGTTGATAGCGAAACGCGTTGGTATATCCTCGAGACTGGATGCTATTGAACAAATAAAGGAAATTGGGATAAACAAAGAAATCTGTGAGTGCGTACTATTTGGTTTCCTGAGAAGGAAACTGTTGGTGAAAAAATATATATCTATATATACATTTGAATGTGGTTCATTTGGCATTTGGGAAAGCCTTTCTGTTAGAGATCAATGTCTAAATAAAACCCCAAGCCTTATTCTAAAAAAAGAGTCTGTGCATTTTGTAAACTGAAACCTTTTTCTAGGTTTTGTTGTGTTTTATGTTTTGCTCCGCCGTGTTTGAGCCACCATGTGGAAGATTCTGTATTATCTGAAAGGACGAGCAAGACAGCGTACCACCAGACAAAGGCACATGTAGGACTAAAAGCTTTACAACGTTTATGATGCCTCAAGGGTGCTACCGGTATGTGCGCATGCCTTTCCGCTTAGCTTTGGCAGCTGCTGTTTTTCAAAAACTCATTTATAAAGGGGCAGATTTACAAAAAAGTGACACAGCTTTAAAGATGCGTCACTTTCCCTGCGCCACCCTGAGAAACCCTTGCACCACTATGGATGCGCCGTATTCACAATACAGCATACCATGGCGCAAGGATAGACAGATGCGTCAGAAATAGTGATGCATCTGTTGGCGCAAAAGTCATGCATTGCTGGAGTCGTCTTGCAAGCACGACGCAACTCCAGCAATGCAGGAGGAGGCCTATCCTCATTGTGCACTGTCACCCCTTATGCCTGCATCAAGCAGGCGTAAGAATTTGACGCAGTGGCTTCCTAGAAGTGGCGCAGTGAAATCTTGTAGATTTCACTGCGTCACTTCCATGAGGCTTTTTTGCGTTGGAACGCCCACTCTGCATACCATATACCTGACGCAGGTATAATGTGACGCAGGGCTTTACAACGTGATGCATCTCCCTAGATTCCTCACGTTGTAAATGGGCCGCATTTTTACGCTGCCACTGTGCCACAAAAAGTGTTTAAGGATGATCCAGGAATGATCCTCTTCGAAGACAATATTTTGGTCATGGGAAAATCTAAATTTGAACATGATGTTAGAATGAAAAATGCTCTTGATAAGTTAAAGAGTCATGGGTTTACAGCTGAGATTTCGAAGTGCAAATTTGGTGGGCAGACTTTAGATTACTTGGGACATGAGATTTTATCAGAATGTAGAAAACCAAAGAAAAACCTATTAAGTGCAATAAAGAATGACCTGGCACCACAGAATAAGGATGAATTGAGGTCAGTCTATGGCTAGCAAGGATGTCAGTTAGACTTCTAAATTTAGGTATACTCTGCATTATTTGCCGGGTGTGAGTAGACTGCCCTTAACGTTGGAAAGAGATCATAAAGTTCATGAGGAGTTCATTGTAGCTTGGGCAGCAGAAGATATGAGGAATACTGGCATCAGAAGCAAAGAGTGGAAGAATGCCTATGTGGAAGATGAAGTGTTAGAGAGCATCCAAATGTACATTGTTCAAGGTTGGCCTGAAAAAAAATGTTAAGTATGGATAATGAAGTATAAATGTTTTTGAGAAGTACGTGAAGAATTGTCAGTGGTGGATGACAATGTGTTGAGAGGAGATAAAGTTGTGCCACCTAAGGGTTTGAGCTAGAGCTTAGTGAAATTGTGTCATGATGAACATTTAGGAATAGTGAAGAGCAAGAGAAGAATTAAAGAAAGTTATTGATGGCCCGAGTTGGATGCAAAGGTAGAAAGAAGTTAGGAATTGCAATCTGTGTATGAATGCAGATAACTCACAGACCTTGTCAAACCACCACTTTTATCTCTATCCTGTGCCACAATGATGTGGGAAACTGTAGGGGTTTTATATCATGGGACCCATTTGCGAGCAACAAGAACAAGCATTTGCAATGCAATAGGTCTCGCATTTGCAATAGTTTCAGCTATTGGCATTGTAAATGACAATGTCTTTTATTTATTTATTTTTAAAACCAATAAATAAAAGTCATTGTTATTTACAATGCCAATAGCTTAAACTCTCGCAAATGCGAGACCTATTTCATTGCAAATGCTTGTTGTGATTCTCCTGAAGTAATGGAGGTTGGAGAAATGCAGTGATTGGCCAGTATTTTTCCCTCAGCCCCATGTACTCATGAAGTTTTCTCGTCACTTCCCTTTTCCTGATTTTGTTAATGTAAGAAAGGTTGCAAATAGACAGTATTTGGTCAGTATTTTCAGATGAGCAGTTTTTTTTCAGGTGGTGGTTGATAATGGTGTTTTTTAGAGGACCAGGAACCATTTCAGAAATTTCTCAAGATGACCATAATGTGCTATACAGATGTGCTCAACTCAGCTTAACTCAAAGTACAAGAGTGTCAGTTAGGAGAAGGTGTGATAACAATATGGAAGGATGATAGCGGCTTGAGAGGGCAGTTTAATGACCTTTTTGGGAGCTCCGTACCATTAGGACACTTTTAGGAATTTGTGTCAGGGATGTGCCTGTTCCTGCAAGGAGAACGAGGCTCTGGGCTCAGACGATAATCCACCAGTCAATCTGCATGGTCTTCTGGAGAGGAGTCTAGGGGTAAGGAAAGGCGAAAGAGATAGAAAATGTAATGTAGGCAGGCTCCTGTGCATCCGTTGACTGTGAAAAGAACGTGGCTGTGTCAGGCTTGCAAACAGTGGGGGTGCTTTGTCAGTTGAACCCTGCCTTGGTGTTCCGCACATGAAATTAGACTACCCAACCAATTTGGCACATCTGGAAATGGATTAGTCCACACTATATCTGAAAAGCAATCGATTACTGAAGCTGGTGGAGGCAGCTAACTTATCGCACTATCTGTTGAGACAAGAGTCTTTTGCGGTAGCGGTCTTCAGAGAGACACAGGTAAGCTAGTTCGGGTAGATGCTTGCTATTGCTAATTAGAATGCAGAGCAGAGTGCTAATGGCGCGGGGGAGGGGCAGCACTGGTTCCCATTTCTCTCTTCTGCTCATCCGTAAAATCTGAAAAAGATCAGGAAATTGCAGCGAATAATAAATCTTAATGAGCGAACAGTGTAATGCTGAGGCAGACAAACAGTATTGACAAAAGAATACCGTATCGTAATAACTCCAATTTGCAATGCTTTGAAGAGAGGAAAGCCGCAATACGTGGTCACCATTAGAACAAGCCGGAAGTCAGACGCCCTTGCCCGGGACGTGGGCGGGGCCTGCTCTGGCAAAAACAGAAACCGGCGTGCCGTGCTAACGCCGGGCTCCCATGTTGAAGGGAGAGCCCCGCGGTTGCGGCTGGAGTGAAGAGAAGCCCCGGGTCCCAGGAGGGGGCCCGGGTGAAGAATGCGGCGGCCGAGGATGACCACAGCAGCGCGGGGCTCCCAGGAGTGCAGGGAAGCACAGCAACAGAAGTGCTGCAGCCGTGAGGAGGAGCCCCCCCCCAGAAGAGCAGCCCGGTGAGTAAAGAAGGGCTGGGGGGGCTCCGTGTGGGCTATTGTTGCTCAGAATTACACTTTACGCCAACAATAGCCCACACGGAGCCTCCAACGGGGCTGGCATGTTATCGGAAGCGGGACAGGGGATGTGCACATTGCGTGTGTTCACGTGTGTGTTCACGTGCGCGTACACCGGCTCAAATCCGCCAAAAGCCTTGCGCGTGCCCATCTCCTGTCCCACTTCAGAGGCAAGTCAGCAACAATAGATCTCGCTGCGGACAGCAGCGCTTCGTGCTGCGTTCGCAGGCGAGACCTAAAAATGTTTTGTTTTAGAAGCACTATGTTATTTCTCTAAATGGCTAGAAGTGAGATTTGTGGAAAAGGCTAACACGGAAAGTATTGTTTCATTTATGGATGAAATGTTGCAATGGTGAGGTCTACCAAAAAAAGTCATAACCGACAATGAATCACAGTTTAAAAGTATGGTGTTGTAACAGTTTTTAGAAGGAATTGTATTGAATACAATGTAACTTCTGTGTATCATCCAAGTGATAATGGTGAAGTCGAGTGTTTTAACAGAGTTATTAAGGATTCCCTACAGTTAGCCAAACAAAAGAACCTCAACTGGACACTCGGGATCATGAAAATGCTGTGGATGTTTCGCACTACACCTACTGTTACTGGTTTTAGTCCGTTAACTATTATGAGATAAAGTGTTCCCTTCACGAAAGACAATCAGGGATGGTTGCTTAATTCTAGACTTAGTCATTGGTTGCCTACAGAGGTGAAAAAATACATTATGGTATACCAGGAAAAATATAAGAAGGTCAAGAATGAGAAGGTGCGAAAAAAGGACACGGGTTTGGTGAAAGGGGACATGGTGTGTATTAAACTGCCATTTAAAGCGATAAAAGGTAAGAGTAGACGTTCCTGTCCTTTTGAGATGTTGGAAATCTTTAATAATTCAGTAAAATTGAGTGATGGAAGAGTATAGCATATGAGGCGCTTTGGGAAAGGTAGGAATGGTATGGAAAAGGGACTTGGGGGCATATCAACAAGGGCCTTATCTCTGCTTTTTTGGCTTTAAAAGCCAAAAAAGCGGAGGTAAAACTATCGCCCTATTTCCAAGTGAGTGCTAACATGCATTAGCGCATGTTAGCACCCATTTTCCCGACGCCTTTCTTTGCATCGCTAATGAGATGCAAAGTGGGCGTCACTGGGCAGTGCTGTTTGTAAATTATCGCTGATGTGCACATCGTGATATTTACAAGGAGGCCCACGCATTTTAGCAGCCGTTAGTTTTGGGCGAAAACCGCGGTTTTCGCCAAAAACTAACGTCTGCTAAAATGCAGACTTACCTATACTTTACAGTGGGGTGGATTATGCTGGTACGACCACAGGGTCGTATCAGCAAGGTTATCGCCGTTTTCCATGGAACATCGCTGGAAAACCAGCGATGTTCCATGGAAAACACCGCTATCGCTGGAATAATTATCACCATTGCGCAATGCGTTGTTAATACAGTGCTCGCATGGCGATAATTTCCAGCGATAAAAAACTCTCACGCTAAGCGCGGCCAGCGATAATTGTCGCTGCCGCCTGATAATATGCCCCTTGATCATTCGAAATCAAACAATTTTGATTGGTTAGATGATCATCTTCAGAAGGAGAGAATTCCTCCCAGGGAGATAGATACTTTGGAGGAAAATGGTTATAATCATTGGAGGGAACAATATGATGGTGAAATGCCTAATTTCCATCGCTTGAGTGAGCATTCCAGATGTGCAAAGTCTAACACGAATAATGACTAAACTACTTTTCAAGAACCTTGCAGTAGCAAATATGGAAGGAAGATAAGACAGCCAGGTTATTTAAAAGAGTACACCATATAAAAACTTGATTCATTAGGAATCCTATTCTGTTTTGGGTAAAAATGTCTGTGCATTGGTTACACTTTTTATTACGTGTTTATGTGACACTTTGTTTTTGCTCATCCTTTTTAAATATTTTATTATAAGAAACGGAGATGTGTTGTGATGATGCTTAGTAGACAGGAATTTGGGTCTGTCATAGAATGTAAATATGTCAGTGGTGTTGTCGGGTTGTACGGAATGCTAAGGATGACAGCTGTAACCACCTGTCATGAGAAGCCGTCGTGCTGGCCTCCTTATGAAGATAACTTACAATAAAGAAGTTTACACAGGATCTACGTGTGCGACTCCACTTAGCAGGATCCGATGAAGGCCCTGGGTGCAGCTGGAATCAGGTGAACAGTTCACCAAATATTGTGACTTTCAGTGGAAATAGTCTTAGGCAGTCAAAAAATGGAGGAAACTATTTATAAGTCAAAGAAGCTTTTTATATGCACACTCGCCGCTTAGTGCTCCGAAATTATGTAACCTCATTGAGAAGAGTACCGTGAATTGAAATCAAGCAAGGAGCATGTCGAGCGACCATGATGTGGGTGGAGCTGTGACCTGAATCACTTGGATATAGACACTAAACCACTGACAGCTCAGACGGCCATCTTAGTAAAGGTGTGCTGCCTGACTGGGCTTATTACACAGAACGAATGTGACGTAAAGCCACTTTGGCAAACACTGGTTAAAAATAAAAAAAATCTTTTACATTGTCTCCCTTGGATGCAATGGTAATGCCTACGCTGAGATCAAAATGAAAGAGTTCCCTTCACAAACGACAATCAGGGATGGTTGCTTAATTCTAGATTTAGTCATTGGTTGCCTACAGAGGTAGTGCAAAAATCCCACTGTAATGCCCTATCCAATGAGCAGCCACATTTAGGTAATGCTGAACTACATCTTGGTCAGAGTGCGCACGGTTGTGATTGAACCTACTGAAACCAATATCAGAAACTGCCATATTGGTCTGATATTTCATGATCAGTCTTCAAAAATATATTATGTTGGAAAAATGTAATATCTAGCCTGTAATTGGTTGACAGATTAAATGAATTCTTGTTTAATGTGTTTCCATGTGTGGTCTTTGGAAGTGGCACCATACTTAAAAAAAGATGATTTAGCTACATGTTGCTGGTGAAATGACATGAAGATGCTAATGTTTAGTAATAGTAATGTTGGTGTTTATTTTACATCGGGCTTTGCTCCGTGGAGGGTCTCTGCTGTTTTCCTGCTCCTTTCCGCGGCTGGGCTTTGCTCCGCCCATCACCTGGCTATGACGACTGGGGAAACTGACGGGCCGGGCTTGGCTTCGCTTCGCCAGGTCATTGAACTACAGGCCCCAAGATCCCTCGGGGCAGGACGCCCTGAACACTACGCGCCAGGCGACGCACAAAGCCTCGTCTGGGGCAGACCCCCTTGCTGTTGGTGTTTATTTTACATCGGGCTTTGCTCCTTGGAGGGTCTCTGCTTTTTTCCTGCTCTTTTCTGCGGCTGGGCTTTGCTCCGCCCATCACCTTGCTGCGACGACTGGGGAAACTGACAGGCCGGGCTTGGCTTCGCTTCGCCAGGTCTTTGAACTACAGGCCCCAAGATCCCTCGGGACAGGACGCCCTGAACACTACGCGCCAGGCGGCGCATAAAGCCTCGTCTGGGGCAGACCCCCTTGCCGTTGGTGTTTATTTTACATCGGGCTTTGCTCCGTGGAGGGTCTCTGCTGTTTTCCTGCTCCTTTCCGCGGCTGGGCTTTGCTCCGCCCATCACCTGGCTACGACGACTGGGGAAACTGACGGGCCGGGCTTGGCTTCGCTTTGCCAGGTCTTTGAACTACAGGCCCCAAGATCCCTCGGGGCAGGACGCCCTGAACACTATGCGCCAGGCGGCGCATAAAGCCTCGTCTGGGGCAGACCCCCTTGCTGTTGGTGTTTATTTTACATCGGGCTTTGCTCCGTGGAGGGTCTCTGCTGTTTTCCTGCTCCTTTCCGCGGCTGGGCTTTGCTCCGCCCATCACCTGGTTACGACGACTGGGGAAACTGACGGGCCGGGCTTGGCTTGGCTTCGCCAGGTCTTTGAGCTGCAGGCCCCAAGATCCCTCGGGGCAGGACGCCCTGAACACTACGCGCCAGGCTGCGCATAAAGCCTCGTCTGGGTCAGACCCCCTTGCTGTTGGTGTTTATTTTACATCGGGCTTTGCTCCGTGGAGGGTCTCTGCTGTTTTCCTGCTCCTTTCCGCGGCTGGGCTTTGCTCCGCCCATCACCTGGCTATGACGACTGGGGAAACTGACGGGCCGGGCTTGGCTTCGCTTCGCCAGGTCATTGAACTACAGGCCCCAAGATCCCTCGGGGCAGGACGCCCTGAACACTACGCGCCAGGCGACGCACAAAGCCTCGTCTGGGGCAGACCCCCTTGCTGTTGGTGTTTATTTTACATCGGGCTTTGCTCCTTGGAGGGTCTCTGCTGTTTTCCTGCTCCTTTCTGCGGCTGGGCTTTGCTCCACCCATCACCTTGCTGCGACGACTGGGGAAACTGACAGGCCGGGCTTGGCTTCGCTTCGCCAGGTCTTTGAACTACAGGCCCCAAGATCCCTCGGGACAGGACGCCCTGAACACTACGCGCCAGGCGGCGCATAAAGCCTCGTCTGGGTCAGACCCCCTTGCTGTTGGTGTTTATTTTACATCGGGCTTTGCTCCGTAGAGGGTCTCTGCTGTTTTCCTGCTCCTTTCCGCGGCTGGGCTTTGCTCCGCCCATCACCTGGCTATGACGACTGGGGAAACTGACAGGCCAGGCTTGGCTTGGCTTCGCCAGGTCTTTGAACTACAGGCCCCAAGATCCCTCGGGGCAGGACGCCCTGAACACTACGCTCCAGGCTGCGCATAAAGCCTCGTCTGGGGCAGACCCCCTTGCCGTTGGTGTTTATTTTACATCGGGCTTTGCTCCGTGGAGGGTCTCTGCTGTTTTCCTGCTCCTTTCCGCGGCTGGGCTTTGCTCCGCCCATCACCTGGCTACGACGACTGGGGAAACTGATGGGCCGGGCTTGGCTTCGCTTTGCCAGGTCTTTGAACTACAGGCCCCAAGATCCCTCGGGGCAGGACGCCCTGAACACTACGCGCCAGGCGGCGCATAAAGCCTCGTCTGGGGCAGACCCCCTTGCTGTTGGTGTTTATTTTACATCGGGCTTTGCTCCGTGGAGGGTCTCTGCTGTTTTCCTGCTCCTTTCCGCGGCTGGGCTTTGCTCCGCCCATCACCTGGTTACGACGACTGGGGAAACTGACGGGCCGGGCTTGGCTTGGCTTGGCTTCGCCAGGTCTTTGAGCTGCAGGCCCCAAGATCCCTCGGGGCAGGACGCCCTGAACACTACGCGCCAGGCGGCGCATAAAGCTACGCCTGGGCCTTCGTCTCGCGAGGACGGGCGTGGGACGCGCCGGGCTAAGCCCGGTCAAAGGGCGGGCCGTCTGTGGCCGTCAGGGACCGAGGGAGGCCGGGCTGGGCCACCCCCCTAACCTCTAAATGTACAGTAAGACGTTTCATGCTAATGAGTCAATGCTAACCGATTGTAGTTTATTATCTCTTGGCAAGTATATTGGTGTGTATTATACTAAATGGCAGGGAAAGGGAAGCGTACAGGGGTGGGTGGGACAGTAACCGGTACCTTAGACCAGTTTATAACTAGGGCTGTTTCGGTCCTAGAACATGAAATTGCTATAACTGAGCGGCGTCTTTCCACCGAGCCATTGTATGTCAAACGTTCATCTATTGGATCATTAGCAGCAGTAAAATCCCCTATCAGGCCAGTAGGGCATGGTATCAGTGATCCGTTCCCGCATGGGGATGTTGAGGCTAGCCCTATTATTTTACAGGATAGTATGAAGAACATGGAGGCCTTTGGTGAGGCTGCCTCAGAAATCGAGGGTTCTTTAAGATGCGAAGCAGCCTATCCCCAGACAAGGGCTAGTAAAAAAGTAAAAAGATCTACTAACCCGAAGAGGAAAAGAGGAGGGGATACCCAAAGTGGGAGGCAGTCGAAAATACCTAAAATTTTGAACATTATATCCAAAGTGCCTGGTGTTTCACTAGTTGATGATCGTCTGGTTCTGGACGAGGCAAATAAATGTCTTTCTGATCAATCACAATTAAGAGAAATGATCCCCCAGATTGAACAGGTGGTGCGATCATTAATACTCCCCCTCTTAGAAAGGGTAAAACTGGTTATTGAAAGAATTGAACGCCTAGAACAAACGATCTTTAATAACTTTTGCTCATTAAAAAATGTTATAAAATTAGCAACAAAAGACAGAGCAAAATCTAACTCTACGCCTTCTGACACATCCACGATTCCTGCACCTATTTCCACTGTTGATCCTGGTGTTATAACTAAGGTTATTTTAGGAACTGATCCACAAAAGGTTTTAGCTAAAGCCAACCAAATCAATCCAAGGGCAGGCCAAAGAAGAAATGAATCTGGGGGTAACAAGGGAGTGAGAGAAGACGTAAATAGAGAGAACCATGATAAATCCATTAAATCTTCCATGGCACATATTCATCTTCCTCCAGACTCCCTTCCTTATGTTGCCGTACTAACTGGTGTCCCCGAGATAAAAGGTGGCAAATCTGAATCCTATCAAGAACTTGAAAATAAAGTGACATTCTGGTTAAACAAGAACAGACCAATTCCCAGCAACATGAATGGGAAGATCTTATTCGTTAGAAGGGTCAGCTGGGTTGGATCTAGACCAAAAGATGTTTTGGGTGAATCCATTATTGTCAATTTTAAAGATAGGCGCATAGCGCGCTTTATCTGTGATTGTGCATTCCCCGGGGACTGGTCGGGGATTGCGGTGCATGATTTAAGCTATTTTTATAATCTAGCCCCTAAGCCAGATGGAAGAACTAGACAGGACTGCGTAGGGAGAGGAAAAAATTCTGGGCGTATCATTGTCCCCTCTGACTATCACAATGGTTTGTGTAATCTAGATGACCTGGACTGACCGGAGATAGAAGGGCTGAATTTAATAGTTTCTAGGGACGCCACTGCAGATGGAGATGCGCTCATGGGTGGAGCAGATGTAGCCCAATCTGCACAACCCAGGACGTCTAATTTACAAAGGGTCCCAAATTTAAATCTGAACAGGGAGAATCAGAGGCAATATGAAGCAAGCTCTAATATTACCCATCAGGCTAAAAAGTTAGGATCAGGGGTGGGCACATTGATCTCTTGGAACGTTGCTGGCCTGAAGGTAAAAATGGAATCTCCCAAATGGGTCGAATTTATTGGTAATTTCGATGTCTGCCTTTTTCAGGAGACTTGGTCCTGTGAGTCACAGCTCTTGCTGGGATATTTGAATTTTCATGTTCCAGCAACAAAGGGACCCAAAGGGTGCCCTATGGGTGGCCTAACAACTAGTGGGCACGACAAGATTTATTTTCGACGGCTAGTGAGATATCAACGGGGTCTCCTGACATTCAACTAGTCAGGTTATCTCTGGGACCCTTGGGCGATTTGGATATATATAATCTGTATCTTAGGGGGACCAAGGGGACAAGGTCACGGGTCCTGGCTAATTTGGATTCCCTTATAGACCAGCACTTGAGTGAGAGGGGAGTGATCGTCGCGGGGGATTTGAATGTAACTTTTGAACCCCTTCTGGATCCAGACTCTGACTGGGGTCTTGATCCTGAGGAAGATCAGTTTTGGGGTATACCTGGACTTGACCTCGAACCAATTAAAAGGTGGTCAGAGGCTGGGGTCCAGGTCAATGCTCTCTGCTATGAGAGAGGACTGAGGGCATTGAACGGCAGGACGCCGGGTGACAAGACAGGGGCCAATACATTTGATAATGGTCGGTATAAAAGTAGGATTGATTATGTGCTTTGTAGTATGAAGTTATGGCAATTTGTAAAAGATATGGTGGTCGAATTAAGAGTCGAGAGCGATCATAATCCTATATGTGTAACGCACTGGTGGTGGAAGAGTGGTCAAATAGAAGAAGAGGTGACGGAATTTAAGCCACCTGAAGTTGTCCCCTCTAATGACATGCGTAGGCTCAAGTGGCGTGAGGTTAAGACTAACGATAAGGCCACTGCTAATATTGATAATGAGTTAGCCAAAGTTACATTGGAACTCGAAGGTGCTATGGCCATTGAGGCAGGTAGTGTACTAGCCACTGGATTTCATGAAACCTTTTTCGAGGGAATACGTTGGCATTTTCTGAAACCAGTAAGAAAAGGCAAAAAGGCACCATCTAAGCGGTTACGATGGTATGATGGTGATTGTCGGAGAGCCAGAGCTGACTTGGCTGCAGCCCTTTCTAGTGGATATTATGATCGCGTCCGAAAGGCTAGACAAACATGCAAAAAATGTGTAGGGCAGGCTAAAAAGAAATGGGATGAGCTCTATTGGCTAGATTTGAAGGGAGCAAGCAATGCCAGGGATGCAAGATTATTTTGGAATATCATTAAGTGGGATAGATGAGGTCTGCCTGATAGACCCTCAAACCATGTTACTCAAGAGGAATGGTTAAAATATTTTAAACCGCAATGTGCATGTAATTTTAAATCCAATCCCACTTGGGAGACAACTTATGTTTTCTATTCCCAAGGTCCTTTTAGTAGCGAAGATGCCTTAATGGCTTTGGGATCTGTAGCTAGTGGGCGAGCTCCGGGACCAGATGGGGTCCCACCTGATGTCTTTCTCCACAACAAAGTCTGTTGGAGCAAGTATATCACACTATTGGCAAATGCTGTGGCCGAAGGTGCGCCAGTCCCTAAATCATGGGTGGGTGCAGTTATAATTCCAGTGTTTAAGAAGGGAGACAAGGCACTACCAGGTAACTACAGGCCAATTAGCCTGATAGACACAATCCAGAAGGTCATAGGGAGGATGGTCTTGAACCAGATTTTAGAGTGGACTGAAGTCAATAAGATCTTGTCCCCTTTCCAAGCTGGCTTTCGTAAGTTAATTAGTACAGTGGATCAGGTTTTTCGATTTGTTCAACTTCATTGGAAGGTAGTTACCTTGGGAAAAGGCAGTCTCTATGCCGCTTTCGTGGACTTAAGAGCTGCCTTTGATCTTGTGCTTCGGCCACGGTTTTGGGCAGTGTTAGAAAAGTTAGGGCTTCCCGCAGAAACTTTGACCCTGGTAATGAGGCTACATGAGACTAACTTTGCTAAAATACAGTGGGGAGGCCCTGGAGATGTTACTCCTGAGTTCCCGGTAGAGCGTGGTGTGCACCAAGGTTGCACCATGGCCCCCACACTCTTTTCATTATATATTAACGGGATAGTAGAATGTATGCTTAGCGTCAATACAGATGCCCCAAAGTTGGCCGGAGTTATTACTCCGATATTGATGTTTGCGGATGATACGCTTATCGTATCAAAAACACAGAGTGGCCTGCAAAGAGCTCTGCTAGTGCTTGAAGATTTTTGCCTTGGTCATGGTCTGGAGGTGAACGTGGCTAAAATGAAACTCATGGCTTTTAACCCACATCCACGCTATAGAGGGAAAAAGTTTTTTATGAACGGGCAAGCGTTAGAAATGGTTAATAACTTTGTTTATCTAGGTATGCACGTAGCAAAAGACAATAAATGGAGTAAGCATATAGAGATGGCTGCCCTGAAATTCAGACAAATATCGGGAGCCCTAACTAGGGAGCATAAAATATCTTTTACTAAACCAATAAAACCAGTGCTCCAAGTCTATGAGGCCAAGGCCCTAAGTTCTGCGTTGTATGGGGCAGAGCTATGGGGGTTTGACCAGCTGACATCTTTAACTGTAGTTTTTCGTAGCATAACTGGTCTTCCCCAAAGTACCCCTTTGGTACCTTTAAGATACGAACTAGGTAGGAAGGCCATTATGGATATAGCTAAACTGCGTCCGGTTTTATACTGTTGGAGGCTCTGGACCACTCTGGAGCTCTTCCCTTACGCCAAAGTCTAATGGATGTTATAAAATTAGATGTGTTCCATAAGATCGGATGATTGAGAAACCTCCATGAGACCTTGATTGACCTGGGTATGGAGGGGCTGAGGAGTGACCCAGCGGCTGCTCTGTTCCCTTCAAAGAAATCCTTGAAAAAACGAGTTGCATATCACGTATGGAGCAGAGCAAATTCCTCTGGGATGACCGGTTGTTATCTGGAGGTAAAAACTATACCTGCTCTAGAACCGTACTGGGACTTGGTTACCAAACCTGGAGATAGGAAACTTTATTTTCAGTTCAGAGCTGGTTCTTTACCACTTAGGTCTCTCACAGGAAGATGGTCTAGTGCATGCGAGGAAATATGTCCCGCTTGTGGGCTACAAGCAGAATCAACCGCCCATTTCCTCTTTGTTTGCCCTGTATTTTCTACCCCAAGACGAGTCTGGTTGACTCCAATGTGCAAGACTCTAGGCACTAGGAGCAGTGCTGTTGCACTAAGAATCTTACGCACAAGCACTTTACCAATTATCTCTATAGCATTAGCTACATTTTTGGGGTGGGCATGGATCTTAAGGAAAAAAGCCGCCAAGTAAACATCTGAAGTACTCTTATTAAAACATATAAATAATAGGATGTGGGTTTTCTTTTTTAATTGATATTCTTTTACTTTGTAGTAGATGTAGTTGATTCTTAACTATGTAGATTTTATTTCTGTAGTCTTTTCGACTTGTTCAATGCTCTTTTTAAGTATTTATTGATGGATTTTAATAATTGTATTGGGCACCAGATGTAATGACCTGTTCTATGTTTGTGTCTTTTATGATCTTTCAAAATCGAAAAAAGACTTATGATGATGATGATGATGGTAATAGTAATGGGTACTGAAGCACTAAGGAGTGTGATATTGTGGGAGCGTTATGAGGTCAAAGAAGCAAAGCTCCCAAATCTTTTCCTGGATTGACTGGGCCCAACATCAATAGCACCAGCAGTAGGCAACACTCCCCCCGCCCCAATTTCATGCATATTCTACGCATAAATAAAACACACCACACAAATTTTGTTTGGGTAAGAACTGCTGCAGGTTTATTACATACACCGTTATGTAATATGGTGGGTTATCTTATGGGCGATCCAAGGGCAGGCAACCATCTGGGCCACCTGCCCGCCTGATGAGTCAAGCAGCACTGGGGCGAACCCCATCTGTGCTGTCCCTTCGGTGATCCTCTTCGCGGATCACGGTCCCTTATTAATCACGCCCCTTTCAGGGCGGAGCGTAGCAAGGCAAGCCCCCGGTTGTTCAGGCCCACAACCACCCGAAGGACTAACAGGGCGCTTACACGGTTTTCCAGGAACCTCCCATGAGGCTCCTGGGCTCTGGCACCCCCTATGGTGCCGCGCAGAGGTACCCTTCGGTACCCATTTGCTTCCAGATCACCCTGTAACTCCGCTTACAACAAAAAAGAACAACATTACAACATTCTATGCCTCCCTCGCTGCTTCCACGCCGGGTAAGCGGTAGGGTGGGAGACGGCGTGTCCAGGGCGCCAAAGAGGAAGGCCAGTGGGTGGGGGAGGCCTACATACCCCCCCTGTTCCTCGCGCCCCGGAAATGACACGCCCTGCGTGCTGCAGCCCCTGGCTGCCAGAGTAGGGGGACGCCTCCCCGAGGGGTCCCCACACTTGGAAGAAGGGGGGTGGGCTGGTGGCTTGCTAGCACTAGAGGCCCGCCCTCCAAGGGCACCTTGCGGGCAACAGGGCAGCCGCATAGGACCAGCAGTAGGCAACACTCCCCACCCCCCCACAATAGCATACATGTTCAACGCATAAATAAAACACACCACACAATTTTTGTTTGGATAAGAACTGCTGCAGGGTTATTACATACACCGTTATGTAATATGGTGGGTTATCTTACAGGCGATCCAAAGGCAGGCAACCATCTGGGCCACCTGCCCGCCTGATGAGCCAAGCAACACTGGGGCGAACCCCATCTGTGCTGCCCCTTCGGTGATCCTCTTCCCGGATCACGGTCCCTTATTACTCACGCCCCTTTCAGGGCTGAGCGTAGCAAGGAAAGCCCCCGGTTGTTCAGGCCCACAACCGCCCGAAGGACTAATGGGGCGCCGACATGGTTTTCCAGGAACCTCCCATGAGGCTCCTGGGCTCTGGCACCCCCTATGGTGCTACGCAGAGGTACCCTTCGGTACCTATTTGCTTCCAGATCGCCCTGTAACTCCGCCACAGCTCTGGAGGCGGCCACCATCGCCGCCTGAGCGCCCCACCAAAACAGCTATAGTCTTGCCCTCTAACTCTCCTGTCTAGAGCCTCCTGCAAATCTAGATGAAAGAGAACGTTCCTACTGGTTAGCGATGCCCCAGCTATATCCCAATAGCCCTGGACGTTAGCTTGGATCAGCTAGTGTCTGATGAACAAACATGCTTTATGCCTGTGAAGTTGTGCCAAGCACTATTTACCTCACGCAGCAAAGCTCAACTGCGTCACCTGACTCAGCCCCATCCCACTCTGGGCGGGACAGTTTCAGACACCCTGCCACACGATGCCCCACCTATTTGCTGATCACACTGGCAGCCGCCCCTCTAGCACCGTGTGTGACTGGACACATGTGTCTTCCATCCCTGGGACAGCAGCTCACATGTTAGAAGACCGATCCAACCCCTGCTTGCCAACTAGGCTGTACAGGCGAGGGGGATATGCTTAACCCTGGCATGGTCCCTTGCTAAATCCATGTGCATAGGAATGTCCATAACAGGCGTATGAGACAATGAGCACGACTGCCCTGCCGGACCTTGCCCTGCATCCCTTATTCCTTATGGGAATTTCGAACGCTCAGCTCCCTCTGGTGAAGCCCCCTAGGCATACCCACTCAGAGAATCTGTCTGATTCGATACAGGGCACACTGTCTGTAATCCAGTGCCTATTACTTGATGTGGGAGGTGCCACACACTGCCTAGCTTATGGGAACCTAAAAGAGCACCCTATATTCCCCAGGGCGTACCTCTAGATGGGACTGGCTCAACCCAGCTGGGGTGCCAGAGACACCCCTCTTTACTGGTTTATTGCCACTCAGCACCCTTGTGGTGGCAGCTCAGTGTATTTTGTAAAGCGTGCATGCCCTAGGGTCACGGAGCCGCTGACTATCCAGTGTATGTCACCCACTCACTGATAATTGTCTATCTCTAACTGCCCTTACATGGATTGAATGGTTGCTCGATGCTACCCATGGACTGCAGACTAATGCTCCAACCCAGTTTGACACCAGAACTGAGGGGAAACCCAAGTAGTGACCATGCCTTTCGTGGTACATCTACCCCAGCACTTGACTATCCATGTGATCGGAACCTCAGTCCCAAAAGATGCCCCTTCTGTTGTCTGGTTCTAGCCCCCAGAAGTATAACCCGGGCGTGGGGGGGCAGACAAGTCTGTGGAACCAGGGGGAAAGTTATGTGCAAATACCTGCCCTTTTCTCAATTTGGGACGCCAAAAGGTCGATAATACCCAGTCGCCGTTTTGCACTAATGCAGTGTTACCAAACATAACTGTGCCGCAGCACACTGTTAGCTGACAACTATCACCACCAGCCTGCTGCCCAGGTAGAAGCACGGGTGAATATGTCTTAACAGAAGCTACCCGATACCGACCCTCGGCTGCAGGGGGACGCATGCACTGTGTACATGGTACCTAATTCTGTATGGTGCCCGCAGGTGTTCCCCCATAGGGCCCTCGTAGTCAATAGCACAATGCCGTTGCAGTACTTAATGGTGCCTCTTTTTGCAATGAAGTTTCCTGAGTACGTATAACATTAGACTTTCCCACCCTTGGGCTGGTAACCGGTGGGAAAGGCAGACTATATTTTGTGGCTTCTGACATTGCCTCCGGATATATACTACAAAACCACAGTACCTACAACACACCCATACCCTGGGCTTTACCAATGCTTGTTAGTTGTATAAGCTAACTGAAGCCACAATTCTGGCTTCCTGGCGTAGCCTATTGAAAATGCTTCCATACTGAACTGGTGGGACTGTCACCCTAACGAGCTGAACATTGCTTAAATGTCTCCCTTCGTTGGATAGCAAGCTCTACCGCAACTGGGACCATTGCACTAATCAACTTCCGCAACAGCCTGACAGGTCACCTGCACGTGACCCAGGTGCCGACAGCGGAAAGCGGGGGCCCTTTGGAAATGGAATACGGCGCACAATCCCCGCGTTGGAAACAAAATTGACCTTGCTGAACTGCGAACGGAGCCCATGCGGAGAAAAAGTAACTATCCTTTACAAAACAGAGCCTGTTCGTAACTTTTGTCCATATTGGGACACTGGATGAACTATGAGTGACATTTAAAGGACTATAACTGACACTTTCTTGCGAGCAAAATAAACAATGTTGATGAGGGAGACATATTGATATCAGTACTAAACCCCATTAGACCAACGAGAAACTTTGAGACCACCAAGGTTTAAGGCGCCTTAGTGTGCCTTACCGGGCTGAGGGGCGCCTTGAGCGTACACATGTTACATAACCCTTGGTGGCACAGCGACCTTGTCGGGCGAGCGGTGAAGTCTTCACTCAATGCAATAAAACCAAACCGATTGCTCCAGGGCACGGCCCCCACAGCGCCCCCCAGACGACCTGGGACCAGCCGAAGGTTGTACCGTGCTCTTGGGGGGTTAAATCTCAGCACTTAATCCACCACGCGCGTGAGAAATGACACAAGTTAGCATCGTGCAAACTTGCAATCTTGCAAAACATATACGTAATATGTAACGGGTATTGCGCTAAGTGCTCCCCAACAGTGCAGTAAGATAACATGAGTCACAATTCCGCCTTCGCTGTGTAGCATATTGAACATGCCTCCATTCAGAACTGGTGGGACTGTCACCTTAACGTCTTGAACATTGCATGGATTGTCTCCCTACGCTGAGTAGTAAGCTTAACCCCTTGAGTGCCCGCCCCTTTCCCCGCCCTGTGCCGGCCGTTGCATTAGCGGGCGGGGTTTATGACAAGCTGGTCTCGTCATGGGCACAGCGCAACCGCGGCCCATGACGAGACCAGCTCGTCATGGGCACTCAAGAGGTTAACCGCAATTGGGATCATTCCACTAATCAACTTCCGCAACCCAGACAGATCACCTGCATGTAAGCCAGGTATCGAAAGCGGGATCCCTTTGGAAACGGAATAGTGGCACACAATCCCTGCGTTGGAGACAAAATTGACCTCGTTGTACTGCAAAAGAGGCACATGCGGAGACAAACTAACTATCCATAGCAAAACAGAGCCTGTCCGTAACTTTTGCCTATGTAGGGGCAAAAGATTAAACATGCTATTATCACTGACCAAGTCTGTGATGTCATCTTCGCTACCTCTGTCATATTTCTCATAATTCGCCATATATGAATGACACCGCACTCTCATCCTGTGCTTTGTGTGATCTTGGCCCACTTTGGTGTGAGCAGAGCCCCGTGAAGTGTACTTGGGTTCTAGGCCGATAATGCACAAGTATTAGGTGAGAAAGATGAAACCATGCATGCCGAGCCCCGGCCAGAACCGACAACCATTTTACCCTTTGTCATCAATAGCACATTCATCAACAAGACATTGCGAAGGGCCACATGCTTAACTCCTGGTGGCCAAAGGACCTTGCTGGTCAAGCGGCGAAACCTTCGCGCAATGCAATAATACGAAACAGACTTCTCACAGTGCTCGCCACCCAGGCGCCAAGCAGGACACCGAGGTTTACACCGAACATCCCAACTCCAAAGAAAAGGCACCACAAACCCAAATCTCCTGCGTGAGTCACTCACCGAGGCACCGCGGCACCCCCTGTAGAACAGGTAAAATGTGTGTAAAACCAGCCAAAGCCAGACAAAACCATTAGAAGCAGTATCTGAGGCATTGTAGAGACGTATCAGATACTAGACAACAGAATGCCAAGCGACTGAAGAGGCATATCAACTGTAACAGCTCCAAGTGGTGCAAAGGCTCTTGCTATAAGAGGGAACCTCAAATAAGTTACTTTCTTTACCTGCCTTCGCATAATCTTCAGTCATGTGACCATGGCTTGGCTCAATATCATCGACAGAATGCCAAGTGACTTGGAATAGAGGTCTCAAGCCTTATTGTCAATTACTTACACTGTCAGTAACCTTCCTAACAGTGGGCATGTAAGAACTGCACTGTCTCACTTAAAGCCGCTCCAGGCAGGTGCCCCCAATAATTAGGCCCAGGGCAGCTGGTAGTACTACAGCATATGCTGTAGAATATTAGTAAATGCACTCCTGACCTCAAGCCTTCAAGGTGCTGTGTTCCTACAGCGTCAGAGCCCCCCACACGTGCAGGGGAAGGCTGCGCCTTGCCCGGTATTTAGCCGCTATATCATTGCATCCCTATCTTTACTACCAAGGAGCACTGCATCTGCAGCATCCCCATCTGTTGGCTTAGTCAATGCCTATTAGTCGCATACGATAAATAAGCCCCAATTATAGCTTTGTTGCATAGCCAACCCAGTGCTAGCGGCCCCTACCCATAGCTGCCAAGATTTCAGATTGCTATGTGTGACATTTTCATCATCCGAGTGCAACTATGAGTGACATTTAAAAGAAAATGAAATTACCTTTATTGCTAGCAAAATCAAACTCTGAAGGTGAGGGAGACATACCGATATCCGTAATTACACCGCACAATGCTCCAGCCGAGCCGCAAAACCCAGTAACATCACCCACTAAAGCTTGACACTTGGGCAAGAGTGGCGATTCAGTTTATTCCAGGCCCCCAAGGCTATAGGAATGGCCTGGGCAGCCCAACAGAATATAGTGTATATTCAATAAATCACCGCCTGCTGTTGTGGTCATCTCTAAATCGGCAAACAACGCTGACTGGTGGCATGCTGTCACAAGCGCTGGTGTTGATAATTAAGTAAAAGTGCCACGCACCAGGGACCACCCTGTCCAATCTAGCACAGGTAAACTGTCACTTAGTCAAGCGTGCAGGCCACAGTAAAGTGCCCAGTCGTAAGTTTCCATACGAGACAGGCAGTAAAACCGGGGGTAACGTAGGCCTACGCGAAGGGGGAAGGTAACTATATCGCCTACAACCCTTCCAGAGGATACCCATTAAACAATGCTCGCATCTGCCTCAACAAAAGTAGCATATAGCATGTAAAGAACCCTACAGGCTACAGTAACTCGATGCCACGGTGCCCGTTTTCCACTCGGATAGACGGACATACCACTAATCCGACCAGTGCCACCACCCCGCGGGTACAGAGGCAGGCCCACGGCCCTTCCGAGGGTGCCGAAATGACACTAGCGCGAAAGGAGAAATAACACAAACCACGGGACAGTGCCACCCGGTGGCGAAAACACCTCATTGCACACTGAAATATACATGGATACATGGACTAACAATAGGTGTATTCTGTACATAAGCCTCCTGTGTTGTTGTGTTTGTTCACAGGCTCCGGCACTCTATTAGCAGATGCAGTCCCTGGTCAAATTTTCCTGCCCCTCATATGCACAGCCACCAGCCACGCCAGCCATACAAAAAACACAATGCAAAATCAACCGGGCACTATCAAGAGCAAGGAACACTGCCCCAGTGACACCCGAGCCTGAGTGCCCCCTCTCGCTCAGACCAAGCTTTGCCAACATTGGCTGCTGTATGTATCCCGCTAGACGCGCGTGGGCTCACCAAGGGGTGCACCGGAAGAGCTCTCCCCACCCCGCAAGATGTGTGCGTCCTGCATGTGGGCCAAGCCCACTGTCCATGTGCTGTCACTGTGTTTTCCCAACCACCCGCGCAGCCACGCGCGAGGCACGACGAGCGGACAGATTGACCCAGGCACATCCGAACTCAGGGATGCAAAACCAATCAGTATGGGCTGAAACCCACTCTGCCGCGCTACACTTCAAGATTGCCTCCCTGCCTAGAAAATACATTGTACGTCAAATCCCGTAAGTCTGTCCAGTGTCAGCTACTCTGGAACCGCCAAGCTCCGACAGGTGCAACATAATCTTGCCTGGGTTCCTCTCCAACAAACTTTGAATCCCTCCGTGTCCACAACACAGCAGCCAGGGCTTGTCCATAACCCCGCTCGCATATGGGGGCAGCCACCTCGCCGCGCGGCTACGATACCCCCAATACTATTGCCCATCAAAGGTGGCCGGCTCAATAGTCGCCGCCTCCCCACCACAGGAGTGCAAACCTCCACTTGACCAGCATGCACACCATCAATGTGTGCGTGCTAATAAACCCATGCCACACCCATCGTGTCCATCACCCTCAACCAGAAAAACGCTATCAAACGTTGTGCCACATCCAACAATGCCTCCCGCTCGACCGTGCATGCCTCAACGGCACTGCGGCCCCACGGCCCCGAGCGCAGCCCAAACGAGACGAGGGGAAGTCCCACAACCCACAGCCAACCAGGCAGGCCGCGGTCCCAAAACCCGGACATCGCGCGTCCGCGACACCAGTGGGGGTCCACGCCCAAGACCGGGCCGACTCGGGGGGCCAAGCATGACCCGGCTGCGTATCCACAAAACACGACCCAGCCCAGCCGGGACACATCTACTGATCAGATGGCGATGCTAGGGGCGCGTCCCTGGTAATCTGGGGAAGTCCTAGTACAAACCATCACAGACTTAGGGGTGAGTGTCACTATGCGTTCCTGGCCACATGGTACCATCCATTGTCCCCCTTCGTTGCCTGGCTGCTTAACCGCTACCAAGCGGTGCCGTGGGGATAGACAACAATGCAGACACTTACATTACAATGCCTCCCAATTCGACAGCATAGCCTCTGCGGCCCCCCGTCAAGGCATGAGCCACCAGATACCCTCCTCATGGGACACCAGCTCCGCCTCAGCAGTCCGCCGAGGCCTCCCACAAACACATCGGACCCGGGCCCAAGTACAAGTATCTCTCCTGTCCCATCGCAGGCAGAACCAGAGTCAATCCGGCAGCCACAATCCCAGGGCGGCCTCAACTCCCGCATACCATCGGACCCGAAAACCAGGCATTCTCAACCACCTGATCGACAACAAGGGGCCTGTCCGGCCCAGACAAAGGTCGCCCCCTGGCCTCTTCAGGCCTGCACTTCCCCACTAATTCGATGACGCGACGAGGACAACCCCAGGGAACCTGCTCAGACGGCGTTGTCCGTGCCCAGCTTGCACACACGCTAGACTGAGCCAGGAGCTGCTGCCCCTCGTAAAGAGGGCACCGGAAGCCAGGTAAGACCTGCACCTACTTGCAAGGAAGCCATCGTTAGAGCTCACAACGTTTCGACAGTTCCCCATGTTACCGCAACGATGTCCGTGGTAGCGGGGGCACGTCCCTCCAACATGGCAACCAACACGAGGGCATGTGATTCTCTTTAAGGACACCGGCACCCTATTTAATATGGGCAGTCGGAGCCCTAGCGGCAACAATCCCACGAACACGCCAGTCTGAAAAACAACTCGGGACGCTCCAAACACGCCCCACGCTTGACATGTGTCCAACTGCAAGATCACAATTGTAACACCTGGTGGCGGTAGCCGGGGTATCTAGCACCAAAGACCGTGCAAAGAAGCGATAATAACTGCTCACCCAAAAAACCCCGTCTCGAATCCAAACGCGACGCAGAAACAAGAGACGACCTGCAGACGGCGTGTTCAGGGCGCCAAAGAGGAAGGCTAGTTGGTGGGGAAGGCCTATATACCCCCCCGTTCCTCGCGCCCCGGAAATGACGCGCCCTGCGCGCCGCAGCCCCTGGCTGCCAGAGTAGGGGGACTCCTCCCCGAGGGGTCCCCACACTTGAAAGAAGGGGGGTGGGCTGGTGCCTTGCTGGTACTGGAGGCCCGCACTCCAAGGGCAGCCGCATACATGACTTGGGGGAGCAATCGACCCGCCGGGGATGGGAGGAAGGGGAATGGAGTAGGAAGAGAAAGAAGAAACAATGTCTTCTTCTGTTCAGTGTTGCCATTGGGCTATTTCACGCAAAAATTCCCATTTGTGCGGGAAATACCTCTGCTGGAGGGTTGCAAAAATGTGGGCTTTATTTTCGCATTTGTGTGCTAAATTTGTGAATGGGGCGGCGCTGTCAGGGAAAACATTCCTCATGCCCGTACACAGTTTGGCAGGGCTGTAAATCATTGATAGCGCAAAAGTCCTGCTTATGATGGCCCTGCCTAATGCTGCTGGCCTGTTCCCACAGTGTCTAGACCAATGTTGTCAAGAGGGACAGGCCTGTTATTCATATCTTTTATGATTGGCCAGGCCGTGGTCTGGGCGGGGCTGCGAGGCACGCTCACTCCACGTGGAAATCTGGATCGGAGCCTGCTGGCCCTCAGAGAAGGATGTGCAGCAACGAGGGCTCTTCTGGCATTGTTAGATGCGGGCAGGTTTCCAGCGATCTTACTAAAATGTGTGTTTCCATCACAATTCAAAATTATTAACAAGATGAGCATCATTGTGCTTTTCGCATTTTTTGCCAAAATTGTAGCGTTCATTTAAATGTATTTAAAGATTGTTTTGTATTATGGACAAAATTGCATTTTACAGCCTTTCCTTTCCCTCTCATTTTACCAAGCAAGGTTATTGCAGGGTTCACCTGAGAAAATCCTCTAACTAAAGAAAAACCTCAAACTGTCTTTTTAGAAAATAAGCAGAGGTTTGTCATTAGCCATATAGCCTTACATGTTACCTCTGACTTTGAACGTGCAGCAAATGTTACCACATATAAACCAAATGTGAAGGCATCTTTATTCTTCTACACCTTATAAACTCCAGCATGATTATGTTGGAGTGCTGCAGGGCCCATGCTCTAATTTTAAACACAGTCATGCACACTCATGTACTTGCAACCAATCCCCCCGGAAGAAACATTACCAAAGTGGGGAACATGCTGCGGTTGCCACAGGCTTCGCAGTGCGTTACTATGCAATGGCTGTGCTAAATCAGTGCATTCATGCTGCTGCTGCTGGGGTCTCCCACCTCATGCCAGGAGCTTCTGTTCTTTAAGTAAAGTTCTGTCCAACTGAGATGGAGAAGTCCTCTGACAGAGGTGACTCACAGCAGGAAAACAGGATGGAAGGAGCCACAGGCCTTGTGAAAATGGTACCACCTCTGAGACAGCTGTTGCGTGGTCTCAGCTCCTTACCAAAGAGCAAGCTGAGCCCAGCCCGCCGCAGCACTAGGGGTGAGCGGAATTTGCGTAGTCGCGCTGTGCAAAGCTCCGCGAAATGGTTAAAAATCTCCGCGAGCACGCAGAAATTCCACGAACATGCGGAATTGCTTGTTCGCGATGCTTTTTTCCTGTTCGCGAATGCTGTTTGCGTGCTCGGGGGGCAATATCTTGCGAACACGCATTTTGAGAACGCAAACAGGCAAAAAATTCGGCGAAGCTGCGGAACGCAGAATTTTGGGCAATTCCGCATTCTCAGTGGAACGCAAAATTACCCAAATTCCGCAAATTCCGCGAGCGGAACGGAATTTAGCTCCCAGGCCTACGCAGCACGCATATACACAAAAAGACCTGCCTCATACACCTATCTTAGTTTTAAGCTCAGAGAGCAATCGGTACTTTCTACTCAACGTGCTGGCTATTGTACAATTTGTTGCCTATTAGCCGTTATTGCTAAAGATCAGTTGCTACGGAGTACTGATGTCTCGGGCTATAAAAATGCCTGAAAACTAGGTGAATTTGAAAAAAAGTTCCCCTAGAAACCTATGAATCCCCCCACCACTATGTGTGAGGAGAAAAAGGAAAGGCAGGGAAAGGAGAAAACAACAGTCTCACAGTCAACAGCACCATCAAAGATTGATGTCCGTTCCAACGCCTCAAAAAAAAAGAAGTGCACAAAAAATGAGGATGGTAGTGCCTCGTGTACGTAACCCCCACGAGGTGTAAGCGGACAGGTACTCGTCCGTTACCTCACCTTCTCATCATCGGCAACCACCATCCAAAGGGAAAAATGAAAAGTGACAAAACAGGTCTAGCATCTATTCTAATACCTATTGTGAAATGAACTAATAATCTAAACTGTGTCTGTGTGCAGGAAAAGAAGGAAAGAAAGGGGTGTCGACCCTAAGACTAGGGAGAATGAGTCTGATCAGGACCCTAAGTGCTCCCAGTTAAAACCGGGCAGACCCACACTAGCTAAATGAGACTTTTTATTCAATGCTGTGTGGCTGTCCCCTAAAAACCGACATGTTTCGTTGCCTGTATGGATTGGCGGCAACTTCTTCAGGGCTAGGGTCGACTAGCCTCTCTGCTTTACTTGTGCTGACCAATGTGATATCTGTCAGGACCTAGGGGAAACATAAAATAGACACGTACAAATTCAGCTGAACACCCCAGTTGCTCACGTGCAGGGAAAACATACATTCAATCAGGCAGTGAACATAATGCCTGCATCATTTCAACCAGACATATTTACCGTAAAGGTTGCTCACTTACAGCATACCTAACCCCACGAAACTCGAGGGTCTGTGCTACCTCAGATGCTTCTGAGTTGCTTGCCCGCAACCTGCGGATTCATATATCTAAAATGCATAAGAAGGCAGAGAATTAGCACCTTACGTATCAATATTGCGCAAGATATACACGTATGTTTAGTACCATCTGTATTGTAATGGCCGGCTACTCAAGGTCCTCTCTGTACCCCGTCTAACTGCCTTACTTGTGTCATTTGTTTCCAGGTGCCTGATCTCATATGTGGCTGACCCCATAAATACTGCATTTCGCTCCCCAATGTATTCTTAGTTCTACCTCTATATCTTCTTAGGTGTTATATCTGGGTATGTTTGGTATACACTCCGAGAGGGCTCTCCTATTACCCCACCCCATTGTCGAAAGTCGAGGACATAGGATATGTTACCTGACCTCTATCAGGGACTCCGAGTATCTATCTTTACCTTTCTTTGTGTACCAGTCCACCGCCCGTAGCCCACTCTAGATCTCACCTCATCAGTGTCACGTTTCGAGTTCTGTCAAACCTCCCTCGCGGGCTCTATGTCCCGTGCCTGTTTAAATACTCCGCGCACGTTGATTATACTCCTGCGCGGCCCTGGTTGGAAAGCTGTCGCGGCCATGTTGTGTAAACCTGACTTAGCTCCCGTATTGGAGGTAGCCTACGTGATGTCATGGGCATGCGCAGACGCGCATTGAAGGCAGTGGCGGCCATCTTGTGTATCCCGGGACAAGTATACCCGTACTTCAGGATACAAGTGGGGCATAGTAATACTTACATTACTCTACTCGATTGTCTTCGTGAGTAGAAGGTATAGTGACGATAGTATATACACTATGCTAGTTCACATACTGTGTTACCTATGCCATCACACCCCATGAATGGTCCTGTGAGATGTACTCGGATTGTTGCATCAGGGGTCCAAGAGTTACCCTCTCCGACCTACCACTGTGTGTATACTTAATTATCTAGACCCTGAGATTCATGGATACGGTTACAGTGTGATGTAAATATTAATTTGTAACCTGATTCCATTCTATACAGTCATTAAGGCCCTGTCGGTCTACTCCCTCCTGGTAGATCCATCGTGCCTCCTTCGTTGTTAGTCTGGCATTGATGTTATAGCTGTCACCCCAAACCCGTTCCAGTACTACCCAACGTAATTCGCGAGGACCATGTCTTGCCGTCATAAAGTGCTGGACCAACTTTGTGGTTAATTTACCCATCCGGATAGTGCTAAGGTGTTCTTGTACACGGACCTTCACTTTTCGCGTGGTCAATCCAATATAGTGAAGGCCGCATGGACATGTCAGTCTGTATATAACGTTGTTAGTGTTACAGTTACTGAACGCATTCAAATACCAGCACTTGCCATTTGCCAAAATGACGCTCTTAGTTGGGGTAGTTAGTTCGCAAACATTACAACCGCCGCATTGATGATGTCCCGATGGAATTCCTGTGGACTTAACCTCACACTTGGGTCGTGAGTGCACCAGGCGATCGCGTAAGCTAGTAGAGCGCTTAAAGGCAAATCGGGGTTGAGGCATGGTCACGGACGGGGTATGGAGTAATGGCCAGTGTTTCCTGATCACTTGTCTAATTTGGGTTGATAAAGGGCCAAATGTGGTGACTACAGGGATACATTCTCCTGAGGTTTTAGGTGTTCTCTCCAGGAGGGCCGCTCGTGGGGTATTAAGGGCACGTTTTTTAGCCTGCTTAATGACCCTAGTAGGATAAGCTCGGGCCTCCAGTTTACATGATAGTGTTTCTGCTTGTTGTACAAAGTCCTCGATGTTAGAACAGTTCCTGCGGTAACGCAGGAATTGACCCCCCGGCAGGTTGTCCCTCAGAGCCCTAGGATGGAAAGATCTGTAGTGAAGGAGGGAGTTCTTGTCGGTGGGTTTCTGATGGACATTGGTGACCAACTTACGGTTCACTGCAGTGATGTCGAGATCCAGATATGTTGCTGTGGTATTGCTAATCGTCCAGGTAAATCTTAGGCACTCATCGAGGCCATTAAGCCACTGAAGAAACCTGTCCAGATCTGCAGCCGAGCCGGTCCATATACAAAGCACATCATCGATGTATCTCTTCCAGAGGGCAATGTTCCTCTGGAAGGGGTTAGTGCAATGGGAAATATAGTTGGTCTCGAATTGGCCCACGTAGATACAAGCCAAGCTGGGGGCAAATGTAGCCCCCATCGATGTACCGGACACTTGTAAATAAAGCTGGTCCTTATAAGCAAAAACATTTTTTGTTAAGGCCAATTCAATGCATTGGAGGACAAAGCTTTGGGGGACATCGTAAAACCATTCGCATGCCCCCAGGGCATGTGCTGCTGCCACCAGCGTTGCTTCCTGGGGGATGCTGGTGTATAACGATTCGATGTCAATTGTAACCAACCGTTGATGTTGGGGGTCAAACACAGTGTCATTCAGGATTTTTAAAACTGATGTAGTGTCCTGAACATAGGAGGGTTGGGTAATTACACATTCCCTCAAAAAGAAATCTGCATATTGGGATAGCGGTTCAAGGACCGATTGGATGCCCGATACTATGGGACGTCCAGGAGGTGGCCTCTGTGCCTTGTGGATTTTTGGGACAATGTAAAACGCAGGGATCCTGGGCCTTTCATTGACCAAAAAATCCGCTTCTTTCACCGTGATCCACTTTTTTTCTTTGGCTTCCGCGACCATGTTGAAAATGGTCGTCTGTAGGTTCTTGGTAGGGTTTCTCATGAGAGGTTGGTAATTATGTCGCACATCCAGCAATCTGGCCACCTCTCGTTCGTAATCCGTAGTGTCCAGCACCACCACCGCGCCCCCCTTGTCGGCGGGTTTGATGGTGATACTTGGATTGTGCTGTAAGGAATGTACTGCTGCCCAATCACGCAGCCAGAGGTGATAGCAGTTCTGAGCTGCAGGCTGCTCAAATCAATTATATTAATGTTGGTTAAGCAGTGGATCAGTCAATTTTTTAACACACAGCCTCGATTGAGCAGCCAGTACAAGTCTTGAAGCACCATCTCCACACCACACCGGCTCTGCTGTAAGTGCAGCTCTGATGGTCACAGTCACTTCCTCGCAGCGCGTAGGTTGTGTCAAGGCACTAAAAATGCATGATTAATGCATTTTAGTGTCGTGATGTGGACCACCACACTAAAATGCGTTAGTCTAACGCTTGATGTATGGCACTTGGCAGGGCTGGAGAGTCATATTGAGTTGTGTGGTGCAACACTCTGGTAAAGAGGGCGCGATTCTCAGACAGAATTTTGAAAGAGAATTGAGGACCTGGATAAATCGCGAAATAAAGACAGGAGTACTGGGGCATTAAAGGGCTCTAGCCAAAGCTTGGCTGTCTGGGATCCTAGCTTGGCTTGTTGACCTGTCCAGCGGCTTGCTGCTGCCCTGCTTGGCCTGAGAGTCTGTATGTGCCCAGTAATTACCAGGGGACACAACAGTGGTAAGCTAACTCGGATGGGTAATTATCTTGCTAGAGAGATCAATGCTTTCTCTAGTCACAGTTTTACCTGCCATAAAGAAGCATAGAGAGTTAATGTGGCTGCCACAAAAAACAACTGGTAGGGTTCCCACTTTTCCCAAGGAAACAAGGAACTTTACGTAAAATGCTCTGTACTCATTCACGTTAGGCTATTCTGCCCTCTTATATACTAATTATCAGTTACAGGTGGTTTAAACAGCTCCAGGGCACATTTTACATTGCTTCCTTGCAATAGTTACTGTTTAAAGTATGCATGGATGAGAGGAACATTTTCCGGCTTCTGGTGATTGTATACCGACTGTGACCTTAAAATACTGGTCATGTCAGTAAAAATCAGGTCAGGCGGCAACCCTTCTTCTTACATGCTGATTTGTATTTCATATAGATTTCATAGTGAGTTTCTGCTTCTGTCAAAGAGATACTGATATTAACAAAAGTTAAAAAATGTCATTCCTTCTAATATAGCTCAGTGAGCTATGAACTGGCATCACACAGCTTCATGCAAACTGCTAGGCATAGGATTAGAGCCTTTTGTTATTTAAAGCTTTTGTTACTCGAAGGTTTCTAAAAAAAGGTTCTTTTGGGTAGCAAAAAATCTTATTAGCACAGGCAAGCACTGCTTTATGGTGTAGACCCCGACTTTGTTTCTCCAGACCAAGGGCTTGTCTCATGTAATGCCTACCAGTTATGGATGATTTGTGGCTCCTATACCTCCTACCCTCATTGCCTTATGTAAAAACTCTGTATATATTGATTTACACATTTGTAGTATTCATTGTCTCTGTATAATAGGTGTGTTTGAGATAAAGCATTTTGACACCCTACAAAAGGAGAAATGGCGCTATAAAAGAAATGAAATAAAAAAGTAAATTAGTAAGTGGTATTTACATCATTGGTGTAATTACTCATACACACGTTCAGCCCTCCATTCCCTCTACAGATTGCTGCTATGAAAGTAAAGCCGACAAATTACCCAGGGACAAATTCAACGCATTGCACTGATGCTGGCCCTGATCCAGCTCAACAGTAGCTGCATGATCCTCTCATTTCCTGCACTGAATAAAGGAAATATGTACAGAAGAAGAGAGAGGAAACTGATGCTGAAGAGGAAAGATGTGACGTGAGGTGTGCAAATGGAGGATTTCAAAAAGATGTTGGGATGGAAGGAGCCTACAGCCATGGCCTCACATGGCCCAGATGGACATGCAAAACTGACCATGAACCAGCTTCCTGCTGCACACATGCAGTACTTCTTCCATATGTAATTGGGATATATGTAACCATCACACTGTGCACTCTACAGAGAGGCCCAGGATTGCATTTGCTTTCATTCTGAACACTCTCAAAGACCCACTGACAGGCACAGTCAGAAACTCGTACTGATTTCAGCCTTAGGGGTCTCAGTCATGCCCATCATAAGTGCCCACCCATAATCTGTACTCACCCAGACACCCAGAGGCGACTCAGTTCACAATACGTACTAAACAAGCCACGTGTTGCATGAACATAAAAATACAGAAACACAAATCTGGAAAAAAACGAATATTCATATGGGTGAAGTAAAGCGTGTGAAATATAAACAGGGACTGCTTTGCTGACATGGATTATTTTAAGATTTTTCCAGGTTTAGTTGAGAAGTCAATCAGTGCTTTTGCCTTTAAAGTTAAGAACGTGACTATAGGGATCCATTTCAAAGGCAGTTTAAGGACCTGTCACTCTTAAAGTCCATAAAGGTGCTGCACAGCCTCGTGAGACTGCCAGGTCAGTGATGGTGTGATACCAGAACAACTGGAAGTAATGGGACTCTGGTCGTACTGTGAGGGCCCTTCCAGTTTGCCAAACCAGTCGTACTGGAATTGCTTTAACCCCAGGCTGGTTTCTTTATACCTATCTCATTGTGTGGTGTTAATCCTCAGAGCTCCACTAAATATAAAATATGCTGCTTTAGGAGCCACATTATTTAAAGAGTTCCGCACTAGGGCTTAATAGTTACAGTCTGCTCCTGTAAAGTTCATTCATCAGTACCAGGTTCAGAGTGCCAGTTAAAAGGTCCTAGAAGGGGCCAGTCTTCGAAATTAGCCATCATTAATAGAATTTGGACATGATTGCAGATGTGCATAGGTGCCCTTTAAAACGCCTCTCATTATACGCAAATTGAACTGAAATTAGATGCATGGTCAGAATGTTTCCTGAAGAATGTTTTTGCATACTTTGAAGGTTGCAACTTTGGGCTGATACTAGTCGGTGTTGGGCTGAATTTGGGATTGAACCTGGACAGCTTTGGGCTTGGGCTGGGTCTCAAAATCTGGCAACACTTCTTCTGTTACGCCTCTGGGTGTGTGATTCTGCTGTGTGTTAACGTCCTCCGTGTAAGGTGTGTGGTAATTGGTGTCTGCCAATCTATCTAGCTGAGCTATTAAAGATCAGTTTTAGCAAGAGCATGTGATTCCCTTTCTCGCTAGCATGTCCCAGTTGGTATGAAACATCTAAGCTTACCACTCCATTCCCTCCTTCCCGCTGTGATCTACTGTATGTTGGCGGCTGCGTGGAAATCGGAGCACAAACAAAAACATTAGAATTATGCAGTGGCTATGGTTGTGAAATCGCTCATTCACTATCACCCACCTTTCCTGGAGTAATGGCTGTATAAGCATTTCTGCTGTGAGGTCTTGTAGCCAAACATCTGGTCATTGCTTTCGACCTTGTTAGATCTGTGATGTGAGACTGACTAACTTGGCAATAGTTATCAGCTCTGCAATGTTACTGCAAAATGGGCCACAATTAGGAAATCATTCTAATATCTTTCTTTGCAGGATTCTGGAATTGTTTGTGCTGGTACTTAGTACTAAGATGTCTGTCTCCAGTAAGGTCTTCTGCTTCTTTTTCTTTGTCTTTTCAGGGGACCAAAGTTTGAGAGTTCGAAAACAAAGATTGCGTGGTTCCGAAAATTCCTGGATTTCGAAGCTTTGATGAGCCTCAGTGTGAAAAATCTGGTTAATGGTTGACTAGGGTGTGAGCCCTCGTCAAGCAGCAGCCACAGTCCTTGTCAGGGTGAAGCATAAGCCAATGCTAAATGAACCTGTGCTCAACCCTCTGATAGCTTGACACAGAGCAGTCAGGCTTTACCTAGAGGCAATGTGTTCAACGTATTTGTGCAACACTTCAAACAGTAATAAAGTGAATAATTCCACACAAAAAGGATCCCACACCAATTTAGAAAAATAAAGTAATTTTGAATAAAAACACAAGACCAAAATGACAAAAACACAATTAGTAGAACCGGAGGTATGCAATTTTACAGATATTAGCAAAACTAGTGCCAAACAGCACAACGTGCCAATTGTGGATATCTGATCGTGCCAGTCTGGGATAAAGTCACAAGTTCAGGACTTAAATCCTGGCTTTTGTAGCATTGCGAGGATCCACATCAAAGTTGCATTGTGCAACTGAAGCGACGCATTGGTCCTGTGATGTAGCACGGCTTAGATGCAGAGGTCTGCATCACGGTCAACAATCATGATGATGGGGCTTGAGATGCGAAGTCCAGCGTCCAGGATGCGGCATGCAGTCAGGGTGATGTGTCGGTTCCGAGGAACTGCAAAGCTGCAATGTAGAGTCTGACATCATCATCGAGGCTTCTGTTGACAAGGAATGCCAGGCCTGTGTGGAGGATGCATTGCACAGCAGCAGCTTCAATGAGGCCGTGATGCAATGTATGTCTTTGCGAAGGGTTCAATTCACACAGCAGCGGAGATGCAACGGTTCTGCTCCGGGTTGCGCTATGCAGCAAAGGAGATATGTCATTCCAATGGATCCATAGAGGCTGATGGAACACCTTAAGCCCACTTTCAAGGGACCAGAACTGGGGTGGCACCACCTAGCAAGGTAGAATCACAGGTGGCAGAGTCCAGGCGCAAATTCAATTTTGGTGGAATCCTGGTATCTCATTAAGGTTTCATATCAGTGGTCTTGTGAGGGCTTAGGCCCCTGCAAGGGCATATGTAATGAAGAACTGCAACCTTGGCTATTGGCACAGAATATTCTTGAGATGTTCTGTTGCCTATATCTAACTACCTAAGTTTGTGTGCCTCAAACCGGGACAGTGCACTTCTGGTGTTGCCAGTGAGATGATTGTGGGTGCTTTGAGCATAGTGTGTGTCTCCGGTGTTACTGGACATTACATTGCGCTTTTGGCGTGTTAGCCAGCTGTGACAGTAATGCCACTGTCACTTAATCAAAGCTGTCACAGTACAACATTACGAAGCCTTATGACAAAAGGATCAGAGCATGAACCAAACCATAAATGACAGTATTTTATGTCATAATAAATAAAATAAAAAACATCATGTTTAACATGTATGTCGTCAGAAAAGAAAAGTGCATGATGCAGAAGTCCTTGTGAGTACAAGCTCATAAATGGTGTACTGTAGCACATAGCCTGTATAATTAGTGCAGATTGTAAAGGTCTATGGCCCTGTTAGGTAAGCATAGCCAGTGATGCCCATTCCACACTTATGTTCGGTCCTTTGTTGACAGCGTCCAGTTTCCAAAACTTCTAGTTTTCCTTCAGAGGCGTGTTCAGTCTGACGTCTTATTCTTTATTGATGTTGAAAATCCTTTTCTGCATAGTTTGTGTTGTTTATTCAATACATGGTAACTCACATGGACACAAGATGGAATAGCTAACACCTTTGGTTGTACAGCTGGAGAAATGCTTAATATTGATATTGACACCAATGCTTGTAAAAGATTACATACCAGAATAACTAGAGCATGATATACAATTACCACATTAGTAGAGACCTGTACCTGTTGGTAAACCCTACCTATGCATGATAGATGTCTGGATTGGTTTATTATACTCTTTTATGAGTTTATCTCTGAGGTTAGGCCCTTGCTTGAATGCAAACCTGGGTCTTTCGGAAAATATCTGAGCATTATTAAGTCAATTCAAATGTACAAATTTGATTTAAATGTGTTCCAAAGGTTGATACACACATTGATGTGGAAATATTGGGCTTCTCTTTAACTTGTAGTAGGGCTTCTCTATGATTGTACCAAGCTCTTTTAAGCAATCTCCTTAGTTATCTGGAAGGGTAACCTCAAGCCTTCAATTTATTGGGTAGTATTTTTGCTTGGGGGAAGTAATCACATTTTCTGTACATTTACACCTTAAATGTAAAAAACATCTGAATGGTAGGATAGGCTTGAGACTCTGGGTGGTGGCTGTTGCATATTAGTAAGGTATGTCTAGCTGTGGGTTTAGTGTATACAGTTGTGTGAAAAGTGCAATCACTTTCCTTGATGGAGAGGCTAAATGACGGTAAGCTCACCTTGACCACCAGCGGATCCACAAATTAAAAAATCTCTCTAAGCAATGTAAGTCTCACGTTTAGTTTTTTGTTTTGTGTGCTATGTGTTGACCCTCAGAAGGTATACTGATTTTATTAGAGATGCTCATGACTATTTGTAGCATGTATTCGTTCACTAGCTATGACATGATGAGGTGCTGATCCAAATGAGTTTTAACAGCACATGCTTGGAGTAATTTACATAGGTGTTGGTTAAAATATGCTTCTCTGCCAAGTCATTGACAGACTAACCCTCTCATGATTATTTTTTACAGATTGCAAAACAGTGAATACCAAGTAGTTATAATCACGTTCTTATATGTAGCATGCATACTTTTTGAGAGCGATTAATGCCAACAGCGTTTCAGGAGAGGGATCAAGGAGATCCACGGTCCTGGTGAAAAGCTAAGGGTATGGCTTTAAACATGTCCCTCTTCCCGTTTTTAATCATACTGACTAGAGGCCGGAATAAATAATATGTTACCTACTAGCCAGGTATGTTTAAGGTTTTATTTCCACTTAAAATACACCCCCCCCCCATATTGCCGTCTTTCTAACCATATTAATACATATGTTAAGGCTCCCTCATAACTCGTAGGTTGCAGCACACCTCATTTTGCAGTGGAACGGAATGAACCCGATGATAAAGCATGCCACCAAGGGGAAACACTGGTGGGTGAGTGTTATATAGGAAAACCAAATGTGTTTTCTCCTTCTTTGTGGGGGTTATTTCACAGCAAACTGAGCGGCTCCCTGTGTTTTGGTTTTAAAAAATTCTTCATATTGAGCTAAGGTTTTCAGAATGGAGTTATGTCCAGAAACAATTGGTAGACCTGAAGAACAAATTGGATTATTTTGAGTCTTGGGAATTATATATAAGACTGGGATAGTATAATCACTTTTTTACAGAAATTTATGTTCTCTTCGACACAGCCAACCTTCATCTAAGTCTCCTGTAGTGGTTGTGGAGATTAATCTTTTGATGGCTGGAGTACATTAGCTAGTCTTTGGCATTGCTCTGAATTGGCTAATTGCCTCTGTACTCCATTGTACCAGTCCTTCTAGTTTAGTAAAACAATGCCTCCACCTTTAGCTGTAGGTTTTTTAAGGATGTCAATCAAAGATGGAAGATTGTTCAGTGCCAGTTGTTCTTGCTTAGGCAAGTGTGGTCTGAAAGATTTTCTGTTTTTAAAAGCAACTCAATTTTGGTAAGTACAGAGTTTTCAAAAGTGATAATGTCTTTGCTTATCATGTGATTATCCGAGTAAAAGGTTGATGGATTGTGTATGTTGGTGGCGTCGAAAATAGGTACAGTCTCAGTTATGAGAAAAACAGTTTTAGTTAAATGGACCAAAAATATCACTTTTACTCTGGAAGAAGTAATTCCAATGTCTGGGGACAAGAAAAATCAGAACTTAGGGCTCGATTACGATTGCGTTCGGACCGCCACCGTCAGACCATCGGCAGCGGTCCCACAGCCATCAGCCCTTACAGGTCCGCCCGCTGCATGACGATGGCGGGCAGATGATGGGCTGGCTGAGAGACTGTCAACCATGAAGAGGCAGGCAGAAGTGACTTTGGGGGCCCTAGTGGGCCACCCTTTACCGCTGGCCGTCCGCTATGGACCCTAGGCGGCACCTATGGTGCCCCCCTCAACATCCCAGCACCATGTGGCAGGCACACAGAGATGTTTTAAATGTGTTTTTTTTGTATTGCACCGTGTGCTGCAGCCCGCAGCACATGACGCAATACAATATATATACATTGCGACCGCCGTGAAGGCAGTCGCATCTTGATGCGTCATGCGGTACCTCCGACTCCCAGTTAGGTGATCCTGCTTTGCGTCGGTGTCCACCCGATATCGTAATCAGGCCCTTAGTACTGAAGATTCTGTTACATTAAGGTCACATGAGGACAAGATAAATATAAGGATGTGTAGGTCTCTGATCTCTACCATTTGTAGTAAGGGTTCCTTGTTTGTCATTTTCAACTGGTATACTGATTTTGGCAACATCCTCTCCTGCCTTCACTCTGTTGTGTTCTTTGCAGTTGGCCTCTCTAGCCTAAAACATTTTGTCTGGAAGTTCAGTGTTTGTGACTATATCCATAGTGACGTGGATCTGATTAAGTCTGGTCACTTTCAGAGTCCAAGCTATTGTCAGAGAAAGTGACTTTTTTGGGATCGGTTGGAAAAGCTACAGACACCTTATTGGATATGGATAGGTGCATACTTTGGTATAGCGTTTAATATATTTTTATATTTTTTGTTTTTTTGTGGTAATATTGATTTATTCAAATTCGTTGAGAGTAGTTTCCAAGGTTTCTAGTGTAGCTGTAGCATATGTTAATGTTTGATTGCCAAGAATCTTACATGCACTAATCACGAGATACAGCTCCCTTATTCAATGGTTTTATATTACGTTGAAACGGTTTTTCTCAGGGTTTACAATTTCTCACTGATCAATGTGCAACACTAGCATGTTTCATACTTGTATGACTTACCCTACACATTTAGTTCACAACACCTTTTTGTGTGCTGTGTCACACATGTTTTTCACTGCCGGAATGCTTACGCCTTCATAAACTATAGCATGGAGAAGTACAGGTGTACATTTAATTATAATCTAATACAATTAGTTTTGAACACGGTCTCATTGTTTTACTGTATTTGGGGAACAAAACGTTGATGTCCATTCAACTACGTACAGACCATCTACTACAGGAACAGACTCTACATAACAGGGATTCATTTTCTGGAATATTCCATCCCTTAAGAGTGGATTTGACATACGCTTGTCCAAGCAACAGGATTGTATCTAACGATGTATACATTTTATAAAGGACAGATGTGTGTTTCTTGCTCAGTTTGAACCCCATAAACGGTTTTGTGTTTGATACTCAATACATACTAATACACTGCTACATGATTACTTCGGTATGCCTATTTATTTTATGCTACATCAATTAATGCAGTTTGGATTTAATAAGTTGCAAATAATTTTGCTTCATTAGGTATCATTGCTTTCACTACTGTGTCGCTTCTTACAGGCACATAAATGTTATTGGGGCCGATTCACAGAACTAACTTAAGACAAAATCCTAAACTTACTACTTTTGGTATTCACAGAAGTTAGGATTTTGTCTTAAGTTTGTCTTACTCAGACAGACTTAAGTTAGGATTTTGTCTTAAGTCTGTCTTAGGTCTGTCTTAAGTTTTTCTTAAGTCTGTCTTAAGTCTGTCCTAAATCTGTCTTAAGTCTGTCTTAAGTTTGTCTTAAGACAAACTTAAGACAAAATCCTAACTTCTGTGAATACCAAAAGTAGTAAGTTTAGGATTTTGTCTTAAGTTAGTTCTGTGAATCGGCCCCTAAATGTCTAACCATTATCACCATCCAAGTAGGTAGATGTGTGCTAAATATGCATACTTTTCTGTTGTGTAATTAAGAGACGTTTCCAAGAATTTACTCAAGATTTAGCATGAAACTTATTGTTGTGTCAATTTTGTATGCAAGGTGCACTTTGTGCTAGTAAAATAGGCACGTGTGGCGCACAAAAAACACTCACCTTATGTTAGTTTTCACTGTTATGTTATGATATGTTATAATATTTCTAAAGCGCAAACTGTTACCCGAAGGTGTCCTGGCGCTATCTACAAAGAACCTCCCGAAAAAAGCTCACCAAAAAAGAAACCACATATTACACATTAAACATCCAGGTTTTTAAGGCTTTCCTAAAAGTCATGAGATCCATGTTGTTACGAAGTTGAAACGGGAGGGCATTCCAAGCTTTGGCTGCCCCCACCCAAAAGCTCCTGTCCCAGGGCTCTTGCGATAGCATTTTAACCGAACAAAATCCAATTATCCCATGTGATATAACAGTATCAGAGTATTTTGTGAAAAACACATAATGCAATATGACAGACATTATGTGAATTTCACCACCATTATCAAAATGCCCTTCTAGCCTGCTAAAATAAACAAATGCCCCAGGTCATCCTGCCCACCCTCATCAGGCACCCATGCCCCCTGAAAACTGCTTAGCCCTTTTATATGGAACTTTGGTCAACAAGGATTGCAATGACCATCGTGTCTGTAAGGAGATTCATTGGCTGCCTTGTAAGAAAAGGTTTGGGCCCAGGCACTTATGTCTTGACAAAGAAAGGACTTGATCTGGTTTCACCCTCTTTGGAAGCAGGTTGAGTGCTCTTCATTTCATCCAAACATAAACACATAAATGTCTTTATCCTTCAGCTTACCATAAAATAAATCACAGTGCCAAAATAAAATTGCTCAACATTTTATCTACAATGACTGCAACTGCTTGCACCGCTGCCTACTCACTGCTGCCAAGAAGCAATTAAATTCATATTTTGGCAATGCGCATACTCTTTTGTACCTGTGGCAGCAAAAGCATAAACCACAGGTATTCTCGTCTAGCACCAGGACCATAAGAGTGCTCGTCTCTGTCAAATCTACTTTCTATATCTCTGATGGGCCTTTCTCCATGGTAGTGAATGGTGGAATCTAGGATATCCACACTGTTGGTCTACCCAATGAGGACCACTAATTGGTAGACAACTCCCATGCACAGTTTCAAAGAAACACATAAAATCATATCAAGGACTCACAACAAGTCTTTGAAATAAATGAGTTATTGTATTAGAGATTCAAAATTAATGTCGGTAAGTATAATTTTTCGAAATACTGTCATGCATACTAATGCAGTCAATCAAAACCTCATCATTTTGCAATAAATCAATAAATGTAGTGAATGGTTTATGGTCTCTCAAAAGAGCACAGGGTTCAAGTTGAAGTCCGCTTGGGAAGAGTCCTTTTAACCTAAAGAAGAAATAAATCATGAAGGTTTGGAGTGCAGAATAGAGTTAAGGAAGTGATGGAATTATAGCAACAGCCACAGTTCTCGATAGCATCGCCAAAGAGTCCTCAGGAAGGAATGGATGGCTCAGAGTACAAGATCAAGTTCATGCAAGTAGAGTTCGTCTCCAAAAGCCTTCTCCAAAAGTCTCCATACATTCTTTGTTCCTCTTCAAATCCAGCATACTTTATGAGATTTTTTGGTCATCATGACGTTAATTGTCAGTCCACTGTGTTGTGACCCCATATGATGACCCTACTGTTCAGCAGGTGCACGTAGATACTCCAGGAGATTTTCCCACTAGTGTTATGTGAAAGCACAAAAGAAATTGCATCCTCACAAGTTCATTGACAGTAGGCCTTCACATTGTTGCATTATCAAGGGTCACTCTCAATAGGCTGAGTTCCCATGAAATTCAAACAGTGGATAATTAAGAAAAGATGTACAACTGTTCATTAGGGAATATGACATGTTCAGACAAATAAGCAATATTTGGAACAGTGCAAATGTTCACTACATCAGGTTATGGAAAATCACAACCTAAAGAGAAAAGCTAATTCAAACGCCTTTAAAATTTATATTTAATTTTAGTATAACACTTCTAATTTATGCTAAACCATTATAGTATCTTTCAAATATATCATATATAAGCATTTGAAAACATTTGCTTAGTGATTAATACATATAAATGCACGACTGTGAGTATGGCCTGTTACTACAATTTCAAAGTAACAATGCGTAAAATATTTTTAAATCTTCTCAAATAAAACTTATTTTTAAAATCTAAAATACATAATATTAGGCACTTACACGAAAAATGTCGAAGCTCTAGCATGTACCATGAGTGTTTTGTACCAATATATGTTATCTAGTCAACATTTTTGGTAATAATATAGGTTAATGGTTATAAAATCATCTCAAAATCACTAATTTTTCATTCTACTCTACTCTAACACAAGCACACATTTATGGTGCTGGACTTCAATCTGCATGTGTAACACGCACGTTTAACATTAATTTTGCATTTTTATAGTTTTGTTTTATTCAGTAAAATCAGTATTTCCACTTTACCAACCCCTCCCCCCTCCTTTGATGGCAAATCAAGCCATCAATAAATTCCTCATATCAGATCATCACAAATTACAGATTTCTTTTCTTAAGCCATTTTCTTCAAATATCCTCTAGCATTTTTATTTCATCAAAACCTTTACATTGTGCATCTTCAAGATCAGACCTCGTTTTTTTTACTCCTCGTTCGTTAGTTCCCTTAATTTTACAGAATGTAATATCTAATATTATCAGCATTATGCATCACCACTAATGATCTTAAAATAGAAACCACTAATCCAGTACCTAGATTATCTAGCCAGTTAGTAACTTTTGGCAATCCTTTCCCTATCACTTTCTAGACACCATCATTTTTCAGATCTTTGAAATATTTATTTAAGTTAGTAATGTTTTTAACATAACTCTTTGTCTCTACTATTGTCAGGTATGTAGGCATCACACCGTTCATTTTTTAACAACCGACAGACTCTGCCCTCTTTTGCGAGCAGAATATCAAGGGCAAGACAATTGTGCATGGCCATTGATCTAATCGATATCATTTCAGTATCTATAAAAGAAAGTCCCCAGCTGTATTAGCAGCTAATTTATCCACTGTGCTAGACAGCTTTCTAATTTTAAGTGAATTTAGAAAAACTCCCACAGAAGGTATTAGAGCTTCAAAAATATCACCTATTACTTCACTCTCATTCAAACTTCTTTTCATTCTTCCATTTTTTTCTTTTTAGTAATACTGGGTCGAGGTGGCAGAGTGCCACTATGCGGAATTCCATGGAGTTGCCTAAAAACTCAGTAGAATTCCACTCCGTTCTGCCCTACATGCAGGCGGCAGACCTGGAGGGTTCCTGACCCCCAGACTGCCACCTGCTTTGCAGCACTTACCTGGGTCTGGTGTTCTCCACCGTGCCCAGGCTGTCCTCCTCTTTCCTGGTCTCCTCAGTGGAAAAACAATCCCCGTACGCTGTATGTCTTGGTAGGACTGGCAATGCACAGTCCTCCAAAAACATACAGCATAGGGGGTTTGCTTTTCCACCAAGGAGCCCAGGAAAGTGAAGGACAGCTCAGGCATGGCAGAAAGCGCCAGACCCAGGTAAGTGCTGAGCCTCCTCTTCCCTAAACTCTCTCCATGGTGTGGGCGGGAGGTGGAAACTCCGCCATGCCGCAGAGTCGGAGTGTTGCTGAACTCCACATTCCCAGCGGAGCGCGGAGTTTGTAAAACTCCCCAAATCTGCTGGCGGAGCAGAGTCCACCACCCACTCCTGCTTTTAAGTTAAATGTAGTATTTTTCATATGATACATTTTTGGAAAGACATTTTGCATACTACTACTTCCATACCAACCCCTCAGTAATTTATAAGAGGCACTCTTTTCACAAATATAATACACTCCAGAAAAGATAAGATCTAGTCCATCTCAATATCTACCCCAATTTTCATAAATGTCAAATGTATGCTCACATGTCCTAATACCTACACATTTCCTGTTAAAAACGGCTCTTTCCCTAGTTATTCAAAGCTTTCGTTTACGCTGCCAGTCTAAAGCTAAAGTAGCCATATCTTTGAATTGTTTTTGCTCCAATATGGGTGAATTTGAAAGCATTTATTTAGGTGGTTAAGTATTTTTAACTAGGTTATTACTGCACCTTCTACTAATTCTTCTACTAATTCTGTGAATTTCTTTTCAGCTCGCCCTAGTTTACATGTCTGGTTATATCTATGCGCATAAGCCACATTACAAGATTGAGCTGGTCTAAACAGGTAACCCATAGTTTCAGGTTGCAAGGTTTAAAGATATGGATTAAAGTTTTTTAGGATATGAAGCTCAGAAAAGATCAGATCTTTGTTCGAGTAATATTAAAGCAATTGGTCAGTCCCATTAAAAAACTAGTCAGTCCACTGCAGTCCACATATGTTAAAGGTAAACTGTGATAGGACACACCTTCGGCAACAGAATCAGGTTTTTGCATGCATACATAGCAATCACTCACATCCATTGTATCTATATAGTCATACAATAAACTAGTATATACATTCAATTAATCATTAGCTTCTGTGAAATTGAAATGCAAAGTGTCATCATCGAGAGAGCATTAGAATCAGTGTTATTAGTTTGATCATTTGTGAATGGAGTTGCATGCTTAGGATATGAATAAGAGACATAATGTGTCAAGTTTAAAATATTTGGCAATGCAAATAATACTACAGTAATACCAGTAAATATTCCAGCATGTACACGTTTGCATCCAGGGGAGATTCCAGTGTTAGACTTCATGGCCTCTCACAAGTCAGACAAATGGCAGCTAGCGTAGTTTGAGCACAACAGCCAAGTTTAGCATGGCAGCATCAAGGCACAGTTCAATAGTTTGGTTTGGGATTGGAATCAGTGTACTTTAAGGATAAATTGGGTCATTCCTTCAGGCAGTACACCCAGATTAAAATTCAGATCCACAACAAAGTTTGTTTCAAGGAGGTTCAGGTGAAGTTGGACGTTTATGAAAAAAGGCAATACATGCCAGCTCCTATTCATTTCAGCCAGGTAAGTCCATTCAGGAGACAAATACTTTTGACTAGGTACTCTCACTCTTTTTGATCCCCTCACAACTGCTCTTTCATCATTCGTTTCTCTCTTTTCCAACTGTTCAGAACTTTCACAAACTGTCTGTGGTACTCGCACTCTTCCTTCAGTTAGGCAACGTTTCAGTAACTCACCTTTTGTGGGTCAACATCAGAGTCCGGGTACAACTCTCTTTCTTGGTGCACTATACCCTTTCTTAGGATCAGTTTCTCTTTCACTCAACTCTGTTAGCTGATACCTGGTAAGGCCCTTTCCAGCGAAATTCCAGGCATGTTCTTTGCACGTGCTTTTTCATCATTACCCAGTCGCTGGAACTGAGGCCATGGCACTGCTCCTGCTGAGTTTTGAGAACAGCTTCTCCAGCCTGGTGAGACACAGAACGTACCACTTTATCCAGTCCTTTGCAGTATTCCAGAATCAAATTATCTGTATTGTTGACAAGCACATTTGCAGGAACCATTGGCTGTCTCATCACATGTCCCATAATGGTCTCGTGAGGCAATAACCCTGTCCTCATGTCTGTTGTACTCCTCAAACTCATTAACACAAGAGCCAATGCATCAGGCCATTACAAAGATGTTGAAGCGCACACTTTTGCCAATCTGTTTGTCAATGTGCCGTTTATTTGCTCCTCCAAGCCTGAAGCCTCAGGACGGTAACAGAAATGGAGCTTCTACTCAATATGTAATGCTGCACGTAACATTTTCAGGACCTCATGGTTAAAATGAGTTCCTCGATCTGACTTAAGAGAGGTCGGAAAGCTGAACTGGGGAATCAGTTCTCTCAACAACAAATTTGCAAATGTCAGGCTATAGTTTTGGCGTATTGGATGAGATTCCACACATTTAAAAAAAAACACAAACAATAACCAAAACATACCTTAATCCATTGCAGAGGGGCATCTCTATGAAGTCCATTTGCATCTGTTTAAAAGGACCTTCAGATTTTCCCACATGGCTTGTTATAAAAGGAGATTTATTTTCAACATTCTGTTGCTGAAATATTATACAACGATGACACAGGTTCGATGCAGTCAAACTGAATCTGGGATTGTACCACACCTGTCTAAAGAGGTGTATTATTGGGTCTCTCTCTACATGTGTGGGCCATGATAGTGTCTCACCATATGTGACGACAGACGATCTGGTAAAACAGGTCAGCCACCTGTGTAAACCCACAAATAATCCTCCCTCCTGGTGGAACCAGCAAACACCCAACTTTGTTGTTCAGCTTCTATCACCTCTTCTTTGAGGTTCTTCACCTCATATCAGGTATCTACTGCATTTAACAACAATCTACAACCTGTGATGTCTAATGTTTCATTTATAAAATCTCCATTAACCCCTTCGCTGCCAGGCCTTTTCCCCTCCTGTGCCACGCCCTTTTTTGGCTATTTGGGGTAGTGCGCGCTTAGACCCCTGTAACTTTTTGACCACATAAGGTATCTACGCCAAATTTGCGTCCTTTTCTTCCAACATCACGGGGATTCTAAAGGTACTCAGGGTTTGTGGATTCTCCCAGAGGGGTCACAGAAACGAGCCAAAATACAGCAAAATGTTGTTTTTTTTCAGAAAAATTGGAAAAACGGGCTGCAAATGAAAGCATCTGAGATTTTCCCTGCAAATGTTATCAAAAAAGGGTTTGTGGGGTTGAAATCACCATTTTCCCAGCTTTTCGGGGATACCAGACTTTTGTCGGAAACCCAACATTTTTTACACAGTTTTGGCATTTTTCTGGGACATAGCCTAATTTTGCTATTTTTTGTGCTTTTGACCTCCTTCCAGTTAATGGCAGAAATGGGTACAAAAGCAATAATGGATCCTGGAAAGCTATACATTTTCGAGAAGAAGACAAAATTCTGAATTCAGCAAGGGGTCATTTGTGGAGATCCATCAAGGTTTTTTTATAGAAACTAACAGTTAAATATAGGATAAATTGAAAATTAGTTGAAAAAAAAAGCCTTTTGAGTCATCATTTTCACCTGTAACTTCTTCTAATTATGAAAGCTCTTTGAAAGCAATATACCATTACATCCGCTGGACATTACTGGTTGTGGGGTTATATAGGACTTGTAGGTTCACCAAGATCCCGACGAACCCAGAGCCAAAAACTGAGCAGCAACTTGCAATGGTTTTTTATTATGTACCGGGTATATAGTAATTATTCTGTAAAAATGTGTACATGGAAAAATCGGTATGAAACACACCTATGTATTTCTGAAATGGAAACAAAATATAGAGTTTAGAAACAGTAGATATTTGCACATTTCTGAAATTGGGAATACTCATACAAGCATGAGAATTATCAGTCATTTTTTAGAATGACTTCTTTTTTACACAATATCTTTCATTTGGAAGGCAGAAATGCATCGAAAGTCAATAGATAATAACAGTTCCTTTACAAAACTGAATTACCCTAAGTCTCTCGATAAAAATGGTACCTCACTTGTGTGAGTAGGCATAGTGCCCGCGACAGGAAACGGCGCAAAACGCAACGTGGTCACAACTCAATATCGCAGTGAAAATTTACCCTTTTTTGGCAAAGTGCCTAGCTCTAGTTTTTGAACCCTAGCTCTGCGGGCACCTTGGGAAACCTAGCAAACCTATACATTTTTGAAAACTAGACACCGAGGGGAATCCAGGATGGGGTGACTTGACTGCCTCCCACCAGGGTCTGTTACCCAGAATCCCTTGCAAACCTAAAAAATTGTCAAAAAACCCACATTTTCCACACATTTCTGTGGTGGAAAGTTCCGGAATCTGCGTGGATCCACAAATTTCTACCCACCTTGCGTCCCCCAAAGTCTTACGAGAAAAACTGTACCTCACTTGTGTGGGTCGGCCTAGTGCCCGCAACAGGAAACGGCGCAAAACGCAACGTGGTCACACCTCAATTTCGCAGTGAAAAATGACCCTTTTTTGGCAAAATGTCTAGCTGTAGTTTTTGAACCTAGCTCTGCGGGCACCTTGGGAAACCTAGCAAATCTATACATTTTTGAAAACTAGACACCCAGGGGAATCCAGGATGGGGTGACTTGACTGACTGCCTCCCACCAGGGTCTGTTACCCAGAATCCCTTGCAAACCTAAAACATTGACAAAAAAACACATTTTCCACACATTTCTGTGGTGAAAAGTACCGGAATGTGCGTGGATCCACAAATTTCCACCCACCCCGCGTTCCCCAAAGTCTTACGAGAAAAACGGTACCTCACTTGTGTGGGTCGGCCTAGTGCTCGCGACAGGAAACGGCGCAAAACGCAACCTGGTCACACCTCAATTTCGCAGTGAAAAATTACCCTTTTTTGGCAAAATATCAAGCTGTAGTTTTTGAACCCTACCTCTGCGGGCACTTTGGGAAACCTAGCAAACCTATACATTTTTGAAAACTAGACACCCAGGGGAATCCAGGATGGGGGGACTTGACTGCCTCCCACCAAGGTCTGTTACCCAGAATCCCTTGCAAACCTAAAAAATTGACAAAAAAAACACATTTTACACACATTTCTGTGGTGGAAAGTTCCGGAATCTGCGTGGATCCACAAATTTCCACCCACCCCGCGTTCCCCAAAGTCTTATGAGAAAAACGGTACCTCACTTGTGTGGGTCGGCCTAGTGCCCGCGACAGGAAACGGCGCAAAACGCAAAGTGGTCACACCTCAATTTCGCAGTGAAAAATTACCCTTTTTTGGCAAAATGTCTAGCTGTAGTTTTTGAACCCTAGCTCTGCGGGCACCTTGGGAAACCTAGCAAACCTATACATTTTTGAAAACTAGACACCCGTGTGCTTCCAGGGAGGCATGGCTTGCATGGATCCCCCAAAGTTTCCTTACCCAGAATCCCCTGCAAACCTCAATTTTAGCTGAAAAAATCACATTTTTCACACATTTCTGTGTGGGAAAGTTGAGGCATCACGGGGCTGACACAAATTTCCTACCACCCAGCGTTCCCCCGGGTTTCCCGATAAAAACGGTGCATCACTCGTGTGGGAGGCCCAAGTACCCGCGACTGGCAAGGCCCCAAAACGTATTGAGGCGACATGAAAATTGCCTACCTCAAAACGACCTGGTTTTGCAAGGGGGGGTCACCTGGGTTTTTGGCCCCGTGCTCGGCTGCCACCTAGGGGAACCTACCAAACCCACAAATTTCTGAAAACTAGACACCCGGGGGATTCCAGGGAGGTATGGTTTGCGTGGATCCCCCAACGTTTCCTTACCCAGAATGCCCTGCAAACCTCAAATTTAGCTGAAAACATCACCTTTTTCACACATTTTTGTGTGGGAAAGTTGAGGCATCACCAGCTGACACAAATTTCCTACCACCCAGCATTCCCCCGGGTCTCCTGATAAAAACGGTGCCTCACTCGTGTGGGAGGCCCAAGTACCCGCGACAGGCAAGAGCCCAAAACGTATTGAGGCAACATGAAAATTGCCTACCTCAAAACGACCTGGTTTTGCAAGGGGGGTCACCTGGGTTTTTGGCCCGGTGCTCAGCGGCCAACTAGGGGAACCTACCAAACCCACACATTTCTGAAAACTAGATACCCGGGGGATTCCAGGGAGGTATGGCTTGCGTGGATCCCCCAAAGTTTCCTTACCCAGAATGCCCTGCAAACCTCAAATTTAGCTGAAAAAATCACCCTTTTCACACATTTTTGTGTGGGAAAGTTGAGGCATCACCAGGCTGACACAAATTTCTTACCACCCAGCGTTCCCCCGGGTCTCCCAATAAAAATGGTGCCTCACTCGTGTGGGACGCCCAAGTACCCGCGACAGGCAAGGCCCCAAAACGTATTGAGGCGACATGAATATTGCCTACCTCAAAACGACCTGGTTTTGCAAGGGGGGTCACCTGGGTTTTTGACCCCGTGCTCGGCCGCCACCTAGGGGAACCTACCAAACCCACACATTTCTGAAAACTAGACACCCGGAGGATTCCAGGAAGGTATAGCTTGCGTGGATCCCCCAACTTTTCCTTACCCAGAATGCCCTGCAAACCTCAAATGTAGCTGAAAAAATCACCTTTTTCACACATTTTTGTGTGGGAAAGTTGAGGCATCACCGAGCTGACACAAATTTCCTACCACCCAGCGTCCCCCCGGGTCTCCCGATAAAAACGGTGCCTCACTCGTGTGGGAGGCCCAAGTACCCGCGACAAGCAAGGCCCCAAAACGTATTGAGGCGACATGAAAATTGCCTACCTCAAAACGACCTGGTTTTGCAAGGGGGGTCACCTGGGTTTTTGACCCCGTGCTCGGCGGCCAACTAGGGGAACCTACCAAACCCACACATTTCTGAAAACTAAACACCCGGGGGATTCCAGGGAGGTATGGCTTGCGTGGATCCCCCAAAGTTTCCTTACCCAGAATGCCCTGCAAACCTAAAATTTAGCTGAAAAAATCACCTTTTTCACACATTTCTGTGTGGGAAAGTTGTGGCATCACCGGGCTGACACAAATTTCGTACCACCTAGCGTTCCCCCGGGTCTCCCGATAAAAACGGTGCCTCACTCGTGTGGGAGGCCCAAGTACCCGAGGCAGGCAAGGGCCCAAAACGTAGTGAGGCGCACTACGTTTAGGACCCTTGCCTGTTGAGGCGCACTACAGTTTGGACCCTTGCCTGTCGCGGGTACTTGGGCCTCCCACACGAGTGAGGCACTCTTTTTATCGGGAGACCCGGGGGAACGCTGGGTGATAGGAAATTTGTGTCAGCCCGGTGATGCCTCAACTTTCCCACACAAAAATGTGTGAAAAAGGTGTTTATTTCAGCTAAATTTGAGGTTTGCAAGGCATTCTGGGTAAGGAAACGTTGGGGAATCCACGCAAGCCATACCTCACTGGAATCCCCCAGGTGTCTAGTTTTCAGAAATGTGTGGGTTTGGTAGGTTCCCCAAGGTGGCCGCCGAGCACGGGGCCAAAAACCCAGTTGACCCCCCTTGCAAAACCAGGTCGTTTTGAGGTAGGCAATTTTCATGTCGCATCAATTCGTTTTGGGGCCTTGCCTGTCGCAGGTACTTGGGCCTCGCACACGAGTGAGGCACCGTTTTTATCGGGAGACCCGGGGGAACGCTGGGTGGTAGGAAATTTGTGTCAGCCCGGTGGTGCCTCAACTTTCCCACACAAAAATGTGTGAAAAAGGTTTTTTTTTAGCTAAATTTGAGGTTTGCTGGGCATTCTGGGTAAGGAAACGTTGGGGGATCCACGCAAGCCATACCTCCCTAGAATCCCCCGGGTGTCTAGTTTTCAGAAATGTGTGGGTTTGGTAGGTTCCCCTAGGTGGCCGCCGAGCACGGGGCCAAAAACCCAGGTGACCCCCCTTGCAAAACCAGGTCGTTTTGAGGTAGGCAATTTTCATGTCGCCTCAATACGTTTTAGGGCCTTGCCTGTCGCGGGTACTTGGGCCTCCCACATGAGTGAGGCACCGTTTTTATCGGGAGACCCGGGGGAACGCTGGGTGTTAGGAAATTTGTGTCAGCCCGGTGATGCCTCAACTTTCCCACACAAAAATGTGTGAAAAAGGTGATTGTTTCAGCTAAATTTGAGGTTTGCAGGGCATTCTGGGTAAGGAAACATTGGGGGATCCATGCAAGCCATACCTCCCTGGAATCCCCCGGGTGTCTAGTTTTCAGAAATGTGTGGGTTTGGTAGGTTCCCCTAGGTGGCCGCTGAGCACCGGGCCAAAAATCCAGGTGACCCCCCTTGCAAAAGCAGGTCGTTTTGAGGTAGGCAATTTTCATGTCGCCTCAATACGTTTTGGGGCCTTGCCTGTCGCGGGTACTTGGGCCTCCCACACGAGTGAGGCACCGTTTTTATCGGGAGGCCCGGGAGAACGCTGGGTGGTAGGAAATTTGTGTCAGCCCGGTGGTGCCTCAACTTTCCCACACAAAAATGTGTGAAAAAGGTGTTTTTTTCAGCTAAATTTGAGGTTTGCAGGGCATTCTGGGTAAGGAAACGTTGGGGGATCCACACAAGCCATACCTCCCTAGAATCCCCCGGGTGTCTAGTTTTCAGAAATGTGTGGGTTTGGTAGGTTCCCCTAGGTGGCCGCTGAGCACCGGGCCAAAAACGCAGGTGACCCCCTTTGCAAAACCAGGTCGTTTTGAGGTAGGCAATTTTCATGTCGCCTCAGTACGTTTTGGGGCCTTGCCTGTCGCGGGTACTTGGGACTCCCACACGAGTGAGGCACCGTTTATATCGGGAGACCCAGGGGAACGCTGGGTGGTAGGAAATTTGTGTCAGCCCGGTGATGCCTCAACTTTCCCGCACAAAAATGTGTGAAAAAGGTGATGTTTTCAGCTAAATTTGAGGTTTGCAGGGCATTCTGGGTAAGGAAACTTTGGGGGATCCATGCAAGCCATACCTCCCTGGAATCCCCCGGTTGTCTAGTTTTCAGAAATGTGTGGGTTTGGTAGGTTCCCCTAGGTGGCCGCCGAGCACCGGGCCAAAAACCCAGGTGACCCCCCTTGCAAAACCAGGTCGTTTTGAGGTAGGCAATTTTCATGTCGCCTCAATACGTTTTGGGACCTTGCCTGTCGCGGGTACTTGGGCCTCCCACACGAGTGAGGCACCGTTTTTATTGGGAGACCCGGGGGAACGCTGGGTGGTAGGAAATTTGTGTCAGCCCGGTGATGCCACAACTTTCCCACACAAAAATGTGTGAAAAAGGGGATTTTTTTAGCTAAATTTGAGGTTTGCAGGGCATTCTGGGTAAGGAAACGTTGGGGGATCCACGCAAACCATACCTCCGTGGAATCTCAGGGGTGTCTAGTTTTCAGAAATGTGTGGGTTTGGTAGGTTTCCCTAGGTGGCCGCCAAGCCCGGGGCCAAAAACTCATAGGACTCCCTTTGCAAAACCAGGTTGTTTTGTGATAGGTAATTTTGATGTGTCCTCAATAGGTTTTGGGCCCTTGCCTGACGCGGGCACTATGCCTACCCACGCAAGTGAGGTACCATTTTTCTCTGAAGACTTTGGGGAATGCAGGGTGGGTGGAATTTTGTGGACCCACGCAGATTCCAGAACTTTCCGAAAAAGAAATGTGAGGAAAAAGTGTTATTTTGAACACATTTTTAGGTTTGCAATGGATTCTGGGTAACAGAACCTGGTGAGAGCCAGTGAAGTCACCCCATCCAGGATTCCCCTCGGTGTCTAGTTTTAAAGAATGTACAGTTTTTCTAGGTTTGCCTATGTGCCAACTGCGCTAGGGCCCAAAATCCACAGGTATGCACATTGCTAAAAAAAAAAATCGGAGCCCAGTGGGCTTTCTGCCGCCCTGGGGGGAATCGGGGAAGGGGGTTTCATCCTGATATGCCCCTAAAGGGGCAGAAAGACTGTGGCTATTTTTTGTGGGGGTGGGGGCATTGGTATGACCATTTTGGGTAGCCCCCAGCCCCACGCATAAAAAAAGCCTGCATACTCGCTGGGGCCTACTGGGGTTTCATCAGGGGCCACTGCCACCATCTGTCCTCCCGGGGGGGCAGAAAGACTGCGATTTCTCTGGGGGTGGGGTGGGGTATTGTCATGCCCATTTTGGGGAGCCCCTACCCCTACACTAATAAAACAAAAAATCCATGGTTTCTAGTCGGCATTCTGCGCCCCCAGGGGGCCCAGATTGGGGGCTACAGCTCCCATCTGCCTCCTGCGGTGCAGAAAGACTGACATTTTTGTGGGGGGGAGAGTGGGGGCATTGGCGTGCCCGTTTCGGGCAGCCCACACGCTAAAACAATTGCGCCAAAAAAATCCCTGGTGTTTAGTGGGCTTTCTACCCCCCCGAAGGGGCAGATTAGGGGGCCAATGCCCCATCTGCCCCCCGGGGGGGGCAGAAAGACTGTAATAATTGGGGGGTTGGGTGGGGTGGGGGTATGGGCCTGCCCGTTTTGGAGCAGAAAGGCTGTAATGGTGGCAGGTGGGTGGGGGCATTGGAATGCCCGATGTGGGCAGCCCCCTCCCTAAAAATAAAATAAAACTAAAAACGAATCCCTGGTGTTTAGTGGGCTTTCTGCCCCCCCGAAGGGGCAGATTAGGGGGGGCAGACTGTAGTAATTGGGGGGGGGGGCATGGGCCTGCCCGTTTTGGGCAGCCCCCACCCCTATTTTTTTTTTTTTTTACAATTCCGCAGATTGGGGTCCGATGCCCCATCTGCCCCCCAGGGGGGGCAGAAAGGCTGTAATGGTGGTGGGTGGGGGCATTGGCTTGCCCGTTGCGGGCAGCCCCCACCCTAAAAATAAAACTAAAAACTAATCCCTGGTGTTTAGTGGGCTTTCTGCCCCCCCGGAGGGGCAGATTAGGGGCCATTGCCCCATCCCCCATTGCCCCACCTGCCCCCCGGGGGGGCAGAAAGACTGTAGTAATTGGGGGGGTGGGGGCATGGGCCTGCCCGTTTTGGGCAGCCCCCACCCCTATTTATTTTTTTACGCAACTTCCCTGGTGTCTAGTGGGCTTTTTACCCCCCGGGGGGGCAGATTGGGGGCTAATGCCCCCATCTGCCCCCCAGGGGGGGCAAAAAGACTAAAATGCCCAAAAATACACAGGGGGGAGCAAAGGCCCTTGCCCAAGGGGCCGCTCCCCCCTCCCTGGTGTCTAGTGGGTGGATCCCTGCTTGGGGATCGCCCTCCTGTGGCGATCCGCAAGCAGGGATCCACTTTCCAACGATACCTCTCCCATCTTTGTACGTGCTCAGGGGGCTGAGATAGCCCCCTGAGGACGTACAAAGTGAAACCTGAAATGAGCCTCTTGGCTCATTTCAGTTTCACTTTCACTGTAATGACGTTGGCGCGACGTGTGCGCCGATCATCATTGCAGTGAAAGGGGGGGGGGGGGGCCTCGGGTGCTGGGGAAGCTCTTCCCCAGCTCCCGAGGCTATTTGTGCAGAAAGGGAATCTCTCTGGTGCTCGCACCCGAGGGATTCCCTAGGGTATGCCTCATGACGAGCTGGACTCGTCATGGGCACAGTGTGACTGTGTTCCATGACGAGTCCAGCTCGTCATGGGCATACAAGGGGTTAAAGGTCTAAGAATTCAGAGCACAAAATTGAGCAATTCCGCCTGCATACCGATTTCTGACTGTCACTTAATCAATGCCCTGTCTGTGAGCTATACACTTGAGCACTGCAATTTGGGCAGGCAATTGTAATGACCGCGAATGGTCCCTCACACTTTCTCCATTTCGTATAGCAATCCGGAGGAAGTCATGAACCCACGCTGTGACAACGATTGCCCGAAGTCATGTACGACTCCAAAGCCGTACTGACTGTCCATAAAAATTGTTACTCTAAGCTGTTCCAAAACACTGCAAGCTCTTGTAAGAGAAACCAGCTTGGCAACCTCAGCTGAATACAGTCCTTGCAGACATGCTACTTCCACAACACCAGCAACCGTGCAAACATCATAAAATCATCATTCACGCAAAGGCTCGTCACTTATGTCAGGGTGGGGTTTGGTACACAACTCAGTCACATCCAAGCAATCATGTTCAACTTCATCAATCACAGTTTCACTTCCTGGCAAGTGCAATAGAGTTGAAGGGTTCAGGATGGTGCATCTCTTAAGTGTTAAGTTCTCTGCATCCAAAGTAATCTGGTTATACTTAGTGTGACGAATATCAGTTAGGTACTGTATCTGAGTACGAGAGAACAGTATCTCCACTAAGTGAGGCACAAACACAGTCACAGCATGTCCCAAAACAATGACTTCACACTGGTCAAGTCTCACACATGTAGCAGCAACCTCTTTCAGACATCCAGGCAATGTGGTGGTAATTAAGTCAAAAGTGGCTGAAGAATAGGCTAGAGGTCTGTGGTTACTTCCATGCATCTATGTCATGACTGAAAGAGTGCAACCTTCCCTTTCACTACATAATAACACAAAGCACTTGTTGTAATCAGACGTTCCCAGAACTGGTGCCCTACAAGGCTTTTAAGCAGCTCAGTGAAGGCTGTCATACGGCTGCCATCCCAGGGTACCGGATCAGACATGTCCATTCCCAAGAACATGCATACTTCTTTCTGTGTGGTTGGAGGACACATGTTAAGAATCGCTGAGTTTCTTGCCTGCGATATTTTCCTTGCTCCCTTCTCAGTGTGAAGTCTTAAGTACAGTACTTCAGTTTGGCAAAACTGTATCTTTGCTGGGGACACAATGGGGTCCATTAGGATGCAGGTCGGATCGCCACCGCCCAATGGCGGGGGCGATCCGCCCTACATCCTTCCTCACCCGCCACCCATTTCCCCCCGCCATATTAGTATGGCGGGGGTACCGCGGCGGACAGGATGACAGTCTGCCGGTTTTACGACCGGTTGACGAGTTGACCGGGCGGAAAAGGGTTTAATATGGTGGCGGTGTCTGCTAGACACCGCCATCCATATCAGCATGCAGGCGGGGGCAGCCTTTCGCTGCCACGGAAAGGCATGCGTATTTTGAAGTTGGGGGCCCGTTGCGGGCCCCCAGGATGTTGGGGGCCGGGGGGGCACTATGGTACCCCACTGCATGTTCATGCACAACATGGCAGGCACCACGCGGTGCCTGTCACGTTGTGCATGCATATGCACAACATGCATTTTTGGCATTGCGGCGGGTGATGCTGAAAGCACCACCCGCCGCAATATAAAAAATGCACACTGGCGGGCGCATCCTTATCACACCCACGGGACCGCGGCACTTATGACGGGCAGTCCCTTTTTATGTCAGGATAGCAGGCAGACAAATCCGCCCGCCATCCTAATGATGCCCCATATGTCCATTTTCTGCCAGATGACTCACCAATGCAATAGTATCAGCTTTGCAAGCTTCCTTCGTATTTGGTGCCACAAGCAGGTTGTCAATATACTGTACAAGTACTGAATGATTCGGCATTACCAAGGACTCAGGATTCTTTTTAAGGATCTGATTTAAGATTGAAGGACTTTCTGTATACCCCTGAGGGACTTGACAGCATGCCACAACATGACTGCCGAAACTGACAACAAATAGAAATTAGCTATTCTCATGCAATGCAATTGTGGGAGAGTTACATTGGCTCCCCATTATTTCCTTTGGTATTCCTTGCTCAATCATTGAATAAATTACAGGAGTACTCTGCATTTGGTTTGATAGGGATTCGGAATCATTCAGCATCTTAGATAAGTCTGAGATCTTTGCCTCTATAGTCCCAAACTTGAGGTAAGACAGTGTCTCTCAGTTCAATGAGCAAGTCATTTACAGTTAATGGAGGATATATTCCCATCTCAGACTTTTGTTGACCAAGTTTAAAAACAATAATCTCATTATTCGTGTGAAATTCAATTCTACTTGTAGTGCAATAGATTGAACAGTTGAGTTTGCACAATAGATCATGTCCAAATAGATTTACTGGACTTGAATCATATACCATAAATCGGTGCAAATCTTCAAACGACTCGATTCAAACAAGAACTGGTTCTGAAATCGGGGTAGACAACTTTTTATTTGTGACTCCTACAACTTGAATACTTTTGCACAAGAGGGGTAGGTTAGGAACCTCTGATGTTCTTAGAGTAGAGCAGGTAGCACCAGTGTCAACTAGGAATGAGACCTGAATCCCATTTACCTTAACGTCCACATAGGGACCACTCTGGCCTACCTCTATGGCTGCGCCAAGCACGCAGTCTTCCTCTGTTCTCAGGCACCCTCATGCTAACTGGTCTGGTTCAAAATCATCCAAATGAATCAAGTACTGTTGTGACACATCTACATTTTGGGAAGAATTTCTATTCATCTGCTGGTTCTGATTCTGGTTATGGTTCACATGGTATCTTCGTACCTCAACATTGTGTTGAGGCATAGGGGCCTGAGGTATCTGCATTGACTGGGATGTATTTGGATTTCAAATTTTCTGTCTGTGCACCTGTTGAATCTGACCCATATTATTTCCCTGGAACTGTGCATACCCTCCATTCTGTAACTAATTACCAGGATTATTCACATTGAACTTTCGCTCTCATTTCCAATGCGCACATTTATCTGACATGGATTTGTTTTCGTCTAAGCCGACACATCAACGCCTGCTCTGGGATCTATTTGCCTACCATGACCCCTACCCTGCTGCTGGAAATTCTGCTGTTGAAAACCATGAACACCCTGCATTACAGGAGCCAAATTAAATCCTCCTTGTACTGGAATTGCATTGTCAAAATAATTCTGCCCTTTCTGTACTGCTTTCATCTGGGCAATCATAAATTTCTCCTTCAGCTTTGATTTATTCTCATCCTCACAAAATTGCTCATAACGTAAAATCTAATCTATCGGCTTGTTCTGCCAATACAATAAACACATCTGAATCATTGTTGAAACTTACAGTCTCAAACCTGTCACGTGTCTATACAAAAAATTTCCCAAATCCTTTTCCTCCACATTTTCTGTTCCACTGTACTGTCCGAAAACCTGTATCATTCTTTCATAGTAGGCAGGAACTCATTCTTTAATTTCCTGTGATGTTCTGTCTATTTTCTGCGAATAGGACACGTTACAACGCACGCGGTTACCACTCATGCCATCACAACGCGGTCATTACAATGACCGCGTTGTTACAATGTATACCAGTACAACGCAAGTCATTACAACGACTGTATAATGTTTAATTTACTATTCCAACTCCAGTCTGTGCAACAGTAGGGAAGGTGTTGGATTTAAAATCCAACACCTTCTGCCCCTTACAGCAAGTTGTTTTAATGACTTGCGTTGTAATGGTATGTGATGTAACAACGCCGTCGTTGTAAGCACTGCGTTGTAATGGCATGTGTTGTATCGACTTTGTTGTATATGATGTTTACCATTTTCTGCCAATCAATTTCTTTTGGAGAAACTTCAAATTTCGGGAAAGTAATCAATTGTTGGTATTTCCTCAATACCACAGGAGATGAAGCCCCAAACCGTGTGTCCCTCTCTGTTTTTTCCCACTGGCCAAATCCACAGAAACTTTACAATCTGCCCATAAATCAGTCTGAACTGTAATGTCAAAGTACTCAAATCATTCCACAAAACCTTCAAAATCTTCACAAACCCTTCAGTCTGTCTGCACCATTTTACTGGATTTTCTCTAAATTTCAGAAATTGTAAATAACACAATATCAGCCCTAGTCCATGGCACATTCACATATACTCCTCCAAGTACATCTCTCATTGGGAGCCTCTGTATCTCCACAACTTCCGATTTCGGCTGTAAGGGCTCCGAACGATGGTTGGAGCCCTTCCGACCGAATCGGAATGTGTCGGCTGGATTCCTTTCTGACCGAGCCATTACGAAGGGCTCGGTCAGAAAGGAATCTGACTCGGATTTCCGGAAGGCTGATGACAGGCTCGGAGAGCCTATCTGCTGTCTGGAAATCCCTCAGTACTCCCCCGGCGGCCTCTTTATGACCGAGGGAGTACATTGGCAGTTTTTCACTGCCTTTTCGTGCTGGTCTTTCCGGCATGAAAAGGCAGTCAGAAACTGTCTTTGGGGGCCCCCAGTAGGGTCCCCATGGGTGCGAGGCTGCCGAATGGTGGCCTGGGGGCACCTATGTGCCCCTCTGTGGATCCCTGCACCTGGTGGCAGGCACCTTGGGGTGCCAGCCACAGGGTGCTGGGATGAACTGCACCCCGGCTTTTCACAATGCAAGCAAGCATTCTACTCAGAATACATGCTTGCATTGTGAAGTATACGAGTGCGACTGAACCCTGTTCGGCCGCATCATACTTGCAGGGCCATAACCGACAACAGCATGTCAGTCGGTTATGGCTCCTGACCGATGTCAGACGGATCTGAGTCCATCCGACATCGGAATCGGCCCATAAGTGTTTCCTTGTTTTTTGACCACCTGCCATCCTGATTCTCTCTCTAGTCCCATTTCTTGATCAGTGTTATTAATTCTCTAATCTGCAACTTCATTACAGCTGGCCTCATATTTGCAAGATCTTTGTCACTAAAGTCTAATCTGTATGTCTGTTGCAATATTTTGCATTTCTGTACATCAATTTCACATTTCTGAGCCAGTTCAACTAACTTCTCATGTGTCAATTTAGCTTGTCTTGTGAGGTCTTTACAAAGGTGCAATAATTCCTCCTCCTCATACATCTACAATCATAAAGGTGCTAAGTGTTTGTGCAATCTTTTCTTCTATCTCTACCTTCAGCTTGATAGCATCAAATGCTTTCCACTTTACTGGGACCAAAGCATTTCCAAAACCAATTATTTTTCAGGGTACTGGATCCCTTAACCCACTTGCATCGAGTAAGCCTTAACAGTTTGTAGTAACCTGTATTGTATTTATCTTGTTACTTTCTCCCTAGCTGCTCAGCCAGTGTGAATGTGATGCATGTATTGTTGGTGTGAGGGGCATGAATGGAATATTTGAGTGCCTGGATACCAGTTGGAGTATGGGCTGAGCAGCAGGCAGACTGCTCCTGGTGGGGCTGCATCACATGAACTCAATAACTTGCAACTACAACTTAATAAATCTACTTTGAACTGGTGCAGAGACAAAATATCGATTTGCACAAATATTGAGGTAAAAATATAGTGGGGCAGAAATATTGTGGTCAAGAATATCGATTTTAGGTAAGTAATATCGATTTACAAAATATAGAACTGTTAAATACTGTTTGTAAAAATATAGGGGTTGATTCCGATCCGGGTCGCACAGCTCCCGAAGAGCTGTTCGTAGCCTTACCTAGCAACCGACTCGTACCCTGAGCCGGTCCGTCCTGGCAATGAAGTACGATGCATATAAGTGACAAGAATCCAACCGACACATAGGCTGTGATTAAAGCTTCATTCTCCATACGAGCCGTAACTCCGAACGCCGAACCGAGTCGCCCAGAAGCAGAATCTCTAGCAGTTTCCGGCCGTACAAGTACGATGTGTACATCATACGCGCCGGACGGGTCGCCATGTACGGCATGTCACAGCATCCGGAAAAGAAGCATATCAGGTACGATTCGCGCGAGAATTCAATACACGGCTATGAGACGGACCAGCTTGCAACAGGTACGAGAAGGAGCAACAAGCAGCATGTACGAGACAAACACATCATGAATTCCAATCGCGCAGGTCATACCAGTACTGTACATCTATGACCGGATCAGGAACAGACGCGCACGGCGCGGATGGTAAGTCAGACACCCACCACACAAACAAACGAAAACGTACCCGCAAAATGGCACACACACACGTTCACACACACAGGGGATCCATATCCTGGGCACTAGCAACAGGCCACCATAGGGGTTGCATGGCCAGCACCACTGCCACCCCCACTCATAGGGGATGTGTTGCCCAGCACTCCTGCCACCCCCACCCATAGGGGACCTGAGCCCATCACCACTGCCACCCCCACCCATAGGGGACCCGTTGCCCAGCACTCCTGCCACCCCACCCATAGGGGACCTGTTGCCCATCACTCCGGCCACCCCCACCGATAGGGGACCTGTTGCCAATCACCACTGCCACCCCCACCCATAGGGGACCTGTTGCCCAGCCCTCATAGGGCTAATGTTGCCCATCACTACTGTCACCCCCACCCATAGGGGACTTGTTGCCCATCACTACTGCCACCCTACCCATAGGGGACCTGTTGCCCAGCACTCCTGCCACCCCCACTCATAGGGCTAATATTGCCCATCACTACTGCCACCCCCACCCATAGGGGACCTGTTGCCCATCACTACTGCCACCCCCACCCCCACCCATAGGGCTTATGTTGCCCAGCACTCCTGCCACACCCACTCATAGGGCTTATGTTGCCCATCACTACTGCCACCCCCACCCATAGGGGACCTGTTGCCCATCACTACTGCCACCCCCACCCATAGGGGACCTGTTGCCCAGCAGTCCTGCCACCCCCACCCATAGGGCTTATGTTGCCCATCACTACTGCCACCCCCACCCATAGGGGACCTGTTGCCCATCACTACTGCCACCCCCACCCATAGAGAACCCTTTGCCCAGCACTCCTGCCACTCCCACCCATAGGGCTTATGTTGCCCATCACTACTGCCACACCCACCCATAGGGGACCTGTTTCCCAGCACTCCTGCCACCCCCACCCATAGGACTGACTCATTTTGCCCAGCACTCCTGCTACACTCACACATAGGGCTTATGTTGCCTATCACTCCTGCCACCCCCACCCATAGGTGACCTGTTGCCCAACACTCCTGCCACCCCCACCCATAGGGGACCTGTTGCCCAGCACTCCTGCCACCCCCACCCATAAAACTTATGTTGCCCAGCACTCCTGCCACACCCACTCATAGGGCTTATGTCACCCATCACTACTGCCACCCCCACTCATATGATGGGTGATGCGCCACACATCCATCATACACCAACATTAGGTATGTCAGCAAAATACATCCCACCCTAACATCATGACAACAGTGTGTAGTCAGTAACAAATGTCCACAACAGTGATTATGACTTCGAACATACAATGTAACTACCATCACATGTGTGACCTACACAAGGCAAGCATCACTAGCACTGTGTTAATGTAAAAATAACACCCCCTCACTGTGTAGAACAAACGTCAAGTGTGGGGTTCCAAACTGCAGCAAATGCTGAGCATTGTGGTGATGGGGTCCAAAACTCCCCTCATCACAGTAACCAAAAGGTAAGTGTCATCATAGTCAAAGCTGCATATGCCAAACAGCATGTATGATTTCTGGTCCCAACACATGAAACACTTTTGGGGCAAAGTAGTGGTTGTGTCCCATACCCACAGAGATATGGTGAGGCTAACAGTGCTGGGAAAACCTAACATACTCTCGGCCATGTGCAGACAAGCACCACCCATGGGGGCTGACAATGCATACAGTGTACAATGACACAAAAGCAGAAGTGACCATCACAAAGCATACACACATATGGAAAATAGACACACAAATCAAAACAAACTGTGTAGACTGTAGGTGTCAGGTCACAAACTCACATTCCATGCCAGCAATGGGACCTAACAACCAGGATGAATGTGCAGAATGATGTGATATGACTCACAGGGACAGCAGGGTAAATCACAAAAACAACATCCAGACAATGGCCCACAGCAGCAATACCAATGCACTGGTGCAGATGCACAAACACAAACAGGCAACCTCACACTGCACATCTGACAAAACATGTGTGGATGTGTGTGTCTCAGTATCCCCAGGCAACTACACAACACATGAGGGGGGATGAACCACAGTGAGACAGATGTGGACACAGTGCCATACAAAAGTAAACCATCAATGGGCCCCCCTTAGTGGGCAATCAGGCATTGTGAGATGAGAGGGAGCACAACAGACACATGTGACACAAGCTGGAATGAACATCAATTAACAAAGCAAGAGACTGACACACAACAGCACTACCCCCAGGGACCAGACATTGGAGTGACACAAGCATGCATGACACGTCCACTGTGCTGACAAAGGTAGATGTCGTACAAACTGTGAAAGCCAGACATGTGTCCTGTGCCACAAACGTACATCACACCTACACAAACACAAATCACTCAGCATGGCCCCTCATCCATGGACAAATGGGAGCTAGGGGCCCATCCATGCAAACATTTACATCAGTCCACCCTCAACACCACACACCCTGAACTGCACCAATGTGCATATGAGAAGCCCACATGGACAGGTAACATTGCACATGCACCCATGACAAACACAGTAATGTTGGGAGGAACTAAGGTGCACAGACTCATCTCACAAGGACAGTTTACAACCCTTGTGAATGACATACTGCACAGTATGCGGTACATGGCCATGACGTCAAAGCTCACGTAACCTTCCGAATACCTGCCACAGTCCCAGGACAATGCAGTAGCCAAGGAGAACCACAAGGCACACATGCTGACATCTGCAAACATTGCAGCCCTGAACTGGACAAGTGGGATCACTCACACACACATACACATGTCTCAATCACTGAAAGGTACCACCTAGGGACAATTACATGATATTGCGAACAAACAAGTGCCTTCCGGACCCCTGACTGTGTCCCATCTGCGTATGACCACATCATCACCACTCAGAACAGACAAATCCCAATGATGAAACACCAATTAACAGTAGTGTGACATGCACCCACACATCTGGTAGCCCATGGCAAAGTTGTGGGATGAACACAGTACCACTCAGCAAGCATCAACAACAGGAACATATCAAGGGAACACTGCCTGTGTATGAAAAGAGATGTGGTCCCACACACACATGCCCACACAACACACAACATGGGCCCAGGTAATGTCACGGAACAACACATTTACTTGAGGGGACTCAACTCCTGTGGAAGCTCAGCTGTGCCAAACATAGTCACAGCAGGTCTCAGTCATGTCAGCAAAACATTTGGTCAGTCAGCCATCAGTTACCACCCAATGAAGGCTCTGGTCACAACAGCCTGGGTACGGGAAACTCCCTTAAGTCATTTGCACATAATCAATACATTTCATTTCATTTATTAGTCTTTATTATCGATCATATTTATCATAAAAAGACATTTACAAAAAGCGTTTTGTACATATGAGGGATAAAAATACATACAGAACACAAAGAAAGTAAGAACTTTAAATAAGCACGAGTCAACTGGCTATTGCCTCCTGTTTCTGATAAACCAAACCCACCCCAAGAATTTAGCAACTGCTACTACAATACATTCTCCCGTGTTGAATCTTAGGATGTTGAGGGCCTCAAGTCCCTGTCTGGTACCCAGGGTTTGACAAATGGGTTTGAGCCATTTGGCCCGGGGAGCGGCGTATGCTGGACAACCAAAGAATATGTGGCCCACAGTTTCAGCACAATCTTGGCACCAGCGGCAGGAATCACCAGTCGCACCCTTCCAATTTTTAGTAAAAGAATTGGTGGGTAGGGAACCAACCCTCAGTTGGTGATAAAGCTTCCTGTCGCTGGGCTTTGTAATAATGTCCCAATAAGCTTCGAGACACGGGGCGTTTTTATGCACAAGAAACCTGCCTGACAGGGACTCTGCTGGAACTCGGGTTTGATGTTTTTGGCAGACCATAGTCCAATAAAGACTTTTAAAGACTTTTTTGGGGGGGAAAGAGTTGGAAACTGGATCAGTCCAGAGAACTCCCAGGCCCATAGATTCTAGATGTAAACTGACTTGCTTAAACCACAAGATGTTTCCTGCGCCCAAGATGGAACGGACGTCCAGGAAAGCCTTGGCGTAGGGCTCTAGTTCCGGAACTGTCCATAATCTCCTCCAGAAGGACAGTGGTTTGAACCTGGCAATGTCATCGAAAGAATGACAGCCAAGATCCAGCATAAGCGGTTTCACAGGTGTCGAGCTACGGAGGCTCGTTAGTAGCCTTAGAAATTTATGTTGAGCTTTAACCAGTGGGGAGAGATCAGAAAAACCCCAGAGTTCAGCACCGTAAAGGATTGCTGTATTGATCCTAGCATTATAGATTTTCATAACAGGACGTATTGTTTTCGTCTGATATTGTTTATGTTCTTTGATTAGACACCCCGAAAGTTGGGCAAATTTGAGTGAGAGGACATCAATTTGTGGCTTCCAACTCAATTTGTTTTCAAGAACGATCCCCAAGTAGGTCATCACTTGAGTACGTTCAAGTATGTCATCATTCATAGATACTTGACCTTTCGTGCCTTTCCCTTTGTTAAAAACCATATACTTCGTTTTTGCAACGTTCACCGACAGGTCGAAATCAGAACAAAAGTTGGAAAAAACGTTCAAAGCCGTCTGTAAGCCGGACATAGTTTGTGATAAAAGCAAGGTGTCATCGGCAAACATGAGGAGTGGGATTTTTATACCTCCCAATGAAGGGGCGTCTGTAGGAGTAGATAAAAAGTACTTCACAACACTGTTAATAAATAACAAAAACAGAGTTGGTGCAAGGACGCACCCTTGCCTGACACCCCTATTAACGTTAAATCTGTCGGTGACCTGACCCTGCTTTCCCCAACGAACCATGGCGAAATTTTCTTCGTGCAGCCGGATTACAATGTGCAGAAGATCGGCGGGCATCCCTAAGTCAGCTAGAACCGTCCAAAGTTTGGACCTATTAACCAGGTCGAATGCCGATCGAAGGTCTACAAAGGCGGCATACAAAGTACCACCACAGACATAAACTGTTTTCCAAATGATCAATTGAAACTTAAACGCCTGGTCAATGGTACTAGTACAGGGTCTGAAACCAGCCTGGAGGGGCGAGATAATATTCTCCAGTTCTATCCATGACTCTATTCTAGCCAGGATCATCCTTGCTATAATTTTTTGAACAGAGTCAATTAAGCTGATTGGGCGATAGTTCCCCGGTAAGGAGCGATCGCCCTTTTTGAAGATCGGCAAGATCTCCGCGCCCCTCCATGATTCAGGGATGCCGGCCCCCTTTGCTATTGCAGTGGCCAGAAGAGCAATGTAGGGTACCCAGTTTGCACGGTCTGATTTGAACAGGTCAGCGGGAACGCAGTCCATGCCCGGAGCCTTTCCACTTGGAACCCTAGATAAGGCCAACTCTACTTCTTTGCAGTCAAATTTGAGATTCGATAGGGGGTACGTGGTCTGAGATAATGTGGGAGCGATCACCCCATTCGGAATCAAATCCGAAAACTGCCGTTCGAAATGTGAGACCCAAGTGTCGGGGGGAACGTGATTGGTAGGGATCTGCAAACATATGGCGTTGACCCATTTTACAATATGCCAGAACAGGGTCAGATTTGTATGATAACTCACATCCAAGAGATCATTCCAATGATCATTATCCCATGCTTTTTTGGCCTTGGTTTTGGCTAAGCTATAATTTTTCCTTGCAAGTCTGATGGTCGCCGGGTTTTTAGATTTAATGGCGAACTTCAATTTGCTGTATGACACGCGACAGGCTTTATTATACCATGTTGGTCTTGGGAGTATGAGGTCTCTTGGCCGTACAGGGTTTAGTGAACAGAGACTTAAGGACTTGAAATAGGGTGTCATGGATGAGTAAGGACTCACCAACATCATCCTCTCTACTCTGAAGAGTCTGGAGATCTGCTACCGCACACGAAACTTTCGAGCTGATCGTTGTTAGTGTGGCGCTGTCCAGAGCTACCTTTTCCCAGCGTACTCTCCGTGTATTATTAGTTAATAGGGCATCTGCAGTGACAATCTCAGTGGGATTATTTCTGCGGTCAATGCGGAACAAAAAGTTTAAAACAAGGGGGTTGTGGTCACTCTCGGGCATGTCCTGGATCACCATGTCGCTTAATGTGGGCCAGAACTCGACTTTAATCAAAGCATAGTCGATTCTACTACTGCGACGGCCATCAGAAAAGGTGACCTTACCAGACTTGTCCGATGGAGTACGGCCATTCGCTGCCCTAAAGCCTCGCTCCATACACAGAGACATCCACTGGATAGCTGATTCAGACCACTTCTTGATGGGCGGAAGGTCGAGGGGGGGGATATTCATCGTTGCATCCACTTCCATTGTTAAAGAATCCCATGCAAAAAGCAAGGGCTCGAAGCAGCAATTGAAATCCCCCACTATTACCACATTAGTACAAGGATCAACAGTTTCTAAAAACCCATCTAGTTGCCAAAAAGTGTTAGAACCTTTACCTCCTGGGAGTCCCCTGTTATATACATTGATGATCAATATGTCTGAATCATGTTTGAGTTGTAACAAAATGATCATTATATCAGGGCTATCAATTTTTACCTCAGTAACATTGTAATTTAAACTTTGTCTGACCCAAATGCATAGACCGCCAGAAGGACGGCCCCTTGCCCCACCAATAGCCGCTTTATAAAAATTGACAAAGCCGGAAAAGAAAATGGGGTCCACCGCCCATGTTTCCTGGAAAACCAGAATATCATGGGTAGATGCCCAGGCGGACCATTCCTCCATTACAATTTTACTACGTAATCCCGCAATGTTCCAAGAAGCCATTTTCAGGAGGGAAGAACAGGGCGAACCAGCCAGCTGTGGAACATGAAGTGGGCCTCGAACCGCGAAGGATTCAGCTTCTCCACACGCTAGCTCTAGAGCACAGGAATCAAAGTGGGGTATAGATGGGCTAGCAATGGGCGGGACAGGGGTGCGGGTTATCTCAGGAAGGGACAAAGTGGGAGTCACTGGGTTTATAGCCGGGATGGGGTTCTGACCGTCCAAGACTGAGAGGGGGAGGGCAGGGTTATTGTGAGACACATTTGGATCAACACATACAATGTTAGAGTGGAAAACACCCAAACACCGATGTGGCCCCGCAGTCCCGCCCCAGCTACCCGGCCCTGAACTAGTAAAATGGGCGGGGTTCGTAGGGAACAAACTCTCGATCCCCGAAATAGTCTGAATTAATGACAGTCAGTCAATCCCCTCCAAGGAATTCAAGGGAGCAAAATGGTTCTGCAGGGGAAGATGAAAGTCCAAAATGGGCGGGTGGCAAAGTCCCCTAGAAACCCTTTCCCAACCAGTAGACTGGGGGCACAAAGTATCACTGGAGGTGCAGGGGTAAAAATAGGACAAGTCAACCGCCTGGATACCAGTAGCACTCAAAAGATTTGGAAGAGAGCAAATATGGATCACTGCCCTGGGATCTCGGAAATTAATAAGAACACAATCACCCTCGACTTTCTTTACCCCGGGGCCCAACCAACTCACCCTACGTACCATTAATATTTCAGCACATGTTCTGGGAGGCAAAGGCCTATTGCAGTTCAACCAATGAGTCACTTTATTCTTCAGCCCAACGTGCGACTCGGACTTGTCCACGGGGAGCCTTGGGACACCAACCAGTACAACTGTATAGGGCCTGGACTCACGGCGAAGATTGATATGGGGGAGTTGAGGGAATGAGCCCGCACCCTCTGCCTGGTGCTGTCTAATTACATGATTACTCTGGTTACTATCTAGTTGGGAAGACGGGACAGCGCTGACAGAGGGATGGGAAACTGCCATAGCTTGTTCATTTTGGACAGATGGAAGGGAAGAGGCACTAATCAAAGGAGTGGGAATATCAAAAGGTGGCCTGGTTGTGATGGTGGTGGGCCGAGTGGATAAAATGTTGGAGGCGACGGGAGGCACTATAGGTTTCTCCAGTAAAGATGTATTAGTTAGCACCAAAGCCTCTAATTTCCCTAAATGAATAGAGAGTTGCTTAACTCTCTCATATAAGGGTAAAAGAAGAGATTTGAGAGACTGCTCCAGGAGTTCAAGAGAGCAAAACTGAGGAGGATTGGTATTAGGCTGAGTGACTGAGAATTGGGGGGGAAGCTGACACCCTGCAGTGGAGGGAGGGCAGTCCGTTGAATTCAAAGGAGGATCAGGACGTGGTTTAGCACGATTAGATTTTTTCGGGACTTTGGGACATTTACCCCTAAGAGGTGCTCCCACACGCTTTCTTGACCCTTTATTATGCTGGAACTTGCTAACCGGAGACGGGATGGCAGTGCAGGATTGATCAGAGGGGGGCAGAGGGGAAGTAACGCTACGGTCTGAGGGAAGGCCACAGGCTTCATAAATAGTTGGGGTGTCAGGAGTGTCAAGAGAGCCGTCCAATGGGCTAGAAGATGGGATGATCGACGTCCCAGACGTCTTATTAGGTAATAAATCAGAAGCTGATGGTAATTGCCTACTGACTGGGGAAGTGGCTGCCATGATATTGCCAAGAGATGATCTTTTGGCCGATAATTCAAGGGACAGACGTTTTTCAGTTAGTGTAATTTCGTGTTCAAGGACCCGTGTTGCTCTGGTGATAAAATTATCAAAGGTCCCTGAAACACAGCCCCCAGTCGTGCCCTGAACAAACTTTCCGCCGGATCTTAGTGAAGTCATCTTCGTGGGAGAGGGGTAGAATATGCCTATGTCAATGTACTACAACCCAGGAGAAGCAAACTATTCAAAATGCCTGCCGTGACTTATAAAACTTGAACAATTAAAAGGCAGAACAATAAAAGTAGTCAATTACCGGCCCAGTTCGTGAATAGCGGTCTTAAGTGTCCGTTGTACGCAAACAACAATAAGTCTTAGAGGGGTGGCCCGTCCCGTCCACGTGTTGTAAATTGCAACTTCGATGTGATTAAGCATTTACTAAAGACATGAATTCTCCTGCCTTACACATGTCTCTTTTGTTATGTTGACTGAAGTCTGGACTCCATTTTGTATTGTCATGTCTCCACGTGCTCAACACGAGGAGAGTCTTATCTTTGTGTTAGTTGCTCTTGTAATCTGCCTAGTAACAGTCTATAAATAGCTCCTCTGTCCGTCTGGCGCATGCCCAGACTTGACCACATCTGTTATCAGTTAGTCCTTGCTTGACCATGTTTTCGCGGGCTCAAGGAGTATGTCAGCTCCGCCCACATATTGATCTTGTATTGCAAATGTCCATAAAAGGTAACATTCCTCGTCTCATGTCGTGCCCTCCCACTTATGAGCCCCTCTGTTGTGTATAAAAGGGGACCGTGTATGCAAGTTCTTTGTGCTACTCTATGCAATACTGAAGGGTATTGTATGGATTGTAGGACCACCCTTAAGGGTTAATAAACTCTGTCTTTGTACTTTGCAGTTTCCGTGCCAACTTCCTTATAGATTCCATTGCAGGAGAGCGAACCCTTGTGTCCTGCGGGCCTAGCTGGGGCCTGTACTCATCAATTGGCGCCCGTCACGTGGGGCTCATCGGCGACTCGGATGCTCGAAGGATTGGTCGCGACGAAGGTGAGGAATTTGGCCGGGGATGTGATCACTGCCAGAGGCACTTTAGTCCTGGCATCCCGAGGTTTTTCTTCCTTCCCTTCCGAGCTGACCATCTGGGTGGCGCCGGTCCTCGACTGAGACCTCTTCTGTCGGTCCTGCCGTGACAGCCGTTTGGGCGAATTTCGGAGCTTGGCAGTTGGAATCTGGACTCTTGATTGGTAAGAACCGTTGTACGGTACTTGCTCCGAGTTTTTGAAGCCTGGGTTGGCTATTTGAGTTTGATTTGTGATGACCGGTCATATCCTGTATTGATTATTGTGAGAATATATGCGTTGCAACACATATAGGCAGGTAATGTGGAGATATTTCTCCGGAGCTGTGTAACTTTGACCAGCACAACGTTTAAGTGCCATTTTTGATAATACTGCATATTCTGCATTATTTTTGAGCATGCCTGCTTTTAGCGCACTCCGTAAGTGGTGCTGCTGTTTTGGAAACCGGTTAAACCTCGAGGAATCTGCTCCAGCTCCCCCAGAGGGGACTCCTAATAGGGATATGTATGTGAAGCATGGTCTTTCCTCCATAATGTACAGCACAGTATGGAGGAAATATACCAGAAAGGATCCTGAGTTACGGTGGCCGTTGTATGGGTCGTTTGATATACGTAAGATTGAGTATCTGGAACAGTGTATGTGTAAACGGCGTGCGCGGCAAGATATGTTTGAATGTGTGCGACTATGGGTGAAGGAAGTGCGTGAGCGAGAGAAACGCGAGAAAGCGCTGTTTGATAAAGAGCAACGAAAGAATGATCATGTGAGAGCGCAGGAAGCAAAGCGTCGGGAGGAAAGAGAACAGACGGAGAAACAAGAGAAAGAACATAGGTTACAAGTCTCGGGTCAATATGCTGTTCGTCAGCCACTCTATCCTGTCCTTAATAATCATGACGATGATTTTTATTTATTAGATCGTTCTCCGCCTCCTTATGTCGGCGCGTCTGCCCCGAGGCCGCAAGATTCTGGATCGGGTTCGAGTAAGGTAGACACGCGGTCCATGTTATCGGCTGAGCGAATGGGTGAGCTTCGGCAGGTTTCTTATCGTGCATGTAAGGGCAAGTTATCCCTTGATGAACTGTTGGCTTCTTGGGACTCGTGGCAGGATAGGGAAAGGTTGTATTTCTTGGGACACTTTTCTGATGAAGTGATTACTGCCTTTCGGAAATATTCCAGTGTTTTTGAACCTGCTGATGTGGTATCAGATTCTAAAGCATTGCGTAATGGTGTTTTCTCTCCCTCTAAGGCGCCTGAGGCGGTTCGGCGACTGTTTGCGTTGCGGGACGCGGCAGCAGACCTTAAAGAGAAAGCGCGCCAACATCTTGAGGAGGAAAAGCGGTCGGATTCGCGTACTGGAGGCGGCCATTCATCCACCTCTCAATCAGATAAGAGCGATCCAGTGCATGCTAAGCCAATGCGCGAAGCGGCGCCTTTGTATGTTCCTCCTAAAGGAGCGGGGACTAGCTCGGATATTACCTCCGCCGATGCTAAGGGATATTTTGTGTATAATTGGGTTTATACTCCCTGGCACCGGGCTGACGTCATGGCATTAAAGAATGCGTTGCCTGATCCCCGCAAGAATCCAGCGGCCTTTTACGAAGAAGTCGAGGGGGCCTTGAATTCTTGTATCATGACCTTAGCGGATATAGATTTGTTCTTTGGGCTTATTCTACCACCAGATATGTGGCGATCCGTGCGGAAGGTAGACGATGCTGCCACTTTTAAGGCTCGATGGTCTGAACTTGAGGATGAGGATAGGGAGAGAAAGCCCGCGCAGAAACCACCTCAGATTATCTTAGATCTCCCCGCTGCTATTTTGACTAAGTTGAAGACCATCATTCCTCCTAAAAAGATTGACTGGAATATGCTAGCCTCGTGTAAGCAGAAAGCCGATGAATCAGTTGCAGATTTCTTTACGCGCTTTGAGGAGACGTTCCATGATTTTAGCGGTCAGTCCCTTACGGATGATACGGGTCGGCACCTTTTTGCTGACAAATATGTGGCGAATTTATTACCGGCAATTGCTGCTCGCCTCAAAGCGAGTGAAAGTTCTTGGTCCACTACGACCCCGACAGCCCTTCTGACTATAGCTCAATATTATGAGCGCCAGGAGCTAGAAGCGAAGGGGCAGGAGGAAAAGAAATCGAAGGATTTAAAAACGAAGGTGATGTTAGCACAAGTATATGGTCCGCCCCGACGGGGTGTAAATAGAGGTAGGGGAGGATTTTATGGTCCTCCCTCGGGCCGATCTGATCTGAATAGGAATCAATGTGCGTATTGTAAGCAATCGGGGCACTGGGCCAGAGAGTGCCCAGCGTTGCATGCTTCACGGCAGGGGCACGGTCAGGGACACACTCAGAGTGGCCCAAGAGGTAGAGGGGGTTTCTCGAATTTTAGAGGGAATTCTAATGATCACACTCATTTTGACCTTGCTGGGCAGCAACGAGATAGGTCTAATGTTTTTGATCGACAAAATCAGTATCAAGTGTCGGGGATTGACCGTTCTGGGTATCATGATTCTCAGCATGCATAGGAATGCGTTGGATGGGGGTTAGAATCAGTTGAGGTGCCAGTTGATCAGAGGGGTCCTTACGTATCAGCTGAGGTTTTGGGCTCCACTGATCAGTTTCTAGTGGACACAGGAGCGACTCGTAGTGCGCTGTCTAAACAATTGGTTCCGAGGGCTCCCCCATCTGGCTTAATGGTTACATCGGTAGGGTTTGATGGAACACTCTCCCGAAGCCCTCTTTCACAGCCCCTTGCATTTCGGGTTAATTCCTTTTCTGCACCCTGTCCGTTTTTGTTAGCTCCGAGCACGCCGGATAATATTATGGGCCTTGATATGCTGAAGCACTTCAGAGCTACGATCCGGTGTTCCCCTGCTGGAGTGCGGGTGATATTGAATGACAATTATCCCCTGTCTGAACGGATGTGTGTGGCTACAGAAGATGCTGTGCTAGCTGCCCTCCCCCGTGCTCTGTGGGCCACTTCGGATACTGATGTGGGACAGATGGTGATTCCGCCTGTTCACATTAGTGTCCAGGAGGGGGCGGTGTTACCACGCCTTCCACAGTATCGTATTTCGCAGGAGGGGGAAGAGGCTCTTATACAGATTGTGCAGGATTTGATTAAGGTGGGAGTGGTGGAAGAAGTTCCCTATAATGTTTGTAATAGCCCGATTCTACCCATTCTGAAAAAGGATACGGATGCTAAAGTCTACCGGTTTATCATTGATTTGAGAGAAGTAAACAAGATCGTGATACCTCAGTACCCAGTGGTTTCGGATATCACGACGTTGCTTACTTTGGTCCCGCCTACGGCGACCACGTTTTCAGTTATTGATTTGAAAAATGCCTTCTTTTCAATTCCCATTCATCCCGATAGTCGATACCTTTTTGGTTTCACTCTCAATAATAGGTCTTACCGATTTTGTAGAATTCCCCAAGGCTATACGGAAAGCCCTAGCATCTACAGTCAAGCCTTGAAAAGACAATTGGACTCTTTTGTTCTGTCCGAGGGTGTCGATGACATCTTGCTGGCGGCTGACACCCCGGAGTTGTGTGAAACGAGTACGTTGTCTTTGCTTTCCTTTTTGGCATCCCACAATCACAAGGTCTCTCGGAAAAAGTTGCAATTTTGTAGACCAAAGGTGACTTATCTAGGTCACCTTTTGTCTAAGGAGGGACGTGCACTCACACCAGACCGTGTTCAAGTGATTCTGGATACACCGACGCCGTCCACGCAGAAGGACGTGCGCGCATTTTTGGGTCTTGTTTCATTTTGCAGGCAGTGGATATTAGGGTTTTCGTATATAGCCAAGCCATTGTTAGCCCTTTTGACAAAAGATACACCTATCCCGCTTCCTTGGACGAATGAGTGTGACACTGCCTTTCAGAAACTGCGACAGGCCCTCTGTTCAGCACCAGTATTAGGAACACCTGATTATACCAAGCCTTTTTCGTTGTATGTGCATGAGAAAGATGGATGTGCATTATCAGTTTTAGTGCAGATGCACGGCGATAAGCAGCGCCCTTGTGCATATTTTTCGGCTGTACTTGATCCTGTTGCCCGAGCATTGCCTGGTTGTTTTCGCTCGGTTGCGGCGACAGCTGTGTCAATACGCCAGAGCGAGGGGATTGTGTTATCTCATAAGCTGTTGGTATTAGTCCCCCATGCTGTTGATGCCCTGCTTAATCAGACAAAGACGCAGCATTTGACCAGTGCCCGTTTAACGGGATATGAGCTGACGCTTTTGGCTCCTCATATCACGCTGAAGAGGTGCGTGACGTTAAATCCTGCTACATTGTTGCCATACCCCGAGACTCGGTCTGAGGCACGAGAAGCACATGATTGTATCCTTGTGACCGAGGAACAAACAAAGGGTCGTATTGATCTCCAGGATACGCCCTTTTCAGATGTAGATGGAGAACTGTGGGTGGATGGGTCATGCCTGAAGCTACCAGATGGTACGACTTCGGCAGCGTATGCGATTACCACATTGCAAACAATAGTGGAGACAGCACGCATACCACAGAAATCAGCTCAAGCAGCGGAACTGATAGCATTAACACGAGCATGTGAGCTCAGCACAGGATTGTGTGTGAATGTTTATACAGATAGCCGCTATGCCTTTGGAGTAGCGCACGATTTCGGCCTGCTCTGGAAGGAAAGAGGGTTCTTAACGTCGCATGGAGTACAAATAATGCATGGGGAGCTAGTTCATAATCTTTTAACCGCATTGACATATCCGAAGAAAATTGCTATCATTAAATGTAGCGCCCATAGGAAAGTAGTCGATAAAGTTGGAGAAGGGAATGCGTTAGCAGACCGAGTGGCGCGGGAGACTGCGATGCAGCCCGGTGCTACTGCCATGTATGTAGTGAAGTCACAAGTAGAAAGATGGCATGATGCGAAGGAAGAAGTGCGAGAAATACAGAGGACCGCTTCTGACAAAGAACGGGAGCAATGGTCCAGTGAGGGAGAATTGGATGATGAGGGTTGCTGGAGAAATAAGCAGATGGATCGATGGAAATTACCCACAGCTTTTGTACAACCTATGGTTCAGATGGCACATGGGCTAGCACATGTTGGAGCTTCCGCGATTGTAAAATTGCTTACCCAAGTCTGGGAGCATCCAGAGATTGCTAGCACGGCAAAGAGGGTGGTACAGACCTGTATGATTTGCCTGAGATACAACCCAGGAAAGGGGACTCGGACCCCAGCAGGAGGGTTCGTAACGCCTACTGCACCCTTTGAGGTTTTGCAGATGGATTACATCCAGCTGGAGCGTTGTAACAATTTGAAGTATGTCCTAGTAGTGGTGTGTGCCTTTAGCAAATGGGTTGAGGCCTACCCTACGAAAGACAATACTGCAATGACTACCGCTAAGATGCTGTTGAAGGAGTTCTTCCCTCGATATGGCGTTTGTAGACTTCTGTGGAGTGATAACGGGCCCCACTTTATAGCGGACGTTATAAAGTATGTTCTGAAGGGTCTAGGTATCACCCAGAAGTTCCATGCAGTATTCCACCCTCAATCTGCAGGACTGGTCGAGAAGTATAATGGTACACTGAAGCTCAAGATCGCTAAAATCCAAGCTTCAACGTCTTTGACTTGGCCAGACGCTTTACCGCAGGCATTATTGTCAATTAAGTCGGTACCGCACTCTCGAATCGGTCTTACACCGTATGAGATTGTCTTTGGACGCCCAATGAATATTTGGGGTCCACCAAAACCCAAGACTGTGTATGATGTACCTTGTGTGATGATGAATGACTATCTGGCACAGTTAACGGATAACTTGGTTTCCATTCATCAACAGGTCCGGGAGGCGCTCCCTGATCGGTCCACCGGCGAAGGACATAGTCTCCGGCCTGGAGACTATGTCATGCTGAAAATCTTCGACAGGACGAATAGCCTGGAGCCGAGATGGGTGGGCCCTGAGCAAGTCTTGCTGGCAACAAGGACGGCTGTGCGAGTTTCCAACAGAAAGAATTGGATCCATTCCCTGCACTGCCGCAAAGTACCGCCCGGATTGGTGGAGCCCGCTGTACTGACCGATCAACGAGAGATTCTGACCACAGAGAAAGGCCGTGCTGTGGAATCGAACGACGCTGAGGAGCTCTTTCCGGACCACGCGACTCCTGGAGGAAGGCGATATCATCTGAGGCCAAGAAAGTGAATCCTTCAGTAGCGGGACATGTTGTCAGAACGGCCCTTGGGTTAGTGAAACGGAGAGCCAGTGAGGCAAGGGGGGGGGATCAGCCCTGCATTAGTGTAGCGACACCCGTCTTGGCCCGTTGGTGAAGAAATCGACCGCTGCCCAAGGGGAAGAGTTCTGACAAACTTTTAGTTTCAGGAAGATATTGATTTTCTATTTCGACATGGAGAAAAAGAAGATCCTTTGTGCAATAGGGTTTATGCTCACAGTAGCTATTGTTGGGATTACCACATGGTTTGTGGAGAACGTGACTCCTGCCCGAGAGTTGCTTGTATTGACCACTCCAGTGCCTGCTGAGCACTATTTCTATACCCTTCCGTATCAAGAATTGAAGCATCGTCAGTCCTATTTGAATAACACTTTCATCCAGATGTTACATCATACCCATGTTGCCACCAATGCTACGAACTGTTGGATATGTGGTATGATGCCAGCTCATCAGAAGAAGGGAGGAACGCCATTCATACCTCTTCCTTTCTCTCATAATGGCTCTTGTAGAGCATGGTACACTTTGCTTTTTGCCACTCGGAAACCCACAGTGGGACGATTACTCTTCAGACTCAATAAAGAATGTCATCAGGATAAAGATGGATATCCGCAAGCGAATGGGACAATTTGGGAATGGGAAGAGTATCGACCAGATAATGAATCGATTCCATATGTTTTCACGAACACCAGAGACACTGTGGGAAAAGACAGATTTGTGATTCAAGTGGCACAAGCTCAAGCGGACCTGTGTGTCCAAAGTGTGGGTTACATTCCTGTCGGTGTTAGCGATTGTATTACCATATTAAACATCGATGGATTGAATAACAGTACTTTCTTAGCATCCCATAATACGTATTTTGTGTGTGGAACTAAAGGTTATTACCGTTTACCAGCCGGTTGGTCTGGAGTATGCTATGTATCATTTTTGTTACCTCCTGTATTTCTGGCACCTGCATCCTATCATAAGGATTTAAAGTTGTTAAATAATGTGACTGTAAATAGGTATAAACGTACTTTATCAATTGATGATGTGGATCAAACTGACACCAGTTTACAGCAGTATATCGATTTCAATCTAGGATTGTTTTTCTTCGTTGGAGCTGCCCTAAATAGTAGGAAAATTTGAAGATTAACACGAGTGGTAGAGGCTGTGACGAACCAAACCGCTGCTGCTCTTGGGAATCTTACGGAAGAATTACAGATTACCAGAATTGTTGCATTACAGAATCGTATGGTGTTAGATGTTATGTTAGCTGATCGAGGTGGAGCTTGTAAAATTATCGGAAGTAGTTGCTGTGTGTTTATTCCTGACCACACACCTTCAGTCTACAATGCAATTAACAGGTTGCATAAAATTGCAGCTGAAATCCATACAGAAAACGGCACTTGGTCCTTTTCTGGATGGTTTTGGGCATTGGTCACTGCTTGGGGTTGGAAGGTTTTGACTGGTCTCTGCATAATTATAGCAATTCTATTTTCTTGCTGTATCTGTGTTCAGTGTGGTCCCTTGCTCTGTTCTGTATGTGTATCATTTTGTATCCCCGATAAGAAAGCTATTGCCAATGTCACTTATCAGAAACGTTTAGCTAAGGAAGTAGAAGAAATGATGATAATTGATATATATGATGATTATCCTAACAAACCGGATGTCTTCAGTAAATGCTGAAAGGGTCGTCTGTTGTAAATTGCAACTTCGATGTGATTAAGCATTTACTAAAGACATGAATTCTCCTGCCTTACACATGTCTCTTTTGTTATGTTGACTGAAGTCTGGACTCCATTTTGTATTGTCATGTCTCCACGTGCTCAACACGAGGAGAGTCTTATCTTTGTGTTAGTTGCTCTTGTAATCTGCCTAGTAACAGTCTATAAATAGCTCCTCTGTCCGTCTGGCGCATGCCCAGACTTGACCACATCTGTTATCAGTTAGTCCTTGCTTGACCATGTTTTCGCGGGCTCAAGGAGTATGTCAGCTCCGCCCACATATTGATCTTGTATTGCAAATGTCCATAAAAGGTAACATTCCTCGTCTCATGTCGTGCCCTCCCACTTATGAGCCCCTCTGTTGTGTATAAAAGGGGACCGTGTATGCAAGTTCTTTGTGCTACTCTATGCAATACTGAAGGGTATTGTATGGATTGTAGGACCACCCTTAAGGGTTAATAAACTCTGTCTTTGTACTTTGCAGTTTCCGTGCCAACTTCCTTATAGATTCCATTGCAGGAGAGCGAACCCTTGTGTCCTGCGGGCCTAGCTGGGGCCTGTACTCATCACACGTCCGGCCACGAACGGCAACAAACGGCCCGCTCTTTGCCCGGTCTTCACCCCGGGCGCGTTCCGCTGGTGCGTAGAGGCGGGGCTCTTATGCTGCTCTATGGTTGGGAAAGGGGGCGGAGCCGGGAAGAGGACGCAGGTGTGCTGGATCAGGCAACAACGAGCACCCTGGTCCTCGCAGTCCCGGAACAGCGATGCTACACAGCAGCCTCCCCCAACAGAGTCCGACGACTTCAGCAGCTCCAGGTAAAGGGAATCACCAGCTTCCAAGTGTCCAACAGCCAGAGTGAGCGAGCGGCTCCCGTGAAGCGGGGGCCGCGAGCGGTAAAATACTGGATGGGGGCGGAGCCGGGAAGAGGACGCAGGTGTGCTGGATCAGGCAACAACGAGCACCCTGGTCCTCGCAGTCCCGGAACAGCGATGCTACACAGCAGCCTCCCCCAACAGAGTCCGACGACTTCAGCAGCTCCAGGTAAATGGAATCACCGGCTTCCAAGTGTCCAACAGCCAGAGTGAGCGAGCGGCAGTCACCCGCTCGACTTGTTGCAGAGAAGAGTGAACACTCGTCGTGGTGACTTCTGACTTGCTGCCTCTCCGGCCGTGCATGGAGGAAGTGGACATAATCAATACATATGTCCAGCAAGTTGCACAGAGGACCCAGTTGCTCTTACCCCAATGACGCCCACACTGACATGTCCAGTGGAGATGGCCCACAGTCAGGGAAATAAACAAATTGGACAATGGGAAGCACCTCATATGTGCATGTGTGCAAGCCACAGTAGTGACCATGCAAATTAAATGTTTACAGAAATGCCCACAAATTGTGAATCATGACACACCCATTTAGCTGCAAAGGATGATATGGATAACGACCAGAATAGGATACATATCTCATGGACCACATGGAGTACCTCACATCAACACCTCAGTATTCAACATTTGAAATCCAGCATTACAACTGCAAGGTCATGCTAAACATCATCAACATAATGTACAGCTAAATCAAATTCACAAGGAGAAAGAAAAAAGCTTTATTCAGCAATTTGAAAAGGCAAAGTCCTTCCAAAACAAAGGCCAATGGCCAGTCCATATCAAAATGACTCAAAGTTAACTTGAGTGACAACTGTCACACATTGCTTGCCTGCACTGGTAAGGACAGGGGACATTCCCTCGGAGGGGCATACATGGGAGTATGCCAGGCACCGCAGGGACAGGATCAGGGCGCAGCAGAAGGAGGCAGTGAAGGGGTGGTGGATGCAGTAGAGTCACTGGCAACTGCAGTGGAGCTGACTGAAGTAGTGGGTGCAGTCACAACTGTGGGGCACAAGTCAGATGGGGTGTGTGCCGGCACAACTGCAGTGGGCAGGTCAGATGGAGTGGACTGTGTCCTCACTGCAGTGCCCAAGTTAGACGGGGTGATCATGGACTTCACTGCAGTGCCTAACTCAATGGGAGCGGAATGGGGTACAGGTGAGGTCGGCAGGACAGAGGGGAGGGGGCCACGGTCCCCACATCAGTGGCACAAACTGTCTGAGCGGGGGTGGAAGAGCAAGTGGTAGGGGGAGAGGGCCGCAGCATTTTGGGGATGGTGTATCTGTGGGTGGGGGAACCTGGGGCAGGGTGTGGTGGGGGAACCTCTGGAGTGGTGGCCTGGGGATGGAGGATGGAGACTTCATCATGGAGCTGCGGGGCGGGGGTGGGGTCTTGCTCTTCCGGCTCCGGGGGGACTTGCGGGTGGGTGCCTCAGTCTGACTGCATCAGGGGGAGGGTGTCCGGGTGTGAGGGGCACTCCCCTATGTGTGTGGGGACTTCCTCTTCTCCTCGTAAGATGGATCTGCTGGGTCTGTGGGGAAGAGGCCAAGGTCACAGAGGAAGAGCTTCTGTGGAGATGGGGTTGCAGGTGAGGCAAGGGAAGGGGGCTGGGAGGGAGAGGTATCGGAGGACTGCGGAGTGGTTGTGGATGACTGTGTGTGTCTTCAAACCATCCCCTGTGAGTGTGGTATCAGTCCCCTGCGCTTGCGTGCGTGCACGTCTAGCCCTTGGTTTGGGTGCTTGTGTGCTGCCCGTGTCTGTGGTTTTGTGAGAATGTGCAGGTGTGTGTGTGCTTGGGACAAGTAGGGTGCTAGGAATCGTGGGTGGTGCAGGGGTAGCAGGGGTGCGGAACTGTTGGAGGAGGGACACTGCTGCTGCCAGGGAGGAGGCCACAGACTGATTGGTCCTCTGTAGGGCAGACATGCCCGATGAAATGCCCTCCATGAACGGCACCAGTTGTGTCAACAGACTGGTGTGTGCATGGAGGACGCTCAGCATTGATGTTTGCCCAACATGGATCTGTCGAAGCAAGTCCACAGACTCCTCACTCAAGGCAGCAGGGGACAAAGAGGCAGGGGGTGCGGTGAGTGGCACAAAGGAGACATGCTCCCAAACACGGGAGCCTCCACGGACCTCTGGGATGGGAGCTGATGGGAGGGTGGTGATGGTGGTGGTGTGGGCAGTGGCAGGGACAGCCTCACTAGCTGGGGTTTGGTGGCTGCTGACACCCGCCTCCACAAAGGAGTCATCCTCCAAGCTGCTGTGGCCCTCAGCTGGGGTGGATGGTGCTGAGGACTCCTCGGTGTGGCTCCACTCGCCCTCCGTGTCACTGGGTCCCTCCGACTCCTCGCCTTCTGTCCCAGTCAGGCTCTGTGGCTCCTCCTGGTCCGTGGAGCTGTCCCCTCCTGTGGCCGTGGATGTATCTGGATACAATTAGGAAAAAAGAGAACAATATCAGTCACCTGCACTGACTGCACACACCACAGTGAGTACATCACATCACAGGGAAAGCCCTGGCATCATCAGCTGAACACTGCTCAAAGTGCTCACACTGTTTCAAATAAGCCTATTGTCAGTCTCACCATCAACCATGACACTCATATCCCTCCTGGACTTGCAGCCATATGTCTGTTGCATGTTGGATGCTAATACCCCATTGTGCAGACATGCACCACCTACACATTTGTTGGACATGCATGTGAACATGTAGGATGATGTCGCTATACAAACATCACATCTCTTGCCACTGACTCAGTACAGGTGTCAGGATGTAGGGATGGGCAGAGTCTTATTTAACATGCTTATGATGAGTGGCAGCAGCACACACTATGATGTTGTCATGTCCTGATAGTCAATGCCACAATGGGGTGCATGGAGCACATTTGAACACAATGCAGGATCACTCATAGCAAGTTAAATGCCATGGCACTGGCATGCCTGGAAAGTCAGCCAACACTGTCTCCTGTCACAGGGGAAGGACATCCAGACAACAACAGTATGCACTGTGTCACAATCATAGCTCATGGGTAAAGCAAACTCTGCAGCTGACAAGTGCACTTGCCCATCCCCTGCAAACAACATATCCCGGATCCCGAAGACCCCACGTCATACAAAACAGACATGTGAGTCTCTGCGAACACAACTCTCTGTGCATTAGCATATCGCAGTCCGCTGTGCATGTAACACAGCTGCCTAAAGTGCACAGTCACATACACCATTTTGCACTGTCAAGTGATCACACACCTATATGTCACACAGGCCTTGTCTCTCATAGTCACATCTCAGATGTCCTGCTGACCCTCAAACTCATGAACACCACAGTTGTCCTGAAAATGAAGCCACACCACAATGACACAGAGTCAGACACCTGAAGGCACATGTCACTAAACACAACCTGTAAGTTGATACACAGGATTGGGATTACAGAGTGTTTCTAAATGCCCTTGTGTAGGCATGGCTGCCCAGGTCTACGTGAAACAGTGTTTAGCCCTGGACAGTAGTCAGGTGGCTAAGCAAGTGTGACACACTTGATATACATACTCCTGAGGCACACAAATTGGAGTCCCCTGCTGCATGTGTTTGTTTGAAATACCCCAGCCATATGTGGCGAGTCAGACCAGCAATTGTAACACATATCAAGGGCACACATAGATCACATGTCAGGTCTCAGGCATTGTGTAAACAATTGACCCACCCGTGAAACACACAACAGAGTCACGGTAACAGATGCTGTCCGGGGGCTGAAGCATAGCTGACTGCAGGGACACAGTGCCCTAGTGACAAAAGCAACAGACTGTAGGGTCCACACCTGTGGATCAGATGAGGAGGGTGCATCACACAATTGATGGACATGAGTATTGGACTACAAGACCTACGTAATGTGGAGGTGTGACCAGGCCAAAGGACTGCAATTAGCATGTCAGACATAGTACACAGATAAGGCATGGACTTACCCCCTCCTTGCTGCTATCTGGCCTTCAGCTTCTCATCCAGGTCCGGGAAGACGAGGAGGCGACAGCTTCAGCTTGACCCTTGTGATCCTCCGGGTCCAGCCCCGAAGGTCCTGCCACCTCTTCTGGCAGTTGCAAATCCGGCGCTTGCAGACCCCCACCGATCGAACTGCCCGGGTGATTGTGAGAAGGTGGCCTGATATATGCTGTCCACTAGTTCTAGTGGGCACCTTATATCAGTTCAAACAACCCCTTATGGTGATAGGTTAAAGACAACCTTTATTGAAAGCTATCCTAGTGGTAGCTATGGAGAGCAGCCTTCAGGCTCAGTCTTGAAGGAAAGTAAAGCAGCTTGTTTTACCAGTCTATAATCTCTTGAATGATCAAATGAAAAGACAACCACACCAGGTATATATTCAAAATATATGTATTTAAGATAAAACACACCCCTCTAGTCTCTTTATGAGACTGGAGTTCGAAGTACTTAGTTTACAAGTCAGCAATTATCAGTAATAGCACAAATACACGTTTGGGCCCTAGGGGCGTAATAACCCATATACCAAAAAAGTGGTATAAGAACTATGACTGGAATAGACACTAGGCCTATAGCCTGTAGAATTGCTACGACCCCAAGGAACCACCCAAGGTAGTGACACAGGGGACGGAGACTGTATGCAGTGTATAAACACAACCGCTATGGGCAATGTCGCGGTTGGAAATTTAAAGATTAGGGACACTGCTAATCGAGTCAGGACCAAACCCTTTTGCACTTAAGAAGTTCTAGGGCTGGCACCCATGAGAGCACCGGAGTACTTGAGTTACCTCACCCAGGGAAGCCGGGTGCATAGGTGTCTTTTGGTGTTGGGTCACGTCGTCGATTTCAATGGGAGCCTGCAAAGAACTGCTGCTGCCGTGAAGAGGAGAAGTGTCCGAAGAGATCCAAGACTGGATCTAGGATGGAAGGAACCTGAAAGCAGAGGGGACAGAGTCTGGGTCACAGTGGAGGAGTGTGGCTCAATGGTTAGAGCGGCAGACCCTGAAGCAGAGTTCTGGCCAGGGACCAGGGTTCGATTCCCGCCTCGGCGGGGCTCGGGCTCAATTTCCTCGGACCTGTCTATTCTCGCCTCGGTGCCTATTCTAATCACGGGCCCCACGCTGCAACTCTGGGCAATAGCTTGCTTAGCCTCCACACCGGCCCCAACAGCGCTAAGGATGCCTGGCTTCACCCTGGGGGTGCCCAGGAGTGGACACTTCACAGGGAAAATCAGGAGGGGTTCCACAGCGGTATGAGTATCAGCGCCAGGAAACCGCAAAGGTGACACCGCAAGGTGGCCGTCTGGTGACAGTGCGCTCTATAAGTACCTTGACATTTTACATTTGCCAGTGACCAAGGGCAGGATGGCCCAATGCCCACAGATGTTGGGTGCTTCAGGTGAGTTGATGGGTGTCTTGACTCTTCAGCCACGAGATCCAGAAGGCGTCGACGAAGTCCACGAGCCGGATTCGAGCTGTCCCACGAGGTCTGTCGAGTGCTGCGGTATTGGTGACCAGAATGGACCCAACAAGCCTTAGCAACGGCAAGTTACTGGAATTCAGAGAAAGGACTGCGGTGCAGACCAGCAAGGTCTGAGGGACTCACCCAGCAAGGGTTAGTCAGGGCACGTCTGGAGCAATCAGGAAAGCCCAAGCAGAAAAGGAGTTGCCTTTGTGGGGACCTGCTAGCCAATGGGCTAGTGATTGCGAAGGAGCCTCGAGCGGTCGCACTTGAAGCTGGCCCACGGATCGTGGAGTGGAGGCCAACAATCTTTGTTGCAGGAGGTGCTCAAGGCTGGGGCTACTCGGAGCCCAAAGCACAACTTCGAGGAGGACCAGGAAGATAGTGTTGCTGCAAAAGTTCACAGTGTCCAGGGGTCACGGTTCTACGTCACCCACGATAGCCATGGGCCTCAACTTTGCTGTGGCCTCAGGGTAGCCTCGATGAAGACTGGAAATCCACCTCTGGTGATGCAAAGATTTCGGCGTCCGGCGGGAGCTTCAGCAGTGCAGACGGGTCAGTTGCTTCTTTGGTGCCTGCCAAGCAGGGGAGTCACTCCTTGACCCCAAGGGAGATTTCTTCAGTCTTCTAGTCAGGATAGAACGTCGAAGGTCCAGGATATATGTTGCAGAGTTTCGTCCAGGGTAATCTAAAGTCCTAGGGACTGGATTCCTATACTTATAGTAAGTTTAGGGGATGGACTAACTCTAAAGCCCCACCTATGGGTGGGCCTGGAAAGAGGGGTGGTTACACCCATTTCCTTTGTCCAGCTTCACGCCAGAGCAGGTGCAGGTAGCCCCTGCAACCGGTTTGAACTGGGCTATGCACAGGGACAGCAAAAGTGCCCCCAGTGCAGGACTTCAAAGCACCAGAGAGTGCTCCCGCCCAGCCCCAATACACATCTGCCTGTCTGGGGAGGTGGTTACACCTCCCTTTGACAGGAAACCTATTGTCCAGGCCTCCCCTGCCAGAGTTTCGGTCAGCAGCAGGAGGCCTGACCCGTGTCTGTGGTAGAGGCATCCATTTTGTGATGCCAGGGCTCAGGAAAGTCCTACCGGGTTTAGCCAGTGTGAACATGTCTCTCCCTCTAGAAGGGTGGATGCTACCCCTGCTGCCAGGACTGGCGGGGGATAGTTTTCCAAAGCGTTTGACGCGAGGTTATAATGTACTTAAGAGTATATGGTAGGGCTGTATCACAGAACAGCCATAAGGAAGTATTTCCGAAAGCTGCAGAGGGGCTCAGCTCATGCTTGGGCACCCTCTCACATAAAACCAAGCACTCTGCCTTCAGGATTGTCAATGCCTGCCATAGGAGTGGCTTATAGGTTTATATGTGTCTGTGTATAGGTGTAGATATAGATAGCCTATACCACTGTAAGGGGTGCAAGCAAACCCTTACCCATACTGCAGTAACAGACCTGTGGTGCCATTTTGGAGTGCTTCCCAGGGGTGGCATAATATATGCTGCAGCCCCTGGTAGGCCTCTAAGGTACCTATGCCCTAGGTACATAGTATACCATATACTAGGGGTTTATAAGGCACTCCAGAATCCAATTAGATATGTACCTAATGTACATGGAAACCATTTGATAGAGGAAGCATCTAGGCTTTGGTCCTGATTAGCAGGGCCACAGCCAGACTAAGGTCGAAAAATAGTGAAACACCAGCAAAAAGTGAAGGTACCCATGTGAAGCAGATCCTACTCTCCTACAGTGATGGTCAGCCATATCTCCTGCTTCTGGTGGGCATCAACCTGTGAGGATGACAAAGTTAAAAGTCTAGTAACACACATGCCCCATATTTGTGCTGCACACAGTTGGATATACATGTCGTCATCACAAAGGAAAATGAGTTACACAGGTAGTGCACCCATGGAAAAGGACAAATGCCCTGCATGTCTGACATGTTAACAATGCCTGGGAAGTTGAAGCTTTCACAAATGCACTTTAGCTGCAGAACACCTGTTCATTACATGTACCTACACACTTTGGGGATGAAAGTACTCAGTGAGTATGCTTGACACTGGTGTACACACTGCTAGTACTGCTAGTCAGACAACATGCACAATTAGGAAGGCAGTGGACTGCACACTCACCTGCTCCCCTGGTTTTTCATATAACTTGCTGTACTGTGGAAGGAGCCCGTCCAGCAGGGCCTGGTTCTCCTCCTCAGTGAAGGCTGGGGCCCTCTCCAGAGTATGTGCCATAGCAGTAGCTAGAGGATGCAGAGACAGCAGCAGTGGTAGCAGGGATGCGGTCCAGTAGCATGTAGTGCAGGCAAGTGAGCTCCCAGGGGACCAGCCATCCTTATATCTGTGCTCCAGAGGCAGACTCTGTGCCATGTGTCGCAAGTGATAGGTCAACACGGTTGCATTCTATGAATCTGGCCAATCCATGGAAATGTACGACTCCTATACGTCTTCCGCATCGTTCAAATCTTCACCTTCATGAAACCGTAGTAATTGCAACATTGTTGTAGGCATCCAACTGAATTTCCAGCGCACGACTCGTACAAGTTTTGAATCTGCATCCGTCTCCATGACAGTCCAGAGCCAATGGGTGCGCCCGGCTCGGTCAACTGACTGTACAACGCGTAGTTTGAAAATACACATGCACCCATCTCCATACGATTCAATGGCCAAGGCGTACGCCGGTCTCGGACCATGCCTGCCCGACGCGTACACATTGTCACCCGCGTCAGACCTCATTGCTGTCAATGGCTAAGCGCACGCATGGCTCGGTCCTAAATTGTGCAATGCGTACGCATTGTCACCCGCGTCAGACCTCATTGCTGTCAATGGCTAAGCGCACGCACGGCTTGGTCCTGAACTGTGCGATGCGTACGCATTGTCACCCGCGTCGGACCTCATTGCTGTCAATGGCCAAGCGTACACACGGCTAAGTCCTGAACTGTGCAATGCATACGCATAGTCACCCGCGTCGGACCTCATTGCAGTCAATGGCTAGCATACGCACTGCTCGGTCCTGAACTGTGCAATGCGTATGCATAGTCACCTGCGTCGGACCTCATTGCTGTCAATGGCTAAGCGTACGCACGGCTCGGTCCTGAACTGTGCAATGCGTACACATAGTCACCCGCGTCGGACCTCATTGCATGTCAATGGCTAAGCGTACGTACGGCTCGGTCCTGAACTGTGCAATGCGTACGCATTGTCACCCACGTCGGACCTCATTGCTGTCAATGACTAAGCGTACGCACGGCTTGGTCCTGAACTGTGCAATATGTACGCATTGTCACCCGTGTCGGACCTCATTGCTGTCAATGGCCAAGCGTATGAACGGCTCGGTCCTGAACTGTGCAATGCATACGCATAGTCACCCGCGTCAGACCTCATTGCAGTCAATGGCTAAGCGCACGCATGGCTCGGTCCTGAATTGTGCAATGCGTACGCATAGTCACGCGCCTTGGACCTCATTGCTGTCAATGGCTAAGCGTACGTACGGCTCGGTCCTGAACTGTGCAATGCGTACGCATTGTCACCCACGTCGGACCTCATTGCTGTCAATGACTAAGCGTACGCACGGCTTGGTCCTGAACTGTGCAATATGTACGCATTGTCACCCGTGTCGGACCTCATTGCTGTCAATGGCCAAGCGTATGAACGGCTCGGTCCTGAACTGTGCAATGCATACGCATAGTCACCCGCGTCAGACCTCATTGCAGTCAATGGCTAAGCGCACGCATGGCTCGGTCCTGAATTGTGCAATGCGTACGCATAGTCACGCGCCTTGGACCTCATTGCTGTCAATGGCTAAGCGTACGCGCGGCTCGGTCCGGAACTGTGCAATGCATACGCATAGTAACCTGTGTCGGACCTCATTGCAGTCAATGGCTAAGCGTACGCACGGCTCGGTCCTGAACTGTGCAATGCGTACGCATAGTCACCTGCGTCGGACCTCATTGTTGTCAATGGCTAAGCGTACGCATGGCTCGGTCCTGAACTGTGCAATGCGTACGCATTGTCACCCGCGTCCGACCTCATTGCTGTCAATGGCCAAGCGTACACACGGCTCGGTCCTGAACTGTGCAATGCATACGCATAGTCACCCGCGTCGGACCTCATTGAAGTCAATGGCGAAACATACGCACGGCTCGGTCCTGAACTGTGCAATGCGTACGGATAGTCACCCGCGTCAGACCACATTGGTGTGACTATTTGACTGCTTCAACACACAATTACTTGCCAGGGACTCAGGTGCACACCTACCACACTACAGCATGTGCCACACAGTGTCCCATGGCATGTAAGGCTGCATTCCCTGTGTGTTTGGGGGGGGGCAACATTTGGTTTGTTGTGTGGCACTTTTGTGCAGCCACTCCCAGGCTGTGCACGTGTTCATGGGGACATAATCCTTTGTGTGTTGTTCACATTACCACTGTGATGTGCAACTCTAAAGTTATGGGCATGAGTCATGGACACAGTTTCATGTTGGATATGTTAAGGACATGTCACATACACCCTGAGTCCTGGGGGTGATTGCATGTACATCACAGTGAGACCTGTAGCCACAATTCTGATGTACACCCACAGTCTGTGTGCATGTTGTGTCTCAGATGTGGCTGATCAAATGTGCTCAATGGGAGACAGTCTCAACATCCATGTGGTCTGTGCATCAACATTGATGTTGTGTGTGTGTCTACGAGGTGTACATGCAGAGACAACAGTGGCCACTACCTGTGGGACTCACGGTTGCCTTGTGGCATGTACAAGATATGCCATGTCATGCCTGTGTCCATGTGGCAATACAGGGAGCCTGGGTATCTGCATGGCAAAGATCAGTGATGCCTGGGAGACATCAGGCCTCACTTGTCACTGTGGTGTGTGTTTGTAACGTCACAGCAGTACATAGGTAGGGTGTCACAGCCCAATGATTGGCCATTGAACTACATGGGACTTATGTGGACATGTGGACTTGAGATGTGAGGTGATGGCCATGTAGGTGACATATGTGTCCATGCCCAACAGCACACACCTCAGTACATTGTGTATTGTCATGATGTATCATGTGATATTTTGCTTGGTCCTAGCCACATGGGTGGATGAACCGACAATCTTCCTTTGTGCATCTCTGATATGCAGGGCACCGATTGTCCATAGACCGTTCCCAGACCTTGGAACCATGCAGGAACACGACTGAATCCGACGGTACCGCTTCACCAGGCCACTGATTGAGGAGTTGGCGGAGCAGTTGGCACCACATCTGCTACCTGGCCGGACATACCCTACAGCACTGACCCCAGAGGTGAAGGTGATGGCAGCCCTGCACTTCTTTGCTACTGGTACCTTCCAGTACACTGTGGCTACTGCTGGTGGTATGTCGCAAACTATGTTTAGTTGTGTGCTACACGATGTCTTGGAGGGGATGTTGCATTTCCTTGACCTGTACATCAATTTTCCTAGCCCCAGTCAACTCACTGAAATAAAGAATGCCTTTTAGACACTGGGGAGGATGCTGAACGTCATCGGATCTATTGAAGGTAAACATGTGGCCCTGATACCACCACAGGCACATGAGAAGGCATACCGTAACAGGAAACATTTCCACTCCATCAATGCTCTGGTGGTATGTCTTGCAGACATGTGTATCACACATGTGTATGCATGTTTCCCCGGTTCTGTGCACGATGCCTACATCATGAGTAGTAGTCGCATTGCAACGCTAATGTCACAGATGCCAGAACAGCGTGCCTGGCTTGTCGGTGTGTACTGACTGTTTACCATTGTGTGTGTTTGGCAATGTTGTATTCCGCCCTTCTTCAAAACTCTGCTAATTGTTCGATTGTTTGTGTGTAGGTGACTCTGGATACCCCAACATGCCGTGGTTGCTGACACCGCTCAGGAACCCTGTGACACCAGCCAAGATGCGTTACAATGAGGCACATGGTCCGAGCAGAAGGGTGATTAAGCAGACATTTGGTCTCATGAAAAGCCGCTTCCGCTGCGTGGACAAGACCGGAGGGGCCCTCCCATATGAGCCTGCAAAGGTGTGCAAAATTATCCTTGTATGCTGCATGCTACACAACATGGCAGTGCGGAAGAAGTTGCCTCTCATCCAGGATGACGATGACCGACCTCCGCCACCTGTGGAGGATCCAGGCCTGGGCCACGATGTCAGTGATGATGGTGATGAGGGTGACATCCGCACACAGCTCATCAACAACTTCTTCACCTGAATGTGAGTTTACAGGGTTGTTATGTCAATGTATGGAGCTACCCTGCAATATGTTGTGGCTGGTCTGTTGCTGTTTGAGTGTGTCTGTGCGCCACTTTACTGGATGCATGTAGTGATGTGTCCATTCAGGTGGTCTGTACTCCACAATAGTGTAGGACTGCTAACTTGTTTCTGTGTAGGTCTCTTGCGACATGTTTTGTGCATGTGTATTGCATTTCTCTCCTGTTCTGCTGTGCTTTTGACTGTGTCTTGTGTCTGTCCGTCCCAGGGTACTTTGCCTGTTGTTTGGTCAACACTGACCCCCGACACCCAGAATCCAACACCAGTGTGGAAGTTGTCAATTCCATCAAGTGATGTGCCACACACCCCTGGACTTCAATTCTCCGATACTAGGGGCCCGATTCACAGAATTAACTTAAGACAGAATCCTCACTCGGGCCGGAGCTTCCGACCCGGAGGTGGAGCTTCCGGCATGGGGGTGGAGCTTCTGGCCCAAGGGCGGAGCTTCCAGCCCAGAGGTGGGGATTCCAGCTGGTGGCAGAGAGTTAGCCATGGCCGAAATCTCCACCTCTGGGCCGGAAGCTCTGCCCCCGGGCCGGAAGCTCCGCCCCTGGGCCAGAAGCTCTGCCTCCGGGCAGGAATTTCTGGCCCGAGTGCGGACTTAAAGTTAGTAGTCGTAAATCCATTCTGTGAATACCAAAAGTAGTAAGTGCATTCTGTGAATACCAAAAGTAGTAAGTTTAGGATATTTTCTTAAGTTAATTCTGTGAATCGGGCCCTTTGTGACCGTGTGTCCACTGTAAAGTACAATTACCTTGCAACTGTTGTGGAATAAACATGTTGCTGATGTGTAATGAACCTGTGCTATGCTTTGTTAGGTGCATTGTCTGTCTTCCCACATCGGAGTGACATTTGCTTACCTCACCTGTGGACTTGTTACCACTGACTGTGGATAGGTGTTGTGACAATGTTTTTCAGGTCAACATCATTTTGTGGGATGAGTTACATGGACATGGTGAGTATGGGTTGTGGTGCCATAGTGGTGTATCTCCCTCACATGAGTCACATCACAATGACTCACATAACGGTGGTCACATTGTTGTAGTATTTGGTATGCACTGTGTTGTTTAGCAGATCAACATCTCCATGACACATGACAAGTTGGAATCACAACAGAGGCAAGTATGGTGTACTGGTGAGTTTATTTACAAACATGTGTGAGGATAGTGCACAGGATGGTGGGTGCTGTACAAAGGGTTTTGAATCCAAAGTTCACAGTAGAGTTGGAAGTGTTGGTAGCTGAAATGTCCAGAGTAAAGTCCACAGTCATCTGCTACATTGGATCAACATGAACCCTCCATGTCATGTAGGCGAGTTGTGTCAGATACGACAAGGTGAACGGGTTGCGCACAAAGAACATTGTCCAGAACAGGTTTAGAGGCCCTGGGGGATGTGCAGGGCCATCTGTGTCTCACATGTCCTTCTTCGGACTACCCCTCTTTTTCTTGGGGGGGGGGGATCCTCAGGAGCAGGCATCTGCAGTGCAGGGGACTCTCCGCCAGAGTCATCCTCCCTCCCTGTGGCACTGGCAGATGGTGTGGCAACAGATGTTGTGGCCACACAGGGAGGTGTGGACATGTTTGTGCTGATCTGGCGGAGGCATAGGAGTATGTCCCGATGCACCGCAGTAAGTGCATCCCACTTTGCCTCCATGCGGGCATGGTTGGCATCCTGCTCCTGTAGCATATCCTTGAGGATCCCCACTATCTGGCCAAATCCTCCAGTGCTATCCTGGTACGCATCTATGATGCGTGTCAGTTGGGGGTCATCATGCAGTCCAGACCCCTCTGCAAGGTGAGCCCTCTGCCTCCCACCCCTCCCAGCACCCCTATCCACACGGGCAGGACCAGCCGCGGCACGCACAGGTGACACTGGGACCCCTTGGGTGGTGTTGCTGCTGGTGTTGTCTGTAGCTTCCTGGGGGTCCTGTGTCCCTGTGCTGTCGGTGTTCTGTGGCCTTGGTCTGTCCGTGTTGGCGGGGGTGCCCTGTTTGTTTCCAGATGCTGGAGGCGTGAGTACAGGGGGTGCAGATGTTGGTGCTGCTGGTGCTGCATGATGACTCACACCGGAGGTGCCAGGTAGTTCGTCATTATCCGAAGAGGACAGAGACAGATTCAAACCAGTGAGCTGAGGGTCCACCAGAGTCTGGGACCGGGACTCCTCTTCATTTGGTGCTGTGTCCCCAGCACCACCTGTGTTTGGAAGAGACACACAATATAAGTTAGGTTTCTACAGGCATCAATGGTTCACATACATGACATTTTCTACTGTACATCAGGATGCCTGCCTGTACACTGTTTTGTCCAGGGTTGTCACAGACAGATATTGATATTTTTGTTGCACATTGGCCAGCCAAAATGAAACATTTCAATGTTCTTGTCGAAGTGTGTGCATGCCCAGCTCATGTATAGATTTGTCTGTACATGACCATTACTACTCAAGGGCCATCACATTGCTGACACAGGTGTGTCATCCCTGTGCACATGTGAGCTTTGACAAGGACATACGTGCTATTCCACTGAGGATATATTGTAAGATTGGGGCACGTGTGGTAGCAGATTTTGCTAGTCTTTTTGTGCCACATTGGTGTATTGGTACGATATGGTCACAGTCCGGTATGCTTGTGATCTCTTTGGAGGACGTGTTTTTTTACAGTGTTCCTAGTTCCCATCTCATTTCATACAAGTGATGATGTCACCATTGTTAATGAGTCTGGTGCTGAGTTTTGTACGTGCATATGTGATTTGACTTGTCAATGTTCTCCATGGTGACATGGATTGGGCAAGGTAGCACTCTGGCTTTTCAATGCTCATAACAGTGAGGGCCGGTGGTGTGTGTGTTGAATTTTTGCTGCTGTGAGTAGCATGTTTCCTCCAATGTAGTCCAGGGCAGACCTTGTGTCTACAGTGTCTATGTCAGTGAGTGGTGTGTTGTGTGAAGGATGCATATGTTTCAGCACAATGTAGGAATGGAATGCAGCTCACAACAGCACCGAGTGTGAGTGAGACCATGCTATGGGGTCGGCTATATTGGTGTGTCCATTCCATTCACTGTCAGATGTCCCTTGTCAATGATGTATATGTGAGTTCCTGTGTGTTTTGTGCAATGTACCATATATGACTCTCCACACTTGTCATCTGCAAGCCACATATCCCCAGGGGGCACCCCTGGACACTGCCTCCCCAGACAACGAGTTTGAACTTTTGGTTGCAATGGCTGTGTGTGCGACCGTGTTTTGTTTGGCCAGTGCATATGTGTGATTGTCAGACACATGATTTCTCAGGCCCACGTGTCAGACATCTTGCCTGGGCATCATCTTGTGAGTGACTGGTACCACGTGTGCAATGTGTTTTAGCACAGAAGGTGTGTGTATGGCCAGTGTTATTTGTTTACAAGTCAGGACCTCCTTCTCTCCCAGGCCAGTTAACTCATCATGAAGCGTGCCAACACTGCAGTGGGTGCAGGTTAACTTTCAGGATGTCAGTCAGTGCAGTCCTGGTGTTTGTTGTTGCCCAGTTCCCAGCATGGCCTTGTGCTCCCCACAACAGAGCCCAGTGTCAGGCATCTTGTCAGTCCATTCCCACTCCCTGTGAAGCGAGCATGGTCCAGTGTGAGCTTGCTGGCCCATGTGGGTGGGTGGGGAATGTCTGTGACTGCAACTCCTATCATGCTCTTGGCTACACCCTCCTTCTCAGCATGCCCATACTTGCTTCCTTTTGACTCTGCTTCCCTGTGAGGGGGTGTGACAGCAATGGCAAGATGGCTGACTGTGCAGTCCTGGTGTTTGTTGGTACCCAGTTCTCAGCAGGGCATTGTGCTCCCCACAACAGAGCCCAGTGTCAGACATCTTGTCAGTCCATTCCATCTCCCTGTGAGGCGAGCATGGTTCAGTGTTTGCTTGCTGGGCCATGTGGGTGGGTGGGGAATGTCTGTGACTGGAACTCCCATCATGCTCTTAGCTACACCCTCCTTCCCAGCATGCCCATACTTGCTTCCTTTTGACTCTGCTTCCCTGTGAGGGGGTGTGACAGCAATGGCAAGATGGCTGACTGTGAAGTCCTTGTGTTTGTTTGGCTACAAGTCCAAAGAGAGCCCCTGTGCTTCACACAGCAGCACTCAGTACGGTGTATCTTTGGCTGATATTTCACTAAGGTGTGAGTCAATGCATTCTGCCCGGTGAGTTGTGTGGAGTTTGTGTTGAGGGGGGATTGTGTCTTCACATGCTGGTAAGTATGGTCAGAGCTGTCAGTCCTCCTTCCCACCCGGCCAGACATCCCACCATGAAACGTGCTTCCATTGGAGGGCGTGCAAGTAGTCTTTCAGGATGTCAGTCAGTGGTGTCCTGCTTCTGATTGGCGCACAAGCCCTACCAGGTCCTTGTGCTTCCCACAGCAGGACCCAGTGTCAGCCATCTTGTCAATCATTTTCCACTCCCTGTGATGTGGGCATGGTTCAGAGAGGTCTTGATGGGCCAATTTTGAGGGGGAGCATTATCTGTGACTACAAATCCCATCATGCTTTTCGATACACTCACTTCACCTGCATACCCACTATTCCTTTCTGTCAGTCAGCTGCACTGTGAGGTAGCGTGTTTGTGGGGGCAAACTGTCTGGCAGTGTTTATTTGGTTTTGTGCCACTGCCTTGCTCTATTTGTTTGTCGGTTGGTGCATGTAATGACACAGTTCCAAGTCACTATGAGATGGCAGGTATTGTGTTTTTCTGACTAGCATACACATCTGGGGATGATTATCTATTGGTTACTGTGGCTTTGCTAACGGTGCATGGTTTCACTGTCCCCTTGCCACACAATATTGAGTATGTTGTTTGTGTACTCACCAGGCTCTGGTATGTCTGCTAGACCATGGACGCTCTCTGGTGGTAGGATGTCCCGCACCTTCTCCTCCCAGGTCCTGAAGTATACAGGTTTGGCAGGAGCGCCACCGCCAGTGCGCTGACTCAAGGTGTCATCTTTCTCGATGAGTTTCTTGACCCTCCTGCGCACGTCATACCACCTGTCCTATATATCATCCTTTGTGTGCAACGTTGGTGCTTGTGCGTTCAGCTTGTCCACAATACTCGCCCACATCTTGGTTTTCTGTGACATGGGGGTCCTTTGGACCTATGTACCAAACAAATGTGGCTCTACTCTGATGATCTCGTCTACCAGCACTTCTAGCTCATCATCTGTGAACTTTGGATTCTTCTTTGGGGGCATGTTGATGGGTGGTGGTGGTGAGTGATGTGTGTGTGAGGGTGCAAGTGAGGGTGGGTTAGTGTTGGTTGTGCTAGATGTATGTGTGGGTGCTTTTGGTGAGGTGCTAATGGTGTGAAAGTTGTATGATGGGTGAGTTGTGAGTGTGTCTGTGGTTGCTGTGTGAAGGCTGAGTTCTGCTGGCTGTTGTCTACTATTTGCAAAGGATCATGGTAGTGATTGATGTCCTTTATATAGGTGGAGTAGTGGGTGTGTCTTTGTTCCAGGTTTTTTTTCCTGATATTTATTGACTATGTCATTGCTTGTTTGGTCTTGTTTTTGGTCTTTTTTCCTTTGGGCTTTCTAGGCATGAAGGAGACGTTCTTCTGACCGAGACGGCCGCTGATGTTGGCTCGTGCGGCCTTCTCCAGGTCGTTCATGCTGACTTTCTTCTGTGTTTCATATGCGTCGGTCGCGGAGATCTCTATTGCTTTAGGTCCCTGATTTCTGTCGGTAATGCGGCTTGAGCTTCGTGTGAGTCGGCCTGGCTTTACACGCATTGCATCGTACTGCGCGGTTCGGACATTGCGGGTACGTTTCGGTTGGGTTCATTCCTAGTACGTGTCGGTCGGTGTGAATCGCGTCCGTTTTTCGGGCGACTCACTGTTTTCCCTACGGCTCGGTTGTATGCTTGTATTCCGTACGTGTTGATTGTAATTCACACGCATTGCATCATACTGCACGGGTCGTACGGCACCGGTCCGTGTCGGTCGGTCTCCGTTCCGGGTCCATGTCTGTCGGTTCATTTTGCGGCCAGAATCGGAATCGGCCTCTAAGTTGTTAAAAATATCCATTTTTTATTATTGGTATGTGATTTAGTATATTGTATAAGTGTGTGATGTTTGTTTTTTTGTATAAGAATTGTTTGTATTTTTATTATATGTGTTGAAATTTTAGTAGTTATTAATTTTCTTTTAATTGAATGTTGCGTTTTAGTTCCATAGCGGGTTGTGGGTTTATAGGGGAGTAGGGTGGGAAGTAATTTAATTATATATATTTATTGATTATTTATAGTACTTATTCGTTTTTTTAATTGAATTTTGCGTTTTTAGTTCCCTAGCGGGTTGGGGGTTTACAGGGGAATAGGGAGGGAAGTAATTTAATTACATTACATTTATTGAATACTTTTTATGTATTACTATTTGTATAATTGGGATTTTATAGTGTTAAATGTGTAAATGTATTTATTAATATTTTTTTGATAATTAGTTGTCAATTAATTTAAATCAATTAGTAATAAATTATGGAGATTGTGTAATTAATTATAGGTGTGTGTTGTGGTGTTTATAGGTGTAAATGGGGGGAAGAGTGGAAAGTAACTTACATTTTATAGATGAATATTAATTAGTTGTTAATTAATTTAATTTTGTTTATTTAGTAATTAATTATGGTAATAGTGTAATTAATTTTAGGTGTGTGATGTGATGTTTATAGGTATAAAGGGTAGGAAGTAATTTATTTTTTATAATTGTGTAATTCATTTTAGGTGTGTGTTGAATGTTTTTTTTTGTTAATAATAATATATTTTAAATTTAATATTAATTATAGAAATTATAGAAATACATTTTAATAAAAATGTTGATGTACTTTTTTTGCTGTTGTGATGTTATAGGGTAGGAAATAAAATAAATACATTTATGTTTTAAATTATTTGATTGGGATTATTTGTTTCTTTTAAATAAATATTGTTTATAAATGTATTTTTTTAAGATCATTTTTTTCTAGGTGTGTAATTAACATTATAATTTGTGTTATTTTTTATATATTTAATATCTTGAATGGTATATTTTTTAAATATTGTTAATTTATTTTTAAGAATATATAAAAAATGTATTTGTTGAAATCTTATTAGTAATTTTTGTTTTTCTGCTATCCAGTACTTTCCCTACTGTTTCACTCACCGGAATGGGAATAGTAATTTTTACCCCTGTGCTATCCAATACATTCCCTACTGTTGCACTCACTGGAGTGGGAATAGTAATTTTGACCCCTCCACTATCCAATACTTTTCCTACTGGTGCACTCACTGGAGTGGGAATAGAAATTTTCACCCCTCCACCATCCAACGCTTTCCCTACTGTTTCACTCACTGGAATGTGAATCATTTTTTACCCCTATGCTATCCAATGCTTTCCCTACTGTTGCACTCACTGAAGTGGGAATAGTAAATTTTACCCCTCTGCTATCCAATACATTCCCTACTATTGCACTCACTGGAGTGTTAATAATATATTTTACCCTTTCGCTATCCAGCACTTTCCCTACTGTTTCACTCACTGGAGTGGGAATAGTAAATATTACCCCTCTGCTATCCAAACCTTTTCCTACTGTTGCAGTCACTGGAGTGGGAAGAGTAATTTGTACCCTTCCTACCCAGCACTTTCCCTACCTTTTTCACTCACTGAAGTGGGAATAGTAATTTTTACCCCTCCGCTATCCAATACTTTTTCTACTGTTGCACTCACTAGAGTGGGAATAGAAATTTTTACCCCTTCACTATCCAGCACTTTTCATACTGTTGCACTCACTGGAGTGGGAATAGTAATTTGTACCCCTTCACTATCCAGCACTTTCCTTACTGTTGCACTCACTGGAGTGGGAAAAGTAATTATTACCCCTCCGCTATCCAGCACTTTCCCTACTGTTTCACACACTGGAGTGGGAATAGTAATTTTTACCCCTTCACTATCCAGCACTTTCTTTACTGTTGCACACACTGGAGTGGGAATAGTAATTTTTACCCCTCCGCTATCCAATACTTTTCCTACTGTTGCACTCACTGGAGTGGGAATAGTAATTTTTTCCCCTCCGCTATCCAATACTTTCTCTACTGTTGCACTCATTGGAGTGGGAATAGTAATTTTAACCCCTCCGCTATTCAATATTTTCCCTACTGTTGCACTCACTGGAGTGGGAATAGTATTTTTTACCCCTTCGCTATCCAGCACTTTCCATACTGTTGCACTCACTGGAGTGGGAATAGTAATTTTTACCCCTTCACTATCCAGCACTTTCTTTACTGTTGCACACACTGGAGTGGGAATAGTAATTTTTACCCCTCCGCTATCCAGTACTTTTTCTACTGTTGCACTCACTGGAGTGGGAATAGTAATTTTTACCCCTTCGCTATCCAATACTTTCCCTACTGTTGCACTCACTGGAGTGGGAATAGTAATTTTTAGCCCTCCGCTATCCAACATTTTCCCTACTATTGTATTTATTGTGTTGCGAAATGTACGTTTTATTTTTGTTTTAATAGTTTAAAGTTTTAATTAATTGTAGAATGTATTTATTTTAAATTATTGATATATATATATTTTATTTCTATCTAATTTAAAAGTTTCAAAATAAAATGAAGATAATAGTTAATACATTATTTTAAAGTAAATATATGTATATGTATACATTTGTGTGTTTATAGTTTTTTAAATTAAGTTTCTTTTTTATAGTTTGTTAAAATGTATATTAAATGTATTTTATTTTGTTAAAGATAACATTAATATTTTATATATGTAATAATTATTATTTTATTTTATTTTTAAATCGATATTTTTTACATCTATATTTTTAACTTCGATATTTTTGATTTTATATTTTTGTAATTACCTGTTTAAGTATAATGAGTCGATATTTTTACTATCGATATTTTTACTAACGATATTCTATCAGTGATCCCTTGAAATTACATCCTGGCCATGGACTTCACTACTACATATTTTTGGCAATGATCTGGAGACAGACTCATGCGTATTACTAGTCTTAAGGATGACCATGTTGAAATGTAAAGAAGATTGTGCTAATGGTGAGATCTACAGGATCGACAGATGTTTATACCACTAAGTAGAATTCTTCTGAGGAAAATGTTCAAATTAGAGCACACATCGCAAAGTACATTCTAATTAGGAAGATGTTCACTGAAGTAAACAGGTGTCAACAAGTAAGTAGAGAATATGGGGCAGCACGCCTGGCAGCCCCACCAGTGTCCTTCACATCGGACAGCCCCAGCCCCAGTGTTATAAATAGCATCGTCTGTGAGGTGCTCTTCACGTTTTGGTCTGGGTTTTGCTATGAAAATGTATTCATATACTTTCTACACACCGTGATTTGCTTCTTCTAGAAATGCTTTCACACATGTTGAAAAAACAGCCCAAAAACCGGCAGCCAGAGCTGGACTTTTTCGGTGAGGCAATTTTTGTCTTTAATTTGTTTGCTACTTGAGGCCTCTGGACCAACAGCAGTCTAACCTCTTTTGTGCAGTTTAAAAAGGGAGGCATGAGTCGCACACCGTCATCATGCAGTCGTGCAAAGACTTTGATCGAATGTCTTTGTTACCGGATCCCGGCGTGCTACTGAGAGACGATCTGCAGCTTGGACATGCCGCGAGTCACCCTGCGCACATCAATACTGCGTACCGCCATCTTTGTTTTGGAGACTGCACGCAAGCTCCGACATTGGGGCAGCATGCAGGTTTCTACAGCAGAAATTTAATTAGTCCTGGCTGTGCAAGGGTTAGATGGTCTAACTGTGGTGCCGTTCAAAGTGCAGGCGGCACGGGACATTTATGGTGAGGACTTCATGCCGCTACTTTTACTTTGAGGTGAGCCACTGAGTCGCATGGCATCAGTTGGTAAGCCGGACCTTTCGCATGGGGAAAAATCTATGTTCAAGTGTTAAATGCACACCTAAGGAGGAGATTTTAGCTTACAGGGATCGCTTCCCCTGTGCCTGGGCTGTATGTACTGTATGTTCGCTCATGCGATTGCGGGCCCCGGGGGAAGAGAGGTCAGCAGACTAGTCTTCCCCCGGGGATTTCGCGCAGTAGAAGGACAGGGGAGGAAGGGGTGGGATAAAGGGTGGGGTCGTCAGGTAGGGGTTAAAAGGGGGAGGAAGAGGAAGTCCTTCCTCTTCCTTTCCCCAGCTCCTCAGGGTGGGTTTAGCTAGTGGATCTTTGGGAGGTGGGGGTTTTGTTGCGGTAATACGCTTGGCCTGTTGTGGGAGACTGTGGCGGTTTTTGGCAGACGCATCATGGAGTGGAGGAACGGTGAGCGGGGGAGCGCGGTTGTGGTCGTTGTGGAGCGGCGGTTGAGGCGGCCTCGTCAGGCGACGGTGGACGGCCTGTGTGCGGCGGGGGAGTCGGCGGGGGCAGGGCGGTGATTGCGGCGGAGCTTGGGTGGCGATGGAAGGGGGTGGGGGCCAGGTGCCTGACGACGCGGCGGTGCGCGCGGCTCTGCAATTGTTGGCACGTACTGGGAGATCCGATTTGCTGCGGACGGGGGTGCTTGATCAGGCGTGGGTGGGGATGGCGAGGACACCGCGTTCGGCGTCCGCAGGGGTGGTGGCGGCCGTGGCAGCCTGTCTGGAGGAACCGCCTCCAAAGAAACACACGGTGGGCGCGCGGGGGGGGGGAGCAAGAAGGCGGGGCCTGTGGGGAAACCTGGTGACCGGCGTATGAGCCTCCCGGTGCTGGGGTCCGTGGAGGTGGTGCCTGAGGGGAGGGGGCGGGGGGGTGTACTTTATGACGCTGGAGGGGCGGGGGGTGCTGTGGGGGCGCGGCAGTACCGGGGGGGCCGGGGGCATCTGGAAGTGGGGGGGGGCTCGTGCCTGGTGGATTATAGCGAGGACAGTGACCAGGAGGGGGAGTGTGAGGAGCCGGTGGGAGAGGATTTCGCCCTGTATCTCTCAGGGAGCGAGTCGGCTGGGGGTGAGGGTGGTGGGTGGGGGGACCAGTCGCAGGACGCATCGGGTGGTGGCAAGGGGAAGGGCGGGGGGTAGGGGGGGCAAAGGCAAGGGCCCGGCTAAAGGGGTGGGGGGTGCGGGACGGGGCGGGGGACTCCCGGCCCCTCAGGGGGTGCGGGGCATGGCCGAGGGTCGCGGGCACGGGTGAGGTTCGGTGGGAAGACCGGTGGGCGGGGATGTCTTTGGAGGAGCGGATACGGGAACAGCGCAGATTGATTGAGGAGACGGAGCGCCGGTGGGAAGAGATGTGCGCGGCCAGGGAGGGGGTGCCCCCGGGGGGGGAGCGGGCGGTGGACCGGGTGGCGGCGCGTGGGGGGGGCGTGGGGACGGCGGGGGGGCGCGGGCGATGGGTATGGGTTGATGAGGCAGGGACGGACTTGACGTCTCAGAGACCTGGTGGCGCTGGGGCCCCCTCGGACTATGTCGGTCCCGGGGGGGGATCCAAGCCAGCGCAGTTTGCTGGTAGAGGCCTGGGTGGGCCGGCAGGGCGCATGACGGCCTCCAGACGCCGGGGCGAAGCAGTAGGGGGGTCCGCGGCGGCCTGCCCTCCATCAAGGGAGCGGGCATCATCGGCGCCGGAGTATGAGTTTGTGCAGGGAGAGGAAGGCAAAGGTGTGAAGCGAGTGGTGCGTGAGGTGCAGATGGAGCCCGGTGAGCATGTCTTGGACGAAGAGCTGGATTACGAGTCGGAGAGTGAGGAGTTGGAGGAAGGTGAAGTACGTGAGGTAAAGGGGACGGAGACAACGCGGAAGTTTGGTGTTTTACAGGCCAACAAAGCCAGCTGCAGCAAGACGCCGGTGGCAAAGGTGTCAGCCCCGGGTCTCGGCGGACGGGCGCAGGAGGTGCCACGCACTCTGACAGGTGAGAGTGCATGGTGGGGGGTGTGGGATGGGGGTGCCAGTTTGGGGCGCCGGAAGTCCTGCAGGTCTGTGGGGGTGGGTGATGGGTCGGTGAGGGTGGCGGGAGAGACGGCGCAGCCGAATGTGCCGGCTAAGGCGGCGGCCCTGGAGGGGGATGAGAAGCGGCTCGTGGGAGCCGGTGTTCAGACGGACAAGGAGGGGGAGAAGGAGGGGAAAGAGGAAGGGGGAGAGAAGCATAAGAAGAAGTTGCCTTATATGGGTTTGGCAATGCCGTTGGGGTCGCATTTGTCCGAAAAGACGAGGGGCAGGATTTGGAAACATGAGTATGTGGACGTTTTCAAACTGTTGCACCGGGAAATTCAGGTGAAAGAAGGGTCTAAGGAGGAGAGTGGGAGTTGACGAGGCGGCCGCGGGTGCCGGTGACTATGGAGAATTGGACGTCGGCGTTTTTGATTTATGCAAGCATCTATTGTGAGAAGCATCAGGATAGGGCGATTGCGTTATTCAAATACATGGATATCATACGTAAAGCGCAAATGCACTTTGGGGGTTTCGCCTGGCTCAGTTACGATGAGGAAATTCGGGCTCGGATCAGCGTTAATCCTGACAAGCCCTGGGGAGAGGTAGACCAGGAGTTGTGGGTGCAGTAGATGTCTTCCACGCAATCCTCCGCGTCCACGCACACGGCTAGTGGGCTTCCGGTGGCCTATCGGCCTTTTCAGTCAAGTCCCGCCTCGGTGGGGGCGGGAGGGGGATCCGTTGGAGCCGGGGGTGCGGGTGGGCAGGCTGCCGCTGCAGGCGCAACAGGACAGCCGGCTAAGAGTGGGGGAGCCACCACAGGGGCCTGTTGGAATTTCAACAAGGGGTTTTGCACCCGACACCCATGCAGGTTTAAAGATGAGTGTTCTAAGTGTGGAGGCCGGCACCCGGTCACGCAATGTTTCACATTGGCCACTCCCTCCGAACAGTGGCGGATCACCAAGGGCAGGGGACAGGCTGGGCCAAAGGGCTCCTACGCCAGTTAGTGTGGAGGCCATGGGTCCTTGGCTCTCCCAATACCCCGATCAGGAAGCGGTGTTGAAACTGTACTGGGGATTCACTGAAGGGTTCCGAGTGGGGTACCAGGGGCCGCGGGAGAGCAGATGGGCGGAGAATTTGAGGTCGGCGAAGGAGTTGCCAGGGGTGGTTGAGGCGAAATTGCAAAAGGAGGTGCTGGAAGGTCGAATTGCCGGCCCGTTTGACACGTGGCCGCTGCCTGAACTCATCATATCCCCCTTGGGGGTGGTCCCAAAAAAGAAAACCAGGGGAGTTTCGTTTGATTCACCATTTGTCGTGGCCTGAGGGGTGGTCGGTGAATGATTTCATCGCGGAGGAGGATTCACGGGTGCTGTATGCATCGGTGGACGATGCGATTGGGTTGGTGAGGAGGTGTGGGCGGGGGGCGGAACTGGCTAAGTGTGACATCAAGTCGGCGTTTCGCCTCCTGCCCATTCACCCGGCAGACTTTCCTTTGCTGGGGATGCAGTTTGGGGGGGCCATCTTTGTGGACAAGGTTTTGCCCATGGGTTGTGCGGTCTCCTGTGCTCTGTTCGAGACTTTCAGTTCTTTCTTGCAATGGGCCTTCACTGACAGGGCGGGGCACCGGCTGGTGTCCCACTACTTGGATGATTTTTTGTTCGTTGGCCGGGGACGGTCGGGGGAGTGCGGGGAGGCCTTGCGGCACTTTCAGAGGATGGCTGGGGAATTTGGGGTGCCTTTGGCGCCGGAGAAGACGGCTGGGCCCAGTTGTTGTCTGGCGTTTCTGGGAATCGAGTTGGACTCGGTGGAGTGGATGGCGCGCCTCCCCCAGCAAAAGGCGGAGGAGATGCAGGAATGTTTGTGCCAGGTTGTCTTGCAGCGGAAGATTGATTTGAGGTCCGTCCAGCGGTTGTTGGGCTTGCTGAACTTTGCGTGTCGCGTGGTGCGGGCGGGCCGGACGTTTTGCAGGCGACTGGGGCTGGCCATGTAAGGGGCGGTGTTGCCTCACCACCGGGTGCGGATCTCTGTGGGTGTCCGTGCGGATCTGCGAGTTTGGCACGGGTTCTTGAGTGACTTCAATGGGGTCTCCTTGGATTTTGCGGATGACAACATGGTATGGCAGGTGCAGATTTTTTCGGATGCGGCTGGGGCGCGCGGCTTTGGCGTGTTCTGGGACGGTCGGTGGTGTGCGGAGCAGTGGCCGGCGCACTGGTTGACACAGGGCAGGAGTATTGCGTTTTTGGAGTTCTTTCCGCTGTTGGTTGCGCTGCAGGTGTGGGGACAGGAATTCCGGAACAGGTCGGTGCTTTTTCATGTGGACAACCGGACGGTGGTGGATTTGGTGAACTATCAGAGGGCAAGGGACCTGCGGGTGCTGCGCTTGCTGCGAAGTTTCATGCTGCTGTGCTTGCGTTTCAATGTGCTGTTTCACGCGAAACATGTGCCGGGCGCTAGCAATGACATTGCGGATGCATTGTCTCGTTCGCAGTGGCAGCGTTTCCGAAGGTTGGCGCCCGGAGCAGAGTTTGTCAAGACCAAGGTGCCGGAGGGTATCTGGAGCTGGGGGGAGTGAGAGTGGTGAATCTGGTGGAGAAGTCTGTTGCTGAGTCCACGCGGCGGACGTACCGTTTGGCATGGGTGGAGTTGGGTGTGTTTTTGGGTTGGTCACAGGATGCGTGGTGGATGTCTCAACGGGAGTGTGAGGAAGGTGTGATGCGGTATGTGTTGCACTGCATGGACAGGGGACTGTCGTCGGTGACGATTGCAGGAAAATTGGCGGGGATTTCTTTCTATGGGATGATTTATTTGGGTTTCGATCCAGCCAGGAGTGAGTTGCTGAGTAGGATGCTGAAGGGCTGGAGCAGGGAGCGGGGAGGGGGGGGGGGCGCCTGTGTGCGAGGCAATTACTTTTGAGTTGCTGGGGGACATACTGGCGGAGTTGGGTTCTCTTTGTTACGACGTGGCAGAGTTGGCGTTGTTTCGGTTATGCATGACGTGGATGTTCTTTGGGGCTTTCCGGGTTTCGGAATTGTTGGTGGGTAGGGGGGCACTGGGGATGAGGTTTGAGGATGTTCGGCTGGATGGGGTGCACCTGGGGATTTGGCTGGGGCGGTCCAAGACTGATCAGGCTGGAAGAGGCACATGGGTGTGGCTGAGCAAGTCGGGGGAGTTGGGAGTTTGCCCGGTGCGTGAATGGAGCAGTTTTTGTGGGCAGAGCGGCCGGAGTGTGGGGGAGATTTTCTGTTATGCCTCCGGGAAGAGGGTCACGGCGTTCCAGCTGCTGGCGGTGTTGCGCATGGCATTGAGGCGCCTAGGCAGGGACCCAGCTGGGTATGGGACGCATTCCTTTCGGATCGGCGCGGCGACGGCGCGGCTGGGTTGGTCCTGGGATAAGATCAGGAGGATTGGCAGATGGCGGTCGCGCTGTTGCGAGCGGTACGTCAGGAAGTAGGGCGGGGGGACGCAGCAGCTGTGTGAGCGTGTTGTGCTACTTTCTTGTTCTAACGCTCCCCTTTTTTCTTTGTAGGTTGTGTTGGGGGTCCAGGAGCCAAGACGGTTACCTGGATAGTTGGACATTCATTTGTGCATTGGGCCTCTAAGTTTTCTGACAGGCAGGTGTACGGGCGTAACCTGGGCCTGAGAAGCAGCAGTCATGAGGTGTTTTGGTGGGGCAGGAGTGGTATGCGCTGGGGTGAACTGTTGCCTTGGCTCACGAAGAAAGTATCGCAGAAAGGGTGTCCGGATTTGCTCGTTATCCACCTGGGAGAGAATGATCTGGTGCGGCAATCGGCGGTGTCATTGATTTATTTGATGCAACGGGACTTGGAGGCGATGGAACGTTATCTGGCTGGCGCCTGTATTGTGTGGACAGAATTAATTCCTCGACGGGTTTGGAGGGGGGCATTGAAGCCCGCTGCGGTGGAACGAGCCCGCAGGAAATTGAATAGGGCGATGAGAGTTTTCTGTGAGAACTGTGGGATCAAGGTGCTGGCGCACCCTGGTCTGCGGCTCGAGGAGCCCCTGCTTTTTAGGGACGATGGCGTGCACCTTTCGCACATGGGAAACGCTTATTATATGATGGAGTTGAGGGATCGTATCAGTGGTTTGTGGAATGAGTCGATCTGGTGTCTGAGGGGGTGAGAGCGAAAGGTGCACTTGTGCGGGGTGGGGCAGGTAACCGCCCTCCGGGGGTTCCCTGGTTGGCGGATTGGGGAGGGGGGAGGAGTCCATGACGGGCATACTCACCCTTCCGGGGAGGGGGATACTGGGGAAACGTGGGGGTGCGTCAGACCAGTGTACGACGAATGGAGATGATGGTGGAGTTTTGGAAGAGAGTGAGGAAGCGAATGGAAGTGAGAAGGTTGCGGTGTGAAGTGGGGATGGAGTAGTTGGAGTCTTGGAGAGTATGGGATAGTGAGAAGTGTTGTTGTTGGGGATTGTTGGGGATTTGTGTAATGTTTTGGTTATGATTGTCCAACCCTGTCCTAATAAATGGCCTTTTACGCTAAAAGTACCTTGCGTGGACTGATTATTGCGCGATGCGGGCCCCGGGGGAAGAGAGGTCAGCGGACTAGTCTTCCCCGGGAATTTCGCGCAGTAGAAGGACAGGGGAGGAAGGGGTGGGATAAAGGGTGGGGTCGTCAGGTAGGGGTTAAAAGGGGGAGGTAGAGGAAGTCCTTCCTCTTCCTTTCCCCAGCGCCTCAGGGTGGGTTTAGCTAGTGGATCTTTGGCCACCCGCCCACCCTACAATCACGAGACTAGTTGGCGTGATGTTACGTTTAGCAGCGTGCCAGTTTAGGACGGGTTGTGTGTGTGTGGGGCGGATTGGGGAGGGGGGAGGAGTCCATGACGGGCATACTCACCCTTCCGGGGAGGGGGATACTGGGGAAACGTGGGGGTGCGTCAGACCAGTGTACGACGAATGGAGATAATGGTGGAGTTTTGGAAGAGAGTGAGGAAGCGAATGGAAGTGAGAAGGTTGCGGTGTGAAGTGGGGATGGAGTAGATGGAGTCTTGCAGAGTATGGGATAGTGAGAAGTGTTGTTGTTGGGGATTGTTGGGGATTTGTGTTATGTTTTGGTTATGATTGTCCAACCCTGTCCTAATAAATGGCCTTTTACGCTAAAAGTACCTTGCGTGGACTGATTATTGCACGAGAAGCTTTTGGCTTTGTTCTCTGTAACTGATGCTTACAGCAGGAGGCACCTTTGCTCCGTAAATTGTTACTGGTTTCTACGATTACAAAGTGAGCTGTTTGGTGACTTTGTGTTCAACACCTTCACAGATTTACACTTATTGCTGAACGTTTCTGGCATTATGCCTCACAGTTAACCGGACTCCTTCTGGACACGTTTTACATTGTTCTTAAGTATTTGCGGGCAGAGGTTTTTTTTTACAAGGCTTTAATGCATGATTTGCCTGTTGTTAGTAATATGTTTTTGGTGTGTATTACATATTCATAGTAGGAGGGTGGTCTTAACGATGCTTTGGGTGATGTCTTTCAACCCATGGTTTTTATTGCCATGCTTTTTGGAGGCCTAGTTATATCTATTTTTGGGTCTGTTTTTTTGATTCCCTTTCTTGTGGGGTGGGAATGGGTTATAGTCCCATTTTTCACACAGAAGGTTATTTACCCTTACATTAGGAATGTTTTGATATGTCACTTGACCCTTACTTTTTCGGGAGGGAATGGGTTATAGTCTCATTTCTATGAGTTCACAATACCAACATCTAAGGGGCCGATTCCGATCCTGGAAAAACCGGGTACGAATCGTCGGACGGAGCGTTTTCTCCGTCCGACTCGTACCCGGGAAAAATACCTTACAAACATGCAAGTACGATTCGTACGGAAACACCATTTCCGTACGAATCGTAAAAAACACCGACCGGCTAAAATATACCCGCAATTCCGATCCGGGACACAGCGTACGCGACATTCGCACGGAGTCAGGCAGTGTTTTACGGACCAGCAAGTACGATTCGTACCCACAGCACTTCGCACAGCAATATTTTTACGGGACCCAAAAAGTGCCGGAAAAGCTAAGTACGCCACGATGCATGGCGAAAAGGGGGCCCGGTATGCACCGTACCCCCATCCCTACACGTCCGCACCGTACCCCCAGCACCCCCATGTCCGCGCCGTACCCCAGCACCCCCCCATGTCCGCGCCGTACCCCCACCCCCGTAGGTACGGAGCGTACCCTCACCCCCCTGTATGTACGGTGCGTACCCCTCGTATGTACGTTGCGTACCCCCACCCCCCGTATGTACGGTGGTACCCCCAGTGCTACATACGGGGGGTGGGGGTACGCACCGTACATACGAGGGGTACGCACCGTACATACGGGGGTGGGGGTATGCACCGTACATACGAGGGGTACGCACCGTACATACGGGGGTGGGGGTACACTCCGTACCTACGAGGTGGGGGTACGCTCCGTACCTACGGGGTGGGGGTACGCTCCGTACCTACGGGGTGGGGGTATGCTCTGTGCCTATGGGGTGGGGGTACGCTCCGTACCTACGGAGTGGGGTGGGGGTACGGCACGTACATGGGGGGGGCTGGGGGGATGTTTGGCGCGTATGCGGACACATGTTTGGACGTCTCCATGGTTGCTATGGGAGTTAGCTCCGTACTGTGTTTTTTCCATACGGTTGTGCATTCGGACGGACGGGACGGATCGTACTTGCGCGCTCGGACTTCATTTTCCCGATTCGTACGTAAAAATGTCTGGGGACGTGTCGAACACTTTTTCAGACCCGAGGACGTGTCGGGGAATTTTCCCAATGCGATTCGTATGGATTTATACATACGAATCGTACTTGCCAGTTTGTACGGGACTTGTACGATTCGTACGTAAAAAAATTCGGATACGATTCGTACGGGGAATATTTTTAACAAATTTTGCCCATTGGGCAAAGTACATGGGGGCACATGTTGTGCTCCTCTCTTATTGCATTGTCCTGCGTGCACTGTGTGCCATGCATGACATTGTGCATGGTAGGCAGTGCTCTAAAGTGCAAGTGGTGGTACTACAGCGGCGCTATGTGCTACAGGCTTTCTATGAGGGGAAGACCTGGGAAGATCTGGCTTGGCAGTTCGGCTTGACTGTTCTCATGAGGAACATGGTCAAGACTGATTTGAATATTGCTGGGTCTGAACTGGTGGCAAAGTGAGCTAAATAACGATGATGGATTTAACCCAGATCTAATAGTGACTGGGGGTGAGAGTCTGAAATGTTTCAGCACTCCGTCTATCATCTTATTGTGTTTGCACTGTTCGCCCTAAGTTGGCAGGGTATGTCCAGATGAGTTCCTTGCTCACTTTGCCACTGGATTCAAGATAGCCTGGCTGATGAGGGTGGTTACCCTGAAACAGGTCCCAAGATGCTTGTGTCCAGTCCAGGGAAGACCTGGCTTGGCAGTTCGGGCTGGACTGTTCCCATGAGGAACAGGGTGAAGAATGATTTGAACTGGGGTAGCAAAGTGAGCTAAATAACAATGATGGAGTTAACCCAGATCTAATAGTGACTGGGGGTGAGTGTCTGAAAAGTTTCAGCACTCCATCCATCATCTTATTGTATTTGCACACATCTCCATGAGCCAAAGCATGCCGCTGCTCTGGCACCGCCGATACTACACCGTCAGCCTGGTGGTGTAATCGTAATATGACGGTCGGGGTGCCGCCGGCTTGGCGGCATTCTCCCGACTGCTGAAATCGCAATCAGGCCCTTAGACAAGTTAGTAGGGCAACTAGATAAAGAGCACCTATTTAATATCAATACATATAATATCAAAATACAAAAATACCAGAAAATAAATATCTTTAAGAAAAATATTGTCTCTCTATACTTAATTAGTTAAACCACAAATATGTTCGTTAAACATATCTATTTTTAGTTTTATCGAAAACACAATATCAAAAACAAAAATATCATCACTTTTAAATAAACACATGATATCTCAAAAATATTGCTTTACACAATATCAACTACAATAATAACTTTATTCTCATTAATAAACATATCAACTACTTTTTACGTTAAACCAAGAATTGCAATAAACATGAAACAATATTTACACATGTTTTAATAAAAAAGAATATATTACATCATAAAAATTATTATAATTCACCAATATATAACTAAATACATAACAATACAAAAAAAAAAATTATTTACATACAGTACAAGCATTTATGCCATCTTCCAAATATATAGATGTATTTCCATGGACTGAGCATATTTTGTTCTGCTAATAACACTCGCCTTGTTTGATGAATCTTCACAACAATTTCCAAAACAAAAGATCATCCACCTTAGCTTCTTCCTGGAAAGTTTAGGGGTCATCTGTCAAGCGGGGGCCAAGAAAAAAGAAGGGGCCCAATGCATTTCCCATCTGTCAAGTGGGGGCCAATGCATATCCCATAGACTTCTTTAAGACGGGCTACAGCAAAAGCTTCTGCAAGGAATTATACCAAATTTGTCAGAAAGCTAGGTCTTGCACGTAGATGGTGCTTTTTGTGATTTGCTGTTAATCAGTTCCGTAGTTTTTTATGGGTCAGAAAAATATATATATTTAGATGGTTGGGCACACCAAGTTACAGAATCAAGTGTTCTGATTGGCACAGGAAGCTTATTTCCCTTGGGCCATCTCGCTCCTGCGAACGCTCTGTTTGGCTGCCAGCACAAGAGAAAAATGTTGCTGGCAGCCAATACAGAACTCGGAGGCTTAGGGGCTGATTACGATGTCGGGCGGATCGCCACTGACATGCGGGTGGTGGCGATCCGCCCGACATTTCCCTCTGCCCGCCACCCATTTCCCCCCACCATATTAGTATGGCGGGGGGACCCCGCCGGATGTAAAGACCGTCTGCCGGTTTTCCGCCGGTCGACCAGTCGACTGGGCGGAAAAGGGGCTCAGTATGGTGACGGTGTCTGCTACACACCACCATCCATACTAGAATGGGCAGCGGTGCAGGGCTTTCCATGGCGGAGACCCCGCCATGGAAAGCCAGGCAGATTCTGCTTTCAGGGGCCCGTTGCGGGCCCCCAGGATATTGGGGAGTGGGGGTGCACATGGGGGGTACCTTGTCATGGACAAGGTGGCAGGCACCGCGCGGTGCCTGTCACCTTGTGCATGACAATGCACAACGTGCATTCCCAGCATTGTGGCGGGCGTTGCTGTAAGCACCGCCCACCACAATGCTGGGAATAGAGGATGCCACCGCCACAGTGGCGGAGGCATCCTAATTGCCAGTGCGGGACCGCCACACCACTGTCGGCCGGTCCCAGCACCGCTAGGGTGGCGGGCGGACTTTTGTCCGCCCGCCATCCTACTTGGCCCCTAAGTCTCCTGTCCTGAAGTTGTAAAGAAAAAAGATGTATGGGGCAGAATAGGGATCCCCTGATCCTCTAGGCCCCATGAGGGGTACCCTCTGGGGGGAAAAAAGAATAAATAAGGCAAAAAATGCAGAGATCCCCCAAGACACTTATGGGATCCGAAAGAAATGTTAGGCGGATAGCATTTGGGGAAAATTCCCTGCGGAGTCCAAACCGGATCTCATATAGGGGAAGGGGAGCTGCATGGCAACCCAGCCGTGAACCTCCAAAGGCCCCAGTGAGCCCACCCTCAGGCCGAAAACTGTTGATATGGGAAGGGGGGCATGCTGCCCCCTTCCTAAACACCAGGTGCTCGCACTGAAGACAGGAAACAAATCTAAATATTGCTCCAGTCTGCAGGGAGCAGCATTATTAGCTGCTCCCTGCGGACAGAAGCAATAGCACCTCCCGCTAGCTGTGTGCCCCCCTCCCCATTTGTAATGGTGCCAGGCCCTGGGGATGGGTCCCTGAGACAGTAATTGGACTGAGGTTTAAACAGCATAAAAACATAACATTTTATATACACTCTAATATCATAAATCATTTCACTACCAGTTATAAATAAAGAAACAATCCTTATAAAAAAGAAGATCAAATCTTCCCTACATTTCATTGGACATACACCATATAAAGTACAAATCGTAATCGCAGCACTTCATTACCCCCAAAAAACAGTTTTAAAATTCTTTTAAAAGTTGCCCTTGCTAAGATTCTTCTTCCAAGATGAAGCTAAAACTCCTAACCCCATTGTGGCTTTCATCGTTCAACTCATTTCTCCATATAAAACTTTTTTACTGCAGCCATGTACATTCCAATAGCTATTGCAATATCAAGATTAGGCATATCAATTAGCAGTTCTGCAGCTTGGGCACGGCATATGATTCCATATTTTTTTTAAATGGGATATAAAAACAGTTTCCGCAAGGCTAATACTTTTAAGCAATCCACTAATATATGCAAAATTTCACATTTTGTACCTAGCGTACATGTACACTTCCCATCAGGTTGCATCATTTCCAGTTTTATTTTTTCATTTATGACCCATGGAATTAATACCAATTCTTAATCTTAATAATTCACATCTGAGCCAACGATTTGGTAATATATCTAAATATGAGAACCAGGCTTCCTTCTGCCAACTGCTTAACATAAATTGCACCGATTTTTTTCTCTCTCAAGTACCGACAATCTTCTTCCTGAGAGAATTCCTTCTATAATGTTCATGAGGCAGATTTACAAGCCCCTTGCGTCACCCTTGCACCGCCGTTGCATCACTTTTTGTAACACAGCGGCGATGTGAACAATGCGCCATGTTGCAGCCCATTTACAACGTGACGCATCTAGGGAGATGCGCCACTTTGTAAAGACCTGCACCACATAATACCTGTGTCATGTAATGTATGCAGGGTGGGCATTCCCATGTAGGAAAGTCTCATAGAAGTGACACAGTGAAATCTACCAGAATTCACTGCGACACTTCTAGGACATCACTGCATCAAAACCTTACGCGTGCTTGGAGCGGGCATAAGGAGTGACACAGCACAATACGTATAGGCCTCCCCATGCATTGCTGGAATTGCGTTGTGTTTGCGACACAACTCCAGCAATGCATGACTTTTGCCCCAACAGAAGAGCCAGAATTTCGGATGCATCTGTCAATCCTTGTGTCATGGTGCATCATATTGTAAATACAACACATCCATGGTAGTGCAAGGGTTTTGCACGCAGGCGCAGGGAAACTGATGCATCTTTGCTATAACGCAGAGATATGTCAGTTTCTTGTCAATCTGCCCCTGAGTTCACTCTTAGTGACTTCTAATTGTAACATCTGTTCGTATACTCTCACCTTCGAATTCCCACATACAAAATCCAATTTCTTTCTAACTCCTTTGGCCCATTTTAAATCACTAAGCTGTATCTCATTCTTACACCATTGGGAAACATTCTGGTCCTCACCCAGGCCCAATCTTTTCCAAAATCTTAATAAAGCCACTTGGCCCTGTATGTTCCATGACGTCATACCCAGCTCTATTCTTTTTACCTGGATCATGGATGAACCTGGTAAAGACATTTGGGACTTTATACACTTCCCTTCCACAAATGCCAACCACTTTTTCCACTTAGGCAGAGTAATTCTGCAACATATTTTAATTGTGGGGATGTCATGGCAGTATAAGCTTTCATCAGTGGTCTTTGGTACATTTCTCCATAAACACGGTTACATTTTATCAGACCGCATACAAGATATAGGCCTTGGATTTTAGGGCCTCCATATGGGTATGCCATTTCAGGGATCTTTAAAACTAGACCCCAAGTATTTATATTTGTTTACTATTTCTAGCTTTGGAGGCCCAAGTACAAATTAAATGTATGTTCACTTCTCTCAAAGCGTAATACTTTGGTTTTATCCGTATTTACAGATAGGTGTTTTAACCTATAATATTCTCTAAACGCATCCCACTTTCTATGAAGAGCCAACTCTGTCTGGTCTAAGATTACTAAATCGTCTGTGTACAGCAAGAACAATATTTGTTTTTATTTGTTCTGGGACTTGCACTTCTATCCACCTCTAATACAGTAGGCAAGTCTGCTAAAAATATGGCAAACAGTTGGGGGGCCCGTACATAACCCTGTCTTAAACCATTGTTGATCCCTTTGGAATATCATATTTATTCAAGGTTTCCCAAAGACACTCCCGGTCTAACAAATCAAATGCTGCATGGAAATCTATAAAACAACAGTACAACTTCCCTCTTTACTCAACTGACTTTTGTGCACTCGACCTTTGAGTGAAGCAGTGTTCAATTGCGGATTGGCCCTCCTTAAGCCACCCTGTTCCACTGGCACAATTGACCTCTGCTACACCCAATCTTTCGGCATTCCCAGAGTTATTTTCAGGAATACTTTCTCTCCCACATCCAGGAGATTCATCAGCCTATAATTTTTCATGGCCTTCATATATCCTTTATTATGTACAGGTAAAATTATGGCTCCCCTCCAACTATCAGGGATTTGGCCTTAATTTAATATAATCAAAAACATTTGTGATAGCACTTCAGCACAGCACTCCAACCGTGTCTTTCTTATAATTGCGGAACGATTATCTGGTCCTGCATCACGAGTTAGATTTAGCTTCCTTATAGTATGTTTTAAGTTATCTACTGTAAAGTGTAGGCTCCTTGACAAGGGACACACTGCGGCCCTCATCCTTCTAGACCTCTCCCCAGCCTTTGACACCGTCTCACATCGCCCGCTCACAGCCAAACTTCACAACGCAAGATTACAAGGAGCCACCCTCGACTGGATCCAATCCTTTCTTTCTGGCGGAACCCAGAGGATCCGACTCCATCCCTCCCTCTCCGAACCCACTGATATCAACTGCAAAGTACCCCAAGGATCATCGCTCAGCCCCAATCTCTTCAACATTTACATGGCCCCCCTCGCAGCCATCGCCAGACAGCATGGGCTCAGCATAGTATCCTATGCCGACGACAGCAAAGCTCGTCCTCTCACTCACGAAGAATCCCGAAGACACCAGACTCTTCTTCCAGGAAGGAATGAAGGACGTCGTAGCCTGGATGAAAGACAGCTCCTTAAAGCTCAACTCAGAGAAAACCGAGGTCCTCATCCTCAGGCCCAGCACCTCCGCCTGGGACAACACCTGGTGGCCCTCCACCCTCGGGAGTCCACCCACCTCTACAGACCATGCATGAAACCTCAGCATCATCCTCGACTCCTCCCTCTCCATGAACCGCCAGATCAGTGCCGTCACTCCACTAGTTTCAACTGCCTGCGCATCCTCAGCAAGAACTTCAAATGGATCCCCCCGATTGCAGAAGGACCGTCACCCACGTGTCCATAACCAGCAGACTGGACTATAGCAACACCCCCTACTCCGGAATCAACAGAACTCTTCTACACAAACTTCAAACCATCCAGAACACCGTAGCCAGACTCGTCCTCGGGACACCGCATCACGTACACTTGACCCAACACCTACCAAATCTCCACTGGCTCCCCTTTGAGAAGAGGGTTACCTTCAAACTCCTCACCGATGCCTACAAATCCCTCCACAACATTGGACCCATTTACCTCAACAAGAGAGTCTCCTTCGACGTACCCAAGAGGAACCTCCGCTCCACTGACCTCGCCCTGGCAGAGGTCCCCCGCATCCGCAGAAACAGAGCAGGTGGGAGAGCGTTCTCCTACATCGCAGCCAAGACCTGGAGCGATCTCCCTGTGAACATCAGAGCTCCCCGATCCTGCACATTTTCAGGAAGGACCTCAAGACCTGGCTCTTCGACTGATCCGGAGCTGCAACCCCACCCGAGCACCTTGAGACCCTCATGGGTGAGTAGCACGCTTTATAAACCCCTTTTATATCTTAAGCCACCTCTACCCAATATATCATATCTCTTTCTACGAGATCTTTTCTCTTGCCATACAGCTCCCCCAAATACTCTTCCCATGCACTTTCTTCTACCACCCAACTCACAACCCCTTGAGTCTTTCCTGAGGCTTCCTGTATTAGTTTCCAAAATTTCCATGCATTTTTTGATTCAATTGCTTCCACCAGATTCTCCCAACACTTATCTTTGTAATTACTTTTTTGATTTCTGACTAACTTTTAATACACTTTCCTCATCTTGACAATATTAGTATGGTTGTCCATATCATATCTAGCTCTCCTTATCAACCTTTTTAGGTTCCTACATTCTTCGCTAAACCACTTCGTTCTCTTTCCATGGGTTGTTTGATTCTCCTTGGCCCATTTTTAAGTTTTACCCCAAGGCATTGTACCACTTATCTAATCGTTACTTCATACCATTCCAGATTCTGTCCCCTGACGTTTTCCAGGTTTAAATCCTTTTGGAAGTTAGCCAATTTTGCCAAACATTCCTCCGTTAATCTAGTTGTTAGATGCATAGAATAATCTAGATGTAGGGGAATTACTACATCCTGTAATCTATTAGTTCCTCTTGTTAATTCAAGTATCAAAGGGTTCTGGTCACTTCCTCCTCTTTCAGTTATGCAGAACCCTTTAATTTTTTTAAAGTCCAGACATGAAGAAAAATATTATCAATTGGACAATGTTGTGTGCCTGCCTTAAATGTTTGCTAAGTGGGGCAGTAAGCCTCTATCCTGCCATTCAGACCAAACAAACCCTTTGTCCCCAAATACTTCCCTAATGCTATATCTTGTTGGGATGGTGTACTGTCAGGAAAGATGGCCTTCCTTATATTTAATGAATGCAAAGTTGCTAGAAACCAAGGATCTATCCTTTTTGGGTTAATTTTATGGTTAAAATCTCCCATTAATATAAGCAAATCATTGTCATACTTTTTAACCAGGCTATCCACTCCCTCCTTAAAATTCCCCATCTCTAGCCTATATTCCTCAGGGCTCCCCCACTGCATGTAAACATTCATAATTACCATATTATAGTATGTGATATCTGTGTTCAACAGGGAAGCTCTGAAAGAAAGTAACCATTTACATTTTACGGTTATAAGTGTCACCTTTTCACAATCTTAGTTAATATTAGGGTCATAATCCCCCCCGCAGGGAGCCCCAGCAGTTTTTTCTGCGCCGGCCTGTTTAGTTGGACAAATCCTTCAATTATTGGGGTTTCGTCGCATAGCCATGTTTCTTGCAAACACATAGGGGCAGATTTACAAGCCCAATGAGTCATTTTTGCAGCGCCGTTGAGTAACTTCTTGTGTTACATTATCAATCAATCAATCATGGCATTTGTAAAGCGCACTACATATCCCGCGAGGGTCTCAAGGCATTATAGCTGCTTCAGGCACAATGTATTCAGGGTAGGCGTTCCCAAGCAAAAAAGCAGTGTAGAAGTGATGCAGTGAAATCTTCAAGATTTCAGTGCGCCACTTCTAGGATGCCACTTTGTCAAAACCCTATGCCTGCTTGAAGCAGGCATAAGGAGTGATGCAGCACAATGAGGCTAGGCCTCCCCATGCATTGCTGGAGTTGCATCGTGCTTGCGACATGACACCAGCAATGCGTGACTTTTTCGCAAACAGATGCTTCAGAATTTCTGATGCATCTGTCAATCCTTGTGCCACGGTGTGCTGTATCGTAAATACGGCTCATCCATGGTGGTGCAAGGGTTTCTCAGGGTAGTGCAGGGAAAGTGATGCATCTCTACAGATGCGTCACTTTCTTATAAATCTGCCCCATAGTTTCCAAACCTTGGGCTAGCTCTTTAAGGCTTTCTAGTTCTTCTTCCAAGCCCATTTATGTTCCATGATACAATTCCAAGGCAGTGCAACGACCCATTATCCTAATCAATTTTGCTTAGGCAATCCACCTCCTCCAGAGATGGTGGAGATGCCAAGGAGGAGCCTGTCAGGCTCTTTTTGAGACTCCAATTATCCCAATATTTGCTAACCTACACGTTATCTACAGTAATTTCAATATTTGCTTTTTCCTCACACGCTGCATCTATCAACCTGACCTGTCTTTCTCCTAAATCTTCATGGCACCTCATGAAGGCTCTACCTTAATGTCTTCTCACATCCTAGTCTGCTGCTGGGATTAATCTTATCCCTTCCTTCAATACCTCTTTCTCTGCTTTTACAATAGCTGCCCTTACCAACCCTGAGTACATTAAAACCTTAGTGATTTTGTTCCCTTTGTTCTTCTGGCTAAAACCTACTTGTCTAAGGTCCTTGGTCCCAATTTCCCTTAGATAAGCACATTTTGAGAAAGCGAATATGAGCTGGAACCGATTTAGAGGTCAATGCTTTCTTGTTTTTTTCTTCCCCCTCTCTATTTGGAATGGTTCAAAATACTGCCACATATTACCATTATCTCTCTTTTCCACATTGTGAATGTTTCCTCTTTCCTGTCCCATCTTCTTTCCGAGGGTTAAATTTGGTTTTCTTCCTCTTTCCACTTGGCCCCTGATGTTATCATGTCCTCCAAAGCCCTTTTCATGTGGTTGTCCATTCTTCCCTCCCTTTTATTTTCAATACGGGTTTTAATCACTTGTTCTTTTTCTCCACTTTGGCTTCCATCTCCTTTTCCCCTGATAACCCCTTCTTCTCTCATATCTTTTAATTACTTCCAGAGGCTCTCCTCTTTTGATTAATCACTTGTTGTAAGCCCCTGCTGTCCTTTCCTTTCTGCAGTATCCTTTCCTTACCCTTCCACTGTTGACAAACCTTCCTCCCTATTTTTATCCACGGAATATATTGCCAACACCCCATTTCTTTATCAGCATCGTGTGTCTAGAGATATACACACTTTTCACTCCTCCGGCTGCTGTATTTCCTCAACGCTTCCCATGTTCTGATTTTCAGCAACAGGTCTTACTATAGTTGGCATAAGGCCCCTGATACCCTTACTTCTCCCACAATATTCTGTTGTTGATCTTTTGGGGTTTTTAGGATATCGTTATTCATCAAAGTTACTTCTTACAACCCTTGTAATGTTGTTTGAAGCATCAGCATTATGTCCAACATTGAGGCTGAGGGAGTTGCCGAGATATCCAATCCTAATGTAATGTTTTGTGCTGACCCTTCTGTATTCTCGATCTCTTGGCTTTCAGACTGCCCCATACTCTTGTCATGCTCAGACATAGGAGCTATATCAAGCTTGTCCATCTGGTCCTTACTCCGCCAGTAATATTCTCTTCCTGTTGAGACTCTTCTTTATTCTGAAGGCGAAGAAGCTACGGAGATGAGGACAGTCTAGGTTCCATAATAGATCCGTTTTGGCTTAAAATTGTTTCATAGTTAACAATCGATAAGTGTAAATCTAATGCGCATTGGTCAGCATTCTCATCCTCTACTTGTTGCACTTATTCATTGTCCAAGGTATCTAATGGGGATTGTTTCCCCTGAAAATGTTTGCCCACAAAATCCTGTATTGACTTTGATATAGATGCCCCCCTATCTCTCCCTATTGAGAATTTACCAGTGCCATTTTCTTGTTTGCATTTCTCCTTGATGGCCTTTATTCTCTGTCTCTGTAATGGTTTGACTTAAACTGGGTGGTCTCTTGTGTCTGGACAAAGCTATAACTCTCTGAAGAGCTCTAATGAGAGCGAAACACGTGTCAGGGGATGCTTTTATTCGTTTCAGGTTATCTTAGATGGTATTTTACCATTTCAAATCTGTAATACTGTGCCTGGAGTAGTAAAAGACTTTAGTCATTTTACAACTCAGCATGGATAGCACTGTGCTAATCCTATGCCTAAAGACGTTGCTGTGGAAATGGCAAAATACTTTGTCCCTTTCTATCTCGGTGTGGATGGCACTGTGCTAATCCTATGCTTAAAGACTTTGATAGAAAAGCATACATTTGAGGTGAGCAAATTTAGAGTGTTGAGAGTGCTCTATACTGGAGCTGCTTTCCACCTAAACTTGAGAACTACCCAGAGTTCTCAGCTTATTTTTTTTTACATAATTTATGCATCAATCTATACATATATATATAAATTATCTACTGGCGGTCGCCAGTAGATAGTTATAGTTAGGACCGAGTTCCCATAGCAAATCTGAAAATTCTATTTTGAATAACTTTGGCGCCGGTTGACTTATCTTCGTGAAATTCTCAAAACTAATGGGGCGCTCCGCTCAGCTCCTACCCTGAAAGTCTTGGGGTGATTTGTCAAGCGGGGGCTGAGAAAAAAGGGGGGTCCCAAAACGCGTTTTCCCCATGCATTTTCCCATAGGACCTTTAGTCGAAGGTACAGCCCGAACGGCTGAACAGAATTACTTGAAAATTGGCAAAGAGGTAGTCCTCAGGTCAGGCATGTGCCTTTTGCTTAAATGGTGTAAATCCGTTCAGTAGTTCCTGAGAAAATCAAAAGTAAAATCACATATATATCTGGGTGGAGCCTAACCACACATCTCATCGTGAGATCTGATTGGCTGTCAGCACTTCATTCAAGAAGTGTTGGCAGCCATCTTGGGACTAAAATACATGATAGCACCTCATTAAAAAGCATTGCAGTTAATAGAAGGTTTTAAGACATTAGTTACATTATAAATCATTTGTTGATGGTACCATACTAATTTTAGGAATTGTGGTGTGTTCTAAGGTGATTTTACCATGTGAAAAAGCCTTCTGCTGTGATATCATGAATCATGTTTGAGAGAAAACTATTTTCTCATGCTTTTCCCACAGAGGTTTGGAAGGTGATCTATAAGCTAACTGAGAGCATATTTTCTGTAAATTCACATTATCTTTCTCAGTCATGTGAGAATGAAGTCTGACATTCTCAGTAAAATATGTACATCCAACAAGGGAAGAGACTGTCAGTTGATTCCTTTGTGTTCTACTGCAGCCTCCCAGAGTGTTCTAAAGAACAACTAGAGCGCTAACAGTCCTACTTATGACAAACGTATGGCACACCTGAAGCCATCTTGGTTGGAATAAAGTAGTAATTCTTTTTTTTTTTAAACAAGTCTTTATTGAACTTTTATGACTTATTTTACAAAACCCCACCCAAACCGCCTCCCCCCCCCCCCGCCACCCAGCAGATTACAGGCATTACAATTGATTTGTATATATATACATTTTACAAAAAAAAGAAAGTTATAACATAGCTACATTTAATCTGAGTTATGCGATACCTTCTATCCATGCTCTTAGTGGATCTCAAATAGCTAGACCTTTCTTTTTCTTATTCAAACCCTTGCATCTATATATTGCTATTTCAAAGCTATAAGTAGCAAGTAGACGTGCCCGCCATTGTTGAAACGAGGGTGGTTGTGGATCTAACCATGCTGACGCTAAACATATTCTTAGTATTGACATTGAAATAAATATAAATCCCCTTGTTGGGGTTGGACGAGACTCCCCCTCAACGCCCAGAACTATTTCTGCAGTTGTTATTTCGATATCTCTTTCAAAAATTTTTGAAAGAAAGATCGAGATATCCCGTTTAATAGTATAGAGTTCTTTGCAAGTGGCAAACATGTGTATGACGTCCACTTCGGGGAGAGCACATCTTGGACATTTCGTCCCCTTTCCACAGCTCCATTTTGCAATCTTTTTGGGGGTGTAATATAACTGAAAGAAAGTCTTATAGAATTGTGCTTGTAATTTGGTTGAGATTAAGATTGATTGCGAGAAGTTAAATGCGGTTTCAATAGAATTATTAGTTATTTCTAATTTATCCTGCCAAATCTGAAAATGTTTGTTAAGATCATCAGGTAAATTAGTGATTAGATTGTTGTAGATTTCACCAATTTTTATTGTATTATTGTTTATAATCATATCTATAATCTGTATTGTCTGAAAAGCTATGTTGCCACCCCCTTTTTTCAACAGAAAGTCTCTGACTTGCAGATATTTGTAAAAATCACGATGTTCTAGTAGAAATTTATTCTTTAATGACTCAAATGTATTAAGCCCAGATATATTAAAAAATAAACCTAGTTTTGTAATTCCTGACGTAACCCAACGTTTCATACATGAATCTGTAAAAATTGCGGGGAGGTTTTGATTGCCGTAGATAGTTGTATAATACGAAAATCTACCAATCCCCAATACTTTGCGTACGTTACTCCAAACTGAGTAAATTCCTTTAAGGGTTTTAAACCGAACCTTTTTAAAATGACAGTCATAGGTCAAACGCCAAAGATGGTCTCCGGTTGCGGCCCCGAGGATAAGTTCTTGTGGGGTTGGAACTCTACATGCAAAATTTAGATTAGGTTTTGGGATTAGTAGCATTCTGCTGTAGTTAAGTGTGCTGGCCCACCAGTATACTTTAGAGTTGGGTAGGGCGAGTCCACCTCTATCTTTGGGTAGAATAATAAATGTCATTGCTCTTCGCGGTCTACTATACCCCCAGATAAAACGAGAAAAGATATGATCCAGTTCTGTAAAAATATGTTGGTCAAAAATTAAACAGATACTTCTAAAGAGATATAAAAATTTAGGAAAAAATACCATTTTTATTAAATTACACCTTCCTATAATTGTCAGATGGAAATTGTGTAATCTCCTCAATGATAAGCTTGTTTGTTTCAAAAGTGGATTAATATTTAAACAGACTAAGTTATTAAGATTAGCTGTGATATTTACCCCTAGGTAGGTCGCATTTTCGACAATCCTTTCATCAACACAATTAATTTGATTATTGATGACTATTTGAGTTTTGTTTTGATTTAATTTATAACCTGAAATTTCACCAAAATGGTTAGCCTCTGTCTCAATTAGATTTATAGCGTTAGTGGGATTGGTAGTAGTTAGGGCAATGTCATCAGCGTAGGCTAATGTTTTGGTGTCTCCATGAGGCGTCCTCACAGGTGTTATTGCTAGGTTTGATTCTAGCCTCCGAATAAAAGGGTCTATGAAAATAGCAAAGAGCAATGGGGAGCAGGGGCAACCCTGCCTCGTTCCTCTCGTTACTTTGAACTTTTCTGATATGTCCCCATTTATCACCACTGCTGCTTCTGGGTTAAGGTACATCATGCGAATTGTATTAATAACATTTTCCCCGATTCCGCTCTTTGACATGGCTGTCCATAGGTATTGCCAGGAGACCCTATCAAACTCTTTTTCGGCATCGAGTAATATCAGTGCCATAGGGTCTCCTGCCACCTCGGTCATGTCAAAGAGAGTAATAACTCGATGGTAGATCTACCAGGAACAAATCCGTGTTGCCGAACCGATATAATTTTATGTATAAGTGGGGCAATCCGGCTGGCAAGCATTTTAGAGAAAATTTTGGAATCGTTGTTAATTAAGGTAATTGGACGATAAGCCCCTAGTTCGGTTGGAACTTTGTTTTTCTTTGGAAATACAATTATTTTCGCAAGTGCCCAAGATCCTGGTGGCTGTCCACCATTAAAGACCTGGGACATTAACATTGTAAGAATCTCTTTTAGCTGTTTGCTAAATCTGACGTAAAATTCAGAGGGGATTCCATCAAACCCACTTGCTTTACCCGAAGGAAGACTATTAATGGATAGTAATATTTCGATCCATTGCGGGGTCTCAGCCAGGCTATCTCTGTCAGTTTGGGAGAGCTGAGTCCATAAAACCGTATCCAGGTAGTCATCAATTTGGGATTGATTTTTACAAGTTTCTGTATAAAGATCTGAATAATATCTTTTAAAGCAATCTCTAATTTCTCTGGGATCTTGGGTGAGGCCTTTAATAGGATCGTTTATTTCTTTAATATTGCTATCCGTTTGTTCCTGTCTGGCCCGAATAGCGAGTTGATGGCCAATATTTTCCTCCAACTCATAAACTTTTTGTTTATGTTGAGTGGCTTTACTAATTGCTTTATTGGAGAACACTTCTATAATTAGGTTTTTTGTAATGGCTACATCTCTGATTGCCGCTTCAATGTTTGTATTATCCCGAATTGCCATAATAAGCTCTTCCTCTTTTTTAGCTAATTCGTTTTGAAGGTTTTTAATTTTAATTTTTCTTCTTGATTATTTCTAATAGAAAATCTCAGAGTTTCTCCTCTAATTTCCGCCTTGAGGGTATCCCAGACGATTTCCAGTGATGCACTGCCAAGATTATTTTCTAGAAATTCGGAGATCCATTTCTCTATAGCTTTACAGTATTCTTCATTCAGCAAAAGTGCCCTTTTCAAAAGTCCATCTATTGTGTTTTGATTCTATTTTACAAGTGTCAAGACAAATGATTAAAGGGTTATGGTCGGACAGTGCTTTAGGTAGTCGATCTATGGAGCTATGTATGGCTATATCGTGTGATGCAAAAATATAATCCAACCTTGCAAATTTACGATGTGGATTTGAGAAAAAAGTATATCCTGGATTATTTGGGTACTTCAATTGCCAGCAATCGGATAAGCCATGTTTATTACATAGTTCTTCAAGCGCTCTGAAAACGTTCGGTTTTCGACCTAAATACTTAAATTTATTGTACCCCAGTGTCCAATTTAAAGGGAGATTTAGGTTAAAATCGCCACATATAATCAATGGTAATGACCAATGGGCCAATTCATTAGATAGAAATTCTAATGGACCTGGGTCGTCATCAACGCACCCATATACTGAGCAGATAGTTAGGGGCCCGATTCACAGAACAAACTTAAGACTAAATCCTAAACTTAGTACCATTCTGGTATTCACAGAATGCACTTAGTACTTCTGGTATTCACAGAATGAACTTACTACTTTTGCTATTCACAGAATGAACTTAGTACTTTTGCTATTCACAGAATGGATTTACGACTCCTAAACTTACGTCCGCACTCGGGCCGGAAATTCCGGCCCTGAGGCGGAGCTTCTGGCCCGGAGGCGGAGCTTCCGGGCCGGAGGCGGGGCTTCCGGGCCGGAGGCGGAGCTTCCGGCCCGGAGGTGGGGATTCCGGCCGATTTAGCTATGGCTGAAATCTCCACCTCCGGGCCGGAAGCTCCGCCTCCGGCCCGGAAGCCCCGCCTCCGGCCCGGAAGCCCCGCCTCCGGGCCGGAAGCTCCGCCTCCGGGCCGGAATTTCCGGCCCGAGTGCGGACGTAAGTTTAGGAGTCGTAAATCCATTCTGTGAATAGCAAAAGTACTAAGTTCATTCTGTGAATAGCAAAAGTAGTAAGTTCATTCTGTGAATACCAGAAGTACTAGGTGCATTCTGTGAATACCAGAATGGTACTAAGTTTAGGATTTAGTCTTAAGTTTGTTCTGTGAATCGGGCCCTTAGTTTTTTCCCCGTACCATAATTGCATTCGGTGATTGCCCATCACCCAAATTTATCTGCGGTTGATTTACCAAATTGGAGACCCACGCTACGAGCTAAAATTGCAACTCCCCGTGTTTTATTGCTCTGAGTTGTAGCAGTGATCACTTTATATCCAAGAGTTTTTAGGACTGCAGCTTGTGACCTTTCGACGTGAGTTTCCTGGAGACAGACAATGTCTGCCCCAATTGAGTTGAGACCTACAGCTGTTCTCTGTCTTTTATTGGGATCATTTAGGCCGCATATGTTAATGGTTAAAATTTTAATTTTACTAATTTTGTAGCTTTAAAGATACCAGTTTACCTAGCCAAATCATTACGCCTGTAATCGCCCCCTGTCTTGTCTCCCCCCCAAACCCCATAAAACAGGTGAAAACTGAATATGTAAGTGTGGAAAAAAAAACCTGTGTCCCAAACCCCACCCCCCGTTCCCACCCCCCATTTCCCCTAAGGAAGGCTACCTGGTTCAAATGGAACCAAGTTGTGGGCGTCATTGCGGTCAGGGGGGCAGCAGACCGCGGCTGACCTGATTTATTTAACATGCCTGTGTTTATTTGTGCTCCCCTCCCGCTTTGTCATTTGTATCATACTTGTGTTATCAATCCCATATCTGACTCAATTCTGTTCGGATAGTTTTGGGAGAATTATAGTTATTTATTGGGTTTATCTTTAAATGGGATTGAAATTTCTCTTAAATAAGCTTCGGCTTGAATCTCGCTGGTAAAGCTTCTTGTGTTGCCTTTAAAGATAATCTTTAACCGTGCAGGATTCTGCAAGTAAACAGTGGCTCCGATATTTTCGAACGGTGTGAGTAGTTGTCTCATCCTCCACCTTCTTTCGACCGTAGTGTGGGCAAAGTCTGGTCTGCAAAAGAACTCAAAGTCTTTAAATTCTCTTTTTTTTGTCGGGCGTGCAAGATTGAAGATGGCTTCACGTAGTAGGAAGTTTCCGAAGTTAACAAGAAACGCACGAGGATATTGTGTTGAGTTCTGCGTACGCTTGGGGGGTGTCAAAGGAAAGCGATGGGCCCGATGTATTTCCTTGTTGAAGTCCCACATTTGTAGCTCCGGAAACGATTCTTTTAGTAATGTGATTATAAAGCCCCTTGGGTCATGTCCCTCGGAGTTCTCTGGGATCCCAAGAAAGCATAAGTTGTTACGTCTGGCTCTGTTTTCTTGGTCTTCCACATTCGCCATAAGATCTTTAATTATGCCATCTTGTTCTTTCCCAAGCATTTGTAGATTAGAGACATCTTTTTCCAGATTTTCTGTGCGTGTTTCCACGGAGGCCATTCTATCCGAAATCTCTAGGCAGGTTTCTCCAACTTTTTGTATTGCACCCTGTAGTTTCTGGATAGCTACGTGGTTTTTCTTGTTATCGTGTTTGACCTCTTCGTGGAAGTTCTTAATTGATTTCAAGATATCGCCGAGGGAAATTGCAGATTGATCTTGATTGTCGTCACTTATCTCCTTTTGCACATTTTTAGATATCTTGGGTTTTCGCAGGGCCTTCCCCATGGGGCTTAAGTTGGTATCAAACTCTTGTGGTAAAATATTCCTTGCTGTAAAGTTTGTTTGTTCGGTGTTGCTCCCTTGATCTGTGGTGTCTTCAAACATTAGTTTAGTTTGTCTCCTTCGTCGGTTTTGTCTTTCCCTTTTTATTTCCCCCTGTTTCTTCTTTGTAAGACTACTGCTGAAGGGGGTATTTTGTTTCTTTGCATCGGGTTCTGGTATTTCTGGGTCTGACATAATAGATTCGGAGCTTGTCTGTTCCAGTTTCTGTTGCTCACTTGAAGTTGAAATTGAGGTGCCAGTTTCGTAGATTTCAGAGCCTGAACTGGAATCAAGATCAGGTTCTTGTGACACAGAGTGGGGTTTATTCTGTTTATTCTGCTCTTTATTCCGATCTGGGTTTTGAGGATAGCTGGTATGATCCAAGCCCTGAATAACCTTAATATTAAGGCGGTCGGAACGGTCAGAGCGGTCAGAATGGAGACTGGGGCCGGAGCTTGGTTTTTTAAAGGTTACGAAGTCCGTTGCTATTGATGTGGGAGTTTCTATTTCTTGTGCCCCTATTTGTACAGGAATGGTCTTGTACAGTTCGTCAAATTCGTTTAATCCGTTTGGTTTGTATGTTTCATTTGGTTCTGTTTGTGCGATGCTCAGTGTTTCAATCGTACAAGACAGACTCTCTGCGCACACGTTGGTTAGGGGGCTAGCACTCCTTCCCCCTAACCCAGTGCTATTAGATTTCAGATCATGGTTGGGCTGACAATATCCCTGCACAGGGCTAGAAGGCATTTAAGCCACAGTGTTAAAGATATTTGATATCCGGGGTTGAGCAATATCTACTTGCCCGCTGCCGCCGCTGCTTCTTGCGGCAGTTTTAAGGTTTTTAATTGTTTGCAGCCGTTTCGCTTTTTTCTCTAGCAGATCTCTCCTTTCATCGTCTCTGCTTTCATGATCATCACCGACTTTATCAATATCTTTATCCATGTCCTTTTCTTTATCCTTATCTTTGTTTTTATCTTTTTCCTTTTCTTTGCTTCTCACTTTTGTTTTGACTTTGGCCTTTTCCTTCTCCTTCTCCTTCTCCTTATCGATTTCCGTCTCCATCTCCATCTCTCTCTCCTTTTCTCTCCCCATCTTGACCTTCAGCCCTCTTGTTTCTGGTCGGGAAAGACCGCTGTGACCACTGTGACTCTCCAGGGTGGGCCGAATGGGCTGAATGGGGGCATCTTTACACACCAGTAGATCCCCTTCGATATTAGTATCACTTCCCAGCTCTGTGTCAGTCCTTGCTCCCTCCTTTGCTCTCTCTGCTCCCTCTGCCCCTGGCCCTGCTCCATATATTTAACTGATTTTGTGGTTAGGAAGTGGATTAAAGTCTTAGGCGCTACCCCTCGCGCTTGTTTACTCTTATCCAAACCCTCCAAGCACTCACCTCCAAACAAGTTGCGTAGTAGGAGTTTAAGCTGCTGCCACCTCCCCTTACCGAGTAGCACTGTCCCAGCAAACAGTGTATACCCCGGGAAGCAGGAGAAGCAGGAGAAACAGGAGAAGTTAGAACCGAAACGCCGCATCAGCCAACACCATCCGCCAATCGCTGGAGTGTTCACTGGTGTGTTCGCAGCAGCAGAGCCAACGTCGGTTCACCGTAGCTCATCGTAGAATCACCGCTCACCATTCGCCGCTCACCGCAGGATCACCGACACAGAGGCTGACACAGAGGCTGACAGAGCCGTCCTCACCACTACCATTGCCACTGCCACTGCCGCTGCTGTGAACGAAACCGGCAGACTGGATGACAGGTTAGACTCCGTCAGAAAACTCTGATGGACCCCCGGGGGTTTTAGCCTTAGACTTAGACTCAGTGTTATAGATATTACAAGTCTTTGATGATTGATGTGCAGATTAAGCAAACTAGAGCGCACTAGAGCGGGTTATCTGACACGGAGTGTCTCCTGTTGCCGATATAGATGCAATAGATACCGCTGTGGATGCACTGTGGATGCGCTGTAGAACGCTGTAGAACGCGGTTGATTGCGCGTTTGTAGATGCAAATAGGTAACCGCCTAACAGGCAGCAGGCAATTGACAACAGTAGCTTTATCAGTTTTTAGAGTCCAGAATCACGAAGTTTTCGAAAAAGAAAGGCTCGCATGGACAAGTTCAAAGCCAAAACATCACTTAGCAGCACTTAATAGACTCTCAGGGCATCTGCACGATCCAAATGAGGGAGAGCGTTCAGATCAGGTCAGGTCAGCCATGCCTGCTCGTACTCCAAAATCACAATGACGCCATCTTGCCTCCACCAAATAAATAAAGTGGTAATTCTTAAAACATTTAATTTAAAAAGGAACAAAATGAGGGGGTTCATTTTGCCATAGAAAGTATGATTAGTGCTGCAGAAAGAAAAATTAGGGCACATTTTGAGTGACTTCTCAAATCCTCTTCTATTTCATTAAAAAATTCTGACATGCAGACTGAAACATGCACTTTCAATACCAGCAGCAGACTTCCCTGGTGAGCAGTAGCTTTACCACAGTGATCTAATAAGCAACTAGAGTGCTAACATTCTGAATTTATGGCAAATTTGTGACACATCTGAATGCCTTCTTGATGGAATCAAAGTAAAAAACTGAAAGTATTTCCTACTGAGGAGACTGTAGTAAATGAGGAAATTAGGAAACATCATAACAAATAAGTCTCCCGAAATGGCCACCAGAGACAAAAGAGCCCAAATGTAGCCCAAATATCACCCAGATGTAGCCCAAGTATAGCCCAATGACAGAATGTCCCAGAGTGTTCTAACGAACAACTAGAGCGCTAACAGTCTTACTTATGACAAAAGTATGGCACACCTGAAGCCATCTTGAATGGAATAAAGTGGTAACACTTAAAACATTTAATTTACAAAGGAACACAATGAGGGGATTCATTTTGCCATAGAAATTATGATTAGTGCTGCAGAAAGAAAAATTAGGGCACATTTTGACTTCTCAAATCCTCTTCCATGTCATAAAAAATTCTGACATGCAGACTGAAACATGCACTTTGAATACCAGCAGCAGACTTCCCTGGTGACCAGTAGCTTTACTACAGTGATCTAATGAGCAACTCGAGTGCTTACATTCAGAATTTATGGCAAATGTGTGACACATCTGAATGCCTTCTTGATGGAACCAAGTAAAAAACTGAAATTATTTCCTACTGAGGAGACTGCAGTAAATGAGTAAATTAGGAAACTTCATAACAGATAAATCTCCCAAGATGGCCACCAGAGACAAAAGAGCCCAAATGTAGCCCAAATATCACCCAGATGTAGCCCAAGTATAGCCCAATGACAGAATGTCCCAGAGTGTTCTAACGAACAACTAGAGCGCTAACAGTCTTACTTATGACAAAAGTATGGCACACCTGAAGCCATCTTTGGCGAAGGTCATTGAAAAGCACGTGCAGAAGGTGCTTACCGATTACTTGGAGGCCCACGACCTACTGCACCCTACACAGTCGGGTTTCCGCGCCAATCTTAGCACCGAAACAGCCCTCCTGGAAGTCTCGGAGGCGATAAAGGAGGTGCTGGATTCGGGTGGGAGAGCGATGCTGGTGATGTTAGACCTGTCGGCGGCCTTTGACACCGTCCCTCATGAGGGTCTGCTTGCTAGACTCTCAGAGATTGGTCTTCGAGGGACGGTGCTCCAGTGGTTTCGATCTTTCCTGGCAGGCCGTCGACAATCGGTCTGGGCTTCTGCTTGCTCCGCCGAGATGTCGCCATTGGGTGTCGGAGTTCCTCAGGGCTCTGTCCTGAGCCCAACTCTATTTAATATCTTCATGACCCCTCTGGCGGCCCTGGCGGAGTCTTTCGGGGCCCAGATCGTTTCTTACGCCGATGACACCCAGCTCCTCTTCACCTGTGAGAGGGGTGCGGACTTCGATGGAGGTAGGATCCAGGGTTGCCTTGAGGCTGTGTTTCAGTGGTTCCATCATAACAGCCTCAAGTGCAACTCGGATAAATCCGAGGTCCTCTTTTTTGGGTGCAGCTCGGACCCGGACTGGAAAGTGTGGTGGCCGGAGAACATGTTTCCACCAGCAAGTTCGTCCCAGGTAGCTAAAAACCTTGGGATTAAGATCGACAATGGCCTCACACTACGCTCGCAGGTAATCGGTCTCACAGGCACCTGCTTTGGCTTACTCCGGATGCTTCGCAAGTTCCTTCCCTTGTTATCTGAGGAACACAGGAAGATCACGGTGCAGGCGATGATAGGCTCGAGAATAGACTATTCCAACGTCCTCTATCTCGGCCTGCCAGAATACCTGCTTCAACGATTACAGGTTGTTCAGAATTCGGCAGCACGTGCTATTTTTGGACTATCTCGCCGTGCCAGAGCCTCGGGCCTTTTGGAGGCTCTGCACTGGCTTCCGGTCCGGAAGCGGATAGTTTTTAAAACTCTCACCCAGGCACACAAAGCCTTGCACATATCTGGAGCAAAATATCTTCAGAAAAGGCTGTCCTTTTACCGTCCTGCCAGATCGCTTAGGTCTGAAGCCTTGTTTCTTGCTGCAGTGCCCCGCGTGAAGAGAGCTCGCATCGGTGGCCGCTCCTTTAAATTATTAGCGCCTCAGCTGTGGAACAAATTGCCTGTGTCCCTGCGCAGCACCCCTAACCTGTTGGCCTTTAGGAAGGGGCTTAAAACTTGGCTTTTCACTTCTTAGTTTCAGGTCCTATCCGGTTTCCTCTTTTTTTGTTTTTGTTCATTTTTCCTGTTGTGTTTTGAGATTAGTGTGCAATTCAAAGCGTCGGGACACTCTTTCGAGTAGCCGCACGCTATACAAAAAACCTGTATAACATAACATAACATAACATATAACATAACATAACATCTTGATTGGAATAAACTGGTAGCACTTAAAACATTTAATTTAAAAAGGAACACAATGAGGGGGTTCATTTTGCCATAGAAATTATGATTAGTGCTGAAGAAAGAAAAATTAGAGCACATTTTAAGTGACTTCTCAAATCCTCTTCTATTTCATTAAAAAATTCTGATATGCAGACTGAAACATGCATTTTTAATACCAGCAGCAGACTTCCGTGGTGAGCAGTAGCTTTACTACAGTGATCTAATGAGCAACTAGTGTGCTAACATTCAGAATTTATGGCAAATGTGTGACATATCTGAATACCTTCTTGATGGAATCAAAGTAAAAAACTGAAAGCATTTCCTACTGAGGAGACTGCAGTAAATGAGGAAATTAGGAAACTTCATAACAAATAAATCTCCCAAGATGGCCACCAGACACAAAAGAGCCTAAATGCAGCACAAATATCACCCAGATGTAGCCCACATGTAGCCCAATGACAGAAGTGTGCAAAACACTTATTTTTTGTGTATTTGCAGTTTTCTATAGTGCAGACTTGTCAGGTATTGGAATGCTTTACATGAGCATTGGTTACATCACACAAGATCAAATTCATTTTGGTTGTAGACTTGGGGAGATTAAGTGACTTGACCACAATCACAGAATGTTGAGCTGAAGCAGAAACTCCAACCTGGTTCCCCAGTTGCAAAGTCTGCAGCTCTGGAAGTAACACCACATCCTCTCACCAAGGTGCAACATTTAATCAAGTGGTCAACTGGATAAAAACACATAAAGATTACAAATAATTTAAAAGTTCTTTGTCACTATTTGAAAACTCAGAAAATATGTCCTCATTTTGGTTTTTTAGAGCACTAACCATAATTTTGATGCAAATAAGACCCTCTCATATTTCTAAAGGAAATACTCTTGGTATTACAGTTTTGATTACATCAAGATGACGTCAGGCATTCCATACTTTTGTAATAAATATAGAATGTTAGCAATCTAGTTGTTCATTGGGATACTGTTGAGAGGCAGAGGCCAGGGGCACGGACTCTGAAAATTGAAGGCAGGTAGGAGAGTGCAGAGGCAACAATTTGACCACACTGGGCAGGCAGGAAGGGCAGTGGCAGCACAACAGACTATGGAGGGCAGTGGAAAGGGGGGCAGGGGCAACAAACCAACAATACAGGACTGGCAAGAGAGGCTGTGGCAATATAATAGACCATTGTGGGCAGAAGGAAGAGGCAGTGGTAGTACAACCATACATGCCAAGAGACCCGTTTCAGCCAGGAAACGTCCAATGTTTTTAAGCTCAAATGGGCTTTATTTGATCTGTCTCCTATCTACAATCTCCTCTTTTTCAATGTAACTCAAAGGGGAAAATCAATACCCCAGTTTTTTTTCAAAATCTCCCTCTTACCAAGTTCAAAATGTTCGCAAGCATGGTACATTGGATCATGGTAGGCAGGAGGAATTGGGGTAGGGACATGGACTCGGATAACAGAGGACAGGAGGGACATGGAGAGGTGCACCAAACTGACCCTACAGGGCAGGCATCAGGGTTTGCAGCAGCACAATACACCACACAGCGCATGCAGGACGGGAGTGCAGCACAACAATCCATAGGAAGCAATAGGGAGGGGACAGGACCATGCACATGGACAACAGAGAACAGATGGGAAAGAGGCAATGGTAGCTAGCTGACCATAATGGACAGACAGGAGAGAAAGCTGCAGCATAACAGACCATAAAGGGCAGGAGGGATGGATCAGGGGCCTTACAATGGAACAGAAAGCCAGGAGGGAGGGAATAGGGGTCTGCACATGGAAAGAGAGGGCTGGGGGCAAGGGGGCAGGGCAGGAGCAGCAAGATGACCATGGAGGTCAGGCAGGATGGGCACTAGAAACAAGACACACCGTGGAGAGCAACAGTGAGTCTAAGATGGCATACACACAGACCATGGAGGGAAGGTGGGAGGGGGTCAGGCGCAGCTAGCTGAGCACACAGGGAAGGTGGGAGGGGCCATGGCAGCACAGAAGACAATGCATGGCAAGCAGGAGGGTTAGTGGCAGCACAATGGCTATGATGGGCAAGAAGGAGGGTGCAGGGGCATGCACAAAGGACCATGGAGGATAGAAGGGAGGGTCAGGACATGTCAGAGCTTCACTAGCGGTGTAAATACATTCCACGTGGATTCATTGTATGCATAGTCGCCTTTTAATGAATATCACGCAAATGGTCATGGTGATAGGTACATACGGTTTGTCCAGCATGTCCTAGGTGTTTCTATAAATATATATATTTTTAAAATAATAAAAAACAAAAAAACAAAGGCTGGCCCCGGGGGATGGGGTCCCCGGAGCCATAAGTGGCCTGAGGAGGGGGGCAACGCAGCCCCCTCCTAAAGAATTTAAATTAAAAAAAGGCCATGACCCAGGGGCTGGGGTCCCCGGGGCCGATTAAGGCCTTGGGAGGGCCAAATATATTTATTTCAACAAAATGGGGATGGGGTCCCCAGGGCTAGTAAATTAGAAAAAGAAGGGAGGCCACACAGCCCTCCTTCTTAAAAAAATAAAATAAATAAAAGACCGGCATCGCGCTGGAGGCCACGCCCCCTCCTTGCAGCACTCTGCAAACGCGCCCCCTGGCCAGTTGTAAGTTGGGGAATTAATTCCCCTTCAATACTGAGGGTCCCTGAGGGCCAACTAGCCCAACAGGTATCTCCAGTGTGCGCCAGGGAGCTGCGTTGCAGACAGGTGTTCTGAGGCCACGCCCCTTTTTACATCTCTCTGCAACGCAGCTCTGTGATGCTTACTGGAGGTACCTAGTGGTCTAGTTGGACCCTAGGGACCCTGAGGATTCAAGGGGACTTAATCTCCCAACTTAAAACGGCCATAGGGCGTGTTTACACAGTGGGGAAGTGAGGGGACGGGGCCTGAGTTAACGTATGCAAACACGCCCTGTGGTACGTTTTAAGAGGTAGTTTTAATCCCCTGCCCTATTATATACTAGGGGCTTACAGAGGAGTTCATGCTGATCACAGGGGGACCCCAACGCATAGTGTTCCCTAGTGTATGTAGGTGTTTTCACTGTATTCTGAGTGTCTTTTAACATAGCACTGGCTCTAGGACTGGTTAGTCAGACTCAGTTACCACCAGTATCCATCTGAAAAAGTTGAGGGTACAGGATGATTTTGCAACAAGGCTTCTTTCTGCTCTTCTGTTTGTTCTTTCTGCACGTTATCCTTCTTCCTGCACTTTTCTTCGTCTTTGAGGACTTCTGTTGCTTCTTTCTGCATTTCTTTTTTTTCTTTCTGTGCGTTTTTTCTTCTTTCTTCACATGTCCTATCTCTGTAGGCATAGTTAGAAATTAGCATTTAAAAAACATTTGAAATTCACTGAAAAAACCATAGGTTTCAGGCATGTTATGGTTAGGAATTAGCATTTAAAAAACCTTAGAAATTCACTGAAAAAACCATAGGTTTCAGGGGCGTTATAGTTAGCTGGACTTTTCACTCGTACAAAACCATTGAAATTCCCCCGTTATAGTTAGTTCAGCTAACTATAACTCGCGCGCCCGCAATGCACTGCTGATGACGTCACATATTACATCACTCATGACATGGTCAGTGACATCACTCATGACATCACTGATGACATCTCAAATGACATCACTAATGACATCACTGATGACATCATCCTTGTGATAGAGTGGCAGACCTCCTCTTCCCCTAATATAACCTTTGATACACACATTTAAAATAGAAACTACAATGTTCAAAACAATGGACATACCAATACCAGTTACAACAACCTTTTCAGTAATTCTAAGATCCACATACACATCCACTCATTCACCAAGAGTCCTATACAGTCACTCATACATGTACTCACTCATCATATGTACTCACACACCTATACATCCTGTTACACAACGCCACTCATCCATAGAGTTACTCACACACATAGTCACTCATGATAATAAAGAATCAAACATCCATTTACTTGCATATACAGTTATACGCACACCACCACACTTACTTCTACAGAAACTTACACATACTGTGGGCCATATGTAGATAGCTAAATACCGGTCGGTAACGGCCGAAATTCTGTAATTTTCCCGTTACCGACCGGTATTTAGCCCTTTCCAATGTAGGAGGCAGGTTTTAAGGATTTGGTAATTTACCGAATCGGTATTTTAAGAAATCGGTAAAATACCGATTCGGTAAATTACTGAATCCTCAAATCCTATGTAGGGGGCACTCAAGTGAGTGCTTTTTTGTTTCAAGGATTCGTTATTTACCACCAATTACAGGTTGGTGGTAAATACTGAATACCTGTGAAAAAGCACTTTTGTGCTTTTCTAGATATGCCATGTGGCAGACATACATGCCCTTAGGGCATGTATGTGCGCCACATGTGCACACATGCACGATTCAGGGGTGCAACAGGGTGTCAATGTGACACCCTGCCACCCTTGAATCTGCTCCCCCTATTACCGATTTGGTATTTACCGAATCGGTAATAGTGAATGGCTTCCCATTCATTCCTATGGGCCTCCAGGCCCATAGGAATGAATGGGAAGGTATGCCTTATTACCGATTCGGAAAATACCGAATCGGTAATACCGAATATTACCGATTCGGTAAAATTTGCCGAATTTTAACCTACATTACATTTACCGATTCATAAATACCGAATCGGTAAAATTCGGTATTTCAGAATCGGTAAATATAAATTACCTACATATGGCCCTTAGTCTTTTAAACAATCACTTATAGAAACACATACTTATTCATACAGGAACTTTTTCAATCTCTCACTCTCACATATACTCACTTATATACACCAATAGTCACATATACTAGTTTAAAACATATGTAGTTACTCATAAAGACACTATTGAGACAGTCTATCACTCACTAACACACCCATGCACACACCTCTCCACCCATACAGTCCTGCACACATGCTGTCTTCAACACATACAAACAGTGAGTCACTCATTCATGCACCTATGTACTACGTAATACCCCCCACCGAACCATACAGACATTCAGACACTCATACTGATACTCAAAAAACCAACTAATAACCTATATAGACACTCATGTAGCTACTCACCAACCCATGCAGCCACTTATACACAAAGTGAGAGACTGATACAGATATTTACACATTTAAACATTACTCACTAAGCCATGTATTCACTAAGATACACTTAATCAGTCAGTTATACAATCAATTTTTCAAAAACAAATCATCCATTTCGACACTTATATACCCATTTATTCTTCCATCGACCTTGAGATATACATATATAAAACATATGTAATTTTCTGAAAAACACACATTCACTGGATGATGTCATCAGTGATGTCATTTGAGATGTCATCAGTGATGTCATGAGTGATGTCACTGACCATGTCATGAGTGATGTACTATGTGACATCATCAATAGTGCATTGCGGGCGCGCGAGTTATAGTTAGCTGAACTAACTATAACGGGGGAATTTCAATGGTTTTGCGCGAGTGAAAAGTCCAGCTAACTATAACGCCCCTGAAACCTATGGTTTTTTCAGTGAATTTCGAAGGTTTTTTAAATGCTAATTCCTAACTATAACGTGCCTGAAACCTATGTTTTTTTCAGTGAATATATATACACACACACACACATATATATATATATATAATATATTTTTCTCGCTGAAATAACCAAAGTTTACAGGGCTGTTATAGTTAGACTCAGATTTTACACGCACCAAATCATTGAAATTCAACAGTTATAGTTACCTGAGCTAACTATAACCTATGCCCCCGCAATGCACTGCATATGACCAGACATATTGCACCATTCATGATATGGTCAGTGACATCAGTCATGACATCTCTGACATTATTGATGACATCACTGATGACATCATCCAGTGAGTGAAAGTGTTTCATAGATGTTTCTGAGACTTAAAGATATATAGTAAGCTACTGTTTAAGTTAAATTACTATTCTATCTATACTACTGATGAGTGATCCTATTTCTAAGATATGTCATCTGAGTGGCTGTATCCATGTGTGAATGGGAATCTGATTGGCTGTTTGGGTGTGTGAGTGGGTGTGTGAGTGCCATTTGGGTGAATAAGTAGATGTACGAGTAAATGTATGGGTGAGTGACTGGCTGTGTTAGTGGCTGTATTGGTGAGTGAGTGAGTGGGTGTGCAAGTGGCTGTATGGGCCGATGGTTGTCTGTGTGTGGTTGTGTGGGTGAGTGAATGAGTGTGTGAGTCGCTGTATGGGTAGGTTAGAGGATGTGTGAGTAGCTGTATGGGTAAGGGAGTGGCTATATTGGTGTGTGAGTGGGTGTATGAGTGGCTATATGGTGGGTGAGTGGCTGTATGGGTAGGTGAGTATGTGTGTGAGTGGCTGTATGGGTGATTGACTGGATGTGTAAAATGATGTATGTTTAAGTGAGTGGCTGTTTGAGTGGGTGTATGGGTAAGTGAGTGGGTGTGTGAGTGGTTATTTGCACAGTACGTTTCTGTGTGAGTGGCTGTATAGGTGAGTGAGTGGGCTTGTGAGTGCTTGTATTGATGTGTGAATAGGTATGCAAGTGGTTTTGTGGATCAGTGAATAAATGTGTGGGTGTGAGTGGTGTGAGTGGCAGTATTGGTCAGTGTGTGTGTGTTAGTAGTTGTGTGTGTCTATGAATAGGTATGTGAGTGGTTGTGTGAGTGGGTATATGAGAGGTTATATGGGGTGTCAGTGGGTGTGTGAGTTGTTCTGTTGATATTTGAGTGAAATCTGAGCCAAACTATAACAACCCTGTAACCGTTGTTTTGTTTAGGGAATTTCTAAAGTTTTTTAAAATTCTATTTCCTAACTATAACTTCTCTGTAACCTTTGTTTTTTTCAGTGAATTTCTAAGGTTTTTTAATGGTACAGACATAAGAAAACTGGATGGAAGATAAGTATACCTTCCATTCAATTAGAGAGAATGCAGTTTTCTGCATCCTCCATTTGAAAGGTTAGGGGAATCCCTTTGTGAATAACCAGGGAGGGAACCTCTATTTGGCCTGAAGAAAGCCCGGGACCCAAGAGGCCATTTTGAAGGGCTGAAACATGTTGGCAAGACCCAAATGGTTCATAGGACCATCATTTCCTGACAACCCCTTTTGTATATACATTTTTAACATCCCCCATGTCTCCACAAATAAAGGGATACCTGGAGATGGAGGAGAATTTTTATCTTTAGACCCCCTGGTCTATCTTTCCAAAGTACTCCCTGGAATATGGTCGGGTCCACTCTGGCTTTTAGGAGTCAGGGTGAACGCGATGATAAAGCATGACACCACTAGGGTGTGTGAGGGTTACTAAACAAAAAGGAATTGCTTCCTTTCCCGCGCTGAGCGTTTGACGCCACAAGAGTTTAGCGCTGAGCCTTAAGTATACTAGGTAGGATACCTTTAGTAGTTAGCAATTTTACACATTTGCCTATTGGAAGTAATTTAAAGGAGGGAGGGGCAATGCAACCCCCTAACCAGGGCTGATTTTGGCCACAAGGACCTCATCCCCTGTGGCCTGGCCAAACATTCATGTTGGAGGAGGGGCGCACGGCCCCCCTACCTTGGCTGATTTTGGCCCCAGGGACCTAACTAAGGCTGGGTGCCCAGGTGCCCACCCAGGGCACCCAGTATGCACTGTTGGGGGCTGCGGGGGAAACAAGAATGCCCCCCACAGTCCCTGACGGCTCTCCACCTCCAGCGGGAGTTGGCATTGCTCCTGCACGTACGGAGCAGACACAAATGCTATTCCCTGCATGCAGAAGCAATCCTTTCATCTGTTTTCCTGCCCGCTGTCATGAAAAGTCCTCTCCCAGCTACCAGGAGTACTTTTCCTGCTCCTGCCCGCTGGGAGTAGACTTACAGTTTTCTCTTGCTTGTGGGGTGCTGACATCTGCCGAGACAAAGCAGGCAGTCTCCCTGCCACATTCTGCTCGATGGTGAGGCACTTAGTAATTTGCACGGCGGAAACCATGTCTGTGCTTCTCACCATGCCGCCGTCGAGGTGCTCAGCAAATGGCTGGCAGAGTCGGCGGAACTCCAGCTGTCTTTTGCTCAGCAACCAGCAAACATCATAATATGGTAGGCGGACCACCAACTAGGACCAAGACCGCCAAGATTGAAATCAGGCCCTAAGTCATATGGGCTACACCAACAACAAACAAAGTACAAGTGAAAATGTGAAATGGAAATGTACCGAATATTATTCTAATGCAGGCTATGTGAGACAACTACAAAAGATGAATTGTAATTAATGTAAGGGAACACAACTAAGCTGACCATAATGGACAGACAGGAGAGAAAGCTGCAGCATAACAGACCATAAAGGGCAGGAGGGACGGATCAGGGGCCTTACAATGGAACAGAAAGCCAGGAGGGAGGGAATAGGGGTCTGCACATGGAAAGAGAGGGCTGGGGGCAAGGGGGCAGGGCAGGAGCAGCAAGATGATCATGGAGGTCAGGCAGGATGGGCACTAGAAACAAGACACACCGTGGAGAGCAACAGTGAGACTAAGATGGCATACACACAGACCATGGAGGGAAGGTGGGAGGGGGTCAGGCGCAGCTAGCTGAGCACACAGGGAAGGTGGGAGGGGCCATGGCAGCACAGAAGACAATGCATGGCAAGCAGGAGGGTTAGTGGCAGCACAATGGCTATGATGGGCAAGAAGGAGGGTGCAGGGGCATGCACAAAGGACCATGGAGGATAGAAGGGAGGGTCAGGACATGTCAGAGCTTCACTAGCGGTGTAAATACATTCCACGTGGATTCATTGTATGCATAGTCGCCTTTTAATGAATATCACGCAAATGGTCATGGTGATAGGTACATACGGTTTGTCCAGCATGTCCTAGGTGTTTCTATAAATATATATATTTTTAAAATAATAAAAAACAAAAAAACAAAGGCTGGCCCCGGGGGATGAGGTCCCCGGAGCCATAAGTGGCCTGAGGAGGGGGGCAACACAGCCCCCTCCTAAAGAATTTAAATTTAAAAAAGGCCATGACCCAGGGGCTGGGGTCCCCGGGGCCGATTAAGGCCTTGGGAGGGCCAAATATATTTATTTCAACAAAATGGGGATGGGGTCCCCAGGGCTAGTAAATTAGAAAAAGAAGGGAGGCCACACAGCCCTCCTTCTTAAAAAAATAAAATAAATAAAAGACCGGCATCGCGCTGGAGGCCACGCCCCCTCCTTGCAGCACTCTGCAAACGCGCCCCCTGGCCAGTTGTAAGTTGGGGAATTAATTCCCCTTCAATACTGAGGGTCCCTGAGGGCCAACTAGCCCAACAGGTATCTCCAGTGTGCGCCAGGGAGCTGCGTTGCAGACAGGTGTTCTGAGGCCACGCCCCTTTTTACATCTCTCTGCAACTCAGCTCTGTGACGCTTACTGGAGGTACCTAGTGGTCTAGTTGGACCCTAGGGACCCTCAGGATTCAAGGGGACTTAATCTCCCAACTTAAAACGGCCATAGGGCGTGTTTACACAGTGGGGAAGTGAGGGGACGGGGCCTGAGTTAACGTATGCAAACACGCCCTGTGGTACGTTTTAAGAGGTAGTTTTAATCCCCTGCCCTATTATATACTAGGGGCTTACAGAGGAGTTCATGCTGATCACAGGGGGACCCCAACGCATAGTGTTCCCTAGTGTATGTAGGTGTTTTCACTGTATTCTGAGTGTCTTTTAACATAGCACTGGCTCTAGGACTGGTTAGTCAGACTCAGTTACCACCAGTATCCATCTGAAAAAGTTGAGGGTACAGGATGATTTTGCAACAAGGCTTCTTTCTGCTCTTCTGTTTGTTCTTTCTGCACGTTATCCTTCTTCCTGCACTTTTCTTCGTCTTTGAGGACTTCTGTTGCTTCTTTCTGCATTTCTTTTTTTTCTTTCTGTGCGTTTTTTCTTCTTTCTTCACATGTCCTATCTCTGTAGGCATAGTTAGAAATTAGCATTTAAAAAACATTTGAAATTCACTGAAAAAACCATAGGTTTCAGGCATGTTATAGTTAGGAATTAGCATTTAAAAAACCTTAGAAATTCACTGAAAAAACCATAGGTTTCAGGGGCGTTATAGTTAGCTGGACTTTTCACTCGTACAAAACCATTGAAATTCCCCCGTTATAGTTAGTTCAGCTAACTATAACTCGCGCGCCCGCAATGCACTGCTGATGACGTCACATATTACATCACTCATGACATGGTCAGTGACATCACTCATGACATCACTGATGACATCTCAAATGACATCACTAATGACATCACTGATGACATCATCCTTGTGATAGAGTGGCAGACCTCCTCTTCCCCTAATATAACCTTTGATACACACATTTAAAATAGAAACTACAATGTTCAAAACAATGGACATACCAATACCAGTTACAACAACCTATTCAGTAATTCTAAGATCCACATACACATCCACTCATTCACCAAGAGTCCTATACAGTCACTCATACATGTACTCACTCATCATATGTACTCACACACCTATACATCCTGTTACACAACGCCACTCATCCATAGAGTTACTCACACACATAGTCACTCATGATAATAAAGAATCAAACATCCATTTACTTGCATATACAGTTATACGCACACCACCACACTTACTTCTACAGAAACTTACACATACTGTGGGCCATATGTAGATAGCTAAATACCGGTCGGTAACGGCCGAAATTCTGTAATTTTCCCGTTACCGACCGGTATTTAGCCCTTTCCAATGTAGGAGGCAGGTTTTAAGGATTTGGTAATTTACCGAATCGGTATTTTAAGAAATCGGTAAAATACCGATTCGGTAAATTACTGAATCCTCAAATCCTATGTAGGGGGCACTCAAGTGAGTGCTTTTTTGTTTCAAGGATTCGTTATTTACCACCAATTACAGGTTGGTGGTAAATACTGAATACCTGTGAAAAAGCACTTTTGTGCTTTTCTAGATATGCCATGTGGCAGACATACATGCCCTTAGGGCATGTATGTGCGCCACATGTGCACACATGCACGATTCAGGGGTGCAACAGGGTGTCAATGTGACACCCTGCCACCCTTGAATCTGCTCCCCCTATTACCGATTTGGTATTTACCGAATCGGTAATAGTGAATGGCTTCCCATTCATTCCTATGGGCCTCCAGGCCCATAGGAATGAATGGGAAGGTATGCCTTATTACCGATTCGGAAAATACCGAATCGGTAATACCGAATATTACCGATTCAGTAAAATTTGCCGAATTTTTACCTACATTATATTTACCGATTCATAAATACCGAATCGGTAAAATTCGGTATTTCAGAATCGGTAAATATAAATTACCTACATATGGCCCTTAGTCTTTTAAACAATCACTTATAGAAACACATACTTATTCATACAGGAACTTTTTCAATCTCTCACTCTCACATATACTCACTTATATACACCAATAGTAACATATACTAGTTTAAAACATATGTAGTTACTCATAAAGACACTATTGAGACAGTCTATCACTCACTAACACACCCATGCACACACCTCTCCACCCATACAGTCCTGCACACATGCTGTCTTCAACACATACAAACAGTGAGTCACTCATTCATGCACCTATGTACTACGTAATACCCCCCACTGAACCATACAGACATTCAGACACTCATACTGATACTCAAAAAACCAACTAATAACCTATATAGACACTCATGTAGCTACTCACCAACCCATGCAGCCACTTATACACAAAGTGAGAGACTGATACAGATATTTACACATTTAAACATTACTCACTAAGCCATGTATTCACTAAGATACACTTAATCAGTCAGTTATACAATCAATTTTTCAAAAACAAATCATCCATTTCGACACTTATATACCCATTTATTCTTCCATCGACCTTGAGATATACATATATAAAACATATGTAATTTTCTGAAAAACACACATTCACTGGATGATGTCATCAGTGATGTCATTTGAGATGTCATCAGTGATGTCATGAGTGATGTCACTGACCATGTCATGAGTGATGTACTATGTGACATCATCAATAGTGCATTGCGGGCGCGCGAGTTATAGTTAGCTGAACTAACTATAACGGGGGAATTTCAATGGTTTTGCGCGAGTGAAAAGTCCAGCTAACTATAACGCCCCTGAAACCTATGGTTTTTTCAGTGAATTTCGAAGGTTTTTTAAATGCTAATTCCTAACTATAACGTGCCTGAAACCTATGGTTTTTTCAGTGAATATATATACACACACACACATATATATATATATATAATATATTTTTCTCGCTGAAATAACCAAAGTTTACAGGGCTGTTATAGTTAGACTCAGATTTTACACGCACCAAATCATTGAAATTCAACAGTTATAGTTACCTGAGCTAACTATAACCTATGCCCCCGCAATGCACTGCATATGACCAGACATATTGCACCATTCATGATATGGTCAGTGACATCAGTCATGACATCTCTGACATTATTGATGACATCACTGATGACATCATCCAGTGAGTGAAAGTGTTTCATAGATGTTTCTGAGACTTAAAGATATATAGTAAGCTACTGTTTAAGTTAAATTACTATTCTATCTATACTACTGATGAGTGATCCTATTTCTAAGATATGTCATCTGAGTGGCTGTATCCATGTGTGAATGGGAATCTGATTGGCTGTTTGGGTGTGTGAGTGGGTGTGTGAGTGCCATTTGGGTGAATAAGTAGATGTACGAGTAAATGTATGGGTGAGTGACTGGCTGTGTTAGTGGCTGTATTGGTGAGTGAGTGAGTGGGTGTGCGAGTGGCTGTATGGGCCGATGGTTGTCTGTGTGTGGTTGTGTGGGTGAGTGAATGAGTGTGTGAGTCGCTGTATGGGTAGGTTAGAGGATGTGTGAGTAGCTGTATGGGTAAGGGAGTGGCTATATTGGTGTGTGAGTGGGTGTATGAGTGGCTATATGGTGGGTGAGTGGCTGTATGGGTAGGTGAGTATGTGTGTGAGTGGCTGTATGGGTGATTGACTGGATGTGTAAAATGATGTATGTTTAAGTGAGTGGCTGTTTGAGTGGGTGTATGGGTAAGTGAGTGGGTGTGTGAGTGGTTATTTGCACAGTACGTTTCTGTGTGAGTGGCTGTATAGGTGAGTGAGTGGGCTTGTGAGTGCTTGTATTGATGTGTGAATAGGTATGCAAGTGGTTTTGTGGATCAGTGAATAAATGTGTGGGTGTGAGTGGTGTGAGTGGCAGTATTGGTCAGTGTGTGTGTGTTAGTAGTTGTGTGTGTCTATGAATAGGTATGTGAGTGGTTGTGTGAGTGGGTATATGAGAGGTTATATGGGGGTGTCAGTGGGTGTGTGAGTTGTTCTGTTGATATTTGAGTGAAATCTGAGCCAAACTATAACAACCCTGTAACCGTTGTTTTGTTTAGGGAATTTCTAAGGTTTTTTAAAATTCTATTTCCTAACTATAACTTCTCTGTAACCTTTGTTTTTTTCAGTGAATTTCTAAGGTTTTTTAATGGTACAGACATAAGAAAACTGGATGGAAGATAAGTATACCTTCCATTCAATTAGAGAGAATGCAGTTTTCTGCATCCTCCATTTGAAAGGTTAGGGGAATCCCTTTGTGAATAACCAGGGAGGGAACCTCTATTTGGCCTGAAGAAAGCCCGGGACCCAAGAGGCCATTTTGAAGGGCTGAAACATGTTGGCAAGACCCAAATGGTTCATAGGACCATCATTTCCTGACAACCCCTTTTGTATATACATTTTTAACATCCCCCATGTCTCCACAAATAAAGGGATACCTGGAGATGGAGGAGAATTTTTATCTTTAGACCCCCTGGTCTATCTTTCCAAAGTACTCCCTGGAATATGGTCGGGTCCACTCTGGCTTTTAGGAGTCAGGGTGAACGCGATGATAAAGCATGACACCACTAGGGTGTGTGAGGGTTACTAAACAAAAAGGAATTGCTTCCTTTCCCGCGCTGAGCGTTTGACGCCACAAGAGTTTAGCGCTGAGCCTTAAGTATACTAGGTAGGATACCTTTAGTAGTTAGCAATTTTACACATTTGCCTATTGGAAGTAATTTAAAGGATGGAGGGGCAATGCAACCCCCTAACCAGGGCTGATTTTGGCCACAAGGACCTCATCCCCTGTGGCCTGGCCAAACATTCATGTTGGAGGAGGGGCGCACGGCCCCCCTACCTTGGCTGATTTTGGCCCCAGGGACCTAACTAAGGCTGGGTGCCCAGGAGCCCACCCAGGGCACCCAGTATGCACTGTTGGGGGCTGCGGGGGAAACAAGAATGCCCCCCACAGTCCCTGACGGCTCTCCACCTCCAGCGGGAGTTGGCATTGCTCCTGCACGTACGGAGCAGACACAAATGCTATTCCCTGCATGCAGAAGCAATCCTTTCATCTGTTTTCCTGCCCGCTGTCATGAAAAGTCCTCTCCCAGCTACCAGTAGTACTTTTCCTGCTCCTGCCCGCTGGGAGTAGACTTACAGTTTTCTCTTGCTTGTGGGGTGCTGACATCTGCCGAGACAAAGCAGGCAGTCTCCCTGCCACATTCTGCTCGATGGTGAGGCACTTAGTAATTTGCACGGCGGAAACCATGTCTGTGCTTCTCACCATGCCGCCGTCGAGGTGCTCAGCAAATGGCTGGCAGAGTCGGCGGAACTCCAGCTGTCTTTTGCTCAGCAACCAGCAAACATCATAATATGGTAGGCGGACCACCAACTAGGACCAAGACCGCCAAGATTGAAATCAGGCCCTAAGTCATATGGGCTACACCAACAACCAACAAAGTACAAGTGAAAATGTGAAATGGAAATGTACCGAATATTATTCTAATGCAGGCTATGTGAGACAACTACAAAAGATGAATTGTAATTAATGTAAGGGAACACAACTAAGCTGACCATAATGGACAGACAGGAGAGAAAGCTGCAGCATAACAGACCATAAAGGGCAGGAGGGACGGATCAGGGGCCTTACAATGGAACAGAAAGCCAGGAGGGAGGGAATAGGGGTCTGCACATGGAAAGAGAGGGCTGGGGGCAAGGGGGCAGGGCAGGAGCAGCAAGATGACCATGGAGGTCAGGCAGGATGGGCACTAGAAACAAGACACACCGTGGAGAGCAACAGTGAGACTAAGATGGCATACACACAGACCATGGAGGGAAGGTGGGAGGGGGTCAGGCGCAGCTAGCTGAGCACACAGGGAAGGTGGGAGGGGCCATGGCAGCACAGAAGACAATGCATGGCAAGCAGGAGGGTTAGTGGCAGCACAATGGCTATGATGGGCAAGAAGGAGGGTGCAGGGGCATGCACAAAGGACCATGGAGGATAGAAGGGAGGGTCAGGACATGTCAGAGCTTCACTAGCGGTGTAAATACATTCCACGTGGATTCATTGTATGCATAGTCGCCTTTTAATGAATATCACGCAAATGGTCATGGTGATAGGTACATACGGTTTGTCCAGCATGTCCTAGGTGTTTCTATAAATATATATATTTTTAAAATAATAAAAAACAAAAAAACAAAGGCTGGCCCCGGGGGATGAGGTCCCCGGAGCCATAAGTGGCCTGAGGAGGGGGGCAACGCAGCCCCCTCCTAAAGAATTTAAATTAAAAAAAGGCCATGACCCAGGGGCTGGGGTCCCCGGGGCCGATTAAGGCCTTGGGAGGGCCAAATATATTTATTTCAACAAAATGGGGATGGGGTCCCCAGGGCTAGTAAATTAGAAAAAGAAGGGAGGCCACACAGCCCTCCTTCTTAAAAAAATAAAATAAATAAAAGACCGGCATCGCGCTGGAGGCCACGCCCCCTCCTTGCAGCACTCTGCAAACGCGCCCCCTGGCCAGTTGTAAGTTGGGGAATTAATTCCCCTTCAATACTGAGGGTCCCTGAGGGCCAACTAGCCCAACAGGTATCTCCAGTGTGCGCCAGGGAGCTGCGTTGCAGACAGGTGTTCTGAGGCCACGCCTCTTTTTACATCTCTCTGCAACTCAGCTCTGTGACGCTTACTGGAGGTACCTAGTGGTCTAGTTGGACCCTAGGGACCCTCAGGATTCAAGGGGACTTAATCTCCCAACTTAAAACGGCCATAGGGCGTGTTTACACAGTGGGGAAGTGAGGGGACGGGGCCTGAGTTAACGTATGCAAACACGCCCTGTGGTACGTTTTAAGAGGTAGTTTTAATCCCTTGCCCTATTATATACTAGGGGCTTACAGAGGAGTTCATGCTGATCACAGGGGGACCCCAACGCATAGTGTTCCCTAGTGTATGTAGGTGTTTTCACTGTATTCTGAGTGTCTTTTAACATAGCACTGGCTCTAGGACTGGTTAGTCAGACTCAGTTACCACCAGTATCCATCTGAAAAAGTTGAGGGTACAGGATGATTTTGCAACAAGGCTTCTTTCTGCTCTTCTGTTTGTTCTTTCTGCACGTTATCCTTCTTCCTGCACTTTTCTTCGTCTTTGAGGACTTCTGTTGCTTCTTTCTGCATTTCTTTTTTTTCTTTCTGTGCGTTTTTTCTTCTTTCTTCACATGTCCTATCTCTGTAGGCATAGTTAGAAATTAGCATTTAAAAAACATTTGAAATTCACTGAAAAAACCATAGGTTTCAGGCATGTTATAGTTAGGAATTAGCATTTAAAAAACCTTAGAAATTCACTGAAAAAACCATAGGTTTCAGGGGCGTTATAGTTAGCTGGACTTTTCACTCGTACAAAACCATTGAAATTCCCCCGTTATAGTTAGTTCAGCTAACTATAACTCGCGCGCCCGCAATGCACTGCTGATGACGTCACATATTACATCACTCATGACATGGTCAGTGACATCACTCATGACATCACTGATGACATCTCAAATGACATCACTAATGACATCACTGATGACATCATCCTTGTGATAGAGTGGCAGACCTCCTCTTCCCCTAATATAACCTTTGATACACACATTTAAAATAGAAACTACAATGTTCAAAACAATGGACATACCAATACCAGTTACAACAACCTATTCAGTAATTCTAAGATCCACATACACATCCACTCATTCACCAAGAGTCCTATACAGTCACTCATACATGTACTCACTCATCATATGTACTCACACACCTATACATCCTGTTACACAACGCCACTCATCCATAGAGTTACTCACACACATAGTCACTCATGATAATAAAGAATCAAACATCCATTTACTTGCATATACAGTTATACGCACACCACCACACTTACTTCTACAGAAACTTACACATACTGTGGGCCATATGTAGATAGCTAAATACCGGTCGGTAACGGCCGAAATTCTGTAATTTTCCCGTTACCGACCGGTATTTAGCCCTTTCCAATGTAGGAGGCAGGTTTTAAGGATTTGGTAATTTACCGAATCGGTATTTTAAGAAATCGGTAAAATACCGATTCGGTAAATTACTGAATCCTCAAATCCTATGTAGGGGGCACTCAAGTGAGTGCTTTTTTGTTTCAAGGATTCGTTATTTACCACCAATTACAGGTTGGTGGTAAATACTGAATACCTGTGAAAAAGCACTTTTGTGCTTTTCTAGATATGCCATGTGGCAGACATACATGCCCTTAGGGCATGTATGTGCGCCACATGTGCACACATGCACGATTCAGGGGTGCAACAGGGTGTCAATGTGACACCCTGCCCCCCTTGAATCTGCTCCCCCTATTACCGATTTGGTATTTACCGAATCGGTAATAGTGAATGGCTTCCCATTCATTCCTATAGGCCTCCAGGCCCATAGGAATGAATGGGAAGGTATGCCTTATTACCGATTCGGAAAATACCGAATCGGTAATACCGAATATTACCGATTCGGTAAAATTTGCCGAATTTTTACCTAAATTATATTTACGGATTCATAAATACCGAATCGGTAAAATTCGGTATTTCAGAATCGGTAAATATAAATTACCTACATATGGCCCTTAGTCTTTTAAACAATCACTTATAGAAACACATACTTATTCATACAGGAACTTTTTCAATCTCTCACTCTCACATATACTCACTTATATACACCAATAGTAACATATACTAGTTTAAAACATATGTAGTTACTCATAAAGACACTATTGAGACAGTCTATCACTCACTAACACACCCATGCACACACCTCTCCACCCATACAGTCCTGCACACATGCTGTCTTCAACACATACAAACAGTGAGTCACTCATTCATGCACCTATGTACTACGTAATACCCCCCACCGAACCATACAGACATTCAGACACTCATACTGATACTCAAAAAACCAACTAATAACCTATATAGACACTCATGTAGCTACTCACCAACCCATGCAGCCACTTATACACAAAGTGAGAGACTGATACAGATATTTACACATTTAAACATTACTCACTAAGCCATGTATTCACTAAGATACACTTAATCAGTCAGTTATACAATCAATTTTTCAAAAACAAATCATCCATTTCGACACTTATATACCCATTTATTCTTCCATCGACCTTGAGATATACATATATAAAACATATGTAATTTTCTGAAAAACACACATTCACTGGATGATGTCATCAGTGATGTCATTTGAGATGTCATCAGTGATGTCATGAGTGATGTCACTGACCATGTCATGAGTGATGTACTATGTGACATCATCAATAGTGCATTGCGGGCGCGCGAGTTATAGTTAGCTGAACTAACTATAACGGGGGAATTTCAATGGTTTTGCGCGAGTGAAAAGTCCAGCTAACTATAACGCCCCTGAAACCTATGGTTTTTTCAGTGAATTTCGAAGGTTTTTTAAATGCTAATTCCTAACTATAACGTGCCTGAAACCTATGGTTTTTTCAGTGAATATATATACACACACACATATATATATATATATATAATATATTTTTCTCGCTGAAATAACCAAAGTTTACAGGGCTGTTATAGTTAGACTCAGATTTTACACGCACCAAATCATTGAAATTCAACAGTTATAGTTACCTGAGCTAACTATAACCTATGCCCCCGCAATGCACTGCATATGACCAGACATATTGCACCATTCATGATATGGTCAGTGACATCAGTCATGACATCTCTGACATTATTGATGACATCACTGATGACATCATCCAGTGAGTGAAAGTGTTTCATAGATGTTTCTGAGACTTAAAGATATATAGTAAGCTACTGTTTAAGTTAAATTACTATTCTATCTATACTACTGATGTGTGATCCTATTTCTAAGATATGTCATCTGAGTGGCTGTATCCATGTGTGAATGGGAATCTGATTGGCTGTTTGGGTCTGTGAGTGGGTGTGTGAGTGCCATTTGGGTGAATAAGTAGATGTACGAGTAAATGTATGGGTGAGTGACTGGCTGTGTTAGTGGCTGTATTGGTGAGTGAGTGAGTGGGTGTGCGAGTGGCTGTATGGGCCGATGGTTGTCTGTGTGTGGTTGTGTGGGTGAGTGAATGAGTGTGTGAGTCGCTGTATGGGTAGGTTAGAGGATGTGTGAGTAGCTGTATGGGTAAGGGAGTGGCTATATTGGTGTGTGAGTGGGTGTATGAGTGGCTATATGGTGGGTGAGTGGCTGTATGGGTAGGTGAGTATGTGTGTGAGTGGCTGTATGGGTGATTGACTGGATGTGTAAAATGATGTATGTTTAAGTGAGTGGCTGTTTGAGTGGGTGTATGGGTAAGTGAGTGGGTGTGTGAGTGGTTATTTGCACAGTACGTTTCTGTGTGAGTGGCTGTATAGGTGAGTGAGTGGGCTTGTGAGTGCTTGTATTGATGTGTGAATAGGTATGCAAGTGGTTTTGTGGATCAGTGAATAAATGTGTGGGTGTGAGTGGTGTGAGTGGCAGTATTGGTCAGTGTGTGTGTGTTAGTAGTTGTGTGTGTCTATGAATAGGTATGTGAGTGGTTGTGTGAGTGGGTATATGAGAGGTTATATGGGGTGTCAGTGGGTGTGTGAGTTGTTCTGTTGATATTTGAGTGAAATCTGAGCCAAACTATAACAACCCTGTAACCGTTGTTTTGTTTAGGGAATTTCTAAGGTTTTTTAAAATTCTATTTCCTAACTATAACTTCTCTGTAACCTTTGTTTTTTTCAGTGAATTTCTAAGGTTTTTTAATGGTACAGACATAAGAAAACTGGATGGAAGATAAGTATACCTTCCATTCAATTAGAGAGAATGCAGTTTTCTGCATCCTCCATTTGAAAGGTTAGGGGAATCCCTTTGTGAATAACCAGGGAGGGAACCTCTATTTGGCCTGAAGAAAGCCCGGGACCCAAGAGGCCATTTTGAAGGGCTGAAACATGTTGGCAAGACCCAAATGGTTCATAGGACCATCATTTCCTGACAACCCCTTTTGTATATACATTTTTAACATCCCCCATGTCTCCACAAATAAAGGGATACCTGGAGATGGAGGAGAATTTTTATCTTTAGACCCCCTGGTCTATCTTTCCAAAGTACTCCCTGGAATATGGTCGGGTCCACTCTGGCTTTTAGGAGTCAGGGTGAACGCGATGATAAAGCATGACACCACTAGGGTGTGTGAGGGTTACTAAACAAAAAGGAATTGCTTCCTTTCCCGCGCTGAGCGTTTGACGCCACAAGAGTTTAGCGCTGAGCCTTAAGTATGCTAGGTAGGATACCTTTAGTAGTTAGCAATTTTACACATTTGCCTATTGGAAGTAATTTAAAGGAGGGAGGGGCAATGCAACCCCCTAACCAGGGCTGATTTTGGCCACAAGGACCTCATCCCCTGTGGCCTGGCCAAACATTCATGTTGGAGGAGGGGCGCACGGCCCCCCTACCTTGGCTGATTTTGGCCCCAGGGACCTAACTAAGGCTGGGTGCCCAGGTGCCCAGGTGCCCACCCAGGGCACCCAGTATGCACTGTTGGGGGCTGCGGGGGAAACAAGAATGCCCCCCACAGTCCCTGACGGCTCTCCACCTCCAGCGGGAGTTGGCATTGCTCCTGCACGTACGGAGCAGACACAAATGCTATTCCCTGCATGCAGAAGCAATCCTTTCATCTGTTTTCCTGCCCGCTGTCATGAAAAGTCCTCTCCCAGCTACCAGGAGTACTTTTCCTGCTCCTGCCCGCTGGGAGTAGACTTACAGTTTTCTCTTGCTTGTGGGGTGCTGACATCTGCCGAGACAAAGCAGGTAGTCTCCCTGCCACATTCTGCTCGATGGTGAGGCACTTAGTAATTTGCACGGCGGAAACCATGTCTGTGCTTCTCACCATGCCGCCGTCGAGGTGCTCAGCAAATGGCTGGCAGAGTCGGCGGAACTCCAGCTGTCTTTTGCTCAGCAACCAGCAAACATCATAATATGGTAGGCGGACCACCAACTAGGACCAAGACCGCCAAGATTGAAATCAGGCCCTAAGTCATATGGGCTACACCAACAACCAACAAAGTACAAGTGAAAATGTGAAATGGAAATGTACCGAATATTATTCTAATGCAGGCTATGTGAGACAACTACAAAAGATGAATTGTAATTAATGTAAGGGAACACAACTAAGCCTGGGCAGTGAACTTCTCTCCTTTTGCGGAGTTTGTGGAGTTTTCTTCACTCCGCACTCTCGGAGCTCGCAGAGTGCAGAAAACTCCGCTTCGCGATGTGCAGCGGAGTTTTTCCCTGCTCGCAATCGCGAACCGTAAGTTTGCAATCGTGCGCAAGCTGCCGCTCTGGTAGAATTTGTACCCAAGCGGCAGAAATACCAGTACAAACTGCAGATCGCTCTGTACTCCACCACTCGCAGAACTTCGCGGAGTTTTTTTGTAACTTCGCGGAGTTCCACGTAGCAAAACTCTGCAAACTTGCAAACTACGCCAAAACACAAGCACCCCTCAAATGTGACTGAAATAGAAGTGTGGGCAGTATAGCAGAATATAAGCGAGACAAGCTGTAGCTCCCTGGAGCCCACAACCTATTCCTACAAATTTAGTACGACTGCATTCTAAGTCAACAAAATGTCACAATAAAGAGACTCAGTCTACTAATATTATCAGTAAATGTTGGTTTTAGGCTACCTTATAGTACCACATATAAACCCCTGACCTTTCAGAGTTATAGATGTTACTGGTAACCTCAAATATGTCTACTCTGATTCTCAAGGATTTTATAGAACCATATCCAACCCTTTCATTTGTCACTTTTGCATGGCCAATGTGTCACAAAGAAAACATATGAGAATATATTTTCAAATATTTATTGAAAAGACCTAATCCATGTAAATAAACAATGACATGCGATTATTAAGCAGATGAAACACATCATTGTTATAAACATCATAAGAATAGCGAAAAACGCAAACAATTCAACCATGTTAATTGTTTCTAATGTTACTATTATCTATTGCTAAAACCTCTACACTAGTGAAAGCATATCGGGTGTACCCTTCACCCAGACCCTTTGGAATGATCTAACTGCATACCTTGGTATTATGTGTCTGGAAGTTGGCATCAGTGCATTAACGAATGCACCCATCTAAATGTTCAAGCCTGAATACTTCACTTGCACGACTATCTTCCTTTGCAGGATAATGGTCAGGGCCAGCAGAGCTGCATTAGAATCCAAGTTCACATCAGTCCATGATAAATCCGGCATGAAGTGTCTCTCAGAATTCAGCATGGATGCTGTTCAAATAATAAAACACCTACCTTTTTTTATTGTGAAAGAGTTGTCGCCTATGAGCACATAAATATAGCAAGGGCATCACTTTTTAATTGTGTGACAACCAGCTAACTTCAAAGCAAACAGAACATTTATGTTATGGTATGTTAAAATTATTTCTAGAGTGCACGTACACCGATTGTTTTTTTTGCGCTAAGTATAGGAGTAGCTGAGCCCTGCTGAGACTATTCATATGCCTGCACAAAAAGCCATGTCTTAAGGAGTCTCCTAAATACAAGTAGGTCTGTAGAGGATCTAATGCAATAGGGGAGGGCATTCCGAAAATGGGGAGCCAATATCGCAAACCTGCTGCCATCTAGTCTCTTCCGTTTATGGGGTGGTATGACCAATAGATTCATGTGGGCAGATCACAAATTGCAAGTGGGTTTATGTCTATAGATGAGATTGGAGATTAATTTTGGGCCCGCACCTTGTAAAGATTTAAAAATGATACACCCAATTTTAAAGGCACAGCGTTGTAACATTGGGAGCCAATGTAGCTGCCAAATAAGTGGAGAGGCATGTTTCCCTCTTGGTTACCAGAAAATAAGTCTAGCTGCCTGATTCTGCACCAGCTGCAGTTTCTTGACTAAATGCATTGGCAACCCGAAATACAAGGAATTGGCATAGTCTATGTGGGAAATAACCAGGGCTAGGACAAGAAGTCGGTGGAAAATACCATTCCAATCTGGGACTTCATAGACAAGTCACTGTTAATTGTGATCCTGAGGCTCTAAGATGAAGAAGATGGAAGTGGTGGAGAGCCCAGCTCAGTTAGCCAAAAGTGTGAACTCCAGGGATTCTGAGCACCGCCAGTCAAGATCAGTTCTGTTTTGTCTGGATTTAGCTTTACATTTAGGTTTAGTGACACATTTTAAATTATGACTAACCAGTCTCCACTCCACAAGGGATTCCTGTCAAGACTTCAGGATGTAGGATCTGCAAGACTTTCTACTCCCAGTGCATGAGTTGTAAGGGGGGCCTGGGAGAACCACCACCTGTCCTGTGAGCCCCCAGGTGAGGCTTGAAGGTCAGGGAATGTACGCTCCCCTGCAGGTGTTTCTACCATTTACTAATTTCCACCTGTGTGTGCAGGTTGTTGGCTACAGCATTTACTCTGTCGGCCATTCTGAACCACATATCCCCTTTCTGGGATAGGGGTGTACTTTGGACTTGGCTTCAAACAATTGTGGCTCTACTCTTTTGATTTCACCCAACAAGACTGACAATTCTCCTTCAATAAGCGAGGATTTTTGTGCCCTGGCACAATCCAAATAAATATGATGAAATCAAATGAATTAAACACAAGGAAATAAATGAAAGAAGAAAAAAGTACAAGAAACTGGGAAAATCAACTAAATAACCCCACTTAACAGGCAAAAGGTAGGCTAGAAAACGTTGCGGTGGAGTGGATTGGCAAAGGATCATTGCCCCGCAGCCTACAGCAACAGGTATATTCCAGTGTAACCACGTCCTGCGACGGAGTCACTCCATCGGCACTCTGCCGCTAAAAGACCAACCAGCACAAGTGTGAAATCTAAATCTGCTTGGAGCACTCCTGCCACCCTGACAGTGACTGAGCCGTATTTGCCAGCATTGGAATCCACTGCGTCGGCAGCAGTGAGCCATGTACCCAGCGATAAACACTGTTGACCCAGTTAGAGCCAGCCAGCATACATCTAAATACCATGGGCGGACTGCCAACAGCTTGATGGAGCACTAGGGACCGCCACCGCTGCGGTTTGGTAGTAAGACCCCCAAGATCTAAATCAGGCCCTTAGTGTCTGATCTATAATTTGACAGATAAGTTACTCTGTCACAAATGTAATTGATATCCCATCTGCCATATTACAAGTGCCACTGAATATAATGCATTTGTAAAATGCCAGCAAGAATATCCATCACATTTATGAAAGAGTAAACAGTCGGCGAAGACTCTACATTAGCCTTAAATATGTACTACTTAGAATCATTGCACTGGTTAAAAACATTTAGTGTTAGTACTATGCACACATTTTCATAACGACTTTACTACTTCTACACACCTAAGTTGCATTAAGAGCACAAGGTCACTACACTTACACTCATAAGTAGGAAAAAGCCTGTTCAAAATTAGGAAGTGAAGTAGAGTGATACATACCTACTACTATACAAAGTATAAATCAAACTGTCTCTTTCACCAGATGTTGTCTCAGTGATGTCATTGATTATGCCATTTGAGATGTCATCAGTGATGTCATCGAACATGTCATGATGTAATATGTAATAAACAATTAATTATGCGCCACAAGTTTATATAAATATAAATTAGTAGGTAGTTATAGTTAGGACCAAATTTTCCATACGAAAAGCATTTTTTGTTTTGGCAATAACTTTGGTGCCGCTTGACGAATCTTCACAAGATTTTCAGAAAAAGTCCCCTTTTTGGTTTAACTGCTGTGTGCAAAGTTTTGAGGTGATCCATCAAGCAGGGGCCAAGAAAAAAGGGGGGTCCCAAAACGTGTTTTGTTGATTACATTCCCAGTCTGGTGCATCTGCGATAATTTAGCACACTAAGTCGAAAAAGAATATTATAACTGTAATTCTCTAATGCCTATATTGTTATGTAAATTCTCTGACATGCCTATTTAATTGTGAATCCATACCTACTTTATCAACAAAGAATATGTTCCTCACTAGTCTTAAACTTATATCTAATCGAAATATAATCAAGACTAAAATGATAACGTTGAACTACGAGGAGTAAAGTGTGAGGTAAAAGCCTTTTCGTCTAAATAAACAAACATAGTAACTACTCAGAGTAACAATTATACACTCTGGGTCACGTGTTTATGTAACAATTAATGTAGCAATGAAAGTATAGAGGACATTTAGAAACAAGCAAGCTAAGATACTTTTGTATTTTATTTTGTTTGTGCAGATTCTCACTGGAGAAAAAAGTTTGCTGAACTGATTTTCCCATAAGACAAAAGATTGTATACATTAGAGATCATGGATGCTATTGCAATGTGTATTGAATTAGTTTTTTCTTTTCCAGCCTATGTTAGATACAATTATATATGTAGATTATTATATTCTAGTAGAGTGACAATTTAGAGTTGTATGTATATTTAGAACATTGATATATGATTTTGTATGTTTAACAGCACCGAAGAAGAGCTATACATAACAAAATATTATATAATAATATATAATATATAACAATATATATATTAATATATTAAAATGTATATAACAAAGGGAGAATCACGCTTTCTTCGCAGCATAATTACCAAGTCCATCCAGTCGAGAGGTAAGTAAACTTGATTTTATTTCAGCAGGCAGTCCAACTTTGATAGCATAACGTGCGTCAACCTCCACAGGGTCTTAGGGCCATAGGTATCAAAATGTTCTTTTGCGATTCTCAAATAGTGATTTTTTGCGAAGCGCTATTTGAGAATCACAAAACGCCTATGTATGTAGGATTTGCAAATAATTTTGCGAATCCTACATATTCCTAATTGCGAATCGCAAATTGCAACTCGCAATTAAGGAATACCTCCCCATTCATTCCTATGGGCCTAGAGGCCCAAAGGAATGAATGGGAAGACATTCTCAATTTGAGATTCTCAATTAGAGAATTGCAAATTGAGAATGCAATTTGAAGGGTGCCAGGGTGTCAAAAGGACACCCAGTTGCACCCCTGAAATGTGCATGTGTCCACATGTGGCACACACACATGCCCTAAGGACATGTATGTGCGCCACATGGCACTTTGAAAAATGCAAAAAAGTGCATTTTTCAAAGAAATCGCAAATTACCACCAACTTGAAGTTGTTGGTAATTTGCGATTTCTTAAGGAGAAATCATACAACTTGGGTGCTTTTTACATCGCATTTAAGGAATCACAAATTTTGCGATTAAATGATTTTGCAATATAAGGAATCGCAAATTTTGCGATTCCCTATTTTGCGAGGGCCTATTGGGATGATACATCCCAAAAGGCTTTTTCCTGTTCACAAACGGGCCGATTCTGAGAATCGGCCCGTTTGCGAACGGGAAAAGGGCTTCATACATATGCCCCTTAGTCATATGCAGCTGTGAGGATCACTTGTCATTGAATTTAAATGCGCTCCGATTGTAGACAGTGAAAAAGGACCCTGTATGCAAATGCCTGGTTCAAAAAGCGTCAGTCACCTGATTTGCTTATTTATAATCACAATCTGGGACTGAAAAGCATCGTTCTTAAACAATACTCATCAATTTCATTGGTAGTTCATTATTTGGAAGCAAAGTCAGAGTTCGTAAAATTTCAGTCACAGTAACATATACAAAATTGTAAAAGAGATTGTCACTTTCTAGCTCGGCGTGGATGGCCCATCCTATGCCTAAATACTTTGCTAGAAAACAGGCATTTGAGGTGAGCCGATTTGCTGGTGTTGTAGGGTGCTCTATGTAGACCTGCTCTCCACCTTAACTTGGGAACTACTCAGAGTTCTTTGCATTCTCTTTTTCATAATGTATGCGCCACTGAAATAAGATGGAATAATTGGAAGTAGACGAGGTGTAGCATATGAATGATGCTTTATTGTTCAGATGATAAGTATCAAGGAGGGACCCCACCAGGAGCAGTTCACTTGCTGCTCAGCCCGTCCTCAACTGATTCTCCCACTCAGGCATTCAAACACTGCATTCTAACCATGCACCAACATTCCACTCTGGCTGAGCAGCAAGACCTACAATACTCGCCTACTACATCACCTTCCCCCTTTTAACAGAAACAAAAGAATTTTATAAGTACAGTACAATATGAATCAACATGGGGGTAAAATTGCTAACAATCCATCTAAATGAAAAAGACATGCAATAATTCATTAAAAAATACATTGCATTAATTAAGAGCAAAAGACATAGCATGCCTCATCCCCATTAACGGAGCAATCGCAGGATAGAAATAGCAAATGGTAGAACAAAGGTAGGACAGATCAAGCAATCCATAAAAATATAAGGAAAGACTGTGAAGAAAAAATATATTAAGAAGGATGAAAACAGCACCTTGTTGAACTATAAAATAAGTCCAACGTGACAGAAAAAGGTGTGGAAACATGTACCAGAACCAACAAAAGAAGAAGTGAAAACCACACACTGCCACAAAATTAAAGAAGCCGTAGATTCTACACACAGTGGATGAATAAATCCAGTAAAGTAGAGAAGTAGAAACACAGCAGGTGATATCTGCACGTACAAGTGAGTATCACAAAGCCAATAGGCTTACAAAATGTATACCTGAAAGTGACCTATCCACGCAAAAGTGGAAATCACCGAATACTTGACTAAATGGCAACCCCTTAACTAAACATGCGAAGAAAACACTGTGAGCGATACACAATAATAGGTGAGAAATCCACGTACCCGTGGAAAACCACATAGCCGAAGGCTATTACAGTGTGTACCATCATAAATGAAAATTATAACCAAGCAGTTCAATAAAATAACGTACAGAAATAATTTATGTGACATTTCCACGTACAAGTGAAATGACACGGGCAATGTATGCGTACCATGAACATCTTGTTACTGGCTGAATTTAGCAGGCTAGCTGTACTAAACTAATGAAAATTCCCATTAGGAAACTTGTAACAGATTAATTAGCTATGAAAAAGTGCATACTCCAATAATGAAAATTATTTCAGTGCGGATGAGTAAAATTCTATACCGTAATAAATTATGTGACGTATCCACGTACAAGTGAAACGAGACGGGCAATGTATGCGTACCATGAAATTCTGTTACTGACTGTAGTAGGCTATATATAAACCTAAACTAATGAACATTCCCATCTGGAACTTGTAACAGATAAATCAGCTAAAAGGAGAAAAAAAAATGTCACATTGTGAACCAACAAAGTTTGATGGAAATGCATACCTCAAATAATGAAACATTTTGTTACGGACTGCAGGTTATTCACTCATATACCTAAACTAATAAAAATTTCCCTTCAGAAACCATGTAACCGATCAATATTTATACGAAACCCTTGACCATAAAAACTGCTATGCCAACGAAATGGAACATGTTGCAGTAATTTTAAAATAAATAACTTCTATTCTTTTTTTTAAATAACATAAATAAATATGTCACACGAATGAATGAATGGTTGAATAAACTTTTTAGCTGTGCCTGAGAGCTAACGATTATAACAACCCTAATACAAGAAAGACTAACATTTTTCCTTAGAGATTAGCCGATGACCAGTACGTCAAGAAAATGCTGAATATTAATTCATTACAGCAGTACGAATTAGGCGTTCTTCTGAAAGGACGAAACGTTACTCCAGATGAAAATATTGCTTGAGAAAATAAGCGAGACTGGTCATATCCTGAAATTGCATTGGGCATTTATGAAATCGCTTCACCTCCATGGTGTGACACAACAAGGTGTCACCATGGTGTGGCATCAAAAAGGCGTAACTCACCAGAGCATTTTAGCAGGCAGGTCTTTGAAAAACCGAGTACAATGTCCTATCGCTGCACTGAAAGAAAACTTTATTGTCCCCCAAAACGGAAAACAATTGTGGTTGGCAGAAGCAGCGCTACTGGGTGAACACTGGAGAAAGCGTGGCTAAAATGCAGAGCTCCGGTGGAAACACAATATGGCGGCACGCTTCTTGACGCTGCCCCGGGTGGCTCACAATGTGTCAGTGCACACAGGCGTCCAGGAGCAGCTCTGATCACCATAGAAGAAGAAACGCCTCGTGAGGAGACGCAGGTAAGCTCGAGCGCACGGAGTATATTTCGTGCTGAATTTAAACCGAGGCGGTGGTTTAACAGCCTTAGGGTGCTTCACAGCGATGGGTAAAAACAAAACAGCCAACCAAAGTACTCACGGTCAATGCTGGAAAACCCCACAAAGATTTCAAAAGTGTCCAAACTGTTTACACCTTCGAACTGCTCACCCGGGTGCTAAACCACAGCAAACTAAACTAGACAGCCTCACTCCTCGAGTCGATCAAACAGCACATGTACTGGGAGTACGGGATATATTTCCAAGCGAACCAAAGTTCTCCTTCCCTTTCAGTAGGTGGCAGCGTCCATCTATTCACTCCTGCAAGTGACAAATAAAATACAAAGCCCTCAGACCTGTCTAAACGCAGAGATTGTTTTCATGCCTGCCAGTTCTCTCTACCAGTTGAACTCTCCTAGAGCTCCGGTTTTCGAAATGTGCTGAATTCTCCTCACACCGACCTTGGCTTGACGGGGGAGTGACTGACAACCCAGGAACTGGCAAACTGGCACACTGCAGGTGAGGGACGGTTGCAGGAAGAGTCATGAGTCCTGATACATTTCAGAGGGCGATGATGTTGGTCACTGGTGGGGCCCCTGGTGTCAGGTTTTTAAGGGTGTAGATTACCGTTTCAAGATCGGTGCTTTACCTTAGGTAATTCAGTTTTCTGTTTCCGTCTGTTAAAGCAGCACAGGCAGGTTCTTCCGGATCGTCGCCAGATGAAATAAGATTAAATTAATGGAAGTAGACGAGGTGTAGCATATGAATGATGCTTTATTGTTCAGATGATAAGTATCAAGGAGGGACCCCACCAGGAGCAGCTCACTTGCTGCTCAGCCCGTCCTCAACTGATTCTCCCACTCAGGCATTCAAACACTGCATTCTAACCATGCACCAACATTCCACTCTGGCTGAGCAGCAAGACCTACAATACTCGCCTACTACAGCCACTAAGCCTGAAAGAGTATTGTTTTGACTTATCCTAGGTGCTTCTTTGTGTCTGGACAAAGCTATACCTCTCTGAAGGGTTTTATGACTTTACAACTACTGCCTAAACCACGACGTCCTTAACAACGAAAGCTAAACAAAGTACTTTACCACTACTTTTTTAACAACTACTTCCTAAACCACGAAATATAAAGATGTCATTTCTCCGCTGATGTTAACTGCGGGAGATGTCAGCACCGAGCACACATCCAACATCTCTCTTGCTTCCTCTCAGTGCTGACCTGCAGCACCAGTTGTTCTACCTTCCCTGTGACTCCGCGCTAGTAAAGATGTACTTACGGCACTGTGAGCTGATGTTTACACACCATCCGTCGGTAACGGGTTGGAGGTAATGTGTTTCCTTTTCTATTGAAAGCATTAGGTCAGGTCATCGGGCTATTTAATTTTGCAGCTGTAATCCCGCGAGGCTTGTAAAATTTTCCTCACCTCTCGTTCTTGAATGCAGCCGAATAGAAGCAGCAAGCGTGGGAGTGTGTGGGAGACACAATTAAATTCGAAGCAATTTTGCACGCACTGAAGGAACATGAAACAAGAGACAGTGTTACCATTAATAACAATTAATATTTGAGTAATAAAAAGATACTGAATTATTACAAATCTTCCCAGCCCATTTCCCCTTAAATCCCTACATCCCGTCTCTAAAAGTAAAACTTTCCCAAAAACTATTATTTTATTATATATACATTACGGGGCATCTAACACAAGTGAGGAGGTAGATGTCCGAATGCAAATAAAGAACAAGCGACCCAAAGCCGTTCACCCATCTCTTTGTGTTCCTGTGTGTGTTTGTCTCCAGTCCTTGTAGTCATTTTTGTGCTAGAAATCCCTTTATTTTCCAGGCACAACAATTATAGAGCTTCTCCATATACCCCGAAATTGTTGCAGCAATGCCTTTCAAAAGGCATTGATTGCGAAAAATAATTTCTATGATAAAAATATTGCCATTTCCAAATAATGTGAGGCATTTCCATTTTCAATACTGTTCATTTCAGAAGAGTGAGGGGCCGGAGAAAAGTGACGTTATACTCCAACACTGGCGAATCAAAATGCAGATAAGATGTAGGGGGGCGGAGAGAAGTGACGTGCCTAACATTCTTTCCCATTCCAAACAAGACGTCATCCTTCAAGACTTTGTTGAAGAGTCGTTGTTCCAGACTTCGTCGTTCCGGTCTTCGTTGAAGTGTCGTGGTTCGTTGTTAAAGTAACTCGTTGTTTTAACTTCGTTGTATAGGATGTTTCCCCTCTGAAGGGCTCATAACACTTTATGAATCCAATGCTGTAATAGTATGTCTGGAGTGGTAAAAGGCTTTTGTCAATTTTCATCTTGGCATGGATGGCCCTTGCTGAGCCTATGCTCAAAGACTTTGAAGTAAAAATGGTAAAAGACTTTGTCATTTAATAGCTCAGAGTGCATGGCACTGTTCTAATCCTATGCCTAGAACCTTTGCTAGAAAACAGACATTTGAGGTGAGCAGATTCAGTGTCACTGGTGTTGTAAGGTGCTCTATATAGGAGCTGCCCTCCATCTAAACTTGGAAACTTCCCAGAGTTCTTTGCTTTCTCTTTTGCATAATTTATGTACGCTTATTGTACCAGGTTAGGTATGTTAAGAAATAGTGAGCATGCACTATATAATAGGGGCAAGCTGCAGCAGCAGTTTTACCTATCGAATATCATGCATACTCAATGGCGTTTTTACTTGACAAGGTTCCGTCTTAGCTCTCTGCATTTTCTTTTTGCTTTCCCAAAACAAGAGGGGTGGTGTGAGAGACTACCCCCTTGCCCTTGTAATGATAAGGTTTCACAAAGCACTGTGCACCTCATCCTCTTTTGTGCTTTGCATAAAGATCCAAGAAACCGGTTCATCAAGCCTGTTTTGTTAACCCTTGGATCCCGTTATTATAAAGAGGGTTATGAGTATTTACTGTCCTTGTCAACTCCAGCTATATGTAGTGCTGTGCTTAGTTTTATTAGATTGGCACTCAATATTAGAAATCGATATTGAACAGTATTATTATTGGAAACCTTCTGTAATAGACTACTATGTGGATTTGTATTTAAATGGAACGCACAAGCACTTTACAATATGCTCATATATGTGACCCTTTTAGTCTAAATGTATTGCAAATTTAATATGGATATATAACATGTTTTTTAAATAATTTTATGTAATCTTTTAAATCTGTGTATACTTTTATGATTCTATTTATGAATCGAAATAAAGTTTATTGAATCGAATCGCATAATTTATGCAGCACCCTAAGCCTGAGATGGGATTGTTTTGATATATACATATGAATTTAACTAACTGCACAAAAGCTTACCTTAAATATACTTACCTTTGTGATAGAGACATTGGGTGGAAAATACATCATTGTCCTTTCCCTCCACACACTGCTGTCTCCCCGTACCACACAACACCAAGGGAGCGTTCTCCTGTGCTTCCTGAATTGTTTCATGCACTTACCCATACCCAAAAATTAAACCCACGGCACCTGCACTGATACCACCCAACACCCCCCTCTCGAATACTCACACAACACTCCCCACTCACATGCATGCTCCTTAATACTCACTGATTCACCAAACACACCACAGGGTTATGGAACCTGCTGCACCACAATGCTCCAAATCAACTTTTCCTCATGGAAACCTGGCTGAACCCTGCAACTGCACCTGACACCATCCCAGCCATCGCCCTGTATATAAGACCACCAGGCAAGATAGACTCCCCAAGCCCAGAGGTGGAATCAACATCATCCACAAGAAAACTATTGGCGGCACAGCTTCAACAGACACCACATTCTCTGTCATGGAACACCTGTTATTCAAGATCCATGTCACAGTCAACTTCACCCCAAGTGGGATTCTCATCTAGAGACCACCAGAACTGCGCACCAGCTTCACTTCCTAAGTCATTGACACTGTTCCACCACTTACCCTCGACACAAGCAATTACAACCTACTCAGAGACCTGAACTTCCATCTGTAAGACGATGCCGACCCCAACTCAAAAAACACTCATCAAAGGCCTTGGAAACATGGGCCTCACTCAATGAGTAAAGGAACCTACCCACATCACCGTACAACTCCTGGATTCTATTTTCACCACCTTCATTACTATAAAAGTTGAGGAGCCCACACCAATGTCCTGTACAGACCACTCCCTCATCAAGTTCAGTATCCCTGTCCTTGTCCAATGCACGTGTACCACCACCAGACCAGTCCACAGACACTGGAAAAGCATCACTGACAAGGACTGGAACACCACTCTCAACATTAATGGACCTGAACAAAGCAACAGCCTTTGCAAAGCCATTGAGAATTTTTACAATTGGATCACCACCTGCACTGACTCCCTTGCCCCCCTTAAACACTGCAACACAGCAAGAACTAGACCCCAGGCCATTTGGTTCATGGAGGAACCCAGACTGATGAAACACAACTACAAGCAACAAGAGCGCAAACGCATAATGAGCCAGGAAATACAGATAGGAACATATTCAAATCTGCCCTGAGACACTTCCATCATATGAAGCGGAACACCAAATGTGCTGCCCCGGCGGACCTCATTGTTGCCAGTACCAACAGAAGCAAACAAATATTTGCCATTGTAAAGTATTTCACCTTTCCTGCGGCCAACTTCAACTTGATCACCCTCTCTCAGGACCTCTGCAAACATTTCTCTCAATTCTACAGCTATAATATCACTGCCATTTACAGCAACTTCAATTTGCAAAGATGCCCAACTGATCTAGCCAAACGCCTTTTGATCTTATCCAAAAACCATTGCTAACCACATTGTCCCATCATCACCCCTGAAGAAACTGTCGCCACCATTAAGTTTATCATTTTCAGGGTCCCCATCAGACCCCGGACCCCACAATACCTACAATAGAGGTCTGCACCCTACCAGCATCATGCTCACAGCCATTCTGGATGCCTCCACCCCTTCCGTGACTTTCCCAGACACTTGGAAAGGCGCAACTGTCCTCCCATTGCTGAAGAAACCCTCTGCCGACCAGTTAAAGCTTGCCAACTAGAGCTCAATCTCCTTGCTACCATTCTGGGCCAAGCTCATAGAGAAAATCATAAACAGAAGCCTCACCACATACTTCACCATCACTCAGTCTGGTTTCAAACCCAACCACAGCATGGAAGCTGCCATCATCATCGCCAAGGATGACACCTGCATGACTCTGGACAGAGAAGACACGGTGGCCCTCATCCTCCTGGACTTCTCTGCAACATTTTATATGTTCACCCACCCCATCCTTCTTCAACGCCTACACAACATCCGAATCCAAGGAGATGCACTCTGATGGATCTGCTTCTTTTGGACTGGAAGGACCCAGTCAGTCAGCGTGGCACCGGAGAACTTAGACACCCATATTGAACTTCTATGTGGAGATCCACAAGGATCCTCCCTGAGCCTGACTCTTTTCAATGCATATATAATCCCTCTTGCAAGCAACATCCTCTTTTGCAACATCAATGTTCTCTCCTATGCTGATGACACAAAACTTCTTTTTTCCCTCATGGACAAGATGTCCGTACTTGGATCAAGTTCAATTCCTGTATAACTGACAACACCCACTGTATGAAGATCAACTGTCTAAAACTGAAAATCGACAAGACCAAAATCGTGATCTTTGGAAAGAGCACTTCACTGTGGGACTTCAGTGGATACACAGCGCTAGGATCGACACCCACCCCTGACACCTATTCTAAGAACCTCAGGTTTGTCATCGACAGCAAACTCAACAAGATCACCAAAGTCAACGCAATCACTGCCTGATGCTTCCATACACTGAAGATGCTCAGGAAGATTTCTCAAATGGTTCCCAATCAACATCCGGAAAATCATCACACAGGCCCTGGAGACAAGCGAGCTGGACTACGAGACCAACCTATATGCCAGGATCAGAGAAACACTCACCAAAGTTTTACAGACAATTCAAAACTTGCCAGACATATTCCCTTCACTCTTAACCTGTCAAGCTGTACTCACATCACACCACATTTGAAGGAGCTCCACAGGCTCCCCAAACACAAATGAGCACAATTCAAACTCCTTACTCAAACTTTCAATACACTACATCACACTGGTTAATAATTGCATCTGCTTTCACAAACCTTCCAGACACCTCCACTCGTCCAGACTCCTACTTGCATACATCCCACACACACAAAAAAACAGATCTTGTGATTGAGCCTTCTCCTACATTGCTCCTAATGTGTGAAATGGTCTGCACCACACATAACAGCCTTCGCATCAGTACTTGAATTCTGCAAGAAGCTGAAGACCTGCTTTTTCGAGGAGTCCCACTAGGCCCTGGGCTTGGCTAGGTTTAACCTTGCACAGTGCCAGGATACCCTGCAAGGTGATAGTGCGCTCTACAAATCCACATCACATAACAATATAACATAAAATGACTAGCTCTACTGCACATGTGCCAAGCAGGAGATGTTACAGACCAAGCTTACACAGACACAATACATATCTGACATGATGTTCTAGCGTCACACAGTGCAGGAAGTCAGATAATGGAAAAAATAGAAAAAAAAAATATACCTGCTGGTCGCCGGCCACCAGCCGCTGCAGGAACCAGGTATCACACAGGCCCCCAGACTTCCCTAGCCAATCAAAATACTGCATCATAGCAGCGTTGTGATGGGTCTGAGTGCCAGGGTACGGCGCTCACAGAGGGACTGGGAGGTTGTGCATTTTCTCCACCCAAGCTGCACATTACAGCCGATGGAGAACATGCAAAGTGTGCATAATGATTTGGCCGGCCATCTTGGGCCGGCCAAACCGTCATGCGCATTTAAGGTGCAACAACCACTCCTCCTCCCTCTGGGTCACAGGAGCCCAGCCTGCCACACCTTAACCTGGCTGCAGTGCAACTGCAAGCACAATACTAAAAATAAAATGATAATAACACTCCGTTATTATCATTTTATTTTCCTCTGCACTGCGGTGACGCTCCTCTGCATTAGTGAAGGAGCAGCCACTGGGCCCTGTGCCCCTAGGCACTAGCTTCATGGCTAAATAAGCACAAATTAAAAGTTAAAGGTAATGGTGGCATATGTCAACAAGGCGAACAAGAGTTGACAGTTTCAAATGGGAGTGTTCATCATATGTGCACATGAACGTAGGGGTAACCTTTCACGGGTGCTCCCCAGGAGGCGTCTAACAATGCCACTTACATCAGCACTCTGGAAGCCTCATGCGAAGTCCAAACATTGGACCCGGCTAGTACTGATACATGGGAAACCAGCACAATTGGGTGCACAGAGAAAATACACATACAATAGAGAGCCCTCACTGGACGTCCCAGTAAGGGTGCCCCCCAACTCACCAAGGTACAAATGCTGTGAACTATTTTGACTGCTTCGAAAGAGAGGTGGGCAGATGAGGTAATATGGCTTCTGTAGGCAGTTTAAGAAAATCATAAACAGAAAAGAGGGGGAGATATGCCTGGTGAAAGGATCAATGTGATGCCTACAAACAATTATGGAGCCAGACCAGAGTCCGTATTATGCAAATGGCGCAGTGTTGCACTCTGCACCACAGCAGAGTGAGACAATGCACTGTAACAAAACAAATGTGCTGTACCCATGCCTGCACTAGGGTCAGTGCACTAGCTAAAGACGGACAAGCTGTTTGGGGCTGCTGGTCTGCCTTTGATTGTGAAGGCGGCAACTGGCCTGACCTTCAAGGGGGACTAGATAATCTGGATGTCAGATGCACAGAATGACTGCCATGACCACCAAAAGGGGGATGCCTAGGGGGTCCTTTCCCACCTTCAAAGTTGAACTCTGAGGCTGCACTTACTGTAAGCCCATGGTATCCAGCGCTCACCTGCTCTTTAATGTCAACAACAGTACTTATGAGTCTGCTTCACGGGGGCAAAGCTGGTTTGAATTGAAGATGAACACATCAACAGTTGCTTATTACTTCAATATTCATTACAATGATTAATACCTGCCACCCATGCCATTCGTATAGCTTTAGAAGTCAGTGATTATCACAAATCTAACTCCTGATGGACAATCTTTCACTGCGTGTTGGCCAGAGGCCCAGGTTTTCACAGTTCTTGACTGTCAGAGGTGAGTGCGACCCCTTCCAGTGGCCATGCTGCTGCCATCACAGAAAGCACCTAGGCAGGAAGTGCCTTTCGGAATTGGCCCCATGAAGGAGGATAAAACCTCTCAGATGGATCCAGGGTGCCGATGGAACTTTGAGGAAAGACACAAGCCTAAGGAGATTCTGGCATGAGCAAGTAAAGAGTGGAGAGCTGGAATGGTTGGAAGATTCCTGGAGGAGCCAAATAAAGTCTGGAGTGCTAGAATGGCTGAAAGATTCCTGGAGGAGCCAAGGAAAGGCTGGAGCACTAGAACACACCACAGGAGACCTGGAGCATTGGGACACAAGGAGATAATGGAATACCCTTCCTTATGAGGGTCCAAGACAGGAATTACATCACCATGATGAATTGGGAACGTCCTATTGGAAGGAATGGACAAGGTGCCATCTTGCAGAAAACAGAATTACCTATCCCAGAAATCCTCTTCAGAGGATTCTGTGAAGAAGAAGGAGGAGAAACATGACAATGCCAGGGTTGTCTCCCAACATGTCCCCCAAGGAGAGGGTCGCCATCCAAGAGAGGATTTGTAGACTGGCCGCCTTGAGGTAAGTGGGTTTAGGGCCTAAGGTAACCCACCAGTACCTCTGCTGTCCCTCCGGCTCCTGAGGTAGGCCACCAGTACCTCTGCTGTCTCTCTGGCTCTGACGAGAACCTGCATTCTGCCCACTGTTGAAAGCCAGCCTTGGGTAGGTCTGAATTGTCGCACTAGTAGGAGTGTGATGGTTAGTAGTTGTGTTAATTCTGTCCTTGGCGGTGCTGTCTGGGGTCATCTAAACTACGGTCCTGGCACTTATGTTTTTTTTTTCAAATTAAGCACTGTTCTCATGAGTGCAAGGACCCTCATAGATAAGAAAGTAACAGAGAGATACAACACAAGTTACTGAATAAATGGTGTAGGAGAGTAGGATCTGCTTCACATGGGTTCCCCCGCTTTTTGCTGGTGTTTCACTGTTTTTCGACCTTAGTCTGGCTGTGGCCCTGCTAATCAGGATCACAGCCTAGCAGCTTCCTCTCTAAAATGGTTTGCATGTACATTAGGTACATATCTAATTGGATTCTGGAGTGCCTTATAAGCCCCTAGTATATGATATACTATGTACCTATTGCATAGGTACCTCAGAGGCCTACAAGGGGCTGCAGCATATATTATGCCACCCCTGGGAAGCACTCCAAAATGGCACCACAGGTCTGCTACTGCAGCCTGTTTAAGGGTGTGCTTGCACCCCTTACAGTGGTATAGGCTACCTATATCCACACCTATATACAGACACATATAAACCTATAAGCCACTCTTATGGCAGGCCTTGACAATCCTCAAGGCAGAGTGCTTGGTTTTATGTGAGAGGGTGCCCAAGCATGAGCTGAGCCCCTCTGCAGCTTTCGGAAATACTTCCTTATGGCTGTTCTGTGATACACACATACCATATACTCTTAAGTGCATTCTAACCTTGCGGTAAATGCTAACTTTGGAATGGCTGCATCAAAACATGTTGTGTTTGGTGTCAAACGCTTTGGAATACTACTACCCCCCGCCAGTTCTGGCGGCGGGGGTAGCATTCCACCCTTCTAGAGGGAAAGACATGTTCACACTAGCTAAAACCAGTAGGACTTTCCTGAGCCCTGGTACCACAAAATGGATGCCTCTGCCATGGGTCTGGCCTCCTGCTGCTGACGAAACTCCGGCAGGGGAGGCCTGGACAATAGGTTTCCTGTCGAAGGGAGGTGTGATCACCTCCCCAGACAGGCAGATGTGGGAGCACTCTCTGGTGCTTTGATGTCCTGCACTGGGGGCATGTTTGCTGTCCCTGTGCATTGCCCAGTTCAAACCGGTTGCAAGGGCTACCTGCCCCTGCTCTGGCGCGAAACTGGACAAAGGAAATGGGTGTAACCACCCCTCTTTCCAAGCCCAACCATAGGTGGGGCCTTAGAATTAGTCCATTCCCTAAACTTACTATGAGTATAGGAATCCAGTCCCTAGGACTTTAGATTACTCTGGATGAAACTCTGCTACATATATCTTGGACCTTCGATGTTCTACTTTGACTAGAAGACTGAAGAAATCACCCTTGGGGTCAAGAAGTGACTCCCCTGCTTGGCAGGCACCAAAGAAGCAACTGACTGGTCTGCATCGCTGAAGCTCCCGTTGGATGCCGATGTCTTTGCATCACCAGAGGTAGAGTTGCAGACTTCCCCAAGGCTACCCTGAGTCCACAGCAATGCTGAGGCCCGTGGCTATCGTGGGTGACGTGGAACCGTGACCCCTGGACACCATGAACTTTTGCAGTAACACTATCTTCCTGGTCCTCCTCCAAGTTGTGCTTTGGGCTCCAAGTAGCCCCAGCCTTGAGCACCTCTTGCACCGAAGATTGTTGGCCTCCACTCCACGAGTGACCCGTGAGCCAGCTTCAAGTGCAACCGCTTGAGGCTCCTTCGCGATCACTAGCCCATTGGCTATCAGGTCCCCACAAAGGCAACTCCTTTTCTGCTTGGGCTTTCCTGATTGCTCTAGATGTGCACTGACTTACCCTTGCTGGGTGAGTCCCTCAGACCTTGCTGGTCTGCACGACAGTCCTTTCTCTAAATTCCAGTGACTTGCCGTTGCCAAGGCTTGTTGGGTCTATTCTGGTCGCCAACACTGCCCTTTCTGCACTGCAGCACTCAACAGACTTTGTGGGACAGATTGAATCCGGCTTGTGGACTTTGTCGATGCCTCCTGGACCTCGTGGCTGAAGAGTCAAGACACCCATCAACTCACCTGAAGCACCGACATCTGTGGGCATTGGTCCATCCTGCCCTTGGTCACTGGCTAGTGACCACGACTCTGTCCCCTCTGCTTTCAGGTTCCTTCCATCTCAGATCCAGGCTTGGATCTCTTCGTACACTTCTCCTCTTCACGGCAGCAGCAGTTCTTTGCAGGCTCCCATTGAAATAGACGACGCGACCCGACACCAAAGGACACCTATGCACCCGGCTTCCCTGGGTGAGGTATGTAAATGTATAAGTATTTATATAGCGCCGATCACCTCTACGGGTATCTCAGCGCTGTACTCATACCGCTGAAGGAATCCTTCCTGGCTTTCCATGTGAAGTGTCCACTCCTGGGCACCCCCATGGTGAAGCGAGGCATCCCAGCGCTGTTGGGGCCGTTGTGGACATTAAGCAAGCTATTGCCCAGAGTTGCAGTGTGGGACCCATGATTAGAATAGGCACTGAGGCGAGAATATCCGGTCCGAGGAATTTATAGCCCGAGACCCTGCCGCGGCAGAAATCGAACCCTGGTCCCGGACCAGTGCTCTGCAACAAGGTCTGCCGATCTAACCATTGAGCCACACTTCTCCAGTACTCCAGTGCTCTCGTGGGTGCTAGCCCTAGAACTTCTTAAGTCCAAAAGGGTTTGGTGCTGACTCGATAAGAAGTGTCCCTAATCTTTAAATTTCCAACCGCAACATTGCCCATAAAAGATAACGGGAACCCGCCGTTGTGTTTACACACTGCATACAGTCCCCGCGGGTCCCCTGTGTCACTACCTTGGGTGGTTCCTTGGGGTCCCAGCGATTCTAGAGGCTATAGGCCTAGTGTCTATTCCAGTCGTGGTTCTTTTACCACTTTTTTGGCATATGGTTTGGTACGCCCCTAGGGCCCAAACGTGTATTTGTGCTATTACTGATAATTGCTGACTTGTAAACTAAGTACTTCGAACTCCAGTCTCATAAAGAGACTGGAGGGGTGTGTTTTATCTTAAAAACATATATTTTGAATATATATCTGGTGTGGTTGTCTTTTCATTTGATCATTCGAGAGATTATAGACTGGTAAAACAAGCTGCTTTACATTCCTTCAAGACTTAGCCTGAAGGCTGCTCTCCATAGCTACCACTAGGATAGCTTTCAATAAAGGTTGTCTTTAACCTATCACCATAAGGACTTGTTTGGACTGATACAAGGAGCTCACTAGAACTAGTGGACAGCATATATCAGGCCACCTTCTCACATTGGTGTGCAGCGTGTGGGATTCCAGCTTGCTATTGTTTTACCAGATAATCTCAATTGAATTGATCAACTGAAAACCACTAAAGGTACCTTAGGTACATATAATATCAAGTTTAGCTACTGTAAGTTATACTGAAGTTAGAGTTGTGTGTTAAGGGATAGCACACCCTTTCTACAACTCAAGAGAGTTTAGTAGGCCACACTAGTGTAGGTAGTGCAATAAACCACACCACATTAGTAATGTCTAACCAGTCAGGAACCAGTGGGTCCCTACCAGGAACCAGTGCGCTCCTTCCCTATAAATATGAGGATCTCTCCTTTGCTCAGCTTAGGGCCTTATGTTCCATTAGGAAGCTGAAGACAGGCAAAAGTCCATCCACCCAGCATCGCATAAAGATACTGAAACTGGATGATATCACAGGGCCTAGTGGGCCTGATGATGTAGACAGTGTGGGTGGGGCAGCAGGTGAGGGTGGGTCTAGGGGTGGAAACTCCCTTGACCCTACCTCTAATGCTGACCAGACTGGTGACAATGACCATACTCTGGTAAACACAGACCTCCAGGATGAGGATGAGGAGGATGACAAAAATGCCACTTCCTTAATTCCTCCAGGTAGGCCTTACAACAGGGCTAGAAGGGATAGATCTATGTCAGGGGGATCCATCCAGTCTAACTCCTCTATAGGAACCTCTGTTTCTTCTCACAGAGGGAGGGGAACCTCTCAGGAGAGGAGAGAGAGGCTGCTGAAGTATGAGCAAGACAAGTTCAACCTCAGAAAGCAGCAGATGGCCTTAGATAGGGAAGCCCTGGAGCTCTATAGAGCTAGTAAAAAGGAGGGACTAGAGTCCCTTGGTGGCAGCAATTTCCCTAGAGATAGGGAGAGATCTTATGACCATAGAAACCTAAGTAAGATTGTCCCTCCCTAACAGAGTGGTGATGACATCCGCAAATGCATAACTGCCTTGGAGAGGGCCTGTAAAGTACAGAAGGTCCCTCAAGGTCAGTGGCCAGCAATCTTATGGCTCTCCTTTGCAGACAAAGGTAGAGACAAGCTCCTCACTGTAAGAGAAGAGAATGCTGATGACTACAAAGTCTTGAAAAGTGCACTAATAGATGGGTTTGGCCTAACCACTGAACAATACAGGTTAAAGTTCAGAGACACCCAAAAGGCACAAAATCAGGACTGGGTTGACTTTGTTGACTGTGCTGCTAAGGCTCTGGAAGGTTGGTTATTGGGCAGTAAAGTGTGTGACTTCATAGGATTGCACAATCTGATCATGAGGGAGCAGATTCTTAATAACTGTCAAAATCAGTTGTTGCACCAGTACCTGGTAGACTCTGATCTGACCTCTCCCCAAGAAATGGGAAAGAAGGCAGACAAATGGGTCAGACCTAGGGTGAGGCAGAAGGTACAGAACCAAGGTGGTGACCCAAAGAAGCAAGATTCCAAAAACTCTGACCAGGATGGGGACATGGGTAAAGACCAGAAGTCTTCTCAAGGGCCCCAAAAATCTTCTTCAGGTGGGGATTCACAGTCAGGAGAGGGTAAAGGCCAAAAGAAACCTTGGTGCAAAATCTGTAAACAGAAAACTCACTGGACTAGTGACTGCACCAAGGCCAAAGAAAATACTCCAGCCCCCGTCAATGCCCCTAAGGCACCTGTTCCCCCTAGTGCAGTTACAATTGGTGGTGGGAATACACAGAATAAAGGTGTAGTAGGGTTGACCCTGGGTTCTGAGATGGACTCTGGCCTAGTCAGGGTACCAACTCAGGCTGTGCTTGTCAGTGATGGGGGCATGGATATGTTCCCCTTTGTGAGTCCCAGTAACTTGGGCAAATACAGACAGCGGCCTTTAATTAATGGAGTAGAAGCTTGGGCATTCAGGGACACAGGAGCAAGTGTCACAATGGTGACAAAAGATCTTGTGGATCCTGGGCAAATTATACTTGGTGAAATGTACCAAGTGACCAATGCTAGCAATGTCATAAAAGACCATTCTCTGGCAATTGTTAACTTCTCCTGGGGAGGGGTAACTGGCCTTAAGAAGGTTGTGGTAAGTGCAGACCTACCAGTACAGTGCTTGCTTGGCAATGATCTAGAGACTTCAGCTTGGGCTGAAGTGGAGCTCAGGACACATGCAGAAATGTTAGGGATCCCTGCACATGTCTTTGCTGTGACCAGGTCACAGGCTAACATGTCTAAAACTGGACAGGCCCTGGATTCTGGAATAATGGACCAGGTGCCTCACAAGAGGAGGAGCAGTAGGGTTAAGGCAGAGCCTTTCCGCCTGTCTCAGGATACTGATCAGTCTCCTTAGGGAGATGATCTTGAGCCTGAAGAAGGAACTGCCCCAGAGGAGCTTGAACCTGACCAGGTTGAGGTCTGGGGAACAGGGGCCCTTCCAGGTCTGATCTGAGCCAGGAGCAGAAAACCTACCCCTCTCTTGAACCCCTCAGACAGCAAGCTGGTGATGAGGCTGCTGGGAATGCTAGTGGCACCCATAAAGTTTATTGGGATGATGGACTCCTATATTCAGAGAGTAGAGACCCCAAGCCTGGTGCATCCAGGAGGTTGGTTATAACTCTGAAGTTTAGGGGGTTCCTATTGACACTAGCCCATGATATTTCCCTAGCAGGACACTTAGGCCCGAACAAGACTTGGGACTGAATTGTTCCTCACTTTCACTGGCCTCACATGTCTGAAGGCACAAAGGAGTTTTGTCGCTCCTGTGTAACCTGCCAAGCCAGTGGCAAAGCAGGTGGCACTACAAAGGTCCCCCTGATACGACTACCTGTGGCGGGGGGGGCCTTTCAAAGGGTAAGGATTGACATTGTTGGTCCCATGGATCCCCAAACAGCAACTGGGCACAGATTTATACTGGTGGTAGTGGATCATACCACCAGGTACCCAGAGGCAATTCCCCAAAGGACCACTACAGCACCTGTAGTGGCAAGAGCTCTCTTGAGTGTGTTCTCAAGAGTAGGATTTCCTAAGGAGGTAGTATCTGACAGGGGTGCAAACTTCATGTCTAGTTACTTGACTGCTATGTGGAAGGAGTTTGTAGTGAACTACAACTTCACCACACCCTATCACCCACAATGCAATGGTTTAGTTGAAAGATTCAACAAAACCTTAAAGGGCATGATCAAAGTACTCCCAGAGAAGCTTAGGCGAAAATGGGACCTGCTCTTGCCCTGCCTTTTATTTGCATACAGGAAGGTGCCTCAGAAAGGGGTTGGCTACAGCCCATTTGAACTTCTGTTCGGACACCCTGTCAGGGGTCCATAGTGTTTGGTGAAGGAAGGATGGGAGTTACCTCTCAAGCCCCCAAAGCAAGACATAGTGGACTATGTACTTGGGCTCCGCTCCAGGATGGCTGAGTATATGAAAAAGGCAAACAAAAACATTGAGGCTAGCCAGGAACTGCAAAAAGCCTGGCATGATCAAAAGGCTGTACTGACTGTTTATCAGTCAGGACAGAAAGTGTGGGTGTTGGAGCCTGTGGCCCTAGCAGCTCTCCAGGACAAGTGGAGTGGACCCCACACTATTGTTGAACAGATGGGAGAGGTTACTTATTTGGTAGACCTAGGAACTCCCAGTAGTCCCCACCGAGTTCTCCATGTCAACAGGCTAAAGCTATATGTGGACAGGGCTGACATGGGCTTGCTCATGGCTACTGATGAGGGACAGGAGGAAGAGAGTGACCCACTCCCAGACCTCCTCTCACAGAACCCTGATGATGGGTCAGTTGATGGTGTAGCCTTGGCAGGCAGACTCACTGCCCAGCAACAAACTGATTGCAAACGGGTGCTCAATCAGTTCAGAAACATGTTTTCTCTGACTCCAAGTCAGACTACCTGGTGCACTCATGAAGTGGACACTGGGGATAAACTGCCTATTAAAAGTAAGATTTATAGGCAACCTGACCATGTCAGGGACTGTATCAGGACAGAAGTCCAGAAAATGTTGGATTTTGGTGTTATTGAACCCTCAGATAGCCCTTGGGCTAGTCTAGTGGTCCTTGTGCCAAAACCTCACACCAGTGGTGGAAAAAGAGAGATGAGGTTTTGTGTGGACTACAGGGGTCTCAATGCAGTCACTAGGACTGATGCCCATCCAATACCAAGGGCAGATGAGCTTATAGATACTTTGGCCTCTGCCAATTACCTTAGCACATTTGACTTGACAGCTGGCTATTGGCAGATCAGGCAAGCTGATGATGCAAAGCCATAGACAGCATTTTCAACCCCTAGTGGGCACTATCAATTTGTGGTAATGCCCTTTGGTCTCAAAAATGCACCTGCCACTTTCCAAAGGTTGGTGAATACAGTTCTCACACGTCTGGAAGCATTTAGTGCAGCATATCTAGATGCTATTGCTGTATTTAGCTCCACCTGGGAGGATCACCTGGTCCACCTATGGAATGTTTTGGAGGCCCTGCAAAAAGCTACTAAGTGCCAGATAGGGCAGAGTCAGGTTGTGTACCTGGGCCATCTTGTAGGTGGAGGCCAGGTTCATCCATTGCAGAGCAAAATCTAGACCATAATGGACTGGGTGGCTCCAACTACCCAGACTCAGGTGAGAGCCTTCTTAGGCCTGACTGGGTACTATAGGAGATTTGTCAAAGGGTATGGATCAATAGTGACACCCTTGAATGACTTAACTTCTAAAAAGATGCCCAAAAAGGTTCAGTGGACAGCCAGCTGTCAAAAGGCATTTGATGACCTGAAGCAGGCCATGTGCACTGCTCCCATTCTGCAGAGTCCTGACTACTCCAAGAAGTTCATTGTTCAAACTGATGCATCTGAATTGGTGGTAGGGGCTGTACAGTCACAATTGAATGAAGAAGGTCAGGATCAGCCAGTAGCTTTCATAAGCAAAAGGCTGACCCCTAGAGAGAAACATTGGTCAGCCATTGAGAGGGTGGCCTTTGCTGTGGTTTGGGCTCTGAAGAAGTTGAAGCCATACTTGTTTGGCACTCACTTCCTTGTTCAGACAGATCATAAGCCCCTCTTATGGCTAAAACAAATGAAGTGTGAAAACCCCAAACTGCTTAGGTGGTCCATTTCCCTACAGGGGATGAACTTTACAGTGGAACATAGACCTGGGAGTAACCATGCCAGTGCAGATAGACTCTCTAGGTATTTCCACTTAGAACATGAAGACTCAACTTGTCAAGGTTAGTTTAATGTCCCTGTGTTTGGGGGGGTTGTGTAGGAGAGTAGGATCTGCTTCACATGGGTACCCCCTTTTTTTGCTGGTGTTTCACTGTTTTTCTACCTTAGTCTGGCTGTGGCCCTGCTAATCAGGACCACAGCCTATCTGTTTCCTCTCTAAAATGGTTTGCATGTACATTAGGTATATATCTAATTGGATTCTGGAGTGCCTTATAAGCCCGTAGTATATGGTATACTATGTACCTAGGGCATAGGTACCTCAAAGACCTACCAAGGGCTGCAGCATATATTATGCCACCCCTGGGAAGTACTCCAAAATGACACCACAGGTCTGCTACTGCAGCCTGGGTAAGGGTGTGCTTGCACCCCTTACAGTGGTATAGGCTACCTATATCCACACCTATATACAGACACATATAAACCTATCAATCAATCAATCAATCAAGCCATTTATAAAGCGCACTACTCACCCGGAGGGTCTCAAGGCTCTTGGGGGGGGGGGGGGGTGCCGCTACTGCTCGAACAGCCAGGTCTTGAGCTTCTTCCTGAAGGAGAGGTGGTCTTGGGTCAGGCACAGGTCGGTCGGGAGGGAGTTCCAGGACTTGGCGGCCAGGTAGGAGAAGGACCTTCCTCCTGTTGTCGCTCTTCGGATGCGGGGGACGGCGGCGAGGGCATGGCTGGTTGATCGGAGATGGCGTTTGGGGGCGTAGAAGTTGAGACGGTTGTTGAGGTAGCTTGGGCCTTGGTCGTGTAGGGCTTTGTGTGCGTGGGTGAGGAGGCGGAAGGTGATTCTCTTGTTGACGGGGAGCCAGTGTAGGTCTCTCAGATGTCCGGAGATGTGGCTGCTTCGGGGGATGTCGAGGATGAGTCTGGCTGAGGCGTTCTGTATCCGCTGGAGTCTCTTCTGGAGCTTGGCGGTGGTTCCGGCGTAGAAGGCGTTGCATTAGTCCAGTCGGCTGGTGACAAGGGCCTGGGTGACCGTCTTCCTGGTCTCGGTGGGGATCCACCGGAAGATCTTCCGTAGCATGCGCAGGATGTTGAAGCAGGACGAGGAGACGGCGTTGACTTGTCTGGTCATGGAGAGGGAGGAGTCCAGGATGAAGCCCAGGTTTCGTGCGTGGTCTGTCGGTTTGGGTGCGGTGCCCAGGGCGGGGGGCCACCAGGAGTCGTCCCAGGCGGAAGGCGAGGAGCCCAGGCTGAGGACTTCCGTCTTGTCTGAGTTCAGTTTCAGGCGGCTGGTCATCATCCACTCGGCTACGTCTTTCATCCCTTCGTGGAGGTTGGCTCTGGCGGCGGCGGGGTCGTTGGTCAGGGAGAGGATCAGCTGGGTGTCGTCTGCGTAGGAGATGATGTTGAGGTTGTGTTGGCGTGCGATGGCCGCAAGGGGGCTCATGTAGACGTTGAAGAGGGTGGGGCTCAGTGATGATCCTTGGGGGACGCCGCAGATGACTTTGGTGGCCTCTGACTTGTACGGTGGTAGGCGGACTCTCTGTGTTCTTCCGTCGAGGAAGGAGATGATCCATTCCAGTGCCTTCTCCTGGATTCCGACGTTGCTGAGGTGCTGCACTAGGGTGCGGTGGCAGACAGTGTCGAATGCCGCGGAGAGGTCTAGGAGGATGAGGGCCGCTGTTTCTCCGTTGTCCAGCAGGGCTCGGATGTCATCGGTGGCAGCGATGAGGGCGGTTTCGGTGCTGGGGTTGGCTCGGAAGCCAGACTGTGAGGGGTCGAGGGATCCATTCGTCTCGAGGCGGCCAGCTGCTTGTTGACGGTCTTCTCGATGACTTTGGCTGGAAACGGGAGGAGCGAGATGGGGCGGTAATTCTTGAGTTCGGTGGGGTCCGCTGTTGGTTTCTTTAGCAGAGCGCTGAGTTCGGCGTGCTTCCAGCTCTCAGGGAAGGTGGCGGCGTCGAAGGAGGAGTTGATGATGTCCCGCAGGTGGGGTGCGATGACAGCGTCGGCCTTGTTGAATACGTGGTGAGGGCAGGGGTCGGTCGGAGAACCGGAGTGGATAGAGTTCATCGTGCGGATGGTGTCTTCTGTGTTGATCGGGGTCCAGGCGCTGAGGGTGGTGGTGGGGGGCGTTGGTGCGGTCGTGGGGGGCGTTGTTTGTGGGATGAAGCTGTTGTGTATGTCCGCGATCTTGTTGTGGAAGTAGGAGGCGAGGGAGTTGCAGAGGTCTTGCGACGGGGTGATGTCGTTGTTTCCGGCGTTGGGGTTGGAGAGCTCTTTCACGATGTTGAAGAGTTCCTTGCAGTTGTGTGTGTTGTTATCCAGCCGGTCCTTGAATGCAGTTTTCTTGGTGGCGTGGATCAGTTGATGGTGCTTCCGGGTGGCGAGCTTGAGGTTGGTCATGTTGTCCGGTGTTGGCTCCCTTCTCCAGGCTTTCTCGAGGGCTCGGCAGTTCTTTTTGGAGCTCTTGAGTTCGTCGGTGAACCATGGGGCCTTCTTGCTGCCGGGTCTGCTGGGCGGGGTCCTCAGTGGGGCGAGTTCGTCCGCGCAGGTGCTGATCCACTTCGTGAGGTTGTCGGCGGCCAGGCTAGGGTTCGCTGAGCTGGCTGGAGGGTGCTGGCTCAGGGAAGCGGCGAGCTGGTCGGCTGTGATCTTGTTCCAGCTTCTTCGAGCATCCTGTTGCTGGTGGTGGTGGATCGTGGTTCTTCTGAAGGTGAAGTGGACGCAGCTGTGGTCCGTCCAGTGGAGTCCAGTGGCGTGGCTGAAGGCGATGTCTTTGCTGGATGAGAAGACGGCGTCGAGTGTGTGTCCGGCGTAGTGGGTGGGGGTGGTGACCAGCTGCTTGAGTCCCAGGTTTGCGAGGTTGTCAAGCAGGGTGGTGGTGTTGCGGTCGTTGTTGTTCTCCAGGTGGAAGTTGATGTCCCCTAGGAGGATGTAGTCAGCGGAGGGGAGGGCGTGTGGGCTGATGAAGTTGGCGATGTCTTCGCTGAATGGTGTGCGTGGTCCCGGGGGTCGGTAGATCAGGGTGCCTCTGAGGGTGGTCTTGGGGTCGGTGTGGATCTGGAAGTGTAGGTGTTCGGCGGTAGTCAGGGTGTCGTCGGTGTTGGTCGTGATTAGGCCTGGGCGGTAAATTCCGTTCCGCTCGCGGAATTTGCGTAATTTGCGTAATTTCGCGTTCCGCGGAGAACGCGAAATTGCTAAAAAGTCTGCTTTTCGCGATTTCGCGAAATTTTTGCTTGTTTGCGATCTCAAAATGCGTGTTCGCGAGATATTTCTCCCCGAGCACGCAAACAGCAATTGTGAACAGGAAAAAAGCATCGCGAACAAGCAATTCCGCGCGTTCGCGGAATTTCTGCGTGTTCGCGGAGATTTTTTACCGTTTCGCGGAGATTTGCGTAACGCAATTCCGCAAATTCCGCCCACCCCTAGTCGTGATGCGGATGGTGGTCTTGTGGACGATGGCGATGCCTCCTCCAGTCTGGTTGTCGCGATCCCTCCGGGTGATCTTGTATCCCTCTGGGATGGCAATGGCGATGTCGGGCGCTGAGGAGTCGTTCATCCAGGTTTCCGTGAGGAAGGCGACGTCTGGAGATGTGGTGTCGAGGAGGTTCCAGAGTTCGATGGCGTGTCTGTGGACGGAGCGGGTGTTGAGCAGGATGCACTTGAGGTGGTTGCTGCTGGTGTTCGGCTTGGCGGGCGCTGGTGTGGGGCAGGTCCGGATGCAGGTGAACTTGCAGGTGAGGCAGCTGAAGGGTCCGTGGGTGCATCTCGGGGTGGCTCGGTAGCATCCCGGGGTTCGGCCGGTGTTGAGTGCGTTGAGGGTGGCGGCGTCGTACGTCTGGCGGGTGGGCTGGGGTCTGCGGGGGCCTGGGGTTCGGGCGCTGGGCGCGGGCCAGGCACGGACGGGAGCAGACGGGCTTACCTTTGGCGCACCTTCGGCGCACAATCGGCGCGCCCGCTGCGCGTCAACGCTGCGCGTATGCACGGTCGCCATTTATGGCGAAGTGGGAGGGAGGGCGGAGCAGCTGGGAGGTGGGAGCGGGGAGGGCACAGAAGGTAAAAGGGGGCGTGGCCGCACGCAGGCGGCGGGAAGCGGGGAGCGGGAAGCGGGTGGGGGGGCACAGAGAGCGGTGCTAAAACAATGCAGGCACAGAAAAAATAGGATAACAATCAGGGCACAGAACAGAGGGCAAAACGATACAGGCAGCACAGAATGGAGAAAGCACACACCAGAAGTGACGGCGGGGGGCGGGGTCGACGGGGCGGGCTCAGCGAGGCTGAGGGCAGTAGCGAGGGGACGCACACGCTACAGCTGGTGGCCGTGCGGCGCGGGGCTGTCCTGAGGTCAGGTCACCTCCTGAGGTCAGGTCACCTATAAGCCGCTCCTATGGCAGGCCTTGACAATCCTGAAGGCAGAGTGCTTGGTTTTATGTGAGAGGGTGCCCAAGCATGAGCTGAGCCCCTCTGCAGCTTTCGTAAATACTTCCTTGTGGCTGTTCTGTGATACAGCCATACCATATACTCTTAAGTGCATTATAACCTCGCGGTAAATGCTAACGTTGGAATGGCTGCATCAAAACATGTTGTGTTTGGTGTCTAATGCTTTTGGAATACTCCCCCCTGCCAGTTCTGGTGGCAGGGGTAGCATTCCACCCTTCTAGAGGGAAAGACATGTTCACACTGGCTAAACCCGGTAGGACTTTCCTGAGCCCTGGCATCACAAAATGGATGCCTCTATCACAGACACGGGTCTGGCCTCCTGCTGTTGACCGAAACTCCAGCAGGGGAGGTCTGGACAATAGGTTTCCTGTCGAAGGGAGGTGTGACCACCTCCCCAGACAGGCAGATGTGTATTGGGGCTGGACGGGAGCACTCTCTGGTGCTTTGAAGTCCTGCACTGGGGGCACGTTTGCTGTCCCTGTGCATAGCCCAGTTCAAACCGGTTGTAGGGGCTATCTGCCCCTGCTCTGGTGCGAAACTGGACAAAGGAAATGGGTGTAACCACCCTTCTTTCCAAGCCCACCCATAGGTGGGGCCTTAGAGTTAGTCCATCCCCTAAACTTACTATAAGTATAGGAATCCAGTCCCTAGGACTTTAGATTACCCTGGACGAAACTCTGCTGCATATGTCCTGGACCTTCGACGTTCTACTTTGACTAGAAGACTGAAGAAATCTCCCTTGGGGTCAAGGAGTGACTCCCCTGCTTGGCAGGCACCAAAGAAGCAACTGACCGGTCTTCATCGCTGAAGCTCCCGCCGGACGCTGACGTCTTTGTATCACCAGAGGTAGATTTCCAAACTTCCCTGAGGCTACCCTGAGTCCACAGCAAATCTGAGGCCCGTGCCTATCGTGGGTGATGTGGAACCGTGACCCCTGGACACCGTGAACTTTTGCAGCAACACTATCTTTCTGGTCCTCCTTGAAGTTGTGCTTTGGGCTTCGAGTAGCCCCAGCCTTGAGCACCTCCTGCACCAAAGATTGTTGGCCTCCACTCCACGAGTGACCCGTGGACCAGCTTCAGGTGAGACCGCTCGAGGCTCCTTCGCGATCACTAGCCCGTTAGCTAGCAGGTCCCCACAAAGGCAACTCCTTTTCTGCTTGGGCTTTCCTGGTTGCTCCAAACGTGCCCTGACTTACCTTTGCTGGGTGAGTCCCTCTGGCCTTGCTGGTCTGCACTGCAGTCCTTTCTCTAAATTCCAGTGACTTGCTGTTGCCAAGGCTTGTTGGGTCCATTCTGGTGGCCGACACCGCAGCACTCGACAGACTTTGTGGGACAGCTCGAATCCGGCTCGTGGACTTCGTCGACGCCTTCTGGACCTCGTGGCGGAAGAGTCAAGACACCCATCAACTCACCTGAAGCACCCGATATCTGTGGGCATTGGTCCATCCTGCCCTTGGTCACTGGCTAGTGACCCAGACTCTGTCCCCTCTGCTTTCAGGTGCCTTCCATCCCAGATCCAGGCTTAGATCTCTTCGGACACTTCTCCTCTTCACGGCAGCAGCAGTTCTTTGCAGGCTCCCATTGAAATCGACGACGCGACCCGACACCTATGTACCCGGCTTCCCTGGGTGAGGTAACTCGACTACTCCGGTGCTCTCGTGGGTGCTAGCCCTAGAACTTCTTAAGTCCTAAAGGGTTTGGTCCTGACTTGATTAGAAGTGTCTCTAATCTTTACATTTCCAACCGCGACATTGCACATAGAAGATAACGGGAACCCACGGTTGTGTTTACACACTGCATACAGTCCCCGTGGGTCCCCTGTGTCACTACCTTGGGTGGTTCCTTGGGGTCCCAGCGACTCTAGAGGCTATATGCCTAGTGTCTATTCCAGTCGTGTTTCTTATACCACTTTTTTGGTATATGGTTTGGTACGCCCCTAGGGCCCAAACGTGTATTTGTGCTATTACTGATAATTGCTGACTTGTAAACTAAGTACTTCGAACTCCAGTCTCATAAAGAGACTAGAGGGGTGTGTTTTATCTTAAATACATATATATTGAATATATACCTGGTGTGGTTGTCTTTTCATTTGATCGTTCAAGAGATTATAGACTGGTAAAACAAGCTGCTTTACATTCCTTCAAGACTCAGCCTGAAGGCTACTCTCCATAGCTACCACTAGGATAGCTTTCAATAAAGGTTGTCTTTAACCTATCACCATAAGGGGTTGTTTGGACTGATACAAGGTGCCCACTAGAACTAGTGGACAGCATATATCAGGCCACCTTCTCACAAATGGGTAAACTATCACATATCACAGGTCATGGATCCAAAGAGACAGCAAAGATAGCTCATGAAATAAAATGAAGGGAATGAAGCGTAAAGGGGAAAGAGAGGCCAGATGATAAAAGAGGCAATTAAACGAACAGGGGAGAGGCTAATAATAAAGGGGACATAACACAGAGACCCAAGTGACTTAAGGAAAAAAAGAACCAAGACTGAACATATATTGGAAAATGAATGATGGAAGGACAGGGAATAAAAGAGAGATTCGAGGGAGGCAGTGAAAAAGTAAATAAAAGTGATGTCCGGGAGCAAAAAAGAGAATCTTAAGAATGTACAAAATAAATAACTGAAGGGCTCCGGGCACGAAAAGAGAGACCCAGAAGGTGAAAGCGAGGCCACTAAATACAACAGTTATTAAAGAGAGGCCAAATGGCAAATCTAAAGAGACCAAGGAGCGAACGGGTGTACGAACGAATGTTAGGAGATCAAAACCTGACCAGACAAGAGACTTAAGTAGATCAGGTAGAGAAGCGGTGGGGAAGTCAAAGAGAGCCCCAAGAGAAACCCCGATACACATGACAGGGTAACGAGAGGCTGAGACACTAGAGAATGAACCATAAGCGGTCTTGGAAACTAAGAGCGAGTCAGCAAGGTCAGTGAATTTAAGAGAAAACATCAAGTAGAAATCCAATGAAAGAGAATTAAGAACAGCTGAGGTTAAAAGGAAGAGCACAGAGGGGCGAATCAATGACACAGAAATAACGCAACCCAGAGAATATGAGGGAGCCAAAAAGGCCGTGGCTGAAATGGGCAGGGACTGCCGGCACCTTGGGGGAGGTGTGGAGGGGTCTCTACAGGTATGATACTCAGGCAGATTACGTGTTATTGTGTACGCAGTAGCACTGCTCCTGCCGCGTGCGGCCTGTGACGTCAGACAATTTTTTTCTGCACTGCTCCCATCTGTCACGAGTTCTAAACTCACACCAGCCACACATGTCCGTGTGAAACCAAACCTGTGAAGGAAAATTAAACAGAGGGTGAGGGAGGCCTTAAATGAAAAGAGCGCCGCAGTTCCGGGAGAACCCACGGGAAAACCCTGCAGCCTGGGTGCGGTAGGGCTCAGTCCTCACACATTGTGAAAACCAGGCCATCCCAGCACAATCCTTTTACAATACTCACGCTCCAACCCGGTGTTGCAATTTGCTATGAAAGAGGGGGGGGGGGGGGAATTAAAATGACACTGGAGTTTCCTGCATGGGTTCTATAAAAAGACTCCCACATGCCCTATGGATCTCAGTCTGGCAGTAGGGGCAGAAGACAGAGAGCTAGGAGAAGAGGACAGCATAACAGCCAGGAAGACAAACGCAAAAACGCAAAGCTACACCAAGAAGGGAGCACTCCAACGTCAACATGAGCGCCTCCGATCCTTCCAAAGAGACCCCCCCGTCATTCAACCCTGGATATCCCACAGTGTATGGAGCTGGACCCATGCCTGGATATCCCACAGAGTATGGAGCTGGAGCCGGACCCATGCCTGGATATCCCACAAGGGATGGAGCTGGACCCATGCCCGGTGTCGATGCGGGGTATAACAGCCCACCCTACAAATCAGGTTACCCGTATGGGAACGCAGTGACGACTCAGGCAACGGTGATTGTGGCCCCGGCGCGTGCCTACAAGACGGACTACCTGGGCTACTCGATATGCACTATGATCTTCTGCTGCCTGCCCATCGGAATAGCAGCTCTTATCTACTCCATCAAAGTAAGAGTGTAAACAATGATATCTTCCGGTGCTTTTAGTGGGATGAAAAGGGTGGAGCAGGGGTCTGTAAAGGGGCGTGGGACAAAAGAATCGTAACTTGGAGGCGTGACTTGTGTAATTAAAGATGTAACTTAAAACTTGTAAACTAAAATCCTGTGCTTCACACAGAGTGTAACCTGTACAATATTTGGGGGCCTTCTGTGAGTTTTCTGTTATTGCATCCAGACATGTCACATAGCAGCAAACACATATACCTGAAACAAGCCAAACTGGCCAGCTGTACCAAACAAACAACTATTATTTTTTTGTGAATGATTCCAGTTGGTATATTGGTGACCATTACACTATAGCATAAAGAACAACAGAAACACAATAACTTGAAAAATCGCAAATCCTCTTAGGGAATGCAAGATGGTGTACAGGGATTGTATAGCTGACGTGCAATGCATTGAGGGTTTTTACAGACATGGGTGAGATATTGATCATTGTTTTTTATGTAACTATGGAAATGGTATGTTACTATTTGATATAGCACACAACTTGTCCCCGAAAGGGCATCTCGGCACTGAGGTAGTAAAAAACTTTAGAGCGAGCATTTAAAATAGCCAGGTTTTAAGATGTTTTTTGAAGCCTACAAAGTCAGTGCAATCCCTGATGACAAACCGGTGTTTATTCTAGTGGTGCGGGGCCACATAGGTAGAGGCTCGTCCTCTGAATTTGGATGTGCAGATACGTTGAGGGCAAAGAAGGAGCTTGTTCCTTGATCTAAGATTTCTGTCCGGACGATAGGGTGCCAACATGTCCTGAAGGTATTTGGGCCCAATAGGGTGTTTCTATAGCACAAACCTAGCCAAAAGGCAGTGCAACCGAGAACAGGGTTAAAGAATCACAGAGTAAACAGAGAGGATGCTTAGTGACTTGAGATGTAAAGAGGTGAGTCTTGAACACTTTCCTAAATTAGAGAAGGGAGTGGTCCTGATGGATACAGTCAATCAATCAATCAATCAATCAGGGATTCTTTAAGCGTGCTACTCACCCGTGAGGGTCTCAAGGCGCCGGGGAGGGGGGAATTAGCTCCAGTCAGTCGAAGAGACAGATCTTGAGGGTCTTTCTGAAGATGTGCAGGGCGGGGACGCGTCTGATGTCGATCGGGAGCTCATTTCAGGTCTTGGCCACAATGTTGGAGAAGGTTCTACCCCCCGTTCTTGCTCTGCGGATGCGCCTGGGTTCGACGAGGGCGAGGTCGGCCGATCGGAGGTACCTCTTGGACACGTGGAAGGAGATTCTGTCATTGAGATAATGGGGTCCGGTGTTGTGGAGGTATTTGTAGGCGTGGGTGAGTATCCTAAGACGGTTACACTCTTCTCAATGGGGAGCCAGTGGAGGTTGCGCAGGTGTTGTGTGATGTGTTCGTGTCGAGGGTTGCAGAGGACGAGTCTGGCTGCAGTTTTCTTTATGGTTTTATAAAGATCTCCTAATTACGAAAGTTTGAGGAATAACATGCAGATTTTTCCCTGTTTAATATTTGCAGTTTGATAGTTGCAAAATGTGTGGTAACAGGAGTAACCATACATATCGTAATAAACGGAGAAATATCCTGACTTTAAGACTTTCGGTATTCACAGAAGGCATTTAGGAGTCCAAAAGTTGGGAGCCCTAACTTTACTACTCCTAAACTGATAAAAATCCTAACTTTAAGACTTTCGGTAAGCACAGAAGGCATTTAGGAGTCCTAAAGTTAGGACTCCTAACTTCTGTGAATACCGAAATGAGTAAGTGCCTTCTGTGAATACTAAAATGGTAGTAAGTTTAGGATTTTGTCTTAAGTTAGTTCTGTGAATCGGGCCCCGGGTCTCTCATGATGAGGGCCTTACTGTCATACATGTAGAAAGTGACCTGCCAAAAGTCAGCGATTTCCAAGACAATTAAATAACTACATACATAACATACAAGATCCCTGTGGAATCCGGTAGTGAGCATTCACAGAGTGAGGAGTCTAGTTCGTCATTATAACTGCCCTTCTTTTTTCAGCAGCTGCCCAGCTGCCAGCCAATACTGCTCTGTGTTTACCACGTGCAGTATTACCCATTTATCCATCTTCCACATCTCAATACTAACTATATTAGGGTGGTCCCACCCTTAGATGCAGCTACCCTACACATGTGTGGAAAACATGGAGTCTGTTTTCTATCTTTATGTAGACTCTCTTGTTTTCTTTCAACACAATTGTCTAGATTTTGTGGTGCAAGGTGCTTCATTGCTTACACATTTCCAAGGGTGCATTACGTTTGCTTTACGAAAGAGTGAACTGTTTCATCTATATAGCAAGAAGGCCAAGGGCCCTGCAGCAAGCATGGGACTTAGCTCATTGAATTGATGTTGGCGTTGTAAAATACAGCCATGATCCGGGCTCATGGGGTGCCAGTGCCACTGGACCTGCTGCACCAATGCAGCTAAGCCCCTGCATTGTTTGGAGGATGGTGGATGTTGACAGGTTGGTTGATGTGTGTCAGAGCTCATCAGAGGCGGCATACTGTTTCAGTTATACAGAGGTCTTAAAACTTGATCCAATTTGCGAAATAAAAGACGCAGTCCATAAGATTATGCGCAAGGGTGCATTTAACTTTCAAGGGGCAGGGTCAGAGACCATTATTATTCTGCACCCTAATACTGTGTGGGCGGGATGAGTAGATTGGATTACATCCCACCCTGATCCTTAATATTTCATTTCTCAATCCTGGGTCTGGTAACTGTGATAAATAAGAGAAAACACTATCCTGGCCCAATGTAGAAAGCAAGAAGCTAATGGATGATCTCTTACGTAGATACAGTAGGTCAATCGATTCAGACACCGTAGCAACAGATTATCTCAGTGCTCATTTGCCTGGAAAGGGGAGCCAACATGTAACTGTGCCACTATTTAAATGGAAGTTCCTAAGTGCGATTATTCTGGTTCTTACGGCCTTTGCCCACATCCTTTCACTGCTTTGGATCTCTTCCCAACACAATCTGGAGACTTTAACCACCTCATCATCCTCCAACAATATGTTAAAGTATCTTAGAGCCCGAGTAGAGGCCACCATGTTCCAAAAGACCAGTTTGCACTCTCTCCTTACGGCCTGAACCATGGTACCTTGGGGAAGTTAATGGAGTCTTATAAGCACTACCCCGTCAGTATTTTGCACCAGGCGCTATATGGATTACATTTAGTGGCATTTGATTTCACTCTCCTTGGGGAGAAGTGCACTCTTTGGAGGAGAGTTCATGTGTGAGACAAAACCACCTGCTTTTGTGTGATACTTATTATACAATGCTAAAGTGTTCCATTTTCTATAGTATGAATTATTTTTTCAAAAACCTGGTGGAATATATGTACCTGTAGAGGTTCATAATTTCTATTCAGTAAGTAAGAGGATTTCTGATTGCTGGTAGAACTGTGAAAGTACATGAAAAGTGGCTGAATGCCTGAATAAAAGCCACAGCCACCGGTGTGTTCTTTCTAAATGTACAGTATTTTCTGTCTTACAGACACGAGACGCCAACAACAGCGGGGACGTTACACGTGCTCAGGCGAGCTCCGGCACAGCGCTGATTCTCAACAACCTGGCTCTTGGGATCGGCATCGCCATCACGCTCGCCTGGGTGGCATATGTAATATATTTCAGCATCACTTTCCATCAACGAAACATCAACCAGGTTCACGGCTGACACAGAGCGCAAAACATTACCTGTCCACATCGCCCTTCTCAGGAACCATTCTCTGCAGCTATTTATAGGTTTTTAATGTCCATGCAGACATTGCACAAGGATTGTTTCTTACACAATATTTGGCGTGTGTCCTCATTCCATGTCGAAATGCGAGCTATGGAGTCTCTCTTGGTGCATTAACAAGCATAGCCTATGTGTGGTCAGACGCTGAGGTACATATGAAGCCTTTTTAGGATGTGGAGATTTATATTTATGTTAGTTTATTAGTGGAATCCTTCTACAAGAATAGTTACAAACAATACCTTTAGTGATTGAATGGTAAGGTGCTCTGTTACTTTAAGTATTTGAGAAATGCATATTGTGAACATGAGATAAAAGAAAAGGTTAATACATAACAAGGTATTGTTAGGGGAATATAGGAAAGATACACTGTGGACCAGATTTACTAAACTTTTATGCAACGCAAGGCAGCAAGAGAACTTTCTGCTCTGCATTGGTTAAAAGGGAGAGAGAAGTAATGCGCCGTATGTACTAAGACATGGTCCATTTACGCTCTCTCCTCGACCTGGCGCACCTGTAGCAGCCCAGGGCCAACACAGGCCCACTTATATGATGACGCAAGGGTTCCTGTGTTGTGGTCTGAATAGTCTTTTGCGCAGGAAGAGATGCCTTCCTGCACAAAAACTATCCTTTGTGTTTTATTACTCTTTGCATGTGTTCTGTATTGCAGCATACATGCAAAGAGTACGTCACAAGGAGAAATAAAGATGTTTCTTCTGGTTCTGCCAGCCTCGGGTAGGTGCACCATTTTGTGCAAACCCAGGTTTACAGACTTTAGGTGTGCATCAAAATACATGGGCGAATGTACAGGAACGGACATGCTTCACCCATGCAGCATCTTCCTGACGCAAAGCAACCCAAGGCGGCATCAAAGAGTAACATTTCCTCTCTTACCTTCTCCATAACATTTCACCTCTCACACCATCCAAAAATAGAAAACTGACGAACCGTGTCTAGTCTTACTGAAGGAGATGCCAGACTGAGATCATCAGTGGCTTGGCTATGGATGTCCCACTGGTTGTTGGTTTCAATATTTGACAGCATGGAGGCACTCCATCGTGCATGGTAATAACCAGTCAGATGGGTGGGCTTCCTCCTTGATGTCTCCTGCTGTCCTTGGGCAACAGAACCCATCTGGTGAATGATGCAACAAGAAAGTTCAGACATTAAGCAGACATCATCAAACAGAGAAACAATCTGGAATGCCTATGGTTGGTGATTGTTAGAGATGGAGGATTGAGTAGAGAAGACTGTCTTTTTTCTCTACACCGATAGGTCCCTTTAACCCCTTGAGTGCCCCGCCCTTTCCCCCTCCTGTGCCGGGCCTTTCATTAGCGGGCGGGGTCCATGACGAGATAGTCTCGTCATGGGCACAGCGCAACCGCGCTCCATGACGAGACTATCTCGTCATGGGCATAGAAGAGGTTAAATGTAAACAAGTGCAGAGGAAAGATCTGTGAAGTCTAAGAGGTTGAGCATAGCCCTCACTTTTCACTGCTGTCATCTGTATTTACTTCATCCTCACGCAGGACATGTTAATGTGTATATTTTATCTTGTATTCATAAAGTTATTCCTGAAGAGTAATGTTTGTACTAGAATAACGTTTTGTATATTTTTATTTTCTTTTTTTATAAATTGCATTTGGTGTGCATTATTGGAGTAAAATAAACTAAAACACCAAACATTGTGAATTGTACATTTCATGCAAAACACAAATTAAAGTTTAAGAGAAAATAAAAGTCAGCAGAAGAGAGGATTTCTGTACTTTGGATATCACTGCCGTACATCGTCTGCATGCGCTAAAACAATCTTGTGACCAAACTTAGTACTTTGAATAGTGTAGTCTGCTAGCCACAAGAGTCTTCCCTTTAACAGCAGAGGACTCCTCGCTGACAAATGCTGATCACTAATAAACTGCAAAATCCACACCTAGGATCTGTTGTTAAGACACTATCAGTTTCCAGGTTATGATGGCAGGATACAAGTCCAACGCTCTCTTCCTGCTGTTGAAATACCCTAGGTTTCGTGCGGGTGGAGCACTCCAATGTGGTTTGGACCTTCTGTTCCCCAATTTAAAGGTAATGCAAAAAGGTTTAGGAGTCTCATCTCATTTACAATTAATTAACATGGATTCCTTTTGTTGTTTTTCATGTGTTCCTTTGATTTTGATGGATAGATCAATATTCCGATAGAGATGAAATATACCGCTAGATATGCCAACAGCCAACACATGTTTCGCCTCCTATGGCTATTGAGCCTGGGGCTTTCTCAAGGCTCTTTGATATGATTAGTCATTGTTCAAATTGCAGAATTCCAGACCCTGAGGACAAGCCACAGGCAGGGATTTGACCGCGGACTAGATGTAACAGGCCATGACAATATTATTAAGACGAGATTAGAACAATGACTAATCATATCAAAAGACGCCTGAGAAAGCACCAGGCTCAATAGCCACAGTGGGTGAAACATGTGTTGGCGATCAGCTACCAGGTTTTCTGGCTGCAGGGCACAATGGGGCTACTGGGACTCAGCCGTGGGGACTGTGCTCTTATGCCCATCTATCTGATTTCCTGAGGTCTATCCTAATATTGTTTTGTAAACCTGACCAAGTACAACCCCTTCAGCAGTTGACTCTTCGCGGTAGCAATGTTGAGCAGTCACCAGCTTCTCAGGTAAGTAGTGTAGGGATGCATCAAGCTCAGAACTCAATAATCACCCAGCAGTGGAATAATGATTGTCCAACCCAGTGCTTGTCGTTTATAAAAAAAAAGCACATAAACACACTGAAAAATGACTACACACTATGATACTCAGGTACTAATATCCACTCGCGCAGGGCAACTGTACCCATGGTTCAAGGTCCACTTCTCTCCGCCTTACCTTACCTCCACCTTACCGTAGCTAGGTATAAGATATACTACTGCAGGTTTGAGACACAGGTGAAGTTCAGCATATCCCACTTTTCTGTTTAATATTTTGATTTAAGGAGGGAGAACATTATACATAACTTTGAAAAGCCAATCTATGAGTAATATGATATAAAATTGGGAAGGCAAATAACACAGCATGTTCAAACAGCATATATAATAATAATAATGCTCATCTTAAGACATGTGCTAACGAAAGGTAGTCATGAAAACTAATAGAAGAGGAGAAGAAAGGGAGGAAGAAAAGGAAAAGAAGGAGAAAAAAGAGGAGAAAAGAAAAATGAGAAAAGCTCTGGTTCTCCTCGATCTTTCTGTGGCCTTTGACAATTTCGACCATAACCTCCTGGCAGACCATGTCAAGGCCGCAGGACTTTGGGGCCCAGCACTAGAATGGATTACTTCATTTTTAGGAGACCAATCCCAGTCCATTCATCTAACTCCGTTCACCTTTCAAAGGTCCATCTAGTTTGCAGAGTTCCCCCAGGATCCTCCCTATTCCCCCACCTCTTCAACATATACACCCGCCCCTTAGTTCACACACTGAAAAAAAGGAACTGTGAGATTCATAATTATGCAGACCTCATGTAATTAGCCTTCAAACTAAATAATACCCCTGCATCTAAAAAGCATTTTCAAGTCACAATGCTGTTCATCCGTGATTGGATGAACAGCAACCATTTGAAATTAAAAGCGGAAAAAACGTAAGTCATTACTCATTATCACTAAAAATACACTTGAATACTGGACTCACTCATTCTGGCTGCCGGAGCTGGAAGATGCCCCTTCCCAAATAAAATCTATAAAAAGTCTTGGGATAAACATTGATGTCGATCTATTCATGAAGCCCTAAATCGGCTCAGTAATCTCTTTTTCATTCTTAATGCTCTGCAGAACCAAACATCTCCAAATTCCTCACCTTTGAGGCCTTTGTCCAGGCAGTCATCGCCCTTGTCGTCCTCTCATGGATTGATTACGGCACAGGAGCAGCTTCTCCCAGGAAGCAGCAGTGAGGTGGGGAGGGGGAAGAGTGGGTGGAGGGGGGTTTAAAAAGAAAAATACTTACCTGTAGGCTGGCCTGCTAGCCGGCCACTGCCGCCTCTCCTGCATCCTCTTCCTAGCTTCTTCTCTGCAAAGGAAGCATAAAGCACCGCACTCCCAGCCTCCCAATAGCCAATCACAATTCTGCAATGCAGTGTTGTCATTGGTCTGAGTGCCGTGGTTCAGTGCTCAGTCAGGGAATTGAAGGCTGGGCATGTTCTGCATGCAGGCTGTAATGCAGCCTGCATGGAGAACATGCAAAGTGCGCATGAATGTTTGGATTGCCCCAGAGAGCCTGTCAAACACCCATACGCACTTACATACGCCCACCACTCCCCCCCCCCTGCTCCAAGAGCAAAGCAGATCTGCCTGCCCTGCCCACCAGGATTCCACAGCAGGAAAAATTAAATAATAACATTCTAGAGTTATTATCATTTTATTTTTCCTTTTTTTTACAATGTGAAAAGCAGTGGGACGACTCTCCTCCTCCTTAGCGGAGGAGCTACTACTGTTACGGCATCTCTCTTTATGTTGTCTTATCCAAAGTCCTCATTAAAAAGACTTCAAATTGTCCAGAACAGGCAGCTCATCCAATTTACAAACAACCCAAATGCTGCCATATCATTCCCCTAATGAAGGACCTCCACTGGCTGCCTGTACAAAAAAGAACAATCTTCAATGTCAGCTGCACCATTTTTAAATCACTTCACAGTAAAAGCCCCCTCTCCATCAACTTCTGAATCCTAAGGTACATATTTAAACACACACTACGTTCTGCCTACTTCAACTTCTTACCAGTTCCTAATTTTCAGAAGAAGAGACTGGGTGGCTCCAAATTTTCAGTTATCTCCACCAAACTTTGGAACCCTTGTGAAAAGATCTGAATCTTGCTACTTAGAATTCAGGAAACCATTCAAAACCTGGTTATTTAGACAAGCATATAACTAATGCACGGCATATTCCGTATCTCGCCTCCTTGCTCTCACTATTATGCTATGAAACTGTTTGGTGTACAGGGGTTTTATAAACTCAGTAACATACCATAACAGAAATATACAATAGTAAAAACAAATTGAACAATGTGGAATTAAGTCAAAAATTCAAGCGTAAAGAAAGAACATGGTCCGTATGCAAAGTAATATTTACAGACAGTATATGGTAACTTGGCAGTTAATTATGCTTTACCACTTGCATGTAGAGAGAAGTATCTGGCTAGGTTGTTCCCACAATGCTTCTCATTTGAAAAATAGAAAGGTAGAATGTAAATCATGCTGATCCAGACAATGGCTATGACAGATCAAGTTCCACCACTGTTGGAGAGTAACAGAGTCTGTTAGATTCCCAGGTGGAGGTGATTACCTGCAAACCAAAATTACACCAAGTGATGACCATACTTGATCCCAAAGTTGAGAGAGCTTGAGACACATGAAAAAATGTGAATGTATGATCCAGAGCTTGTATTCCAACATCAACAATTATCTGTTTTGAGCAATTTTAGTTTGAAGAGATGTGCATGGGTATAATAAAGCCAATTATAAAAATAGTGTAGTGTTTGAGTGAGGTTAGAAGGGCATGCAGTGTTGTACATTTTCTCACTTAAGATTATAGGGCAATTGGATTGTAAGTCTGATTCCCAGATGAATTTAATATTACATTTTGCTCTGCCTGATGGAATGTTTTTTTTAATGTTTTATAGATAAGAGCAGGTTTTGAGCGGTTGGTAATGGTAATGGGGCAAGACTAAGAGTCATGACCCTCTATAGGAGGGGATGAAAGGGAATGAGGAGTGCTCAAGAGCCTAGGTTCCAAAAAGCTGATTTTGTTTCCGACAATTAGGTGGTAGCTTAAAGGATGATGATAGGTTCTCAAAAGGAATGACCACATTGTTATGATAGAGCAATAGAGAGATTGTTAAAAAACCCCTGTTCAACCACTCTTGCCAAAACAGTGATTTACCAATTTTTTAGATCCATTTGTTGTACCAAATGGGACTTTGAGCAAAATACTTATATGCGGATGGATGGGCTGCCAAATGTGGCTTGAATAATAAACAGGAGTGGAAAATAAGTGCAGGTATCCAATACTTAGGGGGATGTGACATGTTAAGGATGTGCTTGTGAGAGAAGGGAGGAATCATAGGAAGCTCCAATTGGTACCACAATTTGGACGTAGGACCAGGGTGATCGTAAAAACATCCTTAAATACCAAATGTTTTGTGGTACATGGACAAATCAGGGAAATTAACCCCACCTAAAGATTTGGACAACCTGATGCTATGCTGTGAAATATGAGTTGATTCTCCATTTCAGCGAAAGCAAGATAGCAGCTTATAGATAGCTGTGAAGTATTTCCCAGGGATTTTATTAGGTAATAACATAAGATAAAAATTATTGATAGGAAGTATCAACATTTTAATTGTATGAAGGCGACCTCACCATGACAAAAATAGTGGCAATCAGCCTTGTGTCAGTTTTGTAATTTTGGAGAGGAGAGCATCCATATTTGTTTTTAAGTTTTCCCCAAGATCGTTATGTTACCAGACCCACAGGCATTTTATTTTCTCAGGATTCCTGGAAAGCTCATTCCAGCAAAGGAGGTTTTGAAACAGAACTTATTCAAAGGCATCACTTCTGACTTTTCTATATTAAGTATATAACCAGACACCTCCAAATATGCTTTTAGCTCTTTAAAAAAATGTGTAAGAGAGGATAACGGCTAGGAAATATAAAGGATAGCATTGCCATATGCTGTAAATGTAATGTGTATGTCTTTGAGGTGGAAAACAGAAATATCATTGGAGTGTTTAGTCTATGGAGTTAGGCTTTAAGGGCAAGAATTTATAACAAGGGTGATAATGGGTAAACTTGACTTGTAGAGGAAAGTATGGGGACTGTACTCCAGTAATCATAGCAGAAGAACGGGGAGAAGAATATAATAAGGAGATTAGTTGTAGAAATTATTGGTGAAACCCATGCCATTGAAGGCTATGTGTTGGGATTTGCCAATGAACTCTATTGAAGGCCTGTAGACAGCATCTAAAGCTATTGCTGCAATTGAATGCTTGGGGCGTTTCTTAGAATAGAATTTGTCTACTATATTTTTATTTTTGACAAAGACGGATTGTTCAATGTATAGGAATTTCAGGTATGAGATCATTAAGACGAAGGGCTAACACTTTAGCAAAAATATTACAATCAGTATTCATCAGAGAGATGGGAAGATAATTTTTATATCGAGATAAGTTACAGTCTTTTTTTGGAATGAGAGGAAATGATTGTTTAATTTAAATAATTTATGGAACAGTAATTTGGAAAAATGCTGATGAAATTCAACTGTGAAACCATCTTGATGCATATCCCACTTTTATGCACTCAGCTTTACAGTTTTAGTATCAGGATATAACCAGTGCAAGTCCTTTTATCTCACAAATCACTGTCAGTCCCAGAGCATGCATCTCGTCTCTCCTTCCTTTTCCAGTAACAAGAGGCATCAGCTGCATGTGTATCAGCAAACTGTTTCCGTATGTAGAAGCAGCAGCTGCAGATGTTGCCCCCTGATTCCAGCTGGTGAAAAAGCTCCAGTGTCACTTGTGGTCTTTTGTCGTTCATAGGCACTCTTCTGGCACTGGGCGAGTCAGGCGGGGTTAGAACACAATCCAGTCAGTCATCACGTTCTTGCAGTTCGCTTTGGCTCCACTTCCGAAATGCACAAGCGTAATCCATTTTAGCACAATTGTTCAGGGTTACAGTGATGCAGACAAATACAAATAGGGTCTGAGGGAAACTATTTAAAGACCTTCACGGATTCCTAATCCCCCTTTCCAAATATTCAGATACAAAAAGAAATCCGAGGTCTACATCGCAACCCTTGATACAATTCAAGAAAGTTGCCACTTAGCAATTGCTCCAACAGTTAATTTAAGAAGTAAGCATGTAGAAAATCAGATACAAAAGGTGAAGACAAAAAGAGGTAAGGGAAAAGAACTTGATCTAAGGATAATCAGCATCCCATCATTACACTCTGAAAGTGCCCAGTGTCATCATCTGGGGTACCAAACAACTCTTCTCAACAACCTCTTATGACATAGAGGAGATATGAATGAGTTGAATCCTCTTACCAAGCATACATCAAAAAAAAGAGGAAAAAGTATTAGAGTGCAGTGCAAAATTTCTGGGAAAGAATTTTCTGTGTTTTTTAAAGTGTTTTTAAAATAGAATAAGCAAATGACAAACACCAAGTGTATAATTCCTGCTTGTGTCTCATCAATCGCGTTCCTGTCTAAAAGCAGTGTATGAAAGAGAATAAACAAAAAGGCGCAGTTGAAGACGTTTACTGCTCCTGTGTACTGGTCGACATGTTTCAGCCTTCGGGAAGACTATCCCTGGCTTTCTTCAGGACCTCGATGCATTAGAGGTCTTACTGCTGTCCCAGAAAGTGACGGGCCCCACTCATGTTAAGGGACACCTGTTGGATCCTATCTTTTCTAATATCCACCTCCAGATAGAGGATCCCCTACCGGTCCCTTGGACGGACCATCACCTAATTTCGTTCTCTTGGCCGACCTCCGTGAGCAGGAAGGCTGAAAGTCACTCCAAAATTCCGAACCGGAGCTGGTCGAATATCTCCAGAGAGGAATGGGCTGTTATTCTCAAAGAAACAAGGCCTAATCTTGACTCCGACCCCGAAATTGCCAACATACAGTTTAATCAATGGATTAAAAATTCATTGGATGTACTTGCCCCTATAAAACTCAAAGACATCAAAAAAGGCACAAAAAAAGTGGCATGGTATACCATGGAACTAAGAGACCTAAAACGGAACTGCAAGGTGCTTGAGAGGCATTGGAGGAAAGATTTTTCATCTCAAAAAAAGAAAATCTATCGTGATGCCTTAAAACTGTATAAAACTAAGATTTCCAAAGCCCAATCTTCGTTTTATGAGGCAAAGATTTTGTCTGCGCCCAACGCTCCCAGAGAAATTTTTAAAATATTCAAAGCCCTGACCACCCCTTCTGTAACATCAATGACACCGGTTGATTTACAAGGGCGTTGTGACAATCTAGCAGAATTTTTTCACGACAAGGTCCAGGCGATCTACTCAGCCTTCTCGACCGTCAATAATTTTAATAAAGACCTCTTAATGGTGGAAAATACAGGCCGTCGAGATCAAAGCCTGGAATCTTTCCCGCCCTTAGACACAGACATGGTGGTGTCTTTACTTAATAAACTCAAATCAGGATCCCCAAATGATCAGGCGCCCCCCACTGTATTGCAGCAGGTTGCCCTAGAAGTAGCTCCAGTCATTGCTACACTGATCAACTCTTCTTTGGCAGCAGGTAAAGCCCCCGCACTCTGGAAGGAAGCCATGGTGAAAGCCCTGTTAAAAAAAACGGGATCAGACCCGGAATTAATGGCTAACTATCGCCCTATTTCCCTGCTTCCGGGAATAGCTAAAATTGCTGAGAAACATGTTAACATTAACCTTTCCTCCTATTTGGAAAAACATTATTGCCTGCACCGGACACAAACCGGCTTTAGATCTCATCAAGGGACAGAAACCGCCCTGGTTGCGGTAGTGGAAGAAACAAGGAAAATCATGGACTCAGGAGGATCAGCTGCATTGATTCTACTCGACCTCAGTGCGGCCTTCGATACCGTTAATCATCAAATCTTGATTTCAAGGTGTCTCGAAATGGGGGTGACTGGCTCAGCCTTGAGTTGGTTAGCCTCCTTTCTTGAAGGTCGCACTTTCCAGGTTTTCGAGGAGAAAGTGTCCTCTAAGAAGGTTCCCTTGAAGAGTGGAGTACCCCAGGGCTCCTCCCTTAGCCCCACTCTCTTTAATATTTATATGAGCCCCCTAGCCAAGATCGAGGAATTTGGCATACAAATAGTGATGTATGCCGATGACACTCAGCTGATTGTCTCGCTCAAAAATCTCGGACAGCCACAATGCAATCTCTCTAGATGCCTTGAAGGAATATCAGTTTGGATGCAACAGTCTTGCCTCCAACTGAATGGATCAAAAACTGAGCTCATGCTGCTGGGAAAGCCTTTGCCCCCAGACTTGCCTTGGCCCTGGCCCAGCTGCATGCGATCTCCACCCACTCCAAAAAACCACATTAAGAGCTTAGGAGTGTGGTTGGACGAAAAATTAGATATGAAGACACAGGCCAATAAGGTTGCTGGGTGCTGTTTTGGGATTATGAAAACAGCCAGGAAGATTCTCCCTCTTCTCCCATTCCACGCAAAAAAACTGTTCCTTCAAGCATTGGTTCTATCACGTCTGGACTACGCTAATGCCTTATATGTAGGAGCTCCCCTATCTACAATAAGCATTCTGCAGAAGGTCCAGAACTGTGCAGCAAGAATTCTCCTACAAATCCCGCGGAGAGAATCAGCTAAAGGAGCAATCAGACAATTGCACTGGCTTCCGGTCGCAGAAAGAATCCAATTTAAGGCCTTATGCATCACGCATAGGATCCTGAACAAGAATGGCCCTCCAATCTTTCAAAAGTTAGTCTCCCCGTACCATCCTAACAGACACCTTCGCTCTGGTAGTAAACACCTGGCCATGGTTCCGAGAATTCTCAGGTCCAGATGCGGAGGTCGTTCTTTCTCTTATGTCGCATCGAAGACTTGGAATATCCTCCCACACTCCATTCGAATGGAGGAAAAATATCTACCCTTTCGTAGACTCTTGAAGACGCATCTTTTCCCCATCGCATAAGCAGTCAGCATCTCTGTTACCTGGTTCTCAGCGCTGGGAGGCCTTAGGGTAGCCATGCGCTCTACAAATGCCTCTTTCATTTCATTCATTTCATTTCACATGTTTGAAAGGCTACTTATGTAGGTGACACAATTAGTGCTGCAGGCCCACTGGTAGCACTTGAAATACAGGTCCTGGGTATGTGCTATACCACTTTACAGGGGACCTACAAGTACATAAAATATGACAATCAGATATACACCAATTTCATCATGTTTAGGGTAGAAGAACATGCTCTTTAGCACTGATTAACAGTGATAAAATGCTCACAGTCCTAAGGCCAACAAAAATATTCAGCTGAAACGGGAGGCAAAAGGCAAAAATTGGAGAAAGACCACCCTAACATTGATGGGCCTAACACGTGTCTCCCCAGCTGAAAGCAACCTCTTGGTAGTTCGCATCACAGGCTGAAAAACCTGGACCTACCATCAGCACTGGTGTGGTGTACTCCTAGTCTGTGTTCCACCCTGAAATCCATACCCTGTAGGGAAATGGACCACCTCAACAGTATCCTCATTTGCATGAGCCAACTGAGGGGCCTGTGGTCTGTCAGTGAGTGCCAAACAGGTATGGCCTCAACTTCTTCAGTTCCCAGACCACAGCAATAGATTCTCTCTCAATAGCACTCCACCTCTATTCCTGGGGAAATAAACTCCTGGAGATGAAGGCTACAGGTTGGTCTAGGCCCTCCTCATTAAGCTGGGATAGTACTGCCACTATGCTATGCTCTGTATCATCTGTCTGAACGATACACTCTTGGGAGAAATCAGGGGCCTTATCTATACTTTGTAGTATTTGAGGGCACATGGATCTTAAGAACCATCCCATTATCAATCACGGACACTAGGGTAACCCCTGTAAACTCCCTCCCATTAGCTTTGACAAATTCCTCCCCCAGCACTACACTAGCCACCCTGGAATCTTTTCACCAGTAGAAGGTTGTGCTCTTTTAGATACTTGGGATCCTCCTTGTAGTGTTCATACTAACCGCATTCTTAGCACATGGAGTTCTGGGCTGCAGACTCTTGTCAGGTATGTTTTCATCTGGTAACAAGATTGGGAATGGGAACCAGACCCTTTCTCCTGTGAGATGTTTTGGGGGCATTTGGAGAACTCAAGACCTCATTTAGATCTTGGCGGGACTCCCATTGTCCCTCCGCAGTGGAGTACTCTGCCAAGCTGACAGAATCCTGCCCTCCCTATTTATTTAGATGTGTGCTGGCTAAATCTCCTTCTGCATCGACAGAGTGGTTTCCGTCGCGTACACGGTTCACCGCTGTCGATACAGCAAACTTCTCTGCTGGCTAACATTACTCTGTCACCATCAGGGTGGTGGGATTGCGCCTAAGCTATTTAGATTTCACAGTTATGCTGGTGGCGTTCTAGCGGTGGATTGCCAATGGAGTGATTCCATTGCAAGATGCAATAAATATTGGACTATTCCTGTGGCTGTTGGATGGATGCTATAATGATACACATGGTGTGATTTGGCTAATTGTGTTCACCTGCATACCACACTATAAAACACATTCCATTTGAGATCATGATCATTTGCCATTGCACTGCATCACAACATTTTCAAGCAGAACGTTTGCCAGTTAGGTCAAGTTTTTCTTTTGTCTTTCTCTGTTTCTGGTCCCTTATTTCTTCTCCCATTTATTTTCTTGTGGATCATGGCATTTATTTAATATTTTGTTTGTTTGATAGTGACAGGGAGGTGAAATCCCCATTTCACAGAGGGAGAATTGTCAGTCATGGTGGATTACATTTTTAGAGTACAGCCATAGTTGTTTGGAGCCCAAGTATAAAATACAACCTTGTCTCAGAAAAGGCAAATGTGGGCCAGAATAGTTGACAGAGTGAATGCTGTGGCAAACAACTTGCGCACATATGAGGAAATTAGATGGAGGTGAAATGGCCTTTGGGGTAGAGCGCGTTCCCCGGCCTCTAAGCATTACCTGGAGGCCTAGAGGACTGTGGTTGTTCTCTCAGTCCCCCTTTACAATGTTTTCCCTGGGAGAAGAAGGTCTTGCGGATCCTATATCGTAAAGGCTTGACAGGAATCCCTGGTAAGGTGGAGACTGGAAAGTTACACTTTTGAATGTGTGACTAAACCTAAATCTTGTTTTGATTTTCAGTTAGCTGTTTCTAATGTCTTTTGCACCTTTTGGAAACATACCATATATATATATTGTCATCAATTGTTTTGTTTTGTTGTCTTGTTTGTTTGTTTGAATGTCTTTTGTTGAATATAAGATTGAAGGTTTAATTCCATAAACTTTCACAAGATGTAATATTGCTTGTAACTGTGTTAACACCAAATAACATATTGCAATTTGTATTTTATATTGTAAATGCCTGTACTTTTTTAACAACATATTTTCGCTAGGTATATTTAACCTACAAATTTGCAAGTGTTGTTAATGTTTAATTTTAATTACTGCAACTACCATGATGCCTTGCTTTTGTTTTGTAAAAGTAATGTTGCAATGTTATCTTGCTCATTCTCTCTTTCCTATCACATTTTTACATATGTCCCTGTGTTATGTGGTGATCAATCATTATATCATGCTTTGTTTTCAAATGCTTTTGTATTTAATTTTGTATGTTGACTTATTCCTATTTGATTAAATTAATGTAATTTGTTTCACAAATCAAAGTTTATTTACTAAAACATTTTTTGGTATGTCATTTTTACTTTTTAATTTTAGGTTGCTTCATTCTTTTATCTTCAAAATAATTTGATGTATCATCTAGATTATTAAATAATGTATTTTTTTTAATTCATAATAGGTCCAACACACAGAGTACGTGGACAACCATCTACCACTGAGGATGCCTCCACTCCATGTCTTTTTGATTTCGTCCTGTGTTGTTATTTTTTTTATTATGTTGAATAAAACAAACATGGAAAAGTTGAAGACTATTTATGTATTTCGTTTCTCAATTGGTTAATTTTTTCTTTACATCATACATTTTAAAATGTAAACATTAAAATGTTTGATTAGTCACAAATAATTTTCAGGTAGGTAACGTGTCCCATATTTTTCAAAAATGAGCAAAAAATATCAAAACCACAGATGATTAACTAGTAGTTTGTTAAATTGGAAGAAATACAATTTGACAGTTTTTTTCTTAAACATTACATCCCATGCTTTAACCCAGATATTTAGTGCCTTTTTGTCTTTTACAGTTTCAGTGCTTGCCAACATGACAGAACAGAATATAACCAAATGCTTCTGAATAAATTGGCTAACTATTATTGATTTATGTCATCAGCTGGAGCCAGATCTCCTGACCCACAATGGGAATCCCACATCAATAACACCAAAAGTCTAAATCATGGCAGTACTTCATTTAATGGCCGCAGGCTCATTCCAATACAGGGTTGAAGTATCTGGTTCAGTGTCACTAACAACTGGTGTTCTGCTTCAAGAAGGTATTTCTACAATGATAACACCCTTTAACAGCCTCAGATACTTAACACAAAATGAGAATTTTGCAAATGTGAAGGGAGATTAGTATGCTTTGTTTTGGCTCCCACATGTGGTCAGAGAAATTTAAGCAGCACATATTTGCTTGGTGCCAACATTCCACAGAGAACAAGTCTAACGCAATCTTAAAAAGTTCATTCCAATTATTTTGCAAGTTGTCTTTGTACAAGATATGTACACCCAAAATCGGTGTGTGTCTTTCTCAGGATCAACCTATGTTCACTTTGTACTTTGCAACAGCAGCATATACCTGCAAATGTCCCAACTTAAAAAATGACAAAATGAAGATGACATGGTGAAGGAACCTAAAACAGATTAAAAAACCCAAGCAAATATTTGATTACATTACAAACTTTTCACATAACAATGAAACATTGGGAGGACACATTTTCTAAGTACAATGTAAACTAACAAAGTACTCAATGTGTCTTAACAAAATATTTGCATTGTATTTTCCTTAACTTTCCCTTTCTAAAACATTTCCCACACAGTGTCATCAGATTAAAAGTTGGTTTAACATGTTATGTAATAAGCTTTTAATATATACTCACACCCATGTGAAGAAGTTGTCAATAACATCTCGATGTAAGTCAGTTCCTTCCTCTCCACCATGCTCTTTTCATTTGGCATTTGAACATACTCACCCGGTGGCTCTTCATGGTCTCCATCCTGTGCAATATATGGCATTTTCGTTGCAGGGCTACGTTGTGTAACATGCAGAAGGCTATGGTGATATCGCACACCTTATGGGGTGAGTAGAGGAGGGCTCCACCAGTCTTATCCAGACATTGATTAGGAGTCCAAAAGCCCACACAACTGGCCTCCATGTTCTTCCATGGGCCTCATTGAAGCGGACTTCCCCTGGCGTTGTTGGATTCCTCAGTGATACCACAACCATGGTTGGTTAGAATAAGCTGAGTCTCCTCTAAGAAAAAAATAAAATGTAGACAAAAATGCAAAAATATTTTTGAATATTAAACTTGAAATTAACCAAATAATATATTGACAGATTGTACTTACCAACTAGCTAGGCCCTCTCAGGTCTAAGTTGTAACATTTGCAGGGGTATGGTGCTGCTCCGCTGTACAAATGAATCATGTGTTGATCATGGAAAATGCGCACACACAATCCTGTGATGTACACATCTGATGGAATGGAAGTTCTTTTGATTGTGGTCAACTTGTTTTCTAGCGTGTGGTGGCACTAAGGTAATATGTGTGCCATCAATTGCTCCAACCACATGTGATAGGTAACCCAAAGCAAAAAATTTCTCCTTTACCATGGCATAATCCTCATTTTTTGTGGAAACTGGATGAGCTGTTGATGTGTAAGAACTGCTTGCTTGTAGAACTGTTTGTAGCACAATACTGAAAGTTGGTTGTGACATTCCACCAGATACTGCCACAGTGTATTGGAATGATTCCATGGCCACAAAATGTAGTACTGCCATGATTTTGACTATTGGTTAGGCCTGGGCAAAAATTTCGTTCCGTTCGCGGAAATTGCGATAATTTGACATTTTTGCGTTCCGCGGAGAGCGCGAAAATGTCAAAAATTCCGGTTTCCGCAGCTTGGCGATAATTTGTTTCTTGCTCGCGCTGTAAAATGATACATTCTCGCGCGCGCGCGATCGCCTTACCTGAATCCCTGCGTTCGCCGACAAGTTTTCTTGATCCGGTCGCGTTCTCCATGAGATGTTGTATTGTTTTTAGCCATTTGCGCTGTCTCGCGACAGTTCGCGCCCGCAGTGACGTCATGCGTCGCGCGATCACGTCTTTCTTCTCGCGATCATGCACCGCGAGAACAACTCAAAACAAGATGGCCGCGCCCGCAAGCAACCACATGGGTAAGTTGGCGACCCGCAACCATGCAGAAAATCTCGCGAACATGCCGGAAAAAAACTTCCGCATCTTTGCGATATTTCTGCTTGTTTGCGATAATTTTAAACATTCTCGCGATAATTTGCGAAGGTTAATTCCGCAAATTCCGCCCACCCCTACTATTGGTGTTACTGCTGTGGTATTCCTATTATGAGGCAGAAGATATGTCTATAATATATATATATGTATATATATATATATAGTATATATATTTCTTTTTAGCAAAAAAAACAAAGGTTACAGGGACATTATAGTTAGGCTGACATTTTACTCGTACAAAACCAGAGAAATTCAGCTGTTACAGTTAGCTGAGTTAACTTTAACTTGCACCCCTGGAGTGCACTGCTTATGACCTCACATATTACATTACTCATGACATGGTCAGTGACATCACTGACGACATCACTGATGACATATCAAATGACATCTTGATTTTGGCCCCGGGAATACCATCCCCCGGGGCCAGGCCTTCAGATATATATATATCTATATCTATATCTATATCTATATATATATTCACTGAAAAAAACAAAGGTTTCAGGGACGTTATAGTTAGGAATTGGCATCTAAAAAACCTTAGAAATTCACTAAAAAAAACATAGGTATCAGGGGCGTAAAGTTAGCTGGACGTTTCCCTCATACAAAACCCTAGAAATTCCCCTGTTATAGTTAGTTCAGCTAACTATAACTCGCGCCCCCGCAATGCACTGCTGATGACGTCACATATTACATCACTCATGACATGGTCAGTGACATCACTGATGACATCACTGATGAAATCTCAAATGACATCACTCATGACATCACTGATGACATCATCCAGTGAATGTGTGTTTTTCTGAAAAGTTTAAATATGTTTAATATATTTATATTGAAAGGCCTATGGAAGAATGAGTGGGTGTATAAGTGTGTGAATGGGTGATTTTCTAGGTGCGTGACTGACTCTATAAGTTAGTCATTAAATGTATCTTACTGCAGACTAGTGACTAAACTGTGTGAATGTCTGTATGTGTCTGTGTGTTGGTTTATAAGTGGCTGCATGGTTTTGTGAATAGCTATATGAGTGTCTATATGGGTTATTGATTGGTTGTCTGAGTATCTGTATGGGTGCCTGAGTGTTTGTGTGGGTAGGGTGTGTGTGACTCTGTGCATAGATGTCTGAGTGGGTGATTCAGTGGGTGCATGGTTTTAAGAATGCATGTGTGATGGACTATATGGTTGGGTGACTGTATGTAAGGGTGTGTTAGTGTTTGAATGTATATCTCAGTTGTACATGTGTCAGTAACTACATATGTGAAACACAGTGTATATGTATGTAAGAGTATATAACTATTTATATGTGAGAGTGTGTGATTTTGGGAGTGGCTGTATGGATGAGTGTGTGCTTATATCAGTAATTGTATAAGAGCGTCAGAATTTGTTAGTATTTTTATGAGTAAGTGAACTTGAGTGTATTTAACTGTATAGGTGAGTAAATTGGACTGTAATTAATTATTTGCATGACTGACTAGGTGTGTCACTACCTCAATGGATGATTGGTGGTGTGTGAGTGTCTATATAGGTGTATAAATGCAAATGATTGTCCTGTACTGAGTGACTGTAAGTATGCGTGACTGTACAGGTGAGTGACTGGAGGTGTATGTAGACCTAAGAGTCAATGAGTGGGTATGTAGTTATTGGTATTGGAGTATCTATGGTTTTCAAAATGGCCGTCTGAAATTTTGAGTCGGTGTATCAAAGGTTATATTAGGGTGTGGCAAGATGCACTAATTAATCACATGGATGACGTCATGAGTGATGTCATCAGTGATGTCATTTGAGATGTCATCAGTGATGTCATCAGTGATGTCACTGACCATGTCATGAGTGATGTAATATGTGATGTCATCAGCAGTGCATTGCGGGGGCGCGAGTTATAGTTAGCTGAACTAACTATAACTGGGGAATTTCTAGGGTTTTGTACGAGGGAAATGTCCAGCTAACTATAACGCCCCTGATACCTATTGCTTTTTAGTGAATTTCTAAGGTTTTTTAAATGCCAATTCCTAACTATAACGTCCCTGAAACCTTTGGTTTTTTCAGTGAATTTCAAAGGTTTTTTAAATGCCAATTCCTAACTATAACGTGCATGAAACCTATGGTTTTTTCAGTGAATTTCAAAGGTTTTTTAAATGCTAATTCCTTTCTATAACTTATCTCTAAAGATATCATGTTTAATGATTTTCATTGGATTTCTATATTTTTCAAATTCAGTGTGTCAATTATATTAATTATGTTTTTTTGAAATTCTTTTTTATCACCATTTTTTAAATTTATTTATTTAATTAATTCTTTAAAAATTAAAAAATATTATTTGTTTTTATTGGGTTTTTCAAACATATGTTTTTATATTTGTAAAAATATTTCTTTAACTATATGTTCAAAACTTTATTTTATATATATATTTTCAATGTTTTTGAATCCACGCACCCTATGCGCACCGTTCTCGATCCCTACGCGTTAGCATCTGCGCATGGTATGCGTTGGGTACGTGTTTAGTGCGCGATCGCAATGCGACTGGTACGCGACTCCCAGCCTATACACGACACGTTCGATGTACGTAACGTGACGTTTACGTACATCGAACATGTGGGTTGACGCGGTGGGTGCGCGGATCCCGTGAAATAGTTAACATTTAAAAAAACATATATATATGTATTTCATGTGAATATTAATTGAAGACAAACTCTAAACTAGTCTTAAAACTAATATATTTTTACATCTAATCCTATATTTTTTTTTATTCAATTTCGCGGATGCTCGCTGGGTGCGTGCTGCATATGCGAAGGGTGCGCGGATCGCATGTGACCTGCAAAAAAAGAGATTTGATTGGTTCATTACACTTCCTCTTCTAACTATTGAAAGACCCCACCCAATTCAATCATTCTTCTTTGACCTTGGAGGAGCATCTCTTTGCAGAGAAGAAGATTTTTTTAGACTAAGTTTACACTTAGCTCTAACTTTTTTCAACTAAAAATGGCTTCAGGGCAGCAGGCATCACCTGCATCTCCTCATACATCTTAGGATGAATTTTTGGTGGAGGCACCACGCAAAGAACGTTTTTCTTCAGTGGTGTGGAAATTTTTTACTTTTCCCGAGGGGCAGAATAAGACCAATGCCACCTTGGTCACATGCAAGATTTGCAAAAGAGTGCTGTCGCGAGGGGATCCTAACAAGAAATACTCATGCGGCACGGCTAGTATGATGAAGCACCTAAGGACCCTTCATCCAAACAATCTTGCACGAGAAGAGTGCAAACGGATGAGAAACACTCCTGCTCCTGCGCCTTCCATCTCATCGCTGCCAAGCACTTCAAGAGTGCATCCATCAGCCCAAAATTTGGACATCCGTCCTCAATTTCAATATTTAAAAGTGCTCTGCACTAAGTGCAATGCGACTTTGTGTTACGGTGAGCAGTCGATCGATCTGATCTGCCGCCGGCAAGAAAGTCACATTTGCTAGTTCTTTTTTTTGTTTTTTTAATGTTCCCTGAAGTTCATTGTTTGGTTCCTCCTGTTTTGTTTTGTTTTTGCAGAAACACCAAAATTCTTTTTAAATTGTTCAGAAACCCCCCCCAAAAATATAAAAGAAGAAAGAAGAAAAAAAAAAGTTATTGTAAGAACTAAGTTTCCTGGTTTAAAAAAAGAGCTAAATTTCTTTGTTAGTGTCTGAAAGTTTAGATGAATGTATGTGTAGTACGTAATTAACTGAATGAATGCATTAGTAGCGTATGGTGAATATATAAGTGCAGAACTATGAGGAAGTGCTGCAGCATCACACAGTAACCTCTTTAACTACAGTGTGCTGTAGTACTTCTGAAGCACAGGGATGCAACATATGTACATAAATATGTTGCAAATCTATGCTTCTCTCTGCACGGCTGCTTAAACTGCAGCCATGTGGTGATACAGGCACCCTTGCACCATAGTGCAAGGATATCTGTGTCATGTGCTGTTTGTTTTTGTGCAGAAATACACACCTTCCTGCACAAAATCAATCAGTAAAGGCATTTTTCTCCTTCAATGTATGCTGAGCATTGTAGCATGCATTGAATATATAAAAATGTGGAGAAATGAAAACAATTCTCCTTGTTGTGCTTTCCTACACCAATTTTAGAATGGTGCAGCATTCACACACATATCGAGATTTATGATTTCTGACAAATCTAGACATGTGTCTTGTTCTATGAGTATTTAGTGCAATCATGCACAACAACACTTATAGAACACCCTTTCAACGCAAAGTGCTGTGCATAATGAGGATGTATTTACATGGAGTATAAAAAGTGCACAGAGTGCCTTTTCCTCTCTTTGTAAATATGAAAGAGTGTCTTGCGCAATAACCATGTTACAAAAAGTGACATATTTCCAGTTTTAAAATTCCTTGCGATTGATAGAAGGTAAGCACAGAGTTTGTCTGCAAAGATATTCAAAGAAGAATGATTGAAATGATTGCGGTCCTTCAATAGCTACAATGGGAAATATTATGAACCCCTCAAATCTCTTTTTTTGCAGGTCACATGATATCTGATTATGGTCAGATTTTGAAACGACATAGGTATAAACAGAGTGTTTTTACAAACGTGTTTCAACTTTGTAGCTTCTTGCAGACCTCCTCATTCTGCATATTGAGACTTAGTTAAACTTACCTTCACAGTAATAGCAATAAAAAATGGTATACATTTTTCTTTCAGATTTTCATTGCAATCTAAATTCATATAAATTGCTTATTTTTAAATTTGGATCTGTGAAAGAAAAAAAAAATATATAACATGTAAAAATATATTTTTAACAACACAGCATAATTTCCACAAAGTAATTTGTTTGCCTTCTTTGCTGTTCTCAGAATATATTGAATTTCACTAAAAATAGTGATTTCAATCGTACTCATTACTTAACAGCGGGCAACAAAAAAAACAATCAGAAAGATTGTTAAAAAAACAACATGCTATTCTCCGCAAAATACAACAAGATACAAATCACAGATATATAAAATGCTTACGGCTAACAAAATTTTATAAGTTTAACTTACAAAAACTGTAAATGTTGTCGCTTTAAAATATTCACCGAATCTAAGGATGAATTTTTGGAGGAGGCACCACGTCCACAACATTTTTCTTCAGTGCTGTGGAAATTTGTTACTTTTCCCGAGGGGCAAACAAAGATCAATGCCACCCTGGTCACATGTAAGATTTGCAAAAGAGTTCTGTTGCGAGGGGATCCTAGCAAGAAATACTCGTACAGCACAGCAAGTATGATGAAACACCTAAGGACCCTTCATCCAAACAATCTTGCACGAGAAGAGTGCAAACGGATGAGAAACACTCCTGTTCTGTATCTGTAAAAAAGAATTACAAATAAATGTATATTAATAACTTTCAAATTTATACTATTCCTGTTGTGATCTCTGTAGAATGACACCTGGAGCCAGGAGGTATTCTTAAGCCATCTTTATTCAGTCTCCAGTTCAGGTTACATCTGTCTCTACTCCAGCCAGCCTAGTGTGGTACCAGCCCCACCAGGAGCAGCCTCCCTAGCTGCTCAGCCCATCTTCAACTGCCAACACTCATCCACTCAGACACCCAGGCATTCCATGCATCACAGGCACACCAACATTCTATGACCATCTCACGCTCTGGCTGAGCAGCTAGTGGCAGCAGGGCTGGACTACAATGTTATTCAATTAAGTAGGATATAACATTATCCCTTTTTCTTCAACAAAAACGAAACTTGCAAATGATAAAACAACAAGGAAGAACTATCCACAAGAAAAATGAATAATGGTACAAGTCCCACGGATGCAAACATAAAATTAAAACATCGCAGGAGAAAGAACCATTATACACAGAAAGACCGGATAAGATAAATACATTTGATAAGCAATATATCCCATCCCTCCCTAAAAGAATAAAACATTTTGAAGCAACAATAACATTACCAGAAATACATTTGAAGCATTTTGCATTAAACACTATGACGTAATGCACTACAACGCAAAGGGTAAAAGACCCCACACAACCAAAGCCCCAATGTATAACTAAAAGTAGCTCTAAAGATAGCATACCCTACAACTTCAATCCCAACAGAAAGGGAAACAAACAAGTATATGGATCGTCACCCATAACAACTCCCGTGAAGGGATGTACATTAGTACTGTGCACAACTAATAATGGACTAAACCATACCCCAACCCAATGTGAGGGTTAACCTAGGTACAAACTATTTATTGACTAAACCATGACCCAACCCAGTGTGAGGGTTAACCTAGGTACAAACTATTTATGGACTAAACCATAACCCAACCCAGTGTGAGGGTTAACCTAGGTACTCCAAACCCCCTGTAGAGGTTACATACCCCCATGTAGGAGTAACCAAACATTAATACAAAAAGAGCTCTTGACCCCCTTGTGGAGGTTACATACCCCTATGGGAGTAACAAACTTTTAACTAATCACAGGGCTGTTGCCCACAACCTTCCCTCATGTATGGGAACAATGTGATGACCACACACAGGACCTTAGACCCCCCAACCAAAACAAAACGAAAATCTGTGGCATCACGACAAAAGATGTGCTAATCTCACTAACTTAACCTCTAACAAATGAGAACACTGTAGCTTTAATAAACTACACACTACACATATGTCTTTAAAGAAAGAAATATGTCCACATCACACCTGCTAGTATGCATCCTCTCACCCGAGTTGTGCTAGGACAGCACTTCCCTTACGTAAGGGAACCCAAAAAAAAAACACAAGCTCCAACAAAAAGAATGAATAATCATTACAGCCACCATAAACCCAGAGCTATGACAAAACCGAATGTTCAATAGAAAACATGTGAGAGTTACAGGTCACCTTTGTACCTGAATCATTGTAAGTACATACATATATAAACACACAGTGTGCAACAAAATTGGGTTTTCACCATTCCTCACGGTGTATTCCTCAACTTGTACTGGCGAAATCCAGGTAGTCAGTAGATCCTTCAACTTGAATTTCCCTCCCGAACACCGCTTTGTCCCCGACCCACTGTCGATAGGAAAAACTTTATTTAGAATGGTTGGCACTAAGGAAGGCACATAGTCTGCAAGTTTGCTGCAAACAGGAACACCACAAGGGAAAAAGACAACAGCGGCCACCAACCCCAAGATGGCGGCACGCTGTCGACGTCGCTGCAGAGTGGCTCGCGGCACATCCGTGCACCAAAACATCCACAAGAGCCAGAAGACGGAGTCGAGGCAGCCGTGTATGTCACACCGAAGGTGGAGGAACAAAGAGAACTTCGCCAGAGGGCTGCATGCGACCCTGTTGCGGGACAAAGGTAAGCGCGTGCATAGCTTGTCTCATGACATGGCTAGATTTAAAAGTGAGAGCTGCGGTTGAACTGCCAAGTGTCCAAGGGGCAGCCACAAAACTTAAAAATAATAAAAAATTGGCTTACCACAATGTTCACACATATAAAGGGGTGACCAGAGAACGAGAACGTTGCGTTACCACACGGCTCCAAATGAAAAACGTAGAAAATGTCACCATTTCACCCTGTGCCTGGAAATCACCGAAATCGCCCTTCTCTCGCATGACACAAAAATATCTTCTGCAGTGCAAACAGGAATTCACAAAATCGACACCATAACTCCAGGACACAACTTAACGAGCAGCACACCTGCACTGCTCACTGTGGTTATCGTGATATGTCACCGCTGGGCAGTGTGCACACTCCATATTCTGCCACAACTGTGCGGCAACTTCAACACGCTGGCAATACCGAACCTGCAAAGTCGTGCCCAAGACACCGATCACGCACCTCGCCTCTAGAGTATACATCCAAAGATTTGCAAATTCAGAGCAAGACCGTTGTTTCTTTTTAGCAGAGAGTTGCATCGTAGCTCTTTGGTATTAAATACTTGTCAGGAATCAAACATTGTCCATCTTTGGTACTGCTGCACAGAAATCGTTGTGAAATAGAACCTTTACGCCCAAGGTCCAAACGTTGCTTTAAATCTCAAAAAAACCTGCCACTGTACCAAAACACCAAAGTTTTTCATCTGTGCAACCACTGCACACTTCACGTTCTTATGTCTTTATGATGACAGAGAGATAATGAACCATTCAAAGTAGAGAACGGATAATATACAACAATTGTAAAAATTGAGTACAACAACCCATCCTCTCCCAAAAACAAAATGAGAAAGTGTCATTGCGTTAGACAAAAGGTAACCACCTTGCCACTGTATTTGAGTCTAACTCCCATGCATGCACATCCTGAGTAGGAATGACCTTGAAAAGCATGGGACCCATCCGACACATACCAACCCTATAGTACAATCCCTAAAGAAAGGGAACAAATGAAAAGCACAGTTCCTAGTATAAGGAAACTTATCTACGTTGTGAAGATGATTAAAACCAAACCTTCACTCCTCCTGTGAGGTACAAAAACTCGGGATTATGACCCTAAAGTCCACCCTAATGCAAGGGTCTAAGACTATAACAATGAATATGGGACCATATAACTAGAAGATACACCCTGTGTAGGGGAACCGTACCCATAAATCTAAACCAACCCTGAAAGGGTAAAATGTTATGTTAACTGGTGGAAACCAAGAAAACATGACCCGCGTCCGGGTTTCCAAAAGGAACTAATCTGTAAACCTTTAATGGGAACAATACCCATAACTCACCTTAGTAAAGGCTGCGTGTTACGCACTATGGAAAGGGGCTCGTACCCAGACCATGACCATCCCTATAAAATGGGAACTGTGAGTAGAAATCTCACTCACCAACTCGCCTCAATAAACAGGCCGCGTGTACCGCTTAATGTGTAACATGACCACATACCCACCCCAGAGCAGGGGTTCCAATAACTCTAAATGGGAAGGAACTAGAACCAAACCCATACCCATCCCTAAAATAAGGGAACGTGTAAACACAGCCCATTAAAGACACTAAGAGGGCAACCTGTGGAATTTGAACCACTGAGGACTAGACACCTCAACTTTACACTCACTAACAAAATCAGGCATACGTGTAGCCTCTACCCAATAACACTAATAGGGCATCCCTTGCCTAAGGGCACTATACTGTGTGATGAGCACACACCAAACTCGATCCCTGTAACTAGGGAAAAACCTGTGATAACCACCCCGACAATAGATGTCCCACCCATATGTAGGGAAGTGGAGACTGTGGCAAATCACTATCCTAAATAACTTTACATAAAACTTGCAAATACTTTAATTGCAAAACATCTTATAACTGTAAGTCCCACCGGTGAGCGATCTCTCACCCGAAAACATTACCACCAATAAAACGATTCACCGTTCGTGTTGTACACACCAACGCTCCAAAGAGTCACACCATGTTGAACCCGAATGTTCTGAAACAGGAACATTCTCTGAATTTAATTTTCTAAATGTCCACGTGAAGCAGGACAGTCGCCAAACAGTAGATACAATAAAGATTCTGCCACCGGATACTTTTTAATCTGGAGGAACCAAACTTCCACTCACCACCGGTGTACCAAACGGCACCATCTGTCCTCAGGTAGATGATCCAAACAATCACCTGGATCACCAGCAACCAGCTCACACATTTTCTTGCTTCTTGTAACTTTATAAAACAACGAAACACACACAAAAAAAAACTGGCTGGCAAGGATTACGTAGTTGGCAGATAAGGTTCGCGTCTAAAGATGAAAATTACGTGGTTGGCAGATCAAATTCGCGTTTCAAAATGGCAGCACGCTTTTACACGCCGTGACGAGTGGCTCACGGCACGCACTATGGGTGTACAACGAAGATTTGCGTGCAGTTGTAGCAAGTATGGATGTGATGTGATTCCTGTTCTGGATATTATACTGTCCTTTCCATTGGACAGCCCACAGAGAAGTGTCATCAAAAGGACACTACAGCCTGGGAATACTACTAACACCTAAGGATTACAGTGAGTTGGAGGAGTAGTCAAACTACAACTGAATATGGTGTTCCAGCCCCAGAAAGAAGAAAAAGTCAATTTAAATGATGTAAAAACGGAGAGTGTGCAGTGGCTGTACACATGGTGTATATTTTGTTCAAAAGGGTCCTTAATTGACAGTTGCAGCGATTTGGAAGGCCTCCAAAACCACAGTGACAGTTGCAGCAATTTAAGGGGCTTCCAAAACCACAGTGTCTCACTTCGTCTTACTTGGACCACAGTGACATTAAGGAAAAAGGCATATATGGTGGTGCACTGTTGGAGAATCACAAGTTTTGGGCTTTGAGGTCTTGTTTTATGCTCAATCAAGGTCTCACAGGAATTGGAGTGTAATAATGATCTACGTGCAGTTGTTCCTGTCCTGGGTTTTATACTTAGTGCTACGATGCGACGATCAGCTAAAAGGAACTATGGTTTTGCCCGTTTTCACCAATCTTTATTCAGTCTCCAGTTCAGGTTCCATCTGTCTCTACTCCAGCCAGCCTAGTGTGGTACCAGCCCCACCAGGAGCAGCCTCCCTAGCTGCTCAGCCCATCTTCAACTGCCAACACTCATCCACTCAGACACCCAGGCATTCCATGCATCACAGGCACACCAACATTCTATGACCATCTCACGCTCTGGCTGAGCAGCTAGTGGCAGCAGGGCTGGACTACAATGTTATTCAATTAAGTAACATTTCCATTACTGTACAAACACATTTTATATAAAAACTGACTAAGAAACTATAGCCCTGAACCATAAGTGTGACGATGGTTAAAACACTACATGCATAGTGCATACTACTTTGAAGCAGTTCATGCCCTAAAGCCTACCTCACTAAAAGACTACATGCTAACTGACTGAATGATTACAGTACTATAAGGAGACACACTGGGTGAGTAACAGAGTGTTTGCTAGAAGTGTATGAATACTGACTGGGGAATTGAAGGTGTGAAAGACAACTGTGTAGGTGGTTAGAGGCCTGCATGCATAGTGAATAGGCATTTGAAGCAGTCTATGTGCTAAGGCCTGGCTCACTGCATGAGTACTTGGGAACTGACGGAATGATTAGAGTACAGCAAAGAGAGTGCCTGGGTGAATTTATAAGTGGTTGGCTTTTGACACAGTGAATGGATTAGAACTTGGTACTGAATGGGTCACTAGAGGAGTGCAAAGGGAGTGACAGGATGTTTGCTGGACTGTATGGATACTGATTAGGGAATTGAAGATGTGAAAGACAAGTGTATAGTATGTTAGAAGACTGCATGCATACTGCATCGACATTTGAAGCAGTCTATGTGGTAATGTATGGTTCACAACATGAGTACTTGAAAACTGACTAAATCATCAGACTACTGCTAGGACAGTGCCTGGGTAAAACTTTTAAATTTTCAGTTCTGGTACAGTGAAGAGAATAGTACATGGTACTGCACTTTAGTGTCAAACCCTGACTCATTTTATCAATGCATAGGCAAAGAATAGCTTCTAAAGCTACTAAAACCTGACAACATGACCGGTTTTAAAACAGTTATCTGTCAGCAAATACACGATGTTACCAAATGCTTCTATCACAATCTTTACCCAAATGCATACAGACTCACAGTGTGATTTTAGACAAGCAACACTATCCTAGGAGTTTACCAAAACTCATTCACTAGTCTAGAAGAGGTAAGGGTACTGCACACAATCTACATATTTAAGTACAGCACATTAGTGTCAAAGCATGACTCATTTAATCAACGCATAAGCAAAGACTGGCTTCTAATGCTACTAAAACTTGACAACATGACAGGTTTTAAAATAGTTATCTGCCAGAAAATACACGATGTTACCAAATGCTTCTCTCACAGTGGTTCCCATATGCACCCAGACTCACAGTGTGATTCTAGACAACAACCACTATACCCAGGAGTTTACCAACAATCATTCCCTACTGTGGAAGTTGTAAGGGAACTGCACACAATCTACATATTTCAGGACTGCACTTTTGTGTCAAAGCCTGTCTCATTTAATCAAAGCATAAGCATAAACTGCCTTCCGATGCTACTAAAACTTGACAACAAGACAGGTTTTAAAACAGTTATCTGTCAGCAAATACACGATGTTACTAAATGCTTCTCTCACAGTGGTTCCCAAATGCACACATACTCACTGTGTGATTCTAGACAAACAACACTATCCCTTGCACTATACCAAAACACATTTCTTCATCTAGAAGGAGAACAACATTTTAGTATAGAAACATAACTCATTTCACAAATTCATAAACAATGACTGGTTTCTAATTCTACCAAAATATAAAAACAGCACAGTTCTCTGTCTGCAAACACATGAAAAACACAAATGCTTATCACAGAATGGTTTCTACATGCACACACTCTCAATAAGATTGTAGAGAAAAAAAGAACTCCCTACGCTTTAGCAGGAGAAATACATTAGTCTGATTAAAATCAAAATAGTCTACATACATCCACTCAAAATTAAATAACTCACCTTTCAAGTTGTTTTGTAGATTAACAAGTATATCAGTCACACACCAGATTTTCTTTTACAGAATCTCTGCACTGTGCACCTGTGCACAGCAAAAACAAAGAATGGAAAAGTTTCCCTTTCATTTTCCAAACATATACATGTAAACATCAAATCACAATCCTTCACTCATAAATTCAAAAGCAAACACACATTTCTATTGGTTAAACATTTCAACCCTTTCCAAATGAAATACATTTCAACCCTTCCCCCAATCTGCCTTCTGCCTGTTACCATAGAAACAGGTCATGGAACACTGCACTGAGCACACAGGTCACAGGTTCAGCACACAATGTTGCTAAACAAGACAGCAAGTGTGCTTGACTTTTCAACATATCAGCTTATCATATATAATGTTCCTTATAATCAGTTTTTGTTAACCAATAAGAATCATGCCTTTAAAAAACAGAAATATACACCGTACCTTTCAGTGTATAAAGTTTTCATACAACCAATGATTTCTTGTCTTTTTTCAATTTTTTTTCCCTTGGATCCGCGCACCCAACGCGAGAGGATCCGTGCACCAAACGCGATAGGATGCACGCACCCTGCGTGCATTTCGCCATTTTTTGTTTTTACAAAGGGGGCCCCAGAGGGTCCTTCTGGGACCCCCTAAGCACCTCTAGAGGGTCAGAGTACTTCCACTCTGCCCCCTTTATATGTTTTACACACTTATTCCCCTTGCTTCTTCAGCCTCGCTTCTACCAAGGCAGAAAATGGCCGCCAACAGTTCCTGGTTTCGAATGTAGACAGACACTTGACAGCCAATTAGCATTCAGCGCATGATCGGGAGGGTGCGTTCTCGGTTCAGGGAGGGTGCGCTTACGGTGCGGGTAGGGTCTGCGGATCCTCCCCGGCCATAGATATCACTAACTTTTTTACCCTAATTTTCTCAGGAACTACTGAACAGATTCACACCATTTATGCAAAAGGCATGAGTCTGAACTGAGGACTACCTCTTTTCCAAATTTGGTGTCATTCCGTTCAGCGGTTTGGGCTGTAGCTGCGACAACAGATCCAATGGGAAATTGCATGGGGAAAACGCATTTTGGACCCCCCTTTTTTCTCGGCCCCCGCTTGACGGATCACCGCAAAACTTTCAGGGTAGGAGTGGAGCGGAGCGGGCCAAAAGTTTGGAACATTTTGCGAGGATTCATCAACCGGCGCCAGACTTATTGGGAATAGAATGTTGCAGATTTCCTATGGAAAATAGGTCCTAACTATAACTATATATATATATTTTTTTTTTTAAAGGGAGGGGGGCATGGGCCCCCCTCCCCAGGTCTATTTCAGCCCCGGAGACCCCTTCCCCGGGGAAGACCTTTTCCTTTTTTTTTTATTTAAAAAATAAAGGAAGGGCCAATTTTAACCCAGGGTACCCCTTCCCCTGGGGCCAGGCCTTGACTTTTTTTTCAAATAAAAATGGGTGGGGGGCCAGTGTGGCCTGCATACACGGTCCGATATTGCCCCGGGACCCCAAACCCTGGGGCACAGCCACATTCTTGGGCACCACAGGGGGAGCCTCAATGCCCCAGCAGTCTCTGCCGGCTCCCTGCCTCCTGAGGGAGCCAGCATTGCATTTGGGCAGAGGGATCTTCAAACATGCAGCTCCCTCTACCCAAAAGCAATTCTGTTCAGCTTTGTGGAAGCAGAGCAGAGCAGTGCTTCCGCCAAACCACAGCAAACTTCAATGTCCTGGGGGTGGGCACCCCAGAACAATGCTGAAGCCGGCCCTGGGAGGAGGTGGTCCCCAGAGCCATGGAGTGCTCCCGGAGAGTGGTTCCCGGGGTGTCTGCAACAGACAACCGACTTTACTTAATTTGTACCCTGGGGTGGTGGCAGTCCCCAGGGCTGTGGGGGGCCATGTGGCCCCTCCTCATTACAATACATTAGCCTGTGGGAGGCCACGGTCCATGGGGCTGTATTGGGGCTGAAGCCCCCATGCATTTTTGTAAATATAGCCTTGGGGGGGGCTAGAGCCTCCCCATGCATTCAAATATGTATATGGTCCCAGGGAGGTGGTGGTCTGTGGGGCTGCATTATGAATTCAATTGTCCCCAGGACCTGGCCCACCCGGGAGCCTAATTAAACAAAGCACGGGGGACCAAAAAATGTAAACAAAATGCTTTTTTTGACCCTGAACAGGCCTAGGGGATCAGGGTGTTTCTAGTCTGGCCCCTTTTCTTATTTTTTCTCGTTTGTTTCTTGTGACTCAGTTGAGATGCCTGCCAACACTTCCTGGTCTGAAGTTTTGGCAGCCAATAAGATCTCAAGCATGAGATCAAGAGGGTTCGCAGATCCATCGCTGTCACAGTTTTATATCTGAAAAATTTTCACATTTCTCAGGAACTACTGAACGGATTTACACCATTTAAAAAGAGAGTGCTCTCTGGACCAAGAGCTACCTTTCAGCCAAACTTGGTGCAATTCCGTTCAGCAGTTCGGTCTCTAGCTGTGTCAACTGTTTCCTATGGAAATTAACACAGAGAAAAAGAGTTTGGGACCACCGTCTTACTCGGTCTCTGCTTTACGAATCACCCTGAAACTTTCAACACAGCAGCTCAAGTAAGTGGCGTATTAGTTTTAAAAGTGTCGCAAAGATTCGTCAAACAACGCCAAAGATGTTCGCAAATGAAAAACACTTTTCCTATAGACACGAGGTTCTAACTATAACTACCTACTGGTGGTCGCCGCTAGGTAGTTATAGTTAGGACCTTGTTTCTATAGTGTTTTTTCATTTGCCATACATATATATATACAAACAGATTTGATACGTTCATGTGAATTCTACAAAATTGACATCATGTAAATTTAGAAAACACATATGACATCATCCAGTGAATGTGTGTTTTTCTGAAAATTACATATGTTTTATATATGTATATATCAAGGTCGATGGAAGAATAAATGGGTATATAAGTGTCTAAATGGATGATTTGTTATTGAAAAATTGATTGTATAACTGACTGATTAAGTGTATCTTAGTGAATACATGGCTTAGTGAGTAATGTTTAAATATGTAAATATCTGTATCTGTCTCTCACTAGGGGCCCAATTCACAGAATTAACTTACGACAAAATCCTAAACTTACTACCATTTTGGTTTTCACAGAAGGCACTTACTCATTTTGGTATTCACAGAAGGCACTTACTCATTTCGGTATTCACAGAAGTTAGGAGTCCTAACTTTAGGACTCCTAAATGCCTTCTGTGAATACCGAAAGTCTTAAAATTAGGATTTTTCTCAGTTTAGTAGAAGTATAGTTAGGACTCCTAACTGTAGGACTCCTAAATGCCGTCTGTGAATACCAAAAGTCTTAAAATTAGGATTTTTCTCAATTTAGTAGTAGCAAAGTTAGGACTCCTAACTTTAGGACTCCTAAATGCCTTCTGTGAATACTGAAAGCCTTAAAATTAGGATTTTTCTCAGTTTAGTAGTGGTAAAGTTAGGAGTCCTAACTTTAGGACTCGTAAACTGAGAAATATCCTAATTTTAAGACTTTCGGTATTCACAGAAGGCATTTCGGAGTCCTAAAGTTAGGACTCCTAACTTCTGTGAATACCGAAATGAGTAAGTGTCTTCTGTGAATACCAAAATGAGTAAGTGCCTTCTGTGAATACCAAAATGGTAGTAAGTTTAGGATTTTGTCTTAAGTTAGTTCTGTGAATCGGGCCCTTTGTGTATAAGTGGCTGCATGGGTTGGTGAGTAGCTACATGAGTGTCTATATAGGTTATTAGTTGGTTTTTTGAGTATCAGTATGAGTGTCTGAGTGTCTGTATGGTTCGGTGGGGGTATTACGTAGAGCATAGGTGCATGAATGAGTGACTCACTGTTTGTATGTGTTGAAGACAGCATGTGTGCAGGACTGTATGTGTGGATTAGTGTGTGCATGGGTGTGTTAGTGAGTGAATGACTGTCTCAATAGTGTCTTTATGAGTAACTACATATGTTTTAAACTAGTATATGTGACTATCGGTGTATATAAGTGAGTATATGTGAGAGTGAGAGATTGCAAGACTTCCTGTTATGAATAAGTATGTGTTTCTATAAGTGATTGTTTAAAAGACTAAGTATGTGTAAGTTTCTGTAGAAGTAAGTGTGATGGTGTGTGTATAACTGTATATGCAAGTAAATGGATGTTTGATTCTCTATTAGCATGAGTGACTATGTGTGTGAGTAACTCTATGGATGAGTGGGGTTGTGTAACAGGATGTATAGGTGTATGAGTACATATGATGAGTGAGTACATGTATGAGTGACTGTATAGGACTGTTGGTGAATGAGTGGATGTGTATGTGGATCTTAGAATTACTGAATAGGTTGTTGCAACTGGTATTGGTATGTCCATTGTTTTGAAAAGTTTAGTTTCTATTTTTGAATGTGTGTTTCAAAGGTTATATTAGGGGGAGAGGAGGTCTGCTACTCTATCACAAGGATGATGTCATCAGTGATGTCATCAGTGATGTCATTTGAGATGTCATCAGCGATTTCATCAGTGATGTCACTGACCATGTCATGAATGATGTAATATGAGACATCATCAGCAGTGCATTGCAGGCGCGCGAGTTATAGTTAGCAGAACTAACTATAACGGAGCAATTTCAATGGTTTTGTACGAGTGAAATGTCCAGCTATCTATAACACCCCTGAAACCTATGTTTTTTTCTGTGAATTTCTAAGATTCTTTAAATGCTAATTTCTAACTATAATGTCTCTGAAACCTATGTTTTTTTCAGTGAATTTCAAAGCTTTTTTAAATGCTAATTTCTAACTTTAATGTCTCTGAAACCTGTGGTTTTTTCAGTGAATTTCAAAGGTTTTTTAAATGCTAATTTTTAAGTGTAATAGTAGTTATACCTATTTTTTGTACTGATTTTCTACAGTTGTTCAACTGTTTATTTATAAATATTTTATTCATTAAATAACATTATATATTTTTCTGAAAATTGCAACAGCAAAAAATTAAAACTGAAATATTGTGAAATTTTTTTGTTTTATTTTTTTATTTTAAAATATTTATATTATTTTCTTTTTTTAATTTTTTTCCCCAAACTTTTTTCAGAGTCGCGCACCCAAAGCGTACACATCACGGTGATGTGCGGATTCTAGCTGCCATTTTATAAAACGTCGTGAAAGATTCACGTACGGTGTGCGACGGCTGCGTGTTTTTCAGTTACATCATATACATTTAATATTACGTGATGTGCGCGATTCGTATGCGACCAGTCCGTGACTCCTGCTCCCACGCATTCATGACACATGCGCAATTCGGTACGCAATGCTTGCTGGGGCGTGCTGGGTGCGCGACTCCCGCGAAATATTTTTATGTTCTAAAATGATATGTATGTGTGTTTAATATACATTCTAGGGCAAGAGACTATCTAAGATATTCATAAAAATAATATATTTGTACTTATAATAAACTTATATTACTTTTAAATATATTTTCGGAAAGTCGCGTTGCGTGCGTGCTTCGTGAGCGCAGAGTGCGCGGATCCCATTTCATTGGTTCATAACATTTCCCACTGTAACTATTGAAGGACCCCACCCATTTTAATCATTCTTGTTGGAGCATCTTTAGAGAGACATCTCTTTTCCTACAAGAACCCTTTTTGCTTGTTTTTTTGTGTTTTTCAAAAAATATCAAACAAAATGGCATCTGGACAGCAGCAGTAGCAGGAGGAAGTATCTTCTGAAGAAGAATTCTTGCAGGAGGCACCACGTCCACAGAGGCCGGAATCTGTTGTGTGAAAATTCTTCACTTTTCCACCTGGAGAGAAGAAAGTAAATGCGAGAAAGGTGATGTGCAAAATTTGTGACCGAGTCCTGTCAAGAGGCAGTGAAAAAAAATACTCTTGTGGCACGGCTTCTATGTACAAGCATCTACGGACCACACATCCTCTTAATCTTGCTCGGGAGGAAATGAGGCGAGCTGGTTTGAACCCCTCACCTGCTGTAGCAAGTACATCTGGAGCATCCTCAGGAACACCTGCAATGGACATTAGGCCAGAATTCGCCTTTATCGAGCAACACTGCGTGAAGTGTAAGAAACTTATAAGCTTCGGTGAGCAGTAGGTGGATGCAGTTTGTGCTGCGCAACGCAACCATTGTTGTTAATTTTTTGTTTTTTTTGTTTTTGGAATGATAGGTAATTCCAAATGTTTCCTGTTTTATTCGTTCTTTTTTTGTTCATTTTTTGAAAAAACCCAAAAAATTAAAAATTGTTCAAAAAAAATAAAAAGAAAAAAGACAAAAGAAAAAAGAAGTAAAAAAAAGTTCTTATCAGAACTACCTTATCTGGTTAAAGAAAGAACTATAATTGAAAGGTAATGTGTGAAAGTTTGGTTGAATATATGTATACAGCATGATTGACTGAAAGAATGCATTAGTAGTGTATGGTGAATTTATAGGTGAAGATTTATGAGGAAGTACTGCAGCGTGACACTGCAAGCTCTTTAGCTGCACTGCACTGTGGCACTTCCGAAGCACAGGGATGTGACGTATGTACATGAATATGTTGCAACTCTGTGCTTCCCTCTGCACTGCTGCACAAACTGCAGCCATGCGGTGACACAGGCACCCTTGCACCATGGTGCAAGGATGTCTCTGTCATTTGGAGATTGTTTTGGTGCAGGAAGGGACACCTTCCTGCACAAAAACAATCAGTAAAGGCATTTTCCTCTTTCAATGTATGCTGTGGAATGCAGCATGCATTAAAAGAGGAAAAAATAGAGGAAAAATTAAAACAATTCTCCTCGTTGCGCCTTGCTACACCAACTCTAGGATGGCGCAGCATTCACACACATCTCCAGATTTACGATTTTTCATAAATCTGGAGATGTGTCTTGTTCTATGGGTGTTGCGTGGGAACACCCACAGCAAAACCTATGGGACGCCCATTCAAAGCAAAGTTCTGTGTATGAAGAGGTCGTATTTACAAGGAGAGGTAAAACCACGTAGGATGGCGCAGGGTGCTTGTAAATCTGCCCCATAAGTCAGTGCTTTAAGTGGGAAAAAAAAACTGGGGGTGCTCTAAAAGGGGCGTGGTTAATGTCTTGAAGGGGCGTGGCCTATCCGAGTAGGGGCGTGGTCTAAATCAAAATAACTAGCACTGTGTGCTTAAGAAAATCATGAAGTCGCATCCAGCAAAGGATAATAAAATAGGCAAAAAGGTATATTTATTAAGTATAACCCATAAAAATACCAAACACTTTAAAAAACATGTAAAGAATATTTATATTACTTAGAAATCTATTGCAGGATTCCCCAAAACCCTCGAAGATATTCAGTGTGTTTGTTTTGCTGGGGTTTCTCACAACAATTTTCTTCAGCAGACCTTCTACCTTTTGCAAGCCAACTCTTTACATACAGCTTTGGGTCAAATGTTTCAAATGGAGAACCATTGAGTTTTATCCATAGGCATGAAGAAATGGTCTCTACAAGAAGAGAGGCCCTTGTTGGACAAGCAATTAAGTTCATTGCGCTGAAACCTCTCTCGCAATCCGCATTACTTGCTGGCAGGGTTTCCATGCAAACTACTAACTTTTTTAATGCTTCAGGGGTTTTCTTTCCACCAAAATCTTTGAAAAGTCTAAAAGCTTGTATAGTATCTCTTGCTGGCAGCTGAAATTCTGAACACAGTTTCTGGATATCTGTTTCCCCATAAAGAATGCATTCATCACCAGAAGGCAAGTTGCCTGCATCTAGCACACTGAAGCTGGCTAAGAGTTCATTCTCAGAATCCGGGGCACATCGTTTATTGATATTTACTGAAAGACTTTGGTAAAACTGATTTTGATTAAGGGCAACAGAGTTACTTCTACCATGGGAAAGAGGAACATCCTTGAATTTGCCCTCGTCCACCGCTTTCTGAGCCGCAGAAGCAAACTCCCCTGGTGAGTTCTTCATTGCTAGAAATATGCGTACTTGACTAACCAAAAGTCTGTGGGCATTAACAATTGTAATATCCCTCCTCTGTAAGGAGAGTGATAAGTCTTTGAGCTCTTGAAGTGCATCACACATTACCCCCAAATCTCTGATAAAAGAATAGGATGTAAGCTTCTTCAAGAGACCTTCATACTTACTCCGGTCTCTTATGGGTCTGGATGGGTCTTTAGAAGCATTCTCAAAATGTTTGCACAAGGCAGGGAAGCAGTTCCAAACAGCTTTCACAGATCTGCAACTGGATGCTACCCATCTAGTATCAAGCATTTTCCCTATCTTCTGAAGCTGTACACATACCTCGCTGGCGGCCCGATTTAGCTCTTTCTGGTTTTTTGGTGACATGCTGTATGTGGCATACAATGAGTCCATGAAAATCTTAAAGTGATTGACCCCTGCAACCTCATCAACTGTATCTGCCACAGCAAGTTCTAGTCTGTGAGCCAAACAGTGCCATGTCAGTACAAGATTTGGAAATTCAGATTTCAACAATGCTACTACTCCTCCTTTTTTACCAAACATTACTGCTGCTCCATCAGTACATACCGCAATCATTCAAAGTAGCTTAGGAGAGCTGTCTTTACGCCAATAGCATTAGTTTCTGCCAGCTCCAGAAGGCCGAAATAGATGGTCACTGGGGTACTTTCATTTCCAAAAATGCCACGGAGGTAGATGATCAAGGTAGAAGCATTGCTAATAGAAGTGCTCTCATCAATTAATACTGTGATCTTTGGTTTGTGTAGTCTGATATAACAGACCAATCTTTGTTGCATTTCCAATGCAATGTGTTTTATTATTTCTGTTGCAGTCACATTGCTGTGCAAAACACGGCCCATTGCACTGCCACTCTTTGCCTGAAGGAGAATTAGATCAGGGTGGTCAGTGAAAGGGCGATCTTTTTTTGCCAAGTAGTTGGCAGTGTCAAATACCCTGCATGTGCTCTCCATATGTTTTGCATTACATTCGTGTACTGTCACCACAAATGTATTTTTCTGCTGAGCTATAAGAATGTCCTCAGCTGCCAAGTGACCAGCGCTCGCCTTATGCTCCATAATCTTCTTCCTGAGCTGTTTCTGCCTAAAAGCTTTTCCGTCACCGGAAGGACCAACCTCGCCATCTGCCCACACTTTAGTTACGCGCATAAGGCCTTGCGTCACGAAAATAGAATATTGAGCCTCTTATCTGCAACAAAAATTGAATAGTTTACTCCAGTGATCAACAATGTTTAATTGGAGTGCTATTTGGCAGGCAGGTGTTACTCTTCATTTTGTGCTGCTCCTGAAAGGATCTCTCATTGTACATATACAGGCCCCATCCCCTCTCCCACCACCTCTCCAGCACAGACACAGGCCCCCACCACCTCTACAGAACAGATGCAGGCCCCCACCACCCCTCCAGCACATACACAGGCCCTCCCCACCTCTCCAGCACAGATGCAGGCCCCAACCACCTGTACAGTCCCTTTAATCCCCCCACTCCCGTGACTTTCTCCCAACTAAACAGTTTTTCTGCTTGACCTTTCAGGTGGAAAGCCGGGGCTATCAAGGGCAGCCAAGTATAAACATTTTACTATTATGCAATTTTAAATCCATGTTTCCCTTTTAAATGAAACCATTTTCCCCAACTTAACATGTGAGGAAAGCCTGAGCAGTAAAAACCGTAACAAATCAACCTCTTAGAAATGGGCTGTGCACCTAGGGCCTCATCTGTGGCCTTAGGAGCGTCAGTGCTGAGGATTAACCTTCCACATATTTCTTCCCTAAAGCATTCTGCTTTGGTATCTTATTCAGTTATTTTGTCAGGAAGGAATACGCCTCTTGCCCAGCCAACACCCTCCCATCCAGAAAATGCAGGTTGGCACGAGACTAAAAATTACTTAGATGTCACAAGCACGAACAGAAGCCCCCCCTCCCCGAACACAGGACTCTTGGAAGCATGAGGTTCTCACATATGCTTCAAGTACATCTGCCTCCTACGTCTACCTAACCATAAACAATGTGCAGCCACGGTTCTTAGTAATCCAGTACTTTTTGACTGTAAACACTGGTTAAAAAAATATCCATGTTAACCTTTGTTCCCTAATAGTATAGAAAGGCTGTATTATTTTGTTTTTGTTTTTTAGAGTTTTATATAGCGCGAACTTGAACCGAATAGGTTATCAGAGCGCTTTACATAGCACCAGTTACGTTACATAAGGACACACATTCATTTTTGTTAGGCAAGGGGAGATTAAGTGATTTGCCCAGAATCACAGGATGTTTTAGCGACATTACCGAGACTCGAACCCAGTTCCCCAGGTCTGAGGTCGAGCGCCCTAGCCGTTAGGCCAACACCTCTCCCCTTAAATGCTCCATCTGCATATCTCACATCATCCAACTATTCCCATAGGCATATATGAGACTGTCACTCCGTGTGGCCTACAAAGAGGCCACGGATTGGATGTGCATGCAGTCTGCACGCCTCTATGACCTACTGACACACTGAGAATCTCACACTGCATTCTGCCTCGGCTTCAACCATCTCAACTTTGCCACATCATAAACACCGATCCCTAATTTAAACTCCGACGCCCACAGATCACTCAGTTCAAAGTATGCAGTACACAACAGTTGTGTGTTGCACGAAACAAAAACTACTTCCTGGTTGGGGGGGGGGGCGACGACGACGACGACAATTCCTCTTAGGGAATGCAAGATGAAGTAACACGTGACTGCATGCATAAAGCACTCTCAACGGATACCATCTCTGGGTGATGAAGAGGGCTTGGAGTCAACAAATACTTGGACAGACTGTCAGAGGGCTATAATTAGCATTTATATAGTGCACAACCTGCCATAAACTGCACTTACCGAGAAAGGATGGGGCTCCACAGGTGAAAATGCTGAAGGTCGGGTTTTCGTGCTGGAGCAGGCTGCCTGGGGTCCTCTGCCTCTTAAGTTTTTCAGCATCCCACGCTGGCACCACCTCGACGTTGCTCCTGGATTTGTCCCGCGCTGCCACCACCTCGACGTTGCTCCTGGATTTGTCCCGCGCTGGCACCACCACGACGTTGCTCCTGGTCCTGGATTTGTCCCGCGCTGGCACCACCACGACGTTGCTCTCCCGCCGGAAAAAGAGAAGAGAAGGGAAATCCCGAGAAAAAATGGCTCTCTTAAAGGATTTCCCTTCCTCCAACAAAGCTCACCTGGCATGACGTCATGCCGTCGTGCCGTGGACGTCAGGCCGTGACCACTAAGCTGATAGGTTCCCAACAAGTTCAGCAAAGTGGAGGATGGCGAAGGGAGACGGGGTCAGGTTACCTAACAGTGCAGCAACAGTGGGCAGAGTCTGAGCACCGGCAGTTTTTTTTTGGGCCCTCAAAACGGGTCAGAAAAAAAAAAAAATAAAGAATGGACTACCTTTAGTAGCCACGAAAATAGAGCCCGATAGAGACCTGTTTCGAGGGCCCCAAAAAAAAAACTGCCGGTGCTCAGACCCGGACAGACCCGGCCCACTTAAAGACCTGCCATAAGTGCTTAGGTATTGTCAGACTGATACAATAAGAACATAGTGCTGGATGGGTGATTGAAGAATTGCATGAGACTGACAGGAGGTATCCTACGCTGCATGGGTACTACTTCAGTATTTAATGGAGTGGACCAATAGTATGCATCTGCTTAGAGATTTATAGGGATTATGCACAGAATATTTTATGTGTACTTGTGTTGGTGCCTAGGTCATTTTATAAGAATACCACTAGTAACTGGAATGATGACAGTGCTGCAAACAGAGTGAACACTTAATTTATAAGTGCTTACGTTTTGGTCGAGTGATAGGATAAGTAGATCGTGGTAGATAAGTGATTAAAGAAGTGCATGGGACAGACTGGACGATTCCTACACTGCATGAGTACTAACTGGGTATTTAGAAGAGTGTATCAATAGTATGTAGCTAGTTAGAGGTCTGCTTGGATAGTGAACAACATATTATAGATGTACTTGTGTTAGTAGCTAGGCCATTCCATAAGTTCATGACTAGAAACTAGAATAATTACAGAATTACAAACAGAGTGTATAGTGAATTTATAAGTGCTTAGGTATTGGTGGAGTAATAGGATAAGTAGATAGTGCTGGATGGGTGATTGGAGAAATGCATGGGACAGACAGGAGGATTCCTACACTGCATAGGTACTAACTTGGTATTTAGAAGAGCGTATTAATAGTTTGTAGCTGGTGAGAGGTGTGCATGCATAGTGTACAAAATATTGTACCTGCACTTGTGTTTTTGACTACGCCATTCCTTAAATATACAACTAATAACTGGAGTAATTTCAGTGTTGCAAACAAAGTGCGTGCCGAATTTATGAGTGCTTAGTAATTGGTGGAGTGATAGGATACGTAGATAGTGCTGAATGGGTGAATGGAGAAGTGCATGGGAGAGGCAGAAGGATTCCTAGACTGAATAGGTACTAACTGGGTATTTAGAAGAACGTATCAAAGCTATGTAGCTGGTTAGAGGTCTGCATGCATAGTGCACAGAATATTGTAGCTGTTCTAGTATTGGTGTGTCTATGGTTTCGAGAATGGTAGTCTGTATTTTAGGATGTGAGAAGGTGCATCAGATGATCACGTAGATGATGTCATCAGTGATGTCATTTGAGATGTCATCAGTGATGTCATCAGTTATGTCACTGATCATTTCATGAGTGATGTAATATATGACGTCATCAGCTGTGCATTACTTTAATCCAAAAATCTGGCGGCCATATTGGCCTGGTCACTATGTGAAAATTCAGGAATTGATACAATAAGGAAAAGAAAACAAGTGTTAATATGCACACAATGTCATTTCAGCATATCTTGCCCCGTGACCTGTATGCTCGTCAACGTGACTTATTCATAATAAACATACTTAGAATTGCAAACATCAACATAAACAATGGACTACACATTACTTTAAAGTGAAAGGCTATCGGCCACATTAATCTGGACACGTTGCATATTATAATGGTTCTTACACAAAAGAAAAGGAAAAAAGGGGTGTTAATATACACACACTATCCCTAAATAAAGTTCTAGCGATTATAGTTCCATTCCACTCACAGCTCATTAGAGATGTCATGAGTGATGTAACTGACCATGTCATGAATGATTTAATGTCTGAGGTCATTAGCAGTACATTGTGGGGGCATAAGTTATAGTTAGCTCAGGTAACTATAACTGCTGAATTTCACTGGTTGTGTATGAGTGAAATCTGAGTCTAACTATACCGTCCCTGTAATCTTTGTTTTTTCAGCAAATTTCTAGGTTTTTTTTAACGTTAAGTAAGATGCATATCACAATGGATGGTGGGGGGTTGAAAGCAGGGCCTGGCATTGTGCTGCCCCCACCCAAGCTTGCTGCTCCTGCCTTCCCTCCTCCTAGCCATCCATTGTCCAAGTCCATGTCCATGTCCCTGCTCCCTTATTACAGCCCAGTGTGGCAGTGGTTCTGCCACTGGCCTTCCCACCTTCTCTGAACAGTTAGCTTGCTGCCCCATCCACCTCCTCCCTATCCTCTGTTGTCTGAATCCATGGACTAGCCTCCACCCTCCTGCCATGCATGGTCTGATGTGCTGCCACTGCCCTCCATTTAGCATGATGTACCAGTCCACTCCTCCTGCCCTCCATTGCCCAATTCTATGGCCCATCATTGACCTCCTGCTTAGCCTCTATGCTTAGCTTGCTGCCCCTATTTTCCTTCCCGATGCCCTCCGATGTCTTTGTGCATGCCCCTGCTTTATCCTTTTTGCCCACCATGTTCCATGGACCTGCCACTCCTATCTACTCTGAGTGTTCTGTTGAGCTGCCACTCCCCTCCCACCTGCCTAGCATTGTCAGATGACTGTAACCTGTCCCTGCCACCTCCACCCTGCCTGTCCACATGCCATTCCCCTATCCCCTTCCTCCTGTCCTCCATGGTCCATTTTACTGCCACACCCTTCTGCCCTCCCTGGTTTGTTGTGCTGCATCTGCTCCTCCTGCCTGCCCAGCACGGTCTGTTGTGAGACCCCTTTCCCTGAACTCTCTTGTCTGTGCCCAGGTCCTGACCCTCCCTTCTGTCCTCCATGGTCCTTTGTGCATGCCCCTGCACCCTCCTTCTTGCCAATCATAGCCATGGTGCTGCCACTAACCCTCCCACTTGCCATGCATGGTCTTCTGTGCTGCCATGGCCCCTCCCACCTTCCCTGTGTGGTCAGCTAGCTGCCCCTGACCCCTTCCCTCCATGGTCTGTGTGTATGCCATCATAGTCTCTGTTGGAAATGGCCCTTTTTGCAGGGTTATCCCCAAACTTTTTGCTTCTTCCTCCTTTATTTTTTCTGACCCGTGGTTGTTGGCAATAGGACTCTGGGCACTTTACCACTGCTGATCAGTGCTAAAGTGCATATGCTCTCTGTATAAATTGTTATATTGATTGGTTATCCATGATTGACATATTTGTTTCACCTGTAAGCCCCTAGTAAAGTGCACTGACTGTGCCAGGGCTGGAGATTCAAATGCTACTAGTGGGCCTGCAGCACTGATTGTGCCACCCACATGAGTAGCCCTAAAATGATGTTTTAGGCCTGCTTGCAGTGCCTATGTGCAGTCCAGGACTGCCATGTCGGCCTGGCCAGTGCAACCACTGACCAGGCCTTATCCTTTACTTTCTGTACATGTCAGGCATCCCTAATGTGGAAATGTGGATTTTCCTGATCAGTTATGTCCCCTATCTTGGACCCCAACGGTTCTATATGCATGTTACAAGTACATGTATGTTCCCTCCAGTTCCAGTTTCTAAGACACAAACATATGTGTGTCTACCGTCGACATGTTCTCTGTCAGATCCGCCATCAATGGGCTGGATATTCGATTCCTAAGTATGAAAGGCCACCGACTTTATATGGCTAAGTTACTACATTTTTACAGTTCAAGCAAGTAGGCCCGATTCTGTCCTCAAAGCCTTTCCCTGCTCTCTGTCTCTGACAGCTTCAGCTTGAGATCGCATCTGTATCCATGAACTTTGTCCTACTCCCTGTGCAGCTAACGGTGCCTGCCTCGGCCAGTTTTCGCCTGCCTGCCAAGAAGCTGTATTTCACCTTCGAATTATCTATTTTGCTCTTCTGCCGATGCATTCCTGTCTAGTGATTTAGGTAAACATTTCCTTTAGCTCACAAGCAAAGGACTCAGCCTTTCCGTCCTCCTGCAAGTGATTCATAGCCCTGCTGCCATGGAAAGTTTTCTGCCCCTCGCATCTCATATAGACACTTAGGCGTTTGTGCACGCACACAGTCAGTATAGACTAGATTCTGTCCGAGAGTCCTTCCTTGTGGATAACATAGTTCTTTAAACATAGGATGTTAGATATGATTTGGGATTAGGTTGACTTGACCCCCCAGACTTCTCGTCTCCACATATAGAGCTAAATGTCAAGTCCCCTTCACCCCCTAGTTGCACGTCACTCACACGTCATGCTGCTGCGCGCGCATCTATGCCAAGTATTATCTTATAGATCCACCTATGTCTGATAATCCTAACCAATCATGTTTCTTTTATTCCTTATTACGCCTAGTTTCGATTACGTACCTGTTTTGTCACTTTTCTTATCAAATGTTACGCCTTCTACATTCGTTTCATTGTAATGTACTTATTATAAAAATGCATGTCTGTCAATAAAGTATTGTACTTCACTTCCTGAACCCTCGTGGTGACGGAACCTGAAGGCCGCGACTCGAGTCGGCCATTTTTGATGGAATAAAGCCCATTTAGAAAACCTCTTATACCACGGATTCTGCCTCTTGTTATTTTGAGCTATTTTACTTTATCTTAAGATTCCGTATGAAATTCAGTCCGGTAAAGAAGATTTTATTTACCACATAATGGCGCCCGAACAGGGACACTTTCTCATCTCACGCGCCGGCGGTGCGTTGCAGGCCCGGTCTCCTGCCACAGCTGGACGGACCATAAACGCGTACCAGCAGGATTTCCTGTAAGCTCCCTCCGGTCAAGCGGGGGCGACTGAGGCTGCGATCAACCCAGACGAGGCGGTGAGAAGTGCGAAGTATCCCGACCAGAGCCTAGCTGAGAGAGCAAGATCCGAGGTATACAGAGGCCCACCAGGTTTCTCGAAATCCCGATGTCCAGAGGGTCCGCTGTCCGCAGTTATCGAGTCCTGTCCATTCTCTGAGGCCTTCCGTTTCAAGGAGCTACTCGGTGAGTACCATCGCCGGGGAGGCGTGTTGACGCGCACATAGGTTGTGCCGGTCAAGACGGATTTGGGTACACAAATCCGGTCTGCACTGTTTAGCAGTGTATATGTACTGTTTAGCAGTATATCAAGTATTCCGAAGTATGCAGTTATTGTCAAGAATTCAGCGTGGTGATTAGTTAGGCAGACTGTCATCATTGTCGGTCATTGTTAAAATATTTAATGTTCAATATTTAAAGTGTTTAAATGTCTTGCATATTGTGGTATGAATGATTGTTCATTGTTCACTGTTCATTATTGTGTTTTTCGTATTAAGTAAATTCAAGAGTAAGTATCAGATCAGTTGTCAATATGCCGCTTTTCTCGAAGTTAAGACAGATTACTACCAGAAAAGGGGTGCTTGAAGAAGCAGTTCCTATTCCTCCTAGGGACACTCCAGGGCATTTTATGTACCATAAGCATGGCTTAGATGCCATATTGTTTCTTGATCTATGGGTAGATTATACCAAGGGATTGCCGGAAAGTCAAAGGTGGCCCGTAGCGGGAACCTGGGATGCAGAGTGCATCATGAAAGTGGAGGAAGAGTTATGGAAAAGAAAGGTCAGACAGTCACAGAAAGACGCTGTTGAGTTATGGCGTAAAGAATCTCATAGACGAACAGAAAAAGCACGTAGACAAGAAGAGAGGAGTAAAGAAAGTTCAAATAAAGTTCAAGAAAATCTATTAATTAAGGAAGGTATCCGAGTGAAATCAGAACAAGTAAATAGACAAAGAAATGCTCTTATGAATGGTATGTATCCCCTTCTAGCCGAAGGACTACCTAAGGCTGCTCCTGAGATGCCAAAAGACTTGCCACCCCCATTATTTCCAATTAAGGTACATCCAAAAGGGCATCCCAGAACCGCAGAAGATGTTTTTCTTTCCTCATATCTAGACGACGCAGCTCCCGAGTATGCTAACGCCGCACCACATAGACCGTCTGGTGTAGGGGTTCAACGTCAGGATCAGGTATCTGTCCCCGTGCAACAGCAAGTCCCGACACAAGCTTCGGCAAGCACATCTGTTTCCGCATCTGTCTCCGCAGTCGACTCTACAGAGGTATCGACACCCATAGTTGCTGTGTCACGTTCAACGAACCCATTCACACCCGACGCCCCAGATGGGGCCACGGGAGGTGCTAGCAGTACCTTTACACCACCCAGAATAAATAAACTTGTTTTTCAAGAGTCAGCACATTCACGTACACCTAAATTCGTAAGTGAACGTACGCTTAAAGAACTCCTTGCAAATTGTAGATATGACCCAGTGGCTGGTAAAGAGGACGAAATGGTCCTGGCATCATTACGTATCAGGCGAGCCGCAGAGTATTTAGCGAGGTTACCAGGGATGATTACGCATCTAGATAACATATATCATTTTGTTCAAACAGGACGAGATCCAGGATGTATTAACAGAGCTATGGAATTCCAGAAAGTAGAGATACAGGGGGAACTGTTACGTTTCCTCATAAACTGTGTGATCAGAAATCAAGACCGTCCGGGGGTAGACCCGAATGCAATGCTTATTCTTACAAAATGGAGTCAGAACATATCAGAAGGGAGACACGATAAGCAAAATTGTATAATAGCCATGTGCCGAAAAATCCGTAAAGAAATAGAGCGTATTCATGAAGAGAGATTGGGAACAGACGAGTTTGAGCAAGATGAAGTGTCCGAATCAGGGAATTCCGCCAGACAGTCAGAGACCATAGCCTATGTAGGCAGAGGAAGATCCTGTGAAAATACTAGATGTTTTTCTGATCCCATACACTCAGTATGCCCAAATAATTGCAGAACGTATCCGACGCCTATAATAAATCTGAAGTCTCCTGAACATTCGTTTCAAGCCGCAGATAAAATACTACGAGAACGAAGGGGTTACCACCTCCTCGATTCCATGGATGAGCAAGAATTAGCCAGATCAGCCGTTCACTGGATTGACAGTCCTGAAAAATACGGTGATGAGACCGTAGCACACACGTTTTTTAATCTCAGTACAGATGAACAACGTTTAGCTGGAATCTATATGATTCAGCAACTCCTCATATTATATAAAAGCCAACATGCTGACCCTGGTCCTTTACCTGATATATTAACGGAACTACTCACAAACAGATGGGGAGGTTCTAGTAACAAGCTAATTAAAGAGATATTAGTGTCACGTAAGCAGTATGTCCTTTTTGTAAATCCGGATTCTCTCTCGCTGCCCCGCAGAGAAAGAGCGCCGTACTATATGGATAGACAAAATCCCTTACGAGAAGTGCACCCAATAAAAGGCGAAGACAATGAGTTTCACCGTGTATTTGTTTACACACCCATATCAAAAATGGAATTATTAGAAATGAAAAAAGTAGTACCTAGTCATGACAAAGACCCAGCGGGTTTCCACCGAGAAATTAAAGACATGTTACTGATGGGAGAGTACACCTTTCCTGATATTATGACGATATTAAAGGTGCTTTTGCCTGCTGGCATTTATGAAAAACTGAAAGAAAAAGAGTGGGAAGTGGGAGACCAAAAGATAGACTGGACAGCATTAGCAGAGGAAGAAAGGGGCCGAACTGCAGGTTCAGGGCTCGGGGATAAAGTTAAACTGTTACCAGGTTTACTAGTACAGGTACTGCCACGTTTATTAACTACAAAAAAGGAAGATTGGGGTGCAATCACAGCCTGCAAACAAAAGCAAGATGAAGACACAAGCGATTATTATGCTCGATTTGAAAAATGTTTTGGTATAAATAGTGGTATAAAAGCAAGTAGTGACTCATATCCACATTTATTTGTGACAAAATTAGTGGAAAATGCATTGCCTCCAGTAAAGAATAGAATATTGAAATTCGAGAGTACCTGGCAAAGTAACACTCCGTCGCAAATGCTACAAATGTTACAGTATCATCACAATAGAATTAGGGATGAACAAGAACACGAGCATAGACGCATGAAGGATACAAAAATGAAAATGCTAGTTTCTCAGACAGTACCAGCAGATGGTCACAAAAAGGGTGTGACACATTCTGGTGATTCTGCAGTTCCTGTAAAGGGAACCTGCAATTACTGTAAACAACTAGGCCATTATGTACACGATTGTCCAGTCCTGAAACGTAATATAGCTACAGGTATTGCAAAGGAGAGACCACGATTAGTTAGACAAGATCAGAATGAACAAGGAGCTATGCAGCATGGACAGTCCATGCCAGCCTCACAGCAACCCATACAGTTTGTGCCAGCTGCACCACCGTTGCCTGCTACTGCCACACAAACCACAACACGACAAATGTATCAGACTGCACAGTATGAATACCCTGAGTATCAGCGTTACGCATGAACCAGCCTAGAGAGGGAAGTTGACTTACCGCTTATCGAGATTCCTGTAGATCAAGAAGGACCTTATGTACATAGTGAATTATTAGGTCAAGATAGAAAATTCTTACTCGATACAGGGGCAAGTCGAACAACCATAAAACGTAGTGAAGTTCCAGGGGCACCCCTCTCAGGCTCTCAAAATGTTTCCCTTGGTTTTTCGGGAAAACCTATTGTTAATGAAGTATCACAGCCTCTACCACTTACGATAGGACCTTTGACACGAACTACAGATTTATTGCTTACTAAATCATGCCCAGAAAATCTGTTAGGAATTAAAACTCTGAAAGCACTAGGAGCCATAATATGTTGTTCTCCGGAAGGAGTAAGGTTGTTTTTACGTGATTTTAAAGGTCACTATGTGTCTAGAGACATGGATCCCCGACTACAGACTTTACCAGTACATCTATGGGCACAAGGCCCTACGGATGTTGGCTGCATGAACATTACACCCTATCGAGTCACACTGAAAGCAGGAGTGGTACTACCACGAATGCGACAATACAAGTTACCGCATGATGCTGTAGTGGCTTTGCTGAAAATCATTGATGAGCTGATTGTCCAGGGAGTAGTTGTAGAAACAGACTCCAATGTATGTAATTCACCGATAATTCCGATTCTTAAACGAACTGATCCTACTGCCCCACCAGTGTACCGATTGGTTATTGATTTGCGTGAACTAAACAAGTGCATTGTACCACAATTCCATGTGGTCCCTGATATATCATCATTGTTGACAGCAATTGATTCCGAAGCAACATTCTTTACTGTAATCGATCTCAAGAATGCCTTTTTCAGCGTCCCAATAGATCCGGAAAGCCAATATTTGTTCGGATTCAGTTTAAATGGGCGCAGCTTTAAATTCTCACGCGCTCCCCAAGGATTCACAGAAAGCCCCAGCATCTACAGCCAAGCACTGAAACGAGAACTTGACAGTATCCACATGCCAGTCAATACTGCACTGCTTCAATATGTCGATGATCTGCTGATCACAGCGAGAAGCGAGCCAGAATGTGAAAAAGCTTCTCTGACAGTTTTACATTTTCTAGCCGACAAGGGGCACAAGGTGTCTCCTTCTAAGCTGCAATTCTGTGTCCAGCGAGTTATTTATCTTGGTCACTCGCTGTCCAAGGAGGGAAGGCAGCTTACACCAGATCGCATCCAGTTAATTGCTAACATGTCAATACCCCAGACACAAAAGGAGGTGCGGGCTTTCATAGGCCTCACTTCATATTGTAGGCAGTGGATCCCTCAGTACGCATTTCTAGCAAAACCACTCATTCAGTTAACCACACAGGAGGCAGCCACATCGACTGTTCTCCCTTGGACTCAGGAACATACACAAGCTTTTGAAAGCCTAAAGGAAGCTTTATGTCAAGCACCTGTTTTAGCAACACCATGTTATAGCAAACATTTTACACTCTTTGTTACAGAACGCGAAGGTACTGCCTTGTCAGTACTCACTCAGGATCAAGCAGGATCACGCAAGCCATGTGCTTATTTTTCCAGTACATTAGATCCCGTAGCTCAGGCTTTGCCTGCATGCCTGAAATCAGTGGCAGCGACAGCTTTAGCAATCAGACAAAGCGATGCCATAGTGTTAGGACATCCATTGACAGTACAAGTACCACATGCAGTAGAGGTTCTTGTGAACCGAACACAAACACAACACTTGACCATAGCAAGACTTACCGGTTATGAACTGACATTGTTTCAACCACACATAGAGATCCGACGGTGTAATACATTGAATCCTGCTACACTATTACCTGTAATTGGAACAGACCCACTAGCTCATGATTGTGTTGAAATCATTGAAATAAAGACGAAACCTAGACAAGACTTGACAGACGTTCCATTGTTAGATCCAGACCTGACGTTGTATGTAGACGGATCGTGCATGAGAACAAGTACAGGAGATTTAGTGGCCGCGTATGCAGTCACAACAGACACTGAAGTTATTGAGACAAATTGTATAGATACTTTGTCAGCCCAAGCAGCAGAACTTATTGCTCTAACACAAGCCTGTATTCAAGCCACAAATAAGAAAGTTAATGTATACACTGACTCACGTTATGCATTCGGAGTTGTACACGACTTCGGCGTGCTGTGGCGAGAGAGAGGTTATTTAACTTCCCATGGTGCCCACATTCAGCACGGACCCCTCATTCATGCTTTGTTAGACGCAATACATCTACCCACTGCTATATCGATTATGAAATATAAAGCACACACGAAGGTTACTGATACCATTTCTCAAGGCAATGATTTAGCTGACAGAACAGCTAAACAGACTGCTCAGAATCGCACATTAGACATGACAAAGCCAATAGTTCAGACACCAACACAGTGTATGACAATTAAGGATCCCGCACTTGACGTAATTGACATACAGACACATGCCACAGCAGAAGAAATAAAGAAGTGGACTGAACTAGGAGGGATCCAGACAGATCAAGGATGGATGACGAAGGAGAAATCTGTATGGTTTCTCCCTGATTCCATGGTTCAAGCCATTATAGCTACAGTTCACAGTCCAGCACATTTAGGAGAGAAGGCTATGCTAGACAGCATTCAGCACATTTGGTTCAACAAACATTTACGAGCAGCAGCTAAACAAAAAGTTCGTACCTGTATGATATGTTGTCAGTTTAATCCAGGAAAGAGTGTTCCCGTAGAGCAGGGTGGATTTCAGCCTCCTGACCATCCTTTTGAAGTCCTCCAGATGGATTATATTCAGATGGAACGTTGTCGAGGATTCAAATATGTTCTCGTAGTTGTCTGCGCTCTCTCCCGTTGGACAGAGGCGTATCCCGTATCAGATTACACTGCCCCGACTACTGCCAAGCAGCTAGTTCGAGAATTCTTCCCACGGTACGGTTTACCACGTGTTGTATATTCAGATAACGGTCAGCCTTTCTCATCCGAATTAATGAAACATGTCTCACTTTTGTTGGGATATCAATGGAAATTCCACTGTGTCCGACACCCCGAGGCAGCAGGTCTCGTGGAACGACATAATCAACTTTTAAAAATCAGATTGTCTAAAATATGTCAGGAAAAAGGTGTGGACTGGATAGTAGCTTTACCAGTTGCGCTATTTTACATGAGAATGGTAGCACACTCTCGAACAGGGCTATCCCCTTATGAGGTGATCTTTGGTAGACCACCGAATATGTGGGGGACGCCTATACCCCGTAAAATAACTGATGTTGACTGTAATATGCTGACAGATTACCTGGCTTCCTTGATGTCTGCACTACAATCTTGTCGTTCACAGGTAGTCGCAGCTTTTCCCGACAACACCGAGGTGAAACCTCATGATGTAATTCCCGGCGATTATGTTCTCGTCAGGAATTTTGATCGGAAAACCCAACTGGAGCCAAGGTGGAGGCTTCCTAAGTTGGTTCTGCTGACGACCAGAACAGCTGTGAAGATCGAAGGGAGAAAAGGCTGGGTGCATTCCAGCCATATAAAGAAATTTCATGGACTTCCTCCTGACACAAACAGTACTCCCCGTGTGTCTTCCCCCATTGACTCAAAGCTACCCTTGGCTGAGGCCAGTAGCACCGAACTCTATAAGCAGAAACTCAGGTCCAGATCCAAACTGTCGGACGATTTGATTGTTTAAGTCCTCTCCAAGGTGAAGCGGTTGAATCTGTCCCGACATGTATCCCTTAGGTCTGAATGATGTAGAATCCAGAATCATAATGAAACGACATGCTTATTGTAAATTACTGCGTAGCCACTGTATTGTGACTTTATTAATTTTGTTTTCCTTGAGTTTTTTAATAGTTACTGCAAGTATATTGTTGCATATGTATTATCCTGTTTCTAAACGTGCTTTCAATATAACTGATGAACATTCTTTTAGTGACCTACCCCCACATGAGTTGTCCTATAGACTTGCGCTGCGCAACAACACCTTCATTAGTATGTTACATCATTCCCATCAGACTAGTAATGCCACCAATTGTTGGGTGTGTGGCCGACTCCCTCCCTATCAGAATAACAAAGGAGTTCTGCCTTTCTTTCCACATCCATTCACACACAATGGCTCCTGTGGAGCATGGTTTAGTTTATTAAATTCCATAGACCCAGACACAGCAGTTTATCAACAACATTGGATATGGGGAAATCTGAATCTAGTTTTATTCAAAGTTTGTCACCCTAATAAGGAGGGTCACCCCAGTAGAACAGGAACTGATTTAGAAAATGAAGTGTATAAATTAGGTAATTTTACGCCTAATCTTATGATTTTGAATGTCAAATCCGAAGTTGAACTAATTCTGCCCACTATGTCAGTATTTCCAGTTAAGGGTGAATTATGTGTGAGAAAAGTTGGTTCCATACATATGGGCCATAGCCAATGCGTTACTACAGTAGAATATAGTGATCAAGGTAAATCTTCATTTAGAGCTTCTCGCCATTCTTACTTTATATGTGGTCAGACTGCATATATGCGTCTGCCTCTAGATTGGGATGGTACCTGTTACATAGCATTCCTTCTGCCACCTGTTTTTCTAGCTCCCCCTGATTATTATCGAAATGTTCATTTAGTACACAATAGAGAGCGAAGAGATCTCCCAGTTGTCGATTATACTGAGACGGCATGGGACAAGTATGTAGATTTCAATAAAGGTATCTTTCCCTATATAGGTACAATATCAAATAGTAAGCTGATACGCAGACTAACCAAGACTCTTGAAGCTGTAGTAAACGAGACTATAGCCGCCCTAGGCAATCTGACAGAGGAACAATCAGTGATGAGAATTGTTGTTCTCCAGAATCGTCTTGTCCTTGACGTCATCCTGGCCGATAGGGGCGGAGCTTGCAGGGTCATCGGATCCAGCTGCTGCATATTCATACCAGAAAATTCGCCATCTGTATATAAAGCTATAACACGCCTTCATAAGATTGTGAGCCAGATACACGAGAATCCAGGCACTTGGACGTGGTCCGGGTGGTTTTGGAGTGTGATATCAGCCTGGGGATGGAGAGTTCTATCCTTCCTAGGTATTGGCCTTCTTATGCTCTTCAGTTGTTGTTTATGCCTGCAATGTGGACCAGCGATTTGTGGTCTGTGTGCCACATCATGCATTCCATATCACAGTTCTCGTTCAAAATGCTGGAAGAAGAAGGAAGAAGAAATGATGCTCCATGAGCAAATCGATGGAATGATGAAGATTGATATCTCTTGAAGGGCAAGTAGGGGACAAGGAGGGAATGTGGAAATGTGGATTTTCCTGATCAGTTATGTCCCCTATCTTGGACCCCAACGGTTCTATATGCATGTTACAAGTACATGTATGTTCCCTCCAGTTCCAGTTTCTAAGACACAAACATATGTGTGTCTACCGTCGACATGTTCTCTGTCAGATCCGCCATCAATGGGCTGGATATTCGATTCCTAAGTATGAAAGGCCACCGACTTTATATGGCTAAGTTACTACATTTTTACAGTTCAAGCAAGTAGGCCCGATTCTGTCCTCAAAGCCTTTCCCTGCTCTCTGTCTCTGACAGCTTCAGCTTGAGATCGCATCTGTATCCATGAACTTTGTCCTACTCCCTGTGCAGCTAACGGTGCCTGCCTCGGCCAGTTTTCGCCTGCCTGCCAAGAAGCTGTATTTCACCTTCGAATTATCTATTTTGCTCTTCTGCCGATGCATTCCTGTCTAGTGATTTAGGTAAACATTTCCTTTAGCTCACAAGCAAAGGACTCAGCCTTTCCGTCCTCCTGCAAGTGATTCATAGCCCTGCTGCCATGGAAAGTTTTCTGCCCCTCGCATCTCATATAGACACTTAGGCGTTTGTGCACGCACACAGTCAGTATAGACTAGATTCTGTCCGAGAGTCCTTCCTTGTGGATAACATAGTTCTTTAAACATAGGATGTTAGATATGATTTGGGATTAGGTTGACTTGACCCCCCAGACTTCTCGTCTCCACATATAGAGCTAAATGTCAAGTCCCCTTCACCCCCTAGTTGCACGTCACTCACACGTCATGCTGCTGCGCGCGCATCTATGCCAAGTATTATCTTATAGATCCACCTATGTCTGATAATCCTAACCAATCATGTTTCTTTTATTCCTTATTACGCCTAGTTTCGATTACGTACCTGTTTTGTCACTTTTCTTATCAAATGTTACGCCTTCTACATTCGTTTCATTGTAATGTACTTATTATAAAAATGCATGTCTGTCAATAAAGTATTGTACTTCACTTCCTGAACCCTCGTGGTGACGGAACCTGAAGGCCGCGACTCGAGTCGGCCATTTTTGATGGAATAAAGCCCATTTAGAAAACCTCTTATACCACGGATTCTGCCTCTTGTTATTTTGAGCTATTTTACTTTATCTTAAGATTCCGTATGAAATTCAGTCCGGTAAAGAAGATTTTATTTACCACACTATGGTGGCCCTAGGTACCCCCCCCCCCCCCACACGGGGCTGGGTGCAGTGTATCTGAAAGGTAGGGCATGTACTGAGGTGTGTAACATTCCCTGGTAGTGAATTGCAGCCAGTTTCGTTTTTCACTGCTGAGAGGCTATCTTGCCCATAGGACAGAATGGGGGAGGCTGTTTACATGCCTATCTTCCCCTAAAGGCAAGATAAAAAATCCAAGTTTGGTATCTTTGTGTTCAGAAATTAATTATACATCTTTTTAGCAAGATGGTTTTTAAATTCACTGTGTGAGAATAGCACTTTTTAGAAAGTAGCTGTTCTCCTTTTTACCTTCCTGTGTGCCTGTGTGCAGATTGGCTGACTGGTGTCATCTGATGGGCTAGGTGGCTCCAGGAGTCTGGATGAGTCAGCAGCAGGGTGAATAGAGAGATCTGCTCTAGATGGGTGGGAGGAGTAGCCCCTGGGTTTGAGTAGAGCTGCCTCTGCCAGCACAATGCTGGCTCCACCCCCTGCTGGCCAGGCTGAGGACTCTGCCTCTGCCAGCACAAAGAAGGCTCCACCTCCTGCTGAGTGTCTAATGACCCTGCACCTCACTCTGAAAGGAACCAGGTGCTCCAGGGCAGAGCAAACCCAGGAACCGGTTTGAGCAGGGGAATCCCCCCACTGAAACAAAGAGAGACAAATACTTGGAGGGGTATAAGAAGGGGACCCCAGACACCTACATTTTAGATCACTGTGGAACTAAGAAGGAACCTCTGCCAAGGAGAAAGCTGGAAGGAACTGAAGAGGAGAAGACTGCCTGCTTGCTGTTTTGCTTTGCTGCCAAGGAGAGGGGAAGGACTTTGCTGTGTCCCCCTTCTTTTGATTCTGATCTCCAAGGGCCTGAGAAGAGCTGGCTCCCTGTTAAGAAGTCCCAGGAACAAAAGGACTTCACCACCAGCTCCCCTGGAACTCTGCTGAGGGAGTTTTGACCTGCCTTGGAGTGCTTGCCTAGTCTTGGGGCCTCAGGAGGTCGTTTTGCTGTGTTTGGGAGCTGGAAAGCAGAAGCGTGAACAAGAGTAACTGGTACCCAACGCATCATCCGATTGCGAGACGCAGGAGGGAGAGTGGAGGAAAGGTGCCAGGCACCTGGGGCTACTGCCCCCCACTTTCTGACGCCACAGAGGTTAGAGAGGCCTGACAGGCATGAGGCCTGGCTCTCATCACTGACAGTTGTCAGTGGCCCCTGTAGCTGGTTGTCCTGGTGGACAGGGTTGCCCCTGGAAGGGGGGCAGGAGTCACACCCTGGGGGTGGACCGGGCCACACCGTTGTGTTGGCCAGGTGGGTGCTGTCTACCAGTATGGACACATCTGTGAGTGAAGTCCTGGTGCACTGGGCAAGTGTTCAACCGCAGGGGTTGGTCCCTGGGGTGGGAAGCCAGGTGCAGGTGTTTCCTGACCTGGAGGGAGGGACATCTGTAAGCAGTGTCTCTACCAGTTTGTCTTTGAGGTGTACCACTCCGAGTGGGAGGGTGCAGAATTCTGGAAAGGGGTGCAGAGGGAGGGAGTCCATGCCTCTGACCCCGGTTCACCTGGAGGGTTTGGACCCTAGGTTGGAGGGCCAGGTCTGGGGTGTCCCCCCTGACCTGGAATTCCAGTTGCAGGATAGAACCCCTGAACTGGTGGGCGAATGGTGCAGGACACCTGCCACAGGTGTCCTGACTATTCTAGAAGGGGGTACCGCTCCAGGTGGGAGGGTACAGAGCCCCAAGGAAGAGGAGGACCGGGTATGGAACAGCACACCCCAGCCTCCTGTCCAGCCACCGGATACAGGCCCGGAGCTGGTGGGTCAGTGCCAGGTTGTCAGACCCGACCTGACAGGGAAGGGAGTGGACAAAGGGTGCCAAGCACCTGGGGCTACTGCCCCCCGCCTTCTGACGCCACAGGGGTTTGAGGGCCCTGAGATGAATAAGGCCTGGGTCTCATCCCTGACCACTGTTAGTGGTCACTGCGGCTTGCTGTCTGTCTGTTGGGACACACCTGTGAGCAAGTTAAGGCTAGGTGCTGCACAGGTGGTGTCCACAGGTGAGGAGAAGGGTTCCACATGGGTTGGCTTGGTGGACCCTGAGAGTATGGATGGAGGGATCCAACCGGGTTCAGGAAGGCGTAGAACAGGAATAGTGCCCTGCTGTTTGGGCCAGTTTCCGTGTTCTATCGCCCTAAGCAGGGAATCCCATCGAGGTATCGCTTGGTGTACCCTGGCTTTAGGCTGGAAGGGGGTTGTGTTGGAAATGGCCCTTTTTGCTGGGTTATCCCCAAACTTTTTGCTTCTTCCTCCTTTATTTTTTCTGACCCGTGGTTGTTGGCAATAGGACTCTGGGCACTTTACCACTGCTGATCAGTGCTAAAGTTCATATGCTCTCTGTATAAATTGTTATATTGACTGGTTATCCATGATTGACATATTTGTTTCATCTGTCACCCCCTAGTAAAGTGCACTGACTGTGCCAGGGCTGGTGGTTCAAATGCTACTAGTCGGCCTGCAGCACTGATTGTGCCACCCACATGAGTAGCCCTAAAATGATGTCTTAGGCCTGCTTGCTGTGCCTATGTGCAGTCCAGGACTGCCATGTCGACCTGGCCAGTGCAACCACTGACCAGGCCTTATCCTTCCCTTTCTGTAATATCAGGCATCCCTATGGTGGCCCTAGGTACCACCCTGGGCTGGGTGCAGTGTATCTGAAAGGTAGGGCATGTACTGAGGTGTGTAACATGCCCTGGTTGTGAATTACAGCCATTTTCGTTTTTCACTGCTGAGAGGCTATCTTGCCCATAGGACAGAATGGGGGAGGCTGTTTACATGACTATCTTCCCCTAAAGGCAAGATGAAAAATCCAAGTTTGGTATATTGTGTTCAGAATTTAATTATACATCTTTTTAGCAAGATGGTTTTTAAATTCACTGTGTGAGAATAGCACTTTTTAGAAAGTAGCTGTTCTCCTTTTTACCTTCCTGTGTGCCTGTGTGCAGATTGGCTGACTGGTGTCATGTGATGGGCTAGGTGGCTCCAGGAATCTGGATGAGTCAGCAGCAGGGTGAATAGAGAGATCTGCTCTAGATGGGTGGGAGGAGTAGCCCCTGGGTTTGAGTAGGGCTGCCTCTGCCAGCACAATGCTGGCTCCACCCCCTGCTGGCCAGGCTGAGGACTCTGCCTCTGCCAGCACAAAGAAGGCTCCACCTCCTGCTGAGTGTCTAATGACCCTGCCCCTCACTCTGAAAGGAACCAGGTGCTCCAGGGCAGAGCAAACCCAGGAACCGGTTTGAGCAGGGCAATCCCCCCACTGAAACAAAGAGAGACAAAGACTTGGAGGGGTATAAGAAGAGGACCCCAGACACCTAAATTTTAGATCATTGTGGAACTAAGAAGGAACCTCTGCCAAGGAGAAAGCTGGAAGGAACTGAAGACGAGAAGACTGCCTGCTTGCTGTTTTGCTTTGCTGCCAAGGAGAGGGGAAGGACTTTGCTGTGTCCCCCTTCTTTTGATTCTGATCTCCAAGGGCCTGAGAAGAGCTGGCTCCCTGTTAAGAAGTCCCAGGAACAAAAGGACTTCACCACCAGCTCCCATGGAACTCTGCTGAGGGAGTTCTGACCTGCCTTGGAGTGCTTGCCTAGTCTTGGGGCCTCAGGAGGTCGTTTTGCTGTGTTTGGGAGCTGGAAAGCAGAAGCGTGAACAAGAGTAACTGGTACCTAACACATCATCTGATTGCGAGTCGCAAGAGCGAGAGTGCGAGGAGAATTTCATCGCGGTGTCATCACAGCACCCGGATTCCCCGCATCGCCGAGTGCGTCGAGCATCGTCCAGGTGCGTGAAGATTCCTGACGCTGCGAGGGTCATCGCAGAATCAGTTTGCGGGCCGCACCACTTCCGGTGCGTGAAAGTATCCAGTCGCTGCGTGTGTCGACGCAGAGTCCCGTCCCGTGACGCATCGAGGGTTGCAGCGCCAGAAGTCATTGCCGCGCACCGCGACGCATCAAGGGTTGCAGCGCCAGAAGTCAGCGCTGCACCGCGCATCGCGCCGCATCGAAAATCGTCGCATCGTACCTGTGCATGAAGTTTCCCCCTAAGAAACCTACGCAACGAAAGCCAAAGTCATCGCATCCTCCCCCTACAGATCGGAGCCGGCGCATCCACCTCTGCTGTGTGAAGCAGGGCTGCTGCAAAGTCTCCCCAAGATCTCAGGAGTATCGCATCACCTTTGCCATCTTCCTTGTTATAGCTTTTGGGAACCTTAACGCAACTACAGGTACTGTTGGGCTCGAGAGTGTCGCATTTTGTTCATTGAGAGTCGCATTGTGCAGGACACTGACTTTTACATCCTGGAGTACTTTCTGCAAACTCTTGAACTATCTTTAAAGTAACCTTTTAATTGGTCTTGTGAAGTTTTTAGTAAAGATAGCTTATTTTTCTAAAACTGGTGTGGAGTAAATCTGTGGTGTTTTCACTGTGTTACTGTGAGTGTTGGTACAAATACTTTACACATTGCCTTTGATAGCCTAGACTGCTCAGGCCAAGCTACCTAGAGGGTGAGCAGGGGTTATCTTAACAGTGTATCCCCCTTTCCCTGACTAGAAGCAAGGGTACCTACTTGGACAGTGGTACCTACCCTGCCAAAAAGAGACCCCCAGATCTAACATTGGTGGTCAGCGGTGGGATTAGAACTTGTATTTGTACTTGACCCACAGTAATGGGTGTACATCACTAGGAGAGCAGACCATTATGCAACATGCTGTGTTTTGTTTTGTTTCTATTTTTGATCTGAGCCTTGTGTCATCCACGCATCATGTCTCAGAAGGGTAAACCATTCAATCAATCAATCATAGGCATTTGTATAGCGCACTGCTCACCCGGAGGGTCTCAAGGCGCTGGGGGGGGGGAACCCTACTGCTCGAACAGCCAGGTCTTGAGTTGCTTCCTGAAGGCGAGATGGTCTTGCGTTGTCCGGAGGTGGATGGGGAGGGAGTTCCATGTCTTGGCTGCCAGGTAGGAGAAGGATCTTCCTCCGGCGGTGGCTCTGCGGATGCGGGGGACGGTGGCGAGAGCGAGGCTGGCAGAGCGGAGCTGGCGGGTGGGCTTGTGGAAGGTCAGGCGGCTGTTGAGGAACTTGGGGCCCAGGTCGTGGAGGGCCTTGTGTGCGTGGGTGAGGAGTCGGAACGTGACTCTTTTGTTGACGGGGAGCCAGTGCAGGTCTCTCAGGTGTCCGGAGATGTGGCTGTGTCGGGGGATGTCCAGGATGAGTCGTGCTGAGGCGTTCTGGATCCGTTGGAGTTTCTTCTGGAGTTTGGCGGCGGTGCCGGCGTGGAGGGCGTTCCCGTAGTCCACCTGACTGGTGACGAGGGCCTGGGTGACCGTCTTCCTGGTCTCGGTGGGGATCCACTGGAAGATCTTTCGAAGCATGCGCAGGGTGTTGAAGCATGAAGACGAGACGGCGTTGACTTGTCTGGTCATCGAGAGGGAGGAGTCCAGGATGAAGCGTAGGTTGCGTGCATGGTCCGTTGGCTTGGGGGTGGCTCCCAGGGCGGGGGGCCACCAGGAGTCGTCCCAGGTGGAGGGTGATGATCCCAGGATGAGGACCTCCGTCTTGTCTGAGTTCAGTTTCAGGCGGCTGTTCTTCATCCATTCGGCGACGTCTTTCATCCCTTCGTGTAGGCTGGCTCTGGCGGCGTCCGGGTCGCTGGTGAGGGAGAGGATCAGCTGGGTGTCGTCGGCGTAGGTGATGATCTTGAGGTTGTGTTGACGTGCGATGGTTGCGAGGGGGCTCATGTAGACGTTGAAGAGGGTGGGGCTGAGCGATGACCCTTGTGGAACGCCGCAGATGACTTCGGTGGCCGCTGACCGGAACGGGGGGAGGCGGACTCTCTGGGTTCTTCCGGCGAGGAATGAGGTGATCCACTCCAGGGCCTTCTCCTGGATGCCGGTGTTGTTCAGGCGCTGTACCAGGGTGCGGTGGCAGACAGTGTTGAACGCTGCGGAGAGGTCCAGGAGGATGAGGGCCGCAGTTTCCCCGTTGTCCATTAGGGATCTGATGTCGTCTGTGGCTGCGATGAGGGCGGTCTCCGTGCTGTGGTTGGCTCGGAAGCCGGATTGCGAGTGGTCGAGGGATCCGTTGGTCTCGAGGAAGGCGGCTAGCTGTCTGTTGACGGTCTTCTCGATGACTTTGGCAGGAAACGGGAGGAGCGAGATGGGGCGGTAGTTCTTGAGGTCGGAGGGGTCTGCAGCAGGGCACTGATCTCGGCGTGTTTCCAGCACTCCGGGAAGGTGGCGGTGTTGAAGGAGGCGTTGATGATGTCGCGGAGGTGGGGTGCGATGATGTGGTCGGCCGTGTTGAAGATGTGGTGTGGGCAGGGGTCCGTAAGGGATCCGGAGTGGATGGTGTTCATTGTGCGTGTTGTGTCTTCGGTGCTGACTGGGGTCCAGGTGCGGAGGGTGGCGGTGGGGGGCATCGGTTCGGTGGTGGGGTTCGTGGTTGGTGGGCCGAAGCTGTTGTGAATGGTGGGTCAGTGCCAGGTTGTCAGACCCGACCTGACAGGGAAGGGAGTGGACAAAGGGTGCCAAGCACCTGGGGCTACTGCCCCCCGCCTTCTGACGCCACAGGGGTTTGAGGGCCCTGAGATGAATAAGGCCTGGGTCTCATCCCTGACCACTGTCAGTGGTCACTGCGGCTTGCTGTCTGTCTGTTGGGACACACCTGTGAGCAAGTTAAGGCTAGGTGCTGCACAGGTGGTGTCCACAGGTGAGGAGAAGGGTTCCACATGGGTTGGCTTGGTGGACCCTGAGAGTATGGATGGAGGGATCCAACCGGGTTCAGGAAGGCGTAGAACAGGAATAGTGCCCTGCTGTTTGGGCCAGTTTCCGTGTTCTATCGCCCTAAGCAGGGAATCCCATCGAGGTATCGCTTGGTGTACCCTGGCTTTAGGCTGGAAGGGGGTTGTGTTGGAAATGGCCCTTTTTGCTGGGTTATCCCCAAACTTTTTGCTTCTTCCTCCTTTATTTTTTCTGACCCGTGGTTGTTGGCAATAGGACTCTGGGCACTTTACCACTGCTGATCAGTGCTAAAGTTCATATGCTCTCTGTATAAATTGTTATATTGACTGGTTATCCATGATTGACATATTTGTTTCATCTGTCACCCCCTAGTAAAGTGCACTGACTGTGCCAGGGCTGGTGGTTCAAATGCTACTAGTCGGCCTGCAGCACTGATTGTGCCACCCACATGAGTAGCCCTAAAATGATGTCTTAGGCCTGCTTGCTGTGCCTATGTGCAGTCCAGGACTGCCATGTCGACCTGGCCAGTGCAACCACTGACCAGGCCTTATCCTTCCCTTTCTGTAATATCAGGCATCCCTATGGTGGCCCTAGGTACCACCCTGGGCTGGGTGCAGTGTATCTGAAAGGTAGGGCATGTACTGAGGTGTGTAACATGCCCTGGTTGTGAATTACAGCCATTTTCGTTTTTCACTGCTGAGAGGCTATCTTGCCCATAGGACAGAATGGGGGAGGCTGTTTACATGACTATCTTCCCCTAAAGGCAAGATGAAAAATCCAAGTTTGGTATATTGTGTTCAGAATTTAATTATACATCTTTTTAGCAAGATGGTTTTTAAATTCACTGTGTGAGAATAGCACTTTTTAGAAAGTAGCTGTTCTCCTTTTTACCTTCCTGTGTGCCTGTGTGCAGATTGGCTGACTGGTGTCATGTGATGGGCTAGGTGGCTCCAGGAATCTGGATGAGTCAGCAGCAGGGTGAATAGAGAGATCTGCTCTAGATGGGTGGGAGGAGTAGCCCCTGGGTTTGAGTAGGGCTGCCTCTGCCAGCACAATGCTGGCTCCACCCCCTGCTGGCCAGGCTGAGGACTCTGCCTCTGCCAGCACAAAGAAGGCTCCACCTCCTGCTGAGTGTCTAATGACCCTGCCCCTCACTCTGAAAGGAACCAGGTGCTCCAGGGCAGAGCAAACCCAGGAACCGGTTTGAGCAGGGCAATCCCCCCACTGAAACAAAGAGAGACAAAGACTTGGAGGGGTATAAGAAGAGGACCCCAGACACCTAAATTTTAGATCATTGTGGAACTAAGAAGGAACCTCTGCCAAGGAGAAAGCTGGAAGGAACTGAAGACGAGAAGACTGCCTGCTTGCTGTTTTGCTTTGCTGCCAAGGAGAGGGGAAGGACTTTGCTGTGTCCCCCTTCTTTTGATTCTGATCTCCAAGGGCCTGAGAAGAGCTGGCTCCCTGTTAAGAAGTCCCAGGAACAAAAGGACTTCACCACCAGCTCCCATGGAACTCTGCTGAGGGAGTTCTGACCTGCCTTGGAGTGCTTGCCTAGTCTTGGGGCCTCAGGAGGTCGTTTTGCTGTGTTTGGGAGCTGGAAAGCAGAAGCGTGAACAAGAGTAACTGGTACCTAACGCATCATCTGATTGCGAGTCGCAAGAGCGAGAGTGCGAGGAGAATTTCATCGCGGTGTCATCACAGCACCCGGATTCCCCGCATCGCCGAGTGCGTCGAGCATCGTCCAGGTGCGTGAAGATTCCTGACGCTGCGAGGGTCATCGCAGAATCAGTTTGCGGGCCGCACCACTTCCGGTGCGTGAAAGTATCCAGTCGCTGCGTGTGTCGACGCAGAGTCCCGTCCCGTGACGCATCGAGGGTTGCAGCGCCAGAAGTCATTGCCGCGCACCGCGACGCATCAAGGGTTGCAGCGCCAGAAGTCAGCGCTGCACCGCGCATCGCGCCGCATCGAAAATCGTCGCATCGTACCTGTGCGTGAAGTTTCCCCCTAAGAAACCTACGCAACGAAAGCCAAAGTCATCGCATCCTCCCCCTACAGATCGGAGCCGGCGCATCCACCTCTGCTGTGTGAAGCAGGGCTGCTGCAAAGTCTCCCCAAGATCTCAGGAGTATCGCATCACCTTTGCCATCTTCCTTGTTATAGCTTTTGGGAACCTTAACGCAACTACAGGTACTGTTGGGCTCGAGAGTGTCGCATTTTGTTCATTGAGAGTCGCATTGTGCAGGACACTGACTTTTACATCCTGGAGTACTTTCTGCAAACTCTTGAACTATCTTTAAAGTAACCTTTTAATTGGTCTTGTGAAGTTTTTAGTAAAGATAGCTTATTTTTCTAAAACTGGTGTGGAGTAAATCTGTGGTGTTTTCACTGTGTTATTGTGAGTGTTGGTACAAATACTTTACACATTGCCTTTGATAGCCTAGACTGCTCAGGCCAAGCTACCTAGAGGGTGAGCAGGGGTTATCTTAACAGTGTATCCCCCTTTCCCTGACTAGAAGCAAGGGTACCTACTTGGACAGTGGTACCTACCCTGCCAAAAAGAGACCCCCAGATCTAACATTGGTGGTCAGCGGTGGGATTAGAACTTGTATTTGTACTTGACCCACAGTAATGGGTGTACATCACTAGGAGAGCAGACCATTATGCAACATGCTGTGTTTTGTTTTGTTTCTATTTTTGATCTGAGCCTTGTGTCATCCACGCATCATGTCTCAGAAGGGTAAACCATTCAATCAATCAATCATAGGCATTTGTATAGCGCACTGCTCACCCGGAGGGTCTCAAGGCGCTGGGGGGGGGGAACCCTACTGCTCGAACAGCCAGGTCTTGAGTTGCTTCCTGAAGGCGAGATGGTCTTGCGTTGTCCGGAGGTGGATGGGGAGGGAGTTCCATGTCTTGGCTGCCAGGTAGGAGAAGGATCTTCCTCCGGCAGTGGCTCTGCGGATGCGGGGGACGGTGGCGAGAGCGAGGCTGGCAGAGCGGAGCTGGCGGGTGGGCTTGTGGAAGGTCAGGCGGCTGTTGAGGAACTTGGGGCCCAGGTCGTGGAGGGCCTTGTGTGCGTGGGTGAGGAGTCGGAACGTGACTCTTTTGTTGACGGGGAGCCAGTGCAGGTCTCTCAGGTGTCCGGAGATGTGGGTGTGTCGGGGGATGTCCAGGATGAGTTGTGCTGAGGCGTTCTGGATCCGTTGGAGTTTCTTCTGGAGTTTGGCGGCGGTGCCGGCGTGGAGGGCGTTCCCGTAGTCCACCTGACTGGTGACGAGGGCCTGGGTGACCGTCTTCCTGGTCTCGTTGGGGATCCACTGGAAGATCTTTCGAAGCATGCGCAGGGTGTTGAAGCATGAAGACGAGACGGCGTTGACTTGTCTGGTCATCGAGAGGGAGGAGTCCAGGATGAAGCGTAGGTTGCGTGCATGGTCCGTTGGCTTGGGGGTGGCTCCCAGGGCGGGGGGCCACCAGGAGTCGTCCCAGGTGGAGGGTGATGATCCCAGGATGATGACCTCTGTCTTGTCTGAGTTCAGTTTCAGGCGGCTGTTCTTCATCCATTCGGCGACGTCTTTCATCCCTTCGTGTAGGCTGGCTCTGGCGGCGTCCGGGTCGCTGGTGAGGGAGAGGATCAGCTGGGTGTCGTCGGCGTAGGTGATGATCTTGAGGTTGTGTTGACGTGCGATAGTTGCGAGGGGGCTCATGTAGACGTTGAAGAGGGTGGGGCTGAGCGATGACCCTTGTGGAACGCCGCAGATGACTTCGGTGGCCGCTGACCGGAACGGGGGGAGGCGGACTCTCTGGGTTCTTCCGGCGAGGAATGAGGTGATCCACTCCAGGGCCTTCTCCTGGATGCCGGTGTTGTTCAGGCGCTGTACCAGGGTGCGGTGGCAGACAGTGTTGAACGCTGCGGAGAGGTCCAGGAGGATGAGGGCCGCAGTTTCCCCGTTGTCCATTAGGGATCTGATGTCGTCTGTGGCTGCGATGAGGGCGGTCTCCGTGCTGTGGTTGGCTCGGAAGCCGGATTGCGAGTGGTCGAGGGATCCGTTGGTCTCGAGGAAGGCGGCTAGCTGTCTGTTGACGGTCTTCTCGATGACTTTGGCAGGAAACGGGAGGAGCGAGATGGGGCGGTAGTTCTTGAGGTCGGAGGGGTCTGCAGCAGGGCACTGATCTCGGCGTGTTTCCAGCACTCCGGGAAGGTGGCGGTGTTGAAGGAGGCGTTGATGATGTCGCGGAGGTGGGGTGCGATGATGTGGTCGGCCGTGTTGAAGATGTGGTGTGGGCAGGGGTCCGTAAGGGATCCGGAGTGGATGGTGTTCATTGTGCGTGTTGTGTCTTCGGTGCTGACTGGGGTCCAGGTGCGGAGGGTGGCGGTGGGGGGCATCGGTTCGGTGGTGGGGTTCGTGGTTGGTGGGCCGAAGCTGTTGTGAATGGTGGGTCAGTGCCAGGTTGTCAGACCCGACCTGACAGGGAAGGGAGTGGACAAAGGGTGCCAAGCACCTGGGGCTACTGCCCCCCGCCTTCTGACGCCACAGGGGTTTGAGGGCCCTGAGATGAATAAGGCCTGGGTCTCATCCCTGACCACTGTCAGTGGTCACTGCGGCTTGCTGTCTGTCTGTTGGGACACACCTGTGAGCAAGTTAAGGCTAGGTGCTGCACAGGTGGTGTCCACAGGTGAGGAGAAGGGTTCCACATGGGTTGGCTTGGTGGACCCTGAGAGTATGGATGGAGGGATCCAACCGGGTTCAGGAAGGCATAGAACAGGAATAGTGCCCTGCTGTTTGGGCCAGTTTCCGTGTTCTATCGCCCTAAGCAGGGAATCCCATCGAGGTATCGCTTGGTGTACCCTGGCTTTAGGCTGGAAGGGGGTTGTGTTGGAAATGGCCCTTTTTGCTGGGTTATCCCCAAACTTTTTGCTTCTTCCTCCTTTATTTTTTCTGACCCGTGGTTGTTGGCAATAGGACTCTGGGCACTTTACCACTGCTGATCAGTGCTAAAGTTCATATGCTCTCTGTATAAATTGTTATATTGACTGGTTATCCATGATTGACATATTTGTTTCATCTGTCACCCCCTAGTAAAGTGCACTGACTGTGCCAGGGCTGGTGGTTCAAATGCTACTAGTCGGCCTGCAGCACTGATTGTGCCACCCACATGAGTAGCCCTAAAATGATGTCTTAGGCCTGCTTGCAGTGCCTATGTGCAGTCCAGAACTGCCATGTCGACCTGGCCAGTGCAACCACTGACCAGGCCTTATCCTTCCCTTTCTGTAATATCAGGCATCCCTATGGTGGCCCTAGGTACCACCCTGGGCTGGGTGCAGTGTATCTGAAAGGTAGGGCATGTACTGAGGTGTGTAACATGCCCTGGTTGTGAATTACAGCCATTTTCGTTTTTCACTGCTGAGAGGCTATCTTGCCCATAGGACAGAATGGGGGAGGCTGTTTACATGACTATCTTCCCCTAAAGGCAAGATGAAAAATCCAAGTTTGGTATATTGTGTTCAGAATTTAATTATACATCTTTTTAGCAAGATGGTTTTTAAATTCACTGTGTGAGAATAGCACTTTTTAGAAAGTAGCTGTTCTCCTTTTTACCTTCCTGTGTGCCTGTGTGCAGATTGGCTGACTGGTGTCATGTGATGGGCTAGGTGGCTCCAGGAATCTGGATGAGTCAGCAGCAGGGTGAATAGAGAGATCTGCTCTAGATGGGTGGGAGGAGTAGCCCCTGGGTTTGAGTAGGGCTGCCTCTGCCAGCACAATGCTGGCTCCACCCCCTGCTGGCCAGGCTGAGGACTCTGCCTCTGCCAGCACAAAGAAGGCTCCACCTCCTGCTGAGTGTCTAATGACCCTGCCCCTCACTCTGAAAGGAACCAGGTGCTCCAGGGCAGAGCAAACCCAGGAACCGGTTTGAGCAGGGCAATCCCCCCACTGAAACAAAGAGAGACAAAGACTTGGAGGGGTATAAGAAGAGGACCCCAGACACCTAAATGTTAGATCATTGTGGAACTAAGAAGGAACCTCTGCCAAGGAGAAAGCTGGAAGGAACTGAAGACGAGAAGACTGCCTGCTTGCTGTTTTGCTTTGCTGCCAAGGAGAGGGGAAGGACTTTGCTGTGTCCCCCTTCTTTTGATTCTGATCTCCAAGGGCCTGAGAAGAGCTGGCTCCCTGTTAAGAAGTCCCAGGAACAAAAGGACTTCACCACCAGCTCCCATGGAACTCTGCTGAGGGAGTTCTGACCTGCCTTGGAGTGCTTGCCTAGTCTTGGGGCCTCAGGAGGTCGTTTTGCTGTGTTTGGTAGCTGGAAAGCAGAAGCGTGAACAAGAGTAACTGGTACCTAACGCATCATCTGATTGCGAGTCGCAAGAGCGAGAGTGCGAGGAGAATTTCATCGCGGTGTCATCACAGCACCCGGATTCCCCGCATCGCCGAGTGCGTCGAGCATCGTCCAGGTGCGTGAAGATTCCTGACGCTGCGAGGGTCATCGCAGAATCAGTTTGCGGGCCGCACCACTTCCGGTGCGTGAAAGTATCCAGTCGCTGCGTGTGTCGACGCAGAGTCCCGTCCCGTGACGCATCGAGGGTTGCAGCGCCAGAAGTCATTGCCGCGCACCGCGACGCATCAAGGGTTGCAGCGCCAGAAGTCAGCGCTGCACCGCGCATCGCGCCGCATCGAAAATCGTCGCATCGTACCTGTGCGTGAAGTTTCCCCCTAAGAAACCTACGCAACGAAAGCCAAAGTCATCGCATCCTCCCCCTACAGATCGGAGCCGGCGCATCCACCTCTGCTGTGTGAAGCAGGGCTGCTGCAAAGTCTCCCCAAGATCTCAGGAGTATCGCATCACCTTTGCCATCTTCCTTGTTATAGCTTTTGGGAACCTTAACGCAACTACAGGTACTGTTGGGCTCGAGAGTGTCGCATTTTGTTCATTGAGAGTCGCATTGTGCAGGACACTGACTTTTACATCCTGGAGTACTTTCTGCAAACTCTTGAACTATCTTTAAAGTAACCTTTTAATTGGTCTTGTGAAGTTTTTAGTAAAGATAGCTTATTTTTCTAAAACTGGTGTGGAGTAAATCTGTGGTGTTTTCACTGTGTTACTGTGAGTGTTGGTACAAATACTTTACACATTGCCTTTGATAGCCTAGACTGCTCAGGCCAAGCTACCTAGAGGGTGAGCAGGGGTTATCCTAACAGTGTATCCCCCTTTCCCTGACTAGAAGCAAGGGTACCTACTTGGACAGTGGTACCTACCCTGCCAAAAAGAGACCCCCAGATCTAACATTGGTGGTCAGCGGTGGGATTAGAACTTGTATTTGTACTTGACCCACAGTAATGGGTGTACATCACTAGGAGAGCAGACCATTATGCAACATGCTGTGTTTTGTTTTGTTTCTATTTTTGATCTGAGCCTTGTGTCATCCACGCATCATGTCTCAGAAGGGTAAACCATTCAATCAATCAATCATAGGCATTTGTATAGCGCACTGCTCACCCGGAGGGTCTCAAGGCGCTGGGGGGGGGGAACCCTACTGCTCGAACAGCCAGGTCTTGAGTTGCTTCCTGAAGGCGAGATGGTCTTGCGTTGTCCGGAGGTGGATGGGGAGGGAGTTCCATGTCTTGGCTGCCAGGTAGGAGAAGGATCTTCCTCCGGCGGTGGCTCTGCGGATGCGGGGGACGGTGGCGAGAGCGAGGCTGGCAGAGCGGAGCTGGCGGGTGGGCTTGTGGAAGGTCAGGCGGCTGTTGAGGAACTTGGGGCCCAGGTCGTGGAGGGCCTTGTGTGCGTGGGTGAGGAGTCGGAACGTGACTCTTTTGTTGACGGGGAGCCAGTGCAGGTCTCTCAGGTGTCCGGAGATGTGGCTGTGTCGGGGGATGTCCAGGATGAGTCGTGCTGAGGCGTTCTGGATCCGTTGGAGTTTCTTCTGGAGTTTGGCGGCGGTGCCGGCGTGGAGGGCGTTCCCGTAGTCCACCTGACTGGTGACGAGGGCCTGGGTGACCGTCTTCCTGGTCTCGGTGGGGATCCACTGGAAGATCTTTCGAAGCATGCGCAGGGTGTTGAAGCATGAAGACGAGACGGCGTTGACTTGTCTGGTCATCGAGAGGGAGGAGTCCAGGATGAAGCGTAGGTTGCGTGCATGGTCCGTTGGCTTGGGGGTGGCTCCCAGGGCGGGGGGCCACCAGGAGTCGTCCCAGGTGGAGGGTGATGATCCCAGGATGAGGACCTCCGTCTTGTCTGAGTTCAGTTTCAGGCGGCTGTTCTTCATCCATTCGGCGACGTCTTTCATCCCTTCGTGTAGGCTGGCTCTGGCGGCGTCCGGGTCGCTGGTGAGGGAGAGGATCAGCTGGGTGTCGTCGGCGTAGGTGATGATCTTGAGGTTGTGTTGACGTGCGATGGTTGCGAGGGGGCTCATGTAGACGTTGAAGAGGGTGGGGCTGAGCGATGACCCTTGTGGAACGCCGCAGATGACTTCGGTGGCCGCTGACCGGAACGGGGGGAGGCGGACTCTCTGGGTTCTTCCGGCGAGGAATGAGGTGATCCACTCCAGGGCCTTCTCCTGGATGCCGGTGTTGTTCAGGCGCTGTACCAGGGTGCGGTGGCAGACAGTGTTGAACGCTGCGGAGAGGTCCAGGAGGATGAGGGCCGCAGTTTCCCCATTGTCCATTAGGGATCTGATGTCGTCTGTGGCTGCGATGAGGGCGGTCTCCGTGCTGTGGTTGGCTCGGAAGCCGGATTGCGAGTGGTCGAGGGATCCGTTGGTCTCGAGGAAGGCGGCTAGCTGTCTGTTGACGGTCTTCTCGATGACTTTGGCAGGAAACGGGAGGAGCGAGATGGGGCGGTAGTTCTTGAGGTCGGAGGGGTCTGCAGCAGGGCACTGATCTCGGCGTGTTTCCAGCACTCCGGGAAGGTGGCGGTGTTGAAGGAGGCGTTGATGATGTCGCGGAGGTGGGGTGCGATGATGTGGTCGGCCGTGTTGAAGATGTGGTGTGGGCAGGGGTCCGTAAGGGATCCGGAGTGGATGGTGTTCATTGTGCGTGTTGTGTCTTCGGTGCTGACTGGGGTCCAGGTGCGGAGGGTGGCGGTGGGGGGAATCGGTTCGGTGGTGGGGTTCGTGGTTGGTGGGCCGAAGCTGTTGTGAATGTTGGCGATCTTGTCGTGGAAGAAGGCTGCGAGGGAGTCGCAGAGGTCTTGCGAGGGAGTGATGTCATTGTTTCCGGCGTCTGGGTTGGAGAGCTCTTTGACGATGCTGAAGAGTTCCTTGCTGTTGTGGGTGTTGTTGTCCAGTCGTTCCTTGAAGGCTGTCTTCTTTGTGGCGCGGATCAGTTGGTGGTGTTTGCGGGTGGCGTGTTTGAGGGCCGTCATGTTGTCTGTGGTCTGGTTTGTGCGCCAGGTGTTCTCCAGGGAGCGGCAGTTCTTCTTGGAGGTGATGAGCTCGTCGGTGAACCAGGAGGTTTTCTTGCTGCCGCGTTTGCTGGGGGGGTTCTTCTTCAGTGGTGCGAGGGCGTCTGCGCAGGTGGTGATCCACTGTGTGAGGTTGTTGGCGGCTTCGTTGGGGTCCGTTGAGCTGGTGGGGGGTTCTGGCTGAGGAAGGTGGTGAGCTGGTCGCCGGTGATCTTGTTCCAGCTCCTGCGGGGGGCTTGTTGAGGGTGGTGGTGGGTCGTCGTTTTACTGAAGCTGAAGTGGACGCAGCAGTGGTCAGTCCACTGGAGATTGGTGGAGTGGCTGAAGTGATGTTGCAGAACTATTTTGAAATGTTAAGTGATTACAAAGCAGGTCAACTCAAGCGGTTCTGCAGGAGCTTTGGATGTCCCATGGAGAGCAGGTCCAGGAAGGAGGAGCTACGGAAGGCCTTAAGGGCCTGGTGGGAAGCCAAAGAGGCTGGGGAGACAGGTGATGCAGAGGTGGATGAGAACGCACAAGCGGATGGTTTCAGGTCACAGGATCTGCCTGTGTCCAGAGCAGCCTCCAGGGCTGGCAGCAACCATTAAGCTAGAAGTTTTTCCCCAGAGGAGTTGGAGGAAAACCAAAGGGTTAGAGATCATGAGTTAGAAGTCATGAGGCTTGAGTTGAAGCTGATGGAAATAGAAACCCAGAACAAAGTAGAAGAGAGCAAGAAGATGTATGCCTTGGAAGAAGTTAAATTGACCTTGGCACATGAACTAAGGATGAGGGAGCTTGATTTGGAGCTCGAGAGGCTTGAGGCCATGAGTGTCTCAGCTGAAGAAGAAAAATGGGTAGCTCAAGAAGTGAGCTTTGCTGAGTTGGAGGTGGAGTCCAGCTCAGATGGTGGCAGCAAGATTGTAGTTTCTAGTACTGAGAGAAAGGTACAAACACCCAGAGATGTGGCACCTGACTTGAAGGAGGGGGTTGACATACACCAGGGGGTTCAGGTTTATGATGTAGTTCCAGTGGAGTGCAGTGTCCCTGAAGTAGATTGGGGAACTGGCACAGGGGACCATATTCCTAGTGGTGGGAGGGACACTCTACTGACCCTAGATGAAAGGTACAGGGAGAGGGGTTCCCCCATGGTAGAAACCTTGGTGTGTGAGTGTGAAGACTGACCCAGAAGAGTGTGAGTTGTGTGACAGAGACAGTCAGATACTGTCTTGCCAATCTCAGGAGAGTGGTGTGGGGTACTTGTGTGAGGCACTGGAGGGTGAGGCAAAGGGTAGCTTGGTTAACAACTGTGGGGGGCTGTGTGATTCATTTGTTGGAGAGCATATTTTAAGTCCCTGTTTTCCAGAGCTATGCCAACACCCGGTGGAGAGTGAGTTCTCTGGTCCCAGGAAGCTTGCGTTGGAGGCAGACCTTTGGTTGGATGCCAGAGGGTCTGAAGAGGCATTGGGGAGTGATCCCAAAAGGAGTGGCACAGATATCTTCCAGACCTGTGAGGTGGAAGAGGTTCAGTGTAGCCCAGTTAGGTCCCAGTGTAGGGGGAGGGGTGTAGGGGCTCACGTCCTGTCTCAGTGGAGAAGGGGTGAGTGTGGGACTGTGGGTCCCAAGGTGCCCGAAACCCAGTCTCAGGGCCTGGTGGGTTCCTTAAGGGAACACCAGGTTGGGGGCCTAGACAGTGCTAGTAGGCCATTTGAGGAGGATCTCCTAGTATCAGGAGAACCTGGAGCCTCTGTAAACAGAGCTCCAGTGGTTCTGGTGTCTGGCGGTACAGCTCCAGTTGGGAGGGTGCAGAAGTCCAGACTGAGGGGTGAGAGGGGGATGTGTTCCCCAGTGGGAGAACCAGTGGGTCAGGGACCAGCCAGAAGGGCTGAGTCCTCTAGGAGTGACCATGGTGACACCACTTCTGTCCTGGGAGATCTTCGCGTACTGTCAGGTGGACAGGGGCCGGGAGATCTGCGCCAGGCAGACTGTCGCGAGACACATGAGTCATGTGTCACCCTCGGGGAGATACTGTGTGAGTCCCCAGAAGTCCTGACCGGTTTGGCTTCCAGGGGTACCACTCCAGTGGGGAGGGTGCAGCACTCTGGAAGGGGGTGCAGAGGGAGAGAGTCCTCGCCTCTGACCCCGGTGCAACCTGAGGGTTTAGACCCTGGGGTTGGGAGACCAGTTGCTGGAGAGAGGTCCTGAACTGGTGGGTGAGTTGTGTTCTAAGGGTGACTCTCCGGGGAGGAGAGGGCAGGACCCCAGAAGGAGTGGTAGGGGGAGGAGAGCCCTACCCGTGACCTCTGGTCAGCCTGAGGGTACAGACCCTGGGCTGGCGGACCAGTGTCAGGATGCCCAAACTGAATTGGCAGGAGGGAGAGTGGAGGAAAGGTGCCAGGCACCTGGGGCTACTGCCCCCCACTTTCTGACGCCACAGAGGTTAGAGAGGCCTGACAGGCATGAGGTCTGGCTCTCATCACTGACAGTTGTCAGTGGCCCCTGTAGCTGGTTGTCCTGGTGGACAGGGTTGCCCCTGGAAGGGGGGCAGGAGTCACACCCTGGGGTGGACCGGGCCACACCGTTGTGTTGGCCAGGTGGGTGCTGTCTACCAGTGTGGACACATCTGTGAGTGAAGTCCTGGTGCGCGGGGCAAGTGTTCAACCGCAGGGGTTGGTCCCTGGGGTGGGAAGCCAGGTGCAGGTGTTTCCTGACCTGGAGGGAGGGACATCTGTAAGCAGTGTCTCTACCAGTTTGTCTTTGAGGTGTACCACTCCGAGTGGGAGGGTGCAGAATTCTGGAAAGGGTTGCAGAGGGAGGGAGTCCTCGCCTCTGACCACGGTTCACCTGGAGGGTTTAGACCCTAGGTTGGAGGGCCAGGTCCGGGGTGTCCCCCCTGACCTGGAATCCCAGTTGCAGGATAGAACCCCTGAACTGGTGGGCGAATGGTGCAGGACACCTGCCACAGGTGCCCTGACTATTCTAGAAGGGGGTACCGCTCCAGGTGGGAGGGTACAGAGCCCCAAGGAAAAGGAGGACTGGGTATGGAACAGCACACCCCAGCCTCCTGTCCAGCCACCGGATACAGGCCCGGGCTGGTGGGTCAGTGCCAGGTTGTCAGACCCGACCTGACAGGGAAGGGAGTGGACAAAGGGTGCCAAGCACCTGGGGCTACTGCCCCCCGCCTTCTGACGCCACAGGGGTTTGAGGGCCCTGAGATGAATAAGGCCTGGGTCTCATCCCTGACCACTGTCAGTGGTCACTGCGGCTTGCTGTCTGTCTGTTGGGACACACCTGTGAGCAAGTTAAGGCTAGGTGCTGCACAGGTGGTGTCCACAGGTGAGGAGAAGGGTTCCACATGGGTTGGCTTGGTGGACCCTGAGAGTATGGATGGAGGGATCCAACCGGGTTCAGGAAGGCGTAGAACAGGAATAGTGACCTGCTGTTTGGGCCAGTTTCCGTGTTCTATCGCCCTAAGCAGGGAATCCCATTGAGGTATTGCTTGGTGTACCCTGGCTTTAGGCTGGAAGGGGGTTGTGTTGGAAATGGCCCTTTTTGCAGGGTTATCCCCAAACTTTTTGCTTCTTCCTCCTTTATTTTTTCTGACCCGTGGTTGTTGGCAATAGGACTCTGGGCACTTTACCACTGCTGATCAGTGCTAAAGTTCATATGCTCTCTGTATAAATTGTTATATTGACTGGTTATCCACGATTGACATATTTGTTTCATCTGTCACCCCCTAGTAAAGTGCACTGACTGCCAGGGCTGGTGGTTCAAATGCTACTAGTCGGCCTGCAGCACTGATTGTGCCACCCACATTTGTAGCCCTAAAATGATGTCTTAGGCCTGCTTGCAGTGCCTATGTGCAGTCCAGGACTGCCATGTCGACCTGGCCAGTGCAACCACTGACCAGGCCTTATCCTTCCCTTTCTGTAATATCAGGCATCCCTATGGTGGCCCTAGGTACCACCCTGGGCTGGGTGCAGTGTATCTGAAAGGCAGGGCATGTACTGAGGTGTGTAACATGCCCTGGTTGTGAATTACAGCCATTTTCGTTTTTCACTGCTGAGAGGCTATCTTGCCCATAGGACAGAATGGGGGAGGCTGTTTACATGCCTATCTTCCCCTAAAGGCAAGATAAAAAATCCAAGTTTGGTATATTGTGTTCAGAATTTAATTATACATCTTTTTAGCAAGATGGTTTTTAAATTCACTGTGTGAGAATAGCACTTTTTAGAAAGAAGCTGTTCTCCTTTTTACCTTCCTGTGTGCCTGTGTGCAGATTGGCTGACTGGTGTCATGTGATGGGCTAGGTGGCTCCAGGAGTCTGGATGAGTCAGCAGCAGGGTGAATAGAGAGATCTGCTCTAGATGGGTGGGAGGAGTAGCCCCTGGGTTTGAGTAGGGCTGCCTCTGCCAGCACAATGCTGGCTTCACCCCCTGCTGGCCAGGCTGAGGACTCTGCCTCTGCCAGCACAAAGAAGGCTCCACCTCCTGCTGAGTGTCTAATGACCCTGCCCCTCACTCTGAAAGGAACCAGGTGCTCTAGGGTAGAGCAAACCCAGGAACCGGTTTGAGCAGGGCAATCCCCCCACTGAAACAAAGAGAGACAAAGACTTGGAGGGGTATAAGAAGAGGACCACAGACACCTAAATTTTAGATCACTGTGGAACTAAGAAGGAACCTCTGCCAAGGAGAAAGCTGGAAGGAACTGAAGAGGAGAAGACTGCCTGCTTGCTGTTTTGCTTTGCTGCCAAGGAGAGGGGAAGGACTTTGCTGTGTCCCCCTTCTTTTGATTCTGATCTCCAAGGGCCTGAGAAGAGCTGGCTCCCTGTTAAGAAGTTCCAGGAACAAAAGGACTTCACCACCAGCTCCCCTGGAACTCTGCTGAGGGAGTTCTGACCTGCCTTGGAGTGCTTGCCTAGTCTTGGGGCCTCAGGAGGTCGTTTTGCTGTGTTTGGGAGCTGGAAAGCAGAAGCGTGAACAAGAGTAACTGGTACCTAACGCATCATCTGATTGCGAGTCGCAAGAGAGAGAGTGCGAGGAGAATTTCATCGCGGTGTCATCACAGCACCCGGAGTCCCCGCATCGCCGAGTGTGTCGAGCATCGTCCAGGTGCGTGAAGATTCCTGACGCTGCGAGGGTCGTCGCAGAATCAGTTTGCGGGCCGCACCACTTCCGGTGCGTGAAAGTATCCAGTCGCTGCGTGTGTCGACGCAGAGTCCCATCCCGTGACGCATCGAGTGTTGCAGCGCCAGAAGTCAGCGCTGAACCGCGCATCGCGCCGCATCGAAAATCGTCGCATCGTACCTGTGCGTGAAGCTTCCCCCTAAGAAACCTACGCAACGAAAGCCAAAGTCATCGCATCCTCCCCCTACAGATCGGAGCCGGCACATCCACCTCTGCTGTGTGAAGCAGGGCTGCTGCAAAGTCTCCCCAAGATCTCAGGAGTATCGCATCACCTTTGGCATCTTCCTTGTTATAGCTTTTGGGAACCTTAACGCAACTACAGGTACTGTTGGGCTCGAGAGTGTCGCATTTTGTTCATTGAGAGTCGCATTGTGCAGGACACTGACTTTTACATCCTGGAGTACTTTCTGCAAACTCTTGAACTATCTTTAAAGTAACCTTTTAATTGGTCTTGTGAAGTTTTTAGTAAAGATACCTTATTTTTCTAAAACTGGTGTGGAGTAAATCTGTGGTGTTTTCACTGTGTTACTGTGAGTGTTGGTACAAATACTTTACACATTGCCTTTGATAGCCTAGACTGCTCAGGCCAAGCTACCTAGAGGGTGAGCAGGCGTTATCTTAACAGTGTATCCCCCTTTCCCTGACTAGAAGCAAGGGTACCTACTTGGACAGTGGTACCTACCCTGCCAAAAAGAGACCCCCAGATCTAACATTGGTGGTCAGCGGTGGGATTAGAACTTGTATTTGTACTTGACCCACAGTAATGGGTGTACATCACTAGGAGAGCAGACCATTATGCAACCACATGCTGTGTTTTGTTTTGTTTCTATTTTTGATCTGAGCCTTGTGTCATCCACGCATCATGTCTCAGAAGGGTAAACCATTCAATCAATCAATCATAGGCATTTGTATAGCGCACTCCTCACCCGGAGGGTCTCAAGGCGCTGGGGGGGGGGGAACCCTACTGCTCGAACAGCCAGGTCTTGAGTTGCTTCCTGAAGGCGAGATGGTCTTGCGTTGTCCGGAGGTGGATGGGGAGGGAGTTCCATGTCTTGGCTGCCAGGTAGGAGAAGGATCTTCCTCCGGCAGTGGCTCTGCGGATGCAGGGGACGGTGGCGAGAGCGAGGCTGGCGGAGCGGAGCTGGCGGGTGGGCTTGTGGAAGGTCAGGCGGCTGTTGAGGAACTTGGGGCCCAGGTCATGGAGGGCCTTGTGTGCGTGGGTGAGGAGTCGGAACGTGACTCTTTTGTTGACGGGGAGCCAGTGCAGGTCTCTCAGGTGTCCGGAGATGTGGCTGTGTCGGGGGATGTCCAGGATGAGTCGTGCTGAGGCGTTCTGGATCCGTTGGAGTTTCTTCTGGAGTTTGGCGGCGGTGCCGGCGTAGAGGGTGTTCCCGTAGTCCAGCCGACTGGTGACGAGGGCCTGGGTGACCGTCTTCCTGGTCTCGGTGGGGATCCACTGGAAGATCTTTCGAAGCATGCGCAGGGTGTTGAAGCATGAAGACGAGACGGCGTTGACTTGTCTGGTCATCGAGAGGGAGGAGTCCAGGATGAAGCCTAGGTTGCGTGCGTGGTCCGTTGGCTTGGGGGTGGCTCCCAGGGCGGGGGGCCACCAGGAGTCGTCCCAGGTGGAGGGTGATGATCCCAGGATGAGGACCTCCGTCTTGTTTGAGTTCAGTTTCAGGCGGCTGTTCTTCATCCATTCGGCGACGTCTTTCATCCCTTCGTGTAGGCTGGCTCTGGCGGCGTCCGGGTCGCTGGTGAGGGAGAGGATCAGCTGGGTGTCATCGGCGTAGGTGAAGATCTTGAGGTTTTGTTGACGTGTGATGGTTGCGAGGGGGCTCATGTAGACATTGAAGAGGGTGGGGCTGAGCGATGACCCTTGTGGAACGCCGCAGATGACTTCGGTGGCCGCTGACCGGAACGGGGGGAGGCGGACTCTCTGGGTTCTTCCGGCGAGGAATGAGGTGATCCACTCCAGGGCCTTCTCCTGGATGCCGGTGTTGTTCAGGCGCTGTACCAGGGTGCAGTGGCAGACAGTGTTGAACGCTGCGGAGAGGTCCAGGAGGATGAGGGCCGCAGTTTCCCCGTTGTCCATTAGGGATCTGATGTCGTCTGTGGCTGCGATGAGGGCGGTCTCCGTGCTGTGGTTGGCTCGGAAGCCGGATTGCGAGTGGTCGAGGGATCCGTTGGTCTCGAGGAAGGCGGCTAGCTGTCTGTTGACGGTCTTCTCGATGACTTTGGCAGGAAACGGGAGGAGCGAGATGGGGCGGTAGTTCTTGAGGTCGGAGGGGTCTGCAGCAGGGCACTGATCTCGGCGTGTTTCCAGCACTCCGGGAAGGTGGCGGTGTTGAAGGAGGCGTTGATGATGTCGCGGAGGTGGGGTGCGATGATGTGGTCGGCCGTGTTGAAGATGTGGTGTGGGCAGGGGTCCGTAGGGGATCCAGAGTGGATGGTGTTCATTGTGCGTGTTGTGTCTTCGGTGCTGACTGGGGTCCAGGTGTGGAGGGTGGCGGTGGGGGGCATCGGTTCGGTGGTGGGGTTCGTGGTTGGTGGGCTGAAGCTGTTGTGAATGTTGGCGATCTTGTCGTGGAAGAAGGCTGCGAGGGAGTCGCAGAGGTCTTGCGAGGGAGTGATGTCATTGTTTCCGGCGTCGGGGTTGGAGAGCTCTTTGACGATGCTGAAGAGTTCCTTGCTGTTGTGGGTGTTGTTGTCCAGTCGTTCCTTGAAGGCTGTTTTCTTTGTGGCACGGATCAGTTGGTGGTGTTTGCGGGTGGCGTGTTTGAGGGCCGTCATGTTGTCTGTGGTCTGGTTGGTGCGCCAGGTGTTCTCCAGGGAGCGGCAGTTCTTCTTGGAGGTGATGAGCTCGTCGGTGAACCAGGAGGCTTTCTTGCTGCCGCGTCTGCTGGGGGGGTTCTTCTTCAGTGGTGCGAGGGCGTCTGCGCAGGTGGTGATCCACTGTGTGAGGTTGTTGGCGGCTTCGTTGGGGTCCGTTGAGCTGGTGGGGGGTTCTGGCTGAGGAAGGTGGTGAGCTGGTCGCCGGTGATCTTGTTCCAGCTCCTGCGGGGGGCTTGTTGAGGGTGGTGGTGGGTCGTCGTTTTACTGAAGCTGAAGTGGACACAGCAGTGGTCAGTCCACTGGAGATTGGTGGAGTGGCTGAAGTGATGTTGCAGAACTGGAGTTTGATATTGAAATGTTAAGTGATTACAAAGCAGGTCAACTCAAGCGGTTCTGCAGGAGCTTTGGATGTCCCATGGTGAGCAGCTCCAGGAAGGAGGAGCTACGGAAGGCCTTAAGGGCCTGGTGGGAAGCCAAAGAGGCTGGGGAGACAGGTGATGCAGAGGTGGATGAGGACGCACAAGCGGATGGTTTCAGGTCACAGGATCTGCCTGTGTCCAGAGCAGCCTCCAGGGCTGGCAGCAACCATTCAGCTAGAAGTTTTTCCCCAGAGGAGTTGGAGGAAAACCAAAGGGTTAGAGATCATGAGTTAGAAGTCATGAGGCTTGAGTTGAAGCTGATGGAAATAGAAACCCAGAACAAAGTAGAAGAGAGCAAGAAGATGTATGCCTTGGAAGAAGTTAAATTGACCTTGGCACATGAACTAAGGATGAGGGAGCTTGATTTGGAGCTCGAGAGGCTTGAGGCCATGAGTGTCTCAGCTGAAGAAGAAAAATGGGTAGCTCAAGAAGTGAGCTTTGCTGAGTTGGAGGTGGAGTCCAGCTCAGATGGTGGCAGCAAGATTGTAGTTTCTAGTACTGAGAGAAAGGTACAAACACCCAGAGATGTGGCACCTGACTTGAAGGAGGGGGTTGACATACACCAGGGGGTTCAGGTTTATGATGTAGTTCCAGTGGAGTGCAGTGTCCCTGAAGTAGATTGGGGAACTGGCACAGGGGACCATATTCCTAGTGGTGGGAGGGACACTCTACTGACCCTAGATGAAAGGTACAGGGAGAGGGGTTCCCCCATGGTAGAAACCTTGGTGTGTGAGTGTGAAGACTGACCCAGAAGAGTGTGAGTTGTGTGACAGATACAGTCAGATACTGTCTTGCCAATCTCAGGAGAGTGGTGTGGGGTACTTGTGTGAGGCACTGGAGGGTGAGGCAAAGGGTAGCTTGGTTAACAACTGTGGGGGGCTGTGTGATTCATTTGTTGGAGAGCATATTTTAAGTCCCTGTTTTCCAGAGCTATGCCAACACCCGGTTGAGAGTGAGTTCTCTGGTCCCAGGGAGCTTGCGTTGGAGGCAGACCTTTGGTTGGATGCCAGAGGGTCTGAAGAGGCATTGGGGAGTGATCCCAAAAGGAGTGGCACAGATATCTTCCAGACCTGTGAGGTGGAAGAGGTTCAGTGTAGCCCAGTTAGGTCCCAGTGTAGGGGGAGGGGTGTAGGGGCTCACGTCCTGTCTCAGTGGAGAAGGGGTGAGTGTGGGACTGTGGGTCCCAAGGTGCCCGAAACCCAGTCTCAGGGCCTGGTGGGTTCCTTAAGGGAACACCAGGTTGGGGGCCTAGACAGTGCTAGTAGGCCATTTGAGGAGGATCTCCTAGTATCAGGAGAACCTGGAGCCTCTGTAAACAGAGCTCCAGTGGTTCTGGTGTCTGGCGGTACAGCTCCAGTTGGGAGGGTGCAGAAGTCCAGACTGAGGGGTGAGAGGGGGATGTGTTCCCCAGTGGGAGAACCAGCGGGTCAGGGACCAGCCAGAAGGGCTGAGTCCTCTAGGAGTGACCATGGTGACACCACTTCTGTCCTGGGAGATCTTCGCGTACTGTCAGGTGGACAGGGGCCGGGAGATCTGCGCCAGGCAGACTGTCGCGAGACACATGAGTCATGTGTCACCCTCGGGGAGATACTGTGTGAGTCCCCAGAAGTCCTGACCGGTTTGGCTTCCAGGGGTACCACTCCAGTGGGGAGGGTGCAGCACTCTGGAAGGGGGTGCAGAGGGAGAGAGTCCTCGCCTCTGACCCCGGTGCAACCTGAGGGTTTAGACCCTGGGGTTGGGAGACCAGTTGCTGGAGAGAGGTCCTGAACTGGTGGGTGAGTTGTGTTCTAAGGGTGACTCTCCGGGGAGGAGAGGGCAGGACCCCAGAAGGAGTGGTAGGGGGAGGAGAGCCCTACCCGTGACCTCTGGTCAGCCTGAGGGTACAGACCCTGGGCTGGCGGGCCAGTGTCAGGATGCCCAAACTGAATTGGCAGGAGGGAGAGTGGAGGAAAGGTGCCTGGCACCTGGGGCTACTGCCCCCCACTTTCTGACGCCACAGAGGTTAGAGAGGCCTGACAGGCATGAGGCCTGGCTCTCATCACTGACAGTTGTCAGTGGCCCCTGTAGCTGGTTGGCCTGGTGGACAGGGTTGCCCCTGGAAGGGGGCAGGAGTCACACCCTGGGGTGGACCGGGCCACACCGTTGTGTTGGCCAAGTGGGTGCTGTCTACCAGTGTGGACACATCTGTGAGTGAAGTCCTGGTGCGCTGGGCAAGTGTTCAACCGCAGGGGTTGGTCCCTGGGGTGAGAAGCCAGGTGCAGGTGTTTCCTGACCTGGAGGGAGGGACATCTGTAAGCAGTGTCTCTACCAGTTTGTCTTTGAGGTGTACCACTCCGAGTGGGAGGGTGCAGAATTCTGGAAAGGGTTGCAGAGGGAGGGAGTCCTCGCCTCTGACCACGGTTCACCTGGAGGGTTTAGACCCTAGGTTGGAGGGCCAGGTCCGGGGTGTCCCCCCTGACCTGGAATCCCAGTTGCTGGATAGAACCCCTGAACTGGTGGGCGAATGGTGCAGGACACCTGCCACAGGTGCCCTGACTATTCTAGAAGGGGGTACCGCTCCAGGTGGGAGGGTACAGAGCCCCAAGGAAGAGGAGGACTGGGTATAGAACAGCACACCCCAGCCTCCTGTCCAGCCACCGGATACAGGCCCGGGGCTGGTGGGTCAGTGCCAGGTTGTCAGACCCAACCTGACAGGGAAGGGAGTGGACAAAGGGTGCCAAGCACCTGGGGCTACTGCCCCCCGCCTTCTGACGCCACAGGGGTTTGAGGGCCCTGAGAGGAATAAGGCCTGGGTCTCATCCCTGACCACTGTCAGTGGTCACTGCGGCTTGCTGTCTGTCTGTTGGGACACACCTGTGAGCAAGTTAAGGCTAGGTGCTGCACAGGTGGTGTCCACAAGTGAGGAGAAGGGTTCCACATGGGTTGGCTTGGTGGACCCTGAGAGTATGGATGGAGGTATCCAACCGGGTTCAGGAAGGCGTAGAACAGGAATAGTGCCCTGCTGTTTGGGCCAGTTTCCGTGTTCTATCGCCCTAAGCAGGGAATCCCATTGAGGTATTGCTTGGTGTACCCTGGCTTTAGGCTGGAAGGGGGTTTTGTTGGAAATGGCCCTTTTTGCAGGGTTATCCCCAAACCTTTTGCTTCTTCCTCCTTTATTTTTTCTGACCCGTGGTTGTTGGCAATAGGACTCTGGGCACTTTACCACTGCTGATCAGTGCTAAAGTGCATATGCTCTCTGTATAAATTGTTATATTGATTGGTTATCCATGATTGACATATTTGTTTCACCTGTCAGCCCCTAGTAAAGTGCACTGACTGTGCCAGGGCTGGTGATTTAAATGCTACTAGTGGGCCTGCAGCACTGATTGTGCCACCCACATGAGTAGCCCTAAAATGATGTCTTAGGCCTGCTTGCAGTGCCTATGTGCAGTCCAGGACTGCCATGTCGACCTGGCCAGTGCAACCACTGACCAGGCCTTATCCTTCCCTTTCTGTACATGTCAGGCATCCCTATGGTGGCCCTAGGTACCCCTCTGGGCTGGGTGCAGTGTATGTGAAAGGTAGGGCATGTACTGAGGTGTGTAACATGCCCTGGTAGTGAATTACAGCCATTTTCGTTTTTCACTGCTGAGAGGCTATCTTGCCCATAGGACAGAATGGGGGAGGCTGTTTACATGACTATCTTCCCCTAAAGGCAAGATAGAAAGTCCAAGTTTGGTATCTTTGTGTTCAGAATTTAATTATACATCTTTTTAGCAAGATGGTTTTTAAATTCACTGTGTGAGAATAGCACTTTTTAGAAAGTAGCTGTTCTCCTTTTTACCTTCCTGTGTGCCTGTGTGCAGATAGGCTGACTGGTGTCATGTGATGGGCTAGGTGGCTCCAGGAGTCTGGATGAGTCAGCAGCAGGGTGAATAGAGAGATCTGCTCTAGATGGGTGGGAGGAGTAGTCCCTGGGTTTGAGTAGGGCTGCCTCTGCCAGCACAATGCTGGCTCCACCCCTGCTGACCAGGCTGAGGACTCTGCCTCTGCCAGCACAAAGAAGGCTCCACCTCCTGCTGAGCGTCTAACGACCCTGCCCCTCAATCTGAAAGGAACCAGGTGCTCCAGGGCAGAGCAAACCCAGGAACCAGTTTGAGCAGGGGAATCTCCCCACTGAAACAAAGAGAGACAAAGACTTGGAGGGGTATAAGAAGAGGACCCCAGACACCTAAATTTTAGATCACTGTGGAACTAAGAAGGAACCACTGCCAAGGAGAAAGCTGGAAGGAACTGAAGAGGAGAAGACTGCCTGCCTGCTGTTTTTCTTTGCTGCCAAGGAGAGGGGAAGGACTTTGCTGTGTCCCCCTTCTTTTGATTCTGATCTCCAAGGGCCTGAGAAGAGCTGGCACCCTATTAAGAAGTCCCAGGAACAAAAGGACTTCACCACCAGCTCCCCTGGAACTCTGCTGAGGGAGTTCTGACCTGCCTTAGAGTGCTTGCCTAGTCTTGGGGCCTCAGGAGGTCGTTTTGCTGTGTTTGGGAGCTGGAAAGCAGAAGCGTGAACAAGAGTAACTGGAACACAACGCATCATCTTATTGCGAGTCGGAAGAGCAAGAGTGCGAGGAGAATTTCATTGCAGCGTCATCGCAGCACCCGGAGTTCCCGCATCGCCGAGTGCGTCGAGCATCGTACCGGTGCGTGAAGATTCCTGACGCTGCGAGGGTCGTTGCAGAACCAGTTTGTGGGCCGCACCACTGCCGGTGCGTGAAAGTATCCAGTCGCTGCGTGTGTCGATGCAGAGTCCCGTCCCGTGACGCATCGAGGGTTGCGGCGCCAGAAGTCAATGCCGCGCACCGCGACGCATCGAGGGTTGCAGCGCCAGAAGCCAGCGCTGCGCCGCGCATCGCGCCGCATCGAAGATCGTCGCATCGTACCTGTGCGTGAAGCTTCCCCCTAAGAAACCTATGCAACGAAAGCCAAAGTCATCGCATCCTCCCCCTACAGATCGGAGCCTACGCATCCACCTCTGCTGTGTGAAGCAGGGCTGCTGCAAAGTCTCCCCAAGATCTCAGGAGTATCGCATTGCCTTTGCCATCTTCCTTGTTATAGCTTTTGGGAACCTTAACGCAACTACAGGTACTGTTGGGCACGAGACTGTCGCATTTTGTGCATTGAGAGTCGCATTGTGCAGGACACTGACTTTTACATCCTGGAGTACTTTCTGCAAACTCTTGAACTATCTTTAAAGTAACCTTTTAATTGTATGTTGGTTTTTCTGTAGTATTTGGTCTTGTGAAGTTTTTAGTAAAGATACCTTATTTTTCTAAAACTGGTGTGGAATAAATCTGTGGTGTTTTCACTGTGTTACTGTGAGTGTTGGTACAAATACTTTACACATTGTCTTTGATAGCCTAGACTGTTCAGGCCAAGCTACCTAGAGGGTGAGCAGGGGTTATCTTAACAGTGTATCCCCCTTTCCCTGACTAGAAGCAAGGGTCCCTACTTGGCCAGTGGTGCCTACCCTGCCAACTAGAGACCCCCAGATCTAACAGTCTCACTGTTGCTCTCCATGGTGTGTCTTGTTTCTAGTGCCCACCCTGCCTGACCTCCATGGTCATCTTGCTGCTCCTGCCCTGCCCCCTTGCCCTCAGCCCTCTGTTTCCATGTGTAGACCCCTAGTCCCTCCCTCCTGGCTTGTCTGTTCCATTGTAATCCCCCTGATCCGTCCCTCCTGTACTTTATGGTCTGTTATGCTGCAGGTTTCTCTCCTGTCTGTCCATTATGGTCAGCTAGCTACCATTGCCTCTTTCCCCTCTGTTCTCCATGTGCATGGTCCTGAGCCCTCCATATTGCTTTCTATGGATTGTTGTGCAGCACTCCCGCCCCGCATGCCCTGTGTGGTGTATTTTGCTGCTGAAAACCCTGATGCCTGCCCTGTAGGGTCAGTTTGGTGCACCTCTCCATGTCCCTTCTGTCCTCTGTTATCCGAGTCCATGTCCCTACCCCAATTCCTCCTGCCTACCATGATCCAATGTACCATACTTGCGAACATTTTGAACTTGGTAAGAGGGAGATTTTGAAAAAAAACGGGGATATTTATTTTCCCCTTTGAGTTACATTGAAAAAGAGGAGATTGTAGACAGGAGACAGATCAAATAAAGCCGATTTGAGCTTAAAAACATTGGACGTTTCCTGGCTGAAACGGGTCTGTTGGCATGTATGGTTGTACTACCACTGCCTCTTCCTTCTGCCCACAATGGTCTATTATATTGCCACAGCCTCTCTTGCCAGTCCTGTATTGTTGGTTTGTTGCCCCTGCCCCCCTTTCCACTGCCCTCCATAGTCTGTTGTGCTACCACTGCCCTTCCTGCCTGCCCAGTGTGGTCAAATTGTTGCCTGTGCACTCTCCTACCTGCCGTCAAATTTCAGAGTCCGTGCCCCTGGCCTCTGCCTCTCAACAGTATCCCAATGAACAACCAGATTGCTAACATTCTATATTTATTACAAAAGTGTGGAACGCCTGACGTCATCTTGATGTAATCAAAACTGTAATACCTAGAGCATTTCCTTTAGAAAATACATATATGAGAGGGTTTTATTTGCATAAAAATTATGGTTAGTGCTCTAAAAAACTAAAATGAGGACATATTTTCTGAGTTTGCAAATAGCGACAAAGAACTTTTAAATTATTTGTAATCTTTATGTTTTTTTATCCAGTTGACCACTTGATTAAATGTTGCACTTAGGGGAGAGGATGTGGTGTTACTTCCAGAGCTGCAGACTTTGCAACTGGGGAACCAGGTTGGAGTTTCTGCTTCAGCTCAACATTCTGTGATTCTGGTCAAATCACTTAATCTCCCCATGTCTACAACCAAAATGAATTTGATCTTGAGTGATGTAACCAATGCTCATGTAAAGCACTCCAATACCTGACAAGTCTGTACTATATAAAACTGCAAATACACAACAAATAAGTGTTTTGCACACTTCTGTCATTGGGCTACATGTGGGCTACATCTGGGGGATATTTGTGCTGCATTTGGGCTCTTTTGTCTCTGGTGGCCATCTTGGGAGATTTATTTGTCATGAAGTTTCCTAATTTCCTCATTTACTGCAGTCTCCTAAGTAGGAAATGCTTTCAGTTTTTTACTCTGATTCCATCAAGAAGGTATTCAGATATGTCACACACTTGCCATAAATTCTGAATGTTAGCACTCTAGTTGCTCATTAGATCACTGTAGTAAAGCTACTGCTCACCAGGGAAGTCTGCTGCTTGTATTCAAAGTGCATGTTTCAGTCTGCATGTCAGAATTTTTTTATGAAATAGAAGAGGATTTGAGAAGTCAAAATGTGCCCTAATTTTTCTTTCTGCAGCACTAACCATATTTCTATGGCAAACTGAACCCCCTCCTTTTGTTCCTTTGTAAATTAAATGTGTTAAGTGTTACCACTTTATTCCAATCAAGATGGCTTCAAGTGTGCCATACTTTTGTCACAAGTAAGACTCTAGTTGTTCGTTAGAACACTCTGGGGCATTCTGTCATTGGGCTATATTTGGGCTACATCTGGGTGATATTTGTGCTACATTTGGGCTCTTTTGTGTCTGGTGGCCATTTTGGGAGACTTATTTGTTATGAAGTTTCCTAATTTCCTCATTTACTACAGTCTCCTCAGTAGGAAATACTTTCAGTTTTTTACTTTGATTCCATCAAGAAGGCATTCAGATGTGTCACACATTTGCCATAAATTCAGAATGTTAGCACTCTAGTTGCTCATTAGATCACCGTAGTAAAGCTACAGCTCACCAGGGACGTCTGCTGCTGGTATTGAAAGTGCATGTTTCAGTCTGCATGTCTGAATATTTTAATGAAATAGAAGAGGATTTGAGAAGTCACTCAAAATGTGCCCTAATTTTTCTTTCTTCAGCACTAATCATAATTTCTATGGCAAAATGAACCCCCTCATTGTGTTCCTTTTTAAATTAAATGTTTTAAGTGTTACCAGTTTATTCCAATCAAGATGGCTTCAGGTGTGCCATACTTTTGTCATAAGTAAGTAAGACAGTAAGCGCTCTAGTTGTTCTTTAGAGCACTCTGGGAAGCTGCAGTAGAACACAAAGGAATCAACTGACAGTCTCTGCCCTTGTTGGATGTACATGTTTTACTGAGAATGTCAGCCTTCATTCTTACATGACTGAGAAAGATAATGTGAATTTACAGAAAATATGCTCTCAGTTTAGCTTATAGATCACCTTCTAAACCTCTGTGGGAAAAGTATGAGAAAATAGTTTTCTCCCAAACATGGTTCGTGATATCACAGCAGAACGCTTTTTCACATGGTAAAATCACCTTAGAACACACCACAATTCCTAAAATGAGTATGGTACCATCAACAAATGATTTATAATGTAACTAAAGTCTTAAAACCTTATATTAACTGCAATGCTTTTTAATGAGGTGCTATCATGTATATTGGTCCCAAGATGGCTGCCAACACTTCTTGGATGAAGTACTGACAGCCAATCAGATCTCACGATGAGATGTGTGGTTAGGCTCCGCCCAGATATGTATGTGATTTTACTTTTGATTTTCTCAGGAACTACTGAACAGATTGACACCAGATATGCAAAAGGCACATGCCTGACCTGAGGACTACCTCTTTGCCAAATTTCAAGTAATTCTGTTCAGCCGTTCGGGCTGTACCTTGGACTAAAGGTCACTATGGAAAATTGCATGGGGAAAACGCGTTTTGGGACCCCCTTTTTTCTCAGCCCCTGCTAGACGAATCCCCCCGAGACTTTCGGGGTAGGAGCGGAGCGGAGCGCCCCACCTATTTTAAAAATTTCGCGAGAATTCGTCAACTGGCGCCAAAGTTATTCCAAATAGAATGTTGCGGATTTCCTATGGAAACACGGTCCTAACTATAACTATCTACTGGCGACCGCCAGTAGATAATATATATGGACATATGCCTCTTTGTGAAATCATGTGCAGCTGATATGTCGCCTGTGAACAAGGAGTGAAATACTCTGAAACGCGTAAGGCAGAAAATAGCATGCTCTGAATTTCGAATGCTAGCAGCCTTCACTGAATCTCTTTCCGAGTGCTCCTCGAACCGGAGGAAAATTGTTTGAAAGATTTATTACGGCGTTCCAAAGTCGTGAGGAAGCACCACCCTTTGAATTCAAGGGGCCAAGGACATGGTAAAGTACTGAGTCTGTTTGGGATTGAAGATTGGCTCTAATGGCTAGGATTCTTTTTTCAGAGAACCACCAGATGACAACCAATGTTTTATTCATACATCTGCGCAGAACCTACCAAGGAAATAATAATTTTTAAAGAGGCATTCTCGAACATAACAGAGACTTTGTACTATACATCCCAGAATGCATTAGTAATGATACTTACTTAATGTGAGGCCCACTGTGGGTAATGGCAATAAAAAGCAGACTGGGACATATGCCTCTTTGTGAAATCATGTGCAGCTGATATGTCGCCTGTGAACAAGGAGTGAAATACTCTGAAACGCGTAAGGCAGAAAATAGCATGCTCTGAATTTCGAATGCTGGCAGCCTTCACTGAATCTCTTTCCGAGTGCTCCTCGAACCGGAGGAAAATTGTTTGAAAGATTAATTACGGCGTTCCAAAGTCATGAGGAAGCACCACCCTTTGAATTCAAGGGGCCAAGGACATGGTAAAGTACCGAGTCTGTTTGGGACTGAAGATTGGCTCTAATGGCTAGGATTCCTTTTTCAGAGAACCACCAGATGACAACCAATGTTTTATTCATACATCTGCGCAGAACCTACCAAGGAAATAATTGTTTTTAAAGAGGCATTCTCAAACATAACAGAGACTTTGTACTATACATCCCAGAATGCATTAGTAATGATACTTACTTAATGTGCGGCCCACTGTGGGTAATGGCAATAAAAAGCACCTGTTCCCTGGAGGCGACACATGGGTCACGCTGTACGGTCATACTGAGGTGGGACGCACACTCGACCTCTCATGGCACTGCTCCACATATCAGGGAGGACGCTTTCCATTAGCTGTGTTTTCTGATGACGTATCGCACCGGCCCCGTACAACAACAGAACTCCTTTGGATCCAAAGAGACTCTTCCACTCTCTCACCGGAAGTGAAACCAGGCCACGTGGCAACTTTCACAATACAACAGCCGGGAATGCCCTTTTCGGTAAAAAAAAACACATTTCTTCCTCCTAATTTATCAAATAAACGACTCACTGAAGAACAGGGACCAGCTTCAATTGGTAAACAGCCGTTACAGTGACTTTTTTACTTTGCAATACCATTACAACGCATGCAATGCCACGCATGCATTACACATCGCAAAGTTATTCCTACGCATTTCTTTAGAACGCATGATCATTTACCACGCATGCCTTTACAACAAATTTAGTTGTAAAGGTATGTATAGTAAATGACCATGCTTTCTAAAAAACATGTAGACGATACACATCGTTGTAAGGAAGCAGAGGCTGTTCCGTTTCCTCACAATGATGTGCACCGCCCCTCACCGACGAAGTGAAGCAGGAACCATGAGGAGAGAGGAACCACGAGGAGTGAGAGGTAAGGGGGATTAGGAATAGGTTTCTTTTCTAGGGTTTAGGGTAGTGCAGTGGTGTTTTGTTTGGGCAGTGTAGGGGGTCCGCCTTGGGGTAGTGTTTTATGGTTTATGGTAGTGCAGTGGTGTTTGGGTAGTGAAGGGGGTTGTGCTGGGGGTAGTGTTTTAGGGTTTAGGGTAGTGCAGTGGTGTTTGTGTAGTGTAGGGGGTTGTGCTGGGGGAAGATTTAGTGTTTAGAGTAGAGCAGTGGTGTTCTGGTAGTGTAGGGAGTTGTTCTGAGGGTAGTGTTTAAGGGCCCGATTCACAGAATTAACTTAAGACTAAATCCTAAACTTACTACTTTATGGTATTCACAGCAAGCACTTACTACTTTTGGTATTCACAGACTGCACTTACTACTTTTAGTATTCACAGAATGGGTTTACGACTACTAACTTTACGTCTGCACTCAGGCTGGAAATTCTGGCCCGGAGGCGGAGCTTCCAACCCGGAGGTGGGGCTTCCGGGTCGGAGGCAGAGCTTCCGGCCCGGAGGTGGGGATTCCGGCCAGTGGCGGAGATTTAGCCATGGCCAAAATCTCCACCTCCGGGCCGGAATCTCCGCCTCCGGGCCGGAAACTCCGCCTCCAGCCCGGAAGCCCTGCCTCCGGGCTGGAAGCTCCGCCTCCGGGCCAGAATTTCCGGCCCGAGTGCGGACGTAAAGTTAGTAGTCCTAAATCCATTCTGTGAATACCAAAAGTAGAAAGTGCAGTCTGTGAATACCTAAAGTAGTAAGTGCATTCTGTGAATACCACAAAGTAGTAAGTTTAGGATTTAGTCTTAAGTTAATTCTGTGAATCGGGCCCTTTAAGGGTTTAGAGTAGTGCTGTGGTGTTTGTGTAGTCTAGGGGGTCATGCTGGGTATAGTGTTTCAGGGTTTAGGGCAGTGCAGTGGATGTTGTGTAGTGTATGGGGTAGTGTTTTAGGGTTTAAGGAAGTGCAGTGCAGTGGTGTTTGTGTAGTGGTGGAGGTTGTGCGGGTGGTAAAGTTTTTGGGTTTAGGGTAGCGCAATTATGTTTGGGTAGTGAAAAGGGTCGTGCCTGGGGGTAGAGTTTTAGGGTTTAGGGTACTACAGTGGTGTTTGTGTAGTGTAGGGGATCATGCTGGGGACGTGTTTTAGGGTATCGGGTAGTGTAGTGGTGTTTGGGTAGTGCACAGCGACGTACTGGGGTAGTGGTTTAGGGTAGTGCAGTGGTGTTTGGGTAGTGTAAGGGGTCATGCTGGGTGTAGTGTTTTAGGGTTTAGGGTAGTGCAGTAGCGTAGTGCAGTGGTATTTGTGTACTGTAGGGCGTCATGTTGGGTTAGTGCTTTAGTGTTTAGGGTAGTGCAGTTGTGTTTGGGTAGTGTAGGTGGTACTGCAGGGTATAGTGTTTTAGGGTTTAGGGTAGTGCAGTGGTGTTTGTGTAGTATAGGGGGTCATGCTGGAGTTAGTGTTTTAGGGTTTAGGGTAGTGCAATGGTGTTTGGGTAGTGTAGGGAGTAGTGCTGGGGATAGAGTTTTATGGTTTAGGGTAGTGCAGTGGTGTTTGTGTAGTGTAGGAGGTCGTGTTTTAGGGTTTAGGGTAGTACAGTGGGGTTTGTGTAGTGTAGGGGTCGTGCTTGGGGTAGTTTTTTAGGGTTTAGGGTAGTGCAGTGGTGTTTGTGTAGTGTGGAAGGTCATGCTGGGGGTAGATGTAGGATTTAGTGTAGTGGAGTAGTGTTTGGGTAGTGTAGGGAGTCGTGCTGGGGGTAGTGTTTTAGGGTTTAGGGTAGTGCAATGGTGTTTGTGTAGTGTAGGGAGTCATGCTGGGGGTAGTGTTTTAGGGTAGTGCAGTGGTGTTTGGGTAGTGTAGAGGGTCATGCTGGGGTAGTATTTAAGGGTTTAGGGTAGTGCAGTGGTGTGTGTGTGTAGTGTAGGGGGTTGTGCTGGGGTAGTGTTTCAGGGTTTAGGTTAGGGCAGTGGTGTTTGGCTGGTGTTGGGAGTAGTGCTGGGGTAGTGTTTTATGGTTTAGTGTAGTGCAGTGGTGTTTGTGTAGTGTAGGGAGCTGTGCTGGGGTAGAGTTTTAGGGTTTAGGGTTTAGGGTAGTGCATTGGTGTTTGTGTAGTGTAGGGGGTCATGTTTTAGGATTTAGGGTAGTGCAATGGTGTTTGTGTAGTATGGGGGTCATGCTGGGGGTAGTTTGGGGGATTTAGGGAAGTGCAGTTGTGTGTGGGTAGCGAAGGAGGTCGTGCTTGGGGTAGTGTTTTAGGGTTTAGGGTAGTGCAGTGGTGTTTGAGAAGTGTAAGGGGTAGTGTTTAGGGTTTAGGGTAGTTCAGAGGTGTTTGCATAGTGTAGGGGGTCGTGCTGGGGGTAGTGTTTTAGTGTTTAGGGTAGTGCAGTGGTGTTTGTGTAGTGTAGGAGTTCGTATTTTAGGGTTTAGGGTAGTTCAGTGGTGTTTGGGTAGAGAAGGGGGTCGTGCTCTGGGTAGTGTTTTAGGGTTTATGGTAGTGCAGTGGTGTTTGTGTAGTGTAGGGTTTCATATTTTAGGGATTAAGGTAGTTCAGTGGTGTTTGCGTAGTGTAGGGGGTCTTGCTGGGGGTAGTGTTTTAGGGTTTTGGGTAGTGCAGTGGTGTTTGTGCAGTGTAGGGGGTCGTGCTGGGGGTAGTGTTTTAGAGTTTAGGTTAGTGCAGTGGTGTTTGGGTAGTGTTGGGGTAGTGTTTTAGGGTTTAGGGTAGTGCAGTGGTGTTTGTGTAGTGTAGGGGATCGTGCTGGGGTATTGTTTTAGGGTTTAGGGTAGTGTAGTGGTGTTCGTGTAGTGTAGGGGGTCGTGCTAGGGAAAGTGTTTTAGGGTTTAGGGTAGTGCAGTGGTGTTTGTGTAGTGTGGGGGTCGTGCTAGGGGTAGTGTTTTAGTGTTTAGTGTAGTGCAGTGGTGTTTGTGTAGTGTAGGGGGTCGTGCTAGGGGTAGTGTTTTAGGGTTTAGGGTAGTGCAGTGGTGTTTGTGTAGTGTAGGGGGTCGTGCTGGGGGTAGTGTTTTAGGGTTTAGAGTAGTGCACTGGTGTTCCTGTAGTGTAGGGGTCTTCCTGGGGGTAGTGTTTTAGGGTTTAGGGTAGTGCGGTGCTTTTTTGTTTAGTGTAGGGGGTCGTGTTTTAGGGTTTAGGGTAGTGCAGTGGTGTTTGGGTAGCGTACAGGGTCATGCTCGAGGTAGTGTTTTTGGGTTTAGGGTAGTGCAGTTGTGTTTGGGTAGTGAATGGAGTAGTTCTTGGGGTAGTGTTTTAGGGTTTAGGTTAGTGCATTGGTGTTTGGTTAGTGTTGTGGGTAGTGCTGGGGTAGTGTTTTAGGGTTTAGCGTAGTGCAGTGGTATTTCTGTAGTGTAGGGAGCTGTGCTGGGGGAAGTGTTTTAGTGTTTAGGGTAGTGCAGTGGTGTTTGTGTAGTGTAAGAGGTAGTGTTTTAGGGTTTAGGGTAGTGCAGTGGTTTTTGTGTAGTGTAGCGGGTCATGCTGGGGGTATTGTTTTAAGTTTTAGGGTAGTGCAGTGGTGTTTCTGTAGTGTAGAGGGTCGTATTTTAGAGTTTAGGGTAGTGCAGTGGTTTATGGGTAGTGTAGGGGTCGTGCTGGGGGTGGTTTTTGCGGGTTTAGGGTAGTGCAGTTGTGTTTGGGTGGTGAAGGAGGTTGTGCTTGGGGTAGTGCTTTAGGGTTTAGCGTAGTACAGTGGTGTTTGTGTAGTGTAGGGGATCGTGCTTGGGGTACGTTTTTAGGGTTTAAGGTAGTGCAGTGGTGTTGATGTAGTGTAGGGGATCGTGCTGGTGGTAGTGTTTAAGAGTTTAAGGCAGTGCAGTGGAGTTTGTGTAGTGAAGGGGGTCATGCTGGGGGTAGTGTTTTAGGATTTAGGGTAATGCAGTGAAGTTTGTGTAGTGTAGGGGGTTGTGCTGAGGGTAGATTTAGTGTTTAGGGTAGAGCAGTGGTGTTCTGGTAGTGTAGGGAGTCGTTCTGAGGGTAGTGTTTAAGGGTTTAGGGTAGTGCTGTGGTGTTTGTGTACTCTAGGGGGTCGTGCTGGGTGTAGTGTTTAAGGGTTTGGGGAAGCGCAGAGGAGGTTGTGAAGTGGATGAGGTAGTGTTTTAGGATTTAGGGAAGTGCAGTGCAGTGGTGTTTGTGTATTGTAGGGGGTCGTGCTGGTTGTAGTGTTTTTGGGTTTAGGTTAGTGCAGTTGTGTTTGGGTAGTGAAAAGGGTCGTGCTGGTGGTAGTGTTTTAGGGTTTAGGGTACTAAAGTGGTGTTTGTGTATTGTAGAGGAGCATGCTGGGGACGTCTTTTAGGGTATCGGGTAGTGCAGTGGTGTTTGGGTAGTGTAGGGGTTCATGCTGCCGTAGCGTTTTAGGGTTTATGGCAGTGCACTGGTGTTTGTGTTGTGTAAGGGGTCGTGCTGTGGGTAGTGTTTTAGGGTTTAGGGTACTGCTGTGGTGTCTGTGTATTATAGGGGGTCATGCTTGGAGTAGTGTTTTAGGGTTTAGAGTAGTGCAGTTGTGTTTGTGTAGTGTATGGGATCATGCTGGGAGGTAGTGTTTTAGGGTTTAGGGTAGTGCAGTGGTGTTCAGGTAGTGTAGGGGTTCATGCTGCGGTAGAGGTTTAGGGCAGTGCAGTGGTGTTCGTGTAGTGTAGGGGGTCGTGCTGTGGGTAGTGTTTTAGGGTTTAGGGTAGTGCAGTGGTGTTTGTGTAGTGTAATGGGTCATGCTGGCAAAAGTGTCTTAGGGTTTAGGAAACAGCAGTGTTTGAGTAGTGTAAGGGGTCGTGCTGGGGGTATTGTTTTAGGGTTTAGGGTAGAGCATTGGTGCTTGTGTATTGTAGGGGATCATGATGGACGTAGATTTAGGGTTTAGGGTAGTGCATGTTGTTTGGGTAGTGTAGTGGGTCGTGCTGGGGATAGATTTAGGGTTTAGAGTAGCGCAGTGGTGTTTGTGTAGTGTAGGGGATTGTGCTGGGGGTAGATTTTTAGGGTTTAGGGTAGGGTAGTGCATTGGTGTTTGTGTACTGTAGGGGGTCATGCTGTGGGAAGAGTCTTAGGGTTTAGGAAACAGCAGTGTTGTTTGAGTAGTGTAAGGGGTCGTGCTGGGGGTATTGTTTTAGGGTTTAGGGTAGCGCATTGGTGCTTGTGTATTGTAGGGGGTCATGCTGGGCATAGATTTAGGGTTGAGGGTAGTGCAGTTGTGTTTGGGGTAGTGTAGGGGGTACTGCAGGGTGTAGTGTTTTAGGGATTAGGGTAGTGCCGTGGTGTTTGTGTAGTGTAGGTGGTCATGCTGGGGTAGTGTTTTAGGGTTTAGGATAGTGCAGTGGTGTTTGTGTAGTGTAGGGGGTTGTGCCGGGGGTAGTGTTTTATGGTTTAGTATAGTGCAGTGGTGTTGTGTAGTGTAGGGGTAGTGTTTTAGGGTTAAGGGTAGTGCAGTGGTGTTTAGGTAGTGTAGGGGGTCGTGCTGAGGGCAGAGTTTAGAGTTTAGGGTAGTACAGTGGTGTTTGTATAGTGTAGGTGTTATGCTTTAGGGTTAAGGGTAGTGCAGTGATGTTTGGGTAGTGTAGGGGGTCGTGCTTGGGGTAGTGTTTTAGGGTTTTGGGTAGTACAGTGGTGTTTGTGTAGTGTATGGGGTCATGCTGGGGGTATATGTAGGGTTTAGGGTAGTGCAGTGGTGTTTGTGTAGTGTAGGGGGTCATGCTCGTTTAGTGTTTTAGGGTTTAAGGCAGTGCAGTGGTGTTTGTGTAGTGTAGGGGATTGTGCTGGGATAGATTTAGGGTTTAGGGTAGTGCAGTGGTGTTTGTGTAGTGCAGGGGGACATACTGCGGTAATGGTTTAGGGTCGTGCAGTGGTTTTTGGGTAGTGTAAGGGGTCATGCTGGGGGTAGTCTTTAAGGGTTTAGGGTAGTGCAGTAGGGTAGTACAATGGTTTTTGAGTACTCTAGGGGGTCATGTTGGGGTAGTGCTTTTGTGTTAAGGGTAGTGCAGTTGTGTTTGGGTAGTGTCGGGGGTACTGCAGGATATAGTGTTTTAGGGTTTAGGGTAGTGCCGTGGTGTTTGTGTAGTGTAGGGGTCATGCTGGGGGTAGTGTTTTAGGGTTTAGGGTAGTGCAGTGGTGTTTGGGTAGTGTAGGGAGTAGTGCTGGGGATAGTGTTTTAAGGTTTAGGGTAGTGCAGTGGTGTTTGGGTAGTGTAGGGATTCATCCTGGGGGTACTGTTTTAGGGTAGTGCAGTGGTGTTTGCTTGGTGTAGTGGGTCTTGCTGGGGGTAGTGTTTTAGGGTTTTGGGTTGTGTAGTGGTGTTTGTGTAGTGTAGGGGGTCGTGCTGGGGTAGTGTTTTTGGGGTTAGGGCAGTGCATTGCAGTGGTGTTTGTGTAGTGTAAGGGGTCGTCCTGTGGTAGTGTTTTAGAGTTTAAGGCAGTGCAGTGGTGTTTGTGTAGTGTAGGGGGTTATTCTGCTGGAAGTGTTTCAGGTTTTAGGGTAGTGCAGTGGTGTTTGGGTAGGGAAAGGGTTTGTGCTGGGGGTAGATTTAGGGTTTAGGGTAGTGCAGTGGTGTTCAGGTAGTGTAGGGGTTTATGGTGCCGTAGCGTTTTAGGGTTTAGGGCAGTGCAGTGGTGTTTGTGTTGTGTAAGGGGTCATGCTGTGGGTAGTGTTTTAGGGTTTAGGGTAGTGCAGTGGTGTTTGTGTAGTATAATGGGTCATGCTGTGGGGAGTGTCCTAGGGTTTAGGAAACAGAAGTGTTGTTTGAGTAGTGTGAGGGGTCGTGAAGGGGGTATTGTTTTAGGGTTTAGGGTAGCGCATTGGTGCTTGTGTATTGTAGGGGGCATGCTGGGCGTAGATTTAGGGTTTAGGGTAGTGCAGTGTTGTTTGGGTAGTGTAGTGGGATGTGCTGGGGATAGTTTTAGGGTTTAGAGTAGCACAGTGGTGTTTGTGTAGTGTAGGGTTTCGGGTAGTACAGTGGTGTTTGGGCAGTGCAGGGGGTCGTGCTGGGGGTAGTGGTTTAGGGTAGTGCAGTGGTGTTTGGGTAGTGTAAGGGGTCATGCTGGGGGTAGTGTTTTAGGGTTTAGGGTAGTGCCGTGGTGTCTGTGTATTGTAGGGGTTCATGCTTGGGGCAGTATTTTAGGGTTTAGAGTAGTGCAGTGGTGTTTGTGTAGTGTATAGGGTCGTGCTGGGAGGTAGTGTTTTAGGGTTTAGGGTAGTGCAGTTGTTAAAAGGTAGTGGCAGTTGCAGTCGATAACCTTTCAAGTATTGCCCGGCGGTAATCGCCTCTTATACCATTCGAAAATTAACCAACAAAGAGGCAGGCGCCGGAGACTGGAAGGCAGGAAAACAAAGTTTTATTCCGTCGGAGTAGAACACATCAGATCAGACAGCAAGGTATCGTCACGAGTTGCTCTCACCACATCTCTGAGGCCTGGCCTCTTATACACAGGTTTATGACTTTATTGCAGGTTTATCATACATGGCACATTCTTGAGATCGCTTTGATACATGAAAGAACATCCTCAGAATCCCCACTTCAAGCTCGTTCCCACACATATCTACAGTGGAAGTCCCCACCCCACCCACAGTAGGAGATGGCTAATACACAGCTGGACATTCCGCCAATTCCCGGGGGTGTGTGTGACTGGTCGGGTCTCAGGGGGTGGGGGGCCTTGATCTACTGTAATCCCTTTGATGTGGGGTGTTTCCCTTACAGTAGGGGCAATAAACTGCATCCGCAGGGCTAGGTGATGGCCTGGGATCGGTTCGGACAATCGGGCGCAGAGGAAGGGGGTTATCAAAGAGATGTATGACCATGTATGGGATGTCGGTCAGGCGTGGGATGTGGTTCCATGGCAGGGTCGCGCAGAAGGAGAGGGTTTATGGCCCGTGTACGAGAGAGCGGGGGTGGCCGGCGCGCGGGGGGATGTTCGCAGCACCAGAGGGACGCGTTGGCGATCGGCAATGAGCAGGGAGAGAGACCAGGATGCCTAAAATGGCTGCCGTGCATTTTTCTGTGTGTCGCGCTGGGGAGAGACAAGATGGCGCAGATACTGTTCAGTTACGAGCTACATTTCCACAGTCCTCCCTTTTAACATATCTCGCCAGCTTGTTTAGTTCGGATCTATCCCCATAATGCCACGCACCTCTACGTCGTACAGAGCTTTCATTCTCTCTGCTTCGAAGTTCAGAGTCTTAGGGCAGATGCAGTTTATGAGAAGTGAACATAAAGGTGGCAAACACTGAATCCCCAGGCAACATCCACATAGGATCACAATTGGTATTAGGGTAAACGCAAACAACCTCCACCCCCAACTTTTAATACTGTCCCAAAACCAACTCCCAAGCGACCATCCTTCTTGCTCCTGATGAACCTCTGCGGAAAGTCTGTGGAGGTGTTCAATCGCCTTGTAGACTGAGGGTGAGTTATCCGGTACGTAGGTACAACAGCTGGACCCAATGATGCGGCATGCTCCTCCACGATCGGCCAGAACTACGTCTAGAACGAGGCGGTTCTGAAGAGCTACCAGGCGGACGGCCTGAAGCTCAGCGGTGTTGTTGGTGAGGATGCCGGCTGTAATGTTCATTGTGGTTTCGACTGCCTGGGTCAGGTGTCGGATGGCACGGCTGTTTGCCATTGGACCCCACAGTGGAACAAGTCCCTTTACTGCATCCATGAACTGTGCTCCAGTGGAGTCGGCTTATACAATGTCCTTTGCACGTTTCTGCCGGTGATGGTTTGCTGGAGCCACATATGTTGGAGGAAGGATAAAAGCGATGTAGCAGGTGCCTCCCCACCCTTTCGGAAGCCAGGTGTAGGCCTTAGTACCACAGACGAAGTACATATTTGGGGAGGTAACAAAGGAGGGTGGGTCAACTGAGTCCAATGTTCGGGTGATGAGACAGGAACTGTGGCCCACCAGCTGCGTTCCCAGACCTTCGATGCACACAAGACCTGTGATGTTGATGACGGATAGGGCCACTGTTAGGGTGGCGGCCGTTCGTTTCCGGAGGTAAGAGAAGGTGGGTCTGGCTGGGTTGTTAAACACCTGCATTTCGACTCGCTCTTTGGCAGGGATGTCCATATGAAAGGAAGTGTTTGATCTCAGAGGACAGAAGGGAGCAGAAGTTTTTCCAGTTCTGTTCAGCCAGAACCCATGGTAGAAGTGTGACATAGTTTTGTCGGAAGTGGCATTGTCCTTGTAGCTTTCTTGCAGGAGGATTAGCCAAGCGAGGCAAGAGCCATGGACAGAGAAGGGCGAAGGGATGAAAGGGATAGAATGTCCAGTGGCATGTGGCAGCAATCCACAGATCCAGCAGTTGGTTGCATTGGCGGCAAGATTGTGTTGGTGGAGCAACTGTACAAAAGAGTTATTCCAGAACTCCTTACGCCTTTCTCGGAGTTGGGGTGAAAGTGAGATCAGATGGTGTTCTTTCATGGTGGTAGGTTGGACAGTGGTCAACAATGTCTCACGAGCGGGTGCACTCTCTTCCATGATCCAGAAGGTGATCATGAGGAGAAGGCAAAAGAGTAGGGTAATAAAAAGCGCGATAGTCTTTGAGCTGTGCATTTTGTCAGTCTTTGGGTTTTTGTAGTGGATATTCGGACGTCCGGTTGCTTCCATCATCTTCATGTCGGGCGCTTCCATCACCTTCAAGGGACTCGGTAGCGGGCAGAAACACAGACTTTGTCTAATTTCTCTTCTGGAGGCCTTTGAGGTGATTAGGCTACCGGTTCGAGATTTCAACTTAGTTCGTGGTCTGCTTAGCCGAAGTTCCCTCCTTTCGTCGCAGGTTATACCCTTCTTTGGACGGCACAGTGGGATCGGGATATTTCATTAATTCAAGTGTCTTTGTGTCCGGGTAGCAGCTCAGGGATGGTCGGCCTTCGTCCAGGAGTTCTTCTTGGCCGGCGATGTTGTCGGTTGTCGTCAGGGTCGGTGATACCTTTTTGCAATGATGTGCGTGCAGCCAATTGCGCTTCCCCTCCACTCGAAGAGCTGTTCGGGTGGTGATCAGGACTTGCAGGGGGCCTGTCCACCGGGGCTCCAGACTCCTTGCACGCTGGAAATTACGCACTAGGACGAAATCTCCGGGATGGATATCGTGCCCGGGGCCCCTGGAAGCATCGGGAATGGCTTGCAGCACCTGCTGATGGATAACAGACAACGTTTTAGTTAGGTTGTACAAATAGTCAGACATGAGGACGTCCGGGATGTCGTGAATGGATGTTGGTTTTGGTGCGGTCCAAAGGTTCATGGGCAGCCCGAAGACGACCTCGTAGGGGGTTAAGTGGTGTTTGGTGGGAGTGGAACGCATTGATAGCAATGCTAGCGGGAGAGCGTCTGGCCATTTCAGTCCTGTGGTGGCAACTATTTTGGCTATTTTGAGCTTCAGTGTGGCATTATGTCGCTCAACCAAGCCTGCAGATTGGGGATGGAAGACCGCATGGAATTTCTGTTTTACACCCAACCCTTTTAAGATGAGTTGGATAACTTCGGCTACAAAGTGGGGGCCGTTGTCGCTCCACAAAATTCGACAAAGGCCATAACGGGGGAAGAATTCTTTCAGCAATACCTTTGCGGTAGTCATAGCAGTGTTGTCGCGGGTCGGGTAAGCTTCTACCCACTTGCTGAAAGCACACACAACGACAAGTACGTACTTCAAGCTTTGGCACCTTTCTAACTGGATGTAGTCCATCTGTAGGACCTCAAAGGGATGATTAGGAACCCCAAACCCTCCCCGGGGTACAGCAGTTCCTTTACCAGGGTTGTGTTGGAGGCATACCAGGCATTGTTGGACCAGACGTTTGGCTGAGTCTGGGATCTTGTCGTTGTGCCAGACCTTGGAGATGAGCTCGATCATGGGGGCAGACCCTATGTGCGCGGGGGAGTGTGTCATGGTTAGCATGGGAATCAGGAACGAGTCAGGTAGCAACCATTTGTTCGTGTCTTTAGTTCGCCAGCAACCGTCATCGTCCTTCAATCCCACCCGTGCCCATTCAGTCAATTCGCGTGGTGAGCTGGCTAATTGGATGTCCCTAATCGTCTCCCTAGCATCCTTCCATTTCTCAATTTGTGACCTGGTCACGTACATGTGTGTTGTTGACCTATTCTCGGCTGTGGTTCGGGCGGTGATGTCAGCCAGCGCATTTCCCTGTCCTATAATGTCCGTCACCTTTTTGTGTGCCTGGCATTTGATCACAGCTAGCCGTGTGGGGAGGAGGACTGCTTCGGTCAGAGCGGAGACTAGATCTCCATGTAGGATGGGTGTGCCATGGGAAGTCAGGAATACCCTCTCCTTCCATAGGAGCCCAAAGTGGTGAACCACCCCGAAGGCGTACTGGCTGTCGGTGTAAATGTTTGCGGTTGTCCCCGCTGCTAGGATGCATGCTCGTGGGAGAGCAATCAGTTCAGCCGCCTGTGGTGATCGCTGTGTGATGCGGGCTGTCTCAACAACTGTTTGGGCTGTGGTGACTGAATAGACAGCTGAGGTGGTGCCATCGGGGAGCTTGATGCATGAGCCATCTACCCACAGTTCTCCGTCAGGGTCCGGGAAGGCAGTATCTCGGAGGTCAACCCTACTCTTAGTCTGTTCGTCGGTGAGGGTCACGCAGTCATGTATAGGGGACGCATTGGGGTCAGTGTCAGGGAGAGGTAGCAGAGTAGCTGGATTCAGAGTGGTGCATCGTTTCAACGTGATGTGGGGTGCAAGCAGAGTCAGTTCATAACCAGTCAGTCGTGCGCTAGTCAGGTGTTGAGTCTTGGTCTGGTTCAGGAGGGTGTCAACCGCATGGGGTACTAACACAGTGAGGAGGTTCGAGAGCACGATCCCCTCACTTTGCCGGATAGAGACAGCAGCGGCGGCTACTGCTCGAAGGCAGGCGGGCAAAGCTCTGGCTACAGGGTCAAGAGTGGCAGAGAAGTAGGCACAAGGGCGTTGTTTAGGACCAATGGACTGGGTTAGGACAGACAACGCGCATCCCTCCCTTTCGTGGGTGTAGAGGGAGAAAGGTTTAGTGTAGTCTGGGGTTCCTAGGACTGGTGCTGAACAAAGGGCATTTCGCAATTCTTTGAAGGAAGATTTGCATTCGGGTGTCCAGGGGAGGGGGAAGGGGGCGTCTTTAGCTAGCAAGGAAAGCAGAGGTTTTACAATAAGGCTGAAGTTTGGTAACCACTGTCGACAGAAGGAGGTGAGGCCGACCAGAGACCGCACTTGCTTCTGAGTTTTGGGGACAGGGGTTTCTAAGATGGTCTGAATTCGGTCAGGTATAAGTTTCCTCCCGTCTTTGGATAGGAGGTGGCCTAGGTATGTCACTTGGGGTTGGCAGAATTGTAACTTCTTCCTGGAGACCTTGTGACCGTTCTCCGCAAGGAAGTGGAGGAGGTGAATGGTGGCTGTGACTGCAAGTGGAGTGGTGTCGGCCGCCAAAAGAATATCATCAACATACTGTATTAACACCACTCCATCTGGTAGTTGGACTGCATCTAGTTGTCTCTTGAGGGCTTGGCTATAAATGCTGGGACTCTCGGTGTAGCCTTGGGGTGCCCTAAAGAATCTGTACGAACAGGCTTTTAAGGTGAAGCCGAACAGGTAGCGGCTGTCTGGGTGGATGGGGATGGAAAAGAATGCGTTCTTGAGATCAATAACGGTAAAGGTGGTGGCAGTGGACGGAATTAGGGTGAGGATGGTGGTGATGTCCGAGACCACGGGGTACTGAGGTATGACTACTTTGTTAACCTCTCGCAAGTCAACAATGAAGCGGTATGCTTTCTCATCTCCCTCACCTTGCCTCTTTACAATGGGTAGGATAGGGCTGTTGCAAACATTACTGACTACTTCTTCTACCACTCCTGCATCGACTACGGACTGGATGATTTCCACCAATGCCTTCTCGCCTTCGGGCGATATCCGATACTGTGGAAGTTTTGGGAGCACCGCGTCCGGTCGGACAGTTATGTGTACGGGGTCGATCACCATGCGTCCTACGTCCGAGTCGGTTTTTGCCCACAGGTGTGAGGGTAACGTGTCGAGTAGGGACAAGTCAGCATTGGTTATGGAGAACATACGTCGTGTGAGACAAGACCTGAACAGATCCGGGTTATCGTGCAGGATGACTCGCACTCCGTCTGGGGAACATCTGATGGTAGCTCGGAAATGTTTTAGCAAATCAAGTCCCATGATAGCATCGGGGGTGTTGGAGGAGAGCAGGAATGTCGTGTCAGTGTTGTTATCTTCTAAGTCAAAGGAGATTGGTGCTGACAAGGGGTTAGTGGAGGGCGTCCCATCGAAGCCTATTGAGGTTACGTGTGAGCCAGACAAGGGTGCCCTAGGAATCAGTTGTTTAGATAACGCACTACGTGTCGCCCCAGTATCTACCAGAAATGGAGACTTTGTGCCCAGGACCTTAGCAGTGACGTAAGGACCTTGTCAACACGGAGTTCGACTGGATCCCTCCCGTGCCCCTAGCGGTCCTATGCAAAGTCATGGGTGTTTTCGTAGTCAGACTGCTGGCACTGGTTCTGTCGGGGGCGATCAAAGGTGTTTGGTCTGCCTGGCCTGTCGTTGGTGGTGTCGTTCGTGTACCCTGGTCCCTGTCCTCTACTTCTGGGGTCATATGCTATGTCTCTGGTGTCTCTATTTTTGTTCATCTCCAGAAGGACCGGGCACTGGGATTTCCAGTGTCCGAACCCTCTACAGAATGCACATTGGTTCCCGTCTAAGTCTCTTCGTCCAGTGTAAGGTGTAGGTGTATGGTCTCTAGGGGGTAGCTTTCTAGGGGCGGTTGGTTGGTAATTTCCTTTAGGGGGCTCCCTTCCTATGGTCACCCCTTGCAACTGTGCTATCATTACCCTCTCCTTCAGTTCCTTTTTCTTTTTCTCTGACGCCCTATCGTTCTCATTCTTTTGATGTTCGTAGTATTGGGCCATCTGGAGGATAGCAGCGGGTTTGGAGGCTGCCCAACTACTCTCGCTGGTCTGTAGCTTCTGGGAGACTTCTTGTGACAGACCCTTCACATAATTCTGGACAAAGAGGTGATGTCCGGTTGCAGTGGTCATGTCCTGGCCACTATAATCGGAAAACACTGTCTCGAATAGAGAGAAGTATTCAGACACATCCTCCTGGGGTTTCTGGCGACAAGCCGTCACTATTGACCAGTCTACCTTTCTTTCTGGGATTAGAGTCTTCAATTTCTGTACGATCTTGTCTGGGAGTTCCAATATGGCTTTTAGGGATTTTTGTCCAGGTTCTCGCTGCTTATCTATGGTATCGAGTTGTACCCAGGTATATCCGAACGGCTCAGCGTGGTCGACTTTCCGGATTTGCTTCCACACATCAGCCGGCAGACATAACCCGAAGAACAAATTGATATCCGCTAAGGTCATTATGGTTGAACCTAAGGCCGTACCTAGTTCGGTATAGAAGGCCGTCGGGTTCTTTCTTAAGTCGGGTAGGGTTTTCCTAAAGGTCAAGATGTCTTGTCGGTCCCATGGCTGGTAAACCCAGTTATATACAACCCTCCCCTTCGCATCCTGGTGGTTGATGTCGTCGTGTGTTCCCTGACCTCGTGGGGGGACCCAGTAGGGGGCGGCTTCTTTGATGGGCATCATGGTATCAGCCTTCCCTGCCTGGGGTTCAGTCGCTATGGGGGTCTCTGCTTTGGTTGTCTGTCTGTGTTCTTTAAGATGCCGGAAGACTTCGAGTGTACGAGTGAAGAGGTTCGTCACATCGCCCTCTCCTTCCTCCCCAATGTCTACCTTCCTATACAAGGTTGCTAAGCCTTCGGGACCTCTATCTTGGTACCTATCCTCATAGGCGTTCAGGGTGTGATAACAAAGTCGTACGACAAAGTGTCGTCTGCGGTTGTCGTCATACGAGTTATACATGTCTGTTACATACTCCTCACTTTCCTTTCGTTCTACTAGTGTCCTTACTACCTTATCGGTTCCGGCTTGTTCATCCTTTGTTAGTCGATTCATTCTGGTGGAATCTTTCTTTCTCATCTCAGGGTCATCTAACGTTATTGCTAACGTTGTGTTCAGTACGAGAGGTCTGGCCGGCGCGGAGGCCGTGAGGACCGAGGCCCTGGTACTGCTTTCACTTGCGTTTGGGGGTTGCGGGTGCTGTACTACAGGTTGGGAGGGGGCGTATGGAGGGGGCATGTAGATGATCGGGGGACCTAATAGCAATTCGTCATTCGCTCGTTGCTTGGAAGGTAACTCAGGGTAGAGCGTAGAGGAGGTCCTGACAGGGCACTGGCCTGATGTTTCAGACTCTTCCTTTAGTTTAGCTTCCTTTCTCTCCTTTATCTCTTCCTCTAACTTTCTAGCGGCAAGGTGAGCTGCCTTTCGTAATTCCCTTTCTGCTTTTACTTCTTCCCTCTTTTTCCGTTGCATTGCTTCTTTGCGCCACATGCCGATACTGTCAAGCATAGTAGGCGTCGTTTTATTACTACGTAGAGCTATTTCTAATGCTTCTATTTTATGATTAGGCTGTCCGGTTTTAGGTTTAAACCTATAATAACTGATAAAACCCCACCGGAAGGGAAATAGCCCTCAACAGTGTAAACATATAAACACTGAAAAAACCCCTGCACAACCACAAACTAAATGACATTCAAAGCAAGGAAAAGGAGAGTGAAAGAGTCATTTTTATTTCTTCCTGAATGGACCAATACAATGTAACTTTGTTATATAGAGTAGCAGTAAGAAAGACTGGGCTAACAATATTCTGCTTGAGTTTTGTTGTTTAGGGATGTCACTAAAATATTGTTTCTTCATCCGTTTTTCAGTTTTGTTGTCTTTGGTCTAAAGATACAGGGGTTAGAAGCATGTTTTAGGTGTTGTTTATTTATTTTATAAACTGTAGAGAATCAGGAAATATCTAAGTCATATTTGATTTTTGGGCTACGTTTGAGTCTTTCACTGATAGGAAAAATGTAGGTTTCATAAGAATCTTTCCCGATATGTACCATCACATTTACCCACAGAGAATGGGTAAAAACCCTTGATACATCCGCCTCCTTTTCTAGTGAGTCAGTATTGATAGTAGGTGAATTGCCAAACACCCCAGGCTTTAAACATTCAATGCAAGGTATAGTGACCCGTATATGAAACAAAGAGTGCAGTCACAAAGCATCTGGGATACTGGTAAAGCATGACACCAGACTTTTGGAAAACATGGAATGCAGTGTCACTTGGAATGCTGCTGCAAAAAGTTCTTACCAAGTTCAACAAAGATTGGAGTGATATTTTTTGTATTTGCAGTGATTCGGCCACGTATATGAAAAAGTTGTGTGTTGACCTGTCAAAATCGATACCTGAGCTGAAGTGCTTCCCTGTAAGAGATACTTGCCACTTGTAAGATGGCAATCTGAAAGTATCTTTACAATCTTCAGAGTTAATGAAGAATGCTATTGAATTTTTCGTCCATTCTGGTGCACTGTTTTATTATGCGTGTGAACTAAAACACAAATATTTCTCATTTTGTGCTGTGTGTGGCATCAAAGAAAGAGGCATCCCAACTGTGTCACTTAGCTGGTGGTTCTCAGTCCTAGAGGCCATGAATGCTATATTATCCATGTGGCAACCGTTTATAGAACTTTTGCTGAGTGATGATGCAAATGGCAAGAAATGTGAGAATCTTTGGTCACATATCGATGGTGATTTGAAAGAAAGTACACTACTGAATTCTTAGATTTTTACAGGAAAGCATGACTGCTGTAGAGGACATAATAAAAAAAACTAGAGTCTGAAAACACCCTTGTCTGCCAAGTGTTCAGCATCATTTGTGTAGATGTGAAACATCTCCTTGAGAGTAAGCTGGGTGACACTTTTAGTGACTTTAGCACTGCAACATGTTCCATGTTAGAGTGCTTGCCACTTCGTAAGCAAAGAAATGTTGAGGAGCAATTCAGGAACTTTTATTTTACAATGTATGAGAAATAGCCCTTCACCAACCATGGCATTTGAAGTCAATGAAGCCTCACTGTGGTACTCTGCACAAGTTATAGATCCCTTCCGTAAAGGAACATTTTCTCTGGAGTTTCAAAAGTGCTGCCTCATTTTTGACCGCTTCAATAACTCTAAGGGCATATGCGCGCAGTTCAACGCATATGTTGCAGAGCCTGTCACAGAGAATCACAATCTTCAGGTGCACCAGTATTGGCATGGAAAGCTATGCCAGTGGCCAGAGTTAGCAAATTGTGTACTGGCTATTTTGGCGTTGCCTGTCTCAAGTACCAATGTTGAGAGGGCCTTTTCACAGATAAAAGTTTACATGAGAAGGAATGAGCGAGCTTGCATGACCTAAGACTCACTTAAGAAGAATTGTATGGTGTACTACAATAAGTTTGATTTGTAAAAATGCATTTGGACCTCATATACACTGTACGTACACTGTCTATATACCATGCAATATCAGTGCAGAAAGCAAGCAATAATAAAAGCAAAATGTTCCATAAACACCGGAAAAACACTCTTTCTTTAGTTTTTAATGGTGCTACAATGTGTAACCACTGATAACCACTGTTTTTTAAGGTATTGAAATCACTGAAAAAACCCCACCAGAATTTACCAAAAATAGAAACTGAAAACAGGAAAGCCTATTTATGATCATCGAAGGATCCCATCAGTGGCCACTGACTCTCGGGGTCCCTTTTTGAATATTTATGCCATAGTTTGCTATAAGCTACGGCGACTAGTCCATATTTAGTGAACATGTCCTTATTAGGGGTGCCTTCCAGTGGAGCCGGATGGTTCACCTCTAATAAGCGGTCCGGGCAGAACCAACTACCAATCAGTGGGGAGAAGACAGGCATGACGGGTTACAACGGGGACAAAAGTCTGCACTACCTATCTTTTCACTGCTTGCAAAGACTAGACAGAATATATCTGTTCCACATTATTTGTAAGCAGAGAATACCTCCAAAGAACCAATATCGAACAACCAGTGTTCAGACAATCAATCAATCAATGGTGAGAAAGAGATAGGCACGACGGGTTACAATGGGGACAAAAGTCTGCGTTACCTACCCTTCACTATTTGCAAAGACTAGACAGAATATTTCTATTCTACGTTATTTGCAAACAGAGAATATCTCAAAGAGCACTATTCTTCAAAACAATCAATGTTCGGATAATCAATCAGTGGGGAGATAAAAATAGGCACGACGGGTTACAATGGGGACAAAAGTCTGCGTTACCTACCCTTCACTATCTGCAAAGGAAGAGAGAGTATTTCTACTCTGCCCCGTTTGTAGACAGCGAATATCTCAAAGAGAACAATCAATAAGCAATACTAGTATTTTCAATCAATCAATCAATCGTTTCGTAATTTGTCGTGTTTCACGACCTTACCCGGACCGCATGGACAGTTTCTCGTCTTCCGCCTCCAGCGCCCGATCGTCCTCTACTCTCCGTATTTGCCGCGGCACTCCTGATGGTTCCCAGTCAGGACCGTAGATCACTCGAGAGAGGTCGGTTCGGAACCAGTGAAGTTCGGAGGATCGGCTGCCAGACGAGGGTCTATCGGGCAGGAGCTCTTTCCGATCGTTGCAGTCGTTCACTCTGTCGTCGGGACCTCTCCCACTGGATCCACGTGTCGCTGATGGGCCCCACGCTTGGGACGCCAATTGTTAAAAGGTAGTGGCAGTTGCAGTCGATAACCTTTCAAGTATTACCCGGCGGTAATCGCCTCTTATACCATTCGAAAATTAACCAACAAAGAGGCAGGTGCCGGAGACTGGAAGGCAGGAAAACAACGTTTTATTCCGTCGGAGTAGAACACATCAGATCAGACAGCAAGGTATCGTCACGAGGTGCTCTCACCACATCTCTGAGGCCTGGCCTCTTATACACAGGTTTATGACTTTATTGCAGGTTTATCATACATGGCACATTCTTGAGATCGCTTTGATACATGAAAGAACATCCTCAGAATCCCCACTTCAAGCTCGTTCCCACACATATCTACAGTGGAAGTCCCCACCCCACCCACAGTAGGAGATGGCTATCACACAGCTGGACATTCCGCCAATTCCCGGGGGTGTGTGCGACTGGTCGGGTCTCAGGGGGTGGGGGGCCTTGATCTACTGTAATCCCTTTGATGTGGGGTGTTTCCCTTACAGTAGGGGCAATAAACTGCATCCGCAGGGCTAGGTGATGGCCTGGGATCGGTTCGGACAATCGGGCGCAGAGGAAGGGGGTTATCAAAGACATGTATGACCATGTATGGGATGTCGGTCAGGCGTGGGATGTGGTTCCATGGCAGGGTCGCGCAGAAGGAGAGGGTTTATGGCCTGTGTACGAGAGAGCGGGGGTGGCCGGTGGGCGGGGGGATGTTCGCAGCGCCAGAGGGACACGTTGGCGATCGGCAATTAGCAGGGAGAGAGACCAGGATGCCTAAAAGGGCTGCCGTGCGTTTTTCTGTGTGTCGCGCTGGGGAGAGACAAGATGGCGCAGATACTGTTCAGTTACGAGCTACATTTCCACACAGTGGTGTTTGTGTAGTGTAGGTGGTCATGCTGTGGTAGTGTTTTAGGGTTTAGGGTAGTGCAGTGGTGTTTGGGTAGTGTAGGGAGTTGTGCTGGTGGTAGTGTTTTAGGGTTTAGAGTAGTACAGTGATCGTTGTGTAGTGTAGGGGGTCGTTGTGGGGTTAGTGTATTAGGGTTTAGGGTAGTGCAGTGGTGTTTGTGTAGTGTTGGGGGTTGTCTTGGGGTAGTGTTTTCGGGTTTATGGTAGTGCAGTGGGGTTTGTGTAGTGCAGGGGGTCATGTTTTAGGGTTTTAGGGTAGTGCAGTGGTGTTTGGGTAGTGTAGAGGGACGTGCTGGGGTAGTGTTTTTGGCTTTAGGGTAGAGCAGTTGTGTTTGGGTAGTGAAGGGGGTCATGCTTGGGGTAGTGTTTTAGGGTTTAGTGCAGTACATTGGTGTTTGTGTACTATAGGGTTCGTACTTGGGGTCGTTTTTTAGGGTTTAGGGTAGTGCAGTGGTGTTTCTGTAGTGTAGAGGGTATTGCTGGGGGTAGATTTAGGGTTTAGGGTAGTACAGTGGTGTTTGTGTAGTGTAGGGGATCGTGCTGGTGGTATTGTTTTAGGGTTTAAAGCAGTGTAGTGATGTTTGTGTAGTGAAGGGGGTCGTGCTGGGGGTACTGTTTTAGGGTTTAGTGTAGTGCAGTGGTGTTTGTGTAGTGTAGGTGGTTGTGCTGGGGATAGATTTAGTGTTTAGGGTAGAGCTGTGTTGTTTTGGTAGTGTTGGGAGTCATGCTGGGGGTAGTGTTTAAGGGTTTAGGGTAGTGCTGTGGTGTTTGTGTAGTGTAGGGTGTCGTGCTGGGTGTAGTGTTTTAGGGTTTAGGGTAGTGCAGTGGAGTTTGTGTAGTGTATATGGTAGTGTTTTAGGGTTTAGGGTAGTGCAGTGCAGTGCAGTGGTGTTTGTGTAGTGTAGGGGGTAGTGCCGGTGGTAGTATTTTTGGGTTTAGGGTAGTGCAGATGTGTTTGGGTAGTGTAGGGAGTCATGCTGGGGGTAGTATTTTAGAGTTTAGGGTAGTACAGTGGTGTTTGTGTAGTGTAGGGGGTCCTGCTTGGGGTAGTGTTTTAGGGTTATGGTAGTGCTTTGGTGTTTGTGTAGTTTATGGGGTCATGTTGGGGGTAGATGTAGGGTTTAGGGTAGTGCAGTGGTGTTTGTGTAGAGTAGGGGGGGTCGTGCTGGAGATAGTGTTTTAGGGTTTAAGGCAGTGCAGTGGTATTTGTGTAGTGAAGGGGGTAGTTTTTTAGGGTTTAGGGTACTGCAATGGTGTTTGTGTTGTGTAGGGGGTCGTGCTGGGGGTAGTATTTAAGGGTTTAGGGTAGTGCAGTGGTGTTTGTGTAGTGTAGGGCATCGTGCTGGGGGTAGTGTTTTTGGGTTTAGGGTAGCACAGTTGTGTTTGGGTAGTGAAGAGAGTCTTGCTGAGAGTAGTGTTTTAGTGATTGGGTAGTGCAGAGGTGTTTGTGTAGTGTAGGGTGTCATGCTGGGAGTAGTGTTTTAGGGTTTAGGGTAGTGCAGTGGTGTTTGTGTAGTGTAGGGGTTTGTGCTGGGGTAGTGTTTTAGGGTTTAGGGCAGTGCAGTGCAGTGGTGTTTGGGTAGTGTAGCTGGTAATTCTGGGGGTAGTGTTTTAGGATTTAGGGCAATGCAGTGGTGTTTGTGTAGTGTTGGAGGTCATGCTGCGGGTAGTGTTTCAGCGTTTAGGGTAGTGCAGTGGTGTTTGGGTAGTGTTGGGGGTAGTGCTGGGGTAGTTTTTTAGGGTTTAGGGTAGTGCAGTGTTGTTTGTGTAGTGTAGGGGGTTGTTCTGGGGGTAGTGTATTAGGGTTTAGATTAGTGCAGTGGTGTTTGTGTAGTTCAGAGGGTTGTGCTGGGGGTAGTGTTTTAGGGTTTAGGGTAGTGCAGTGGTGTTTGTATAGTGTAGGGGGTCGTGTTGTAGGGTTTAGGGTAGTGCAGCACTGTTTGGGTAGTGTAGAGGGTCGTGCTGGGGGTAGTGTTTTTGGGATTAGGGTAGTGCAGTTGTGTTTGAGTAGTGTAGGGGGTTGTGCTGAGGATAGATTTAGTGTTTAGGGTAGAGCACTGGTGTTTTGGTAGTGCAGGGAGTCATGCTGGGGGTAATGTTTAAGGGTTTAGCGTAGTGCTGTGGTGTTTGTGTAGTGTAGGGGGTCGTGCTGGGTATAGTGTTTTAGGGTTTAGGGTAGTGCAGTGGTGTTTGGGTAGTGTAGGGGGGTCATGCTGGTGGTAGTGTTTTAGTGTTTAGGGTAGTACAGTGGTGTTTGTGTAGTATAGGGGGTCCCGCTTGGGGTAGTGTTTTAGGGTTATGTTAGTGCAGTGGTGTTTGTGTAGTGTATAGGGTCATGCAGGGGGTAGATGTAGGGTTTAGGGTAGTGCAGTGGTGTTTGTGTAGAGTAGGTGGGTCGTGCTGGGGATAGTGTTTTAGGGTTTAAGGCAGTGCAGTGGTAATTGTGTAGTGAAGGGGGTAGTGTTTTAAATTTAGGGTACTGCAATGGTGTTTGTGTAGTGTAGGGGGTCATGCTAAGGGGTAGTATTTAAGGGTTTAGGGTAGTGCAGTGGTGTTTGTGTAGTGTAGGGCGTCGTGCTGGGGGCAGTGTTTTGGGGTTTAGGGTAGTACAGTTGTGTTTGGGTTGTGAAGAGAGTCGTGCTGGGAGTAGTGTTTTAGTGATTAGGGTAGTGCAGAGTTGTTTGTGGACTATAGGGGGTCATGCTAAGGGTTGTGTTTTAGGTTTTAGGGTAGTGCAGTGGTGTTTGTGTAGTGTAGGGGGTCGTGCTGGGGTAGTGTTTTAGGGTCTAGGGCAGTGCAGTGCAGTGGTGTTTGGGTAGTGTAGGGGGTAGTTCTGGGGTAGTGTTTTAGGGTTTAGGGCAATGCAGTGGTGTTTGTGTAGTGTTGGGGGTCATGCTGCGGGTAGTGTTTCAGGGTTTAGGGTAGAGCAGTGGTGTTTGGGTAGTGTTGGGGGTAGTGCTGGGGTAATTTTTTAGAGTTTAGGGTAGTGCAGTGGTATTTTTGTGTAGTGTAGGGGTTTGTGCTGTGGGTAGTGTTTTAGGGTAGTGCAGTGGTATTTGTGTAGTGTAATGGGTCATGCTGGGGGAAGTGTCTTAGGGTTTAGGAAACAACAGTGTTGTTTGAGTAGTGTTAGGGGTCATGCTGGGGGTATTGTTTTAGGGTTTAAGGTAGGGCATTGGTGCTTGTATATTGTAGGGGGTCATGCTGGGCGTAGATTTAGGGTTTAGGGTAGTGCAGTGTTGTTTGGGTAGTGTAGTGGGTCGTGCTGGGGATAGATTTAGGGTTTAGAGTAGCACAGTGGTGTTTGTGTATTGTAGGGGGTCATGCTGGGGGTAGTGTTTTAGGGTTTAGGGTAGTGCAGTTGTGTTTTGGTTGTGTAGGGGGTACGGCAGGGTGTAGTGTTTTAGGGTTTAGGGTAGTGCCGTTGTGTCTGTGTATTGTAGTGGGTCGTGCTGGGGGTAGTGTTTTAGGGTTTAGGGTAGTGCAGTGGTGTTTGTGTAGTGTAGGTGGTTATGCTGGGGTAGTGTTTTATGGTTTAGGGTAGTGCAGTGGTGTTTGTGTAGTGTAGGGGGTTGAGCTGGGGGTAGTGTTTTAGGGTTTAGTGTAGTGCAGTGGTGTTGTGCAGTGTAGGGGGTAGTGTTTTAGGGTTGAGTGTAGTGCAGTGGTGTTTAGGTAGTGTAGGGGGATGTGCTAGGGATAGTGTTTAGGATAGTGCAGTGGTCTTTGTATAGTGTAGGGGTTATGTTCTAGGGTTAAGGGTAGTGCAGTGGTGTTTAGGTAGTGTAGGGGGTCATGCTGATGGCAGAGTTTTAGGGTTTAGGGTAGTGCAGATGTGTTTGGGTAGTGTAGGGGGTCATTATGGTGGTAGTGTTTTAGAGTTAAGGGTAGTACAGTGGAGTTTGTGTAGTGTAGGGGGTTGTGCTCGGGTAGTGTTTAGGATAGTGCAGTGGTCTTTGTATAGTGTAGGGGTTATGTTCTAGGGTTAAGTGTAGTGCAGTGGTGTTTAGGTAGTGTAGGGGGTTGTGCTGAGGGCAGAGTTTTAGGGTTAAGGGTAGTGCAGTGGTGTTTGGGTAGTGTAGGCGGTCGTGCTTGGGGTAGTGTTTGAGGGTTTTGAGTAGTGCAGTGGTGTTTGTGTAGTGTATGGGGTCATGCTGGGGGTAGAAGTAGGGTTTACGGTAGTGCAGATGGGTTTGTGTATTGTAGGGGGTCATGCTCGGGTAGTGTTTTAGGTTTTAAGGCAGTGCAGTGGTGTTTGTGTAGTGAAGGGTGTCATTCTGGGGGTAGTGTTAAAGGGTTTAGGGTAGTGCAGTGGTGTTTGTGTAGTGTAGGGGGTTGTGCTGGGGTAGATTTAGGGTTTAGGGTAGTGCAGTGGTGTTTGGGTAGTGTAGGGAGTAGTGCTGGTGGTAGTGTTTTAGGGTTTAGGGTAGTTTGTTTGGGTAGTGTAGGCTGTCGTGCTGGGATTAGAGTTTTAGGGTTTAGGGTAGTACAGTGGTGGTTGTGTAGTGTAGGGGGTCGTTATGGGGGTAGTGTTTTAGGGTTTAGGGTAGTGCAGTGGTGTTTGTGTAGTGTAGGGGTTTGTGTTGCGGTAGTGTTTTAGGGTTTAGGTTAGTGCAGTGCTGTTTGTGTAGTGTTGGGGTCGTCCTGGGGTAGTGTTTTAGGGTTTAGTGTAGTGCAGTGGGGTTTGGGTAGTTTAGGGGGTCGTGTTTTAGGGTTTAGGGTAGTGCAGTGGTGTTTGGGTAGTGAAGGGGGTCATGCTTGGGGTAGTGTTTTAGGCTTTAGTGTAGTACAGTGGTGTTTGTGTAGTGTAGGGGTCGTATTTGGGGCAGTTTTTTATGGTTTAGGGTAGTGCAGTGGTGTTTCTGTAATGTAGAGGGTATTGCTGGGGGTAGATTTAGGGTTTAGGGTAGTACAGTGGTGATTGTGTAGTGTAGGGGATCGTGCTGGGGTACTGTTTTAGGGTTTAGGGTAGTGCAGTGGTGTTTGTATAGTGTAGGGGGTTGTGCTGGGGATAGATTTAGTGTTTAGGGTAGAGCAGTTGTGTTTTGGTAGTGCAGGGAGTCATGCTGGGGGTAGTGTTTAAGGGTTTAGTGTAGTACTGTGGTGTTTGTGTAGTGTAGGGGGTCGTGCGGGGTGTAGTGCTTTAGGGTTTAGGGTAGTGCAGTGGAGTTTGTGTAGTGTATGTGGTAGTGTTTTAGGGTTTAGGGTAGTGCAGTGCAGTTGTGTTTGTGTAGTGTAGGGGGTCATGCTTGTGGTAGTGTTTTGGGGTTTAGGGTAGTGCAGATGTGTTTGGGTAGTGTAGGGGGTCATGCTGGTGGTAGTGTTTTAGGGTTAAGGGTAGTACAGTGGTGTTTGTGTAGTGTAGGGGGTCCCGCTTGGGGTAGTGTTTTAGGGTTATGGTAGTACAGTGGTGTTTGTGTAGTCTATGGGGTCATGCTGGGGATAGTATTTAAGGGTTTAGGGTAGTGCAGTGGTGTTTGTATAGTGTAGGGGGTCGTGCTGGGAGTAGTGTTAAAGGGTTTAATGCAGTGCAGTGGTATTTGTGTAGTGAAGGGGGTAGTGTTTTAGGGTTTAGGGTACTGCAATGGTGTTTGTGTAATGTAGGGGGTCGTGCTGGGGGTAGTATTTAAGGGTTTAGGGTAGTGCAGTGGTGTTTGTATAGTGTAGGGGTCGTGCTGGGAGTAGTGTTAAAGGGTTAACGGTAGTGCAGTGGTGTTTGTGTAGTTTAGGGGGTTGTGCTGGGGTAGATTTAGGGTTAAGGGTAGTGCAGTGGTGTTTGTGTAGTGTAGGGGGTCATGCTGGGGGGTTGTGTTTTAGGGTTTATGGTAGTGCATTGGTGTTTGTGTAGTGTAGGTGGTCATGCTGGGGTAGTGTTTTAGGGTTTAGGGTAGTGCAGTGGTGTTTGTGTAGTGTAGGGGGTTGTGCTGGGGGTAGTGTTTTAGGGTTTAGTGTAGTGCAGTGGTGTTGTGTAGTGTAGGGGGCAGTGTTTTAGGGTTGAGTGTAGTGCAGTGGTGTTTCTGTAGTGTAGGGGGATGTGCTAGGGATAGTGTTTAGGATAGTGCAGTGGTCTTTGTATAGTGTAGGGGTTATGTTCTAGGGTTAAGGGTAGTGCAGTGGTGTTTAGGTAGTGTAGGGGGTCGTGCTGATGGCAGAGTTTTAGGGTTTAGCGTGGTACAGTGGTGTTTGTATAGTGAAGGGGTTAGGTTTTAGGGTTAAGGGTAGTGCAGTGGTGTTTGGGCAGTGCAGGGGGTCGTGCTTGGGGTAGTGTTTTAGGGCCCGATTCACAGAATTAACTTAAGACTAAATCCTAAACTTACTACTTTGTGGTATTCACAGAATGCACTTACTACTTTTGGTATTCACAGACTGCACTTACTACTTTTGGTATTCACAGAATGGATTTACGACTACTAACTTTACGTCCGCACTCGGGCTTGAATTTCCGGCCCGGAGGCGGAGCTTCCGGCCCAGAGGCGGAGTTTCCGGCCCGGAGGCGGAGCTTCCGGCCCGGAGGTGGAGATTCCGGCCAGTGGCGGAGATTTAGCCATGGCCAAAATCTCCGCCTCCGGGCCGGAAACTCCGCCTCTGGGCCAGAATTTCCGGCCCGAGTGCGGACGTAAAGTTAGTAGTCGTAAATCCATTCTGTGAATACCAAAAGTAGTAAATGCAGTCTGTGAATACCAAGAGTAGTAAGTGCATTCTGTGAATACCACAAAGTAGTAAGTGTAGGATTTAGTTAATTCTGTGAATGGGGCCCATAGGGTTTAGAGTAGTGCAGTGGTGTTTGTGTAGTGTATAGGGTCATGCTGGGGGTAGATGTAGGTTTTAAGGCAGTGCAGTGGTGTTTGTGTAGTGAAGGGTGTTGTGCTGAGGGTAGTGTTAAAGGGTTTAGGGTAGTGCAGTGTTGTTTGTGTAGTGTAGGGGGTTGTCATGGGGTAGATTCAGGGTTAAGGGTAGTGCAGTCGTGTTTGGGTAGTGTAGGGAGTAGTGCTGGTGGTACTGTTTTAGGGTTTAGGGTAGTGCTTTTATGTGTGTGTAGTGTAGGGTGTCGTGCTGGGATTAGAGTTTTAGGGTTTAGGGTAGTACAGTGGTGTTTGTGTAGTGTAGGGGATCATGCTGGTGGTAGTGTTTTAGGGTTTAAGGCAGTGTAGTGATGTTTGTCTAGTGAAGGGGGTCGTGCTGGGGGTACTGTTTTAGGGTTTAGGGTAGTGCAGTGGTGTTTGTGTAGTGTAGGGGGTTGTGCTGGGGATAGATTTAGTGTTTAGGGTAGAGCAGTGGTGTTTTCGTCGTGCAGGGAGTCATGCTGGGGGTAGTGTTTAAGGGCTTAGCGTAGTGCTGTGGTGTTTGTGTATTGTAGGGAGTCGTGCTGGGTGTAGTGTTTTAGAGTTTAGGGTAGTGCAGTGGAGTTTGTGTAGTGTATGTGGTAGTGTTTTAGGGTTTAGGGTAGTGCAGTGCAGTGGTGTTTGGGTAGTGTAGGGGGTCATGCTGGTGGTAGTGTTTTAGGGTTTGGGTAGTACAGTGGTGTTTGTGTAGTGTAGGGGGTCCCGCTTGGGGTACTGTTTTAGGATTATGGTAGTGCAGTGGTGTTTGTGTAGTGTATGGGGTCCTGCTGGGGGTAGATGTAGAGTTTACGGTAGTGCAGTGGTGTTTGTATTGAGTAGAGGGGTCGTGCTAGGGATAGTGTTTTAGGGTTTAAGGCAGTGCAGTGGTATGTGTGTAGTGAAGGTGGTAGTGTTTTAGGGTTTAGGGTACTGCAATGGTGTTTGTGTAGTGTGGGGGGTCATGCTGGTGGTAGTGTTTTAGGGTTTAGGGAATTGCAGTGGTGTTTGTGTAGTGTAGGGGTTCGTGCTAGGGATAGTATTGAGTAGAGGGGTCGTGCTAGGGATTGTGTTTTAGGGTTTAAGGCAATGCAGTGGTAATTGTGTAGTGAAGGGGGTAGTGTTTTAGATTTAGGGTACTGCAATGGTGTTTGTGTAGTGTAGGGGGTCATGCTAAGGGGTAGTATTTAAGGGTTTAGGGTAGTACAGTTGTGTTTGTGTAGTGTAGGGCGTCGTGCTGGGGGCCGTGTTTTGGTGATTAGGGTAGTGCAGAGTTGTTTGTGGAGTATAGGGGGTCATGCTAAGGGTTGTGTTTTAGGTTTTAGGGTAGTGCAGTGGTGTTTGTGTAGTGTAGGGGGTCGTGCTGGGGTAGTGTTTTAGGGTCTAGGGCAGTGCAGTGCAGTGGTGTTTGGGTAGTGTAGGGGGTAGTTCTGGGGTAGTGTTTTAGGGTTTAGGGCAATGCAGTGGTGTTTGTGTAGTGTTGGGGGTCATGCTGCGGGTAGTGTTTCAGGGTTTAGGGTAGAGCAGTGGTGTTTGGGTAGTGTTGGGGGTAGTGCTGGGGTAATTTTTTAGAGTTTAGGGTAGTGCAGTGGTGTTTTTGTGTAGTGTAGGGGTTTGTGCTGTGGGTAGTGTTTTAGGGTAGTGCAGTAGTGTTTGTGTAGTGTAATGGGTCATGCTGGGGGAAGTGTCTTAGGGTTTAGGAAACAACTGCTGGGGGTATTGTTTCAGGGTTTAGGGTAGCGCATTGGTGCTTGTGTATTGTAGGGGGTCGTGCTGTGCGTAGATTTAGGGTTTAGGGTAGTGCAGTGTTGTTTGGGTAGTGTAGTGGGTCGTGCTGGGGATAGATTTAGGGTTTAGACTAGAGTAGCACAGTGGTGTTTGTGTAGTGTAGGGGATTGTGCTGGGTTAGTATTATAGGGTTTCGGGTAGTACAGTGGTGTTTGGGCAGTGCAGGGGGTCATGCTGGGGGTAGTGGTTTAGGGTAGTGCAGTGGTGTTTGGGTAGTGTAAGGGGTCATGCTGGGGGTAGTGTTTTAGGGTTTAGGGTAGTGACGTGGTGTCTGTGTATTGTAGGGGGTCATGCTTGGGGCAGTGTTTTAGGGTTTAGAGTAGTGCAGTGGTGTTTGTGTAGTGTATGGGGTCGTGCTGGGAGGTAGTGTTTTAGAGTTTAGGGTAGTGCAGTGGTGTTTGTGTAGTGTAGGTGGTCATGCTAGGGTAGTGTTTTAGGGTTTAGGTTAGTGCAGTGGTGTTTGGGTAGTATAGGGTGCCGTGCTGGGATTAGAGTTTTAGGGTTTAGGGTAATACAGTGGTTGTTGTGTAGTGTAGGGGGTCGTTGTGGGGGTAGTGTGTTAGGGTTTAGGGTAGTGCAGTGGTATTTGAGTAGTGTAGGGATTCATCCTGGGGGTACTGTTTTAGGGTAGTGCAGTGGTGTTTGTGTGGTGTAGTGGGTCTTGCTGGGGGTAGTGTTTTAGGGTTTAGGGTTGTGCAGTGGTGTTTGAGTAGTGTAGGGGGTCGTGCTGGGGTAGTGTGTTTGGGGTTAGGGCAGTGCAGTGCAGTGGTGTTTGGGTAGTGTAGGGGGTCGTTCTGTGGTAGTGTTTTAGAGTTTAAGGCAGTGCTGTGGTGTTTGTGTAGTGTAGGGGGTTATGCTGCTGGAAGTGTTTCAGGTTTTAGGGTAGTGCAGTTGTGTTTGGGTAGGGAAGGGGTTTGTGCTGGGGTAGATTTAGGGTTTAGGGTAGTGCAGTGGTGTTCAGGTAGTGTAGGGGTTCATGCTGCCGTAGCGTTTTAGGGTTTAGGGCAGTGCAGTGGTGTTTGTGTTGTGTAAGGGGTTGTGCTGTGGGTAGTGTTTTAGGGTTTAGCGTAGTGCAGTGGTGTTTGTGTAGTGTAATGGGTCATGCTGGGGGGAGTGTCTTAGGGTTTAGGAAACAGAAGTGTTGTTTGAGTAGTGTAAGGGGTCATGCTGGGGGTATTGTTTCAGGGTTTAGGGTAGCGCATTGGTGCTTGTGTATTGTAGGGGGTCGTGCTGTGCGTAGATTTAGGGTTTAGGGTAGTGCAGTGTTGTTTGGGTAGTGTAGTGGGTCGTGCTGGGGATAGATTTAGGGTTTAGGCTAGAGTAGCACAGTGGTGTTTGTGTAGTGTAGGGGATTGTGCTGGGTTAGTATTATAGAGTTTCGGGTAGTACAGTGGTGTTTGGGCAGTGCAGGGGGTCATGCTGGGGGTAGTGGTTTAGGGTAGTGCAGTGGTGTTTGGGTAGTGTAAGGGGTCATGCTGGGGGTAGTGTTTTAGGGTTTAGGGTAGTGACGTGGTGTCTGTGTATTGTAGGGGGTCATGCTTGGGGCAGTGTTTTAGGGTTTAGAGTAGTGCAGTGGTGTTTGTGTAGTGTATGGGGTCGTGCTGGGAGGTAGTGTTTTAGAGTTTAGGGTAGTGCAGTGGTGTTTGTGTAGTGTAGGTGGTCATGCTGGGGTAGTGTTTTAGGGTTTAGGGTAGTGCAGTGGTGTTTGGGTAGTATAGGGTGCCGTGCTGGGATTAGAGTTTTAGGGTTTAGGGTAATACAGTGGTTGTTGTGTAGTGTAGGGGGTCGTTGTGGGGGTAGTGTGTTAGGGTTTAGGGTAGTGCAGTGGTGTTTGTGTAGTGTTGGGGGTTATCCTGGGGGTAGTCTTTTAGGGATTATGGTAGTGCAGTGGGGTTTGTGTAGTGTAGGGGGTCGTTTTTTAGGGTTTAGGGTAGTGCAGTGGTGTTTCTGTAGTGTAGAGGGTATTGCTGGGGGTAGATTTAGGGTTTAGGGTAGTACAGTGTTGTTTGTGTAGTGTAGGGGATCATGCTGGTGGTATTGTTTTAGGGTTTAAAGCAGTGTAGTGATGTTTGTGTAGTGAAGGGGGTTGTGCTGGGGTTACTGTTTTAGGGTGTAGTGTAGTGCAGTGGTGTTTGTGTAGTGTAGGTGGTTGTGCTGGGGATAGATTTAGTGTTTAGGGTAGAGCTGTGTTGTTTTGGTAGTGTTGGGAGTCATGCTGGGGGTAGTGTTTAAGGGTTTAGGGTAGTGCTGTGGTGTTTGTGTAGTGTAGGGTGTCGTGCTGGGTGTAGTGTTTTAGGGTTTAGGGTAGTGGAGTGGAGTTTGTGTAGTGTATATGGCAGTGTTTTAGGGTTTAGGGTAGTGCAGTGCAGTGGTGTTTGTGTAGTGTAGGGGGTCGTGCTGGTGGTAGTGTTTTTGGGTTTGGGGTAGTGCAGAAGTGTGTGGGTAGTGTAGGGGGTCATGCTGGGGGTAGTGTTTTAGGGTTTAGGGTAGTACAGTTGTGTTTGTGTAGTGTAGGGGGTCCTGCTTGGGGTAGTTTTTTAGGGTTATAGTAGTGCTTTGGTGTTGTGTAGTGTATGGGGTCATGTTGGGGGTAGATGTAGGGTTTAGGGTAGTGCAGTGGTGTTTGTGTAGAGTAGGGGGGGTCATGCTGGGGATAGTGTTTTAGGGTTTAAGGCAGTGCAGTGGTATTTGTGTAGTGAAGGGGGTAGTTTTTTAGGGTTTAGGGTACTGCAAAGGTGTTTGTGTTGTGTAGGGCTTCGTGCTGGGTGTAGTGTTTTTGGGTTTAGGGTAGCACAGTTGTGTTTGGGTAGTGAAGAGAGTCTTGCTCAGAGTAGTGTTTTAGTGATTAGGGTAGTGCAGAGGTGTTTATGTAGTGTAGGGCGTCATGCTGGGGTTAGTGTTTTAGGGTTTAGGGTAGTGCAGTGGTGTTTGTGTAGTGTAGGGGTTCGTGCTGGGATAGTGTTTTAGGGTTTAGGGCAGTGCAGTGCAGTGGTGTTTGGGTAGTGTAGGGGGTAGTGTTTTAGGGTTTAGGGTAATGCAATGGTGTTTGTGTAGTGTTGGGGGTCATGCTGCGGGTAGTGTTTCAGCGTTTAGGGTAGTGCAGTGGTGTTTGGGTAGTGTAGGGGTTTGTGCTGGGCTAGATTTAGGGTTTAGGTTAGTGCAATGGTGTTTGGGTAGTGTTGGGGGTAGTGCTGGGGTAGTTTTTTAGGGTTTAGGGTAGTGCAGTGTTGTTTGTGTAGTGTAGGGGGTTGTTTTGGGGGTAGTGTATTAGGGTTTAGGGTAGTGCAGTGGTGTTTTTGTGTAGTGTAGGGTTTGTGATGTGGGTAGTGTTTTAGGGTAGTGCAGTGGTGTTTGTGTAGTGTAATGGGTCATGCTGGGGGAAGTGTCTTAGGGTTTAGGAAACAGCAGTGTTGTTTGAGTAGTGTAAGGGGTCGTGCTGGGGGTATTGTTTTAGGGATTAAGGTAGGGCATTGGTGCTTGTGTATTGTAGGGGGTCATGCTGGGCGTAGATTTAGGGTTTAGGGTAGTGCAGTGTTGTTTGGGTAGTGTAGTGGGTCGTGCTGGGGATAGATTTAGGGTTCAGAGTAGCACAGTGGTGTTTGTGTAGTGTAGGGGGTCATGCTGGTGGTAGTGTTTTAGGGTTTAGGGTAGTGCAGTTGTGTTTGGGTTGTGTAGGGTGTACTGAGGCTGTAGTGTTTTAGGGTTTAGGGTAGTGCCGTGGTGTCTGTGTATTGTAGGGGGTCATGCTTGGGGTAGTGTTTTAGGGTTTAGGGTAGTGTAGTGGTGTTTGTGTAGTGTAGGTGGTCATGCTGGGGTAGTGTTTTATGGTTTAGGGTAGTGCAGTGGTGTTTGTGTAGTGTAGGGGGTTGAGCTGGGGGTAGTGTTTTAGGGTTTAGTGTAGTGCAGTGGTGTTGTGCAGTGTATGGGGTAGTGTTTTAGGGTTGAGTGTAGTGCAGTGGTGTTTGTGTAGTGTAGGGGGTTGTGCTCGGGGTAGTGTTTAGGATAGTGCAGTGGTCTTTGTATAGTGTAGGGGTTATGTTCTAGGGTTAAGGGTAGTGCAGTGGTGTTTAGGTAGTGTAGGGGGTTGTGCTGAGGGCAGAGTTTTAGGGCCTGATTCACAGAACTAACTTAAGACAAAATCCTAAACTTACTACCATTTTGGTATTCACAGAAGGCACTTACTCATTTAGGCATTCACAGAAGGCACTTACTCATTTCGGTATTCACAGAAGTTAGGAGTCCTAAAGTTAGGACTCCTAAATGCCTTCTGTGAATACCGAAAGTCTTAAAATTAGGATTTTTCTCAGTTTAGGAGTCAAAAAGTTAGGAGTCCTAACTTTACTACTCATAAACTGAGAAAAATCCTAATTTTAAGACTTTCGGTACTCACAGAAGGCATTTAGGAGTCCTAAAGTTAGTAGTCCTAACTTTACTACTTCTAAATTGAGAAAAATCAGAATTTTAAGACTTTAGGTACTCACAGAAGGCATTTAGGAGTCCTAAAGTTAGGACTCCTAACTATACTACTACTAAACTGAGAAAAATCCTAATTTTAAGACTTTCGGTATTCACATAAGGCATTTAGGAGTCCTAAAGTTAGGACTCCTAACTTCTGTGAATACCGAAATGAGTAGTGCCTTCTGTGAATACCAAAATGAGTAAGTGCCTCCTGTGAATACCAAAATGGTAGTAAGTTTAGGATTTTGTCTTAAATTAGTTCTGTGAATCTGGCCCTTAGGGTTACGGGTAGTGCAGTGGTGTTTGGGTAGTGTGGGGGGTCGTGCTTGGGGTAGTGTTTTAGGGTTTTGAGTAGTGCAGTGGTGTTTGTGTAGTGTATGGGGTCATGCTGGGGGTAGAAGTAGGGTTTACGGTAGTGCAGATGGGTTTGTGTAGTGTAGGGGGTCATGCTCGGGTAGTGTTTTAGGTTTTAAGGCAGTGCAGTGGTGTTTGTGTAGTGAAGGGTGTCATTCTGGGGGTAGTGTTAAAGGGTTTAGGGTAGTGCAGTGGTGCTTGTGTAGTGTAGGGGGTTGTGCTGGGGTAGATTTAGGGTTTAGGGTAGTGCAGTGGTGTTTGGGTAGTGTAGGGAGTAGTGCTCGGGATAGTGTTTAGGATAGTGCAGTGGTCTTTGTGTAGTGTAGGGGTTATGTTCTAGGGTTAAGGGTAGTGCAGTGGTGTTTAGGTAGTGTAGGGGGTCGTGCTGATGGCAGAGTTTTAGGGTTTAGGGTGGTACAGTGGTGTTTGTATAGTGTAGGGGTTATGTTTTAGGGTAAGGGTAGTGCAGTGGTGTTTGGCCAGTGTAGGGGGTCGTGCTTGGGGTAGTGTTTTAGGGTTTTGAGTAGTGCAGTGGTGTGTGTGTAGTGTATGGGGTCATGCTGGGGGTAGATGTAGGTTTTAAGGCAGTGCAGTGGTGTTTGTGTAGTGAAGGGTGTCGTGCTGGGGGTAGTGTTAAAGGGTTTAGTGTAGTGCAGTGGTGTTTGTGTAGTTTAGGGGGTTGTGATGGGGTAGATTTAGGGATTAGGGTAGTGCAGTGGTGTTTGAGTAGTGTAGGGAGTAGTGCTGGTGGTACTGTTTTAGGGTTTAGGGTAGTGCATTTATGTTTGTGTAGTGTAGGGTGTCGTGCTGGGATTAGAGTTTTAGGGTTTAGGGTAGTACAGTGGTGTTTGTGTAGTGTAGGGGATCGTGCTGATGGCAGTGTTTTAGGGTTTAAGGCAGTGTAGTGATGTTTGTGTAGTGAAGGGGGTCGTGCTGGGGGTACTGTTTTAGGGTTTAGGGTAGTGCAGTGGTGTTTGTGTAGTGTAGGGGGTTGTGCTGGGGATAGATTTAGTGTTTAGGGTAGAGCAGTGGTGTTTTGGTCGTGCAGGGATTCATGCTGTGTGTAGTGTTTAAGGGTTTAGCGTAGTGCTGTGGTGTTTGTGTATTGTAGGGAGTTGTGCTGGGTGTAGTGTTTTAGGGTTTAGGGTAGTGCAGTGGAGTTTGTGTAGTGTATGTTGTAGTGTTTTAGGGTTTAGGGTAGTGCAGTGCAGTGGTGTTTGTGTAGTGTAGGGGGTCGTGCTGGTGGTAGTGTTTTTGGGATTAGGGTAGTGCAGATGTGTTTGGGTACTGTAGGGGGTCATGCTGGTGGTAGTGTTTTAGGGTTTGGGTAGTACAGTGGTGTTTGTGTAGTGTAGGGAGTCCCGCTTGGGGTAGTGTTTTAGGGTTATGGTAGTGCACTGGTGTTTGTGTAGTGTATGGGGTCATGCTGGGGTAGATGTAGGGTTTACGGTAGTGCAGTGGTGTTTGTATTGAGTAGAGGGGTCGTGCTGGGGATAGTGTTTTAGGGTTTAAGGCAGTGCAGTGGTATTTGTGTAGTGAAGGTGGTAGTGTTTTAGGGTTTAGGGTACTGCAATGGTGTTTGTGTAGTGTAGGGGGTCGCGCTGGGGGTAGTATTTAAGGGTTTAGGGTAGTGCAGTGGTGTTTGTGTAGTGTAGGGCGTCGTGCTGGGGGTAGTGTTTTTGGGTTTAGGGTAGTACAGTTGTGTTTGGGTAGTGAAGAGAGTCGTGCTGGGAGTAGTGTTTTAGTGATTAGGGTAGTGCAGAGTTGTTTGTGGAGTATAGGGGGTCATGCTGGGGGTAGTGTTTTAGGGTTTAGGGTATTGCAGTGGTGTTTGTGTAGTGTAGGGGTTCGTGCTGGGGTAGTGTTTTAAGGTCTAGGACAGTGCAGTGCAGTGGTGTTTGGGTAGTGTAGGGGGTTGTTCTGGGGTAGTGTTTTAGGGTTTAAGGCAATGCTGTGGTGTTTGTGCAGTGTTGGGGGTCATGCTGCGGGTAGTGTTTCAGGGTTTAGGGTAGTGCAGTGGTGTTTGGGAAGTGTAGGGGTTTGTGCTGGGGTAGATTTGGGATTTAGGTTAGTGCAGTGGTGTGTGGGTAGTGTTGGGGGTAGTGCTGGGTTAGTTTTCTTTGGGTTTAGGGTAGTGCAGTGGTGTTTGTGTAGTGTAGAGGGTTGTGCTGGGGGTAGTGTATTAGGGTTTTAGGGTAGTGCAGTGGTGTTTGTGTAGTGTAGAGGGTTGTGCTGGGATAGTGTTTTAGGGTTTAGGGTAGTACAGTGGTGTTTGTGTAGTGTAGGGGGTCGTGTTTTATGGTTTAGGGTAGTGCAGCAGTGTTTGGGTAGTGTAGTGGGTCGTGCTTGGGGTACTGTTTTAGGGTTTGGGTAGTACAGTGGTGTTTGTGTAGTGTAGGGGGTCATGCTGGGGGTAATGTTGAAGGGTTTAGCGTAGTGCAGTGGTTTTTGTTTAGTGAAGGGGTCGTGCGGGGGTAGTGTTTTAGGGTTTAGGGTAGTGCAGTGGTGTTTGGGTAGTGTAGGGGGTTGTGCTGGGGTAGTTTTAGTGTTTAGGGTAGAGCACTGGTGTTTTGGTAGTGTAGGGAGTCGTGCTGGGGATAGTGTTTAAGGGTATAGGGTAGTGTTGTGGTGTTTGTGTAGTGTGGGGGTCGTGCTGGGTGTAGTGTTTTAGGGTTTAGGGTAGTGCAGTGGGGTTTGTGTAATGTAGGGGTCGTACTGGGGGTAGTCTTTTATGGTTTAGGATAGTGCAGTGGTGTTTGTGTAGTGTAGGGGGTCGTGCTGGGTGTAGTGTTTTTGGGTGTAGGGGTTCGTGCTGGGGTAGTGTTTTAGGGTGTAGGGTAGTGCAGTGGTGTTTGGGTATTGTAGGGGGTCGTGCTGGGGGTAGTGTTTTAGGGTTTATGGTAGTGCAGTGGTATTTATGTGGTATAGGGGGTCTTGCTGGGGGTAGTGTTTTAGGGTTTAGGGTAGTGCTGTGGTGTTTGTGTAGTGTAGGGGGGGTTGTGCTGGGGATAGTATTTTAGGGTTTAAGGCAGTGCAGTGGTATTTGAGTAGTGAAGGAGGTAGTGTTTTAAGGTATAGGGTAGTGCAGTGGGGTTTGTGTAGTGTAGGGGGTCATGCTGAGGGTAGTGTTTTAGGATTTATGGTAGTGCAGTGGTGTTTGTGTAGTGTAGGGGTTCATGCTGGGGTAGTGTTTTAGGGTGTAGGTTAGTGCAGTGGTCTTTGGGTATTGTAGGTGGTTGTGCTGGGGGTAGTGTTTTTGGGTTTAGGGCAGTGCAGTGCAGTGGTGTTTGGCTAGTGTAGGGGGTCGCTCTGGGTGTAGTGTTTTAGGGATTATGGCAGTGCAGTGGTGTTTGTGTAGTGTTGGGGGTCATGCAGCAGGTAGTGTTTCAGGGTTTAGGGTAGTGCAGTGGTGTTTGGGCAGTGTAGGGATTTGTGCTGGGGTAGATTTAGGGTTTAGGGTAGTGCAGTGGTGTTCAGGTAGTGTAGGTGTTCATGCTGCGGGTAGTGTATTAGGGTTTAGGGTAGTGCAGTGGTGATTGTCTAGTGTAAGGGTTCATGCTGGGTGTAGTGCTTTAGGGTTTAGGGTAGCGCATTGGTGTTTGTGTAGTCTAGGGGGTCATGCTAGGCATAGATTTAGGGTTTAGGGTAGTGCAGTATTGTTTGGATACTGTAGGTGTTCGTGCTGGGGATAGATTTAGGGTTTAGGGTAGCGCAGTGGTGTTTGTGTAGAGGATCATGCTGGGGTAGAGTTTTAGGGTTTTGGGTAGTACAGTGGTGTTTGGGTAGTGCAGGGGGTATTGCTGGGGGTAGTGGTTTAGGGTAGTGCAGTGGTGTTTGGGTAGTATAAGGGGTCATGCTGGGGGCAGTGTTTTAGGGTATAGGGTAGTGCAGTAGGGTAGTGCAGTGTTGTTTGTGTACTGTAGGGGGTCATTCTGTGGGTAGTGTTTTAGAGTTTAGGATAGTGCAGTTGTGTGTGGGTAGTGTAGGGGGTACTGCAGTGTGTAGTGTTTTAGGGTTTAGTGTAGTGCCGTGGTGTCTGTGTATTGTAGGGGGTCATGCTGGGAGTAGATGTAGGGTTTAGGGTATTGCAGTGGTGTTTGTGCAGTGTAGGGGGTTGTGCTGGGGATAGTGTTTTAGGGTTTAAGGTAGTGCTGTGGTATTTGTGTAGTGAAGGGGGTAGTGTTTTAGGGTTTAGGGTAGTGCAGTGGGGTTTGTGTAATGTAGGGGTCGTACTGGGGGTAGTCTTTAATGGTTTAGGATTGTGCAGTGGTGTTTGTGTTGTGTATGGGTAGTGTTTTAGGGTAGTGCAGTGGTGTTTGTGTAGTGTAGGGGGTCATGCTGGGGGTAGTGCTTTAGGGTTTAGCGTATTGCAGTGGTGTTTGTGTTGTGTAGGGGGTCTTGTTTTAAGGTTTAGGGTAGTGCAGTGCCGTTTGAGTAGTGTAGAGGGTCGTGCTGGGCGTAGTGTTTTAGGCTTTAGGGTAATACAGTGGTGTTTGTGTAGTGTAGCGGTCGTGCTTGGGATAGTTTTTTTTAGGGTTTAGGGTAGTGGACTGGTGTTTCTGTAGTGTAGGGGGTATTGCTGGGGGTAGATTTAGGGTTTAGGGTAGTACAGTTGTGATTGTGTAGTGTAGGGGATCATGTTGGTGGTAGTGTTTTAGGGTTTAAGGCAGTGCAGTGGTGTTTTTGTCGTGAAGGGGTCGTGCTTTAGGCAGTGTTTTAGGGTTTAGGGTAGTGCAGTGGTGTTTGTGTAGTGTAGGGGTTTTGCTGGGGGTATATTTTGTGTTTAGGGTAGAGCAGTGGTGTTTTGGTAGTGTAGGGAGTTGTGCTGGGGTAGTATGTAAGGGTTTGGGGTAGTGCTATGGTGTTTGTGTAGTGTAGGGGGTCATGCTGGGTGTAGTGTTTTAGGGTTTAGGGTAGTGCAGTAGAGTTTGTGTAGTGTATGTTGTAGTGTTTTAGGGTTTAGGGTAGTGCAGTGCAGTGCTGTTTGTGTAGTGTAGTGGGTCGTGCTAGTGGTAGTGTTTTTGGGTTTAGGATAGTGCAGTTTTGTTTGGGTAGTGTAGGGGGTCGTGCTGGGGGTAGTGTTTTAGGGTAGTACAGTGGTGTTTGTGTAGTGTAGGGGGTCCTGCTTGGGGTAGTGTTTTAGGGTTATGGTAGTGCAGTGGTGTTTGTGTAGTGTGTGGGGTCATGCTGGGAGTAGATGTAGGGTTTAGGGTATTGCAGTGGTGTTTGTGTAGTGTAGGGGGGTTGTGCTGGGGATAGTGTTTTAGGGTTTAAGGTAGTGCTGTGGTATTTGCGTAGTGAAGGGGGTAGTGTTTTAGGGTTAAGGTAGTGCAGTGGGGTTTGTGTAATGTAGGGGTCTTACTGGGGGTAGTCTTTCATGGTTAGGATAGTGCAGTGGTGTTTGTGTAGTGTAGGGGGTCGTGCTGGGTGTAGTGTTTTTGGGTGTAGGGGTTCGTGCTGGGGTAGTGTTTTAGGGTGTAGGGTAGTGCAGTGGTGTTTGGGTATTGTAGGGGGTCGTGCTGGGGGTAGTGTTTTAGGGTTTTTGGTAGTGCAGTGGTATTTATGTGGTGTAGGGGGTCTTGCTGGGGGTAGTGTTTTAGGGTTTAGGGTAGTGCTGTGGTGTTTGTGTAATGTAGGGGGGGTTGTGCTGGGGATAGTGTTTTAGGGTTTAAGGCAGTGCAGTGGTATTTGTGTAGTGAAGGGGGTAGTATTTTAGGGTATAGGGTAGTGCAGTGGGGTTTGTGTAGTGTAGGGGGTCATGCTGAGGGTAGTGTTTTAGGATTTAGGGTAGTGCAGTGGTGTTTGTGTAGTGTAGGGGTTCGTGCTGGGGTAGTGTTTTTGGGTTTAGGGCAGTGCAGTGCAGTGGTGTTTGGCTAGTGTAGGGGGTCGCTCTGGGAGTAGTGTTTTAGGGATTAGGGCAGTGCAGTGGTGTTTGTGTAGTGTTGGGGGTCATGCTGAGGGTAGTGTTTCAGGGTTTAGGGTAGTGCAGTGGTGTTTGGGCAGTGTAGGGATTTGTGCTGGGGTAGATTTAGGGTTTAGGGTAGTGCAGTGGTGTTCAGGTAGTGTAGGTGTTCATGCTGCGGGTAGTGTTTTAGGGTTTAGGGTAGTGCAGTGGTGATTGTCTAGTGTAAGGGTTCATGCTGGGGGTAGTGCTTTAGGGTTTAGGGTAGCGCATTGGTGTTTGTGTAGTCTAGGGGGTCATGCTAGGCATAGATTTAGGGTTTAGGGTAGTGCAGTATTATTTGGATACTGTAGGTGTTCGTGCTGGGGATAGATTTAGGGTTTAGGGTAGCGCAGTGGTGTTTGTGTAGAGGATCATGCTGGGGTAGTGTTTTAGGGTTTCGGGTAGTACAGTGGTGTTTGGGTAGTGCAGGGGGTCTTGCTGGGGGTAGTCGTTTAGGGTAGTGCAGTGGTGTTTGGGTAGTGTAAGGGGTCATGCTGGGGGCAGTGTTTTAGGGTATAGGGTAGTGCATTAGGGTAGTGCAGTGGTGTTTGTGTACTGTAGGGGGTCATGCTGGGGGTAGTGTTTTAGAGTTTAGGATAATGCAGTTGTGTGTGGGTAGTGTAGGGGGTACTGCAGGGTGTAGTGTTTTAGGGTTTAGGGTAGTGCCGTGGTGTCTGTGTATTGTAGGGGGTCATGCTGGGAGTAGTGTTTTAGGGTTTAGGGTAGTGCAGTGGTGTTTGGGTAGTGTAGAGGGTACTGCTGGGGGTAGTGTTTTAGGGTTTAGGGTAGTGCAGTGGTGTTTGGGTAGTGTAGGGAGTAGTGCTTGGGATAGTGTTTTATGGTTTAGGGTAGTGCAGAGGTGTTTGGGTAGTGTAGGGCGTAGTGCTGGGGGTAGTTTTTTAGAGTTGAGGGTAGATCAGTGGTGTCTGTGTAGTGTAGGGGGTACTGTTTTAGGGTTTAGTGTAGTGCAGTGTTGTGTGTGTAGTGTAGGGGGTCGTGTTCGGGTAGTGTTTAGGGTTTAGGGTAGTGCAGTGGTGTTTGTATAGTGTAGGGGTTATGTTTTCGGGTTAAGGGTAGTGCAGTGGTGTTTGGGTAGTGTAGGGGGTCATGCTGGGGGTAGTGTTTTAGGGTTTAGGGTAGTGTAGTGGCGTTTGTGTAGTGTATGGGGTCATGCTGGGGGTAGATGTATGGTTTAGGGTAGTGCAGTGGTGTTTGTGTAGTGTGGGAGGCCATGCTGGGGGTAGATTTAGGGTTTAGTGTAGTGGATTAGTTTTTGGGTAGTGTAGGTAGTCGTGCTGGGGGTAGTGTTTTAGGGTTTAGGGTAGTGCAATGGTGTTTGTGTAGTTTAGGGAGTCGTGCTGGGGGTAGTGTTTTAGGGTTTAGGGTAGTGAAGGGGTGTTTGGGTAGTGTAGGGGGTCATGCTGGGGGTAGTATTTAAGGGTTTAGGGTAGGGCAGTGGTGTGTGTGTTGTGTAGGGGGTCTTGTTGGGGGTAGTGTTTTAGGGTTTAGTTGAGTGCAGTGGTGTTTGGATAGTGTTGGGGTAGTGCTGGGGAAGTGTTTTAGGGTTTAGCGTAGTGCAGTGGTGTTTGTGTAGTGTAGGGAGCTGTGCTGGGGGTATTGTTTTAGGGTTTAGTGTAGTGTATTGGTGTTTGTGTAGTGTATGGGGTCATGCTGGGGGTAGATGTAGTGTTTAGGGTAGTGCAGTGGTGTTTGTGTAGTGTGGGAGGCCATGCTGGGGGTAGATTTAGGGTTTAGTGTAGTGGAGTAGTTTTTGGGTAGTGTAGGGAGTCGTGCTGGGGTAGTGTTTTAGGGTGTAGGGTAGTGCAGTGATGTTTGGGTAGTGTAGGGGGTTGTGCTGGGGGTGTGTTTTAGGGTTTAGGGTTGTACAGTGGTGTTTGTGTTTTGTAGGGGGTCATGCTGGGGGTAGATGTAGGGTTTAGGGTAGTGCAGTGGTGTTTGTGTAGTGTAGGGGGCTGTGCTGGGGATAGTGTTTTGGGGTTTAAGGCAGTGCAGTGGTATTTGTGTAGTGAAGGGGGTAGTGTTTAAGGGTTTAGGGTAGTGCAGTGGTGTTTGTGTAGTGTAGAGGTTGTGCTGGGGGTAGTGTTTTAGGGTTTAGGGTAGTGCTGTGGTGTTTGTGTAGTGTAGCGGGTTGTGCTGGGGGTAGTGTTTTAGGGTACAGTATAGTACAGTGGTGTTGTGTAGTGTAGGGGGTAGTGTTTTAGGGTTTAGTGTAGTGCAGTGGTGTTTGTGTAGTGTAGGGGGTCGTGCTCGGGTAGTGTTTAGGGTTTAGGGTAGTGCAGTGGTGTTTGTATAGTGTAGGGGTTATGTTTTCGGGTTAATGGAAGTGCAGTGGTGTTTGGGTAGTGTAGGGGGTCATGCTGGGGGTAGTGTTTTAGGGTTTTGTGTAGTACAGTGGTGTTTGTGTAGTGTAGGGGGTCGTGCTTGGGGTAGTGTTTTAGGGTTTAGGGTAGTGCAGTGGTGTTTGTGAAGTGTAGAGGGTCGTGCTGGGGGTAGTGTTTTTTGGTTTAGGTAGTGCAGTGGTTTTTGTGTAGTGTAGGGGGTCGTGTTTTATGGTTTAGGGTAGTGCAGTTGTGTTTGGGTAGTGTAGGGGGTCGGGCTGGGGTAGTTTTTGGGGGTTTAGGGTAGTACAGTGGTGTTTGTGTAGTGTAGGGGATCGTGCTGGGGGTAAATTTAGGGTTTAGGGTAGTAAAGTGGTGTTTGTGTAGTGTAGGGGGTCGTGCTGGGGGTAGTGTTTTAGGGTTTAGAGTGGTGCAGTGGTGTTTGTGAAGTGTAAGGGGTTGTGCTGATGGTATATTTTGGGTTTAGGGTAGTGCAGTGGTGTTTGGGAAGTGTAGGAAGTCATGCTGGGTGTAGTGTTTAAGGATTTAGGGTAGTGCGGTGGTGTTTGTGTAATGTAGGTGTCGTGCTTGGGATAGTTTTTTAGAGTTTACGGTACTGCACTGATATTTCTGTAGTGTAAGGGGTATTGCTGGGGGTAGATTTAGGGTTTAGGGTAGTTCAATGGAGTTTGTGTAGTGTGGGGGATCGTGTTGGTGGTAGTGTTTTAGGGTTTAAGGCAGTGCAGTGGTGTTTCTGTAGAGGAGGGGTCGTGCTGTGGGTAGTGTTTTAGGGTTTAGGGTTGTGCAGTGGTGTTTGTGTAGTGTAGGGGATCGTGCTGGGTGTAGTGTTTTAGGGTTTAGGGTAGTGCAGTGGAGTTTGTGTAGTGTATGTTGTAGTGTTTTAGGGTTTAGGGTAGTGTAGTGCAGTGGTGTTTGTGTAGTGTAGGGGGTCATGCTGATGGTAGTGTTTTAGGGTTTAGGGTAGCTCAGTTGTGTTTGGGGAGTGTAGGGGGTCGTGCTGGGGTAGTGTTTTAGGGTTTAGGGTAGTACAGTGGTGTTTGTGTAGTGTAGGGGGTCCTGCTTGGGGTAGTGTTTTAGGGCTATGGTAGTGCTGTGGTGTTTGTGTAGTGTAGGGGGGTTGTGATGGGGATAGTGTTTTAGGGTTTAAGGCAGTGCTGTGGTATTTGTGTAGTGAAGGGGGTAGTGTTTTATGGTATAGGGTAGTGCAGTGGCGTTTGTGTAGTGTAGGGGGTCGTACTGGGTGTAGTGTTTAAGGGTTTAGGGTAGTGCAGTGGTGTTTGTGTAGTGTATGGGTAGTGTTTTAGGTTTTAGGGTAGTGCAGTTGTGTTTTTGTAGTGTAGGGGGTCGTGCTGGGGGTAGTGTTTTGGGGTTTAGAGTAGTGCAGTTGTGTTTGGGTAGTGAAGAGGGTCATGCTGGGGGTAGTGTTTTAGTGATTAGGGTAGTGCAGAGGTGTTTGTATAGTGTAGGGGGTCATGCTGAGGGTAGTGTTTTACGATTTAGGGTAGTGCAGCGGTGTTTGTGTAGTGTAGGGGTTCGTGCTGGGGTAGTGTTTTAGGGTGTAGGGTAGTGCAGTGGTGTTTAGGTATTGTAAGGGGTCGTGCTGGTGGTAGTGTTTTAGGGTTTATGGTAGTGCAGTGGTATTTATGTGGTGTAGGGGGTCTTGCTGGGGTTAGTGTTTTAGGGTTTAGGATAGTGCAGTGGTGTTTGAGTAGTGCAGGGGGTTGTGCTGGGGGTATATGTAGTGTTTAGAGTAGAGCAGTTGGGTTTTGGTAGTGTAGGGAGTCGTGCTGGGGTAGTGTTTAAGGGTTTAGGGTAGTGCTGTGGTGTTTGTGTAGTGTAGGGGGTCGTGCTGGGGTAGTGTTTTAGGGTTCAGGGTAGTGCAGTTGTGTTTGGGTAGTGTAGGGGGTCGTGCTGGGCTAGCTTTTTAGGGTTTAGTGTAGTACAGTGGTGTTTGTGTAGTGTAGGGGGTCCTGCTTGGGGTAGTGTTTTAAGGTTATGGTAGTGCTGTGTTGTTTGTGTAGTGTAGGGGGGTTGTTCTGGGGATAGTGTTTTAGGGTTTAAGGCAGTGCAGTGGTATTTGTGTAGTGAAGGGGTAGTGTTTTAGGGTTTAGGGTAGTGCAGTGGTGTTTGTGTAGTGTAGGGGGTCATACTCGGGGTAGTGTTTAAGGGTTTAGGGTAGTGCAGTGGTGTTTGTGTAGTGTAGAGGTCGTGCTGGGGGTAGTGCTTTAGGGTTTAGGGTAGTGCTGTGGTATTTGTGTAGTGTAGGGGGTTGTGCTGGGGGTAGTGTTTTAGGGTACAGTATAGTACAGCGGTGTTGTGTAGTGTAGGGGGTAGTGTTTTAGGGTTTAGTGTAGTGCAGTGGTGTTTGTGTAGTGTAGGGGGTCATGCTCAGGTAGTGTTTAGGGTTTAGGGTAGTGCAGTGGTGTTTGTATAGTGTAGGGGTTATGTTTTCGGGTTAATGGAAGTGCAGTGGTGTTTGGTTAGTGTAGGGGGTCATGCTGGGGGTAGTGTTTTAGGGTTTAGGGTAGTGCAGTGTTGTTTGTGTAGTGTAGAGGGTCGTGCTGGGGGTAGTGTTTTTTAGTTTAGGTAGTGCAGTGGTTTTTGTGTAGTGTAGGGGGTCGTGTTTTATGGTTTAGGGTAGTGCAGTTGTGTTTGGGTAGTGTAGGGGGTCGGGCTGGGGTAGTTTTGGGGGGTTTAGGGTAGTACAGTGGTGTTTGTGTAGTATAGGGGATCGTGCTGGGGGTAAATTTAGGGTTTAGGGTAGTAAAGTGGTGTTTGTGTAGTGTAGGGGGTCGTGCTGGGGGTAGTGTTTTAGGGTTTAGGGTGGTGCAGTGGTGTTTGTGAAGTGTAAGGGGTTGTGCTGATGGTATATTTTGGGTTTAGGGTAGTGCAGTGGTGTTTGGATAGTGTAGGAAGTCATGCTGGGTGTAGTGTTTAAGGGTTTAGGGTAGTGCGGTGGTGTTTGTGTAATGTAGGGGTCGTGCTTGGGATAGTTTTTTAGAGTTTAGGGTAGTGCACTGATATTTCTGTAGTGTAAGGGGTATTGCTGGGGGTAGATTTAGGGTTTAGGGTAGTTCAGTGGTGTTTGTGTAGTGTGGGGGATCGTGTTGGTGGTAGTGTTTTAGGGTTTAAGGCAGTGCAGTGCAGTGGTGTTTGTGTAGAGGAGGGGTCGTGCTGGGGGTAGTGTTTTAGGGTTTAGGGTTGTGCAGTGGTGTTTGTGTAGTGTAGGGGATCGTGCTGGGTGTAGTGTTTTAGGGTTTAGGGTAGTGCAGTGGAGTTTGTGGAGTGTAGGGGGTCATGCTGATGGTAGTGTTTTAGGGTTTAGGGTAGCGCAGTTGTGTTTGGGGAGTGTAGGGGGTCGTGCTGGGGTAGTGTTTTAGGGTTTAGGGTAGTACAGTGGTGTTTGTGTAGTGTAGGGGGTCCTGCTTGGGGTAGTGTTTTAGGGCTATGGTAGTGCTGTGGTGTTTGTGTAGTGTAGGGGGGTTGTGCTGGGGATAGTGTTTTAGGGTTTAAGGCAGTGCTGTGGTATTTGTGCAGTGAAGGGGGTAGTGTTTTATGGTATAGGGTAGTGCAGTGGCGTTTGTGTAGTGTAGGGGGTCGTACTGGGTGTAGTGTTTAAGGGTTTAGTGTAGTGCAGTGGTGTTTGTGTAGTGTAGGGGGTTGTGCTGGGGTAGTGTTTTAGGGATTAGGGTAGTGCAGTGGTGTTTGTGTAGTGTATGGGTAGTGTTTTAGGGTTTAGGGTAGTGCAGTTATGTTTTTGTAGTGTAGGGGGTCGTGCTGGGGGTAGTGTTGTGGGGTTTAGGGTAGTGCAGTTGTGTTTGGGTAGTGAAGAGGGTCATGCTGGGGGTAGTGTTTTAGTGATTAGGGTAGTGCAGAGGTGGTTGTGTAGTGTAGGGGGTCATGCTGAGGGTAGTGTTTTAGGATTTAGGGTAGTGCAGTGGTGTTTGTGTAGTGTAGGGGTTCGTGCTGGGGTAGTGTAGTGGTGTTTGGGTATTGTAGGGGGTCGTGCTGGGGGTAGTGTTTTATGGTTTATGGTAGTGCAGTGGTATTTATGTGGTGTAGGGGGTCTTGCTGGGGTTAGTGTTTTAGGGTTTAGGGTAGTGCAGTGGTGTTTGAGTAGTGTAGGGGGTTGTGCTGGGGGGATATTTAGTGTTTAGAGTAGAGCAGTGGGGTTTTGGTAGTGTAGGGAGTCGTGCTGGGGTAGTGTTTAAGGGTTTAGGGTAGTGCTGGGGTGTTTGTGTAGTGTAGGGGGTCGTGCTGGGTATAGTGTTTTAGGGTTTAGGGTAGTGCAGTGGAGTTCTTGTTGTGTTTGTTGTAGTGTTTTAGGGTTTAGGGTAGTGCAATGCATTGCTGATTGCGTAGTGTAGGGGGTCATGCTGGTGGTAGTGTTTTAAGGTTCAGGGTAGTGCAGTTGTGTTTGGGTAGTGTAGGGGGTCGTGCTGGGGTAGCTTTTTAGGGTTTAGGGTAGAACAATGGTGTTTGTGTAGTGTAGGGGGTCCTGCTTGGGGTAGTGTTTTAAGGTTATGGTAGTGCTGTGGTGTTTGTGTAGTATAGGGGGGTTGTGCTGGGGATAGTGTTTTAGAGTTTAAGGCAGTGCAGTGGTATTTGTGTAGTGAAGTGGTAGTGTTTCAGTGTTTTAGGGTTTAGGGTAGTGCAGTGGTGTTTGTGTAGTGTAGGGGGTCGTGCTGGGGCAGTGTTTTAGGGTTTAGGGTAGTGCAGTGGTGTTTGTGTAGTGTAGGGGGTCATGCTGGGGGTAGTGTTTTAGTGATTAGGGTAGTGCAGAGGTGTTTGTGGAGTGTAGGGGTTCATGCTAAGGGTAGTTTTCTAGGATTTAGGGTAGTGCAGTGGTGTTTGTGTAGTGTAGGGGTTCGTGCTGGGGTAGTGTTTTAGGGTGTAGGGTAGTGCAGTGGTCTTTCGGTATTGTAGGTGGTCGTGCTGGGTGTAGTGTTTTTGGGTTTAGGGCAGTGCAGTGGTGTTTGGGTAGTGTAGGGGGTCGCTCTGGGTGTAGTGTTTTAGGGATTAGGGCAGTGCAGTGGTGTTTGTGTAGTGTTGGGGGTCATGCTGCGGGAAGTGTTTCAGGGTTTAGGGTAGTGCAGTGGTGTTTGGGTAGTGTAGAGTTTTGTGCTGGGGTAGATTTAGGGTTTAGGGTAGTGTAGTGGTGATTGTCTAGTGTAAGGGTTCATGCTGGGGGTAGTGCTTTAGGGTTTAGGGTAGCGCATTGGTGTTTGTGTAGTGTAGGGGGTCATGCTAGGCATAGATTTAGGGTTTAGGGTAGTGCAGTATTGTTTGGATACTGTAGGTGTTCGTGCTGGGGATAGATTTAGGATTTAGGGTAGCGCAGTGGTGTTTGTGTAGAGGATCATGCTGGGGTACTGTTTTAGGGTTTCGGGTAGTACAGTGGTGTTTGGGTAGTGCAGGGGGTCTTGCTGGGGGTAGTGGTTTAGGGTAGTGCAGTGGTGTTTGGGTAGTGTAAGGGGTCATGCTGGGGGTAGTGTTTTAGGGTTTAGGGTAGTGCAGTAGGGTAGTGCAGTGGTGTTTGTGTACTGTAGGGGGTCATGCTGGGGGTAGTGTTTTAGAGTTTAGGATAGTGCAGTTGTGTTTGGGTAGTGTAGGGGGTACTGCAGGGTGTAGTGTTTTAGGGTTTAGGGTAGTGCCGTGGTGTCTGTGTATTGTAGGGGGTCATGCTGGGAGTAGTATTTTAGGGTTTAGGGTAGTGCAGTGGTGTTTGGGTAGTGTAGAGGGTACTGTTGGGGGTAGTGATTTAGGGTTTAGGGTAGTGAAGTGGTGTTTGGGTAGTGTAGGGAGTAGAGCTTGGGATAGTGTTTTATGGTTTAGGGTAGTGCAGTGGTGTTTGGGTAGTGTAGGGCGTTGTGCTGGGGGTAGTTTTTTAGAGTTGAGGGTAGATCAGTGGTGTCTGTGTAGTGTAGGGGGTAGTGTTTTTGGATTTAGTGTAGTGCAGTGGTGTTTGTGTAGTGTAGGGGGTCGTGTTCGGGGTAGTGTTTAGGGTTTAGGGTAGTGCAGTGGTGTTTGTATAGTGTAGGGGTTATGTTTTCGGGTTAAGGGTAGTGCAGTGGTGTTTGGGTAGTGTAGGGGGTCATGCTGGGGGTAGTGTTTTAGGGTTTAGGGTAGTACAGTGGTGTTTGTATAGTGGAGGGTGTTGTGCTTGGGGTAGTGTTTTAGGGTTAAGGGTAGTGTAGTGGCGTTTGTGTAGTGTATGGGGTCATGCTGGGGGTAGATGTAGGGTTTAGGGTAGTGCTGTGGTGGTTGTGTAGTGTGGGAGGCCATGCTGGGGGTTGATTTAGGGTTTAGTGTAGTGGATTAGTTTTTGGGTAGTGTAGGTAGTCGTGCTGGGGGTAGTGTTTTAGGGTTTAGGGTAGTGCAATGGTGTTTGTGTAGTTTAGGGAATCGTGCTGGGGGTAGTGTTTTAGGGTTTTGGGTAGTGAAGGGGTGTTTGGGTAGTGTAGGGGGTCATGCTGGGGGTAGTATTTAAGGGTTTAGGGTAGGGCAGTGGTGTGTGTGTTGTGTAGGGGGTCATGTTGGGGGTAGTGTTTTAGGGTTTAGGTTAGTGCAGTGGTGTTTGGGTAGTGTTGGGGTAGTGCTGGGGTGGTGTTTTAGGGTTTAGCGTAGTGCAGTGGTGTTTGTGTAGTGTAGGGAGCTGTGCTGGGGGTATTGTTTAGGGTTTAGTGTAGTGCATTGGTGTTTGTGTAGTGTAGGGGGTCGTGCTCGGGTTAGTGTTTAGGGTTTAGGGTAGTGCAGTGGTGTTTGTGTAGTGTAGGGGGTCATGCTGGGGGTAGTATTTAAGGGTTTAGGGTAGGGCAGTGGTGTGTGTGTTGTGTAGGGGGTCGTGTTGGGGGTAGTGTTTTAGGGTTTAGGTTAGTGCAGTGGTATGTGGGTAGTGTTGGGGTAGTGCTGGGGTAGTGTTTTAGGGTTTAGCGTAGTGCAGTGGTGTTTGTGTAGTGTAGGGAGCTGTGCTGGGGGTATTGTTTTAGGGTTTAGTGTAGTGCATTGGTGTTTGTGTAGTGTAGGGGGTCGTGCTCGGGTTAGTGTTTAGGGTTTAGGGTAGTGCAGTGGTGTTTTTGTAGTGTAGGGGTTATGTTTTCGGGTTAAGGGTAGTGCAGTGGTGTTTGGGTAGTGTAGGGGGTCATGCTGGGGGTAGTGTTTTAAAGTTTAGGGTAGTACAGTGGTGTTTGTCTAGTGTAGGGGGTCGTGCTTGCGGTAGTTTTTTAGGGTTTAGCGTAGTGTAGTGGTGTTTGTGTAGTGTATGGCGTCATGCTGGGGGTAGATGTAGGGTTACGGGTAGTGCAGTGATGTTTGTGTAGTGTGGGAGGCCATGCTGGGGGTAGGTTTTGGGTTTAGTGTAGTGGAGTAGTTTTTGGGTAGTGTAGGGAGTCGTGCTGGGGGTAGTGTTTTAGGTTTTAGGGTAGCGCAATGGTGTTTGTGTAGTTTAGGGAGTCGTGCTGGAGTAGTGTTTTAGGGTTTAAGGTAGTGAAGTGGTGTTTGGGTAGTGTAGGGGGTCATGCTGGGGGTAGAATTTAAGGGTTTAGGGTAGGGGAGTGGTGTGTGTGTAGTGTAGGGGGTCGTGCTGGGGGTAGTGTTTTCGGGTTTAGGTTAGTGCAGTGGTGTTTGGGTAGTGTTGGAGTTGTGCTGGGGTAGTTTTTTAGGGTTTAGCGTAGTGCAGTGATGTTTGTGTAGTGTAGGGAGCTGTACTGGGGTATTGTTTTAGGGTTTAGGGTAGTGCAGTGGTGTTTGTGTAGTGTAAGGGGTAGTGTTTTTGGGTTTAGTGTAGTGCAGTGGTGTTTGTGTAGTGTAGAGGGTCGTGCTGGGGGTAGAGTTTTTTGGTTTAGTAGTGCAGTGGCTTTTGTGTAGTATATGGGGTCGTGTTTTAGGGTTTAGGGTAGTGCAGTGGGGTTTGGGTAGTGTAGGGGGTCGAGCTGGGTGCAGTTTTTGGGGGTTTAGTGTAGTACAGTGGCGTTTGTGTAGTGTAGGGGATTGTGCTGGGGTAGTGTTTTAAGGTTTGGGGTAGTGCAGTGGTGTTTGTGAAGTGTAGGGGGTTGTGCTGGGGGTAGATTTAGGGTTTAGGGCAGTGCAGTGGTTTTTGAGTAGTGTAGGGGGTCGTGCTGGCTGTAGTGTTTTAGGGTTTAGGTTAGTGCAGTGGTGTTTGGGTAGTGTTGGGGGTAGTGTTTTAGAGGTTAGGGTCGTGCAGTGATGTTTGTGTAGTGTAGGTTGTCGTGCTGGGGGTAGTGTTTTAGGGGCCGATTCACAGAACTAACTTAAGACAAAATCCTAAACTTACTACTTTTGGTATTCACAGAAGTTAGGATTTTGTCTTAAGTTTGTCTTAAGACAAACTTAAGACAGACTTAAGACAGACTTAAGACAAAATCCTAACTTAAGTCTGTCTTAAGTCTGTCTTAAGTCTGTCTTAAGTCTGTCTTAAGTTTGTCTTAAGTCTGTCTTAAGTTTGTCTTAAGTTTGTCTTAGGACAAACTTAAGACTAAATCCTAACTTCTGTGAATTCCAAAAGTAGTAAGTTTAGGATTTTGTCTTAAGTTAGTTCTGTGAATCGGGCCCTTAGGGTTTAGGGTAGTGCAATGGTGTTTGTGTAGTGTAGGGGGTCATGCTGGGGTAGTGTTTTAGGGTTTAGGGTAGTGCAGTGGTCTTTGTGTAGTGTAGGGGGCCGTGTTTTAGGGTTTAGGGTTGTGCAGTGGTGTTTGGGTAGTGTAGAGGGTCGTGCGGGGGTAGTGTATAGGGTTTAGGGTAGTGCAGTGGTGTTTGTGTAGTGTAGGGGTTCGTATTTTAGGGTTTAGGGTAGTTTATTGGTGTTTGGGTTGTGTAGGGGGTCGTGCTGGGGTTAGTGTTTTAGGGTTTAGGGTATTGCAGTGGTGTTTGTGTAGTGTCGGGGTAGTTCTGAAGTAGTGTTTTAGAGTTTAGGTTAGTGCAGTGGTGTTTGTGTAGTGTAGGGGGTCATGCTGGGGGTAGTATTTAAGGGTTTAGGGTAGTGCAGGGGTATTTTTGTAGTGTAGGGGGTCGTGCTGGGGTAGTGTTTTAGGGTTTAGAATAGTGCAGTGGTGTTTGTGTAATGTATGGGGTGGTGTTTTAGGGTTTAGGGTAGTGCAATGGTGCTTGTGTAGTTTAGGGGGTCTTGCTGGGTGTAGTATTTTTGGATTTAGGGTAGTGCAGTTGTGCTTGGGTGGTGAAAAGGGTCGTGCTGGGGGTGGTGTTTTAGGGATTAGGGTAGTACAGTGGTGTTTGTGTAGTGTATGGGGTTGTGCTGGGGATAGTATTTTAGGGATTAGGGTAGTGCAGTGGTGTTTGTGTAGTGTAGGGGGTCGTGCTGGGGGAAATGTTTTAGGGTTTAGGGTAGTGCAGTGGTGTTTGTGTAGTGTAGGAGTTCGTACTGTGTTCGTGTTTTAAGGGTGTAGGGTAGTGCAGTGGTGTTTGGGTAGTGTAGGGAGTCGTCCTGGGGGTGGTGTTTTTGTGTTTAGGGTAGTGCAGTGGTGTTTGTGTAGTGTAGGGGGTCTTGCTGGGGGTAGTGTTTTAGGGTTTAGGGTAGTGCAGTGGTATTTGAGTAGTCTAGGGAGTCGTGCTGGGGTAGTGTTTTTGGGTTTTGGGCAATGCAGTGCAGTGGTGTTTTGGTAGTGTAGGGGGTCGTGCTGGGGGTAGTATTTTAGGGTTCATGGCAGTGCAGTGGTGTTTGTGTAGTGTAGAGGGTCATGCTGTGGGTAGAGTTTCAGGGTTTAGGGTAGTGCAATGGTGTTTGGGTAGTGTAGGGATTTGTGCTGGGGGAATATTTAGGGTTTAGGGTAGTGCAGTGGTGTTCAGGTAGTGTAGGGGGTCATGCTGGGGGTAGTGTTTTAGGGTTTAAGGTAGTGCAGTGGTGTTTGGGTAGTATAAGGGGTCATTCTGGGGGAAGTGTTTTAGGGTTTAGGGTAGCATATTGGTGTTTGTGTAGTGTAGGGGTTCGTATTGTAGGGTTTAGGGTAGTTTAGTGGTGTTTGGGTTGTGTAGGGGGTCGTGCTGGGGTAGTGTTTTAGGGTTTAGGGTATTGCAGTGGTGTTTGTGTAGTGTAGCGGGTCGTGCTGAGGTAGTGTTTTAGGGTTTAGGTTAGTGCAGTGGTGTTTGTGTGGTGTAGGGGGTCATGCGGGGGTAGTGTTTAAGGGTTTAGGGTAGTGCAGGGGTGTTTTTGTAGTGTAGGGGGTTGTGCAGGAGTAGTGTTTTAGGGTTTTGAATAGTGCACTGGTGTTTGTATGGGGTAGTGTTTTAGGGTTTAGGGTAGTGCAATGGTGTTTGTGTAGTGTAGGGGGTCGTGCTGGGTGTAGTGTTTTTGGGTTTGGGGTAGTGCAGTTGTGCTTGGGTAGTGAAAAGGGTCGTATTGGGGTAGTGTTTTAGGGATTAGGGTAGTGCAGTGGTGTTTGTGTAGTTTAGGGGGTCGTGCTGGGGGTAATGTTTTAGGGTAGTGCAGTGGTGTTTGTGTAGTGTAGGGATTTGTACTGTGTTAGTGTATTAAGGGTGTAGGGTAGTGCAGCGGTGTTTGGGTAGTGTAGGGGGTCGTGCTGGGGGTGGTGTTTTTGTGTTTAGGGTAGTGCAGTGGTGTTTGTGTAGTGTAGGTGGTCTTGCTGGGGGTAGTGTTTTACGGTTTAGGGTAGTGCAGTGGTATTTGAGTAGTGTAGGGATTCTTGCTGGGGTAGTGTTTTTGGGTTTAGGGCAATGCAGTGCAGTGGTGTTTTGGTAGTGTAGGGGGTCGTGCTGGGGGTAGTATTTTAGGGTTTATGGCCGTGCAGTGGTGTTTGTGTAGTGTAGGGGGTCATGCTGTGGGTAGTGTTTCAGGGTTTAGGGTAGTGCAATGGTGTTTGGGTAGTGTGGGGGTTTGTGCTGGGGGAATATTTAGGGTTTAGGGTAGTGCAGTGGTGTTCAGGTAGTGTAGGGGGTCATGCTGGGGGGTAGTGTTTTAGGGCCCGATTCACAGAACAAACTTAAGACAAAATCCTAAACTTAGTACCATTTTGGTATTCACAGAATGCACTTACTACTTCTGGTATTCACAGAATGAACTTACTACTTTTGCGATTCACAGACTAAACTTACTACTTTTGCTATTCACAGAATGGATTTATGACTACTAACTTTACGTCCGCACTCGGGCCGGAAATTCCGGCCCGGAGGCGGAGCTTCCGGCCCGGAGGCGGGGCTTGCGGGCCGGAGGCAGAGCTTCTGGCCCAGAGGTGGAGATTTTGGCCATGGCTAAATCTCTGCCACTGGCCGGAATCCCCACCTCCGGGCCGGAAGCTCTGCCTCCGGCCCGGAAGCCCCACCTCCGACCCGGAAGCCCCGCCTACGGGACGGAATTTCCCGCCCGAGTGCGGACGTAAAGTTAGTAGTCGTAAATCCATTCTGTGAATAGCAAAAGTAGTAAGTTTAGTCTGTGAATCGCAAAAGTAGTAAGTTCATTCTGTGAATACCAGAAGTAGTAAGTGCATTCTGTGAATACCAAAATGGTACTAAGTTTAGGATTTTGTCTTAACTTTGTTCTGTGAATCGGGCCCCTAGGGTTTAGGGTAGTGCAGTGGTGTTTGTGTAGTGTAATGGGTCATGGTGGGGGAAGTGTCTTAGGGTTTAGGGAAGAGCAGTGGTGTTTGGGTAGTGTAAGGGGTCATGCTGGGGAAAGTTTTTTAGGGTTTAGGGTAGCGCATTGGTATTTGTGTAGTATAGTGGGTCATGCTGCGGGTAGATTTAGGGTTTAGGGTAGTGCGGTGCTGTTTGGGTAGTGTAGGTGGTTGCGCCGGGGATAGATTTAGGGTTTAGGGTAGCGGAGTGGTGTTTTTGTAGTGTAGGGGATTGTTATGTTAAATGTTATGTTAAAAATATTTATAGACCGCTCTTACACCGGACGGTTTCATGGCGCTAGTGGGAGAGATTCAGCAGAATTATGATAGCCGGGGCTTACTCATATGCCTGCGAGAATAGAAGGGTTTTAAGAAGAATTCTAAATCGGGAATATGAGGTTACTAGCCTGAGCTCAGTAGGAAGGGAATTCCAAAGTTGAGGGGCCAGGAGAGCAAACCTGAGGCCGCCATGTTTTTTCCGCTTGAAGGGAGGGACGACAAGCAAATTTGAGTGAGAGGAGCAAAGAGCGCGTGAAGGAGTGTAACGAAGTATTAGGGATGAGATAAAGGCTGGGCCTTGACCGGCCAGAGCTTTAAAAAAATTGCAGCCTAATTTAAATGCGCAGCGATTTGCAACCGGAAGCCAGTGGAGGCTCTTCATCAGGGGCGGACATGTTGATGTCTTGGTTGGTGGAAAATGAGCTTGGCTGCTTTGTTCTGGACCAATTGTAGACGGTGAAGCTGGTAGGCCGGGATGCTAACATAAAGTGAATTGGCATAGTCAATACGGGAGATGACTAGGGCCAGAAGAACCAAGGTAAGGGCCTTGGTGGTCAGAAATCTAGAGATCTTTCGGATTCTACGAAAATGAAAGAAGCACGATGATACAACAGCGCTGATTTGGGCTTTCATGGACAGGTCTTTACTTATGATGACCTCAAGGCTTTTCACAGAGTCGGCAGGTTGGGGAGGGTTGCCCAAGAGAGGGGGCCAGAAATTGGCGTTCCAAGGGTTGGAGGTGCCGCCAGTCAGAACAAGCTCAGTTTTGTCAGGATTGAGTTTCAATTGACTGGCGTTCATCCAGTTGCTGATGAGGTGCAAGGTGGACTGAAAATTTGAAACAGAGGTGGCGGAGGAGTCAATTTTGAACACTAGTTGAAGGTCGTCAGCGTAATTAAAATTGGCCACCTCTCAGTTACGTAGGGATCGGATCAGGGGGAGCATGTAAAGGTTGAAAAGAAGGGGGGAGAGAGAGGACCCCTGAGGGACTCTGCAGGTCAAACTTACCCTCTTAGCTGAGAAAGTGGCCAGGCGAGCTGCCTGGGACCGATTATCTAGAAAGGAAGAGATCCATTTCAGGGCGGTTCCCTGGATACCGGCGCTTCCGACACGGTCGATCAGAAGATTATGGTCGACCGTGTCGAACGCAGCCGAGAGATCCAGGAGGATAAGGGCCTGAGAGATGTTGTGGTCGGCCCCCTTTCTGAGTTCGTTCATGACTGCGAGTATTACCAGCTCTGTGGAGTGAGCTGGTCTAAAGCCAGACTGCTGGGTCTCAAGAAACAGCGAGAGTTCAATAAAGGAGCTGATACATTTGGCGACATGAGCTTCTAGGATCTTACTGAGGTAAGGAAGTAGGGAAATCGGGCAAAAGTTGGTGAGAATTGAAGGGTCGACGTTGGGTTTCTTGAGGATAGGGACATCCTCGGCAATTTTAAAAGAGTCGGGGACTAAGCCTAGTTTCAAAGATTTGTTAAGAAGTGCTAAAGGGGGATCAGGACAAGTGGAGAACGCTTCTTGGAGAATATGAGGGGGACAGGGGTCTGTAGGGGAGCCTGATCCGACTTTTTTTACTAGAGTAAGAAATTCCTCTTTCGTGATCAGGGGTATTTGATCTAGCACCTGCGGGTTCTTAAACTTGATCAGGGAGTTTGTAGGGAGAGCGGGCGGGGGATACTGTTTTTGATAATGGCGATTTTCTCCATAAAATAGTCATTAAGAGAGTCGCATAACAATTGGGAGGGGAGGGGTTTAACAGTTACTCTGTCTGGTAGGGATAGTTCGTCGACTATAGCGAATATGTCTTTGGTTTTGGTTGCTGAGTTAGTGATTTTCAGGGAGAAGTAAGTGGATATGGCCAGAATAATAGATTTATTTTTTGTAGTCGTTTAAGAGACTAGTGTAGGTAGCTTTTCTCTCCAAGGAGTAATCACGTATTCAGCTGCGCTCAGCTTGTCTGAGCGCTAATTTTTTTGTTTTCAGTTCGTTGGAGAACCAGCGTTGGGCGTCGTGAGGACGTTTGAGTTTAGATAATTTGAAAGGAGCAACGGCATTGCTGGCTGAGTCAAGCCAGCACTTGATGGCGGAAGCCTGGTTATTAAGGCAATCCACCTCAGCAGGGATGGAAGTCTTTAGTAAGGAACGAAAATCGTCCTTCTTGGCCCTATTCCAGTTTCTAGCCAGTGCTTGCCCAGGGATGGGGGTTTAATGAGGGGAGAGCAATCCACGGAAAAGTGGATAATATGATGGTCTGACCAAGAACATGGGGAGATGGAAGGTGATGTAATATCCAGGTTGGCAGTCCATACCTGATCCAAGATATGACCCTTTATGTGAGTAGCGGTGTGTACATGCTGGATACAATTGAGCCCGGAGAGGAGATCTGTAAATTCTAAAGAGCTAGTGCTTTCCTTGGTGTCCGAGGGCCAATAATTGAAGTCACCTTTAATAATGGTTTTAGCATTATTGATGACTAGTTGGGAGATCAGTTCACCTGCCAACAGAGGAAAGGAGGGCATGTGTTGGGGGGGTCTGTAGAAGAGAGCACAAATGAAAGGGGAGTGAGGGGAGTCGAATTTTAAAATGAGACTATCGATAGATGGTATGCCAGTAGCTGTTAAGGCAGTACATCTGAATTTATGATGGATAATGGCGGCGACACCTCCACCAGGTTTCCCCAGGCATCTGTTGGTCTGGAGAATGTAATACCCCGTAGGAATTGCTGCCAGGATGTCAGGTAGGGAGTCGGCTGTGAGCCAAGTCTCTGAAAGAAGGAGTATATCGAGTTTATTAGAATCAAGTAAATGAAAGATTTCTAATTGGTGTTTGACCAATGAGCGGGTGTTTAAATAGTTAAACACCATGCACGTCTTATTTGAGGACAGGGGAGAGATGGGGTCCGATGTTTCATCTGAATTGGCTGGTGGGCACTCTCTGAGCGGTAGAATAGGGAGTTCAGGCGACCCAAACCTGGGGTTGAGGATCCCTATAGCAGATAAGAAGGATTTTAAGCGGGGATCAATGGGCTAGTTCGCCTGATTATTTCGCAGTTCAGTAGCTGAGTAAGATGTTAATTGGGCATAGTGGGTCGCCCCTAGCCCCGGCCGGCCGCGGACGGGCGCAGACGGGCTTGCCTTTGGCGCGCTTTTGGCGCGCCTGCTGCGCGCGTCCGCTGCGTGTGCGTTTGACCATGCGAATATGTAGTGGGGGGCGCAAAGAGCTAGTGCGCTAACCCTCACCGGAAATGCCTCCTTGTTGGAACTCCTGAGAAGCCCTCCGCGCAACGGCACAAGCCGCGTAAGACCGGGGCCATGGAGTTTGTCTAATGCAAGTAAGCAGAATCGAGTGCAAAATGCAAAGTGCAAGTTTAGTCAGCAGACACGTTTAAAAACAGGTTAGGCAATGATGAATTTAAAAACAATTCTAAGATAAAAATTTGATTTTTACTTTAAAGCACCCACAGCGTTTCACGTGGATTGATTAATGCGCGAGGCTAAGCAGCACAACTAGTGGCATCACCCGCTATCAGGATTCTGCCGCGTCCGCTGCGCATGCGTTTGACCATGCGACTATGTAGTGGAGGGGCGCGAAGAGCTAGTGCGCTAACCCTCACCGGAAATGCCTCCTTGTTGGAACTCCTGAGAAGCCCTCCACGCAACAGCACAAGCCGTGTCGGACCGGGGCGATGGAGTTTGTCTAATGCAAGTATGCAGAATCGAGTGCAAAATGCAAAGTGCAAGTTTAGTCAGTAGACACGTTTAAAAACAGGTTAGGCAATGATGAATTTAAAAACAATTCTAAGATAAAAATGTGATTTTTACTTTAAAGCACCCACAGCGTTTCGCATGGATTGAATAATGCGCGAGGTTAAGCAGCACAACTAGGGGCATCACCCGCTATCAGGATTCTGCTGCGTCCGCTGCACGTGCGTTTGACCGATTGTACTGGGGTAGTGTTTTAGGGTATCGGGTAGTGCAGTGGTGATTGAGTAGTGCAGGGGGAGGTGCTGGGGTAGTGGTTTAGGGTAGTGCAGTGGTGTTTGGGTAGTGTAAGGGGTCATGCTGGGGGTGGTGTTTTAGGGTTTAGTGTAGTGCAGTGGTGTTTGTGTATTGTAGGGGGTCATGTTGGGGTAGTGTTTTAGGGTTTAGGGTAGTGCAGTTGTGTTTCGGTTGTGTAGGGGGTACTGCAGGGTATAGTGTTTTAGGGTTTAGGGTAGTGCTGTGGTGTTTGTGTAGTGTAGGGGGAGATGCTGGGGGTAGTGTTTTAGGGTTTAGGGTAGTGCAGTGGTGTTTGGGTAGTGTAGGGGGTCGTCCTGGGGGTACTGTTTTAGGGTTTAGGGTAGTGCAGTGGTGTTTGTGTCGTGTAGGGGATCGTGCTTGGGGTCGTTTTTTAGGGTTTAGGGTAGTGCAGTGGTGTTTGTGTAGTGTAGGGGGTCCTGCTGGGGGTAGATGTAGGGTTTAGGGTAGTGCAGTGATGTTTGTGTAGTGTAGGGGGGTCATGCTGGGGGTAGTGTTTAAGGGTTTAGGGTAGTGCAGTGGTATTTGCGTAGTGTAGGGGGTCATGCTGGGGGTAGTGTTTAAGGGTTTAGGGTAGTGCAGTGGTGTTTGTGCAGTGTATGGGTAGATTTTTAGGGTTTAGGGTAGTGCAGTGGTGTTTGTGTATTGTAAGGGGTCGTGCTGAGGGTAGTGTTTTTGGGTTTAGGGTAGTGCAGTTGTGTTTGGGTAGTGAAGAGAGTCATGCTGGGGGTAGTGTTTTAGTGATTAAGGTAGTGCAGAGGTGTTTGTGTAGTGTGGGGGTCATGCTGGGGGTAGTGTTTTAGGGTTTAGGGTAGTGCAGTGGTGTGTATGTAGTGTATGGGGTCGTGCTGGGGGTAGTGTTTTAGGGTTTAGGGTAGTGCAGTGGTGTTTGTGTAGTGTAGGAGGTCTTACTTGGGGTACTGTTTTAGGATTTAGGGTAGTGCAGTGATGTTTGAGTGGTGTAGGGGGTCGTGCTGGGGGTAGTGTTTTTGGGTTTAGGGCAGTGCAGTGGTGTTTGGGTAGTGTAGGGGTAGTTCTGGGGGTAGTGTTTCAGGGTTTAGGGCAGTGCAGTGGTGTTTGTGTAGTGTTGGGGGCCATGCTGCGGGTAGTGTTTCAGGGTTTAGGGTAGTGCAGTGGTGTTTGGGTAGTGTAGGGGTCTGTGCTGGGGTAGATGTAGGGTTTAGGTTAGTGCAGTGGTGTTTGGGTAGTGTTGGGGGTAGTTTTTTAAGGTTTAGGGTAGTGCAGTGGTGTTTGTGTAGTGTAGGGGGTTGTGCTGGGGTAGTGTATTAGGGTTTAGGGAAGTGCAGTGGTATTTGTGTAGTGTAGGGGTCATGCTGGGGTAGTGTTTTAGGGTTTAGGGTTGTGCAGTGGTTTTTGTGTAGTGTAGGGGGTCTTCCTGGGGGTACTGTTTTAGGGTTTAGGGTAGTGCAGTGGTGTTTGTGTCGTGTAGGGGATCGTGCTTGGGGTCGTTTTTTAGGGTTTAGGGTAGTGCAGTGGTGTTTGTGTAGTGTAGGGGGTCCTGCTGGGGGTAGATGTAGGGTTTAGGGTAGTGCAGTGATGTTTGTGTAGTGTAGGGGGGTCATGCTGGGGATAGTGTTTTATAGTTTAAGGCAGTGCAGTGGTATTTGTGTAGTGAAGGGGGTAGTGTTTTAGGGTTTAGGGTAGTGCAGTGGTATTTGCGTAGTGTAGGGGGTCATGCTGGGGGTAGTGTTTAAGGGTTTAGGGTAGTGCAGTGGTGTTTGTGCAGTGTATGGGTAGATTTTTAGGGTTTAGGGTAGTGCAGTGGTGTTTGTGTATTGTAAGGGGTCGTGCTGAGGGTAGTGTTTTTGGGTTTAGGGTAGTGCAGTTGTGTTTGGGTAGTGAAGAGAGTCATGCTGGGGGTAGTGTTTTAGTGATTAAGGTAGTGCAGAGGTGTTTGTGTAGTGTGGGGGTCATGCTGGGGGTAGTGTTTTAGGGTTTAGGGTAGTGCAGTGGTGTGTATGTAGTGTATGGGGTCGTGCTGGGGGTAGTGTTTTAGGGTTTAGGGTAGTGCAGTGGTGTTTGTGTAGTGTAGGAGGTCTTACTTGGGGTACTGTTTTAGGATTTAGGGTAGTGCAGTGATGTTTGAGTGGTGTAGGGGGTCGTGCTTGGGGTAGTGTTTTTGGGTTTAGGGCAGTGCAGTGGTGTTTGGGTAGTGTAGGGGTAGTTCTGGGGGTAGTGTTTCAGGGTTTAGGGCAGTGCAGTGGTGTTTGTGTAGTGTTGGGGGCCATGCTGCGGGTAGTGTTTCAGGGTTTAGGGTAGTGCAGTGGTGTTTGGGTAGTGTAGGGGGTCTGTGCTGGGGTAGATGTAGGGTTTAGGTTAGTGCAGTGGTGTTTGGGTAGTGTTGGGGGTAGTTTTTTAAGGTTTAGGGTAGTGCAGTGGTGTTTGTGTAGTGTAGGGGGTTGTGCTGGGGTAGTGTATTAGGGTTTAGGGAAGTGCAGTGGTATTTGTGTAGTGTAGGGGTCATGCTGGGGTAGTGTTTTAGGGTTTAGGGTAGTGCAGTGGTTTTTGTGTAGTGTAGGGGGTCTTGTTTTAGGGTCTAGGATAGTGCAGTGGTGTTTGGGTAGTGTAGAGGGTCGTGCTGGGGTAGTGTTTTTGGGTTTAGGGTAGTGCAGTTGTGTTTGGGTAGTCAAGGGGGTCGTGCTTGGGGTAGTGATTTAGGGTTTAGGGTAATACAGTGGTGTTTGTGTAATGTAGGGATGTTATGTTATGTTATGTTATATGATTTTTGTATAGCGCACGGATGCCGCAGCAAAGTGGCGTCCCGGCGCTTTGGAGAATAATAAACACAACACGACAGAAAAGATGGAAAAGATGGGCCTAGATTGTGGTAAAAAGGAAAGTTTTAAGTGCCTTTCTGAAAGGAAGCAACTCAGGAATGGAACGCAGAGGGGCAGGCAGAGAATTCCAGAGAGTAGCCGCCAACACTGAAAAAGAGCGTCCGCCCATCCTAGATTTTTTGAAACGTGGCACAATGGCCAAATTAGATCCAGCAGAGCGAAGAGCTCTGGCAGGGACATAGTGCTGGATAGTCTGTGCAAGGATGGGAGGGGAGGCTGCTTTGAGAATCTTAAAAGTTAAGCAAAGAGCTTTAAACTTAATTCTCTGCCCCACCGGCAACCAATGGAGATCCTGAATGGTCCGACGGGCCGAGACAAACTTCGGAAGGCCAACAAGCATCCTAGCTGCCGCATTCTGAACTCTCTGCAGACGAGATAGCTCGGCCTGATTAAGGCCCAGAAACAGGGAGCTAGCATAATCTAGTCTGGTGAGAACCAGGGCTTGGACAATAATCTGTCTGGTCTCCGCATCGAAGAACTTAAAGATTGGTCGGAGACACTGCAGGGTACCAAAACAGGTACCGGCCACACGTTTTGTGTGGGAAGTGAAGGGAGAGCTTATGGTCGAACCACACCCCAAGGTTTCTAACCTCAGTTACAGGGGAGGGGACGGGACCAAGATCAGAAGGCCACCACTGATCTCCCCATAATTCACTTTCCCTACCAAAAATAATGACCTCGGTCTTAGAGGCATTAAGTTGGAGCCGATTGTTCGCCATCCAGCCGGCCACAGCTTTTAGAGCTGACTGAAAGGTGGGGGCATCCATGTTGTGGTCACCATTAAGAGCCACCGCCAGCTGCGTGTCATCGGCGTATGACACTAAGGAGAGACCAAAACTGTGTGCTACCTCCGCTAATGGCTGAACATATAAGTTAAACAAAGTAGGGCTCAGGGCCGACCCTTGGGGAACACCCTGGAGTATGGGGCGTGAAGCAGAAACAAAAGGGTGTGTGGAAACCTTGAAGGCTCGATCTTTAAGCAAAGAGCAAAACCACTCGAGTGCCACCTCTCCAACTCCTGCTTCCATCAGGCGATGTAAAAGAATCTGGTGAGACACCGTATCGAAGGCGGCACTGAGATCCAAAAGGATCAGTGCCGCCGTCTGACCCAGATCCAACAGCTGCCTGATGTGTTCCACCACAGCCAGGAGGGCAGTTTCTGTGCTGTGGCCTGCACGAAACCCATTTTGGGAATTGTCCAATATATTAGCTTCCTGCAGGTGAGAAGATAGAATAGCATTAGCATGAGCTTCTGCTAATTTAGCTGGCCAGGGAAGAAGGGAAATAGGTCGGTAGTGTTCGGGCTTGGTGGGATCAAGGGCGGGTTTTTTAAGAATTGGAATAACCGTCGCCTGTTTCCAAGCTTTAGGAACACTGCCCGTACTAAAGGACAAATTAATAAGGCCATGAAGAGCAGGAAAGCAGCCTTCAGCGAATTCCCGGAATTGAAATGGTCTCATGGGGTCGTCCGGGGAGCCGGATTTAACTTTAGTCATCAAGGCAGAGAATTCATCCAAGGTCGGACTAGGAATAATCAGTAATGGTTTATGAACCAGTGACGTAGGGCTAATCTCCGCAATAGGAAGCTGGGCAAATGACTTATAGATAGCCTCCACCTTTTCGACAAAAAATGAGGCTAAATCCTCACAGTGCGTCATAGAGGGTTGAAGGGCAGCAGTATCAGTCCTTTTACTAGTAAGGTCCTTACACACCCTGAAGATGACCTTGGTGGGGTTGATGCTATTCTTGATCTCCTGAGAGTAAAAAGCCGCCCTGGCCGCACATATGGCCCGATGATACACTCTAGTGCAAGCCCTATAGGCTGCCTTGAGGTCAGTATCATACGTTTTGCACCACGCGCGTTCTGCCTTTTTACAGGAGATTTTGAGAGTTGTGAGGGAATCATTATACCAGGGGTTAGAAGGGCTAGATCTGGTCTTACTCCACTTAGCCGGAATAAGTGAATCTAATGCGTTATTTAGCCACTCGCAGAAGCTGTCATAGCCGCGGGAAACTTCAGTGGGGGGTAGGGGATGAAATTTCATCAGGAGCTGATGGAAATGCTCTAGATTTAAGTTTCTCCAAGGGCGTCTGAGACTGGCTGAGGGATTGTTTTTAGGAAGGGAGCAGAAGGTTGTAATACGAAATTCAATGAGATGGTGGTCAGTCCATGCCATGGGTCTGGGATGGAGCACTGAAATATTCGTAGAAAGATTTGTCAAAACAGGATCCAAAAGATGGCCACCTGTGTGAGTAGAGGATTGTACCATTTGGATCAGTTGGAACGCCTCAAGATCAGCAAGCAAGCTAAGGATCGAGTCGGAAAGTGGCGCGTCCATATGCAGATTGAGGTCGCCGACAATCGTAAAGTTGGCAGTCTTTAAAGCTAAGGAGGAAATTACCTCCGGAAGGCTTTGACGGAAGGCGGCGTCAGGCCCTGGAGGTCTGTAAATTAGAAGTCCCATGAAGGTAAAATGGGGATTCACTGAGATGTTAAATAGAGCACTCTCGCAACCAGCTATGGTGATGGGTTTCCAGATGCAGGGGTAGCAAGATTTTACTGCAACTGCAATACCGCCACCTCTGGATCATGCTTGGGGTAGTTTTTTAGAGTTTAGGGTAGTGCAGTTGTGTTTCTGTAGTGTAGGGTGTATTACTGGGGGTAGATTTAGGGTTTAGGGTAGTACAGTGGTGTTTGTTTAGTGTAGGGGATCGTGCTGGTGGTAGTGTTTTAGGGTTTAAGGCAGTGTAGTGGTGTTTGTGTAGTGAAGGGGGTCGTGCTGGGGGTAGTGTTTTAGGGTTTAGGGTAGTGCACTGGTGTTTGTGTAGTGTAGGGGGTTGTGCTGGGGGTATATTAAGGGGTCGATTCCGATCCTGTATTTTTTTTTCGTACGACCTGTATACGTAAATGTTTCTGTACGAATCATACAAGTCCCATTTGACCCATGAAGTACGATTCGGTTGGGAAAAATACATACGGATCTGCCATATCTGTATGAATCAGATCGGGAAAAGTTGTACTAGACGGACCCGGACACTTTTCCGTACGAAGCGTAAAACTACAGTCCGACCGTACAAGTATGATCCGGACTGGCTTTCCGATTTACGAATTGTACGGAAAACGTCCCGTACACGGGGAATGACTTTAACCGCTACAAAGCGAACTTTGTACGACTCTTATCCCGGGAAAAGTTGTTCCCGGGTACGAGTCATACAGGCCCCCCCATGCATATGTACGTACCTTACAACAACATCGCGTATGTACGCACCGTACATACGCAATGTCGGTGTACGCACCGTACATACGCAATGTTGTTGTACGCACCAATGTTGTTGTACGCACCATACGTACGCAATGTCAGTGTACGCACCGTACATACGCAATGTAGGTGTACACACTGTATGTACGCAATGTCGGTGTACGCACCGTACATACGCAATGTTGTTGTTCGCACCAATGTTGTTGTACGCACCGTACATACGCAATGTCGGTGTACGCACCGTATGTACGCAATGTCGGTGTACGCACTGTACATACGCAATGTCGGTGTACGCACCGTACATACGCAATGTTGTTGTACGCACAATTGTTGTTGTACACACCGTACATACGCAATGTCGGTGTACGCACCGTACATACGCAATGTCGGTGTACGCACTGTACATACGCAATGTCGGTGTAGGCACCAATGTTGTTGTACGCACCGTACGTACGCAATGTCGGTGTACGCACCGTACATACGCAATGTTGTTGTACGCACCAATGTTGTTGTACGCACCGTACATATGCAATGTCGGTGTACGCACCGTACGTACGCAATGTCGGCGTACGCACCGTACATACACAATGTCGGTGTACACACCGTACAAACGCAATGTCGGTGTACGCACCGTACATCCACAACGCATGGGGGTGTGTGCCTGTACGAGTCGTACCCCTGTACCGTAGTGAACCACGGACACTGTAAAGCAGCACAAGGAGGGTCTATTCAACTCAGACAACACCACAAAACACATCTATAGTGCACAAAAAATGGAAATGACTGACCTGGCCACATCCAAACAGGCAAACAGAGGGACAAACTCACAACCACCCCTTATAACACACCCACCAAAAATTCAAACTGAGGCCCACCCACAAATGGACCAATAAATAGGGCCCACACACACAAACCATGAGCCTTTGCAACAGACTCACTGGAGCTAGAGAGCACACACCAACAACTGCACCCATCCACCTTAACATATACACCTTCACACAACCTCCTTCACTCATACCCACTCTTCACATTCCGACCCACATCTTCACATTCAGACCCACACACCCACAACCATCCACACCCTCATCCCACACCATGCCCACAGACAAGAATCCAAAGTTCACAAGGGAGGAGATGGAGATCCTTGTCAATGAAGTCATCAGAGTCGAGCCACAGCTGTTTGGAACATTGTTCAGACAGACCAACATAGCCTAAAAATCACGCCTGTGGCAGGGGGTTGTCGATAGGGTGAATGCTGTTGCACCCATCAGAAGGACCAGGACTTAATGCCAAACCAGGTGGTACGATCTGAGGAGGACGGTCAAGCAAAAAATGAATGATGACTACGCACAGAGCAACATCACTGGAGGTGGTGGGCCCCGCAGACCAGTACATTTCTATCCCTGGGAGGAGAAGTAGATGGCCCTGCTTCCGCCGGTGAGAGTACATGGACTACAAGGAGTTCCAGAGCCTGGTGAATACACAAACAACTTAAGTAACATGTGGGTAATGGCATCCACACCCCAACTACACCAAATGCACGCAACTACCCCCAAGCCCTCACCACAGTCAAAAACAACGCTAATTCCAATAACGTGTATGCCCCATTGAGAAAGAAAGGCCATGCTATGTCCCATGCTACACGAAGCACCAACCCAAGAATGGATGTCCGGTATGCTGGGAGGGTGGGTGTCACAAAACGCATTTTTGAACTCCAAATCAGACACAATTGCCCTCATCCCATATGGGCCAGGTACATACCCATTCACCATGCGCAATGCACAGGGATTGGGAAGTACTGACAAGATAGCTGACGCTTGGCCCGGGTGTAGGCAGCACAAGGCCCTCCTGTGACCAGTGCAAACACAAACACCAAGACAACAAGGTCAGATATCTAGGACAGGAACTCACACTCACTGTCATGGCAGCATGCTCCATGCAGGGACAGCTACATCACCTGGGAGCCCCAGTGCCAAATCACACTATACCCACCAGCAGGCCCTGTCAAACACACCCCTTACACAAGCAGATACCCCCAGGACAGGCAATGGATTTACCCACTGTCACAATGGACATGTAACACAACAAGACCAATACAGAGCCGAAGAAGCATCCAAGCCAAAAATCTACATGTCAAAGACTCAGGAGAACATATCAATCTGTCCCCCGCAACATATCCATCCACAAGTGAACATTGAGGAGAATGCTAGGCACATACAACTACCTGGAGGAACAGTGGCAACTTGAATGTGTATGAAACATGGATGTTGCATGAAACAGCATTAACATTGTCTGTCTCTCACACACAGGGCAACGTGATGGATCTCCCCCCAACAATGGGGGTTAAGAATCACAGTCCAAGGCTTGGGAGGAACCTGATCCCACCGCCAGCGACGCCTCTCAACACTCAACGCATGACCCCGACTGACCTGGACCCTCTGCTGTCCAAGCCCCTGCAGCACCTGGTTCAGGAACATCTGTGCCAAACACCATCCCCATTCCTGCCACATCCCAGGGGACACCGAGGAGCCCTGCCCGCAGTGAACAACTGAGCCAGTCTGACCAGGAGGGACAATGTGCGCCGGGCACCCAGGAGGAGGCAGACAACACCGCCGCGGCCATCCCTCAGGGGTCCCGTAGACCCGATGTGCCCACAACGGCAGCCCAGGCTCATGTGGGCAGGGGTGGTGGAAGTGTAGGCAGGCAGAGGCGAGAACCTGACCAGCCAGCTGAAGGGACCGGTATGTCACACATAGACAACATCATGGACGCATACCGGCATGACAACAGGGAGTTCAGCCAGGTAGTGGTGACCCTCACAGAGATGTAGAACCAGCAGGCCGAGCAACACACCAGTCAACAAGACCGATGAAGGCAGACTGGTTGAGCTCCTGGCGGTGCAAAGGGACATAAGCCATTCACTCCGTCGGATTGCCGGCAACATGGGCAACCCTCCCTGTGCCACCAGGCGAAGACCACCACCAGCCACAGGAAGGGAGGAGGATTCGTCTGACGGAGCGTCCCAAGCATCGTCAATGCCTGCATCTGAGGGTCCCCCGAGGAAGGTGGGTCGTCCACGGAAAAGACTGTGAGAGGCAGCGGCCCATCCACATCTCCCAGGTCACCTGGCCTGGCACCTGGCCTTCATGTGCGACAGCATCACCTCATTGATTGACATCATCTGCCACATGGACTTGCTGGTCACAGTCTGACCAATGATGCCAAACACTGTGGCCTGGACTCTGATGACTTCAAATGCCAAGGATCCCATCTCCACCTGTGAACTTTGGATTCTATAGTCCCTGTATTGCACCTTTTTCTGTGCACAAATCACGCCCCAGACCTATAATAAAATAATTAATAATTGTAATTTTATGTTGCAGTCATTTAGCATGAGTCCACAACATACGTGTGGGGATATGCCAAAGTATGCCTGAGTGTGGAACTAACTCCAGCCATCCATACACTTGGATCTGAGTCCGGTCGAGGACACACATGGGTCACAATGTATCACCAAATACAGACATGGAGCCCAATACTCACCCGTGATGGCCTCAAGCTGCTGAGGGGGGGCTTGCAATAATGCTCAGACAGACCAATTTGGAAGAGTATCATGAAGGTGTAGAGGTCATGGGTCATGTTGAGGTGCCCGGGGAGGGAGTCCCAGGTCTGTTTGGTGAGGTGGGAGAACTATCTCTTGCATGCAGTTTTTCTGTGGATGTGATGAATGGTGGCCAGGGCAAGGTGGGCTGCACGGAGTTGGGCCAAAGGGGTGTTGGATGACAGACGTCCAAGGTCGGTTTTGGGTCTGGGATTGTGGACTGCCTCCTGAGTGTGGTTGAGGAGTCTGAAGGTGATCCTGCAGCAGACAGTGAGCCATTGTAGCTATCTCAGGTGGACAGTGATTTGGCTGGGGCGGGGTATGTTGAAGATGAGGTGTGCGGATGCACCCTGGATGTGGACAAGTTCTCCTGCAGTTTTGCTGTAGTTCCTCCGTAGAGGGCGGTGCTGTAGTTGACCCGGCTGGTGTCGTGTACCTGGGGTACGGTCTGTCTAGCGTTGGAGTGGATCTATCTGTGGATCATTTGCAGCATGCGGAGGGTGTTGCAGCATGAGGTACAGATGGTGTTGAGTTGCATGGTAATTGTGAGCGATGAGTCCATGATGAACACCAGCTTGCGTGCGTGGCCACTGGGTGCTGGTGCAGTGCCCAGGCCGGTGGGACACAAGGAGTTGACCCAGACGTAAGGGGACAATCCTCAGATGATGACCTCAGTCCTGTCCAAGTCCAGCCTCAGGTGGCTGATGTTCAGCCATTCGTCAACGGATCTCATGCCTTCTTGAAGGTTGGATCTGGCAATGGCTGGGTCTTTGGGGAGGTTGAGGAGCAGCTGGGTGTCAATAGCATACGAGATGATGATGAGGTCGTGTGCGCATGTGATGGTGGAGAGGGGGATCATGGAGACATTGAAGATCGTCACGCTGAGAGATGAGCCCTGGAGCATGGGCCAGATGACCCCAGTGTACTACATGCTGCAAGGTGGAGGCCGACTCCCTGGGCCTTGCTGGTGAGCTAATTGTTGATTTAATCCTGGGCCCTCCTCTGGATACCAGGGTTGGAGATGTGTGAGCTGACAGAGTGGTAGCACATGGTGTAGAATGCCGTTGAGAGGTCAAAGGGGGTCGTCTCACCATTGTTGAGCAGGGCAAAGTTGTCGTTGGTGGTGGCAATGATGACGGTTGCAATGGTGTGATTACTGTGGAAGATGGTCTGGTGTCGGTTGCCTGGAGCTGGTTGCATGGAGGAAGTTTGTCAGTTGCTTGTTGAGTGTCTTCCTGATGACCTTTGCTGGGTAGGGAAGCAGGCTGATGTTCCAGGGGATCCTGCGGTACTGCCGTCCGTTGTTTAAGAAGGGCCTGGGTCTCTGCATGCCTCCAGCTCCCATGGAATGTGGCAAACTCAAAGGAGACATTCATGACGCGCTGGACGTGGGCTTCAAGGATGGGGAATGATGTGGTTGAGATGTTGTGTGGGAAGGGGCCTGATGGAGAGCCAGAGTGGATGGTCCACATGAGCCAGGTGGTGTATTTGCTGCTGACGGTGGTCCAGAACCTGAGGGGGGTTTGTCCTGCGGATAATAGTACTGTCTGCCTCTGTGTGCCAAGGCTGTCGTGTATGGCCATGAACTTGCAGTGGTAGAAAGTTGCAAGGGATGTGATCTGACTTGCAAGGGCGGGGTGTCTTTTTGATGGAGATCTGCTGTCAGTTCACTCACAATGCTGATGAGCTCCTTGATGTCGTGTGTTTTGGTGCCTCGGCCCTATCTATAGGATCTCCACTTGTCCTTGTTGATGATATGGTGATGGCTGTGTGTGGCGTTTTCCAGGGCTGTAAGTTAAATGAGGATTCTTTGTGTTGCAAGGTTTGCACAAGAGTCCGGCTAGATCTGTATGAGTCCAGTAGGTCTGCTTTGTCCCAGGCGGCTTAACTGTTGTTGTGCTTCACAGGAAAGTCCGTCAATGTGGCAAGATTGTTGGATCAGTTGCTGATCCAGTGTGTGAGGTTGCAGGGTGTGGCGGTGGTGTTGGTTCGAGTATCCCACACAGCTTGTCTGTGGTGACTTACATCAAGCATCTTTGGGGGATCAGTAGCGGGGTGTGGGGCAGGGTGTTGCTTGTCGGAGACGTGGATGCAAATGTTGATGGACCAATGATGGATGGGGGTGTGGTTCTCATCCAGCAAGAAGTTACTGGCCCCCAGGAACATGTAGCCTGTGGAGGTGAGGGCGTGCATGCATATGTACGTGTTGATGGCTTAGCGGAATTGTGGATGTAGGCCTGGAGATCTGTAGATGAGTGTTACTCTGAGGGTTGCCAGGGGGTTGGTGCAAAACCAGATTTGTGACTCTGAGGGTGTACTTGGGAATAAATTGCAATTCATCCTCCGGGATTGTTGGTGCCGTCCCTGCGGGTGATCTTGTATCCGTCTGAGATGGCAATGAAGAAGTTGTGTGCTGAGGATGCTTTTGTCCAGGTTACTGTCATGAAGGTGATGTGTGGGGCTGTTGTGTTGAGGAGTTAACAGAGTCCAATGGCGTGCTGGTGGATGGAGCGGGTGTGGAGTAGGAGGCACATGACCTGGTTGTTCTGACAGGGTCTGGTAGGCGGGGCAGCGTTGTGTAGGCAGTTGGAGTTGCACGCTCAGCATGCGAAGGTGTCGTGTGTGCGCTTAGGGATTGCCTGATAACAGGCGGTTGATTGTCTGGAGGACATTGCTTGGAGGGTGGCTGCAGCATGAGTCTGCTGTGTGACGTGTGTCATGCCAAGACCAGAGGGTCGTGCACTGTGCACGTTGCAGGCGCAGACGGTCCTGCCTTTGGCACGGCGTTGGCGCAACAGTGGCACAGACAAGCTGCTGGCTGCATTTAGAATGGGCGGATGGGGAAGGGAGGAGCATTTTGGAGGCCTGTGGGTTGCATAATCAGGGCACTCGGTGGGGCGGTGCCGCAGGTGAGGCAGCAGCAGGCGGAAGGGGTGAGAAACTAGGCAAAAAGTAGCACACAAAGACAAGGAGGTCAGGAAGGCACAGTGAAACTGGTGTATGTAAAGGAAGGAGTGTCAGGTTACTCATGGGTCACTCCGAGAAAATGTATGAACAATCACCAAAAATGACGGCCAGAGGATCAGGCAACAAAATGCGGAGCTGCGCACAGGAGACACACCATCAGCAGGCATTCACGTCCCGTTGTGGGGAGCAACCTGCATAAATACATACACAACCAGGTACTTCATGCACAATAGATATTATTAGCCATGAAGAACTGCATGCATGTTGCCGAAGTACACATGCACACATATGCTCAATCTTTGACAATTATGCCATAGATGACGCATGCAAACTGGCAAGAGATCTGCAGTGACAGAGATGAGGCACTTTGGATTGTGCTGAACACCTTTATTCCACAAACACACACAAAGCGAAATGCATCCATATGAACAGACTCACAGGTCAGTTGACATAACATGTGGACCCCCCCTTCACAACACGGATGATGTAAATCCCAATGAACTGGCACACAAGTTAAGGGGATGAGCCAAACACATCCTGCTGCACACGGAGAGGCTGCAATTCCCCATAGAGCCTGTTGTTGTGATGTCCCACACTATGTCCACCCGTAGCATCCGCAATGTTTCAGAGGCAAGCTTTAGACACATTGATGCCTTCATCAGACTCCAGACTCCACTACAGATGACTGACAAGAAGGGTGACTATCATGTCATGGGAGTGATGCTACATGTGATATTGTCCATGGTGAGAAGACATGTATGCATGGTACCCCAACATGCACAGAAGCAGTCCCCACACAGTCCCAACCCGTACCACCACCAAAAAACCTTGCTGCAATCCTTACCCAAACTGACATTTCCACATGTCCGTGCATGGAACGCTGATTCAGCACACGTTGCAATCCTCATGAGGAATAGCAGGAGGACAACGATGACACGAGCAGACAAAAGGCGCAAAAACCTGGGAAAGACAGACACACAAGAAGTCACCTAAAACAATTCTCACCGCACACATGGTCATTTACGAAACATGAACAATGTTGGACACATGCAAATTACAAAGACAGTCTCTCTGCAAAACTGTGTGGCATGACATCATCACTCGAGTCCCACATCAGAACACACATGAAAGTCACTTTGCATTCAGTCAGCTGGACACACACATTGCAACACATGCTACTCAATGCTACAAGCTTGCACACTCATACCCAGTGACTCACCATTATGAGAAGAAGTTGCGTATGAGCTGACTCCGGATATCATCCTCCTCCTCCTCATCACTAGCCTCATGACCAAGCCCTTGATCCTCCACGGGTGGATGTTCCTGCTCAGCCGGAGCCAGGATGAGTGGCACTGCGTTCTGAACTGCCATGTTGTACAGCATGCAGCACACGAGGAAGATTTGGCAGACCTTCTCCGGTGCATATGGGAGGGACCCGCCTGTTTTGTCAAGGCACCGGAATCGGCTCTTCAGGAGTCCAAACGTCCTCTCAATCACTCGCCTGGTCTGCCCGTGTGCATTGTTGTACCGGTGATCTGCAGCTGTTCTTGGGTTGCGGAGAGGTGTCAGCAGCCATGGCATGTTGGGATATCCAGAGTCCCCTACATGGAAACATCATGTAAATAAGTGGGTCAGGAGATGCCGTAAGAGCCAAAGATACCGCAACACACAGGACAAACAGAGTATACCCACCAACAAGACATGCTCGTTCATTGTGAAGCCGCAGCATCATTTGTGGCACCCTGCTACGCCTCATGATGTAGGCATCGTGTGCTGATCCTGGAAAACGTGCACAGACATGGGAAATCAGCATGTTAGCAAGACACACCACAAGGGCATTTATTGAGTGGTAATGTTTTCTATTGCGATAGGCTTGCTCCTGTGCCTGTAGTGGTACCAAAGCCACATGTGTCCCATCAATAGACCCAATTACATGGGGCATCCCTCCCAGGGCATAGAAATCACCCTTGACATCTGTCAACTCCTCAGGAGTAGGAAATTTGATGAATTCATCAAGGTGCTCCAACATGGCTGCCAAAACATCACGCAGGACACGGCTGAACATTGTCTGTGACATCCCACCAACATCAGCTATGGTCAATTGAAACGTACCTGTGGCAAAAAAATGAAGGGCTGCCATCACTTTCATCCTGGGGGTAAGCGCAGTAGGATACCTGTGTCGCGGTTGGAGGTGTGGTGCCAGCTTGTTTGTCAAGTCCTCAATCAACTGGCGAGTGAATCTTTAACTGCGAATGCAGGCATTTTCCCTCATGGCAGCCAAGTCTGGCATTGGTCTTGGGACAGGCGGTGCCCTGCAAGACATTGTTTGGAAGAATAAAGATTGAGAGTCGGCCAACATCAATGTCAATGAACATAGAACATGCTAAACTGCTGCTACACATCAAGTAACTATGGAGTCGGGTGTGTGCAATACATCCAGGACACATATGCCAGCTTGCTGGCACTCCTATGAAAAGCCAGATACACCTGCTGATTGTCAAGTCTACACGACATGCCTTGAAATGAGCTGGGGGCCAGTCTGAGTGAACAGCCAGAGATATCACCGGAGTGACACACATCCACATAGCTGCATTGGAAGGATGTCATCTCATCCAGACAGCTGACTGCAAAGCACACGCACAGGTCACATGGAATGTCAAATGTACATATCAAACACATTGCGATGAAGGGGTACACGTGACAACGGAAAAACACAGCCATTGAGACAACGCAGACATGTATGCCTGGGAAAATATGATGTCCGATGCACACAGACCCTACAGCCGTGGGAATCCACATGTGCATGGTGTGCGTAGATGTGTGCCATGCCCATCTCCACACAGACCCATGTTGGATGCACCAACAGCAGATGCAGTTGACAGAACACTGACAGCAAGCTCATGAGAACACATGACACACACCTGACATAGTCACAAAGGGGCACGCTGATCGTGACATGTCAGTTGATAGAGTGTCCCTGTCCCTGGCATCAGGAGACAGGTGCGGGTGTTGATGACTGTGCCATCCCACTGCTGCTGTGCAAGACACAGTTGGACTACAGACACACATGTGGCAAGTGTCAAGGTGATGTGTGCCACATAGTGCCCCATCACACATGACATGTGTCCACAGATCATCACACATCAATTGTGCAACTAGATGAGATGACCTGTGCAATATCACTGGCTGCCACACCTAGGGCCTGCACATGAAAGTATGCAATGACAAGTACTTGATGGACCTTCTTGTGCGACTTGTAGCCCTCCATTCCTGGCATGTGTACGCCTGAATTACTATTGTAAGCGTGTGAAACGCACCGTACACCCGCATTCATTGCATGTGTACACTTCGTTTCACTATTGTGCTGGTGCCGTAGGGGTACGTGTGAAACGCACCGTACAACTAGTGCTGTAGGCGTACGTGTGAAATGCACCGTACAACTGGTGCCGTAGGGGTAAGTGTGAAACGCACGAACAATTGGTGTCGTAGGGGTACGTGTGAAATGCACTGTGCAACTGGTGCCGTAGGGGTACGAGTGAAACGAACCATACAACTGGTTCCCTAGGGGTACGTGTGAAACGCACCGTACAACTGGTACCGTAGGGGTACATGTGAAATGCACCGTACAACTGGTTCCGTAGGGGTACGTGTGAAACGCACCGTACAACTGGTGCCGTAGGGGTACGTGTGAAACGCACCGTACCTGTGTGTGGATTTCAAAATTACATAGGGGACACATAAGGGACAAGTATTAGGCCTTAAATACATGCTAGTTGTCATGGATACAGAGTTTTCAGTTGCAAAGTGTCCATCAGGTGTCCTGGAACAGTCAGTTGGCCACAAAATACAATGTTGCAAAGTGGTTGTTAACTTGACATGATGCTCAAAATTTGAACGATGTGAATGCGTGTCATTGGTGTATGTTTAAAGGGATTGGAGTAAACGTACGATGCGAATGAGTCTGACCAATCACTATGTACTCCTCAAAATGAATGCCCCTCAGCAAGCCAGATATAAGGCAGCCAGAACCCATGAGAGGGCACTTGCCTGCACAACTTTAGAGTCGACCACACTGCTGCTGTCTCTGCTTCCTCTGGACCATGTCACGTACTGTGGAGAGGGCCCAGCCATTCACTCTGGAGGAGAATGAGGCGTTGCTGGCCTGCCTCCTCCCACAGTTCACCAAGCTGTATGGGAGACCAGGGGAGCAGGTGAGTGCTGACTCCACTACCTTTGCCTATGCACCTGTTGTGTGACTGTCAATATTGTGTCCAGGTGGGACAGACATGCAATGTTGTTTAGAGTGGGTCCCGGGGGGGACATGCTCATGTCTCTCATGCAGAGCATGATGTAGTTCCTGTGTGCACTCCTCACTTACATTGTGCTTACTGTGACTTTCACTGCATAGTGCATGACACATTCAGCCTGGCAAATCCTTGGTGGCTTTTTTTCCTATTGTCCTGAGGTGATTCAGTGGTCCCCCGGTATGACAGGTGACTGTACCCACAGATGTGTATAAGTTGAGTGGACCTGTGGTGAGAGTGTCCAAATGATGTGTACGACCTCATGGACATTGATGTGTGTGAATGTTCCTTGTCATGTGGGTGAGTGTCTATGTGAAGTGTTTCACCACAGCTGCATGGAGGAGGCAACAGATCTACCCATCTGATGTGACAAGTAAGCCGTGCTGTGTGTCTGACTTGCAGAGCTAGCACGACACCTGTGACACCCCACTGGCAAGTGTCACATGTGCAGAGTGAGGGTTGTATCCGCTGTTGTCAATGACAGGCGAGTGATCTGTGCCTGGGTGTGTCTGTCTAGTCTGCTGAGGGTGCGTCAGTGGAGTGGGACATGTGACTGGCACGTGCTGGCCATCAGCCTGCTGTTGCATGTGCTGCACAGTGTGTGGCATGATCAGTGAGTGTGTCGCACCCCTCATGCCACCTGTTGGCTTTCAATGCCATGTAGTGCATTGGGGCTTGCACACAGGCCAATTTCTTATTGTGAATGATGCAATTCCTGTCAGCATCCTATGCCCTGTTCAACATTTCAAAGATGTTCAAATGTGTGTCTCTGGGACATGGAGCAGGTGTATTGATGTTGTGTCACTTTGTCATCCTGACAGGTAACTGCCTACGAGAAGGGGGAGATCTGGCGGGACATCGTCATGGCCGTGAGATCTGCGGGGGATCGTAGTCGGCAGCTGCCACAGGTCTGCAAAAGGTGGCAGGACATCTGGTGCTGGTCCCGGCGGATCGCCCAGGTCAAGCTGGGGATCGACCCTCCTCGCCCCCACGGCGGGCGCCGACACCTGACCCCCCCCTGAGCCGTGTCCTGGCGGTGGTCTTCCCTGACCTCGATAGGCAGTTACAGGAGAGACTGCAGCAAGGAGGGGGTAGGTACATGGCTGTTTGTTGTGTTATGTGTCACCAGCTTTTGGACGTGCTCTGTAGCCTGGATACACTCCCACAGTTAATATGTGCAGTGCATTTCTTGTTCCCCAATGTCACCTGGTGCTCTTTTTCATCCCTTCCCCTCCTTGACATGTGTCCCCTGGTCTGTGTGTAATCACATTTGCACATGGTCATCTAGGGTGCCAGTAAATCTAAGTGCACATTGCTTTCTGCATCATGTGGGAGGGTGGTCTGTGACTTGTGTTGGTACCTTGCCTGTACCATGACCTGTTCACTATGATGGGGTCCATATTTGTTGGCAACGACGATGATTCTCAACATAGGAGTGTGAGGTTTCAACTGAACACCCTTGCACCATGCATGACCAATGTTGTGGCCTCAGACATGATGTGCATGAGTGGGAGATATGCATAGTGCCATGACGGTTGATCATGGTACGGCAGCTCATTCCAGGAGCACAGAGCAGTGTGCCAACTACAGTCCCCTGAGACACCCTGGCCTCCTAATCATGTGTGTCATCCAACACTGTGCACATTCTCTGTGGGTTCAGCATAGGTCTGCCTCTGTGGCATTGTTCCATGGCCTAGTTTGTATTTTTCAAATGTGTGCTACATGTGTCCACTGGACAGGGATACACCTTTTTGCTTGTGCATACTCACACTGGGAAGTGCCTGTGTGGTTATTCACAACAATCTGTTGATGGTTGTTTGTCACAAATATGTGTTGCCAGCCCCACAAGGTGATGTTGTGTAAATGTAGCAATTTTTTTGCTGCACAGTTTTTGTAACCCTGAATAAGAGGTGTCACTTCTTGATCTGTATCAATCACATTGACTCAGGTATGGGGGGGGGGAGGGGGTGCGGGAGAGGCCTACATGGGCAACCCTGATTTTTCCTTGCCAGGTCTGACCTGTGTGTGAGATTTGGCTGTACAAAGAATCACTGTGCAGTGCCCCTGTGATGGTGGCCAGTGCTTAAAGTTCATGCTTTGCAGCCTGTGTCAGTTTTTTAAAAACATGGGGGCAGATTTATGAGGCCCGTTGCGCCATCGGAATGTCACTTTTTGTGACGTTCCGTGGCGCAGAAGCCTGCGTGATATTTATCAGGCAGCACTGAGCCACTTTTTTTGGCTTAATGCTGCCTCATAAATATCAGTCCCTTTAACACAGTGTTCTGCGTTAAAAGGGCGTGCAATGGGTGTTGCTGGGGGCGTTCCCAGCAACACCCATGGCCTTTTGACACTGCCCCAGATTTACGAGAAATCGTAAATCTGAGGCAGCGCCAAAAGCTTCCGCCTCCCCAGGGGAGGCGTAAGGGAGGCGTAACGGGGAGAAATATCTTTATTTCTCCTCGTTTTTCCTTTTTCTATGTGTGCTGCATTCTGCAGCACCCATACAAAGAGGAAAAACCTCTTGTGATTATTTTTGTACAGAAAGGTTTCCCTTCCTGTACAAAAATATTCATCTCCGCAACGCAGGCACCCTTGCACCATGGTGCAGAGGTGCCTGCGTTGGCGCAGGCAGCCCATTGTGCACCGGCGCAGGGGAAAAGGACAGGAATGCGCCGCATTTTATAGATACGGCACATCCCTGCCCTTTTCTTTTGCCGTAGGGAAGCGCAGCAGGAAGGCCTGCTGTGCTTCCCTACGGCAAAACCTCATAAATCTGCCCCATGATTCCTGCTCATACATTTTTGGCACCTGTGTGTGGTTCAGATGCAACGCAGTTTGGACTTTGTGTGCTGACATCTGTTTGGACATTCTGGCTTGCCATGAGGGTGTCTCCACAGTACAGCTATGCTTTTTTACAACCCAATTGCAGGCCCATTAGCTTATGCATTGTCCTGGGTGTGGACATGTGTGCCACTCCATATGACAGGCAGTAGGTCATATGTGTAGCCAACTGTGTAATCAGGTGATGGATGGCCATGTGACAACTGACATAATTCAAGTTGTTAGTCACAAAAAATTGTACCTTGGCACTCACAGCACTTGTCAACAGTTCTTCATGTTTTAAATGTGGTAATTTGATGATTTGTGTTAAGAACACTGATGTGCCTGCATGAAAGATGTCTCCCAAGGAAGTGCACACCAAATGACATTTCCACTTTCATGGAACACGCTGGCACCTTTTCAAAGAAGCCACTGTTAGAATTAAATGGTGTTGCAGATTCTCCATATACATGTTCCCACAGTGGTCTTGCTTTTGTTGTTGGTGATACAAACTAACGAGTCTCAAGACATCAAGACCTCCGTGGGCCCATGTATATGTACTTTCTGCAACACCATTTATTTCTAACAGTGGCTTCTTAGAAAAGGTGCCAGCTTCTTTAATGACAGTGTAAATGTAGTTTTGTGTGCACTGCCTTGTGAGACATATTTCATGCAGGCACATGAGTGTTCTTTTCACGAAATGGCAAATTGCCACATTCAAAACATGTCGATTGTGTAAAGTATTGTGAGTCCCAAGGTACGTTTTGTGTTCCAAAGTGCTTACAGGTCTCTGTGTGTGGTGACACCTTGAGTATTGAGGTGTGTTAGTTCACCTTGGGTGCACCACTACAGTTTCTTTCAGGGTAAACAAGAGGTGGCATGACTTCATTGTTCACCGGTTCACAGACACTAGCTTCTCAGTGTAGTTCTCATTCAAGTTTTGGCCTGGTGTGTTCTTTTTTTCCTTGTGTCCAAGTAGCATAGTGGGTCTACCAACTGGGCAGTACAGGGCTTACATATGTGCGGAGTAATCTAGCTGTTACTCATGATGCATTGCCTGATATGCACTGTGACCAATTGCTTTTGTGCTCATGTGTCAGATGTATACAGGTGACTGATGCATTTCGGTTTCTTCTCCTTGCCCACAGCATCATCATCTGAAACAGAGGGAGACACCTGCACGGACCTGGAGGAGGGACCCAGCGACAGTGCCACCAGTGCTGTTGAGTCAGAAGGAGCCAGTGGCACGGAGGGCGAGGGGAGTCAGTCTGAGGACCTGTCTGGAGGCGATACCAGCTACGACGCCGACGGGTCCGACGCTGACCTCCTCGAGGAGGCGGAGGCTGCAACACCACCTGGCAGCATCCCCACATCTGTCCCCGCCTCCTCCGTTACCATCTCCGCCCTCCGAGTTGCTCCCGTCCCTTCTGTCCGTGCAGAGGACCAACATGTCTCCTTCGGCCCAGGCACCGCACCCCCTGCCCCTGTCACCCCTGCTGCCCTCAGTGAAGAGTCTGTGGACATACTGCGGCTGTTGCAGGTTGGGCAGGCATTGGTGCTGAATGTCTTCCATGGACACACTAAACTGCTCACACAGATGGTGTCGTTCATGGAGGGCATGGAAGCAACGATGTCTGACCAACGCAGGATTCTGCGGTCCATGGACTCTTCCCTGACGGCAGCAGTTACTCTCCTGCAGCGCTCCGTCCCCCCCCTACCCCGGACCCATCCACACTTCCCTCTCCCATGCCTGTCCAACGCACACCCAGACATTCACGAGCACGCACCCCACCAGACACAGCCAGCACACCCCCAAGTAAGGCAAAACACACACCTCCTGGCACGCACACTCAGGGGGATGTAGGCACACACACAGGGTCTGGGGACAGACGACATACACGAAGCCACAGTCGCAGTCCGCAGTCCTCACAACCCGGTCCCTTCAAAACCACTCCCCTTGGCTCCCCTGCCAAACGCTCACCCAAGCAGCTCTTTATGGGTGAGCTGGACCTTGCCCCCGCTGAGCCACCACCCCACAAGCGGGCGAGGAAGTCCCCGGGCACGGGAGTTGAGTCCCTCACCATGTCGACCCCCTCCCCCAAGAGCGCTGCACCCCATCCCTCGCCCACCACACCCTCCGTTGACCCTGTTGAATCCTCAGGTGCAGGGGTTAGGCTGGACGTCCTTGCAGCGGTGTGCAGCGCCGAGCTCGCATCCACCTTCAGCGCTGCCCCACCCCCTGTGGTGGAGACGTCCACCCCTGCACCCACCACACCCTCCTGTCCCTGCAGTGCCTGGTACTGCCACAGATGATGCCCCCCCCGGTCAACAAACCTTGAGGTTCCTTTGTGCAGGCAAGCTAGGGGTGGACGCGGTCCCCTACGTCCCCCCTTGGACTTGAGAAATGGACTGGCCATTGGCCTCTGTACAGGTACTTGATGTTGGTGATGAGGCTCCTGGAGTTGGTGTTCTGTTAATGTGTTAGGGTTCTGAGAAATGTTTTTGTATGATGGTCATGAGGTGGACAATGGTATCTGTGTGCCATCACAATGTCTCTGCAAAGAATCATTGGTAGTGTGTGTTCATTTTGTTTTGAGACATTGTCCCAAGGAGTGTTCCTTCCTCTGTGGCACCTGACATCTTCCCTGCAAACAGTTGCACCATTGTTGTCCTGACCTTTGTCAACATTTCCTTTGTTGGGGATGGATCCCTTCAACAATGGCCATGCCTGCTCACCGATGTCTCCTGCTGAATCGTCTGTGCCATCCTTGCTAGTCACTGTACTTGTGTTTTGTAGAAATGCCTTCAGGGACAAATTGCCCCTTTTCAGCACTATGCATGTGTGTAATCACGGCCTACCACACAAATGGTACTTGTTATGCAGGGTATTTGGGCACCTGACCCACAATTGTGGGCATTGTATCTGGGGGAATTCCACCCTATTCCTTCCATGAGAGACAACATCTTGGTGGCTGGACCAGCACCTGGACATTCCTATCACTCCTCGGATGTGCGTGACAGTGTGTGTTCCCTTTGGCTATCTTAGTTTTGTATGCAGTTACATGACTATACAGTCTGGTGGCATGAAATCAGGGTGTGTATTGTGCTGCATCCGCCATGGGTGGGTATCCATGTGTTATATGTTCTCACACCCACATGTGGTGTGTCATGCAGTGGGTGAAAGACATCCATCCTCCTGGGAGTGGGACACTTCTGTAAGTGATGTGTTGTTAGAGCACTATCATCATAGTCCAAAGTTAGGGATGCGTCCATACCACCATGTAGGTGGGGTAATCTGATAATGATGTACACCCCCCCCTATCTCCGTCCACTGCTGGAAGTCCTCTGCACCCACCCCCATGTCTCTGTCCACTGCTGGGAGTCCTCTGCACCCACCCCTCATATTGCAGGCCACTGCTGGTAGTCATCTGCACCCACCCCTCATATTGCAGGCCACTGCTGGTAGTCATATGCACCCACCCCCATATCTCTGTCCACTGCTGGGAGTCCTCTGCACCCACCCCCATATCTCTGTCCACTGCTGGGAGTCCTCTGCACCTACCCCTCATATTGCAGGCCACTGCTGGTAGTCATATGCACCCACCCCCATATCTCTGTCCACTACTGGGAGTCCTCTGCACCCACCCCTCATATTGCAGGCCACTGCTGGTAGTCATATGCACCCACCCACATATCTCTGTCCACTGCTGGGAGTCCTCTGCACCCACCCCCATATCTCTGTCTACTGCTGGGAGTCCTCTGCACCCACCCCCATGTCTCTGTCCACTGCTGGGAGTCCTCTGCACCCACCCCCATATCTCTGTCCACTGCTGGGAGTCCTCTGCACCTACCCCTCATATTGCAGGCCACTGCTGGTAGTCATATGCACCCACCCCCATATCTCTGTCCACTGCTGGGAGTCCTCTGCATCCACCCCCATATCTCTGTCCACTTCTGGGAGTCCTCTGTACCCACCCCTCATATTGCAGGTCACTGCTGGTAGTCATATGCACCCACCCACATATCTCTGTCCACTGCTGGGAGTCCTCTGCACCCACCCCCATATCTCTGTCCACTGCTGGGAGTCCTCTGCACCCACTCCCATGTCTCTGTCCACTGCTGGGAGTCCTCTGCACCCACCCCTATATCGCTGTCCACTGCTGGGAGTCCTCTGCACCCACCCTCATATCTCTGTCCACTGCTGGGAGTCCTCTGCACCCACCCCACATATTGCAGGCCACTGCTGGTAGTCATATGCATCCACCCCCATATCTCTGTCCACTGCTGGGAGTCCTCTGCACCCACCCCCATGTCTCTGTCCACTGCTGGGAGTCCTTTGCACCCACCCCTCATATTGCAGGCCACTGCTTGTATTCATCTGCAGCCACCCCCATATGTGTGGCCACTGCTGGTATTCATCTGCAGCCACCCCCATATGGCTGGCCACTGCTGGGAATCCTCTGCACCCACCCACCCACCCCCTTGGAGCAGTACACTGCTGGCCTGGACCTACACACACACCAATATGAAGGTAACATGCAGGGCCAGTCCGTAAGCCCACATTCCTGGCGTGTGTACGCCTCGTATCCCAAATGTACTGGTGCCGTAACGGGGTACGTGTGCAACGCACCGTACCCACGCATTCATTGCGTGTGTGCGGTCCGTATCACTGTTCTAATGCTGTCGTAGAGGTGCGTGTGCAACGCACCGTACCCACGCATTCATTGCGTGCGTACGGTCCGTATCACTGTTCTACTGGTGCCGTAGGGGTGCGTGTGAAACGCACCGTACCCATGCATTCATTGCGTGTGTACGGTCCGTATCACTGCTCTAATGGTGCCGTAGGGGTACGTGTGCAACGCACCGTACCCACGCATTAATTGCGTGTGTACGGTCCATATCACTGTTCTACTGGTGCCGTAGGGGTACATGTGCAACGCACCGTACCCACGCATTCATTGCGTGTGTACAGTCCTTATCACTGTTCTACTGGTGCCGTAGGGGTACGTGTGAAACGCAGGGGGGGCGTTCTGGCGCAGGAACGCCTCCTAAAAGTGGCTGAGTGAAATCTACAAGATTTCACTCAGTCAAAACCCTGCACCTGAAGCAGGCGTAAGGATTGACGCAGCATTAACAAGATAGGGCCCCCCAGAGCATTGCTGGAGCTGCGTCGCAACTCCAGCGATGCGCCACTTTTACGGCACGCATCTGTGCCGTTTTTGCCCCATGGTGCACAATAACTGGCGCATCCCGGCTGATATGCAGGGATGCGCCAGTTATTGTAAATATGCCCTTAGATACTTTCATGCCAGTCTCCCCGGACAATTTAGAGAAGCTGCTTATGGCTGCTAAATCTGGATCACCCCATGATCCTTGCCCGGTAGCAGTTGCCAAATTGGCACCTGGTCCCATTACTCGATCACTGGCTTCCATTTTTTAGGGAATGTGTGAAGCAGGGCACTTCCCTACCTGTTGGAAATTGGCCTCTATATTGCCCCTGTTAAAAAAGCCAAGGCTGGACCCTAAAGACCCCAATAATTTCCACCCGATCTCGCGTCTTCCACTCCCAGCCAAGTTGGTAGAAAAATTTTGAACACACAACTTAGATTGTTCCTGGGGGTAATACAAGCCCTGGACCCTCCCAGTATGGTTTCAGAGGGGGACACAGCACCGAGTCTGCCCTCATTAAGGCCACAGAAGAGATCAGAGAGGCCATTGATCGAGGTGGGTGGGCGGCTTTGATCTTGTTGGATCTGTCTGTGGCCTTTGATAATGGTCCATCATGGTATCTTGATGGACCGTCTAAAGGAGTGCGGGATCCAATCCAAAACCTGGGTGTTACGAAATTCCTTTCTATCCGGCAGAGGACATACTGTTGCATTGGGTGGATATCAATCAAAACCCTTTTCGCTACCCTGTGGGGTCCCACAGGGGATCTCCCTTACCCCCACTCTATTTAATGTTTATGTTTCATCCTTGGCCCCCATTATTAGAGCATTTGAGTTTGGTCTTACCTCCTATGCAGATGATACCCAAATTGTGGAGTCTCTACGACCAGGTCAAGAAACGGGTATAGATCAACGTTTCCAAGCCTGTATGCAATCAGTTGGGAAATGGATGGCAGACAATTGTCTGAATCTTAATTCATGCAAAACTGAAGTCCTACTGTTTGGAAAGGATACTAATTTTTGGACTCCAAGTTGGTGGCCGGATTCGATGGGCTCTCTCCCTCTGCCTTCAAAAAAGGTGAAGAATTTGGGGGTAATTGTGGAGGAGAGACTCACCTTTGGGGATCAGGTTAAAGAAGTAACATCATCAACTGCATATGTGCTTAGAACGGTCAGGAAAGTAATGTCATTCCTACCCCTAGGTAGTCGTCAAACAGGGGTCACAGCTCTGGTGCTGTCGAGGCTGGACTACTGTAACAGCCTGTATTTGAATATTCAACAAAAAAGTCTGAATAAACATCAGCTGCTGCAAAATGCAGCGGCGAGACTTCTGACTGGTACATCCAAATTCTCCACCATCTCCAAGGAAATAAGGAAGCTGCACTGACTCCCAGTAAGGAGTCGAGTGCGTTTCAAATCACTTTGCATGGTCTTCAAAGTTCTGCCTGACAAAGGCCCAGACTACTTGAACCAGCTGTTCCAGTGGTACATTCCGAAAAGAGCACGTCGCTCGTTAGGGGCTAAGCTGGTTTCTGTACCGCCCAGGAGGAAAGCTTTGTGGGGGGGCAGAAGCTTTGCTGTGTGCGTGGTGAAAGCCTGGAATGACCGTCCGTTTCGCCTAAGAAATGCTACTGATCTGTTAGACTTTAGGAAGGGTTTGAAGAACTGGCTTTTTGCTGAATAAACTCAGTTCCTCCTTAATCGCTGCCTCAGGATAGATATGTTAGCGCCAGGACACCCTTGGGTAATCGTCGCGCTTTATAACAGTTATTAACATAACATAACATCATTACTTTGGTTAATTTCAAATCAATGGACTAATTGACGTAAAAAAGATAAAATGATTAAAAGTGTACTTTCTTTATTAAAACATTAATTTAAATGTTGTTAATATTGCATTAGCCCAAGGCTTGGCTTTCGCTTAAAAGCCTTTGGAGTTGTCGTGCAAATGTTTCTAGCCTTGCCTGTTCCATCTGCATTTTCTGAGTAAAATAGAATTTTATTGCTGCTCTACAAGTGCGAGTACCATACTTTAAAAAAACTGGTTTTAATAAAGTGTGCCGTGCATGGATCTAATTTGAGCAACTGCAGAAAAAGGTGGGCCGAAGATTCCTCATATTGGTGACACAGTCTGCATAAGGTGACTGTGGCCAAGGATTTCTAGCAGACATTTATGTCTTTTATTGGCAAGGCCATAAGTCTAACTGACAGGATTTGTTTTAACATTGATTTTTTTCCGTGCACAATTGAAATAAGGCTGATTTAGTTTCTCTCTGTAGGAGATGATGATAAACCGAATGTTGCTTTCAGAGGTTTCAACTGAGCCCAAGTCTGATTGCCTGGATAAGAGTCTTACTTGTTTCCTTTGCACTGTTTTTAATAATGCTGGTTGATGGATGAAATTTCCTCAATTTGCCATGTCAAAATGTAATTTAGTACAGGCAGTCAATTGGAAGCCAGACCAAGCATTTTTTCCCTTTGTAAAAAGTTCCTTCAGAGTTTCTTTCATAGTATTAGGTTGTGCCGTGCTAATTCCACAGTAGTATCGGACTATGGCTACCCAATTTTTAAAAGATTGTTTATTTAAACCAAACTCCAGCTGTACCAAGGCATTCCGGGAGTGGGAAGGAATTTGGAACATCTGTTTGAAGGAGAAGCAATGGGCAGTCTCTATAGTATTCACCAGTGCTCCAGGGAAGGCTAGTTGCCCATAAGAGATCAAAGGCAGTTGCTTAGCTCTTGAGTGGGCTCAGTAGATGGACTGTACAATTTGGCATTGAGTTTACACTTGGTGTACATCACTGCCTTGACATTTGCTTCTATGGAAAAAATGTGTTGATTGAGCACTGTACTTACGGGGGTTGGGGGTACGCACCGTACATACGGGGGTGGGGGTACGCACCGTACATACGGGGGTGGGGATACGCACCGTACATACAGGGGGTGGAGATACGCACCGTATATACGGGGGAGTGGGGGTACGCACCGTACATACGGGGGGTGGGGGTATGTACCGTACATACGGGGTGGGGGTACGCACCGTACATACGGAATGGGATGGGGGTACGCACCATACATACAGGGTGGGGTGGGGGTACGCACCGTACATACAGGGGGTGGGGGTGCGCACCATACATATGGGGGTGGGGGTACGCACCGTACATACGGGGGGGTGGGGGTACGCACCGTACATATGGGGGTGGGGGTACGCACCGTACATACGGGGGTGGGGGTACACACCGTACATACAGGGGGGTGGGGGTACGCACCGTACATACGGGGCAGGGGGTACGCACCGTACATACGGGGCTGGGGGTACGGCGCGGACATGGGGGGGTGCTGGGGTACGGCGCGGACATGGGGGGGTGCTGGGGTACGGTGCGGACGTGTAGGGATGGGGGTAAGGTGCGTACCGGGCCCCCTTTTCGCCGTGCATCGTGGCATACTTAGCTTTTACGGCACTTTTTGGGTCCCGTAAAAATATTGCCGTGCGAAGTGCTGTGGGTACGAATCGTACTTGCTGGTCCGTAAAACGCTGCCTGACTCTGTCCGAATATCGCGTACGTGGTGTCCTGGATCGGAATTGTGGGTGTATTTTAGCCGGTCGGTGTTTTTTACGATTCGTACGGAAATGGTGTTTCCGTACGAATCGTACTTGCATGTTTGTAAGGTATTTTTCCCAGGTACGAGTCGGACGGAGAAAACGCTCCGTCCGACGATTCGTACCCGGTTTTTCCAGCATCGGAATCGGCCCCTTAGTCTCTGGGTCACATGACTGGGTGTAGCTGGCAGTTGGGCTTTGTGTATTTCTCTTAGACAGTCACACACAATAGAAAAACTTAGGTGTACCTAGATGCGCCATTACTGGCATGATGGGAAGGCAAAGCTACTTGGACTTGAATAGGCTGTGTCCTGCCTGCACACAAAGGAATTCATAACCCCTTTAGTTAGTCTAGAATTAGGGCAGGGGAGGCAGGAAACCTGAGCACTTCAAATGTAATTCTCTAGAAGTCTTCCCCCTTCAAAAGAGGCACCAGGTATGAATATTGGACCTCACACACCAACTATTCAATACTCTCCTTGACCAGTGTTTCCTACAGAAGAAAATCTGATGTGCTGCTTTGCTGCCAGAAGGGCAGCCACTCTGCTGCCATGCCACTCTGCTGCTCTGCTGCACTTCTTGCTGAGAAGGAGGATTGGAAACACGCCCTTCATCCCAGACTGAAGTGACTCCAAGAGTCAACCAGCTGACATCCTGTTCTGAGCTATAGGAACAGAACGAGCTCCAGTGGCTCCCTGCAACTGCCCAGCTGACCTGCAATTGGATCTACCTGAGCACTTCTAGCCTCTGCTGTAGGGGGTTCCTGACCCCAAGTGGTGCTCCTCATGTCCTGAGCCCTTGGTGTGGCTCAGTTGAGCTCCCCTTACGTTTTTGGATTCTTAGCAACTGCAAACGTGCCCAGCTGCTTCAAGACCTTGCTGCCTGCACCAGTCACCAACACAAGGTTCTGGCGAACCAACTCATTGAACTAAAGCATCAACCTCTATGATGCTGCCAAAGCAAAGCTCTAGCTCCGACCATCTGCAATGCCGACAGGATATGTGCGCTACAGCAATGGCCATCTGGGACGTCTGCCTGGCTCTTCCAGTACTTCAAAGGATACCAGCATCATTCTTCCTTACACCTCAAAAGGATCTCTTGTCCCTGGACTGAGAGGGGAACTGTTTTAGAAGGGCTAACTTGGTCCCTGTATCTAACCCGCTGTTGGCCTGAACTTGTGACTTTCTCCTGGTCTCTTGCAACCAGATAGTCGTGAGTGGCACTTTGGTTTTTTGGTGATCTTTTCACTTAAATCTTTAAAAATTCATAACTATAGTTCTACGGATTATATTTTTGTCATTTTGGTGTTAAGTTATTTATTACATTTTACTCTATTTGTAAATTGGTGTTGGGAATTTTCTTGTGCTCCATAAATATTTAACATATTGCCTCTAAATTAAGACATACTACTCTGTGCCAAGCTACCAGAGGATTGAGCACATTTTAATTTGGTTGTGATGTCACCTTTGATAAGAATTGTGGTTGCTGCTTAGCAAGGGTTTCACCCCCCTCATCCAGCAAACCAATTTCTTAAAATGTGGAACAGCAGCTCCCACCTTTAAAGAGATAAAACCAGTGGCGGTTGGTGACACAAAAATAGGGTGTGGCACTATTGCTACATACATTAAAACACACACACACATACATAAAAGCTGCATTAAATCACAAAAACATAAATATCCAAGAAAAAATAAAAGTTACTTACCTTATCCTGCAGCACGTCCTCAATGATCTCCAGTCCATTGCTCCAGACTCCTCCAAGCACGAGCTGACGTCACACAGCCAACTGCCTTATACAATGCAATCCAGACGCTGCTCTCATGCTGTGAAGCAGCATGAGTTAAGCATCTGGATTAGCGGAGAAGGCTGTCTCAGTGCTCTGAAAGGCACTGGAGGCTTGTGCCTGCCTCCAACCCAGCTATCTAAGACAGCTGGGTTGGAGAGCTTGAATTTTGCATGTCGGTTTGGCCGTAGTAAGGTAGTCGGCCAAACCGGCATGCGCAATTCACACTGAAGGGGCCACTTGTCATTGCTGCCAATCAGCAGTAATGTCGCACAGGCCTCGCCCTGCCCTTTCCCTGCAGCACAGAGCTGGAAAAAAATTAGTAATAAAATCCTATTATTAGCATTTCATTTTTCCAGCTTTCTGCGCAGGATTGTCTGGTGATCACGCTCCTTCTTTCCTATGGAGGAACTGCCTCTGGCTACAGCAGACAAGGGACGCGGATTTTCTGTCTGCACATTCAGAACTGGTTTGGGTTAGTTCTTCAGTTCTTCCTAACACATCATTTCTTTAAAGTGTTACTGCTCAAAACAGGGCCACCTCCTGCTTAGAGCACCAACAGTAAAACACACAAGATGATGGACGGAATGTTGCACAATGGCAAACCATTCACCCCCAGTCACAGATCTGGGTTTAATCCATCGTTATTTTGCTCACCACACCACCCCAGTTCAGACATGGCCATATGCAAATCAGTCTTGACCCTGTGCCTCATGGGAACAGTCCAGCCCGAACTGCCAAGCCATGTCTTCCCTGGACCGGAATCAAGCATCCTAGGACCGGTTTCTGGCTATCAGCCGTCATCAGCCAGGATAGCTTGACTCCAGTGGTGTAGTGAGCACGGGACCCACGTCTGGGCATACCCTTCCCACATAGGGTGAACAGCAAAACACACAAGATGATGGACGGAATGTTGCACAATGGCAAAACATTCACCCCCAGTCACAGATCTGGGTTTAATCCATCGTTATTTTGCTCACCACACCACCCCAGTTCAGACATGGCCATATGCAAATCAGTCTTGACCCTGTGCCTCATGGGAACAGTCCAGCCCGAACTGCCAAGCCATGTCTTCCCTGGACCGGAATCAAGCATCCTAGGACCGGTTTCTGGCTATCAGCCGTCATCAGCCAGGATAGCTTGACTCCAGTGGTGTAGTGAGCACGGGACCCACGTCTGGGCATACCCTTCCCACATAGGGTGAACAGCAAAACACACAAGATGATGGACGGAATGTTGCACAATGGCAAAACATTCACCCCCAGTCACAGATCTGGGTTTAATCCATCGTTATTTTGCTCACCACACCACCCCAGTTCAGACATGGCCATATGCAAATCAGTCTTGACCCTGTGCCTCATGGGAACAGTCCAGCCCGAACTGCCAAGCCATGTCTTCCCTGGACCGGAATCAAGCATCCTAGGACCGGTTTCTGGCTATCAGCCGTCATCAGCCAGGATAGCTTGACTCCAGTGGTGTAGTGAGCACGGGACCCACGTCTGGGCATACCCTTCCCACATAGGGTGAACAGCAAAACACACAAGATGATGGACGGAATGTTGCACAATGGCAAAACATTCACCCCCAGTCACAGATCTGGGTTTAATCCATCGTTATTTTGCTCACCACACCACCCCAGTTCAGACATGGCCATATGCAAATCAGTCTTGACCCTGTGCCTCATGGGAACAGTCCAGCCCGAACTGCCAAGCCATGTCTTCCCTGGACCGGAATCAAGCATCCTAGGACCGGTTTCTGGCTATCAGCCGTCATCAGCCAGGATAGCTTGACTCCAGTGGTGTAGTGAGCACGGGACCCACGTCTGGGCATACCCTTCCCACATAGGGTGAACAGCAAAACACACAAGATGATGGACGGAATGTTGCACAATGGCAAAACATTCACCCCCAGTCACAGATCTGGGTTTAATCCATCGTTATTTTGCTCACCACACCACCCCAGTTCAGACATGGCCATATGCAAATCAGTCTTGACCCTGTGCCTCATGGGAACAGTCCAGCCCGAACTGCCAAGCCATGTCTTCCCTGGACCGGAATCAAGCATCCTAGGACCGGTTTCTGGCTATCAGCCGTCATCAGCCAGGATAGCTTGACTCCAGTGGTGTAGTGAGCACGGGACCCACGTCTGGGCATACCCTTCCCACATAGGGTGAACAGCAAAACACACAAGATGATGGACGGAATGTTGCACAATGGCAAAACATTCACCCCCAGTCACAGGTCTGGGTTTAATCCATCGTTATTTTGCTCACCACACCACCCCAGTTCAGACATGGCCATATGCAAATCAGTCTTGACCCTGTGCCTCATGGGAACAGTCCAGCCCAAACTGCCAAGCCATGTCTTCCCTGGACCGGAAGCAAGCCTGGCTGAAGACGGCTGAAATGCCAGAAACCGGTCCTAGGAAGCTTGTTTCCGGTCCAGGGAAGGCATGGCTTGGCAGTTCGGGCTGGACTGTTCCCATGAGGCACAGGGTCAGACTGATTTGCATATGGCCATGTCTGAACTGGGGTGGCAGAGTGGGCTAAAGAACGGTGATGGATCAAACCCAGATCTGTTGACTGGGTGTGAGTGTTTGATTGGTTCTGATGCTCCGTCCATCACCACCCCCTTTTGTACCGCTTTGTTCGCCATAAGTTGGCAGGGTATGCTCAGACGTGAGTCCCTTGCTCACTTTGCCACTGGATTCAAGCAAGCCTGGCTGAAGACGGCTGAAATGCCAGAAACCGGTCCTAGGAAGCTTGTTTCCGGTCCAGGGAAGGCATGGCTTGGCAGTTCGGGCTGGACTGTTCCCATGAGGCACAGGGTCAGACTGATTTGCATATGGCCATGTCTGAACTGGGGTGGCAGAGTGGGCTAAAGAACGGTGATGGATCAAACCCAGATCTGTTGACTGGGTGTGAGTGTTTGATTGGTTCTGATGCTCCGTCCATCACCACCCCCTTTTGTACCGCTTTGTTCGCCATAAGTTGGCAGGGTATGCTCAGACGTGAGTCCCTTGCTCACTTTGCCACTGGATTCAAGCAAGCCTGGCTGAAGACGGCTGAAATGCCAGAAACCGGTCCTAGGAAGCTTGTTTCCGGTCCAGGGAAGGCATGGCTTGGCAGTTCGGGCTGGACTGTTCCCATGAGGCACAGGGTCAGACTGATTTGCATATGGCCATGTCTGAACTGGGGTGGCAGAGTGGGCTAAAGAACGGTGATGGATCAAACCCAGATCTGTTGACTGGGTGTGAGTGTTTGATTGGTTCTGATGCTCCGTCCATCACCACCCCCTTTTGTACCGCTTTGTTCGCCATAAGTTGGCAGGGTATGCTCAGACGTGAGTCCCTTGCTCACTTTGCCACTGGATTCAAGCAAGCCTGGCTGAAGACGGCTGAAATGCCAGAAACCGGTCCTAGGAAGCTTGTTTCCGGTCCAGGGAAGGCATGGCTTGGCAGTTCGGGCTGGACTGTTCCCATGAGGCACAGGGTCAGACTGATTTGCATATGGCCATGTCTGAACTGGGGTGGCAGAGTGGGCTAAAGAACGGTGATGGATCAAACCCAGATCTGTTGACTGGGTGTGAGTGTTTGATTGGTTCTGATGCTCCGTCCATCACCACCCCCTTTTGTACCGCTTAGAGCACCAACAGTGGCACAAAGATGTGTGAGCTTTCTGCACCTGGCTATCAACCGCAACTATGAAGAGAAACAAAAGTCTGGCCTCCCCTAAATGGCCCTTCACACTCTGAACAACAGGGACTGCAGTCCCACTCTTCACCCCTACAATCTCTGAAACAGCTGTGCTCAGGGAGACTAATCTGCAGCTCCTTGCAGCAAAAGGACCTTATCATATTTCTAAAGGGAGGCATCTGCCTTTTTCCTTTAAAGTGTCTGGTCTCTTCCATCTAGCCTCAGGAATGTCAGCAATAAACTTCCACTGTCTTAGAAAACAACTGTACCTTCATCAAATGTATACAAACATCCCAGGCTCTTCCAAAATGGGACCCACAGTGTTTGCACCACGCATGCTGCATACACATACATAGACACAAACATGCACTGGAATTTTACCACTAGGACCTTCATTAGTACATAGCAGTGGAACAATACAAGAGTGGGTGAGTAAGCCTCCATTCCTGTGACACAGATAAGAGTGTCTGGTCACAAATATGGATTAACAAGACATGGTATGCTGCACCACTGCTTTACTTGCTAAATTCATGACAGAGATAATAGTCTGCTCTCCAACAAATGAGGGCATGCTTTGTGCATACTAACAGTTCCAGGAAGGGTCCAAGACCTAACTCATGTCAAGGACATACATATGCCTTTACACACAATAGAGATTAGAGTGAGGCTGGGGCCCAAAAAAATATATCTGAATACCAGATCCATGCTGTTGGACACTCAGAGCGTGACAGCATTCCACATTTCTACTTGAGTGTAGTCTTTCCAGGGGTGGACTCTTAAAAGCGTACTCATTGTCTCTCTTCTTCTATGCATGTCCAGAATACTACTCTTACTACAGTGAAACTTGGTGCTGCCTCAGATAATGTAGTGGGCGGTGCTAGTCCTCAGTTAGGTGACCATAATAATGACGAACATCTATTTAAGCAGACAGCTAACAACGGCTGTCCCGCCAAGCATATTGGGGCCTCTGACTCCGTGCCACACCCAGGGACCGCCCAAGTTTTAATAGGGCAGTCGGACCATCAGTGTGGCAGTGGCTGGACTACCATGCCATCATGAGTCTGACGGTCCTCTGACAGCCAGATAATTAATTAGGCCCTGAGTTGGTCCGGGTGCCGGGAAGGCTTCAATGCACTCAAAATTGCCACCGTTGAATTAGAACGTAATGAAAGCAATATTAGCAACCACCATGTTGGTCTGATATTTCATAATCAGTCTTCAAAAAGACATTATGATGTACAAATTCAAAATATAGCCTGAAATTAGTTGACCGACAAAATTAATTCTTGTCTAATCTTTTTATATGTGTGGTCTTTGGAAGCGGTACCATACTTAAAAATTATGATTTAACTAATTTAGCTACATGTCACTGATGAAATGACTTAAATAAACTAATGTTGTAGTAATTGTCATGAATACTGCTCCCATGCTTCTACAGGCTCCCAGCATCTGAATCTGTGCTTTTATGTAGGTTGGCCACATTTCTCTGCAACCTGATTTTAGTAATACTTGTTTTTAGAATTACCCTTTATTTTTAACTCTATTTTTTAAAATCTGTGTGCTTTTAAAATTGTGTGGGGAATTTACCTCGGGGGGATTGTACTGTGAAACTCCTGGCTTCTACTTAGCGCTTTCTTCTGCCCTCACTTCCGGGTGATGCCACTTAGAGCCACCATTTTAGTTAGTGAGTGCTCTAGTGGTTGTGAAGGGCCGAGGCTTTAAAATGCGCGTTGCGCGAGTTTTTGCTGCTCCCAGCATCTGAATCTGTGCTTTTATGTAGTTTGGCCGCATTTCTCTGCAACCTGATTTTAGAAATACTTATTTTTAGAATTACCCTTTATTTTTAGCTCTATTTTTTAAAATCTGTGAGCTTTTAAAATTGTGTGGGGAATTTACCTCGGGGGATTGTACTGTGAAACTCCTGGCTTCTACCTCACGCTTTCTTCGGCCCTCACTTCCGGGTGGTGCCACTTAGAGCCGCCATTTTAGTTAGTGCATGCTCTAGTGGTTGTGAAGGGCTGAGGCTTTAAAATGCGCGCTGCACGAGTGCACCGCTGACGCACCGAAGGTGCACCTAAGGCAAGCCCGACTGCGCCCGTCAGCGTCCCGGAAGTGGCCAGCGCCAGCCATTATGCCGTTGACACTACCCTGAATATCATCAAACCCACTCAGAATAACCGTAAGGAACTGTTAGCACTTAACGCTTCCTGTAGCAGCTGCATGAGATGGGATGCTGCATTAACCAGCTCCTACTCGTGTATGAAGTGTGAGCTTGCCTTATCCCTGTCCCCTATTCCCCCCGCAGAACAGCTTAGGGCCGGTAAGGTGCCGGCCACTATCAATGCAGCACTTATTAATGCTTGTTCGATGTCTAAACATTGTCAGGACATCTTTGAGCTGCTTACAGATGCATCTCTAGACATACTCTTTTTGACAGAGACTTGGCTTACGCAGTCCTCTTGTCCAGTCATTGAATTGGCCATCCCTATCGGCTTCAAAATCTCCCACGCTGATCGGAAAAATGGGCGGGGGTTGTGGCAGTTGTGATCAAAGAAGAATGGGAGTGTATTTTCTCTGAACTTACAGACTCTCCAACTCATAGTGGTAGCCATATGCTTGACGTAGTTTGTTCTAGTCTGCCACTCTTGGTGAACCCTCCACAGCCCGTCACTTGGTCTGATCACTATTTCTGGAATATGGCCAAAGGTCCCTCCTCATCTAGGCTTCCCTGTGCTGCTACCCATAGGGCTCCCCATAAGATCGATCCACAGCTTTGTGCACCGCGCTGGCTGACTGTCTGCCACCATCTCTCGAAGGATTTGGACTTGGCTCTGGGGCAGTTCGATAACTGGATCAAGAAGGTGGTTTGTGATCTTTCGCCTCAGGTCAGACTTCGACGCCTTAATATGCCACTGTCCAAACCCTGGTTTACGCCTTTGCTTAAATCCCAGAAACAGCAGTGCAAAAGGCTGGAAAGAAGATGGAGACAGAACTACAATAAATCCGGCACGATGGAATTGAAAAAAGCCCAAAAAACGTACTATACGGCGATCACTGCAGAGAAACGCTGTTATTACGCTGACCGTATCGCCATGTCGGGCAATAATGTGAAGGCACCATTTAACATTGTAAAAATGTATGTTTCTCCCAAAGTTTTGAACAATACACATACACCTTCTCTTATTTGGTGTGAAGAGTTTTCCGACTTTTTATGACTAAGGTTAGATCACTTCAATTGCTCTTTAATACACCAGCAGCCCAGACCATGCAGGTGCCTGCGGAGTTCAATTCCGCTTTTGACACTGAAATGACTTTCTCCTCTTTTTCAACCATACCCCTTGAGGAGTCTCTGGCTGCCTTGACCTCCTTAAAATCTGGTTCCCCTCTTGATCCGTATCCCGCAATACTTATGGCCCGCACAGCTCAAGTAATTAATCCTCTAGTGAACCAGCTGATTAACACATCTTTAGGGTCGGCCTTGGTCCCTTCCGCATGGAAGCAGGTCATGCTGGTCCCCCTCAAAGAAAAGCCGACGCTGGATCCTCACATTCCCTCCAGCTATCGGCCTATCTCTCTGCTTCCGGGCGTGGCCAAAGTCTGTGAGAAACTAGTGCACAAACAACTGACCTCCTATATTGAAAAACACGGCTTGTTTCTCCCTGCTCAATCTGGGTTCTGTGCTTCTTACAGCACTGAGTCTGCCTTGGTGGAAATCTCAGAGGCCATCCGGGAGGTGCTAGATGCGGGGGGCAGGGCAGTTTTGGTCCTATTGGACCTATCTGCCACCTTTGATACTGTCCCTCATGCTCTCCTCCTGGCCCGATTGCAGAGGCTTGGTATCATCGGTGCCGCATGGGAATGGCAGAAGTCCTTCTATGACGGTAGAACCCAGCAAGTGTGGATCCCCCCTTTCGCATCTACCATCTAAGCTGTGCAAACAGGGGTCCCTCAGAGATCCATACTGAGTCCTCTGTTATTCAATCTATATATGACCCCTCTTATCCAGCTAGCTTAGGACTTTGGCGCTAAAGTAGTAGCATATGCTGATGATACCCAGCTTTTATTCACCTGGAAAAAGCACGAGTCCAGTAGGGACCACGTTAGAACCTGTCTGTCTGCGGTGTTCAACTGGTTTACTTTGGCCCAGCTGAAATGCAATGAAGATAAAACAGAGATACTGTTTTTGCGGAATTCCTGTATCTGTTTTTTCACGACTTCTGGCCCGCGACCATCCCCCTCGGGTCTTCCTGTGAAGAACCTGGGGATTTGGTTTGCCGAAAAACTTAGTTTTGGCAATCAAATTAGCAAATTGACAGGTACTTGTTTCGGCATTTTGAAGAAGCTCAGGAAATGTCTGCCCTTGTTGCCTCTTTCTGCCAAAGAAACAGTAATAAGGGCCTTGGCCACCTCCCGCCTTGATTATGCCAATGCATTGTATGTAGGTCTCCCTGGATACCATATGCATAATTTGCAGGTGGTGCAGAACGCCGCTGCGCAGTTGCTGCTGGACCTACTCAAACATACTGGCGTGAGGCAACATCTCCGTGATTTGCACTGGCTGCCGTTAAAAGCTAGGGTCTTGTTTAAGGCTTTAGTGACGGCCCATGCAGCACTATATAAATACGGCCCAACGTATCTGAGGAAACAATTCTCAATTTATGTCCCGGGCAGACACTTGCATTCCTCGAATACGTATCAGGTATAAATGGCCGCACACTGCTCGTCACACCAGCAAGTTGCCCCATGGAACTGTGGGCGATGTAGTAGCGACGGCGAGTACGCCTATGCTACGAAGTGTATGAATAAGTATGTGTCGCATTAGCCATCCCTGGACACGTGTTTCGAGGTAGTTGACTCTCGTCAGCAGGGAGTAGGTAAGTGTAGAGGGGTGCCGCGTGGACTGCCAGCAATCAAAAACAGGTAAAGTACCCTTCAAGGCGCGCAGGTGCTGGTCAAAGACTCGTCAGTCCGCTAGCTCAGGAGAGCCGTAATGTATCAGGTATAAATGGCCGCACACTGCTCGTCACACCAGCAAGTTGCCCCATGGAACTGTGGGCGATGTAGTAGCGACGGCGAGTACGCCTATGCTACGAAGTGTATGAATAAGTATGTGTCGCATTAGCCATCCCTGGACACGTGTTTCGAGGTAGTTGCCTCTCGTCAGCAGGGAGTAGGTAAGTGTAGAGGGGTGCCGCGTGGACTGTCAGCAATTAAAAACAGGTAAAGTACCTTTCAAGGCGCGCAGGTGCTGGTCAAAGACTCGTCAGTCCGCTAGCTCAGGAGAGCCGTAATGTATCAGGTATAAATGGCCGCACACTGCTCGTCACACCAGCAAGTTGCCCCATGGAACTGTGGGCGATGTAGTAGCGACGGCGAGTACGCCTATGCTACGAAGTGTATGAATAAGTATGTGTCGCATTACCCATCCCTGGACACGTGTTTCGAGGTAGTTGCCTCTCGTCAGCAGGGAGTAGGTAAGTGTAGAGGGGTGCCTCGTGGACTGCCAGCAATTAAAAACAGGTAAAGTACCTTTCAAGGCGCGCAGGTGCTGGTCAAAGACTCGTCAGACCGCTAGCTCAGGAGAGCCGTAATGTATCAGGTATAAATGGCCGTACACTGCTCGTCACACCAGCAAGTTGCCCCATGGAACTGTGGGCTATGTAGTAGCGACGGCGAGTAAGCCTATGCTACGAAGTGTATGAATAAGTATGTGTCGCATTAGCCATCCCTGGACACGTGTTTCGAGGTAGTTGCCTCTCGTCAGCAGGGAGTAGGTAAGTGTAGAGGGGTGCCGCGTGGACTGCCAGCAATTAAAAACAGGTAAAGTACCTTTCAAGGCGCGCAGGTGCTGGTCAAAGACTCGTCAGTCCGCTAGCTCAGGAGAGCCGTAATGTATCAGGTATAAATGGCCGCACACTGCTCGTCACACCAGCAAGTTACCCCATGGAACTGTGTGCGATGTAGTAGCGACGGCGAGTACGCCTATGCTACGAAGTGTATGAATAAGTATGTGTCGCATTAGCCATCCCTGGACACGTGTTTCGAGGTAGTTGCCTCTCGTCAGCAGGGAGTAGGTAAGTGTAGAGGGGTGCCGCGTGGACTGCCAGCAATTAAAAACAGGTAAAGTACCTTTCAAGGCGCGCAGGTGCTGGTCAAAGACTCATCAGTCCGCTAGCTCAGGAGAGCCGTAATGTATCAGGTATAAATGGCCGCACACTGCTCGTCACACCAGCAAGTTGCCCCATGGAACTGTGGGCGATGTAGTAGCGACGGCGAGTACGCCTATGCTACGAAGTGTATGAATAAGTATGTGTCGCATTAGCCATCCCTGGACACGTGTTTCGAGGTAGTTGCCTCTCGTCAGCAGGGAGTAGGTAAGTGTAGAGGGGTGCCGCGTGGACTGCCAGCAATTAAAAACAGGTAAAGTACCTTTCAAGGCGCGCAGGTGCTGGTCAAAGACTCGTCAGTCCGCTAGCTCAGGAGAGCCGTAATGTATCAGGTATAAATGGCCACACGCTGCTCGTCACACCAGCAAGTTGCCCCATGGAACTGTGGGCGATGTAGTAGCGACGGCGAGTACGCCTATGCTACGAAGTGTATGAATAAGTATGTGTCGCATTAGCCATCCCTGGACACGTGTTTCGAGGTAGTTGCCTCTCGTCAGCAGGGAGTAGGTAAGTGTAGAGGGGTGCCGCGTGGACTGCCAGCAATTAAAAACGGGTAAAGTACCTTTCAAGGCGCGCAGGTGCTGGTCAAAGACTCGTCAGTCCGCTAGCTCAGGAGAGCCGTAAAGTATCAGGTATAAATGGCCGCACACTGCTCGTCACACCAGCAAGTTGCCCCATGGAACTGTGGGCGATGTAGTAGCGACGGCGAGTACGCCTATGCTACGAAGTGTATGAATAAGTATGTGTCGCATTAGCCATCCCTGGACACGTGTTTCGAGGTAGTTGCCTCTCGTCAGCAGGGAGTAGGTAAGTGTAGAGGGGTGCCGCGTGGACTGCCAGCAATTAAAAACAGGTAAAGTACCTTTCAAGGCGCGCAGGTGCTGGTCAAAGACTCGTCAGTCCGCTAGCTCAGGAGAGCCGTAATGTATCAGGTATAAATGGCCGCACACTGCTCGTCACACCAGCAAGTTGCCCCATGGAACTGTGGGCGATGTAGTAGCGACGGCGAGTACGCCTATGCTACGAAGTGTATGAATAAGTATGTGTCGCATTAACCATCCCTGGACACGTGTTTTGAGGTAGTTGCCTCTCGTTAGCAGCGAGTAGGTAAGTGTAGAGGGGTGCCGCGTGGACTGCCAGCAATTAAAAACAGGTAAAGTACATTTCAAGGCGCGCAGGTGCTGGTCAAAGACTCGTCAGTCCGCTAGCTCAGGAGAGCCGTAATGTATCAGGTATAAATGGCCGCACACTGCTCGTCACACCAGCAAGTTGCCCCATGGAACTGTGGGCGATGTAGTAGCGACGGCGAGTACGCCTATGCTACAAAGTGTATGAATAAGTATGTGTCGCATTAGCCATCCCTGGACACGTGTTTCGAGGTAGTTCCCTCTCGTCAGCAGGGAGTAGGTAAGTGTAGAGGGGTGCCGCGTGGACTGCCAGCAATTAAAAACAGGTAAAGTACCTTTCAAGGCGCGCAGGTGCTGGTCAAAGACTCGTCAGTCCGCTAGCTCAGGAGAGCCGTAATGTATCAGGTATAAATGGCCGCACACTGCTCGTCACACCAGCAAGTTGCCCCATGGAACTGTGGGCGATGTAGTAGCGACGGCGAGTACGCCTATGCTACAAAGTGTATGAATAAGTATGTGTCACATTAGCCATCCCTGGACACGTGTTTCGAGGTAGTTGCCTCTCGTCAGCAGGGAGTAGGTAAGTGTAGAGGGGTGCCGCGTGGACTGTCAGCAATTAAAAACAGGTAAAGTACCTTTCAAGGCGCGCAGGTGCTGGTCAAAGACTCGTCAGTCCGCTAGCTCAGGAGAGCCGTAATGTATCAGGTATAAATGGCCGCACACTGCTCGTCACACCAGCAAGTTGCCCCATGGAACTGTGGGTGATGTAGTAGCGACGGCGAGTACGCCTATGCTACGAAGTGTATGAATAAGTATGTGTCGCATTAGCCATCCCTGGACACGTGTTTCGAGGTAGTTGCCTCTCGTCAGCAGGGAGTAGGTAAGTGTAGAGGGGTGCCGCGTGGACTGCCAGCAATTAAAAACAGGTAAAGTACCTTTCAAGGCATGCAGGTGCTGGTCAAAGACTCGTCAGTCTGCTAGCTCTGGAGAGCCGTAATGTATCAGGTATAAATGGCCGCACACTGCTCATCACACCAGCAAGTTGCCCCATGGAACTGTGGGCGATGTAGTAGCGACGGCGAGTACGCCTATGCTACGAAGTGTATGTATAAGTATGTGTCGCATTAGCCATCCCTGGACACGTGTTTCGAGGTAGTTGCCTCTCGTCAGCAGGGAGTAGGTAAGTGTAGAGGGGTGCCGCGTGGCCTGCCAGCAATTAAAAACGGGTAAAGTACCTTTCAAGGCGCGCAGGTGCTGGTCAAAGACTCGTCAGTCCGCTAGCTCAGGAGAGCCGTAATGTATCAGGTATAAATGGCCGCACACTGCTCGTCACACCAGCAAGTTGCCCCATGGAACTGTGGGCGATGTAGTAGCGACGGCGAGTACGCCTATGCTACGAAGTGTATGAATAAGTATGTGTCGCATTAGCCATCCCATGACACGTGTTTCGAGGTAGTTGCCTCTCGTCAGCAGGGAGTAGGTAAGTGTAGAGGGGTGCCGCGTGGACTGCCAGCAATTAAAAACAGGTAAAGTACCTTTCAAGGCGCGCAGGTGCTGGTCAAAGACTCGTCAGTCCGCTAGCTCAGGAGAGCCGTAATGTATCAGGTATAAATGGCCGCACACTGCTCGTCACACCAGCAAGTTGCCCCATGGAACTGTGGGCGATGTAGTAGCGACGGCGAGTACACCTATGCTACGAAGTGTATGAATAAGTATGTGTAGCATTAGCCATCCCTGGACACGTGTTTCGAGGTAGTTGCCTCTCGTCAGCAGGGAGTAGGTAAGTGTAGAGGGGTTCCGCGTGGACTGCCAGCAATTAAAAAGTGTGAGGCCATTTATACCTGATACATTACGGCTCTCCTGAGCCAGTGGACTGACGAGTCTTTGACCAGCACCTGCGCGCCGTGAAAGGTACTTTACCTGTTTTTAATTACTGGCAGTCCACGCGGCACCCCACTACACTTACCTGCTCCCTGCTGACGAGAGGCAACTACCTCGAAACACATGTCCAGGGATGGCTAATGCGACACATACTTATTCATACACTTCGTAGCATAGGCGTACTCGCCGTCGCTACTACATCACCCACAGTTCCTTGGGGCAACTTGCTGGTGTGACGAGCAGTGTGCGGCCATTTATACCTGATACATTATGGCTCTCCTGAGCCAGCGGACTGACGAGTCTTTGACCAGCACCTGCGCGCCGTGTAAGGTACTTTACCTGTTTTTAATTACTGGCAGTCCACGCGGCACCCCACTACTCTTACCTGCTCCCTGCTGACGAGAGGCAACTACCTCGAAACACGTGTCCAGGGATGGCTAATGCGACACATACTTATTCATACACTTCGTAGCGTAGGCGTACTCGCCCTCGCTACTACATCGCCCACAGTTCCTTAGGGCAACTTGCTGGGTTGACGAGCAGTGTGCGTCCATTTATACCTGATACATTACGGCTCTCCTGAGCCAGCGGACTGACGAGTCTTTGACCAGCACCTGCGCGCCGTGAAAGGTACTTTACCTGTTTTTAATTACTGCCAGTCCACGCGGCACCCCACTACACTTACCTGCTCCCTGCTGACGAGAGGCAACTACCTCGAAACACGTGTCCAGGGATGGCTAATGCGACACATACTTATTCATACACTTCGTAGCATAGGCGTACTCGCCGTCGCTACTACATCGCCCACAGTTCCTTGGGGCAACTTGCTGGTGTGACGAGCAGTGTGCGGCCATTTATACCTGATACATTACGGCTCTCCTGAGCCAGCGGACTGACGAGTCTTTGACCAGCACCTGCGCGCCGTGAAAGGTACTTTACCTGTTTTTAATTACTGGCAGTCCACGCGGCACCCCACTACACTTACCTGCTCCCTGCTGACGAGAGGCAACTACCTCGAAACACGTGTCCAGGGATGGCTAATGCGACACATACTTATTCATACACTTTGTAGCATAAGCGTACTCGCCGTCGCTACTACATCGCCCACAGTTTCTTGGGGCAACTTGCTGGTGTGACGAGCAGTGTGCGGCCATTTATACCTGATACATTATGGCTCTCCTGAGCTAGCGGACTGACGAGTCTTTGACCAGCACCTGCGCGCCGTGAAAGGTACTTTACCTGTTTTTAATTACTGGCAGTCCACGCGGCACCCCACTACTCTTACCTGCTCCCTGCTGACGAGAGGCAACTACCTCGAAACACGTGTCCAGGGATGGCTAATGCGACACATACTTATTCATACACTTCGTAGCGTAGGCGTACTCGCCCTCGCTACTACATCGCCCACAGTTCCTTAGGGCAACTTGCTGGGTTGACGAGCAGTGTGCGTCCATTTATACCTGATACATTACGGCTCTCCTGAGCCAGCGGACTGATGAGTCTTTGACCAGCACCTGCGCGCCGTGAAAGGTACTTTACCTGTTTTTAATTACTGGCAGTCCACGCGGCACCCCACTACACTTACCTGCTCCCTGCTGACGAGAGGCAACTACCTCGAAACACGTGTCCAGGGATGGCTAATGCGACACATACTTATTCATACACTTCGTAGCATAGGCGTACTCGCCGTCGCTACTACATCGCCCACAGTTCCTTGGGGCAACTTGCTGGTGTGACGAGCAGTGTGCGGCCATTTATACCTGATACATTACGGCTCTCCTGAGCCAGCGGACTGACAAGTCTTTGACCAGCACCTGCGCGCCGTGAAAGGTACTTTACCTGTTTTTAAATACTGGCAGTCCACGCGGCACCCCACTACACTTACCTGCTCCCTGCTGACGAGAGGCAACTACCTCGAAACACGTGTCCAGGGATGGCTAATGCGACACATACTTATTCATACACTTTATAGCATAGGCGTACTCGCCGTCGCTACTACATCGCCCACAGTTTCTTGGGGCAACTTGCTGGTGTGACGAGCAGTGTGCGGCCATTTATACCTGATACATTACGGCTCTCCTGAGCCAGCGGACTGACGAGTCTTTGACCAGCACCTGCGCGCCGTGAAAGGTACTTTACCTGTTTTTAATTACTGGCAGTCCACGCGCCACCCCACTACACTTACCTGCTCCCTGCTGACGAGAGGCAAATACCTCGAAACACGTGTCCAGGGATGGCTAATGCGACACATACTTATTCATACACTTCGTAGCATAGGCGTACTCGCCGTCGCTACTACATCGCCCACAGTTCCTTGGGGCAACTTGCTGGTGTGACGAGCAGTGTGCGGCCATTTTTACCTGATACATTCCTCGAATACGTGTCTGGCCTCCGTACCCAAAATCCGTGTGAAAAGAAAGGGGGGCAGCTCATTGTCTTATTTGGTGGCTAAGTCATGGAACTCTCCCCCCGGAGCTCCGGAGCCTTCAAAACCCCTCTCAGTTCAGGACAAAAAAATTAAAACTTTCCTATTCAATTAAACCTGTTATCCTTCTGTTTTTTTCTCTGTTCTCTTTTGCTGGGTCTCACCAGGACACTCTTCTGAGTAGCCGTGCGCGCTACAAATCACCAATAACATAACATACTGAAGCACTAATCTTTAGGAATGCGACCTTGTAGGAGTGTTATGAGGTCACCGAAGCAAGCTCCCAACTTTACCTCTGGATTGACTGGGCCCAACACCAATAGGTGACTTGGGGGAACATTCACCTTGCCGGGGGTGGGAGGGGAGGAAGGGAAATGGGATAAGAATTCTGTGATGCCTCTGGTTGTCTGATTCTGAAGTGTGAAAACGTCCTCTGTGGAAGAGTTATGGAAATTGGTGTCTGCCAATCTATTTAGCAGAGCATTTGGACTAAAAAAACTGTGTTAGTAAGAGCAAGTGATTCGCTATCTCTCTAGTGTGTCCCAGTTGGTATGAGACAACTACGCTTACCACGCCATTCTATCTTTCCTGCTCGTATCTCCTGCGTGTTGGTAGCTGTGTGGAAATTAGTTCATGAATAAAAAGAATAGAATTATGCAGTGCCTATGGTTGTGATAGCCCTCATTCACTACCACCCACTTTTCGTGTACTAATACCTTGAATGGTTACTAAGCATTAGTGCTGTGAGATCTTGTAGCCAAACATTCTTTTTATTGCTTTCCACCTTGTTAAATCTGTAGTACTAGGCAATAATGATCAACTCTGCACTGTTATTACAAAATGCACCACATTTATTGTATTGTATTGCAATTCCGCTTACTAACCCTGACAAGGCGTTGAAGCACTTTTCAGCGGGTAGTACACTATTCCAGAAACCAAAAAGGATTAGTGGTGGATTAGTTTAGGGAAATATTAATTTGACATGTTATTTTGGGCATGCAAGTCTGTTAGTTGGACTGAATAGGATAATGGAGGGATAGATGAGGAAGAGTCTAGAAAGTGTTATTTGGGAGATCACAGTAGTAAGAGGAGGTTTGGGATTAGTAAAAGGAGAGACGGAGGAGGGAATAGTCTCTAGAAAGAGATTTGGGAGATCACCGTAGTAAAATTATGTTTGGGATGAATTAAAGGAGGGATATATAAGGGAAGAATTTAAAAAGGGTTGTTTGGGAGATCATAGTTTTAAAATGAGGTTTGGGGTGAACCTAGGGGTGATAGAGGCGAGGAGAGTGTAGAAAGGGTTCTTTGGATACCACAGTAGTAGAATGAGGTTTGGGATGAGCCAGAGTGTGGAGGTAGAAGATATATTAAGAGAGGTACAGGGTTTGATAGAGTAGTTTTTTGGAGAGAGTTAAAGGTGGTTTTCTTTCTTCTTCTTCAGTGGGAGTAAAGTAATAAATATATAGATACATAACTCAATAGAAAGGGAAAACATGTATATGGAAGATAATGTATTGAATTCAAAGTTGTATTGTATAAACTCAGACGTTCAAATGTTGCTGTACTTGGAGCTAATTTATTTGTGTATTTTTATAACAATTTCTTTTAATGTTATCTTTTCCTCAATATGTCAATAGTCAAGCACTTATAAATAAAATAGTTATGATAATATTTTCATATTGTGATAGACAAATAAAGTACTGATTGTAGCAGCTGTAAGAAGAGGGCAAGTCACCCTCATCATCCCCACTGTCCCTGCCAAACGAGGTCTGACTTCAATAAAAATCTAACTTAAACGTTGCTGGACCACTTGAGCGCAGCACCTTGGCAGGTGCAGTGTTCTATGCAGTGTTCTATGTGAATCTGGCTGAATGGGGACTGGGTGCATCATATGTGTTGAGAGTCCACCCCGGCATCGGGGCTAGTGTCAAAGGGACTGGAGCAGAATTTGGCATCCGAGTGAACTCAGCACTGAAGCGGGTTCTAGAGGCATAGATAGCACAGAAGACAGACCGGCCAGACTGGAGGCACCAGAGGATACTTGGGGCCCAAAGGAACAACAGAGATAACCAGAATACTGCCAAAGATTAACAACATGGCCTTCCTAAAGGCATAGATTTGCAGCCATGTCATACTTATGATGAAGCTCTGGATGCATTGGACTAATGGTGGAATCAAGCTCCTTGGTGGGTCTGGAGTGAGACAGAGTGACTTGTTGATGTTCTTGTTACTTCTTTAGAGATAGAATGGCAGGGTGGAGAATAAGTCTTGCTTGACTTCTTTATTTATCTTCTGACTTCAATTTGTACTTACCTTAAGTCTTCAACCGCAACAAAGAACCCATCGTGAGAACAACCTCAGGAGTGAGTCTGCATTCTCTACTACCTTGGGTAATTTAACCAGATTAGACCCCTCTGCCCTGAAGCAAAAGACAAATGGCCACTTGTCTGTGTTCTACAATAAGAGAGACAGGTCCATCTTTCAAGTGTCAACCGGGTGACAATCTTTCTACAGGGGTAAATCCCAGGACAATGTGTAATCAGCATGAATCGTCTAGCTAAAGAATGCAGCTGCTCACCATACACCACAGGACCCAGCAGGCTGATTAAAAAATACTCCAACAGAAAGCAAGATCCCCAAACCCAGAAGCTATAAGCAAAGATATCTTAGCACTTGTGCCATTCACACAGGTCCCTGGGGTTTCCCAGCTTCCTCATGCTGTTAGGAGGGTCAAACCCATACTGAGGAGCCAAGAATCAAGTCACTGGTAGAATAAAAGAATATGCAGCAGACATAAGAGTCGTGTGTATTTTATGAAATCATGCCAATCATGCTAATGTCTTTCTTTGTAGGATTCAGTAATTGTTTGTGCTGCTAGTTATTACTAAGGAGTGTATCTCCAGGGAGAACCCACCCATACACAATACATATAGTATGTGGCTGTGCACAAGCATGTTACTAGACTTCCAAGGTCAATCTTCTGTTGCTTTTTCATTTCCTTTTCTGGGTTTCAGAGTTTGAGAGCTCGAAGGCGAAGATTGTATGGTTCGGAGAATTCCTGGATTTTGAACCCATGATGAGCCGCAGTGTCAGAACTTGGGTTGTTGGTTGACTTGGGTGTGAGCCAAACCTAAATTACCGAGTAATGTCTTGCTTATGTCATTATAAAAAAACCTTCATGGTGAACATATATGTTGTCAAAAGAAATGTGCATGATATAGTATGTCTGGTGAGTAAAAGCTCACAAATAGTGTACATTAGTACATAGCGGGGATAATTAGTAGTGTAGATTGTAGAAGTCTATGGCCCTGTTAGTTAAGCATAGACAGCGATGCCCATTCTGTACTTATGTTCAGTCCTTTATTGATAGTGTTTCGTTTCCAATCCTTTTGCTTTCCTTCAGTGCTAGAAGATTATTACAGTTCCTGAATCTCAAGGAGAGTTTCATCCCCTCTGTCAGACACCATTTCATATCTCTTGGTGTTGAACATAGACCTCCACTAGAGGGGCGTATTCAGTCCAACATGCTATTCTTGATTGATGTTGAAAATCCTTTTCTGGATAGTTTGAGTCGTTTTGCCAATATATGGTAACTCACATGGGCACAAGATGCAATAGATGACAAATTTGTTAGTACAGGTGGAGAAATGCTTAACGTTGCAATTGACACCAATGATTGTAAAAGATAACAACTAGAGCATGCCATACAATTACCCCATCAGTAATGACATGTAACTGGTGGTAAATCAAACCTATGTATTATAGATGTCTGGCTTAGTTCATGATAAACTTGAGCTTATCTCTGAGGTCAGGCCCTTGCTTGAATGCATACATGCGGTTTCCGAAAATATCTGAACAATAAAATAGCTCTTTTAATTTGATTTGAATGTGTGCCAAAGGAGGATACACACATTAATTTGGAATCATTGAGCTTCTCTTTAACTTGTAGTATGAATTCGATATGATTGTGTCAAGCTCATTTTAGCAATATCCTCAGTAATCTGGAAGAGTAATCCCGATCACTCAATTTATTGGGCAGAATTTTTGCCTGAGTGAAGTATTCACATTTTCTGGGGCATTTTTGTCCAAGACATAATAAGTGTCCGAATGGTAGGTTAGGCTTGAGACTCTGTGGGTGGTTACTGCTGCATTTTAGTACAGTATTTCTAGCTGTGGGTTTAGTGTATAAAGTCATGTGTAGAGTGCCATAACTTTCTTTGATGGTGAGGTCAAGAAAATTGAATGTGACGGTGTAATATATATAATGAAGAAGGTAAGATTACTGTTAACAGCATTGAGACATCTGTGGAAAAGTAAGGACTCATTGCCAAGACAAACTAAGAGAACATCATTGATATATGTCACCCATTTAGTAATGTTCAGCCGAAGTGGGTTGGTCTGTGAACATTTTTAAACATTTTCAAAATTGGCCATGTAGAGATTTGCAGTATTTGGTGCAGAAATTCTCAGTGGAGAACCCTGTAAGCACTCTCTAAAATCACCTTTAAATCTCATTAAGTTTTAATCAATATCACTGGCTTAGTGTAAGAAAACGACACTACTACATTTAAAAAATGGCCACAATTAAAAATACTCTATGGGGCAGATTTACAAGAAAGTGACGCATCTGTACAGATGCGTCACTTTCCCTGCGCCACCCTTAAAAACCCTTGCGCCACCATAGATGCATCGTATTTACAATACGGCGCACTATGGCGCAAGTATTGACAGATGCGTCAGAAATTCTGACGCATCTGTTGGTGGAAAAGTCACGCATTTGCTGGAGTTGTGTCGCAAGCACGACGCAACTCCAGCAATGTGTGTTGAGGCCTATTCCCACTACACTGCGTCACTACTTATGCCTGCTTGAAGCAGGCGTAAGGTTTTGACGCAGTGGCATCGTAAATGTGGCGCAGTGAAATCTTGTAGATTTCACTGAGTCACTTTTACGAGGCCTTCCTGCGTGGGAGCGCCCACCCTGCATAAATTATACCTGATGCAGGTATAATGTGACGCAGGGCTTTACAACGTGACGCTTCTCCCTAGATGCGTCACGTTGTAAATAGGCCGCATTCTTTGCGCCGCTGTTGCGTCAAAAAAGTGACGCAACTGCAGCGCAAAAGTCATGCAAGGGGCTTGTAAATCTGCCCCTATGAATCCTAAAATGGTCTAACCATCATCACCATACTATTAAGTAGGTGTGGGCTGAATATGCATACTTTTCTTGAGTGTAACTATGGAAAGTTTCCAAGAATTTACTCAAAGATTTAGCATGAAATATATCCTTGTGTCAATTTTATATAAAAGGTGCACTTTGCGCTAGTAGAATAGTGCAAAAATAGACAAGTGTTACAAACGAAAATAGCCGGCGTCGGCCCTAGAAGTCTACAAGTGTAGGGCGTAAACAGCAACTCTCTACGGTGCAGAACTCTTGGGCATCAATAACCAAAATACACTCACGGTAGAAGAGAATACATTCATAGGCATGCTTGTACAGCTCCCGGCACGTGTGCCCATGATCTCCATTATTCAAGACTTGAAACTCAGGCCATATTGAGACCTTTGTTACTTTGGGTTCGGTTGTGGACCACACGAGAGCCTAAAGACTACAAAGCTGAGCTAACTGAGATAACACTTCTTGATCACAATGTAACACTTCCATGGTTCTCACATGTGCGTAGTTGGTTTTACAAGTTAAGTTTAAATAGTTATTAGGATCATCCCCAATCACTGAGATCTCATTCAAGAAGAATTCATACTGGGAGTACATTCAGGACAGTATACACCTTAACCTTAATGTGGGAAGATTAACCACGCAGTGTCTAACTATAAAACCGGCTCCTTTGTTTGAGGGCTATATGGATGAAATACAACCTCAATTAGCAAAGTCTTTATATAGGAAGTTTCAATTTGATGTATTAAAGATTAGATGTAATACATCCAAGAGGATGAGAAACAACCCTGACAACATGGAGGTTACCCGCCCCTTATGCACATTAAACGCTGTAGAAAACGATCCGCACATATTATTCTTTTGTCCAGCATATATAATTCCACTGAAAAATTGATGAAGCCAATTTTCATCAATATGGAACTTAGGCTACACTTAGGAGCATTGCACATTTTAAAAACAGATACATTGCAGAAAATTGTTTGTAGCCTTAGTAGATATTTATTTGCTATAAACTTAATAAGCAAGAGAAGCGGACTGACATTTTAAATCACAATTGACTATTTTAATCATTGATTTTAGAAACGTATACCGGTATAAAATCCATTGTAACATTAACGTGCATTTTGTGCTTGACATTGATAGTGTGGCAGATGCACTAGCACTTTACTAAACATATGATTGACTATGTATCTTACTGCCTTCAAATAGATGAGGCACACGGCTAATGGCAGATGTTCTAGCCCCTTATTAAACATATGATTGATTCTGCACTCTACCCACGGTTTTCAACTAGACCTGGTATATGGCCGACGCTGTCGCACTGTATCATCATCACTTAATCTTTATTTCGGCAATATTCCAGCCATAAAAGATACAATTAAAACCATCATTACAATAAGATAATAGGACATTAAAACAATACATACAGGTTCAAAATCCAGTATAAAACCCTAGATGCTAGCCGCTATTCACTATTAAAAAACTTCTTTTAGACCCCATAGCGAGCAGAAACTTCGATAGGGCAAACACAATATATCCTACAGTGTCTGATTTAAATATTTTTAATGCAACTGAGCATTTCTGGAAGCCCAGATTTTTGCAGATTGGTACAATTCAGAACTTCCGAGCTCTACTATAAGCAGGGCAAAAGAATAAAATATGGCATTCATTCTCTTTTTCAGCTCCACAGCCTTGGCATTGGGTGTCCCTAGAAGATGACCATTTGCTTGTGAGACACCCCTCTGCTCCCAGTCAATTACAGGCCCATCAGCCTCATTGATGTCCCCCAAAAAATCTTCTCACGACTCATTTTAAATCGCCTGCAGGAGTGGATCAATGAGAATGAAATCCTTTCCCCATATCAGGCTGGCTTTAGGAGGAACACATCCACCATGGACCATATCTTCCGTTTAGTCATGCTCTATTGGAAGACGGCAATAATAGAGGGTGGCAGCCTCTACATGGTGTTTGTGGACCTCCGATCCGCCTTTGATACTGTTCCCAGGGGGAAACTTTGGGCTGTGCTACGGGACTTTGGAGTTCCGCAAGCATTGCTGGGGGTTTTAATAAGGCTGCACGCTCAGAATTTTGCACAGGTTAGATGTGCGAGAGGAGGGATATTGTCTGCTAGGTTCCCGGTAAATAGGGGGGTCAGGCAAAGGTGCGTCCTGGCCCCAACCTTGTTTTGCTTGTATGTGAACGGAATGATCTCACACTTGGAGGCAGTGCCTAAATAATTATGCACCTAGACTGGCAGGTAGGAGAGTTTCGGCAATAATGTTTGCCGATGATACTCTCCTACTCTCCAAGTCCTCCATGGGGATACAACGCATATTGAATGGTTTTAATGATTTCTGTTGTGCCCATGGATTAGAGATTAACGTAGACAAGGCTAAATTTATGATATTTAATCCCCCTTCACACACTCGCCCAGCACCAATATTGGAATCGGTCAGACTGGAGAGGGTTCAGACCTTCCAATATTTAGGCGTTACGCTAAGTGAAAATCTCTCATGGAGCCCTCATCATGTCAAGTCGCAACTTAAATTGTCCCAAATTGTGGGGGGTATTCTTAAGATGACAAATGCCTCAACATATAGGCCTATAAGTCCTGCGCTTGAAATATATAAAGCTAGGGCGAGGGCAGCAGCACTGTATGGGGGGGAACTTTGGGGGCGTGCTTCCAGGCCTGAAATCTCCAAAGTGGAGAATAGATTCTTGCGGCAGCTGTTGGCGCTTCCCCAAAGCACACCCCTTCTACCGCTAAGGCTTGACTTAGGTCTATTCCCCATACAGGAGGAATTATCCATAAAACCCCTTAGGTTTTGGAGGAGGTTATGGATAACCCCCGAACTCTCACAGTATAGAAGTGAATTGCAAGATGTATTGAGCTCAAGCAAGGCAGCGAACATACCATGGCTCACCTTTGTTAAACAAGAACTGCTGACAATGGGTCTCCCAGCCTTGTGGCACAATCCAGTTAAGGCCTGAAGGGAGGTTTCAGGGAAATCATTAACGGAGCACTACAGGTCACGTTGCAGCAGTACATGGCTGCATAACTCTCGAAATGGCACCATAGTAAAATCATTTTTAGAAATTAAATCTGTATTTGCCTTTGAAGATTTTTTTAATGTTATCCACCCTGTTGCGGCCAGGAAGCTGTATATACAATGGAGGTTTGGCTCACTCCCAATAGGGTGTCTCACAAGCTTTAGCACTGTATCATTTTTGTTATCTATATGATTTCTTATGCATTTTATCCTAAATAGAAGAGGCGTATGGCCATTTGTATTGAGAAGAAGTGACTAACTGGAAAAGGGGGAAACCAAAGCATTTGTACTTATAAATCTCATGCTGCTATTTTTGCTCTTTTCTTTTTAACCCAATTTGCACTGTTTTATATATTGATTGCACTTTATTGTTATTTTTGATAGCTTTAGACAGACCTCAACAAAATCTGAAACAGATACTAGATAATAACTTAACTACACCACGAGCGGGCCTTGGCCATTTTTTATCGTACAATATACCTGTCATATTTCTGCCTAACATATGCAAAATATTGGTATTGTATCTTTTATGATTTTTTTAAATCGAATAAAGATTGAATATATATATAAAGGATTTAGCATGAAATATATCCTCGTGTCAATTTTGTATACAAGGTGCACTTTACGCTAGTAAAATAGTGCAAAATAGACAAGTGTCACAAATAAAAATAACTGGTAACTAATAGAGCATTAGCCCCAGGTCCCTCCTGTCCTTGTCCCATTCATTACACAGTGAAGAATACCAAAGCAGAAAACCCGGCCTTCCTAAACCCAAAGCAGACCCCGGAAACCACACCAAGGGAAGTAACCTAAGTGAGCAAAGGGGGAACCTCAGGAAACAAGAGCACCCAGACAGGGAAGCGCCCCACCAAAGCAGGGATGGCGCCACCAAAACCATTGGGAGAAGACCAAGCCGAGGAAGAGGACACCCAAAGAAGGCACCCCAAAGAAACCCCAAAGGCAAAGCCCCAGAAGGGAAACGAGCTCCAAAGCAACCAACACACAGGAACACAGCGGACCAGAGCAGACAAATCCTCAACAGAACATGATCAAGAGTGCCCACCAGGAAAAAGGCCGACAATCCCAGCACCAACCGACAGGCACACAGGACCTGGCAACAGCACAGACACAGAGCGACCCCAGCAATAACAGACGGGAAGCCCAGACAGCCCAACGGAGACACCAGCAACCCCAAAAAGCAGAGGGGAAGAGAGAAAGGCCCCAAAGCCCCAGATGCAACCGGGCATGAAGGGCGACAAGGCCAGCCAGAGGACAAACCCCAACACCACCGGACAGCCACACCTGGGAAGAGAAAAAGAAAATTTTTCTCAGAAAACTGATTGGGTAGGAATTACTCAATCGGTCCGGAAGGGCGGAGTTTGGTGTACTCCGCGGGCCTTAAAACAATGGCAGCAGCGCGGATGCGCCATTAGAAGCCACCACACAAATCCAAAACTCATGCTACCGTTTTTTAATTGTAACTTTTACCTTGAGATTAATCGTTCACTGTTATTCCTGAATTTCAATCTGAACTTGTACTGGTATCTTTAAAGCAGGCGAATCACGATGTTTTGATAGCCATTAAACTTACAAGAAGTTGATTGGGTAGGAATTACCCAATCGGTAGGGGAGGGGCAGAGTTTGGTGTACTCCGTGGACCTTAAAACAATGACAGCAGCGTGGTTGCACAGCGGACGTGTGCCATGGTGTGCCGAAGGCAAGCCCGTCTGCTCCCGGCCATGGCCGGCCCGGGTCATGGGCCAGCGGCCGGCCATTATGCCCAAAAAACATATTTATACACCTGAAGAACTTAAACTTCTGGCCCCACAAGCTAAACAGCAATTTAACCTCGCAGTTACATATAAGCTTAACAGACTTGGCCTTCTAAACGCTGACTCAGCAATGGAACCAAGTGGTTTTGTACCTGAGAAATTTCGTCCTAATCATAAGAATACTACTACCACTGCATATAATCCTCCATTAAAAGACCTAAACATAATATGGTCCATGGTCAAACATCAATTAGAAGTATGCGACCTACTTGACACCTTCTGTTCTGACATCCTGTTACTAACAGAAACTTCGCTAACAGTTGAATCTACCCCTGACACACTAGCTGCATTACCAGAGAATTTCTATCTCTTACAGACAAATAGACCCTCTGGAAAAAGAGGGGGTGGGGTGGCAGCTGCCATAAAAAAGCACCTCTCATTTACCGCCATTTCTCCACTAGAGATTACATTAGCTGATAGGTTAACTATAAAACTGGATGCTCCCACCTCGACATTGGTGTGTGTACTCACCTTTAGACCACCAATAGAGATGCCGGAGTTTCCAAAAAAATCTAGCTAATTGCATCATCCGTCTGACTGTGGATTACACAAAATCTTGATAATTGGAGACTTGAATTACTGGGCGAATGAGGAAGAGGGGAGCAAGGGTTCCAGGGAAATGACTGAAATGTTACAAAGTTTGAACCTTTCACAACATATACATGTACCTACACATATCAAAGGACATACACTTGATCAGGTATGGTCCATCAATCTCTCTCTCCAGAACTTAGTCATCAACCCATGCATCTGGTCAGACCATCACTTAATCAGCTTTACTTCAAGTGACCTCTCTTTACCCAAACCCCTGGCTTGCCCCAAAATTATGACCAGAAATTGGAACTTCATAAATCTGCCCTCCCTTCATAACACCCTGGCACTTACTCTCCCTGCCAGGAAAGATAATCTTGACAGCTATGAGACAGCGATCACTAATTGGCAATGGAAGGCAAGTAACATACATGCCCCTTTGCAAATTCAATCCAGTCGCACGCTGCGACATGAGGCATCTGAATGGTTTTCCACTGAGTTAAATTCAGTCAAATTGAGAACAAGCCAGGCATGACAGAAAAGGCGCAAAACATACTCACCAGACACTAAGGAGTTATATACTCAAAGCTTGACAGTTTACAAAACAGCCATCTTGGGGGCAAAAAAGTCTTTCTTCACTAACAAAGTTATAAACTCAGACAATAAAGTTAGACATGTTCAATATAGTAAGGGATTTATCTAACCCTGACTTGATAACACACTCTACTATTCCTTCTCAGATACTGTGTGATGATCTAACTCGCTTCTTTCTAGACAAAATAAAGAAAATTCAATCATCTATTGTTCCTAGCCTACAGGATTTGAAATACACACAGGAAGATAGCAACCCTATGACACTCTCTACCTTTCCCTGCATAAATATAGGACGTTTTACAGCATTACTAAATAAAGTAAAATCAGACTCTCCCAAAGATGTCTGTCCCCCCATATACAATTTTTTTTTTACTTCCTTCCCAGACAGCACTCTCTCCTTACTGAACATCTCTCTTGCAAAAGGAGTTGTTCCCCGCCCATTCAAAGCAGCAGTTATAATCCTGCTTGAATCCCCTACAGCTGGATAATTATAGGCCCACATCACTTCTTCCTTATGCGGCCAAAATTCTTGAAGCACATGTAGCTAAATAACTATGCTCTTTTGTAGAAGAGACCAACTTTTTAGATCCCCACCAAGCAGGCTTTCATCCATCTCACTTCACCGAATCAATCCTTTTAGTTGTAGTGGACGTCCTAAAAGAAGGGGCTGATAAGGGATACACACAAGCATTGGTCCTTCTGGACCTGTCAGCAGCATTCAATACCGTTGATCACGAGATCTTAGAGGATCGAATGGCTGTGGCAGGTCTTGGAGGAACTGCTTTAAAATGGATGAAATCCTTCTTAAAAGATAGAACTCAATCAGTCAGTCTCGTACCCTATAGCTCAGCTAAAGTTAGCATAAATTGTGGGGTACCACAGTGCTCTTTCCTGTCCCCTCATCTTTTCAATCTCTACATCCGCTCCCTGATACACTCCTTACAACAAATGAAGGTAAAAATCTATAATTATTGCAGAGATTGTTATCTCCAATAATAAATTACACTACTGGACTCCTACCTACTGGCCTACAGTGCTAAGTGCCCCACTCAACGCTAAGTGCTCAGTAAAAAGTCTTGGTATTCAAATTGACGCAGACCTATCCATGCAATAACAGATAAGCATGGTTACGTCGTCCTGCTTCTACCAACTCTGAAAATTCAGGAAAATCAGAAGATTTTTTATGAGTGAAGCCAGTACCTTCGATGATACAAAATCAAGCTGCCAGAATCATCTTTCAACAGCCTAGACGCAGCCACACGAAGCCGCTGATGAAGGTGCTTCATTGGCTTCCAGTAGCACAGCGAACCATGTTTAAAACAGGATGCATTATTTACAAAGCATCCACAATAAAGGTCCCAAATACCTCTCCACAAGGATGCACCCACACTCCCCAAAACGAAACCTTAGATCTGGGCAAGTGAACCTAATGGTGGTCCCGAGATCTAGGCATAAAAGGAAGGGTGGCTCATGTTTCTCCACGCTAAGACTCCAAATTTGGAACTCCATGCCTATTGCAATCAGGCAGACAGCAGTCTACATGTGCTTTAGGAAAAAATTACAAACATCGGTTTTCACTCAGGCCTATAGCTAGATGCAGCTTTAACAGTGGTCGCCAACTCATCCCCAAGAGACATGTTGGTGTACGTGCACTTTACAAATCTCCCTTAACATAACATAACAAAAAAAGGTCAATGCCTTATGTTCGTACGCAGTATTCCAGTGCTTTTGCAAAGGGATTTTAACCAAACCAAATCCAATTGCTCCACGTGACATAACAGCATCATAGTATTTCGTGAAAAATGCATAACTGAATGTAAAAGAAATTTGTGAATTACACCCGCATGATCAACATTTCCTTCCAGCCTGCTAAAATGCACAATATGCCCCAAGTAATCCTACCCTCCCTCATCAGGCACCCATGCCCCCTCGGAACCGCTTAGCCCTTTTATATAGAACTTTGGTCAGCAAGGATTCCTATCCCTGGCCATTGTGTTTGCGGGAAGATCCAGCAGCTGCCTCTTAAGAAAAGGCACTTATGTCTTGTCAACAAAAGGACTGGGTGGCATATGCACAAGAGAACTGCGCAACTGGTCATCATTAGTTTTGACGTTTTGGTGGCGCAATGTCCTGCACCATATTTACAAAGTGGCGTTAAGCCACTTTGCATGGCTCAACGCCACTTTGTAAATATGGTACCTTTTTACGCAGATATCTGCATGAAAGGGGTGTGCAATGGGTGCCGCTGTGGGCGTTCCATGGCAACACCCATTGCTTTTTTATGCTGCCCCAGATTTACAAGGTTGTGTAAGTCTAAGGCAGCGCCAAAAACTAATGCCATGCAAAAGCAGGAGTTAGATTGGCGCAACGAGGAGAAATACTTTTATTTCTCACCGTTTTTGCTTCTTCTATGTGTGTGGCATTCTGAAACACACATAGAAAGACCATTAATGGTTGTTTTGTGTCGAAAGATGACACTTCCGGGACAAAACAAACATTAAATAATGATGATTTATTACTTCACCGTGTGCTGCTGAATGCGGCACTCCAAGAAGCAGCAAATCGCCATTATTGATTATTTATATGCAGGAACAGATACCTTCCTGCACATGAACAATCATCCCTGCAATGCAGGCACCCTTCCAGTATGGCGCAAGAGAGACTGTGTTGGCACCAGGCAGCTATTTTTAGCGCTGCACTAGGGAAAGCACAGGGCTGTGCTGCATTCTTGTAAACACGGCATATCCCTGTGGTTTGGACATGACGCAGCCCTGCAACATTTGCTGCAGCCCAGCGTTGTACCATTTCCTTGTACGTATGCCCCTGGGTGTGGTTCAATCCTCTTTGGAGGCCTAGCGGGTTGAGAGCTATACATATCATCCAAACATAAACACCTACATGTCTTTAGCCTTCAAATTACCTTAGAATAAATCACGGCGCCAAAAACTTGCCCAACGTTTTAGCTACAAGGAAGGAAACTGTTTGCACCGCTGCCAAGAGGCAATTACATGTACAGTACATGTATCTTTTGGCGTTGTGCGTCATACCCACATACTCTTTTGTACCTGCTGATGACTTCACAGAACCTGTCCATCCCCTCGTTCGAGGGGGTTTCCGGGCATGTGATGTGAACAACTCCCACGGTAAGAAACGGTGAATCATCTCTCGGGATGGGCATCATTTTTATTATGTGCAAGACTGTGTAGAGCATGAATACGAGGTCATCCAAGGGTTTAGTAATTTCCTGAGTTAATTATGGTTATGTGGGTGAGTTGTTTCAAGCAGAAATGTTTTGTGAGGACTCAGTCCCATTAAAGCCTCATTTACAGCACGCCTTCAGGAACTAGACAGTGGACCTTGGTAAGAGGTAAGAATGAGGACAATGTATACCATAACTATATGATGAAAATGGGGAGCTTATGATGAAACAACACAGAAGAGATGAACAACACGATTTGAAGTGTAAGGTTCAGGTTGGCAGAACACTGCACTTAGTGTTTTGTTGACATGTTCTCCATACACAGGCAGCCTGAGTTTTTAGTTTAATATTTCTTATTTCCATAAGTTGGAGTTTTGTTCAGACACTTTTGATGAATAGTTGTTATGTATTTTTTTCTTTTTTAATGCCTTTAGAGTTAGGCTCCCAGGGAAGCGTGTCTAGGGCGTGTTAAATTCAAGAAAAATGACGGATTGAGTATTTTGGGGTGAATTTAAATAAATCATCAAATAAACAGATAGAGAAAGAAATTGGCTTGAAAGTTTCCGTCTAACACATGAACTGTTAGAGTACACCTCTAGGCAGGGGGCACACAGACAGCCGCCCTCATGCAACAAGTGTAAAACCTGTAGTTGTCATGAGTGATACACTTGCTGTACAAATGCACAACTTTGCCGACCACTAATCATGTCAAGGCGTTAGAAACCGGGATCCTGGTTGACTGGGGTGTGAGCCCTAGTCGAGCAGTAACCACAATCATAGTAAGGGCAAGGCACAAGCACACCCTAAGTTAACCTGTGCTCACCCCGTGGTAGCTTGGCACAGAGCGGTCAGGCTTACCTTGAAGAAAACTCCTCACAAAAAGATCTCACACCAGTTTAGAAAAATAGAGAATATTTTCATACATCAAACAACCAAAACTACATAAATCCAAGAAGTAGATCCAGAGATATTGATTTTTAAAGACTTAGGTAAAAATAGTACCAAAAAGCACTAAGCACTAACAAGAGATATCTGGTTGTGCTGAACCGGACAAAGTCAAAAGTTCAGGCTGACTGCGATGAGAAGTGGGCCGGTTACAGGGACCAGATAGGGCCAGCTGAGCAATGGTACCGGGTTGCATCAAAATTGAGGATCCTGTTGATGAGGAGGGGGTCGAGCCCAGAGAGGGTGTTGCATCGGTGGCGATCCATGTAGAGGCGATGCACTGGTCCTGGCTTCACCACTGTGGCAATGCATTGATTCTGATAAGCGGGTTGCTGCGACACGGAGTTTCGACAACCAGGCTGTCATCCACAGAGATGCGAGGACTTTGCTTCAGTTGAGTGTTGCACAGTCGTGGTTCTGAAGGCAGAGAGGAGTCCCCGAGGCACGCAACAGCAGCGATATGCTGGTTCCTTTCCATATAACAGGGGCGATGCGCATGTTCCGATCCACGCAGTAGTGAATATTGGTTGGTGTTGACCCATGCAGTGCTGATGATTCACCGGTTCTGTACTTCGCAGCGGTAGTCATGCGTTGATTCTGCTAAACAAGCACCATAGGCCCACTTCCAAGAGTCCAGGAATGGGGTGGCACAATTTGGAAGGGTAGATTCATAGATAGCAGAGTCCAGAAGCAGAATCAGGATTGTTGAAACTCTTTTCTGTCCCTGAGACTTCAAAACAGGAGGCCAGTCAACTAGCCATGGGTTCTGTGGGTCAAGTGATGCAGCTCCAGTCCTCGAGGCAGCAGGTCAGCACAGCAAGAAAGCAGTTCTTGAGAGCAGTCCATCAGATTGGCAGTCCTTCTGCTGCACAGCAGTCCTTCTTCCTGGCACTGTATCCACATGTCCAGAAGTGTACTGAAGAGTGGGTCTGAGAGCCCTATTATTATACCTTGGTGCCCTGTTGCTAGAAGGAGGAAGAGGTTTTTGGAAAGGTCCTTTGAAGTTGTGGGAGTTTCCACTTTTTCCTGTCCTTGGTCCAAGCTGGCTGCACTGACAATACATAGTCATTAGGCCTATTGTGAGGAGACAGGACACAGCCTATTCAGGTGCAAATGGGCTGTGCTTAGCTCCTCTCACCATGCTGCCAGTTGATGGCCCATTAAGGCTCAGCTAATCCCACTATTGTGTGACTGTCTGGAAGGAATTCACAAAGTCTGTCAGCTGCACCAAGGCATGTGACCTAAGGCAGTCTGCAGGCACAAAAGGCTAAGAGCAGGAAAATGACAACTCTCTTAATATGCAGTTTTCAAACTTGTAATGATAACTTTGACTTTACCAAATAGGTACTAAACATGATATAGTTCCTCTCATTTAGGAATTACAGCTTATTAAATGTAATGAGGAATCTACAATGTTATCCTATGGGAGGGGTTGGCCACAAAGTGGTGAAAAATAAATGTTGGTGTTTTTCACTAACAGAACATGTCGAACTTAAAAGCACAAGTCCTATCTTTCAATTACAGAGCACACTGCCCTATGAGCTTCTGAGGGCATACCTTAGGGGTGACATATATGTAATAAAAGGGGAGTTTACGGCTTGGCAAAGGGGTTCAAATGCCAAGTCGACATCGCAGTGTGACACTGCATTCAGGCTGCAATGGCAGGGCTGGGGAAAGTTTTACAGTGCTACTTAAATGAGTGGCACAATGAGGTGTGCAAACCCACTAGAAGCATTTATTTTACAGGACCTAGGTGCATGATATATCATTCTATAAGGGACTTACAAGTTAATTAAATATGCCACACAGGTGTAAACCAAATATACCATGTTTTAGGGAGAGAGCACAAGCACTTTAGCACTGGTTAGCAGTGGTAAGGTGCACAGAGTTCTATGGCCAACACAAATGAGTTCAGCAAAAAGTAGGAGGAGGAAGGCAAAACGTTCAGGGGTGACCCGGCAGAAAGGGCCAATTACAACACAAGGGAATCTCAGTTTTAAATGTTACTCTCCAGGTTTTTCTGCTGTCACCAATCAATCATCACCACCACTTCCTTTCAAGCTAGTCTCTTCAATGTCTTTGTGAGCATGTAATGTTCTTTATATGCATGATTAACCTGTTTCTTTCCTTTTCCCTTATTTGTTCGTGCCTGATTTCTGCATACTTCCAGCTGTTACCAAAGTGGGGACTCTTATCGACCCACGCCCTACAGCAATATATAACCTTGCAAAGGAGAAAATGTCCATTCAGCTCATGGATGTAAGGATTTATATATGTGTCTGGAATTAGGGTTAATGTCAAAGCCACTGAAGGAGATCATGATGGTTCCACTGCTGAAAAAGCCTACTGAAGATCAAAAGGTACTAATCAACTAGTGACATTCTTACTTTTTTGAGCTAAAATAGTAGACTGGTAAATTCTCAGCTATCAGTGTTCATTATGCCAAAAATGTATTGCATGTGAATCAAGCTGGTTTTCACTAGGGGTGGGCGGAATTTGCGTAATTGCGTTACGCAAATCTCCGCGAAACGGTAAAAAATCTCCGCGAACACGCAGAAATTTCGCGAACACGCGGAATTGCTTGTTCGCGATGCTTTTTTCCTGTTCACAATTGCTGTTTGCGTGCTCGGGGAAAAATATCTCGCGAACACGCAGTTTTAGAACGCGAACAAGCAAAAATTTCGCGAAATCGCGGAAAGCAGCCTTTTGAGCAATTTCGCGTTCTCCGCGGAACGCGAAATTACGCAAATTCCGCAAATTCCGCGAGCGGAACGGAATTTACCGCCCAGGCCTAGTTTTCACACTTTAAACTGGACATAGGTGAAGCCTTTAATATCATTTCTCATTGTGTCCTCTGTAAAAGCTCAGTGTGATTGCAGTTGCTGCTCAAGCACTGGGATGTGATGAATCTTTTCTGTCTAGCTGAATGCAATCAGTAATATTAAAACAACTCCAGTCTCAATGCTCCAAGAAACGGGAATGGATGAGAGAAAAGTGACAGCTTTTAAAAACAAGTGGATAAAAGAAGTATTATGCTCCATATCTGTTCATAACAGGAATGCCGTAATACCACTTATAACCAAAAAATCCAACATCAAGGTACTAACAAACATGACTGATGAAGAGGGGTGTAGGATCATCCTTAAATTAAAGACAGAAAGGGTTTTCATATGGTTAACACATATGGACAAAATAATGATGAGCCATGGATCTGGCATGGTCTTACAAACAAGTCACAGAAGTTCCCAAATAATGAAAAGGTAGCAGTGAAGGAGACATCAACCTCCCGATGAACAGTATCTTTGATGAAATTCCGCATGTAGATATCACTCACCTAAAGCAATAAAAATGTTCTGCTATTAGTACAACTTACAATAAAGCCAGAGGATACAACACCCAGGCACCAATGACTTTGCTTTCTATTGTAACTCTTACTCAAGAATAGGCTACTTATTTGAAAAGGATGAATGATTAAATTCAACAAAAGGACACCGTAGTAGCAGATATTGCAAATGATAGTTCACAAGGTAGACAGTGTTCAGGATCTCATAGTCAAAATCCAGTTAGGCAGCCGATTATTGAGAATGAGGAAGCCATTGCCATGAATGAGGTGCAAAATGTTATTGACCAGGTCAAGACTCAATCTATAGACCTAGACAAGTTAGTAGGGCAACTAAATGAGGAGGAACTACATAATATCGATGTATACAATATCAACACACACCAATATCAGAAAATAAATATTATTAAGAAAAATATCATTTTCCTATACTTGAGTAATTAAACAACAAATATTGAGAACAACATCTTAATGTACTTATATCAAAAACGCAAATATCGGAAATCCAAATACTATCACCTTAAAATAAACATATGATATCCTAAAAATATCGCCTCACACAATATCGACTACAATATTTATCGCCACAAAACTACAGTATCATTAATAAACATAAAAAGCTGCCTATTATGTTAAACAAATAATTACATTCAACAATCTATACACATTTGAATAATAACAATTATATTACAACATCCAAATAATTATAATTCACCTCAATAAAATATATAACTATAGAAGCAAAAAACTATATTACATATCTTACAATCATTTATACAACAATCTAAATATCTCCCTCTCTCTTATAATGCATAGTTAATTTGATCCTAAAACAGCCTCAGACTAAAATTCATAGTATATTCTGAAAACATCCCAATCAGAATAAACTATACTGGTCTTGAATTTGAGTCTGCGGCTGTTCTTGGATAAAAGGATCTGTTCTGCCACAGAGTGCCGCTGCAAGCAATTGAAGTTGTCGGGACTGTGTTTGTACATTGGGATCGCCAGTGGGTTTGAGGTTCCGTGAGAATCGTAATGGCACTTTTTGGGTGTGTTCGAATATGGACGAGTTTGGTATCTACGAACCGCAAATGACGAGTTTAGTGGGTGTACGCGTTTTCGCTACGCTACTATGCACGGTTCATCTCATTTCTGGATATGTCCATCTGAACCCTCGGGTTCCATCTTAGATACGGCATCCATTTTGTTTCTTGCCCTCAAGTAGCCAGCGAACGGACACTGTCCGCTTCGTGACCCTGGGATTCCCGAGCTTCCGTGGAGGACACATGTTCCTTTGAAGGTGTCTTTACGATGAGGGGGATGACACGGCAAAGGCAGATGGCTCCGCTCGAGGGTCATCTTGCCGTGCCAGTGTATTGTTTCAGTCATGCATGCATTAGGCACGAGTCCTTTGATCCTGCAATCAAGTTTCCGATATTACTTTTTACACTCTTTTTCCAATCTGTGTGCATCCTTGTTTTTCCTTTGCATCTGTTCCTGTCCTTTCTCCTAATTCGTGTACAGCCAGAATGGAATGTGCTTAATGTGGGGATAGTGTGCTTTTACAGTTGGGAACCGGCAATGCTGCTGTAATTATGTTCCGGGCTTCTGAAACATGAATGCGACCCTCTTGAAGTTTATTGTGGGAACTGAGTTGTAACCTTTGTTCGTCATGTTGTGCAATGACGAAAATGTGTATAAAAGGAGCGATCCACTTGTGCAATTTGAAGCAGTCTCCCAGAACCTACACGTTGTGTACTTCTTGCGACTTCTGTATCCCTGCAGTAAATAAACGCTGATCTTTGACGCCGCAGGAAGAGTCCCGTGTCTCTGTGTTTTGTACGCCGGAACAGGTAACCCACGAAGGTTTCAGGTGTTGTCCCCTGGCACCGCTGGGCCTTAGAATAGCCCAGTCCTTCAGTTGGCGCCCAACACTGGGCGACATCAGCGGTACCGGTCCAAAGCCCGACGATCGTGAGGAACTTCGTGTGAAATCTCCGAGGGAAGGTGCACCCCGCTTCATCGATCCAGTTGTCGAAATAAGTGGCCCGAAGACTTTTCCCGCGAAGATTCCCGCCTCCTGACGGCTGCGACGGACTGATGCCCTGACTGTCGACCTGTTTTGGCGCCTGGCGTAGTCCTTTGTACGGCGAGACGATAGACGGGCCTTCCTGGTGACGCCATTGCTCTTTCAGTTAAGTATTTGTGGGTCGCTCCCAGAGTTCTTGGTTAAACCTGGTTGTTTGCATGGTTCCATTGCATTTGTGGTTCTTAGTTGTTGGTTCTTAGTTGTTGGGTTTTATTTGACGATTGCAATTGCCAAAAACCGAGGGTCTTGCATTTTTTGCGAGGACATCGTAATTCGATAGCACTTGAAGTTTGTAAACTCGGTTAGTGTGCACGATGCCTGGCCGTAGTACTTTGTTTGGTTTTCTTAAATGTTGCAGCACGGATTCCCGATTGGAGGATTCATGTCCGATACCTCCAGTTGGAACTCCAATTTATGAGCTCTATAGTCGCCATGGAGTCGGTCCTATTGTCTACAATGACTATTGGATTCGTTATACTAAAAATGATGGTGTTCTTAGTTGGCCATCACATGGTAGTTTCAACACTGCAATATTAGATAATCTTGAAGCTAAATTGTTTAAAAAGAAGGTTAGGCCGGCCATGTTTGATTCCTTTCGGTTATGGCGTAAAGAGGCCAAGCAGAAAGAAATCAAACAGATTAAGAAAAATAAGAGAGAAGGTGTTATAACGGTGATGCAAAATGCAGAACAGTATCAGCGAGACAAAGACGAGAAGGAGCAGGAAGTTTCTGCTAGACTGCATCATATGGTGGTGGATAAATGTTATCCGGTTTTACCGTCTAGTTCTGATAAGACGGGAGAAGAAGCGATAGAAGATCCCATATTGTCTTATCTATTGAAATCACCACCTCCTTATGCACCAGATACTGTGGGTCCTGTGATTCCTCCTGTTCCTCAACCTGTTGTTCTGGCGGCTGCTGGTCAGCCTGTCGTTCCTCCTGTTCTTCCGAATCCCCTTGTGCCACAAATTGTTCATCCTCCTTTGCCCGCTCTTTTTCCTACTGCTCCTTTGTCAGTCTCTCATCAGCCCCATCTTGCTACTACTCCCGTTATCCCGACTACCGCTACTGCTTCTACGTTTACTCCTAATGTTGTTGCTCCTGTGCTTCCTTCCTCTTCTCCTTCTGTTCGTAGTCGTATATTAAATGCTGTCGCTAATCTCTATTCTCCACTTTTCGGACCAATACTCGGGTCTGATCTTTCGGATGTCGCTAAGAGGCGCAGTCAAATTCCTGATGGTAGGGAACGTGAGTCGTTAGTAAAAATGGCGCGTAAATGGATTAGGCATCCTGCGAAGTACACTTCGCGTATAGTTTTTGAGACATTTTCCCAGTTCAATGAGCCCACACAAAGGTTCGTGTTCGAGGAAATGTGTAAATTCTTGAGAGAAGAGTGGGATAATGAGGAGGTTGACAATGTACCGCCCGAGATGACTGAGCTTCAGAATCAGTTTTCGACTGGTATGATTGTGGGTGGTAATGTCCGACGTGCTTTAGAGCGTCTGCTATCTTTTCGATCTACAGTGCAACCTCGCACATTGTTTAAGGACGACACTGGGGAGCGGTTGGCTCAACCTGGTCAGTATCCTATGCGGGAAGCTCCCCCAGTATGGATGCCAGGTGATCCTGCTGCTAATCCTGTTGTTCCACCGCACTTTCAGAGAGTCTGGATACACCTCCCGTGGAAGTGATCGGAAGTTTTGCAGGTAAAGCAAACTTTGCCTGACCCCCGCAAGAATCCTGCAGGTTATTACAAGGAGTTGTCCCAATTAGTGGATGCTACTGTTATGAACCTTGCCGATATTGACATGTTGTTTGGTAACGTAGTCCCTCAACCGATTTGGGCGAAAATCCGTCAAGAGAATCACGCAGCTGAGTTAGGCGGTGATTGGGCTGCTCTTGCGGCGGCTGACGGATGGCAAGTTGGTGGGGCTAAACCTGAACAGATCATTGAGAATCTGCCCCAGAGGATAATTACCCTTATGAAGACACTTATGCCAGCAATACGCGTTAATTGGGACAAATTGTCTGCGTGCAAACAAAAGAAGGACGAGAGTGTCTCCGATTTCTTTACGAGATTTGAGGAGGCATTTATCGATCATAGTGGTCAGGATATGAGCTCTGAAGGAGGTCAGCGATTGTTCGTTGATAAATTTGTGTCGAATTTGTTGCCTGAACTAAGCAACAAGTTCGTGGGCCGTTTCTACCACTGCTCAGATATTAGCCACGGCCCAGTACTACGAAAATAGAGAGAAAGAAGAAAGCGAGCGCGCAGATAAGAAAACGAAGGATCTTAAAACTAAGGTCTTGTTGCAGCAAGCGTATCCTCCGCGCTCGAACCAAAATGACTTGCAACAGCCAAATCGATTACAATCGCAGTTTTCTAGATCGCAGTTGCGTACTGACTCCTCTACACCTCGCTCTGTGTTGGGGTATAATCAATGCGCATATTGTAGGGGTGAGGGCCATCTGAAGTTTAATTGTCCAGTTTTGCGTGACCGAAACAATGGTGTTTCGGCTCGAGGAGGTCGGAGTGGTCCTCAACAAGCGTCACGTGGTAGAGGTCGTGGTGTTACTCAGAATCAGACTGAGCATTTTGCCACTTCATCGAACTCGCAAAATTGCTTTGATCGGCGCGATCCATCGTCTGGTAGATCTGCACAGTATCATGTGGACGACTATTATGTCGAGCATGATGTTGATGCTGACGGTAATTACTAGGACAGCCATAGACAAAGAAAGGGAGTAGTATCAGTTCCGGTTGATCAGAGAGGGCCTTATGTCGCAGTTGCCACATCGGGCGTAATTGAGCCTTTTCTGTTGGACACTGGTGCAGCTAAAAGTTCCATCATGCATTCGAAACTCCCTGGCGCGCCTTTGTCTGGCTTAACGAATGTTTCCGTTGAATTCTCTGGCGCCCCCATTAGCAATCCAGTTTCTAGCCCTTTGCCCCTTACAATTGGGTCTCGTGAGTTAGATGCTCCTTTGATTTTGACTACTGGTTGTGGTGAGAATCTTTTGGGCCTGGATTTGTTGAAGCGGTTATATGCGACTTTGTACTGTTCTCCTGCGGGAGTGGAGCTTACGTTGGGTCAGAGAGTGATCTCTCCTATGTATTTGTCAACTGATAAGCTCCCACCGGAATTGAGCTCTCTTCCTGAGTCTTTGTGGGCAACAGGTCCCAATGATGTGGGCCTGCTGGATATACCACCTTATGTGGTTCAATTGAAATCTAACGTGCGACTGCCACGCATTCCCCAGTATCGTATCTCTCTTGATGGAGAACGAGCATTATTAGCGATCATTTACGATTTGATTGATAAAGATGTTATTGAAGAAACTCGGGGTAACGTGTGTAATAGTCCTGTGTTACCTATTTTGAAACGAACTGATCCATCCAAGCCTCCTGTGTATCGTTTTGTTATTGATTTACGGGAGGTAAATAAAATTGTTATTCCACAGTTTCCCATGGTGCCTGACATTACGGCTTTGCTGACTCTGATTCCAGCTTCTGCATCATGGTTCTCGGTAATTGATCTGAAGAATGCTTTCTTTAGCATTCCAATTGCTGAGGAAAGCAGAGATCTATTTGGTTTCTCATTAGGTGGTCGCAGCTTCAGGTTCAAACGCGCACCTCAGGGCTACTGTGAGAGTCCATCGATCTACAGCCAAGCTCTTAAGAGTCAACTTGATGCGTTTGTGTTACCGGCTGGTGCGGCCTTGATTCAGTACGTTGATGATCTGTTAGTAGCTGCTGACACTGAACAGATTTGCAAAACTGCTACAGTATCATTGTTACAGCATCTATGTGACTTACATCACAAGGTGTCACCTTCTAAACTACAATATTGTTGTCAAGAAGTAACCTATTTAGGTCACTTATTGTCAAAGGCGGGAAGAAGGTTGACCCCTGAAAGAATCGCAGCAATTGCTCGAATGACTGTGCCAACAACTCAGAGAGATGTGCGTGCCTTTCTCGGTATCACGTCATACTGCAGGCAGTGGATTCCGAACTTTTCACTGTTAGCGAAGCCATTGATAGCTCTCACGTGCAAGGACGTTTCGACTCCTTTGCCATGGACGGAAGAATGTCAGAAAAGTTTTTCTGAACTACGTGATGCGTTGTGTTCGGCTCCTGTGTTAGGTACTCCTGACTACAGTAAGCCATTTACACTATACGTTCACGAGAGAGAAGGTTGTGCGTTGAGTGTTTTGATGCAACAATTTGGTGGTAAGCAGCGTCCATGTGCATATTTTTCCTCGACCTTAGACCCGGTAGCTAGAGCGTTGCCAAGTTGCTTGAGAGCGACAGCAGCAGCTGCGGTGTCTATTCGACAATCCGCGGGTCTGGTCATGGATAATATGCTCATAGTGATGGTTCCGCATGCAGTTGACACTCTTCTGAATCGGACAAAGACTCAACATCTGACGAGTGCAAGGTTGTCCGGATATGAGTTGACACTTTTGGCAAGTCATATACAGATCAAGCGTTGTAATGTGCTGAATCCGGCGACATTGTTGCCGACTAATATGGAATCAGATGATGTACCACCACATGATTGTTATTTACGAACTGAGGAAGAAACGAAGGGTCGTGTGGACCTGAAAAACACTCCATTGACGGACCCCGATGGCACTTTGTATGTTGATGGTTCATGTTTTAAGTTGCCGAATGGTGATGTGACGACTGCGTATGCTGTAGTGACGTGGAGTACGGTTGTGGAAACTGCGAGATTGAGCCAGAATTCAGCACAAGCGGCAGAATTGATTGCGTTGACAAGAGCGTGTGTTTTATCTAAGGGAAAGCGAGTGAATGTGTTTACCGACAGTCAGTATGCATTTGGTGTTGCACATAGTTTTGGTCGACTGTGGAGAATAAGAGGATTTAGGACATCGCATGGTGCGAAGATCCAACACGGACAGCTCGTGAGCGATCTTTTGGATGCACTTACATTGCCTAAACAAGTGGCGATCATTAAATGTAGTGCTCATCGAAAGGTTACGGATGACGTTGGTCGTGGTAATGCATTTGCGGATGAGATTGCTAAAGAAACGGCTAAGAACCTTGCAACCCGAATGTATGTTACGAGTTCAGTGAGGTGGCCGACGGAGGCTGGTATGTGTGAAGACACTGTTGAGAGCGTGAAAGCAAATCAGAATGAGGCCACTGAAACTGAAAAGATTAAGTGGAAAGAAAGCACGGGGAAGTTAGACACGCATGGATGTTGGGTTGACTTTTCAGTATATCAGAGGTGGATGTTACCGGATGCATATGTGCTAGCTGTTGTGACTATGGCTCATGGTTTGTCACACATTAGTGCGAAAGGTATATGTAAGTTATTGTCCCCTGTATGGAAGAACGATGGTATTGCTAAATGTGCTTAGAGGGTGGTTAAGAGTTGTATGGTGTGTTTGATGCATAATCCTGGCAAGGGCACCCCCACTCCACCTGGTCATTTTGCTCCTCCTGCCTGTCCCTTTGAGGTTATCCAACTGGACTTCATCCATATGGAGAGATGCAATAATCTGAAGTACGTTTTGGTTGTGGTTTGTGCGTTCTCCAGATGGATCGAGGCCTATCCCCTTAAGGATAATACTGCCCTGTCCACAGCGAAAGTCCTACTGAAGGAATACTTTCCTCGGTATGGAATGCCACGGATTGTGTGGTCAGATAATGGAAGCGAGTTTGTGGGAAGTGTGATGCAGAGTGTGTGTAAGGGCCTTGGAATTCGACAGAAATTCCATAGCGCCAATCATCCCCAAGCAGCGGGTTTGGTTGAAGGGTACAATGGTACTCTGAAGCTGAAACTTGCGAAGATACAAGCTACGACTGGTTTGTCATGGCCTGATGCCTTGCCTCTGGCTCTCTTATCGACCAGAGCGACTGTACACTCTCGAGTAGGGCTCAGCCCATATGAGATTGTGTTCGGCCGCCCTGCGAACATTTGGGGAGTCCCGAGGCCTAAGGCCTTTGACAGTCTTGAGTATCCGATGCTAATTGATTATCTTCATGATCTGACTGCTAAACTGAGGTTAATTCATCAACAGGTCTTTGAAGCTTTACCGGCACAGACAGAGGGTCCTGGACATCGGCTATAACCGGGTGACTGGGTTGTTACCCGTAATTTTGGCAGAAAACGTAACCTGGAGCCGAGATTCGTGGGACCCTACCAAGTGCTGCTGGCTACAAGGACTGCAGTTCGGTTGGAAGGCAGAAAGAACTGGGTTCACGCCACCCATACCAAGAAAGTTCCGATCCCTTTACCAGCAGACAGTTGGGTGAGAACTGGTATTGCGGCAACGGAAACCGAGACCCCTCTATGCTTTGTGCCGTTCAGTGATGCTCAACCTGTAAGAGACAATTCATCGCAGCCAGACACATCTGTTGAGTCATCAGTTTTGGAGAACTCAAGGTCTGCATTGTCATCTGATCGACTGAACACTGTTACACCAGTTGAACACTTATTTGAAGAGCAGACTCGACCTGAAAGAAATCGATATTTTCTTCGCCCACGTAACAAAGACTAATACATTTTTCCTCATCTTTTCCTTTACTGTTGCCACGAACATTAAGAACAATTACATCCTTTTCTGATTTTTGAGTTCCTTTTTATGTGTACTCTTTACAGCTAAGAGATTTTTATTAAGTTGAGTGTTTGTTTAGGAAAACCTATCATCCGGGTTAACCGTAGGGCCGTGCGGGTACTCCTTTCTGTTTAGCAGGTTCCTGACACTAGGTCGGTTACCTTTGTCGACTCCTGGGAACTCCTGGGAATTGATAATCGCTACTCAGAACGAAGTGCGTCAAGGACATCACGGACGGTTTTTAGAGGATGGCATTCTCTAAGCTGTTGGAAGAAGAAAGGATGTCGGCGCAAAGATCAAAACTGCATAAGATCATACGGACAAAATGTTTTTTGTTTCAGGTATTCCTGCTGTTTCTGACTGTATCTATGCTATTGGTGGGTGGAGTGTATTTTGGAATACAGTCGTTATTGCCTTCCATTTCACCTACTTTTTCTCCTAAACTAAGTGCTGTCACCACTGTTTCTCCACATTCCTTTCATCCTCTGCCCCAACATGAACAGGTTAGGCGTGCGGAATTCATGAATAATTCCTTCGTTCAACTCCTACATCAGCATCAGTTGGTGGTGAATACTACCAATTGTTGGGTGTGCGGGTTAATGCCACATACCATGGATAGGGGTATTCCGTACTTGGTTCTCCCTTATAGCTCCCAAGGGTCAGCTCGAGCATTCCAAACTATGTTCCGTAGTGCACTAGATTCCTACCCCAGTCGGGAGCCACGTTCTGCAAACTTCAGTCCTGGTCCATACCACAAGCCTTTGGCGATAGCGATTGCTGATTTAGATAGAGATATTTTTGATGCATCGCTTATTCCAGAGGAAGAGGTGCAAGCCTATAAAGATCTGAGTGAGGCTGAGTATAGTATGTCAGTGGGTGATAGACAGCTTAAGAGCTCGTCTCCAATATGGATCGTACCCCACCTCGGTAACTTCTGCTTGAAAGGTCTTGGTCGAAATCCGAGAGCACAACTTGGGGAGAGTGCTTGTACTGATACGTATGTTTTACCAACGCTCTCTTCGCCTGTTTTCTTGACTGCCAAGGGTACCTATTTCGTATGTTATGAGCGTGCATATACATGGTTGCCCCGTGACTTCTCGGGTACCTGTTATATTGCGAACCTCTTGTCACCGACTTTTACAGTTGCCTCAGACTATCACAAGACTAGAGTTGTGAGAGGCGTTATTAGTGAAGAGGACACTGCCGGTCAAGAAGCAGGAGACTTCTTTAAGGGTTTCTTGCCATTTTGGGGACCTATGGTTAATAGTAGGAACCTGAAACAGTTGACCAGGGTGGTAGAGTCGACTGCTAACATAACTGCGAGTGCTCTTGGTAATCTAACAGCGAAACTTCAGGCGGATAGACTTATGACGTTGCAGAACCGTATGGTTCTAGATGTTGTTCTAGCAGATAGAGGTGGTGTGTGCAAAGTGATCCATTCGAGTTGTTGCATTTTCATCCCTGACAACGCTCCAACTGTTTACCAAGCCATCTCGAAGTTACATAAGATCTCCGAGTCCATACACGTGGACGAAGGTGGTTGGACACTTCTAGGATGGTTTTGGGGCCTGATATCAACTTGGGGTTGGAAGATTCTGATGATCGTAGGGGTTGTTGTGACGTTTTTGTTCACGTGTTGTCTTTGTGTGCAGTGTGGTCCTGCCTTATGTGGTATTTGTGCCACAACGTGTATAAGACGGCCATCTGTTACCAAGGAGACATTGATGGATAGAATGATGTTCCAGCAACAACTAAACAATTTGATGAATATCGAAATCGATTCTGATCTCGATTAGTGCTTGCCTACATGAGGGCAAAAGGAGCGTCTGAGGTTCCGTGAGAATCGTAATGGCACTTTTTGGGTGTGTTCGAATATGGACGAGTTTGGTATCTACGAACCAAAAAATAACGAGTTTAGTGGGTGTACGCGTTTTTGCTACGCTACTATGCACGGTTCATCTCATTTCTGGGTATGTCCATCTGAACCCTCGGGTTCCATCTTAGATACGGCATCCATTTTGTTTCTTGCCCTCAAGTAGCCAGCGAACGGACACTGTCCGCTTAGTGACCCTGGGATTCCCGAGCTTCCGTGGAGGACACATGTTCCTTTGAAGGTGTCTTTACGATGAGGGGGATGACACGGCAAAGGCAGATGGCTCCGCTCGAGGGTCATCTTGCCGTGCCAGTGTATTGTTTCAGTCATGCATGCATTAGGCACGAGTCCTTTGATCCTGCAATCAAGTTTCCGATATTACTTTTTACACTCTTTTTCCAATCTGTGTGCATCCTTGTTTTTCCTTTGCATCTGTTCCTGTCCTTTCTCCTAATTCGTTTACAGCCAGAATGGAATGTGCTTAATGTGGGGATAGTGTGCTTTTACAGTTGGGAACCGGCAATGCTGCTGTAATTATGTTCCGGGCTTCTGAAACATGAATGCGACCCTCTTGAAGTTTATTGTGGGAACTGAGTTGTAACCTTTGTTCGTCATGTTGTGCAATGACGAAAATGTGTATAAAAGGAGCGATCCACTTGTGCAATTTGAAGCAGTCTCCCAGAACCTACACGTTGTGTACTTCTTGCGACTTCTGTATCCCTGCAGTAAATAAACGCTGATCTTTGACGCCGCAGGAAGAGTCCCGTGTCTCTGTGTTTTGTACGCCGGAACAGGTAACCCACGAAGGTTTCAGGTGTTGTCCCCTGGCACCGCTGGGCCTTAGAATAGCCCAGTCCTTCAGGTTGTTACAGTTAGGTTTGCTTTTCCAAAGAAGGAGCAATTTCTGGTTTGATAATAACGTTAGCCTCATTTGATGAACCTTCACAACAATTTCTCAAAAATAAAGTTCATCCACTTCAGCTCCTTCCTGTAAAATTTTGAGATGATCCGTCATGGATTTCTTTAAGATGGGCTACAGCTAAATCTGCTCAACAGAATTACACAAAAATTGGCAGGAAGGTAGATCTTGAGCTGCAGTATGTACTGTTTATGATTTCGTGTAAATCCTTTAAGTAGTTTTTTAGTTGTTCTGGGTTCAAAAATATATAAATTTGGATGGTTGGGCATGCCAATTTACAAAATAGAGAATTTTGATTGGCCCAGGAAGGTTTATTTCCTTTGGGTCCTATTGCTCCTGCGAGAGTCGCAGTCCAGCAGGAGCGAGCTCTCTGATAGGCTGTCAGCAGCATAAGAAACATTTTGCTGGAAGCCATTACAGGACTCGGGGACTTAGTCCCGTGTCCTGAAGTTGTAAAAAAAAAAAAGATATATGGGGGCAGGGTAAGGATACTCTGACCCCCTAGGCTCCATGAGGGGGGACCCAGAGAGACTTCCTGGGGCTAAAAAAGAAAGTAAAAGGTAAAACGTGCTGCAAACCTACAAAACTCTTGTGTGATTGAAAAAACAAAAATGGGGGCCAGTCCGCACTTAAAGGAATAATGCCCCGGGGAGCAGCAAAAAATTGTGAAACGTTTAAGAAGAGCATACATGTAAATATAAATAAGAAAATTAGTTGGATAATTTTATATGTAATAACAAACTTATAAACATTTTTAATTGTAATTATTAATACTATTACATTACTTTCAGACACAATGACAGGGTTGGCCGGGGAAAATTGTGCATCCTGTGTCGGGCACCCCATGGTGCCTGCCACATTGTGCATGGCTGGAAAGGGGTGTCCCTTGGGTACCCCCATGGGCCCAATTTAAAGGACCCCGGGTGAAGGGGGGCCTACTACGGGACTCCAATGACCGATTACGGCAGCCTTTTCGTTCCGGGCAAACCTTATCAGAAAGGCTGTCTGAATGGTCATTGTACTTGCTCGTTCGGAAACCAAGTCCATAGAGCTGCACGAATCGGCTCCGGAAAGGCTTGACCTCTCTGAATGCCTTTCGGAACCAATTTGGTCAGCCCTAACGGTTTCCAGACATCGTACTTGGTCGTTCAGAACTGGGACAGAGTCGGTTGGAACAAGGGCTCTGGATCAGTTTCAGCAAACCCGAATCCGATTCGGAGCCCTTCCGAACGACATCAGAATTGACCCCATAGAGTCTGAATATGCTAATATTATCAGTAAATGTTGTTTTTTGGCTAGCTCACAGTACCACATTTAAACCCTTAACCTTTCAGATTATAGATGTTACTGGTAACCTCGAAACATGGCCACTATGATTCCGAAGGAATTCGTGGAACAGATCAAACAATTTTGTTTTTTACTTTTGCAAGCCCAAGGTGTCACAAAGAAAAGTTACATGAATATATTTTCAAACATTTATTGAAAAGATCTAATCCTTGTAAATGAAACATGAGCTGCGATTATTAGGCAGATGAAACACATCATTGTTATAAGCATGGTGAAAAACACAAACAATTCAACAAGTTAATTGTTCCCAATGTTATTCTTATCTATCTATTCTTATCTATCACTAAGACCTCTGCACTTAGTAGAGCATATCTTGAGTACCTTTTTGACAGAACCGTGCCAGAATGATCCAAACCCATACCCTGCTATTATGTGTCTGGAAGCCAGCCTCAGTGCATTAAGGAATACACACATCTAAATATGCAAGCCTGCACACTTCTCATGCATGGCTATCTTCCTTCATAGGATAAAGGTCAGATCCAGCAGAGCTGAAGCTCAGTCACAGCTCACAGTAGTCTATGATAACTTTGGCATTGAGTGTCTCTCACTGAATTCAGCAAGGCTGCTGTTTAAATAAAACACCACCCTCATCTTACTGTGCCAGAGGAGCAGAACAGTGTCTTTTGTTAGTCTAGAGAAAGAGTTGTCTCTTACGTGAACAAAAATATAGCACGGGCATTGTGTTCTAATTGTTTGACCCTGGAACTAACGCTGCAGACTATTGGGGGACAATATCTATCAAGAATAAATGCGTGCATGGCACTTCCTCATATTAGTGAAAAACATGTAGGGCCCGATTCACAGAACTAACTTAAGACAAAATCCTAAACTTACTACCATTTTGGTATTCACAGAAGGCACTTACTCATTTTGGTATTCACAGAAGGCACTTACTCATTTCGGTATTCACAGAAGTTAGGAGTCCTAACTTTTGGACTCCTAAATGCCTTCTGTGAATACCGAAAATCTGAAAGTTAGGATTTGTCTCAGTTTAGGAGTAGTAAAGTTAGGACTCCTAACTTTAGGACTCCCAAATGCCTTCTGTGAATACCGAAAGTCTTAAAGTTAGGATTCTTCTCAGTTTAGGAGTAGTAAAGTTAGGAGTCCTAACGTTACCTAGGTTGGTGAGTGAGGGCTTTCAAAAAATTCTAGTGAGATTCTTCATGTCTGCTCTTCTCGTTAGAAGGCACACTCTTTTGTTGTTTTCATTAAATAACCTTTTTGCCAGGCCCAAACCTTCCCTTTTTAGGTCACCCCTAAGGTAGGCCCTGTGAAATCCAGAGGCCAGGGTGCAATGTATTCAAATAGTAGGACATGTACTTATAAGTTTACATGTCTTGGTAGTGAAAGACCATCAAACTCGTTCTTCACTATTGCAAGTCTTATCTGTCCCAGTGGATAACATTGGGATTACCTCATTACATTTTCTGAGCCTAATTCCCATTTGGGAAGAGATAAGTGTGGTGTCTCTGGAATCACAAATTAAAATCACAACTTATGGTAAAGTCAGATTTTAAATTGCATTTCTGAAAATGCCACTTTTAGAAAGTTGTAATTTTCTTACTCTATTCATTTAGTACCTGCTGCCTGTCTTTGATCAGCCAGGGGTGGGTGACAGCTGGTTATGTGTATTCTCCCTAGACAGACACACACAATGATAGCTTAGATGTGACTTGATGGGCCATCTTGGGAGGAAGGATGGAGGTGCTGGACCCAGCCTCACTTACACCTGACTGGGCTGTGTCCTGTACCCACACAAGGGCTGCATACACCCTTTAGTGATTCTGGTGTCAAGGCAGGAAAGGCAGACCGCTGTGCACTTCAAAGCCCAGTCTTTGAAGTCTCCCCCACTTTGAAGGCCCAACTGGGTATAAGTACTGGACCTCTGACACCATGACTTTAGCACACTTCTGGACTTGTGACCACTCTGCCAGGAAGATGAACTGCTGTGTTGCTGAAAGGACTGTGTTGTATACTACTGTTTGGTATAATACATTCTCCCCATTGATTTCCTCTTCCCTGCTGCTCAGCCAGAGTGTAGGTGTTTGGATGAGTGTCAGTTGGGGTGAATGGGCTGAGAAGCAAGGATGCTGCTCCTGGTGAGGCATTATATAGGAATCTACCACCTTACTTATAACCTACAACTGAAGACTTAACTTAAAGAATAAACCTAAAATCATATCTATGTGACCTGACTATGTGGCTTTCTTTGTTACAACAGACTACTATTTGATGGACAGCTCTTTGGTGGACTCCTGCCTTGCTGTGCTGCCCTGGTACCTGCTCCTCTATCTTGCCTAGGTGAGAAGGACTGGACCTGCATCACTTGAACCCTAAGGGCAAGCTGGCTGGCCTCCTGATCTGACGTCCCAGGGACATAAAGAATTTCTAACCATTCTGCTCCTCCACCTGGACTCTGCAGTCTGTGATTCTCCTCTGCTAAATGGGGCAACCCAGTCCTGGACCGTAGGAAGTGGGCCTAAGGTGCTTGCTCCAGTGGATCCGATGCATCCTCTGCTGCGGGAGAAGAATCGAGGCATCAAAGCTCAACATACGCTCAGTACACAAACACGTCATGGAAATCTGGAACCTACTCGACTCTCTCTCACCCGACATCGCCTTCTTCACAGAGACCTGGACCAATGCATCCTCTGCCCCTGATATCAGCACCACCATGCCAGACGGATACAAGATCCAGAGGAAAGACCGCCCCAACCACCCAGGAGGGGGCCTCGCCATCGTCCACAAGAGCACCCTCTGCCTCACCACCTCCAGCGAAACTTCCCCTCCGCCGAACACCTGCACTTCCAGATCCAGACCACTCCCAAAGCCACACTCCGAGGAACCCATGTCTACAGACCCCCAGCCCCTGAGCACCCTTTGTCACCACCATCACCGACTTCATCACACACCACGCCATCGCCTCAACAAACTACATACTCATTGGAGACCTGAACTTCCACCTCGACAACCCCAGCGACCCCAACTCCACTATCCTTTGTGACAACCTCGCCAGCATCAGACTTAACCCCTTCCATGCTGCGCAGATTCCGCCGCTGTGCTGACGGAATCTTGCGCGGGCGTGGTCATGACGGAACGGTTCCGTCATGAGCACAGCTCAACCGTGGCTCATGACGGAACCGTTCCGTCATGAGCACCGAAGGGGTTAAACAACTCGTCAACACACCGACCCACAGAGCAGGACACACCCTGGACCCCCATCTTCGTGGCAGGAAACAGCATCCAATTCAGCCACACAACGCAGCCGCCATGGACCGACCACCACTGTGTACACTTCGCCATCAACAAACCCAAGGCACCCAAACCAGCCCCATGCCCACCACGAAGGAACTGGGGCAAGGTTACCGACGAGCAACTTAACTCCACCCTCACCCAAGACAACCACACCTGGGAACTCGACGCAAATGACGCAGTCAGAGAACTCCACACCTGGATCTCCGACTGCGCAGATGAGCTCACCCTGCTACGCAACCCCGACAGACAATGCCCCAGAATATCCGCCTGGTTTACCACCAGTCTCCAAGAAGCCAGACGCACCTGCAGATGCCTGGAGAAGAACTGGAGAAACACCAAGACAACCAAAAACAACACCACATACAAGGACGCCATGACGGATTACAACAACCAGATCAGAGGCACCAAGAGGAACTTCATCCACAACAAAATCCTGACCAACTCCACCAACTCCAAGGAACTTTTCAGTGTCGTTCAAGAATTCAAAAACCCATGCAGCAAAGCCACAGACATCACCCCATCCCAAGACTTCTGTGACAAGCTTGGAACCTATTTCCACCTCAAGATCAAAAACCTCTACGACAACTTCATCGACCATCCACCAGGTGCCACAGACGTCCCCCGCCCCCCAGAAACACAAGCCAGCCCACCATCTCCAACTGGACCTCAAAGACACTGCCTTGACCATGAAAAGCATCTACTCGGGGGCCCCAATTGACCCCTGCCCCCTCACATCTACCACAGAGCTGAGGCTGCCATAGCACCCGAACTACAGCGCACCATCAACACCACCATCAAAACAGGCACCTTCCAAGACAACTGGAAGAGCTCAGAAGTCAGACCCCTGCACAAGAAGCCCACAGCTGACCCCACTGACCTCAAGAACTATCGGCCCATCTCGCTCCTCCCCTTTGCAGCCAAAGTTGCAGAGAAAATAGTCAAAAGGAAACTGACACGATTTATTGAAGAGAACGCCGTCCTCGACCCTTCCCAATCTGGATTCCGAAGCAACCACAGCACTGAGACCGCCCTACTCGCCTCCACAGATGACATCCGCACCCTCCTGGACCAAATCCACTCTGCAGCCCTCATCCTACTCGACCTATCAGTGGCCTTGGACACTGTCTCCCACCGCACACTAGTCCCCAGACTACACGATGAAGGCATACAAAAAACAGCCCTGGACTGGATCCGATTATTCCTCACCGGAAGAAGCCAAAGGATCAGATTCCCACCCTTCCTCTCCGACCTTACGGAAATCACCAGTGGAGTTCCACAGGGTTCATTCCTGAGCCCCATCCTCCTCAACATATACATGGCCCCCCTCGCAGCCATCGTCCGACAACACGGCCTCAACATCGTATCCTACGCCGACGACACCCAGCTCATCCTCTTCCTCACCAAAGACCCCACCACTGCCAAACTCAACTTCCAGAAAGGAATGCAAGACGTCGCAGTCTAGATGACCAACAGCTGCCTGAAGCTCAATGCCGACAAGACAGAAATCCTCGTTCTTGGTACCACCCCTTCTGCATGGGACAGCACCTGGTGGCCGAAAGCCCTCGGAAGCCCACCTAACCCCGCAGACCACGCCAAGAACCTCGGCATTGTACTCAATTCATCACTCACCATGAACCGACAGGTCAACGCCGTCACCTCCAGCTGTTTCAACACCCTCCGCATCCTATGCAAGACCTTCAAGTGGATCCCTCCTGAGTCAAGGAAGACAGTCACCCACGCACTCATCACCAGCAGACTGTACTATGGAAACGCACTCTATGCCGGCATCAAGTAAGTCCCTACTCCTCAAACTCCAGACAATACAGAACACCCCAGCCAGACTCGTCCTCGGCATCCCGTGACACGAAGTCTCCACTGGCTCCCCGTGGAGAAGAGAGTCACTTTCAAAATCCTCACTCACGCCTACAAATGCCTACACAACAACGGACCCAAATACCTCAACGACATAATCAACTTCCACGTACCCAAAAGAAACCTCCCATCTTCCAACCTTGCACTGGCCGAAACCCCGCACATCCACAGAGCCAGAGCAGGCTGAAGATCCTTATCTCACATTGCAGCCAAGACCTGGAATGAGCTACCGGCAGACATCAGACGCGCCCCCTCCCTGAACACCTTCAGGAAGACCCTCAAGACCTGGCTCTTCGGCTAAACAAATCTGCGGACCCCCCCTCAGCGCCTTGAGACCCTCACGGGTGAGTAGCGTGCTTACAATTCCCTGATTAATTGATTGATTGACAGTACTGGCGCCTTTGGAACTGACGCATCACCACTGTTGCATGGAGAAAACTGAAGCATCATCCCTACTTCGGGCCTGATTCTGATATGGTTATGAAGGCCTCCTAACAGCATTTGCTCCGTCCAATCGGATCGGGAACGTGTCTTTCCAACCGAGGCCCGATTACGATGCGGTTAGGGAAGCATTCCCACCTAGGGCCCGATTACGATGCGGTTAGGAACATAGGCTCCCATTGAAGTCAATGGGAGTCCAACCAAATTGCATCTACTGTTACAATTCGGTTGGAAACCATTCCCAAACCCATTTGGTTGGGAAGCTTTCCAAACCGCATCAGAATTGGTCCCTTCATGAGGAAAATCAAGGCATCACCTCTGCTGCGGGATTGAAATTGATGCCTCACTTGGCTGCACCCCACAACTTCGTTGACACAACCGGGATTACAGTACTTTTGCTCAGCTGGCCTCACTGGGTCCCTGTATGTGGTCCATGCTCCATAGCTGCCAGCCTGAACATTTGACTTTGTCATGGTCTGGCACAACCAGGTATCACAAATAAGTGCTTATTGCTTCTGTTTTATTGTTTAAAGTGTCACACAAATACTTTACACATTGCCTCTAAGTTAAGCCTGAGTGCCCTGTGCCAAGCAACTAGACGGTGAGCAAAAGTTAAATACATAATAAATAATGTCATTTATTAAAAATATACAACTAAATGCTTTTCAAATTATCTTTTTAAAGATCAGCAATACTAATTAAATAACATAAACTACTCCTAGTACATAGAAATACAAGAATTTCACACTAACATAGTTAAATTAAATAATTAAACTCCAACGTGAATCATGTGCTGGACACTAAAGAGAAGATATTTGCTATTTCCACTCAAACTAAAAACCAATTTGTGGAACGTGTTGAACACTAAATGGGTGACATTTACAATTCCCACTCCAATCTAAAACAATTTGGGGAGGGTGTTGAATACTAAAGGGGTGACATTTACACTAGAGGGGTGATATTTGCTATTTTTGCTGCAATCTGAATCATTTTATGTAAGATGCTGCACACTACAAATGTTATATACACAATCAATACTCCATACCTACACATAATTTGTGATCTATAAAATAAAATAAAAGGTATTTAAAAAAACGCAATAACACTAACTAAGGGGCTCATTAGGATGGCAGGCGGAGGCACAACCGCGGTGCTGGCGGAAAATTACTTTTTCCGCACTCCAGCAGTGGTCTTTGCGGCCGCCATATTACAATGGGCAAACAGCCCATTTTCTGTCCGCCGTGGACCGATGTAAACCGCCAGATATTTGCGCCCACCACCGCGGTGGAGGGAGCCAATAGAGACCCACCGCTGTGCGGAATGATGTCCTGTCCGCCGTACAAATCACGATGCCCCAAACAGCCCATCACACCGCAGTGGAGAAACCACCCACCCGGAGACGGCGGAAGCACGACAGCAGAGTGCGAAACCAGACTCCTGGTCCCCTCCACCCGGTCTGGACGGCAATGGATCCAGCTCTTCAAGCCTTTCCAGTGCTGTACCTCATCCACTACCTGCAAATAATATGCCGTCATGGACAACGCCGCAGGTACACAATAACACAACCCCGCACACAACCACAACACACAACTCCTGGCCTGATATACGGTTCCTGTCCACATCAGACGCTCTGGTGGGGACAGGGACATATCCTCCAGTGTACCCACACATGTCCTACCTGTCAGAAAATCACCCCTCCGCAACTGGGCCACACATCAACCGCGAAATCACTGCAATCTCCAGGACACGTCATCGGAGCGGTGAAGATGCGGGAAATCCTGCAAACAATGTAGTAGGCAGGGCCAGTGCCAGGCATGGGCAGTCCACAAAGATTCACAGGGCTCCACCTCCACCCTGCACACACTACGCTTGCCACACCAATTTGGGAACATGCTGTGTGCTCCTCCTGTTTCCCCCTGCACAATTCATCTGCCAGGTATACCCAGACCCTGCACCTCACACACTAAAGGACAAGGGAGCCTGTTTTGGAAGGTGGGTGTGAAGAGGAACACCCTGCATAGAAGCTCAGGGGCTGGATAACCCTCCTCCTCACACCGACCTTCCACTCATGTGAAGCAAACTGAGTATAATCACAAAATGTAGGCTCACACTGCATATGAACATCCAATGAACAGTTCACACTGCATGTCAAGTCACCCACAAACTCCCCACACCGATACTGTGCCACATACTCATACTTAAGGTCAGCAGCAAAGGGGGATAATGAATGTGCCAGCCAAAGGTGAAGTGGACAGTGCTAGAAAACCATGGAGCAAGCCACATAGCATGTGTACATCACATGCAAGAGAAGGAACATATCACACCACCCTTAGGCCATCAAATCAGACATGGGTTGCACAGTGAGTGAAATTAAACCAAAGTGACCTCTGTGCAACAACTCAGGGAGACAGCAAGGCAAGGCTTGCGCTAGGCACAGGGATGAAAGGAAGTGTCTGTAGTCAAACAGTGACCAGCCACACATCTGTGTCAACTTACTTGACAAGTATATGTAATCAGCACTACACACATGGCTCAATGTCATACTCCATGACTGTCAAACACAAGTAGGACCTTCACACATACCCTCCTCCACCCACCTCACACCTGCAACACTCAACACCAGTGTTAAACAAACAGAATGGTGCAAATGATGTCCTGTGAGTTCACCGACAACCAATCACACTCCCGGGGGTGCATCCACAAACATCACATTCACACTCAGGGATGCCTGAACCAATGGTGACACAAAACCAATAGCCAAACACAAAGCTCACAAACAACATACAAAGAAGTCTAACAAGCCCACACATGGCCAGCCAAACAGTGGAAAGGCAATGGGACCCCAGACAGAACAGGAGTACACAACATTGCCACTCAGGGCCAATGCACAGACACCATACCCCAACACAAACAAGAATTGCATCATCAAAAATGAATCATCAAAACTAACTGGGATCAATGGGACAATCAGCTAAAACAGACAGAGACACCACACCACCCATCAAGTCAACATGGTGTCATAGCGTACCACAAGAACAATCCTGACAAGTGACAGCTCAAACCACCAATGTCCACCCAAAACTAGATCAGGAACAAGAATCCACCTCTCTGCATTTGACAGACACGCAAGTAATGCACACTACACTTGCAACACACATCACAATATATCACAATGCACAAACTACTCACACACAATGTTATGCAAATAGAACATCACACACACAGAGCATCTGTCAGTTGAAAGAGCCAACACAGGCCAAACACTGCATACATCCACAACAAAAACACAGCAGATGCACGGACCAATCCATCACATTGCAAACTTAGCTGGACAACACTGCATGCACAACAAGCAGTGTGTGCAACCAACCAAATCAGTAGCACACACATCTGAGTGCTACACTATCTACTCACACAACAAAAATCATCACAGCACACAAATAACATCACACTGAGGAAGGGTAGCTGTACCTCAGCAAACACACATGCAGCTCAGCCATCACCCACAGATGCACAACTCAGGGACACTCACATACAAACAACATGACCAGAGGACTGTGCTGCACAAACATTTGCACTGCACATGCACAACCATGACTGTAAACCAGTACAATAAAATAACACATAACCAATTGGGAAACTGTCCTAAGTAGCACATTGGTCCTGTGCACTGATCAGCACCACAAAGCATAGTGCAACAAATGAAGTGGTGGGGAGGCTCACACACTGGCAAGCTAAGGGATGGGAGACATGAGATTGAAGTGGTGTGTACGTCTGTAGTGGACAGGTGAGTAGTGTACTGTACACAAACACATAGAGGAGTCACTCACAATGTATATGTATCAAAAGCACAGAGAGGGGATGTGTATGACTCCACATCCCACATCCCATACTGGAGCCAAAGATGGGTCAAGTGACAGCAATGCATGAGAAAACTCAGAACAAATGTCAGTGTGGCTTAGCAGGTCTGCACAGTGAGCACAAAGTGTAATTTTCACATGGCTGATCAACAAAACACAACACAGACTTGGCAGTCACACACTCTGCATATTCACAACTGATAGCAACAACAAGTAGGTGTCCCCCAGGAGTGCAAGGACACACCAACACACTGCACATTGCTCAACCTACAACTCCTACATGTGCCCACAATCAGAAGCTCATGGCTGACAATTCAAACAGACACTCATTTCCTGGATCATACATGTATGCAGTTGGCATTGCAGGGGCACACACACATCAACACTACTGACCAAGTCACCCCCTTCACACTTCATGACCAGTCAAGTCCAGACATACAAATGTACCCACGTGACTAGGAAGGCAGGTCATCACAAGATGACCACACATCAACACTGCTGTTCACACATCAAGTATGATCACACAGATCTGATGGACCCTGGCCACCACGCACGTTATCCTGTGGATAGAATTCAACCCTGTTCTGGTCTTGCAACCAAACATGACATGGTTACAATTTAGCAAACTGACCATAGAATGATTGGGATAAGAGTAGATCATCACAAACACCCATCATTGCACCCTCAAGCCTCAAAGTCAAGAAGAACCAAAGTGCCTGTCACCTCTGGCAAAACCTGAAAAAGTGAAACAAGCAATTGGCTTTGTTAAAGTGGGATACAGAGCATGTGTCACATGAAACCATACCCAAACAAAAAACTGTTTATTTATCAAAGACATTGACAAAGCAGGAGTAACTGTCTTTATTACATCATACACAGATAGGCCTCAACAGTAAACAAGAGCAAGGCCAGTGCCCAGTCCATAGTTCAAAGGAGGCACATGTGTGCATGAGAACCTGCACAGGGAATGGGCACCCAAAGTTACAAACAGCAAGGCCAGTGGCCAGTCCATAGTTTAAAGGAGGCACATGTGTTCATGAGAACCTGCACAGGGAATGGGCACCCAAAGTTACAAACAGCAAAGCCAGTGGCCAGTCCATAGTTCAAAGGAGGCACGTGTGCCTGAGAACCTGCACAGGGAATGGGTGACACCGTACACTTCCATGGAAAGCAACACAGCTAGAGGTATAACAATGGGCAGTCCAGGCACCGCTGTGGGAGAGACAGGTTTTGGAGGGGGACTTTGCCTCAGACTTGGCTATCAGACAAACTGGGAGGTGGCTGATTGTCAGGGCCAGTTGGAGGACTGGACCTGGGAGAGAGAGGACCAGCTGAGGTAGAGGCATCAGTGGCTTTGGTAGCCGGAGGGCTTCTTGGACCGGGTGGCGTGGTGGCATGGGGAGGTGGAGACATGCTGCCCTAAACCATGGTGTGTGAGGGTGAATGTGGAGGGCTATCTCTCCACTTTTTGGGTATTCGATAGCCCAGAACCGTCTTGGGCAGAGTAGGAAGTGGGGTGGGCACAACAGGCATACTCGGAATGCTGGCAATGCAGACATTCTCCCCCATCATTTGTTTGTTGTAATGCTTTTCGCCCTAAGTGGGATGGGTATTCCCAGATGTGGGACCCGTGCTCACTACGCCACTGGAGTCAAGCTATCCTGGCTGATGACGGCTGATAGCCAGAAACCGGTCCTAGGGATGCTTGATTCCGGTCCAGGGAAGACATGGCTTGGCAGTTCGGGCTGGACTGTTCCCATGAGGCACAGGGTCAAGACTGATTTGCATATGGCCATGTCTGAACTGGGGTGGTGTAGTGGGCAAAAGAACGATGGATTTAACCCAGATCTCTTGACTGGGGGAGAATGTATGCATTGTCAGCATTCCGTCCATCATTTGTTTGTTGTAACGCTTTTCGCCCTAAGTGGGATGGGTATTTCCAGACGTGGGACCCGTGCTCACTACGCCACTGGAGTCAAGCTATCCTGGCTGATGACGGCTGATAGCCAGAAACCGGTCCTAGGATGCTTGATTCCGGTCCAGGGAAGACATGGCTTGGCAGTTCGGGCTGGACTGTTCCCATGAGGCACAGGGTCAAGACTGATTTGCATATGGCCATGTCTGAACTGGGGTGGTGTAGTGGGCAAAAGAACGATGGATTTAACCCAGATCTCTTGACTGGGGGAGAATGTATGCATTGTCAGCATTCCGTCCATCATTTGTTTGTTGTAACGCTTTTCGCCCTAAGTGGGATGGGTATTCCCAGACGTGGGACCCGTGCTCACTACGCCACTGGAGTCAAGCTATCCTGCCTGATGACGGCTGATAGCCAGAAACCGGTCCTAGGATGCTTGATTCCGGTCCAGGGAAGACATGGCTTGGCAGTTCGGGCTGGACTGTTCCCATGAGGCACAGGGTCAAGACTGATTTGCATATGGCCATGTCTGAACTGGGGTGGTGTAGTGGGCAAAAGAACGATGGATTTAACCCAGATCTCTTGACTGGGGGAGAATGTATGCATTGTCAGCATTCCGTCCATCATTTGTTTGTTGTAACGCTTTTCGCCCTAAGTGGGATGGGTATTCCCAGACGTGGGACCCGTGCTCACTACGCCACAGGAGTCAAGCTATCCTGGCTGATGACGGCTGATAGCCAGAAACCGGTCCTAGGATGCTTGATTCCGGTCCAGGGAAGACATGGCTTGGCAGTTCGGGCTGGACTGTTCCCATGAGGCACAGGGTCAAGACTGATTTGCATATGGCCATGTCTGAACTGGGGTGGTGTAGTGGGCAAAAGAACGATGGATTTAACCCAGATCTCTTGACTGGGGGAGAATGTATGCATTGTCAGCATTCCGTCCATCAATTGTTTGTTGTAACGCTTTTCGCCCTAAGTGGGGTGGGTATTCCCAGACGTGGGACCCGTGCTCACTACGCCACTGGAGTCAAGCTATCCTGGCTGATGACGGCTGATAGCCAGAAACCGGTCCTAGGATGCTTGATTCCGGTCCAGGGAAGACATGGCTTGGCAGTTCGGGCTGGACTGTTCCCATGAGGCACAGGGTCAAGACTGATTTGCATATGGCCATGTCTGAACTGGGGTGGTGTAGTGGGCAAAAGAACGATGGATTTAACCCAGAACTCTTGACTGGGGGAGAATGTATGCATTGTCAGCATTCCGTCCATCATTTGTTTGTTGTAACGCTTTTCGCCCTAAGTGGGATGGGTATTCCCAGACGTGGGACCCGTGCTCACTACGCCACTGGAGTCAAGCTATCCTGGCTGATGACGGCTGATAGCCAGAAACCGGTCCTAGGATGCTTGATTCCGGTCCAGGGAAGACATGGCTTGGCAGTTCGGGCTGGACTGTTCCCATGAGGCACAGGGTCAAGACTGATTTGCATATGGCCATGTCTGAACTGGGGTGGTGTAGTGGGCATAAGAACGATGGATTTAACCCAGATCTCTTGACTGGGGGAGAATGTATGCATTGTCAGCATTCCGTCCATCATTTGTTTGTTGTAACGCTTTTCGCCCTAAGTGGGATGGGTATTCCCAGACAAGGGACCCGTGCTCACTACGCCACTGGAGTCAAGCTATCCTGGCTGATGACGGCTGATAGCCAGAAACCGGTCCTAGGATGCTTGATTCCGGTCCAGGGAAGACATGGCTTGGCAGTTCGGGCTGGACTGTTCCCATGAGGCACAGGGTCAAGACTGATTTGCATATGGCCATGTCTAAACTGGGGTGGTGTAGTGGGCAAAAGAACGATGGATTTAACCCAGATCTCTTGACTGTGGGAGAATGTATGCATTGTCAGCATTCCGTCCATCATTTGTTTGTTGTAACGCTTTTCGCCCTAAGTGGGATGGGTATTCCCAGACGTGGGACCCGTGCTCACTACGCCACTGGATTCAAGCTATCCTGGCTGATGACGGCTGATAGCCAGAAACCGGTCCTAGGATGCTTGATTCCGGTCCAGGGAAGACATGGCTTGGCAGTTCGGGCTCGACTGTTCCCATGAGGCACAGGGTCAAGACTGATTTGCATATGGCCATGTCTGAACTGGGGTGGTGTAGTGGGCAAAAGAACGATGGATTTAACCCAGATCTCTTGACTGGGGGAGAATGTATGCATTGTCAGCATTCCGTCCATCATTTGTTTGTTGTAACGCTTTTCGCCCTAAGTGGGATAGGTATTCCCAGACGTGGGACCCGTGCTCACTACGCCACTGGAGTCAAGCTATCCTGGCTGATGACGGCTGATAGCCAGAAACCGGTCCTAGGATGCTTGATTCCGGTCCAGGGAAGACATGGCTTGGCAGTTCGGGCTGGACTGTTCCCATGAGGCACAGGGTCAAGACTGATTTGCATATGGCCATATGACTGGGGTGGTGTAGTGGGCAAAAGAACGATGGATTTAACCCAGATCTCTTGACTGGGGGAGAATGTATGCATTGTCAGCATTCCGTCCATCATTTGTTTGTTGTAATGCTTTTCGCCCTAAGTGGGATGGGTATTCCCAGACGTGGGACCCGTGCTCACTACGCCACTGGAGTCAAGCTATCCTGGCTGATGACGGCTGATAGCCAGAAACCGGTCCTAGGATGCTTGATTCCGGTCCAGGGAAGACATGGCTTGGCAGTTCGGGCTGGACTGTTCCCATGAGGCACAGGGTCAAGACTGATTTGCATATGGCCATGTCTGAACTGGGGTGGTGTAGTGGGCAAAAGAACGATGGATTTAACCCAGATCTCTTGACTGTGGGAGAATGTATGCATTGTCAGCATTCCGTCCATCATTTGTTTGTTGTAACGCTTTTCGCCCTAAGTGGGATGGGTATTCCCAGACGTGGGACCCGTGCTCACTACGCCACTGGAGTCAAGCTATCCTGGCTGATGACGGCTGATAGCCAGAAACCGGTCCTAGGATGCTTGATTCCGGTCCAGGGAAGACATGGCTTGGCAGTTCGGGCTCGACTGTTCCCATGAGGCACAGGGTCAAGACTGATTTGCATATGGCCATGTCTGAACTGGGGTGGTGTAGTGGGCAAAAGAACGATGGATTTAACCCAGATCTCTTGACTGGGGGAGAATGTATGCATTGTCAGCATTCCGTCCATCATTTGTTTGTTGTAACGCTTTTCGCCCTAAGTGGGATGGGTATTCCCAGACGTGGGACCCGTGCTCACTACGCCACTGGAGTCAAGCTATCCTGGCTGATGACGGCTGATAGCCAGAAACCGGTCCTAGGATGCTTGATTCCGGTCCAGGGAAGACATGGCTTGGCAGTTCGGGCTGGACTGTTCCCATGAGGCACAGGGTCAAGACTGATTTGCATATGGCCCTATGACTGGGGTGGTGTAGTGGGCAAAAGAACGATGGATTTAACCCAGATCTCTTGACTGGGGGAGAATGTATGCATTGTCAGCATTCCGTCCATCATTTGTTTGTTGTAACGCTTTTCGCCCTAAGTGGGATGGGTATTCCCAGACGTGGGACCCGTGCTCACTACGCCACTGGAGTCAAGCTATCCTGGCTGATGACGGCTGATAGCCAGAAACCGGTCCTAGGATGCTTGATTCCGGTCCAGGGAAGACATGGCTTGGCAGTTCGGGCTGGACTGTTCCCATGAGGCACAGGGTCAAGACTGATTTGCAGATGGCCATGTCTGAACTGGGGTGGTGTAGTGGGCAAAAGACCGATGGATTTAACCCAGATCTCTTGACTGGGGGAGAATGTATGCATTGTCAGCATTCCGTCCATCATTTGTTTGTTGTAACGCTTTTCGCCCTAAGTGGGATGGGTATTCCCAGACGTGGGACCCGTGCTCACTACGCCACTGGAGTCAAGCTATCCTGGCTGATGACGGCTGATAGCCAGAAACCGGTCCTAGGATGCTTGATTCCGGTCCAGGGAAGACATGGCTTGGCAGTTTGGGCTGGACTGTTCCCATGAGGCACAGGGTCAAGACTGATTTGCATATGGCCATGTCTGAACTTGGATGGTGTAGTGGGCAAAAAAACAATGGATTTAACCCAGAACTCTTGACTGGGGGAGAATGTATGCATTGTCAGCATTCCGTCCATCATTTGTTTGTTGTAACGCTTTTCGCCCTAAGTGGGATGGGTATTCCCAGACGTGGGACCCGTGCTCACTACGCCACTGGAGTCAAGCTATCCTGGCTGATGACGGCTGATAGCCAGAAACCGGTCCTAGGATGCTTGATTCCGGTCCAGGGAAGACATGGCTTGGCAGTTCGGGCTGGACTGTTCCCATGAGGCACAGGGTCAAGACTGATTTGCATATGGCCATGTCTGAACTGGGGTGGTGTAGTGGGCAAAAGAACGATGGATTTAACCCAGATCTCTTGACTGGGGGAGAATGTATGCATTGTCAGCATTCCGTCCATCATTTGTTTGTTGTAACGCTTTTCGCCCTAAGTGGGATGGGTATTCCCAGACGTGGGACCCGTGCTCACTACGCCACTGGAGTCAAGCTATCCTGGCTGATGACGGCTGATAGCCAGAAACCGGTCCTAGGATGCTTGATTCCGGTCCAGGGAAGACATGGCTTGGCAGTTCGGGCTGGACTGTTCCCATGAGGCACAGGGTCAAGACTGATTTGCATATGGCCATGTCTGAACTGGGGTGGTGTAGTGGGCAAAAGAACGATGGATTTAACCCAGATCTCTTGACTGGGGGAGAATGTATGCATTGTCAGCATTCCGTCCATCATTTGTTTGTTGTAACGCTTTTCGCCCTAAGTGGGATGGGTATTCCCAGACGTGGGACCCGTGCTCACTACGCCACTGGAGTCAAGCTATCCTGCCTGATGACGGCTGATAGCCAGAAACCGGTCCTAGGATGCTTGATTCTGGTCCAGGGAAGACATGGCTTGGCAGTTCGGGCTGGACTGTTCCCATGAGGCACAGGGTCAAGACTGATTTGCATATGGCCATGTCTGAACTGGGGTGGTGTAGTGGGCAAAAGAACGATGGATTTAACCCAGATCTCTTGACTGGGGGAGAATGTATGCATTGTCAGCATTCCGTCCATCATTTGTTTGTTGTAACGCTATAAGTCCACTTCTCAGCATGCAATGTCAAGGGCCATTACATTAAACACATGAGAAAGTACATGTAGCAAAAATGCATGACAGCTGCACTCAACACAGAGGCCACTTACAAGCCATTGCATCACACTAGAAACATCACAGAGATTCGCACTGGCTCAGGGTTGGGATACATGCAGTCACTCACAGCCAAAGTCACCCTTCACAGAATACTCACCCCCAACTTGCTGCTGATGGGCCCTCAAATGTCCATCCAGCTCTGGCTGTGTCACTGCCATTATGTGGGCCATTAGTGGTGTCATGCTCCTGCGTGCCAACCTGCCAGTCTGAGGGAGCAGCCACAGCATCATCTCTGCCACGGTTTTGCTCAGCCGGCAGATGTCATCCCACTTCTTGTGACAGTGTGTGCGCTGTCGGTTGCAGAGGCCCAGAGCCCACACCTTTCATGCAATGGCCCTCCAGACGGCCTTACGCTGGTGGACTTTAAGCTGCAGGCATGGAAGACAAGAGGATGAAATATCAGTAACACTGGGTAATGGCCCACTGTGTCTCAATACAGGGGCATGCACAAATTTAGCACAGCTATTCAGATATGTTCAGCAGAGGCCATACATCATGACACGTAGTACATTAGCATAACACAACAATCATACCAGAATGCATGCAGGTGTGAGGATGGACACAGTCCCTGGCCATCTCATTCACATGCACAATGCCAGCACAGAAAGCAATGATCAGCAGGGTCCCAGCCAGTCTAAAGTTGAAAAACAGTGATACACCAGCAAAAAGTGGGGGTAAACATGTGAAGCAGATCCTACTCTCCTACACAACCCCCCCAAAACGCAGGGACATTAAACTAACCTTGACCAGTTGTGTCTTCATGTTCTAAGTGGAAATATCTGGAGAGTCCATCTGCATTGGCATGGTTACTCCCAGGTCTATGTTCCACTGTATAGTCTATCCCCTGTAGGAAAATGGACCACCTGAGTAATTTGGAATTTTCACCCTTCATCTGTTTTAGCCATAAGAGGGGCTTATGGTCTGTTTGAACAATGAAGTGAGTACCAAATAAGTATGGCCTCAACTTCTTCAGAGCCCAAACCACAGCAAAGGCCTCCCTCTCAATGGCTGAACAACGTTTCTCCCTGGGGGTCAACCTTCTGCTTACGAAAGCTACTGGTTGATCCTGACCTTCATCATTCAACTGTGACAGTACAGCCCCTACCCCCAACTCAGATGCATCTGTTCGGACAATGAACTTTTTGGAGCAGTCAGGACTTTGCAGAATGGGAGCAGTGCACATGGCCTGCTTCAGGTCATCAAATGCCTTTTGACAGCTAGCTGTCCACTGAACCTTTTTGGGCATTTTCTTAGAGGTTAAGTCATTCAGGGGTGTCACTATTGATCCATACCCATTGACAAATCTTCTATAGTACCCAGTCAGGCCTAAGAAGGCTCTCACCTGAGTCTGGGTAGTTGGAGCAATCCAGTCCATTATGGTCTGGATTTTGCTCTGCAATGTTTGAACCTGGCCTCCACCTACAAGGTGGCCCAGGTATACAACCTGACTCTGCCCTATCTGGCACTTAGTAGCCTTGATAGTTAGGCCTGCTTTTTGCAGGGCCTCCAAAACATTCCTCAGGTGGACCAGGTGATCCTCCCAGGTGGAGCTAAAGACAGCAATATAATCTAGATATGCTGCACTATAGTCTTCCAGGCCTGTAAGGACTTGATTCACCAACCTTTGGAAAGTGGCAGGTGCATTCTTCAAACCAAAGGGCATTACCACAAATTGATAGTGCCCACTAGGGGCAGAAAATGGTATCTTTGGCTTTGCATCATCAGCTAGTCTGATCTGCCAGTAGCCAGCTGTCAGGTAAAATGTGCTTAGAAACGTGGCTGAAGCCAAAGTATCTATTAGCTCATCTGCCCTGGGGATGCGATGGGCATCGGTCCTAGTGACTGCATTGAGACCCCTGTAGTCTACACAAAACCTCATCTCTCTCTTGCCATCTGTGGTGTGAGGTTAAGGTACCAGGACTACTGGACTAGCCCAAGGGCCAACTTAGGGTTCAATAACTCCCAAATCCAACATCTATTGGACTTCTGTCCTTATACAGTCCCTGACATGGTCAGGCTGCCTGTAGATCTTAATTTTCACAGGCAGACTGTCCCCAGTGTCCACTTCATGAGTGCACCAGGTGGTCTGACTTGGAGTCAGAGAAAACATATGTCTGAACTGGCTGAGAAGTTTTCTGCAGTCAATTTGTAGCTGGACAGTGAGGCTGCCTGCCAAGGACACACCATCAACTGACCCATCATCAGGGTTCTGAGAAAGCAGGTTAGAGAGTGGGTCACTCTCTTCCTCCTGTCCTTCATCAGTAGCCATGAGCAAGCCCATGTCTGCCCTGTCAACATATGATTTTAGTCTGTTGACATGAAGTACCCTGTTGGGACTCCTAGGGATTCCAAGGTCTACCAAGTAGGTAACCTTCCCTTTCTGTTCAACAATTGTATGGGGGCCACTCCATTTGTCCTGGAGGGCTGCTGGGTCACAGGCTCCAACACCCACACTTTCTGTCCTGGCTGGTAGACAGTCAGTAAAGCCTTTTGGTCAAGCCAGGCTTTTTGTAATTCCTGGCTAGCCTCAAGGTTTTTGGTTGCCTTTTTCATATAATCAGCCATCCTGGAGCGGAGACCAAGTACATAGTCCACTATGTCCTGTTTGGGGGGCTTGAGAGGTAACTCTCATCCTTCCTTAACCAGACACGATGGACCCCTGACAGGGTGACAAAACAAAAGTTCAAAAGGGCTGTAACCAACCCCCTTTTGAGGCACCTCCCTGTATGCAAATAAAAGGCAGGGCAAGAGTATGTCCCATCTTCACCTAAGCTTTTCTGTGAGTCCTTTGATCATGCCCTTTAAGGTTTTGTTGAACCTTTCAACTAAACCATTGCATTGTGGGTGATAGGGTGTGGTAAACTTGTAGTTCACTCTACACTCCTTCCACATAGCAGTCAAGTAACTAGACATGAAGTTTGCATCCCTGTCAGATACTACCTCCTTAGGAAAGCCTACTCTTGAGAACACACCCAAAAGAGCTCTTATCACCACAGGTGCTGTAGTGGGCCTTAGGGGAATTGCTTCTGGTTACCTGGTGGCATGGTCCACCACCACCAGAATAAATCTGTGCCCAGATGCTGTCTGAGGATCCATGGGACCAACAATGGCAATCCCAACCCTCTCAAAGGGAACCCCCACCACAGGTAGTGTTATCAGGGGGGCCTTTGTGGTTCCACTTGCCTTGCCACTGGCTTGGCGCTTGGCGGGTCACAAAGGAGCGACAAAACTTCTTAGTGTCTTCAGACATGTGGGGCCAGTGAAAGTGAGGGACTATTCTGTCCCAAGTCTTGTCCTGGCCCCGGTGTCCTGCTAGGGGAATATCATGGGCTAGTGTCCATAGGAAGCCCCTAAACTTCAGAGGTATAACCAACCTCCTGGATGCACCAGGCTTGGGGTCTCTACACTCTGAATAAAGGAGTCCATCATCCTGATAAACTTTATGGGTGCCACTAGCATTCCCAGCAGCCTCATCAGCAGCTTGCTTTCTGGGGGATTCAAGAGAGGGGCAGGTGTCATGCTCCTGGCTGATATCAGACCTGGAAGGCCCCCCTGTCCCCAAGAACTCAACCTGGTCAGGTTCAAGCTCCTCTGGGACAGTTCCTTCTTCAGGCTCAAGATCATCTCCCTGAGGAGACTGATCAGCATTCTGAGTCAGGTGGGAAGGCAGAGCCTTAAACCTACTGCTCCTCCTCTTGAGAGTCACCTGGTCCATTATTCCAGAATCCAGGGCCTGTCCAGTTTTAGACATTTTGGCCTGTGGCCTAGTCACAGCAAAGACATGAGCAGGGATCCCTAACATTTCTGTATGTGTCCTGAGCTCCACTGCAGCCCAAGCTGAAGTTTCTAGATCATTGCCAAGCAAGCACTGTACTGGTTGGTCTGCACTTACCACAACCTTCTTAAGGCCAGTTACCCCTCCCCAGGAGAAGTTAACTGCCAGAGAATGGTCTGTTCTGACATTGCTAGCATTGGTCACTTGGTACATTTCACCAAGTATAATCTGCCCAGGAACCACAAGATCTTTTGTCACCATTGTGGCACTTGCTCCTGTGTCCCTGAATGTCAAAGCCTCTATTCCATTTATTAAAGCCTGTTGTCTGTATTTGCCCAGATTACCGGGGCTCACAGAGGGGGACATATTCCTTCCCCCATCACAGACAAGCACAGCCTGAGTTGGAACTCTGACTAGGCCAGAGTCCATCTCAGAACCCAGGTCAACCCACATACACCCTTATTCTGAACATTACCACCACCAATTGTAGCTGTACTGGGGGAAACAGTTGCCTTAGGGGCAATGGTGGCTGGAGTAGATTATTTGGACTTGGTGCAATCACTGGTCCAGTGAGTTTTCTGTTTACAAATCTTGCACCATGGTTTCTTTTGGCCTTTTCCCTTGTTAGACTGTGAATCCTCACCTGAAGAGTATTTTTGGGGGCCTTGTGAAGACTTCTGGTCTTTACCCTTCTCCCCACCCTTATCAGACTTTATAGGATCTTGCTTCTTGGGTTCACCACCTTGGTTCTGTACCTTCTGCCTTACCCTGGTTCTGACCCACTTGTCTGCCTTCTTTCCCAATTCTTGGGGAGAGGTCAGATCTGAGTCTACCAGATACTGGTGCAACATCTGATTCTGACAATTATTAAGGATCTGCTCCCTCATAATCAAATTGTACAATCCTTGATAGTCATGCACTTTACTGCCAAGTAACCAACCTTCCAGAGCCTTAGTAGCACAATCTACAAAGTCTATCCAGTCCTGAGTCTGTGCCTTTTGGGTATCCCTGAACTTTAACCTGTATTGCTCAGTGGTTAGGCCAAACCCATCAATTAAGGCACTCTTCAGACTGTTGTAATCATCTTCCTCCTCCTCTCTAACAGTGAGGAGCATATCTCTACCTTTGTCTGCAAAGGAGAGCCACAAGAGTGCTGCCCACTGCTCCTGGGGGACCCTTTGTACTTTTCAGGCCCTTTTCAGGGCAGTTATCCATTTGTGGATGTCATCCCCACTCTGGTAGGGAGGGACAATCTTATTCAGGTTTCTATGGCCATGAGACCTTTCTCTATCTCTATGGATGTTGCTGCCACCATGGGACTCTAGTCCCATCTTTCTTCTAGCTCTGTAGAGCTCTAGGGCTTCCTTATCTAGGGCTACCTGCTTTCTTCTGATTCAAGCTGAGCTTCCTCATACTTAAGCAGTCTCTCCCTTCTCTCCTGAGAGTTTTCCCTCCTATGAGAGGAGATTAAGGTCCCTACAGATGAGTTAGAATGGCTAGATTCCACTGAGGGACATCTTAACCTTATTGGCCCACCACCAACTCTCCCAGGAGGGACAAAGAGGGATCCATTTCGGTCCTCTCCATCACTGTCTAGGGGAGCTGGATTTTCCAGGTCCAGATCATTGTCATCTACCTGACCAGCCTCAGAGGTCAGGTCATGGGGAATTTCACCCCTAGGACTTTCCTCAGGTGCTGTCCCACCCACTTTGCCTAGCCCTTCAGATCCTAGAGATCTGCTAAGGTCATCCAGCCTGAGTACCTCTATGAGATGCTGGGTGGTTGGACTTTTGCCTGTCTTCAGTTTCCTAGTTGTACATAATGCTCTCAGTTCCATGAATGGGAGTCTATCATACTGGGAATCTTCAAGCCCATTGGCTTCTGGCAAGGACCTACTGGTTCCTGGCCTTGAAGACATTACTAGTGTGGTGTGGTGTATTGCACTTCCTACTCTAGTGTGGCCCGCTAAACTCTCTTGAATTGTAGAAAGGGTGTGCTATCCCTTAACACACAACTCTAAGTTCAGTAGAACTTACTGTTTTCCAAAGCTTGTATTATTTGAACCTAGGGTACCTTTAGTGGTTGTCAGTTAGTTACTCAATTGAGCTTACCTGGTATAACAATAGCAAGCTGGAATCCCACATGCTGCACACCAATGTGAGAAGTTGGCCTGATATATGCTGTCCACTAGTTATAGTGGGCACCGTGTATCAGTCCAAACAACCCCTTAGTGGTTATAGGTTAAAGACAACCTTTATTGAAAGCTATCCTAGTGGTAGCTATGGAGAGCAGCCTTCAGGCTAAGGCTTGAAGGAATGTAAAGCAGCTTGTTTTAACAGTCTATAATCTCTTGAGTCACTAAATGAAAGATATCCACACCAGGTATATATATAAAATATATGTATTTATTACTAAACACACCCTCCTAGTCTCTTTATGAGACTAGAGGTCAAAACACATAACTTACACTTCAATAATCACAGTAAAATAGCACAAATACAAGTCAGGCCCTAGGGGCGAGCCAAACCATATACTAAAATAGTGGTATAAGAACCACGACTTAACTAGACACAAGGCCTAGAGCCTGTAGAATCGCTGGGACCCCAAGGAACCACCCAAGGTAGGACAGGGGACCCACGGGGGCCGTGTGCAGTATGTGAACACAGCCGCGAGCTCCCGTTAGCTTCTATGGGGAAAGTCGCGGTTAGGTTTTTTAAGATTAGGGACACTTAGAAATGAGTCAGGACCAAACCCTTTTGGACTTAGGAAGTTCTAGGGCTAGTACCCACGGGAGCACCGGAGTACTCGTGTTACCTCACCCAGGGAAGCCGGGTGCATAGGTGTCTTTTGGTGTCGGGTCGCGTCGTCGATTTCAGTGGGAGCTGGCGAAGAAGTGCTGCTGCCGTGAAGATGCAAAGTGTCCGAAGAGATCCAAGCCTGGATCGAAGATGAGAAGAACATGAAAGCAGAGGGGACAGAGTCTGGGTCACAGCCAGTGACCAGGAAGGCGATGAGCAGATGCCCACCGATGTCGGGTGATTTCAGGTGAAAGTGGTGAAGCTTGACTCTTCAGCCACGAGGACCAGGAGGCATCAAGGATTAACAGGAGCTGGATTCGACTTGTCCCGCAAAGGATGTCGGGTGCTGCAGTGTCGGTGCCCAAATTGGACAAAACAAGCCTTGCCAACAGCAACCCAAGCAGAAACAAGAAAGAGTCTTCGGTGCAGACCAGCAAGGACTGTGGGGCTCACCACTTGGTTGGGAGTCAGGGCACATCTGGAGCAACCAGGAAAGCCCAAGGAAATACAAAGTTACCCCCTCAGGGACCCACCAGTCAACAGACCAGGGATCGCAAAGGGACCTCGAGACAAGACACAAAATGGCGGCCCACGGGTCACTCGGAATGACCAGGCCGACAATCTTCTGTGGATTGAGTGCTCGAGGTGGGGGCTACAAGATAGCCCAAGCACGACTTCAAGAAGTCAATGCACTTGCAAAAGTGCACGGTGACCAGGAGTTCCGGTTCCACGCTACTCACGAGGGCTGAGGGTCTCAGCTTTGCTGGGGACTCGGGTCGGACTCCGAGATGTCTGGAAATCCTCTTCCTGGGCTGCAAATACTTTGGAGTCCGGCGGGAGCTTCGATAATGCATCCTGGCAAATTGCTTCGTTGGTGCCTGCCAAGCAGGGGAGTCACTCCTTGACCCCAAGGGAGATTTCTTCAGTCCTCTGATCTTGAGCAGAGCATCGAAGGTCCAGGATTCAGCTTCAGAGTTTCGTCAAGGGTAATCTAAAGTCCTAAGGACAGGGGTCTTATACTTATACTAAGGTAGGGGGTTGGACATACTCTGGGGACCCACCTATGGGAGGGTTTGGAAAGAGGGGTGGCTACACCCATTTCCTTTGTCCAGTTTCGTGCCAGAGCAGGGGCTAGAAGCCCCTGAACCGGTTTGAGCTGGACTATGCACAGGGACACCAAATGTGCCCCCAGTGCAGGACTTCAAAGCACTCAGAGAGTGCTCCCACGCAGCCCCAATACACATAAGCCTGTCTGGAAGGTGGTTGCACCTCTCTGTGGCAGGAAACCTATTGTCCAGGCCTCCCCTGCCGGAGTTTCGTTCAGCAGCAGGAGGCCAGACCCGTGTCTGTGGCTGCAGCATCCATTTTGTGATGCCAGGGCTCTATAAAGTTTCTACCGGGTATACCAGTGCAGTCATGTCTCTCCCTCTAGAAGGGTGGTATCATACTCCCACACCAGTTACCGGTGTGGGGGTATGATTCCAAGGTGTTTGACACCAAACACGACATGTTTCCGTGCAGCCAGTACAAAGTTAGCATTTACCGTTTGGTTATAATGCACTTAAGAGTATATGGTCAGGCTGCACTACAAACAGCATCAGAGAAGGGTCTCCGAACGCTGCAGAGGGGCTCTGCTCATGCAGGGGCACCTTCTCGCATAAGAACAAAGCAGTCTGCCTTCAGGATTGGTAAGGCCTGCCATAGGAGTGACTTATAGGTTTATATGTGTGTATATATATATATATATATATATATATATATATATATATATATATATAGTGATATAGGTAACCTATATCACAGTAAGGGGTGCATGCACCACCTTACCCAGGCTGCAGAACCAGACCTGTGGTGTCATTTTGGGTGGCTTTCCAGGGGTGGCATAATACATGCTTCAGCCCCTGGAAGACCTCTGGTGTACCTATGCCCTGGTACATAGTATACCATATACTAGGGACTTATAAAGGCACCTCAGATCCAATCTGAACTGTACTTAATTACATGGAATCATTTGAGAGAGGAAGCAGCTAGGCTGGGGCCCTGATCAGCAGGGTTCCAGCCAGACTAAAGTCGAAAAACAGTGAAACACCAGCAAAAAGTGGGGGTAAACATGTGAAGCAGATCCTACTCTCCTACAGACATGTCATCATCTAACGACTAGCAGCACAACAACTTTATGTGACGCATCTTTGTTGTTTACTCTGCATGGAAGACATTACATCTGAGCATGAACTAGCCATTGTAATCTCATACATACCTTAGTCATATCATGTGCTTTGCTTTTTTTTTTTACTACTGACCATGCTTTTTTTGTTTTCATATGGGCCTTGACGCTCTGCCCCCATGACACTTACAGACATCATTCAGTGCTGTGCATTATTGCGACCTGAATTTCTTGAACATGTGATTTGGTGAGTCACGCTTTGGTTTCTGTGACAGTTACATACGCTTAGCTGTCTGCACACTGGAAGTGGCTATTGGATCCATGCCAAGTTTGGTGGGATGTGAGGGCTGGTGTGGTAATATGGCTCCATGCTTTTTGAGAGACTAGCGGGGTGCATGCACTGTCTATTTGCCTGTTCTGTGGTACATTTGTGAGGAATTTCAGACACATCTTTCTGGGTGTGTGGTGGAGTGCTCCATCCTTCTCAGCTTCGGGACAAGGGTGCCTGGTGGGAGTTGTAGTGCTGGCTTCCTAACCACAAACCCCCCTCCCTGTAAAGATGACTACCTACCTGTAAGTTTGGTTGGTGAAATACAATGGCTGCCACATGCTTCTGGGTGGGGTGGGGGAGTGCTCCGTCTTGCTGAGCTGTGGGACAAGGGTGCCTGGTGGGAGTTCTAGTTCAGGCTTCCTCACCACAACCCACTTCCCAGTTAAGATGGCTACCTACCTGTAAGTTTGGTTGGTAAAATACAATGGCTGCCACATGCTTCTGGGTGGGAGGAGTGCTCCATCTTGCTGAGCTTTGGGACAAGGGTGCCTGGTGTGAGATGTAGTGCTGGCTTCCTAACCACAAACCCCTGTCCCAGTTAAGATGGCTACCTACCTGTAAGTTTGGTTGGTGAAATACAATGGCTGCCACATGCTTCTGGGTGGGGTTTGGGGAGTGCTCCATCTTCCTGAGCTGTGGGACAAGGGTACCTGGTTGGAGTTGTAGTGCTGGCTTCCTAACCACAAACCCCCCTCCCTGTGAAGATGGCTAACTACCTGTACGTTTGGTTGGTGAAATACAATGGCTGTCACATGCTTCTGGGTTGGCATAGTCCTCCATCCTGGTGTGCTTTAGGACAAGGGTGCCTGGTGGGATTTGCAGTTCAGGCTTCCTCACCACAAACCCCCCTCCCAGTTAAGACGGCTACCTACCTGTAAGTTTGGTTGGTGAAATACAATGGCTGCCACATGCTTCTGGGTGGGGTGGGTAGAGTGCTCCATCTTGCTTAGCAGTAGGACAAGGGGGCCTGGTGGGAGTTGTAGTGCTGGCTGCCTATCCACAGACACCCCTCCCTGTTAAGATGGCTGGCTCCCTGTGGAGCAGAGAAAGGGAATGGTTAAACATGGCTCATGGGTGGGGGAGTGTTCCATCCTGCTCAGCTGTGGGGCAGGGGGCCTGGTGGGAGTTGTAGTGTTGGCTGCCTGTACACATGTAACCATGGGAATGTTGCTAGCTACCTTTGGGGTGATTCAGAGGGAGTGAATGTTACATCTGTGAGACATGTGTTGAGGAGTGTGTGGTGCACATGAATGCATTTGGGCCTAGGAGGTGTAGCTTTGTAGTTTTGCATGACAGTACATAGCAGTGTGATGGTGGACATTTGTTTGTACTTACCAGCCTCCACTCCCCCGGCTATTCCTGTGAGACTCTCTGGATGCAGTATGGCAAGCACCTTCTCCTCCCATGCAGTGAATGTTCTTGGTGGAATGGGAGGGCCACCGCCAGTCATCTGAGCTAGGTGACGGTTCTTGTTGTTCCTTTCTTTCACCTTGCTCTTGAGGTCAAGCCACAGCTTCACAATCTACTTCTTGAAGCGCGGGACAGTCCCTACTGAATTGACTTTACTGACTATCCTTCCCCACATATGTGCTATGGTGGCTAATGGTGTCTGTTGGACTAGGTTACCAAACAATTGTGGTTCTACTCTGATTACCTCATCTACCATGACTGACAACTCATTGTCAGTAAATTTGGGCATTTTCTTCTTTGCCATGGTGTGTGATGTGCAAATGTGTAAAATGTGCAGGTGTGAGAGGGGTGGTGTTGATGTAAGTGGTGTGTGTTGTTGTGCTGGTGAGATGTGTGATGGTTTGCCTCTCCTTTGTGCTGTAGGGTTGGTTCCTTCAGGGGTGGAGTATTGCAAAGTATTCTGGTCAGGGAAGGAGCTGGTTATATATTCAGCTATGTGGGTGTGTCAAAATGGAGTATTGTTGTCAGGTGTGTTGTGTGGGTTGTCCTGGGATTTGTATTTTTTTTAGTTGCCATGGGGATGTGTCATTGAGGTGTGTTAGGTGTTTTTGGGGGCTGAGTTAGTTTGATGTGTACACTTGGTGGCCTTGTTGTGTGTTTTTTTTCCATCGCCATAATTGTTCTGGAGCGGCAGCGGCGATAGGTATGCAATTGCCCTTCCGCCGGCTCTCCCATTCATCACTGTTTGCGATCGCGGCGGTCAGAAACAGCAGATCGTTCCGCTGTCTCCTCAATGGTATCCTAATTGGATGTGCGGTCAATCCGCTGGCCGTGCAGCAGTTTTGGGTTTTGGCTACCGCAAATCCGACCGTCGCGGTCGGATTTTCACCTCCACCGCTCGCTACCGGCGGACTTTCGTGGCATCGTTCCGCCGCAGTCATTTTTTTCTGGCGGTTGATCCTAATCTGCCCACCGGTTTTGCCGCGGTACGTGTGGACGGTTTATTTCCGCTACCACGTCGGTCAGACTGGTTTTCCGCCCGCCATCCTAATTGACCCCTAAAAACCTATATATTTACAATTAAACATTAATGTAGAAAATAATATGTTTATCACTATTAATAATTAAAATGTATTAATATTCCCAAACTTTGAAACCTAAGATAAAACAATCATACTGCAACAATAAAAATCAAAAACCCAAAAAATATATGAAACTAATTTTCAAATTAAATATCAATAAAAGAATAATTCATTAAAAAAAATATATTCTCAATACCAGAACTTATTTTAATTTGAAACATATTATAAATGTCATTTTTGAAATGTTGTTTACTTTTTTTCATAAATAAACCTTTAGCATATAAATATACAGAATATAAATGTATGTATAAAAAATAATACATATTTAGTCTATTTTCAAAAACATTTAAAACAAATATAAATATAAAAATTAAACATATTTGCAAACAATTTCTTTACAAGTACATTATAATTTTCAACATTAAAAGAAATACATTTTTTTAAATTAAAACAAAATTAATAAAATAATATTCAACATAAAATCATTTATAAAAGGTATTTACACATTTTTAATGCTATTACATTTATTACATTTTGCATATATTTAAATTTTCAATTTTGGGGGGAATTCAAATAATGATTGTAATATTTACAATGCAATATTCTTAGTATTTAATTAATATATACATTTAAAATAGGTATAAACTATTTTTAGAAATAATATTAATGTAACAAAATACATTTGTACATTATATAGTATTATTTTTCATGCCATTAAAATAATTAACATAAAATTTAAATTAAAATATTCACATTTAAAAAATCTCCCCAACCTTACTCCCTAAAAACCCAACATCCCGCTATTAAAGAAATTATATATATATGATTTTTACACATGAATACAGCTCACAATAGAAGTTTCTATATGTTCATAATTAATTGATTATTTTACTAAACAGAAGTTAAAAAAAATGCTGAACATATAAAATCAAACACTCTACAATAAAATATGTACAAAATATCACTTGGAAACAATAATATATGCAACAATCTTTTCTAAATCGATATTAAAAACAACACTTAAAATGATATTCTTACCTTTGATATTCCTGATGGCGCTATTTTTGACATCCCGATATTCTTAATATGATATTTTTGCATCAGAATATGGTTTATTCAATGTTTTGTCCAAGTATATTCATGGCCTAAGTCTAGATGCAGCACTTACAAATGTAGGCCAAAAGGTATTCAAAGAGGGGTGCCATATTGTGCACTGCCACGTTAGCTCACTTTTCGGGCTCTACCTTGTCAGGAAGTACAATTGATTGAGAAGTCTGTATGCTCCTCAATTGTGTCAATAACCAATGTACCAAAAACAAACCATCCGTGTGAAACGTGAGCTTGCTAAAGTGAGTGAGGAAAAACAGGAGAGTATAAAATCAAAGGTATTGAAAAAGGAGGAAGATGTAGCAGAAATGGTTGAATGTCAGCTCTCCAATGAATCTGGAGTTAACTGTTATTTCAATATAGTACTCAATATCCTCTTTGTACTATCAACAATGATGCAAGTAATTGTGCAAAACACAGAGACACCATTATTTAGAGCACTCTCTACTTTACTAAGGAGTGTGTGAACCAAAATGTTGTTTATCACTCCACGACAAGTATACTTGATTGTGTTGACATATGAACTGGTGTCTCACAATTTATACTAATTTCTCCAAAAAGCGCCAGCAGCGGCCTGTGCAGGTAAGAGCGATGGGGTGGGGACAGGGCAGGGTGGGAGGGGAGAAGTTGACAGACGATGGAATAGGTCAAATTAAATAAATAAATAAAACTTATTCCACCACCTGTCTACTTCCCCCCCTCTGCCCCGCCCCACTCCACTGCCCCACCACACTTACCTGCACTGGCAGCGACTGGAAGACGCTCAAGAATTTCTAAATGTGATATTAGATATTCTACAAAATGAGCATATAACAATAACAATATCTTTGGAAAAATTACTGACATTTACTCAGAGCAATCTGTGTATGTAACCATGCCAGATTGAAAAATATTGCCATTTGACAAATTAATAAAGAAAGCTGTGAAAATGTTGTATGTCCAGACTGTAAAGCACAAGAACTATCAATTCTAAATGTATATAGCAGCAACAGATATGTCATCTTAATTCCACAAAGAAGTAGAGTAGATGGTACTAAAATTAAAACTGAAATATCCTACTTTAAAGCAAGACAGATTTCTCTAGGAGGGCGAACATGCCCTCAGTTCCCATCGTTTTGGATCATGGAGAGGGTATTAGGTCAAGTCCCTACATAGTCCATTTGGAAACATAATTTGGATGAGCAGAGTGTAATGACACTTCTCTTACATTCATATCAAAATTACCCTTGAAATTGCCAATCTTGTATCTCATTTTCCTTCAACCAAATTTCTAGAAGTAGTGATGACTGCATTAAAGATGGGTTTTCAGTATGGATTGGTTATCTTCTGGATATACATCATCATAAGGCCTAGCAAGGGTAACTACCCCTTAGGCCTTGCCTTCTTCAATGGAGTTATGCCTCTGTTGTGGTCTTATTTTAATAACATATACTGTTAAGGAAAACAGTGTGACAACGGTGTATGATTGGCAGTGGTGTGCACTATGGAAATTATACCCTTGCATGCACAGACTTAAAGTTTTTTTCTAAATCAATATTGTTAGACCCATCAGCCGTAGGGTAGCTTTCCCTCAAATATTCTGCCTTCCTCCTCCATTTTTGTTTATCTTGTTTTTGGTGGGCTTAGGAAATGTGCACTCTACCACGGCCAACCAGTGCTAAAGAGCATCTGTTCACTCCATTTGGAATATTTAATGTTCTTACAATTCCCTAGTAAAGTAGTACTATGTGTACCCAGGGCCTGCAAATTAAATGCTGCTAGTCAGCCTGAAGCACTGATTGTGCCAATCACTTAAGTAGCCCTTTAAAACACGTCTCAGCACTGCCACTGCAGCCTGTCTGTGCAGTTTTAAACTGCCATTTCGACCGGGCAAAAAAAGCATTTTGCCAGACCCAAACCTTCCTCTTTGATACATATAAGTCATTCCTAGGGTAGGAGGACAGGGTTTACTGTATTTTAAAAGCAGGCCGTACTTTTAAGTTTTACATGTCCTGGCAATAAAAAAAAACTCTGCAATTCATTTTTCACTACCTCCCATAGGATAACATTAGAGTGACCTGATTACATTGTATAAGTAACAGCGTTCGATGTGGGGGTTCTTGGACGCTGCTCCACCCGCTGTTGAGTCCCATGAGCAAATGATTGGGGATGAGACCCGGCCGTGAGTTGACGGCGCCCTCTAACGTGGGGCCGTCTGTGATGCTCACAGCTCAAACAGTGTGAGGGATCCAAGGGGCGAGCTCCCACTGCACTTGAGCCCTCCTTGTCTGGCCTCACAGGGACCTAAGACCTTGTCTGGTCGGCCCTGGTGACCGTTTGGATTATACCATAGTTACAGATTTGGGACCTGGGGCTGACATGGAGACGATGGCGAACAGAGGGTCACCTATGGGAGCACTGAGGAAGTGCCTTTTGGCCTGATTCTCTTTACACATCTAGATGGGGGGCAGATCACAGCGCCCATGTTTTAAATTATTTGGCCAGGCACCACTCTCTGCAGGGCGGATATTTTGGGGCACCTCGGCTCTACCTAAATCTGAAATAGAGGCCCTCCCTGCAAAATAAAGGGAAAGACAACTTGCCCAGCTCTCACCAGAATAGAAGAAGGACTTAATCTGGAAACTAATAAGGGAAATAGGACTACCAGCATCTAAGCAGACACTTCCTAGGCTAAAGGGTCAGCCATCTTTGAAAGCTACTGAACGCTCCCACCCTGAATACTCTACCCACAACAAAGCTGTAAGAAAAGATGATCTCACCGCACAACTAAGTAGCCCCCAATATGTAAATGGAATACCATTATTTTTAAGGATAAGATGACACTATTCCTGATTTAACACTTCTTGGACAAGCCACCAAATACTTTCAGTGCGTAAGCAACTCTTCCCCACAAATGACATCGGGGCCCCATTAAGCATGGATCCCGAGCCATACTTCTCACCATTCTAAACTCCTCTGACCACAACACTTACAAAATCAATTACCCCTAAAATCTAATTAAAAAAACACCAAAGCCCTCAAACACCGACTTCTAAAACAGCACCCAGAAACACTTATATCTGACCAATACTTCTGCGCATCAAAAGGTGTCATAACTAATGATCTCATATTTTACACACAAAAATGAGCCCAATGGAAAAAAACCCTATACTCGATGCGTTCTGTCCCTACATCTAGGAAAACCTCTCAAAGCCTTAGACTTTCAGTAGCCCCTTCAACAGCCCTCAATGCAAACTTAATCATCACCATCTTTAACAATGGGATTATTCTCACTCAGGCGTTGAACCACAACCTCGACCTAGTCAATGAATTCTTCCCTATCATCAAACAGGAGGTAATTAAAAATGTCAGCCCTGTGTCCAGACCACCTCAGATCTTAACTCAACCAGTCCCAGGTCATATTCTCCCACAGCTCTGCCAACACAAACTGTCCTACCGCCCACCCACCACGCTCCACCACACCTATCAGACCACACTTTAACAGCGTAGACACTCCCCCTGACAAGATAGAGACAACCTCCCCCTCTACCCACTCCAGCCCATTCGCTCTCAACTATTCAAGTAGGGCCTTAGAGCGACTCAATGACAAAAGTATATCAATTACCCCCTCCCCACACACAAGGCAAGAGGATAAACCCAAATCCCATTCATTGCATCCCTCCCCCCTACTATTACTCACATCAATGAGACTCAGAAAAAAACACACCTCAGCACACCATGCCCCAAACCCCATCCTGCTGCTACCATGCCAGGGTTGAAACTAGACTAGGGGAAATTTCACAGGTATTACAACAACTTAAATCCGACCTTTAGAAGATAACAAGCTTCACCACTGAGCTAGCCTACAACAGGTGACCCTCAAAAATTCCTGCAAGTAACGGGCCAATCCTCCCTGTTAAATTCATACACTACCCTGATCGGCCATTAAACTCTAACAACTCCCAGACACCCCAGTGCACTAGATGGAGATCTACTCCCCTATACAACTCTTCTTCGAGACCGGCAAGGACCAAGATCCCTCTATCAGACAATGACATTCAAGCCATTCTCCGCACATACACATACCATGACCTGTCACATAGCTTAAATCCCATCTTAACAATTGCCTGGAAACCACACAGAGAACAGAGACCTAACTCTAGAGAGGTAAATAAGGCCAACCTCAAACCACTACCCATCACAGAGAAAACCTTACAGAACACCAAACCCCAACTGAACTGCATACTACTAAATTACAGATCAGCATGGAAACATGCAGCCGACATACCAGACCTTATACTCAATCATAGCCTTGACCTACTCCTTCTAACTGAAACCTGGCTAAATAACGACTCTTCACCAATACTTGACATTCTAATCCCTCCAGGCTATGACATCATAAGAGCAGACAGACCAAAAAGGTCCGGAGGTGTCATAGCCTGCCTACACTGCACCAACCTTACAGTGACACAGTCACAAGCAACCGACCACACCACATGCGATTACCTTGGCAACAACAGTCCCTTATGTAAACTACATTTGATCTAAAACCCGCCAGGCAACAATCTCGCATTCACCGAACAAATCATGGAAATCATTTCCTCCATCGAGGGGAAACACTGACCCCAAATCTTCCTCGATTACTTCATCCTTCATTGGAACGCCCATAATGACCCCACAGTTAACAGCCTAAAAACATTCCTAACTGACCTCGAACTTGGTCAATTCTGCGATAGCCCAACGCACATCCTGGGCATAACACTGGATTTTGTCATAGCTAGGTCATACTCCATCATACTAAAATAAATCGACCCATGTGACTTGACGGACCACCACAGCATCTCCTTCCTCATCGCTGAACTAACGAAGACACATAATCTCCAAACCAAGAAACCCAAACAATGGAAAAGAAATACCCGAGACATTAACCACAATGTTCTGTCATGCCTGAGCAACAATCTATTACTGCCACCACCAGACATGACAGATGTCCACGACCTCACAACCTACTATAACAACTCGATGACTAGCATTCCTGACACAGTCGTGCCCTTTCAACTAAAAAGGCCGTCCTCTAAAGGCTCCAAACCTTGGTACAATGGGAGCCTAAATGATCAACGACGCAAATAGCGGAATGGGGCTGGAGATCCTCACTGTCCCTAGAGCACCTTAAGCAACTAAGATTGATGAGAAGCATCTACAACAAACACATCAGAATCTCTACAGCAAACTTCGTCAAAGATCAACTAAACAATGCTAGAAATCGACCAAAGAAATTGTTCGAAATTATCCAAACATCAGTCCTCTCATCAACCCAACGACTGCTCTTTAGGTCCCAACTTGCAACCTAATTGCAACACATTTGCCTCCCACTTCCTGGAAAAATCTAAAACGATAGAAAAAGAGCTTCTTACAACAAACAAACATCTAGCATTGTCACTTCCTCTTAACCCCCATGCACCACAGTCTGTACAAACCCCTAGCCAACATGGACTTACCCTCAAAAACAAAGCATCTTGGAGCACCTTAAACAAATTTGACGAAAATGATATCCTCAAGCTTTTAACAACACTCAAACCATCAAATCACTTCTGCAATATTCTCCCAGCCAACATCTTCAGCGCGATCAAAACTTCTCTTATACCCATCTGGAAAAAGATAGTGAATGCATCACTATCACAAGGAACCCTTCCAGACTACCTAAAATCAGGACAGGTAACCCCTATTCTAAAAGAAACCTACAGCCGACCTCACAATACGAGACAACTACCGTCCAATATCCACTATTCCCTCCCTTGCAAAACTCCTGAAGAAATGCGTTAATTCCCAACTGTGCAACCATATCGCTCAATTCCACCTCATTGACCAGTACCAATCAGGCTTCCGGCAGAATCACAGCATGGAAACAGCCATGACACACATTGTCGATAACGCGCTCAGAATACTAGATCAAAACGAATCCTGCCTCCTGATCCTCCAAGACCAATAATCATCCTTTGATACGGTCAAACATAACAGTCTACTGGACGTACTTGAATACAGTATGGATTTAACAGGGGTTGTCCTAAAGTGGTTCACCTCCTTCTTAGACAACCAAACATAAAGAATCAAGATTAACCAATCGCTATCCATGACCACGCTGGTGACCCTAGGAGTCCCTCAAGGTTCCTCCTTATCACCTACCCTCTTTAATCCATTCATGGAACCCTTAACTGAAATTCTGAAACACTCCAATGTTCATTACCACATGTATGCAGACGATACTCAATCATACCTAAAAATTTCATCTCTGGATGACATCCATTCACTCAACACACCTCTGCAAAAAACCCACAACTGGTTGACAAAAATTCACCTCAAACTCAATGCGCTCAAAACAGACTTTCTCCTAATCTACCGACAACATGGACATGGCGACATAGAAAACTGGATGAAACACTTAACAGCCTTCAACTGCAAACCACACATTATTGACTCTACAAGATCACTGGGAATAATACTCAACAGGAATCTCACCATGCAGGAATACATCAGCACAGCCACCAGAGGAGCAAACTTCCATATGAATATTCTCAGAAAACTAAAACCCTTCCTCAATGACGATGAACTAAAAACAGCCGTACAAGCTCTAGTAATACCCAGAATAGACTATGGGAACAAAATCCTATGTGGCTTACCGAGATCCAGACTAGCTCCTCTAAGAGCCTCACTCAGTGCAGCTGCAAGACCCATCACTGACTCCAAAAAGAACAAACATATCACCCCTGATCTATAAGCACTGAGCAGGCTCCCATATATGCAAGATCACAGCTAAAAATGTCCTGCATGACACACAAAGCCCTGCACTTCAACACACCAAAGCATCTAGCGAATAAACTTGAATTGTCAGGCAGTAGCAGAACTACGAGAAGCACCAACACCTTGCTATTGAAACAGCAAAAAGTTCAGAAAAAGAAAACCTACTCCCGCACCTTCTCCAGCCTAGCACCTAGGATCTAGAATGCACTACCCCGGCAATCAAATTGAACCCCTATACCACATCCTTCAAAAAAGAAGTCAAACTACTTCTAATGAACAAATATCTCCCTTGATCCCCGTTTTGTTGCAAATTATGGTACCAACCAGACGCAGTTCACCTACCACGATGTACTCAAAGAGAGAATACCTAATGCACTCCTAAATATCTCTAGACCTACAACGAGTACGGACATCATTTACGCTCTCCTGTTAGCTACTCATATCTTTGTACCTAGCTCTCACTTTATTTCTTTTGATTTAACAATTGTGAAGCGCTCTGATACCCTCATCAGGCCTGGTTCGCGCTATATAAACCTTTGTAAATAAATACATAAAATAACTTCCAAATAGGACCAGGTAATCAGTTCATGTTTGGTGTCTTTGGAATTGTAATGAAAAATCCTCTCTTCTGATAAAGGCAGTTTTTTCAAGATACAATTTTGAAAATGTCAATTTCAGAAAGTAGGCATTTTCCTGTCTTAGCAATTTAGTGCCTACAGCCTGTCTTTGGGTCCCAGGACTAGGGGTAGCTGGCAGTTGGTCTATGTGCATTCCTCCTAGACAGCCACATACAATACGGAGCTTAGGTGTGCCTGAATGGGCCATCACTGGAAGGACAGGAGGGTGGAGCTGGGCACAGCCCTACTTACACATGAATAGGCTGTGCTCTGCTTCCATACAAAGGGCTGCCTATATCCTGTAGTTAGTCTGTAGCCAGGGCAGAAGAGACAGGAAATCTGAGCACTTCAAAGGGCATTCTCTAGAATTCAAAGAAGGCACTAAGTATAAATATTGGACCTCAGGCACCAACTCTTTAGTATACTTCTGGACCTGTGGATACCACAGAGGAAGGACTTCTATGCTGCTCTGCTGTCAGAAGAATTGCCACTCTGCTGCCTGCTTCTCTGCTTGCTGGGAAGTAAGACTGGACCTGAACCATTTTATCCCAGGCTGCAGTGATTCCATGGGTCAGCCAGCTGGCCTCTTGTCTTGCTTTACACTCCCAAATAAAGAAACTCAGCACTTACAAGTAAAACGAGAAAAAGCACATGGAAAGGAGGATCAGCACTCGCCAAATGAGGGAAATCAAAAGGCAGTTCCAAAATAAAGAGTGGGGTTTATATTAATGCAACGCTCTCTAACAGAAAGACTTTCCCAGATGTCAAACGAAACAGTTAAAACAACATGCACATATATAGATATGTGTGCACAAGCAAGTAATAATAAAACACTAACAAGTTCAAATGCATTGGATAAAACACAAGCAGATAATAATGGTAAAACACACGCAAATAATAATAATGAAACACTCACAAGTCAGATAATAATAGAAAATTAACAAGTAAAATGCATGGGAGCAAAACACAAGCAAATAATAAGAAGAATGGAACATTCACAAATCAATATGCAAGGGAGCAAAACATAAGCAGATAATATTATTAATGGAAAATTCACAAATCAAAATGCAAGAGAGCAAAACATAAGCAGATATTGATAATAATGGATGTCCACTGTGAGAAACAAGCACTGTCAAATGCAAGAATCAAATAAAAAAATCAAATATATAGAGCACAACATGAAAACGTCACAGAGCAAGAAAGCTCATAGCTCATACATCACAATGTAAGCACAGCACACATTCTGGTCAGCTCGACTGGGAAGCCCATTCAGTCAACCAGAAATCTCAATGGGACAGCACATCTTTTTCGTGATGTTGCGTCCAATCAATCAATCAATCAATCATTTGTCAAGCGCACTACATACCCGCGAGGGTCTCAAGGCGCTGGGGGGGGCGCTACTGATCGAACAGCCAGGTCTTGAGTATGCTCCTGAAGGTCAGCAGGTCTTGGGTCTGTCGTAGGCTCAGTGGGAGGGTGTTTCATGTCTTGGCGGCGAGGTGGGAGAAGGATCTCCCGCCAGTGGTTGTTCTTCAGATGCGCGGGATGGTGGCGAGTGAGAGGTCGGCGGAGTGTAGCTGGCGGTTGGGGATGTAGAAGGAGAGCCGTCAGATGCGCGGGACAGTGGCGAGTAAGAGGTCGGCGGAGTGTAGCTGGCAGTTGGGGATGTAGAAGGAGAGCCGTCTGTCGAGGTAGGCTGGGCCGGACTTGTGGAGTGCTTTGTGTGTGTGGATGAGGAGCTTGAAGGATATCCTCTTGTTGACGGGGAGCCAGTGCAGGTATCTCAAGTGGGGGGTGATGTGGCCGTGTCGTGGTACGTCAAGGATCAGTCGTGCCGAGGCGTTTTGGATGCGTTGTAGTCGTTTGGTGAGCTTGGTCGGGGCTCCCGCGTAGAGGGTGTTTCCGTAGTTGAGTCTGCTGCTGACGAGGGCCTGGGTGACTGTCTTTCTTGTATTTGTCGGGATCCATCTGTAGATCTTGCGGAGCATGCGGAGGGTGTTGAAGCAGGAGGAGGAGGCGGCATTGACTTGCTTGGTCATTGAGAGAGTGTTGAGTCGAGGATAATTCCCAGGTTGCGTGCGTGGTCGGTGGGTGTCAGGGCTCCCCCAGTGCCGTAGGTCACCAGGAGTCGTCCCAGGCTGAAGGGTTGGAGCCGAGGATGAGGACCTCCGTCTTGTCTGAGTTCAGCTTCAGACAGCTGATCTTCATCCAGTCGGCGACGGCCTTAATTCCTTCGTGGAGGTTGGCTTTGGCGGTGATGGGGTCCTTGGTGAGGGAGGGGATCAGTTGAGTGTCGTTGGCTTAGGAGATTATGTTGAGGTCGTGCTGTCAGGCGACGTGTGCGAGCGGGTCCATGTAAATATTGAACAGTGTCAGGCTGAGGGAGGATCCCTGGGGTATGCCGCAGATGATCTCAGAGGCTTTGGAACGGAATGGGGGGAGGCGGACACTCTGGGTTCTGCCGGAGAGGAAGGAGGTGGTCCATTCCAGAGCCTTATCTCGGATCCCTGCAGCGTGGAGGCGTGCGCGTAGTGTGCGGTGGCAGTCGGTGTCGAAGGCAGCAAAGAGGTCTAGGAGGATGAGTGCTGCGGTCTCATCGTTGTCCAGCAGGGTCCTGATGTCGTCGGTGGCGGCGATGAGGGCAGTCTCGGTGCTGTGGTTGCTGCAGAACCCTAACTGGGAAGGGTCCAGGATTCTGTTTTCTTTGAGGTATCGGGTTAGCTGTCTGTTGACGATTTTCTCGATGACCTTGGCCAGGAAGGGGAGCATAGAGATGGGCCGGAAGTTCTTGATGTCTCTTGGGGCTGCCTTAGGATTTTTGAGTAGGGCGTTTATCTCGGCGTGTTTCCAGCTCTCTGGGAAGGTCACGGTCTCGAGGGAGAGGTTGATGACATTGCGCAGGTGGGGTACGATGGAGCTGCTTGCTTTGTTGAAGACGTGGTGCGGTAATGGGTCTGACGGAGAGCAGGAGTGGAATGTGCTCATGGTCTTGATGGTGTCATCGACGCTCACGCTGGGCCAGGCTAGCAGGGGGTCATGGTCAATGGTGTGCGGAGGGTCTGTTGTGTTGTTGTCTGTTGGGGCTGTCTGGGTGTTGAAGCTGTCGTGGATGTCTGCTATCTTGCTGTGGAAGAAGGTAGCGAGGGAGTTGTACAGGGTTTGTGACGGCGGGATGTCGTTGGTGTTGGAGCTGGGGTTGGAGAGTTCCTTCGCGATGTTGAAGAGCTCCTTGCTATTGTGTGCGTTGTTGTCGAGGCGGTCTTTTGAAGGAGGTCCTCTTGGCCACCCTGATGAGGTGGTGGTGGTTGAGGATGGTGTCCTTGTGTGCTGCGTGGCTGTCCAGAGTTTGTTCACTGTGCCATTCCTTCTCTAGTTTCCGGCAGGCTTGCTTGGAGGCAAGGAGTTCTGGGGTGAACCAGCTGGCCCTCTTGCTGGTGTCTCTGTGGGGGGGTTTCTTCAGCGGGGCGAGGGTGTTGGCGCAGTCCTCGATCCAGCGTCTGAGGCTGTGGGCAGCGTCATCGGTGTTGGAGGGTTCGGTGGATGGGCTGAGAGCGAGGTTTGCATGTAGTTGGCCTTCAGTGATTTTGCTCCAGCAGCGGCGGGGGATCTGTTGGGTGCGGTGGTGTGTGGTGGGTTTGTGGAAGGCGAAGTGGATGCAGCGGTGGTCGGTCCAGAGGAGTTTGGTGGTGTGGCTGACGGAGATGTGCAGGCTTGAGGAGAAGACTGGGTCGAGCGTGTGGCCGGCAGAGTGGGTGGGCGTTGTGACGAGTTGCTTGAGTCAGAGGTTGGCGAGGTTATCGATCAGGGTTGTGGAATTGTTGTCATTGTTGTTATGAAGGTGAAAGTTCAGGTCTCCGAGGAGGATGTAGTCGGTGGAGGTCAGGGCGTGCGTGTTGATGAAGTCGGCGATGGAGTCGCTGAACTGGGGACGGGGTCCCGGGGGGTCGGTAAACGAGGGTGCCTCTGAGGGTGGAGTTAGGGTCTGTGTGGATCTGGAAGTGCATGTGTTCGGCAGTGCTGAGCGCATCGTCGGTGCTATTCGAGTCCCTGATGCTGTTCTTGTGGACGATGGCGATTCCTCCTCCGACTCCGTTGGTGCGGTCTCTGCGGGTGATCTTGTAGCCATGTGGGATGGCTATGGCGATGTCGGGTGTGGATGAGTCGTTCAGCCAGGTCTCTGTCAGGAAGGCGATGTCCAGGGATGTTTTGTTGAGCAGGTCACAGAGCTCGACGGCCTGTTTGCGTGCGGAGTGGGTGTTCAGTAGTATGCATCGGAGGGGGTTGGGGTCTTTCTTGGTGGGTGGTTTGTCGGCTCTGAGGCTGGTGAAGCTTCAGTTCCGGCAGGTGAAGGGACCATGTGTGCGTTTCGGGGCGGCCTTGTAGCAGGTGGGGATCCGTCCGGAGTTGAGAGCGTGCAGAGTGCTGCCGTCGTTGTGGCGGCAGTCGTCGTGGAGGGTACAGGGGCCAGGGGTTCTGGCACTGGGCGCGGTCCAGGAGCAAACGGGTGCAGACGGGCTTGCCTTAGGCGCACCTTCGGCTATATGGGGAGGTCGGAGGGCGGAGCAGCTGGGAGGCCAGAGGCGGGGGCAGCGAATGGGCAGTGGGCAGTCAGGGGGGCGGGGTCATGGGGGTGGGGCCTCGGGGGATGCAGCGGCAGGGGCGGTGAGGGACGATGAAGGGAACAGAAGGCAAAAGGGCACAAAACACAAGGGAAAACGAGTGGCACAGAAGGCAAGAGGGCACAGAAATACAGGGAAAAAACAAGTGGCACAGAAGGCAAAAAGGGCACAGAAATACAGAAAAAACGAGTGTCACAGAAGGCAAACAGGGCACAAGAATACAGGGAAAAAACGAGTGGCACAGAAGGCAAAAAGGGCACAGAAATACAGGAAACATTAGTGTCACAGAAGGCAGGAGGGCACAGAAATACAGGGAAAAACGAGTGGCACAGAAGGCAAAAAGGGCACAGAAATACAGGAAAAACGAGTGTCACAGAAGGCAAACAGGGCACAGAAATACAGGAAAAACGAGTGTCACAGAAGGCAAAAAGGGCACAGAAATACAGGGAAAAAACGAGTGGCACAGAAGGTAAAAAGGGCACAGAAATACAGGAAAAACTAGTGTCACAGAAGGCAAGAGGGCACAGAAATACAGGGAAAAAACGAGTGGCACAGAAGGCAAAAAGGGCACAGAAATACAGGAAAAACGAGTGTCACAGAAGGCAAACAGGGCACAAGAATGCAGGGAAAAAACGAGTGGCACAGAAGGCAAAAAGGGCACAGAAATACAGGAAAAACAAGTGTCACAGAAGGCATCGTTTTACTATGAAATTAAACCGGTTGTCCGGCTGGACATCCAGAATATAGCATCGATTCCGAACTATATTTATCTAACCCTTATTCTAAATCGTTTGAGGACCACTGTTTTTTGTACTCAACAGAAGGCAAACAGGGCACAAGAATACAGGGGCAGCTGAGAAACAAAAGGCAAAAAAAGGGCGGAGAGGCACGGGGGCTGCGAGGGGTACAGAAGGATAAACTGGGCTGAGAGACACGGGGACAGCGAGGGGAACAGATGGAAGAAAGTGGGCACGGATCACGAACAGGCAGCGGGGGAAGACAGAACAACAGCAGTCACAGACACAACAATGAAATACAGGGAATACAATTAAACAATAGAGCGGAAGCTGAGCAAACCTACGGCCTACCACTGGCCACTAAGGATGAGGCGCAGGTGGTAGCCTACGGTGGTGGAGGGCCTCGAACTTCCTCAGCAGCAGCGGCAGCTGGGGCAGGGACACACAGGCAGTGCTGTGCGGAGGGGGAGGCACCTACCTGGTGGGGTGAAGGGTCCACCCCACGAATGAGCTTCTGCATGACTGACAAAGCTTCCTGTCTTTAATACTTTTTACTACCACGGAGAGAGGCTTCTAGGAACACCCCTTCCCTTCATCTTTTGCAAAACCAAAGCTGACGTACTGGTCTGTTCCAAGGTCAATATGGAAGCTGGCCAGTCCTCCGTGTTTTGACTCGAGATAGAGAAGTACTCTCTCAAGTATTCAAACACACATCCCACACGTTCTGTTCCAGGTAAAGCTGTTTTGCTCTGTGCTGAGAAGAAATGAAAACATCATACTCTGAAACTACAAGCAGTCACAAAACGAGAGCACAAACTTATGTTGTACATTCAAAATGGAGTACGTTAAAACTCCATGTCAAAGGTCACCACAGTCTTACAATACATGTAGCACTACACCTCTTGTCCTGAGCAACAGTGACATAACAAACTACCGAGGCTTCCTGCAACTGCTCAGCTGGCCTACAACTGTACCTGCCTGAGCCCTGCTAACCTTTACTGGAGTGAGTTCCTAACACCCAAGTTGCGCCCCTCAGGTCCTGGACCCTTGGTGTGCTTCAGTTTGGCTCCTCTTAAGCTTTTGTACTCTTCTTGAATGCGAATTGTCTGTTCGCGTCAAGACCGAATATATGATATTACAATGCATACCATTACAACGCATACTTTTACATCGCAGTTTTTACAACGCAACTACTATTACATCACATGGTTTTACAATGCATGCCATTACACTGCATGTTCATTAACCCCTTCGCTACGGCGCGAATTCCGCCGCAGCGCTGGGGGGGTTTAGGGGGTTTGCGGCGCCGCTATGCTCATGACGGAACCACGCCGTCATGAGTCACGGGCGAGCTGTGCTCATGACGGCGTGGTTATGTCATGACTCCACCCACTTGCGCTAATCGCCCGCACAGGCGGGGAATTAGTGCCGTGTGGGCGGAGCGGCCGCCAACGGCCGCAGCATGACGGAACCACTCCGTCATGAGCACACGGCGCTCGTGGCTCATGACGGAGTGGTTCCGTCAAGGGCATGCAAGGGGTTATGTTATGTTATGTTATGTTACTGTTTGTTTTGTAGAGCGCTCAGCTGCTCCAAAGAGCTTCCCGGCGCTAAAGATCATCACACCAAATACCAGCAGCAAACAAACAGCCATAACAGAAAACATAACCAGAATTAACCATAACAGCATTACAAAGCAAACAGATAGGTTTTAAGTCCTTTCCTAAAAACCGAGAGATTGGTGCACACCCGCAACGTCAAGGGCAATGTGTTCCAGAGGCGGGGTGCAAGGTAACTAAAGGAGCGACCTCCACAGCGAGCACGCTTCACTGTTGGAACGATAGCCTTGGCCTGGGCAGCAGATCTCAGAGGTCTAGATGGAAGATAGAAATTGACCCTTCTCTACAGATATTCAGCGCCGAAATTGTGAAGCGCCCTAAAAGCTGTAGTTAGGGTCTTGAAGAAGATACGCTTACGAATCGGCAACCAATGCAGAGAGACAAGGAGATTGCTGGCCCTAGATCTTCTAGTTAAACCGAAGATTGCCCTGGCTGCAGAATTTTGAACTATCTGCAGACGAGTCAGCAGATACTCAGGAAGACCTAAGTAAAGGGTGTTGGCGTAGTCTAGGCGCGAGCCAATTAATGCTTGCACCGTAATTTTCTTATGCTCCAAAGATAAATAGGGCAGAAACTTGCGCAACATCCTTAAGATGGCAAAGCACTTCCCAGTCAAGCCAGCAACCTGGGTTTTAAAGGAAAGAGTGTTATCGACCATCATACCCAGGTTCTTCGCTGTGACCGAATCGCTGGCAGGGGGAGACATGGCCGAAGGCCACCATAGCTTCCAACGTGGGTCTGCAGGACAGCCAAAGAACAATATCTCGGATTTGTCGGAGTTGCATTTGAGGCCATTTTTCCCAAACCAGTCAAACACAAACTCCAAACACTTCCGAATGGCTGCTCCATCGAAGTCACAGCCCCTGTCACAAGTGAACAGGAGCTGTGTGTCATCCGCATAGGATATGATCTGGGCCCCTAGCTCCTCCACCCGTGCCGCAAGAGGTGTAAGGAAGATATTAAAGAGGGAAGGACTCAGTATGGAGCCCTGCGGGACCCCTACCTTAAGCTGCGGCATCCGGGCGGAGAAAGGGGGAGCCCAGATCGTTTGTGTCCGATCGGCCAAAAAAGACTGAAACCATGCGAACACCGTACCCCGCAGCCCAATCTCCCAGAGTCTAATTAGGAGGAGGTCGTGGGGGACGGTGTCGAAGGCCGCCGACAAATCAAGCATGATAAGCAGGGCCTTTCCACCCCTATCGAGGGTCTCCTTCACAATCTCAGTAACCTCAAGAAGAGCGGTCTCGGTGCTCAGGTTAGATCTAAATCCAGACTGTGACTGATGTAAAAGGGAGTTGCCCTCTACAAAGTTGGTAAGGGTGGTATGAACACACTTTTCAGTGATCTTGGCCAGGGCAGGAAGCAGCGAGATTGGCCTATAATTAGAATGCAGTTTAGCATCTGCATTTGGTTTTTTAATGAGGGGAAGAACTAAGGCCTGTTTCCAGGAGGAGGGGACTTTGCCCGACTTCAAAGATGCATTAATGAGAGGGTTGATGATCGGATTAAGGGCAGGTGCCAGGGTCGCAAGACACTTGGCGGGACCTACCATTACAACGCATACCATTACAATGCATACTAATACTATGCATATCATTACAACGCTTAATATGTATATATATTTTTTTTTTGGTATAACCATCCCCTGGGACGGGATGCAAGGGAAATAGGGGTTTTGTGTGGGGGATATTATTAATACCCAGGTATTAATTGTACGACTCGGTACATTTTAAAGTACCTCCCCATTAAAATACCAGAGTATTAAAATTAAAAACAATGTACTAAATGACGGGGAGGGTAAAACATAGAATTTCCACATTATTCAGCAAATACACACTATAATAAAAGTCAAAATGAGATTATACATAAAATAATTTTACAGCACATCAAACGACAGTCCTTCAACTATTTTTATTACAGCTCCTGATCCAGCAACTAATCAAAATGGCTGACATTCCGAGAGGGAACGTTAAAAATAATTTTTTACGAAGAACAAAATAAATATACATTCTGTCAGATTCTGAATCACGCGAAAAAACTGTTCCCAAAACATATTTTGTTTTAAATTGTCGTTTACCATCCAAATACATATAAAGGATGCCAAAACACCATTTTGTGCTCAGTGGTAAACTGACTTCCACGGTGACCACACACAGAAGAAGTGTTGGGAGACTTTTTATATTGGAGAGCATGAACACTGCCCTCTACAGAGAGAAGTAGGCGTACGTTTTAAGAAAAAGATCAATACAATAATACCACGTAAATCACAACTACTTACAATATAATTTTTTACTTATTTACAGCATTTTCTAAAATTGTATAGCTGCCAGCAATTGAAAGCAGATAATATCAGGCTAATCTTTCCATTCAGAAGTAAGTGAATAAAAGATCAAAATGTTAATAAGAATTAAAAATCCCATTAGCCATAAATAAATAATAATAATATTATATTTTTGATATTAACATATATTGGACACAAACAACCGCAATGGACCGCACTCCGCTAGCTCCTCCTCCGGGTCGCCCCAAGGGAAGCTGGTACATGAAGTTCTTGAGTGGTTCACCCCAGTGGGTGCAAGTAAGTACTTGTTGAACTGATGATCTCTGATTAATTACATTTTGGCAGTCCACGCGGCACCCCTTTACACTGACCTGCTCCCTGCTGACGAGAGGCAACTACCTCGAAACACGTGTCCAGGGATGGCTAACGCAACACATACTGTTCTTTATACATCGTGGCATAGGCGTACTCGCCGTCGCCACTACATCTACCACAGTCCCTTGGGGCAACTTGCTGGTGTGACGAGCAGTGTGCGACCAACCTTTGCATAATTTATTACGGCTCCCTTGAGCCAACGGGCTGACGAGCCTTGGATCTGCACCTGCGCGCCATGAGAGGTACTTGACCTGTTTTAATTACATTTTGGCAGTCCACGCGGCACCCCTTTACACTGACCTGCTCCCTGCTGACGAGAGGCAACTACCTCAAAACACGTGTCCAGGGATGGCTAACGCAACACATACTGTTCTTTATACATCGTGGCATAGGCGCACTCGCCGTCGCCACTACATCTACCACAGTCCCTTGGGGCAACTTGCTGGTGTGACGAGCAGTGTGCGACCAACCTTTGCATAATTTATTACGGCTCCCCTGAGCCAACGGGCTGACGAGCCTTGGATCTGCACCTGCACGCCATGAGAGGTACTTGACCTGTTTTAATTACATTTTGGCAGTCCACGCGGCACCCCTTTACAATGACCTGCTCCCTGCTGACGAGAGGCAACTACCTCGAAACACGTGTCCAGGGATGGCTAACGCAACACATACTGTTCTTTATACATCGTGGCATAGGCGTACTCGCCGTCGCCACTACATCTACCACAGTCCCTTGGGGCAACTTGCTGGTGTGACGAGCAGTGTGCGACCAACCTTTGCATAATTTATTACGGCTCCCTTGAGCCAACGGGCTGACGAGCCTTGGATCTGCACCTGCGCGCCATGAGAGATACTTGACCTGTTTTAATTACATTTTGGCAGTCCACGCGGCACCCCTTTACACTGACCTGCTCCCTGCTGACGAGAGGCAACTACCTCGAAACACGTGTCCAGGAATGGCTAACGCAACACATACTGTTCTTTATACATCGTGGCATAGGCGTACTCGCCGTCGCCACTACATCTACCACAGTCCCTTGGGGCACCTTGCTGGTGTGAAGAGCAGTGTGCGACCAACCTTTGCATAATATATTGGACACAAATCAACCCCAAAAACATAGCAGGAAGAAACCACCCTTTACAAATCATACATAAGTAAGATGTTCACAATATTGTGTACATTGAAAATCAAAAACACATTATTAATAACAGCAAAAAATACATTAGCAGACACAGATCAGAAATATGTTTTAAATGTTACCATCCAAATTTAGTATACCAAATCCAACCGGTGTTTACCTCGGGAAAAGTGCTGGATGGTGGTGGGACAAAATTACTATTCATTCTCCAACAGGTGCTTGCCTCAGGGAAAGTGTTGGATGGTGGTGGGGGCAAAATTACTATTCCTAATCCAACAGGTGCTTGCCTCAGGGAATGTGCTGAATGGTGGTGCGGGCAAAGTTACTATTCCTACTCCGACCGGTGTTTACGTCAGGGAAAGTGTTGGATGGTGGTGGGGGCAAAACTACTATTCCTACCCCAACAGGCGCTTGCCTCAGGGAAAGTGCTGGATGGTGGTGGGGGGTAAATTTATTATTCCTACTCCGACACGTGTTTGCCTCAGGGAAAGTGTTGGATGGTGGTGAGCTCAAAATTACTATTCCAACTCTGACAGGTGCTTGCCTAAGGGAAAGTGCTGGATGGTAGTGGGGGCAACACTACTATTCCTACACTGACCAGTGTTTACCCCAGGGAAAGTATTGGATGGTGGTGGGGTAAAATTACTTTTCCTACTCCAACAGGTGCTTGCCTCAGGGAAAGTGCTGGATGGTGGTGGGGCAAAATTACTATTCCTACTCCTAATGGAATTTACCTCAGGGAAAGTGTTGGATGGTGGTGGGGGTAACTTTACTATTCCTACTCCAACAGGTGCTTGCCTCAGGGAAAGTGCTGGATGGTGATGGGGTAAATTTACTATTCCTACTCCAACACGTGTTTGCCTCAGGGAAAGTGTTGGATGGTGATGGGGGCAAAATTACTATTCCTACTCTGACACGTGTTTGCCTCAGGGAAAGTGTTCGTTGGTGGTGGGGAAAATTTACTATTCCTACTCTGACAGGTTTGTCTCAGGGAAAGTGTTGGATGGTGGTGGGAGTAAATTTACTATTCCTACTCCGACAGGAGCTTGCCTCAGGGAAAGTACTGGATGGTGGTGGGGGTAAATTTACTATTCCTAATCCGACAGGTGTTTGCCTCAGGGAAAGTGTTGGATTGTGGTGGTGGCAAAATTACTATTCCTACTCCGACAGGGGCTTGCCAATAGGAACATGTTGTATGGTGATGGAGGCAAATTGATAGCACTTAAATTAAAAAATGTAACTATTATTTTGACATAGTCAATTCTCTTTTTTATAAAGCATCAAATAAAACTTTTTTTTAAATTCAACCTTCTCAACAGATTTGACCATATACAGAAACAACAGTAAAGGACACACCCTTAAAGCCAAGATAAAAAAAAGAACATCACCACAGAAGAAACCAAACAATATAACCATTTATTTGAACCTCACAAACAAAAGCAAAATAACTTTCAATCAACTAAAAAAGCACTAAACTATTCCTTTGCAGGCTATTAGCAAAAATGAAATTATCCTAAGAAAATACTTATAACATTTCATTTCTTTTTTCAGAACCCAGAAATCAAAAACACTAAAAAGGACATAGTGTGAAACTCCCTGTAAAATCGAAAAACAACCACCATCTACAAAAGGACTTTCGAACAAGACAACAGAAAAACCTTAAGAAGGTAACCTTAAACATTCTCTCAAGTGAATACAAATGTAACCCTTTTTCAATTTAAGGTATAAAATCTGGAACTAATTCCAAACAAACATTAGCAAGCCAATGCTATCAAATCCAGGAACAATGTGGAAAAGAATACAGCTGTTAAAAATAGAATGCGCACTAACTTTTCACTTGCAGGCAGAATCTTATTTTAAAAGCAACCACATTTACAATCACCTATACAATGTTTTTCACTTTCTCTTCTTTCAACAGAAAATGGCAGCAATAAAGGAAGCCAAATACATACATTTGAGCAGGAGAACAGACTGTTAAGTCACAGTGGCTATGTTTTTTGTAAGGAGAGATTAACTGAGCCCAGGTGTCATTGGAGGTATGTGCAATATTACTCATCCCATTGCACAGGCAGAGCGGTTACTCTTCGTGACACTGTTGAAAGGACCATCCGAGCATAACCACTCTGCCTCTGCAATGGAGATACAGGTAAGAGAAAATATAAATGAAATGAAAGCACTGGCATACACCTCTAATGAATCCTGTGGCTCAGTTTTGAGGGAGGCTTCTCAAAACATTCCAATACATGTAGCAAGTTGTATGCCCACAAGCCCCATCCTACACAGAATTATTCAGTGTAAAAAACAGGCAAGTAACCCCCTACGTGTAACACCCCAAACCTTCTCTGATATTAACATTCCACCTGAACTATCTGTAACCATTACTAATTAAATCTTTCTTTTGCATGACAACAAAAACCCTCTTAAACAAATACTAATCTTTAGCACACCCCATAATCTTGTTAAGTTGAAGAGTAGTGATATTTGGATGATGGATGGGACATTTAAACGGACACCCCATCCGTTCACCCAAATATACACTATTCACGCCTACATTAATCATAAAGTAGTGCCCTTAGTATACAGTGTACTCCCTGATAAACAATTTTTGTCAGTGATAAAAGATAAAACCTAGAAAAGTGTTAATTGACTTTGAATTACCTATTATTAACACAATTACCAAATTATACACGGATACCCAAATTCAAGTATGATTTTTTTCACTTTTCACAGGCTTCTTGGCGAAAAATTTAAAAAACATCCTTAGTTGAGGATTATATATCAGACAGTAAACTACAATTTGAATTGAAGAAACTTACTGCACTTTTCTTTGTTCCTCCTGAGAGTGTAGATGAATACCACACATCTATCACTGAATCTGACTATTTTACTGCAAACGAGGACAAATTGGCACCCCTTATAAATTACTTTGAAGACACATGGATTGGCCATCTAAGCAGATCAGGTCACAGGAGAAAGCCATGTTTCCATGTGAAGTGGTGGAACTGCTACTCGATCTGCTTAGAGAGCAAAAAAAAAAATAATGCCATTGAGGGATGGCACAACTCCTTCAACAAATCTATTGGTAAACCACATCCTCACTTTTATCATTTTTGGGAAATTTTGAAGAAGGAGCAAAGTTTCCAAGAAATGAGAATTGAGCAATTCTTGATGATGGTGGCTTCAGACTACCTAGATAATTTTGCACACATCCTACGTTTCTAAGGGACACTAACTCCTAAACCATGTTACTTGCCTGTTTTGACAAATAAATCCCCCTAATTCAATTGGCATTTTTAATGAATATTTTGGCAAGAAATCCATCGTTGCAATCCTCTCTCGAACATATTCGGGTAAAAAGAGCACAAAAAAGAATCAACTTTTTTATTTTTTGAAACGCTGGAAACAAATCCATCAATGAATTCCTCTCTTGCATAAGTCCCAAAAACCAAAAATCTTTTTTCTTAAATGTCCCCAAGAGTTTTTCTTCAATTCATGAAGTCTGTATCCATGTTACATCCAACTATCAAGAAAACCGCGACAACGCTATAACTTTATTTCAAAAAGCTGTTGCATCAAAAAAATATCAAAAAAATTTTTGCTTTCATAACACTTTTATTTAATAGAAAAAGTAACAATCAACCCGACTTGGGCCTACAACTTCTACCTGTTTTGGAAAACTTTTTTAAGTTAAAACATACAAAAATAACAAAATACACCTACCCTAGTTCTTACAACCTCGCTCCATTATCCTTACAATAAACTATAACACCAGTAATCCATTTTTAATAATATAAATTTGGCTTACCTGAACATAGCTGTTCTATGCTTCTGATCCGCACCGCGATGCTCCTCTGAATGACGAAACTTACGTACAAGTGGCAACGTCATCTCGTTCCGTAAAAATGAAAAAAGAACAATTTCTCTCATTGACTTCAATGTTAATCATTGGGAAAACCTACAAAGAAAATAGAAAATATATGTTACAATACATATTATAATGATGTGTGTGCTTCAGAATTTGACTCTTCAAGCTCAACTTTGTTCAGTTAGAAACTTGTATTTAGAAGAAGCTGTGTAAAATGACTAGTAGGGAACTACACACTTCATCCATACTAGTGTTTAAAGAGACAGTTGTTCTAACTTTACTAGTAGTAAAGTAGCAAAGTTAGACTTTTGATTTAAGTTTTGCTTTGTGAATACTGAAAAGAAGTAAAGTTAGACTTTCGGTCTAAGTTTAACTTTGTAAATACCAAAAAGTGGTAAACCTATACAAAATTGTAAGTTTACCTTTGTGAATTGGGCCCAGACTGTCTGGATAAAGAAACAACAGAATTAAAATGCCAGTACCAAACCATACACACCACCTTTTAATACATCCATTTTCATATTAGGAAAGTTTTCCCTCTATGTAAAGGTGGTCAACAAGTGGATACTCTCCTACTAAACACATCATATAGTAGTACATAAAGCCTATTCTACATGTAACCTTTCCAGAAGAAAGCCTATACTGGACTATCCTATACCTCACCAAACATATCAGGTAGCAGTAGGACAATGATGTTCAACTTGGTATGTCTGTGTGAGATAGTTAAACAGGGAATATACAAGTCCTGATATTTCTTGAAAACTCTTTAGAAACATTATAGTTACTCATACTATTCCAAGGAATGTATCCAAGCATTGATGTGCTCCACTCAGAGGTTCTTGCTGTATATTAGGAAAATATATAAAATGTTCCTGATTCTAAGATTTTTTTCATGCATTTTTCAGTGCTCAAAAGATCCTTCAATCACATAAATAAATGGGATAGAGGACAATCCTGGTTTTTGTTCTAGTTAGCCTACGTACGGTATAGATAAACATTATAGTAATTGTTCATTTTTTTACATTACTACAGTGGCAACTCAATGAAAGTCTAACAAGGAAGATGGAGAATGAAGTGCAGAAGTGGTTGAAGATTATGAATACTGTGTGTGTTTGATGTTTAATTTTCAATACAGTTTTTTTAATATAACACTTTATATGTATATACTTGAACATGAAGAAATTGGTAAGTATGTATTTAAACATAAGTGGATGATCTTGTATGTGGTGTCACACACAGACATGCCCACACACATTCACTAAGACACAGTTCACACACACCCTCTCTAACACTGAGTTGCAAAGAAACATACATACTCATCCAAACACTGTGTCACACATACACAAAACCACAAAGAAAAAAATATTATTATTATTAATATTATTATTATTATTATTATTGTTATTATTATTTAAGGTATTTGTTGAGGGTGCTGTGACCAGACTAGTATCCTGCCGCTGAAGTGAAAGATGCCTAAGAGAAGAACAGATAATAAACTTTTGTGGGCACCTACTTCTTAGGGAACAGCCAGGTCTTCAAGGCTTTCCTGAATTTCAACAAGTCTGTATGCGCTCTCAGGCTGGACAGATGCTTGTTCCACAATTGGGAAGTTTTGGTTGAAAAGGCTCGTCCACCTTTGTAAACCTTTCGACCCCTAGGTACCTGAATGAGATTAGAAGTGTCAGATCGCAGTGACCTCCCAGAACAAAGCGCTTTAGTCTACATTGCAGCATCACTGAGACCTTGTCATGGAGGACCCTGAACACGATACACATAGACTTAAAGAAGATCCTCCCTTCCACGGATAGCCTATGAAGTTCTCTCAGAGCCGAGGATGCTGAGGATCTTCGGGGTCTATTTAGTATTAGCTTGGATGCCACTGTCTGGACTCTTTGCAGTTTCTTAACCAAATAATTGGGGGATCCAAGAAGAAGCGCATTACAATAGTTGAATCGACTTAGTATTACGCACCATGCAAGTAAAGTATTGGCGTGCATAGGTAGAACAGGAACCACTTTCCTTCGGCCACTAAGCATGGTAAAACAGATACTAGCCACTTTTTTGATGTGCTGCTCAAGAGAGAGCTGCTCATCAGAGGTGACTCTGAGATTACAAACCACTTCAGAGGGACGTATCTCTGACTCTGAAGTTAGTGGCCAAAGATTGGGGGGAAGTGAAGAACCAGGCTGAATTAGGCCTGGCGGCGCAGGGTACGCCTGAAATCTTCTGAGTTCGCCTTCCAAATGTACAGAGACACGGAACACTCTGTTGGCATAGGAACTTCAATTTATTAGCTGCAGCTAGGTACAGTTGTCCTAGAAGTACATCAGTGGTAGGTTCTCAGGAGACTGCCACTTCAATCCGTGGCTCACAGTCTTTTATAGCGCTCAAATCCCCTAAAGCAACAACGCCCTCAATGTGTAAAAACATGTCATCCACTAGCAAACATTCCTTTTACAAGATACAGGATAACAGGTAATAGAAATTCCTTCCCTAGGGTCGTGTTCTCTACCTGACCCTATAGGCCAGGTGGCATGAGCATTCCTAAGTTTAATTAATTTACAACAGGACGTGTTTGCGTGATGCAGGTGGTGATTCGTAAAACAAAGGGAAGGCAGAGAAGGATCACCAAGGGTCAATAGATGGTTATCACGGAAATTAGTTGCTTCGAGCCGGGTCCCAGAATGTACTTTGCTCAGAGAGACAGGAAAAAGGTCATTTAACATGTTACAGTTCAGAGTACGAAGAAACGCTACAAAGGTCGTCGGCGCCTGAGTGAGGGCAACATCACAATGGTGTCAATACGCAAGATGGAGCCGTAATCAAATTTCCTCAAACCCTCCTTTTGCCATTACTCAGGCAAAAAACACACAGGCTGTTGTTAATCAGAATCGACTTCAATAGTCATGAAATCTACAAGCTGTTGTTGCAGCATTATTTTCGTGTTCTCTACTTTCTGGGATACAGGATTTGGAACACACAGGGTGGCGCAGAGCCCGCATATAGCGGGACCACATTGTAGGCAAAGGCAACATGAGAAGAGAATAGCCAAAGTCGATCCGACAAAGGTAAGAATCTTCAATCCCCATGTAGACAGTAGTCCCCAAAACCATCCCATCAGAGACCAATTCCCTTCATCCTGGTGAACGGACTCAGCGATCTTATGTAGTTTAGAGATGGCTTGGTATACTGTAGGGGCGTTGTCTGGAATATAAATGCAACAGCTAGATCCGATCAATTTGCATACACCCCCACGGTCAGCAAGAATAATATCTAATACCATCCTGTTCTGAAGCGTGACAAGGCGGTCAGCAACGAGTTCTGCAGTGAGATTACTCAAAGCTCCAGCTGTTTCATTGACAGTGGCTTCTACAACTCGAATTAGTTGTCTTATGTCTCTACTGTTGGCTATTGGACCCCAGAATGGAAGAAGTCCTTTCAAGACATCCCCGACTTCTTGTCCTGATGTATCCTGGTCTGACACCACCCTTCTTTTCTGTAAATGATGCTTGGCATCTGCTATATATGTAGGGGGGCAACAACCAAGCGATATAACAAGTGCCTCTCCAATTAGCAGGTAGAGAAGTGTAAGCCTTATTTCCACACACAAAGCATGTATTACGTGAGGGAACCATGCGAGGCCAATCTGTCCCATTCAAGGTCACAATATGTTGGCATTTGCTTGTACCTTTATATTCTAACCCTCCTTTCCTAATACAGAATGGTGCTTGTCCAGGTACCACTAGAAAAGTTTGTCCTTTTCGAGAGGTTTTATTAGAGGGCAGGAAATACAAATCCGTAGATCTGGTTTGGCGATCAGCATATTCTGACTTCTCACTATTCGTCCCATATATCCTTTTTCTGTCCCGCCAACATAAATGGTATAGATGTACTCCCAAGCTCCTTACGTCTCGGGTATCACCATCTCCAGAAAATACCCAACTGGCGCTCAATTCCCACCATGCACTACACAAACCATTAAATGAAAAAGGAAGGGTAATGTATGGTATTCCAGTATTCACTGAACTTGGCAGAAGACCACAAACCCAACAGTTCGTCGCATTAGTAGCCAATTGATGTTCGTGTAGCATGGAAACAAATGTGTTGTTACGGAATTCACTCCTTCTCGACTCAACATGAGGGGGTAGAGCGACATGTGTATGCATTTCAACGGTAACTTTGTGAATAGGCTGCGTAAAAATTACATGTAGTCCCCATCCTATGCAAGACAATATAATACACATTAAAATCAATATTACTAGAGCCACTACAAAACGACTATGCAATAATTTACAATGCTTCGTGCTCATTGTTTGTATTTTGTCCTTTCCCTTTTGAACAGTCATTTCCATCTCTAAATGTTGCCCGTGACGGGAGGTTGCTTCACTTAGCTGTGATTGTCTGTAGTTCTTTTTGTTTTCCTACAAGTCCCACAGGCCTAGAGCCACACATTGGGTCACAATTCTGAGACTACGATCACGGCCCTGCAACATGTGGAAATTGGGATAAAGGCAAAGTCAATGAGGCACTATTGAAGTATTTTTGTTCAGTCTGGGCCTCAAATCGTACCTCTGGGAACCAGGTACAGTTTGTTCTTGGAAAAGGAGATGTGGTTTAGTAGTATCAGATTTCAATGCCGGTGGTATAGCTGCTTGGAGGACCTCGTCGTCGTCTTTCTCTGATCTGGCAAAGTCTAGGTGTGCATCGCTAAACAGTCCAAATCTTGGTATTCTTTCGCTTTCAGAATCGCTAATTGGGTTACGAACCCACTGATCATAAGGCAAAGGTAGGGGCACTTTCTTGCAATGTACCCCATGTACCCAGTTCTTTTTGCCGACCACCTTCACTGCAGTACGCGCCGTTAGAAGTACTTGGCGAGGTTCTCTCCAGCGAGGTTCCAAGTTCTTCGACCTCTGGAAGTTTTTAATGCAGACCCAATCTGCGGGCCGTATGGTATGACCAGGATCCGTTGAAGCCTGAGGCAAAGTATCTTGTACCTGTTGGTGAAGGACACGTAACTTAGTGGTGAGATCATGCAAATAGTCAACTAACAACGGATGCTCTATCTCAGAGTATTTCTTTGGCCTTGGGACTCTCCAAACATTTGCAGGGCGTCCAAACACAACCTCATAAGGACTAAGCCCCATACTGGAATGGGTGGTTGTTCTGGTGGATAAGAGAGCCAATGGCAAGGCATCAGGCCAAGCAAGCCCCGTGCTGGCTTGTATTTTCGCGAGTTTAAGCTTAAGAGTGCCATTATAGCATTCCACCAAACCTGCTGACTGAGGATGGTTTGCTGCGTGGAACTTTTGTCTGATGCCAAGGCCTGCACATACTTTCTGCATGATCTGACCCACAAATTCACTTCCGTTGTCACTCCAAATAATTCTGGGTAACCCAAATCTCGGCAGAAACTCCTTCAAAAGGACTTTTGCCGTGGATAGAGCAGTATTATCTTTCAGGGGATAGGCCTCTATCCATCGGGAGAAGGCACATACCACAACAAGAACATACTTAAGATTGTTACATCGTTCCAAGTGAATGTAATCTATTTGCAAAACCTCAAAAGGGTACGTTGGGGGAGCGAAGTGGCCTGCCGGTGTTGGTGTTCCCTTCCCCGGGTTATGCATCAAGCATATAATACAATGCTTAACCAGATTGTCTGCACATTTAGGGATCCCCACATTCTGCCATACCGGAGCTAGAAGTTTGCATATACCTTTAGCGCTAATGTGGGCTGGACCATGCACCATGGTAACTACTGGGAGTACATAAGCATCTGGTAACAACCAGCATTGATGTTCTGACAAGTCTGTCCAGCACCCTGTCACATCCAACCTTCCTATACTCTCTTTCCACTTACTTAATTCTTTCTCTGTGGCTTCTGCCTGGATCATTTTCACACTGTCCACAGTATTCTCACACATCCCTCCTTGTGTAACCCATCTAGCAGAGCCCGCAACATACATGCGGCTTGTAGTGTCTCTAGCCGTCTCTTTCGCTATCCGGTCTGCGAAAGCATTTCCTTGACCTACATCATCAGTAATCTTCTTATGTGCACTACACTTCACAATTGCTATCTGAGTGGGCAAGGTAAGTGATTCAAGAAGGTCATTTACCAATTGGCCATGCTGTATCTTAGTGCCATGGGATGTGAGAAACCCTCTTTCCTTCCACGGGCAACCAAAGCTATGGGCCACTCCAAACGCATACTGACTATCAGTATACACATTCACCCTTTTCCTTTCAGCCAACACACAAGCTCTAGTCAGTGCTATCAATTTAGCTGCCTGAGCTGAATTATGCATAATACGCGCTGTTTCCACAACGGTGTACAAGTTAGTGACTGCATAGGCTGAGGTCGTTTCACCATTGGGAAGCTTAAAACAAGAACCGTTCACCCATAGGATCCCATCCGGGTCCGGGAGTGGAGTATCCTTTAAATCAACTCTGCCTCTTGTCTCTTCCTCCGTGCAGAGGAAACAATCATGCTGCTCCTGAGTACCGTTTTCTACTGGAATTGGCAGCAATGTCGCCGGGTTCAAGGTATTACATCGCTTAATGTGTATGTGGCTAGCCAAGAGCGTCAATTCGCACCCCGAAAGGCGAGCACTCGTGAGGTGTTGAGTCTTCGTTCTATTTAGGAGGGTGTCTACTGCATGCGGCACCATGACAATGAGGGTATTATCTAATACCAATCCAGCAGACTGGCGAATGGAAACGGCTGCAGAGGCTGTAGCCCTCAAACAGCTAGGTAATGCCTTGGCCACTGGATCTAACGTGGCCGAAAAATAGGCACAGGGACGTTGTTTGTCCCCAAATCGTTGCGTTAAAACTGATAATACGCAACCTTCTTTCTCATGAACATAGAGTGTGAAAGGCTTACTGTAATCAGGAGTACCTAACACAGGGGGCAGAGCACAAGGCAGTACGTAAATCAGTGAAACTTTTCTGACATTCCGCAGTCCATGGAAGCGGGTGTGGTGTATCTTTAAGAGTGAGTGCTAACAAGGGTTTCGCCAGAAGGGAAAAATTGGGGATCCATTGTCTACAATAAGAGGTAATACCTAAGAAGGCACGCACCTCTTTTTGCGTACATGGAATAGGCATTTGGGCAATTGCTTGGATACGTTCTGGGGTCAATCGCCGTCCCTCCTTTGACAAGAGATGACCTAGGTAGGTAACTTCTTGGCAGCACTATTGCAAATACCTTGTGGTGGTGGTCAGATAAGTGGCGTAACAGTGAAATGGTAGCCTTTTTACAAGTGTCCTCAGAATCTGCTGCAACCAACAGGTCATCCACATATTGAATGAGAGTGGTCCCTGGTGGTAAAGACATAGTATCGAGCTGTGATTTTAATGCTTGACTATAAATAGAGGGGCTCTCGCAATAACCTTGAGGAGCCCGCTTGAACCGGAAGCTTCGGCCTCCTAAGCAGAAGCCAAAAATATCCCTACTTTCCTCAGCAATGGGAATGCTGAAGAAAGCATTTTTGAGGTCAATGACAGAAAACCATGAAGCTGAGGCTGGTATCATTGTCAACAGGGCATTAATATCCGGGACAACAGGGAATTGAGGTACTACAATCTTGTTGACCTCTCTGAGATCAATCACAAAACGATAGACAGGTGGCTGAGAGGGGTCGGTTCATTTAAAAACAGGCAGAACAGGGCTATTGCATACATTTCCCCTAGTCTCTTCAACCACACCATTTTGTACCAAATTATGAACTATAGTCAAAAGAGCTTTTTCGCCGTCACTGGAAATTCTATACTGTGGAATGCGAGGAAATTTAACATTAGGCTTGAGGGTAACAATGTAGGGCGGGATCCGCAGGAGGCCCACATCATTGGGGCCGGTGGCCCAGAGGGTGGCGGGAAGAGAGTGTAATTCAGGGGGAAGCTGGTCTTTAGACAAATACATCGGTGAGGTCAATTTCTTACCTAAGGTAAGACGTACACCAGAAGGGGAACAGTGTAATGTCGCATACAATCTCTTCAATAAATCCAAACCCAGCAAATTTTCGCCACAACCAGTTGTTAAATGGAGCGGGGCCTTCAATTTGTAAGGACCTATGGAAATGGGCAAATGGCGTGAAACTGGGTTTTGAACTGGGGGGCCAGAAAAACCTACAGAAACATTTGTACAGCCAGACAAAGGTACTCCAGGGAGTTTAGAGTGAATCATAGAGCTCTTTATCGCACCCGTGTCTAATAGGAATGGCTCTGTAACACCTAGTGCTACCACATCAACATAAGGCCCGCTTTGGTCCACTGGAACTGATACTACTCCCTCACTTTGTCCATGGCTGTCCTAGCTAGATTGGAAATTCTGACTCTCATCCTCGGTATATTAATCATCATTGTAATAGTTGGTAGACTGAACATTTTGCTGATCAAAATAATTCGTGGAGTTTCCAGGGGGCATGGAACGTTGGTTATTAGGCGATGTACCTCGTCCTCTACCTCTGGGTGCTGACTGATAACCACCCCGGCCTCGTGACCCGGGAATGCCGCCCGTACGCTGTAACAAAACCGGGCAAATATACTTTAAATGGCCTTCTTCTTTACAGTAAGCGCATTGATTTTGGCCCAGTGGGGGTCGGGGAACAAAAGGCCCAGACCTCTGCAACTGTCTCTGAAATTGTTGAGGTGGCTGAAATTCACGTTGGGCAGGGCGAGGGGGATAAGCTTGTTGCAAAAGAACTTTTGTTTTCAGCTCTTTAGTCTTTTTATCAAGTTTCTCTCTTTCCTCTTTATCCCTGTTTTTATAATACTGAGCAGTACCCAATATCTGGGCCGAAGAGGAGAACGCCCACGCACTTTCGGAATTCTTCAATTTATTAGATATTTCTGGAACCAAATTTGACACAAATTTGTCTACAAACAGTCGTTGGCCACCTTCCGTGCTCATATCCTGACCACTATGATCGATAAACGTCTCCTCAAAACGAGTGAAGAAATCAGAGACGCTTTCATCCGCTTTCTGCTTACAAGCTGTTAACTTATCCCAATTAACTCGCAGAGGGTGCATCATAGTTTTCAGTAAGGCAATGATCCTAGCTGGGAGTTCTATAATTAAATCCTCAGGTTTGGCACCACCCACTTGGAGTCTGTCCGCGGCAAGTATGGCAGCCCAATCACCCCCCAATTCCCCGGGATGGTCCGTCTTTCGAATCCTATCCCATAATGGTTGTGGGGCCACATTACCCATTAGCATGTCTATATCGGCCAAATTCATAATACATGCATCAACAGTTTGGGACAACTCTTTTAGTACCCAGCAGGATTTTTACGGGGGTCCGGTAAGGACTGTTTAAGGGCCAATACCTCAGATCGTTTCCAAGGAACGTGTACCCACACACGTTGAAAGTGAGCAGGTATAAGAGGATTACCACCCTGAGCTGCAACCTCCTCTCTCCACTCTGGGGGAACCTCTCTCATAGGATAGTGTTTTAATTTTCGTCTAACAGAGGAATCGCGTTTTTGGAAATAAAAGGCAAGCAAACATCATTCTAAATGAGACAAGCGTCCTTACCGCATCCTCAACTTCTGCGCCCACAATCAGCCCTTTATCAAACTCGGCCTGAACATCTAGCTGGCCCTGAGGGGCTGGTCCCAATCCCATATCCTCCCACTCTTGACCTAAAATGTTACACATAGTATCAAAAAAATATCTCTGCGTTGGTGCCTCCCACTGCTGAAAGGTGTCCATAATATCTTGCATACTATACTGGGAGCCATTCGTGATCCACCTTCGGGCAAGGAGATCTAACACTTCCCGTTCATCTGGACCTGGGAGCTGACTACGAGTTTGTCTACGAGGAGGAACAGGGGTCATTTGAAGTGTCCCAAAGAGAGGGGACAAAAGGCCAGAAACGGTATCAACCATTCGCCTTCGAGCGGAGGGAGAATTCGCCATTAGGACAGGAGACAGAATATTAGGCGGGGCAGAAGAGGGAGTAATAGGTACAAAGGGAGACGAAGGTAGGGGAGAGCTCGGTAATACCGGAAGAGGCTGTGATGGGGGTGCAGGAACCGATTGAGGAGCGACAGGTGGAACAACAGGTGGAACAGGTGGGGCAGGTGCTAATAATAAAGGTGCATTCGCCCCTGGCACAGGCTGTAGTGCAAAAGGTACATTAGCCCCCTGCGCATAGGGCGGAGGTAATCTCAACAGATGGGACATTAAAGGACCCTTCTCAGGGTCCACATTTTTATCTGTAGGGGAAGTTGGCAACACTGGATAACATTTATCTACCGCCATACGATGTTGCCTATCTGAAACCTCAATCGCATGATCGGTCTCATTATTTTTAAACTGTTGGGCAGCTTGTAAAATAGACATATCCCTCCTATCTCTTTTAGCTTGTTTTGTTTCTTTCTGTTTAGCCTCCTTGCGCCATAAGCGGAAAGAGTCAAACATAGCCGGCCGGGCTTATCGTTTAAACAAAGTTCCCTCCAAATTATCTAAGATATTGAGCTCAAAACTGCCATTCTGCGGCCACCGTAAAATACCATCTTTCCTAGTATAGCGAACCCACTCCTCATTAAAGGCTATGGGGCCAATACCATGTTTAGAATATACTTCATAAGTGGCCGGAGGAATTGGACAAGAGTCCTCCAGTCGGGAATCCCTATCGCATCAACAACCACACCATCTTCTAAACTTACTGAAACCAGGCATCGCTATCACACTATAGTTTCTTTACAAACTTCAAGGGGTTAATCAGTCACTTTATAGTACAAAAACTGTACTCACCCCTCGGTTTCGGCTTTTGCAAAAGTCGAACAAAGACAAAACAAAGACAAAGGAGTGGCCACTATACTTAACTTAACCAGATGTTTTCTTACGCCAACAGAGTTCCGTCTAATGTCTCGCGATACCAATCACCAAGGGGGACAAAGCGTGGCGGCAGTCAGGGCAGCAGGTCTTCGCAGCCGTTGGAAGGGAGAAGCCACACTGTAAAAACCTTCGGTCCACTTACGACATGCAGGGGTCGATCACGTGGTGCGCGTCCTCCGGAATTTCCTTGCGGGGCTCCTCACAATCCTCGGGCTGGACCCACGACCTCTGAAGCCGCCTCACAGAGGGCACCATTTGAAGAACCAGGCTGAATTAGGCCTGGCGGCGCAGGGTACGCCTGAAATCTTCTGAGTTCGCCTTCTAAATGTACAGAGACACGGAACACTCTGTTGGCATAGAAACTTCAATTTATTAGCTGCAGCTAGATATAGTTGTCCTAGAAGTACATAAGTGGTAGGTTCTCAGGAGACTGCCACTTCAATCCGTGGCTCACAGTCTTTTATAGCGCTTAAATCCCCTAAAGCAACAACGCCCTCAATGTGCAAAAACATGTCATCCACTAGCAAACATTCCTTTTACAAGATACAGAATAACAGGTAATAGAAATTCCTTCCCTAGGGTCGTGTTCTCTACCTGACCCTATAGGCCAGGTGGCATGAGCATTCCTAAGTTTAATTAATTACAACAGGACGTGTTTGCGTGATGCAGGTGGTGATTCGTAAAACAAAGGGAAGGCAGAGAAGGATCACCAAGGGTCAATAGATGGTTATCACGGAAATGAGTTGCTTCGAGCCGGGTCCCAGAATGTACTTTTCTCAGAGAGACAGGAAAAAGGTCATTTAACATGTTACAGTTCAGAGTACGAAGAAACGCTACGAAGGTCGTCGGCGCCTGAGTGAGGGCAACATCACAATGGTGTCAATACACAAGATGGAGCCGTAATCAAATTTCCTCGGAAGGGACATCAGAAATTTGTTTGCAGAGTAGCAGAGGAATCCTGTCTTATACTCACATGTCTGCATATATTCTCACACACTCACGCACAGGCAAAAGTATACCTATACACACATACTCTCACACAGGTAGACAGAACTGTACACACACCTTCCAAACACTCAATAACACATATACACACATACACAACCACACAGTGTTGAACACACACCAACGTGCATTTAATCAATAAAACTACACATACAATCATACTCTGAGTCACACATACACAAAGACCCCCATATAGTGACTTATTTATATGCACCCATGCACAACCGCTGAATTTCTCACACAGACTCACAGTACCACAATCATGCATTAGCAGTCACTCTTAAACATTCACAACTGCACCCAGGCATATATACCCTGACAGACTCATGCACACATATGCACTCACACTCTCTATACACACTCACTGACTCACTCATATATACACACATCCAACCAATGATTATGTCACAGACACGTATGTACTCAAACAACCACAGTCATCCATTTGCACTCAGTGACACAGATGTACAAGTTCACCCAAGCATACATACCCGGACACAGTCAGTCAGACACATGCGTTCCCACTCTGAAGACACTCACTCCCTCAGTCATATACTCTCATACCCAACTGGTGACTCTGTAACACATACACAGACACACATGTACACACATAATCAGAGTCATCCATTGGCAATATAAGGCATGCTTTCACATTTCTGCAGAATAGCACATAACATATACTTTATATATCTTTTTACCAAAATAAGTGGTTCAAGAAAGAACCTTTTATTTTCTGAATGTTTGTGGGTTTTTTTTATTGAATTAAAAAACATAGATAACTTTGGGATTACAGAATTGGGTAACTTGGAAGTTATAGAATGGTGCAAAAACGAAATGGAAAACATTTGCCCTTGTGGTCCACAGCTGCTTTGACGTAAGCAGCCATGGATTGCAGCCCTAATAATATTTTTTTTTTTACAGTCTTTTGGACTTGGCTCTCTTTGTAGAGTCATACCCAAACGTTTTGCCTTCACCTTCCTATATTTTGAACCTGGTTTTGTAGGCTTTTAGGACTCTGTGCACTTTACCGCTGCTAACCAGTGTTAAGTGCTTGTGTTCTTTCCTTTAAACATGGAGAAATTGTCCTACACCTAATTGGCATATTTAATGTACTTGTAAGACCATAGTAAAGTAGTACTACCTGCAATAAAGGCCTGTAAATTAAATGATGCTAGTGAATGAGATTATTTCAAGCATTCCACCCATCACTTTTTGTATACTAGTTGCCCCGCAGCATTTATTGTACTACCCAGTTATGTAGCCTCTTAAACTTGTCTCAGACCTGCAAATGCAGCCTGTGTGAGCAGTTTAAATTGCCATTTCAACCTGGCAAAATATAACTTTTGCTAGGACTAATCCTTACTTTTTAATTCATATAAGTAACCGTTAAGGTAAGCACTAAAAAGACAATAAGGAAGGGTGTAGTGTATTTTAAAAGTTGGACTTGTACTTATTGCATTTCATAAGGGATAACTTTCAATGTGGAGCAGGTAGGAATTTTGGTTTTGTGTCTAAAGAATTTCAATTTAAAAGCCTTTTGAATGTGCAAGTCGGATTTTAACAATTCTGAAAATGCCACTTTTTAAATAAAACTTAGGGTTCCATAAGCTTACACCACAATTACAGTGGAAAGGGGACCGGGAGGATGAGGTGGAGGGGGGGAGATGGAGGAGGGGGCAGGGGTTGACCACAGCTCCCTTCCTCCCCACACTTTCTTCATTTACACCCCATGTGCTGCAGGGTCAGAAAGCCCCCGGAAACTCAGCCCGTACTCGGACCACTCTACGTTGACATATGCTCTCTCTGGTCCACACTGTCCTCCACTCCTCTAGGCATCTCCCTGCTCCCTCCAGAGGACTCCAACCCTGCCTGATCCCCCTGTTCAACCTTCACCAAACCGTCCAACATTTCACCCCAACGCTCCAGATCATGCCCCACATTTTCATCCACTCTTACCTTTTTCAGCATGCATTCCTCAGCCACCCCCATTGCCTGAGGTCTGCCAGCCAGCCCTTCGACAACAGGTGCATAGGTCTAGTCCAGTGCATTTTGATAGCCTCCTTACCAGTAACAGACCCAGCAAGGTAAAGAGAGGTACCTCATCTTCCTCCCCTTAGCTGGAGTTGGCAACAGTCCCAGCAAGCAATACCACCTCTTTCTCCATTCGGGTGTTTGTCACCCTGCGCATGCTGTCTACCACCTTCAACCAGTACCGTCCAATTTGGGGCATTCCCATGCCATGTGTGTAAAGTGTGCTGGGCCTCACTGCATCTGGGACACCCACTGGCTCTAGTCTAAAAAATCCTGTGTAATCGTTGTGGCATGAGTAGGCGTGATGCAGGTTAAAGAACTGCATCAGTTTAAACCATGCATTACTGGCCGTGTCCCTGACAAGGGCTTGCAGACGTTTCCACTCCCTGTCTGTGAGATGGTCCCCTAGTGCATCATTCCACCTTTCATGGACCCTCTCCGTGTCCACTCATCTATCTCTTTTGGTGCAGTATGCAAGCGCAAGATCAGATCATTCTCAGATCCTAGAAAGTGCTACTTTTAGTAAATTCGCAGTTGGCCTTCGTGTATTTCTCCCAGACAGTGAGACAAAGTGGGAGTAGGTGTTGGCAAGATGGGCCATCTCTGACTTGATGGGGAAGTGGAGCAGTCACTCACTACACTTACACATCACAAATACTCCCAATGGGTTTGAAACTAGGTTTTTGTGACCCCAGACAAGCTGGAGCCAAGGCAGGAAATTCCAGGCATCTCTGGGTTTGGAAGACGCTGCAAACTTCTCCTAATTCATTGGGATCATCATTGACAGCAAAAACTTGACATAACCGCTCAAGACATCGCAGTCACATCCTCATGCATCCATACCCTGAAGAAGCAATTTTCAAATGGCAACCAGTCAGCATCTGGAAAACAGCCACGCTTGGCCTGGTCACAAGCAAGCTGGACTATGGGAACACCCTCGAGGCAAGCATCTGCAAAATAGTGACCAGAAGGCTGCGGACCATTTTGGCAGCCAGAATCACTCTCAGTCTTCCACAACACACCCAATTCATGTCACACGTGAAGGAGCTCAACTGGCTCCCCATACAAAAACAAGCACAATTCAAACTCCTCACCCACCCTTGCAAGACACTACAGAAAACTGGCCAAGCATACCTCAACAATCAGATCTGCTTTCATAAACCTTCCAGACACCTCTGCTTGTTCGGACCCCTACTTGCACACATTCTATGCATACAAAAAAGCAGCTCTGGTGGTCGAACCTTCTCCCACATTGCTCCTAAGGTTTGGAACAACAAGCACTACACATTAGAGCATCCTCCTCATTTCCTGAATTGTGCAAGAAGTGGAACACCTGGGTTTTCTAGTACTGCCACCAGTAGCACCTGGCAGGGAATGAGGATGGAGGGGCGGAGGGAATGGGAAGTAGCGGGGGGACATAATAAAAAAAAGACACTTACCTTTTCCGACGGCCATCTCTCCTCGCTTCTTAAGAGTAAGGTACCCAGGAAGCACCCAGGTTAACCATAGCCAATGACAATGCTTCAATATAGCATTGTGATTGGCTCCCCTAAGCCAATCACAACGCTGCAATGCAGCGCTGTGGTTGGTCTGCGCGCCATGGATCCACGCTCAGATGGGGACTGGGGGCCTGGGCATGTTCCCCACCAGGCTGTGTGGGAAACATGCTAAGTGTGCATGACTGTTTGGCTGGTTCCAGACGGCAGGCTAAGCAGTCATGTTCGCTTAGTGTGCACACACCACTGCTCTCCCTGTGCCTCCAGCCACACCCAGCCCTAATCCAGTCCCTATCCTGCAAAAACCTAAATGATAATAACGACATTATTATCATTTTATTTTTCCTGCTCAAAGAGCAGTGGGGCGACCCTCCTTCGCCTTAGCGGAGGAGCTGCCCCTGAGTGCCACTAGTCCCTAAGCTTGGCTAGGTTCATACCTGCTCAGTGCCAGGATACACTGCAGGGTGATTGTGCATTCTACAAATCCACATAACATAAAATGATATAACATAACATAGCACAACACGACATAGCATAACATAGCATAACATTACATAACATAGCTAGCTGTAATGCACGTGTCAAGCAGGGGCTGTACACAACTAGCCTACCACAGGCACAATACATATGTGACATGCAGCACTGGCGTCAAGCAGTGCAGCATGTCAGGTAATGGAGCTTCTGGGCTTGTCAGTCACACGCCCTCTTACCCCAACAAAAGCTGAGATAGAGAAAAAAGTGCAGAGCAGGAATATCGAGGAGAAAAATCATGGGACATAAATATCGCCGCAAAAATATCGTGGGGATATATCAACAAAAAATATATAGTTGACAAGAATATCGACTGACAGGTAAGTAATATCGATTACAAAAATATTGTTGTAATAAATATTGTTTACCAAAATATAGTTGACAAATATATCGATTTGTTGACAAAATTATCGATTTATTAATAATGTTATGTATTTTAGTGTTTTTAATGAGAATTGTTTGTCATTTTATTATATGTTTTAGAATTTTACTAGTCAATTAATTTTAAGTTTAATTCTGCGTTTTTAGTTCTGTAGCGGGTTATGGGTTTATAGGGGAATAGGGTGGGAAGTAATTTAATTATATAAAATGTATTGAATAATTAATGTGTTAATTGATTAATTAATAATAGTTTAATAGTTAGTTATTAATTTCAATTAGTCAATTAATAATTAATTGTGTTAATTGTTTAATTAATTTTAGGCGTGTGTTGTGGTGTTTATATGTCTAAATGGTGTGAAGGGTGGTAAGTAATTTATTTTTTATTGATTAATTATTAAATATTTTTTTAATTAATTAACATTAAATAATTAGTAATTATTAATTGTAATTGTGTAATTAATTTTAGGTGTGTGTTGTGGTTTTTATATGTGTAAAGGTGTGAAAGGTGGTAAGTAATTAATTTTGTATTGATTAATAAATAATAAGAAATTAATTTTCATTAATTAATTAATAATTATTCAATGTAATTGTGTAATTCATTTTAGGTGTGTGTTGTGGATATTGTAGCATTAAATAATGTGTAATTAATTATTTTTTATTATCTTTGTTAATAATAATACATTTAAATGTATATATTAATTATGTTAAATTGAAAATTAAATTTAATAAAAATGTTGATGGTTTTGTTTTTTATTGTTTTGGGATCCAGCGCTTTCCCTACTGTTGCACTCATTGGAGTGGGAATAGTAATTGTTACCCCTCCGCTATCCAACGCTTTCCCTACTGTTGCACTCATTGGAGTGGTAATAGTAATTTTTACCCCTCCGCTATCCAGCGCTTTCCCTACTGTTGCACTCACTGGAGTGGGAATAGTAATTTTTACCCCTACGCTATCCAGCGCTTTCCCTACTGTTGCACTCACTGGAGTGGGAATAGTCATTTTTAGCCCTACGCTATCCAACGCTTTCCCTACTGTTGTACTCACTGGAGTGGGAATAGTAATTTTTACCCCTCCGCTATCCAGCGCTTTCCTTACTGTTGCGCTCACTGGAGTGGGAATAGTAATTTTTACCCCTACGCTATCCAGCGCTTTCCCTATTGTTACACTCACTGGAGTGGGAATAGTAATTTTTACCCCTGCGCTATCCAACGCTTTCCCTACTGTTGCACTCACTGGAGTGGGAATAGTAATTTTTACCCCCTCGCTATGCAACGTTTTAACTACTAATGTTTTTATTTTGTTATTAAATGTATGTATTTTTTTTTAATAGATTAATGTGGTAATTAAATATAGAATATTTTATTTTATTTTAAATTATTTATATATGGGTTTATTTTATTTTTATATCATTAAAAAAGTTTATAAATTAAATAAAGATAGTTAATAAAATGTATTTAAGTAAATATATGTATATGTACACATTTGTTTGTGTTTACATTTATTACATTAAGTTTATTTGTTATAATTAGTTCAAATAAATATTCAATTTAATTTATTTTGTAAATAATATTAATATTGTTTTATTAATTTAATTTAAGTTATGTTATATTTTAAAGTCGATATTTATTACATCTATATTTTTTACATCAATATTTTTGAGTCGATATTATTGTACTTACCTGTTTAAGTATAGGGAGTCGATATTTTTGTAATCGAAATTTTCACATCGATATTTTTTTCATCTATATTTTTCACATCGATATTTAAACATGGAACCGTGGATATGACCCAGGTACATTGCCGGCCTCCCTTACATTGTGGAGGAGGCAACCAGCTTGACCTTCAAGAGGTAAAGGTCCCTCTGGATGGCAGATGCAGGGAGATATCTCGGGGTCCTTGTAATCCCCTTTCCATCCTACTAAAGGGTACCCTCTGGCAGTGCTTAATTTGAGCCCGTGGTTTCTGGTGCTTGGCACCGGCACCTGTATTGTCATCACCGGCACTTATGACAGTTTGGCACATGGCGGTGCTGTTTGTCTAAATTAGAGATGAACAGGACAACAGTTGTTTATTAATTCAGTATGCATTAAAATTACTAATACCGGCTGCCCATGCCATTCTTATAGTTGTGGGGGCCTGGAATAATCTGAATTGTCGCACTTGTAGGAGTGTGATTGTTCGTAGTTGTGTTGGTTCTGTCATTGGCGGTGCTTGCTGTGGTGGCCTGACGGGTCCCTGGCCCTCATGTGGTGAAAAAGAGATACAACACAAGTTACTGAATGAATGAGTAAACTAAAACGGGGGATGGAACATAAGAGACGTCATGAAATGAAATGAAAGGAAGAGAGCGGAACAGTGAACAGGCCAGAGAATAAAAGAGGCAATTCAACGTACAGGGGAGAGGATAATGAAATAGAGGGAATAACGCAGAGTCCCAAGACATCTACAAAAACAATAGAACCAGGACGTGAAATTGAAAAAAATTATGATGAGAGAACAGGGAATAGAAGAGAGATACGAGAGAGGCAGGGGAAACAAAAATATTCCAGGGAACAAAAATGAGAATCTTAAAAGGAATGTATAAAATACATAACTGAAGGGCTCTAGGTAAGTGGATCAACAGAGGCCATAAAATAAATTAGAAGTTAAGGAGAGGCCAGGGAGACCAACAGAGACCATGGAGCGAAAAAGAGAACGGAGGTCATGAGATAAAATACTGAACAGAGAGAGACAACAGAGTAATTTAGTTCAGCTAGCGAGGCGGTCGGGAAGTCAAAGGGGACCACTGGAGAAGGCGGGGTACACGACAGGTTAGGGAGAGGCTGAGACACTAGAGAGGGAACAACAAGCGCCCATGGAATCTAAGACTGAAACAGCGAGACCAGGGAATAAAAGAGAAATCACCGAGTAGAGGAAGAAGACACTGTCCGGTGACGTCAGACATGATTTTATTCTGCATTGCTCCCAGTCCGTCTCTAAGCTCACATCAGACACGTGAGCTTAGAGTTCATGTCAAGCCAGACATGTGACGTAAAATTAAACAGAGAAGGAGGCGCTTTAAGTTCATTTAGTGCAGCGCTCCTTGGAGGCCCGATGGGGAATCCTGCACCCTGGATGCGTCAGGGTTCAGTCATCACCACAGTGTGCAAGCCGAACAATCCCAGCCTACTCCTTTTACAGTACACACGCGCCAACCCGGTGTTGAAATGAGCTATGAAAGAGGGTAGGGGGATTTTAAAATAGCACTGGAGTGTCCTGCATGGGTTCTATAAAAAGACTCCCACGTGCCCTATGAAAGAGGGAGGAGGTGCGGGGTGGGGGGGGGGGGGCACTGGAGTTTCCTGCACGGGTTCTATAAAAAAGACTCCCACTATGGATCTCGGTCTGGCAGTTTGGCAGTAGGGGGAGAAGACAGAGAGCTAGGAGAAGAGGACAGCATAACAGCCATAAAGACAAACGCGAAAACGCAAAGCTACACCAAGAAGGGAGCACTCCAACGTCAACATGAGCGCCTCCGATCCTTCCAAAGAGACCCCCCCGTCATTCAACCCTGGATATCCCACAATGTATGGAGCTGGGCCCATGCCTGGTGTCACTGCGGGGTATAACAGCCCTCCCTACAACCCAGGTTACACCTACGTGCACAGCGCAGTGGTGACGACCCAGCCAATGGTGATTGTGGCCCCGGCACGTGCGTACGAGACGGACTACCTGGGCTACTCCATATGCACTATGCTCTGCTGCTGCCTGCCCATCGGAATAGCAGCTCTTATCTACTCCATCAAAGTAAGAGTGCAAACAATGATATCTTCCGGTGCTTTTAGCGGGATGAAAAAGGTGGCGCAGGGGGTCTGTAAAGGGGCGTGACACAAAAGAAGCGTACCTTGGATCATTTCCAAGAGGCCTGAGCTATGCAGTTAAGGATGTGACTTAAAACTTGTAAACTAAAATGCGGTGCTTCCCACAGGGAGCCACCTGTCCAATGTGGTGTCTTTATAGCACACACCTTGCCAAAGGGCAGTGCAGCCGCTTGTACAGGGCCAAAGACGAGTATAGAGTCACCGAGTAATCGGAGAGGATGCTGGGTTGTAGATGGTGAGTGCCTTGAGATGTAAAGGGGTGAGCCTTGAACACTTTCCTAAGAAAGGAGTGGTCCTGATGGGTACGGTGATGATGTTTCAGTTTCTGGGTGCATAGATGGAAAGCGTCTGCTGTCTTGTTTGTTCGCTTTAATCTTCCTGGTCTGCAGTTCGATGTTGTCCCGGCTGTGGGTGCGCGGGGAACCGCCAGCGATGGTGAGCGTGTCCGCAGATACGTGGGGGTGCTAGTGCTAATGGCTTTGTCATTGGTGCAGCTGGTTTTGATGATTGTGTGGTTCGGCAAGGGAAGCCCCTGGGCTCCCATCAGGCTGGGGGAGATGTGTCTATATCTGCAGGTCCTGGATGAGATGTGCTGTGGCGTGTGGGATGCTTTAAAGGCGTGACATTGATTGATTGATTTTTGCTTTACATTAATGTTTTGCAGCTTAACAGGATTTTCCATTTTTATAGATAACATCTGCAACATCCTCTAGGTGTAGCGATCAGAATATTGTCTCTAGACTCCAAACCAGAAATGTATGTTCATGTACACTTAGAGGACTCATGGGGGGCTCGGTACTTCCCTAGAAGTGATTTTCATGGAATATGGTGGGCTCTGGGATCTCTCGTGGGTGACATAGTACCTGGTGCCACAGGGTAGAATCTAGGTCCATGTGCCAAGTCTAGAAATATTAGCAACCCGCTGGTCGGAGACTAGGGCAGAGCTGCTTGGCACAGCCGCTCTACCATGGGGGAGGACCCAGTGTTCCCATTGGAGGAGGGGTGCCCTGTCCTGGGCCTTCTGCTCTGTTGCTATTTTTGCTCTGTTTAGACATTCACATTACATACATTGGGAGTTCCTATAAAGGCTGAGCAGCTGTTACTGTAGGAGTAATAACTTGCACCAGGAAAGCTTTCTCGAGCCCAGCCGTAACAAATATATGAAGTTTGACCACACAGATCCTAACTTCAGAATCACTGTTATGGTTTATCCGCTATCACTGCCTACCATGTTTTCATTTAATGTAGCGCTTCATACCACACTTCTATCTGCTGTAAATAACAAATTCCACTATTACCCTATTTGTTGTACGCAGATTACAACTTTGAAAGGATGAAAGGCTGAGTTTGCCTTGTCTGGATTTGATTCTGTGACTCTCAGATCGCAGAAAATGTCAGCAGTGAGCTTTACCATTTCAAATATCTCTTTCCTTCACTTTGTACTTTAAGGATATATGTGTAAAGCCGCCAACATCATGTACTTTAAACACACTGAATTGACCTTAATATAACTAAAACCTAAAAGAAAGTGTTTGAGGGAATTATCTGATTTAAAACAACAAGCATTGGCATAGCCAATTGGTCTCGCCTTTGGGACCTTATAAGTGTTTAGTTATCTATCACAATATCCTTGGTGCAACAACATCAAGTGTTGCATGGCTAAACACTTATACAATCCCAAAGGCGAGACCTATTGGCTATGCCAATGCTTGTTTACCTATGTGGTTAATAATTAGCAGTTTTTTGTTGTATGTTGTAGTGTGTAATGTTAGTTACTGAAACTCCGTGAAAGTATTCTAAATGTTTTTGGGTGAAAGGCACGCAAACGACGGGCAGGATCACTGTTACTTGGAAGACAAAACAAGGGCATTGATACATGACGTCATCCTCTCCATCTGCAGACCAGAAAGGACTGATCCACCAGAACCGACAGCGGGGGGCAGAGGTGTCAGTCTCAGTGGCGTAGGTAGGGTGTGGGGGTGGTCTGCCCCAGGTAGCATGAGTTTTGGGGGCGGCCATGTCGTGGTGGCAACAGCCCCCCCCCCTTCCTCAATGTATTTGCCGCGAGGGGGGCGGCAACAGTGAAAATTCTCGCCAGCACACCCCTCCCCCCCTATGCCCCCCCAAACGCTCTTCACTGAAGACGACACGGGCTCCCATAGGGATATCTACACCACCGGTCTGTCTAATGTGCTGACTTGCTAGAAATAAACACTCATACAACTGAAAAGCAGTGAGCGCTAAACGCTGCAGCCTTTGTAATTGCAATGACAGCATATCAAGTTCCCCCCCAACCACACACCAAGCACTCACTTTCCCTACAGCACAAGCCTGTTCAAGATTACCGGGGGAAGTTGTTCGCGAAGGCTCCCCTGTATCACCTTCTTGACCTCTGAAGTAGTGTAGTTGCTCAAGAAAAGGTCCTTTGTATCGATTCCCCTACTTTGTTCGCATGATAATGTAGTTACATGTTTTCATGGCATTTTTTTAAACAACCGTCACTTTTTACACATTTATTTCTTGTGATGAGTCAGACAAAAATATATTTTACGATTTGCAGGATGTGCAACTTAACCTCCTCCCACTTACTCTATCATATCTCAAACTGCCAAATCTAAGAATATTTGTAGAATTTTGAAATGCTGTCTAAAAGCTAAATAATGTTATAATTTGCTCTGCAATAAAGAAAGACAAAATCTTCTTTCCAGGCCAGTCAGATAAGACGACGCTTCATTTCCTAGCTACCGTAAAGCTTCACAGGAAACATCAGGGATCCTTATTAGGCAAGTCTAACTAAAGATGATGGCAGATCGAAGCTTTGCCAACTTGCTCTGTCGGACAGCAAATTAAACCTTCCCATCCCAGTAGCAGCTAAACAAATTCAGCCAGGTGTAATATTTACAGTCAACCAGTAAGAATACTGTGGGTCCAAAATGTATTTTGATTTCAGTAATCAGTCAGTCAATCAGGGAATTGTAAGCGCGCTACTCCCCTGTGAGGGTCTCAAGGTGCTGATGGGTGAGGGTACGTGGGGTCCGTAGATGCGGCGTCCAATGTATACTCCTGATGTATACAGGTTAAAGGTTCTGTGTACTGAGGGTGCGGACGGGATACCGTGCAAGCACTCTATGTTTTCATGGAAGTCCTGCTGGTGAAGGCGCTATGAGCTTGCGTCCAGGTTTACTCCTCTGTTCCCTCCCTAGCCCCGCTACTCTATCCCAGAGCTCTGTTCAGCCGCAGTCTACCAGTAATGGGGCTGCGAGGCAAACATTGCACGTCTGTGCATACATGAGTAGTGATAAACGTTAAACAAAGCTTCGCATTGGTAGCTTAGCTGTGACCTTGTTTTTGGCTGGTTAGTTCCATGATTTTCAGGGAGTATTTTTGCTTAATGTGGCATGCCAACAGTCTGACTTAATGCAGGCCCGTGGGAAAGCGTTTCTTGTTTTTTGGTCTGTGCTGTAAGCCCCTGTTAATTAACCATTGAAATACAAAATGAACTCCATTGAAAGCGAAAATATGATGTCTGACGCTATCTCGTGTCTGGTTTCGGAAGCGGTCTTGTTGTAGACTGCAAGTTGCAAGCAGTTAACATGTTTCTTATATCTATGATATCTAGAATGCGTGAAACAAAAAATGTAATGCTAAATACGTGCCTTGGTGTCATACGTATGGATGTTAACGCAGACCCACAAAAAAGCACTGTGCAGGGGAGTTCGTTGGACCAAAAAAAAAAAAGCACAGGCGCGCCATTGAAGAAAACAAACATGCGCGCGCGACTCGCGCTAAAGAAGGAGGCAGCAGGGGGAGGGAAGACAGGAGGGGGCCTGCGCCTGTTTCCCTTCCGGGAACGAGCAGGGGCACCATATGTTTGCAAATCAATTACAAACATATGGTGTCAAAGCTCGCTCCCGCAAGGGAATCACCAGACATGCACGCGTTTCCATTAAAAGCAAAGCAACGCGTGCATGTTTTTGGCTGAAAAGGGGCATCGATGGCGAAAGGTCTTTCTCCTAAGCAGCGCATGCGCGCTGCGTAGGCGAGACCTAAAAAACTGTCTCAATTAACAAGCTCACGTCAGCTGCACAAGGTGATGCCCTTCAGTCAGATGGAGAGCGAGTGGGTGGAGAAGGGGAGATCTAATAACTTAATGGCAGAAAAGTATTAAGGCCCTCATTATTAGTAGCCCTGTAATTAGTGTGATATTTATTACACCCGATAAAATCCGACTCCCCTGAGTCAGAATTTACTGGTATTATAAAGATCACCCAATTACCACTGCTTTGGGAATAACATGCGGATTCTGGTGATTACTGCAGGCTTAAGTAAATACCGGCCATTCTCCCCGATAAATATTTGCTGGTTCAACCTGACAATATTTATAACAAAATTGCTCATTGCAATATGTGCTGTACCCGGTGTAACCACACATATCGTAATTAACTGGGTCACTCATGAGGAGGGCCTTATTGTCATACATGCAGAAAGTGACTTCTGTCACAAGCCAGAGATTTCGAAGACAATTAAATACATACATATAACAAAGTAGTTCCCTGTGGAATCCGGTAGTGACCATTCACAGATTGAGGAGTACATCAATATAACTGCCCTTCTTTGTTCAGCACCTGCCCAGCTCCCAGCCAATTCTGATATGTGTTTACCAGGTATAGTATTACCCATTCATCCATCTTCCACATCACAGTACTAACGGTCCTGCTCTTAGATGCAGTTACCCTACAAGTGTGTGTAATAGATGGAGTCTGTTTTCTATTTTTATGTAGACACTCTCGTCTCTCCCGATGCCCCCTCTCCCCACTTCCAGGACTTCTGCAGATACCAAGCTTCTACAGATGGTCAAACACATGAAGCTGGTGGGAAGGAGCGAAGGATACACAAATCACAAATTTATTTTTCACTTCTGCTGGGCCCACCTAAGTAATGCATAAGTGATAAAGTGCTGTGAGAAACTGTGTTGTTATTTGGGGGGGTGAACCTTTCCCAAGCTACAGCCACGATCCTTGTCAGGATGAATCACAAAAGTCACTAAATTAACCTGTGCTTAACCCTGAGATAGCTTGCCAAAAAGCAGTCAGGCTTAATTTAGAGGCAATGTGTAAAGTATTTATGCAGCACTCAGAGGAGTAAAATGAAAATGGACACAAGAAAAATCCCATGCTAATTTACATAAATAGAATAATATTCAATAAATTAATGGATACCAAAATGACAAAATCCAATCAGTAGAATGGGAGTTATGAATTTTTTAAATTTAAAATGAAAATTAGTATTAAAAAGTACAAAGAACAACCACGGGTATCTGATCATGCAAGACCATGGTAAAATTGAGATTTAAGACTGACCGCAAAGGAGCGCAGTTCGAATACATGGAGTGGATTGGGCTCAGTCTCAGCTTAGCTTCGGATTTAGGAGAAATTAAAAAGAAAAATGCCTGAGAAGGTAAAGTTCAGCAACCGTTACGTTGGCTTTAGGAGAGTACACTGTTTCAGTAGTGTAGCAAGGATACCAGAGGCCCTGATGCAAGCAAGGGAAATGGCCCATTGAATTGCTGTTGACATAGTAAAATGCAGAAAATATCAGGGCTCAATGGGTCCCGGTAACACTGGACCTGCTGCACCAATGGTAGCTATGCCCCTGCCTTATTTGGAGGAAGGTAGGGGTTAGCAGGTTGTATGGTGTGTGTCAAAAATCCACCTGCTTCTGGATTTTGCTCCATATGCTTTAATGATCACAGCCTTTTGCTAGCATTTCGACAGGCGGCTCATGGTGGGAGCTCTAAAGTGTTTCGGAAAGGCACAGCCAGGTATCAGGCAGATTCTTTGCTCCTTTATATATCTGAAAACTGCTTCAATATTGTGCACCAGGTGCTGTATGGATTATTTATTAGCTTTCGATATCACCCTAACCTTGAGTTAGGGGAAGAATTTCATTATTTGGAGAAGGGTGGATGAAGACAGTTTGTGTGAGACAAAACAACACCTGTTTTGTTAGTGATATTTATTACACAATGCAAAAGTGTCTCATTTTCTAGTGACTGGATTATTTTTACAGAAGCCTGGTGGAATGTGTGTTACTGTAATAGTCATAATTTCTATTCAGTAAGTAATAGGATTTCTGAATTCTGGTAGATCTGTGAAAGTACCTGAAAAGTGGTTGAATGCATTTGTAACAGGCTCAGCCCCGATGTCTGCTTTCTAACTGAATGGTCTTCTCTTTCTTACAGACACGAGACGCTAATAACATTGGGGATGCTGCTCAGGCTCGCAAGAACTCCCGCACAGCGCTGACACTCAACAATGTTGCTCTTGGAGTCGGAATCACCCTTACACTCGCCTGGGCGGCATATGTAATATATGTGAACATCGTCATCGGACAATATATCAACGACCAGAATAATGGCTGAGACAGAGCACAAAACATTAACTGTCCACATCTACCTTCTCAGGAACCATTCTCTGAAGCTCTTTATAGATTCCTATGTACACGCAGACATTACACAAGAATTTTCCTTAATAAAATAATGGCATCTGTCCTCATCGCATGTCCACCTGCGAGCTATGGAGTCTCTCTTGGTACTTGGACAAGCATTTTCCATCTGTGGTCATCAGATGATGAGGTACATATAAAATCACCATTCAGAAGCCTTTGTAGAATGTGGTGTTTTATATTTATATTTGTTTATTAGATTAGCCCTTTAAAAGAAGTGCTGTACATAGTTACAAACAATATCTTCAGTGATAGAAAGGTGCTTGGTTACATTAAGTACTTGAGTAGTGAACATTGTGAACAGGAGATAAAAGGTAAGGTTCATACATAACAAGACATTTGGAGTGGTAATGTAGAAAATATACATTCTGCCCCAGATTTACTAAACAATCACAAAATGAAATTTCTGCACTGAGTTGTGTGAAAGGGAGAGAGCAGAAATGCACCATATTTGCTAAGAAATCCTAGGGAAACTCCTCCGCCAATACAAATAGGCAGATACATTTGTAGGAATGATCAGGAACTCTTACTAAGGAATGAACGGCAAGATAGTCCATGGATGACAACTCACTGAAGCATTTCAAATGAGAACCAGAGTCCAAAAGGGTTGTTTGCAATCACCTTTTCTCCTCCTGATGGCAGCAAGGAGAAGACACCTTGGATGTAACTTGATGACCTAGACTTTGCAGACGACCTGGCCCTACTCTCCCATACCCATCTGCGGATGCAAAAGAAGAAAGACAATGCGGCAGGCATCTCAGCACAACTTGGCCTCAACACCCACAGGGGGGAAACCAAAATCCTGAAGGCTAACATGGCCAGTACAACTGAAGTCACTCTTCCATGTGCTGCACAGGACAAGGTTGAGGCCTTCACCTCCTTGGGCATCATCATAGACAAGCAGGGCAGCACAGACGCCAACTTCAAGGCAAGAATTGGCAAAGTAAGGGCTGTCTAAATGTTCCCAGTGCTATAAGCAAGGTCCAATTAGGATGCGCTAAACAATAATATATGGTGAACAATTCTACTTACGTAAAAACATTGATAACTCTCTCTCTATTCTAAAAAATCTGTCACTTTTTATTTGGTATTAAAAATTACATTAAATATATTATTTGTGTGTTTGAAAATAAGGTTTATTCGATATTACACAGTGAATCGTAAAGGCATATACTATAAAAGTAGATATAAAATATTCAGATTAAAATCTAATAAAACTGTTAAAAACAAATACAGTTCAGATAAGACAGACTTTTTTCTATTCCGACTATAGCAGCTTCCTCTGAGTGATAACAGCCCATAGAAATCGTGACAGAACAGGACATGTATACAAATTTGGAAGCAATTGTAAATATAAAAAAAGCTGGTCGACACTGCATAAAATTTAAAGGCTTTAACAATGGCTTAATTAAATGCTTCCTGAAATCTGAGTAACATTTGCAGAAAAACACAATGTGCATAGTGGTCTGCTTCAATAAATTGTTGCAGGGACAATGCACTAACTCACGTGACCAATTATTTATGCTGGGAAAACTGGTTCAACAATGGAAAATATCCAGCCTAAAGCCTGTCAGTACAAATCTTTGGAAATTATGTACATTTGTTAAATAAGGTTGCATACCAAAGGTGGTAAAAATCAGCTAATTTTTAAGTACAGATGGTTTAATCATTTCAGTAGACAACCTCAGTTCCTCAAGCAGTATTAGACACTCCAACTTTAATGCTTTCCTAGAGGTACTGGTCGGAGTTTCTGGATGATCGTAATATTCAGGATGACCAATATCAGTCATGAATTGTGTTAGACGGACCGAGAGGGTCGGCCGAGGACAAGGGGAGAGGTCTCCGGGGAGAGCCGTCTCCAGCGATCGTACAGATGAATAACTTCCCCCCCACAGATATACACCACACAAGGATAAGATTTAGCGTTCTTTATAGGTGATTTCTTAAGGTACGATAAAATGGTACAAGGAGGTCTGGACTCAGGGGTCCCCTCGATTCGAGTCTCTTGGTTTGGGGAAAGGGGGTAGCGGGACAGTCTGGTTACCAGTCTGGTAGCTGAGATGGTATGGTGGATAGCTCACAATCCTCGAGCTCGGTGTTCTAGCTTGGACGGGCCGCGGCAGCGCCAGCAGGTCCCGGTGAAGATGGTCGTTACACGGTCCGCGGCAGCGCCAGCAGGTCCCGGTGAAGATGGTCGTTACACGGTCCGCGGCAGCGCCAGCAGGTCCCGATGAAGGTGGTCGTTACAACGGTCCGCGGCAGCGCCAGCAGGACCCGACGAGGATGGATGTTGCAGAAGGCCACGGCAGCGCCAGCAGTCAGGACGATAGTTCACAAGGCAGGGCTACGGCAGCGCCAGTAGTCCGTCAAGGCTGAGTTCTCTCGGTGTCTCTCGACTCCAGGATACAACTGCCTTCCTGCTCTGGAGCTGCCCTAGTTATAGGTCTGGCGCCCTTTGATGTCCGGACCCTCGCACTTGGAGGTCGGGGGGTCCGGGATGAGGGAGTCCAGACACCCAGCAGGGGGTGGAGCCAGCGCCTGGGGGAGCTGGAGGGTGATCGGCACCTGGCGGGGGAGAGCCCTCGACGCTTCTTTCTCCCATTGACCTGCCAAGTGGTCCGTTCACCCCCTGGGTGGATGGTGGTGCCGGGATGTCGGGGCCGGCCAGGCCCAGGGTTAGGGTCGGGCTGAGGCCACGCGGCCTCGTGGCGCAGTGTCCAAGATGGCGGCTGATCCGGCCGGGGGAGCCGGTAGTGGTTCGGCCCCATGATACATGGATGTCCGGGGGCAGGAGTTCCGTTGGGAGACGGGGTGCGGGTTGCCCTTGGGGGTAACACCTGGGAGTCCGGGGTTTGGGCCCTGTCGTGCAGGGAGGGAGCAAGCCCTTCATGTGACCTGTCCAACATGCGTCCCCCCCAGCTGAAGGCGGGGAGAGTCACCCATCCTCTTGGGGACTCTCCTCGTCGAGGCGGAAAAAGCGTGACAGGCCATCTGCGTTGGCGTGGTCTTGGCCCGGTCGATGTTCCACAGTGAAGTCCATTCCCTGCAGGGAGATGGACCAGCGCAATAGTTTTGGGTTTTCCCCCCGCATCTGCATTAGCCACTGCAGGGGTCGATGATCGGTTTGCACCCGGAAGTGGGTACCGAAGAGATAGAGCCGGAGCTTTTTGAGGGCCCACACCACTGCGAAGGCCTCCCTCTCGATTGTGCTCCAGCGCTGTTCTCGGGCCAGGAGGCGTCTGCTGATGAAGGCCACCGGCTGGTCAAGACCCTCGGGGTTCAGCTGGGAAAGAACCGCCCCGATGCCGTGGTCGGAGGCGTCCGTTTGTACAATGAATTCCCGACTGTAATCGGGGGCCTGGAGCACAGGGGCGGTGCACAGGGCGGCCTTCAGCTTCTCGAAGGCCGCTTGACAGTCGGGGGTCCAGTTAATCTTCTTCGGGTGGTTTTTGGACGTGAGACCCGTGAGGGGCCCCACAATGCTGCCATAGTCCCTCACGAACCGCCGGTAGTAGCCGGTGAGTCCCAAGAAGGCTCGGACCTCGGTCTGCGTGACGGGGGGTTGCCAGGACTGGATGGCAGCAATTTTGAGTTGCAGAGGGGCCACCAGACCACTTCCCACCTGGTGTCCGAGGTAGGTCACGGACCCTTGACCAATTTGGCACTTGCCGGCCTTACTCGTGAGGCCGGCCCGCTGGAGGGCCTGCAGGACCTCTTGGAGGTGGTGGAGGTGGTCGGACCAGTGGCGGCTGTACACAGCGATATCATCCAGGTAGGCGGCGCTGAACTCTTCGAGCCCCGCCAAGACCTGGTTCACTAGACGTTGAAAAGTAGCTGGGGCATTCTTCATGCCGAAGGGCATGACCTTGAAGTGGTAGTGGCCATCGGGGGTAGAAAAGGCGGACCGTTCCTGGGCCCGGGGTGTGAGACCGATCTGCCAGTAGCCCGCTGTCAGGTCGAAGATGCTGAGGTAGCGGGCGGCCCCCAGGCGGTCGATCAATTCATCCGCTCGGGGGATAGGATGAGCGTCGGTCCGGGTGACAGCGTTCAAGCCCCGATAGTCGACGCAGAATCGGAGTTCAGGAGTGGTTCCGGGGGCAGCGGCTTTGGGGACCAGCACGACTGGGCTGGCCCAGGGGCTGTCCGAGGGCTCGATGACCCCGAGCGTGAGCATCTTGGATACTTCCTCTTGGATGCAGGCCCGCACCCGATCTGGCACGCGGTAGGCCCGGTGTCGGATAGGGGGCTGTCCCCGGTGTCCACGTCGTGCAAGCGCCAAGGGGTGATCCCTGGGGTGAGGGAAAACAGTGTAGCAAACTGCAGCAGGAGGTCCCGGCAGCCCTGGCGTTGCTCCGGGGTGAGGGTATCGGAGAGCCGGACCCCGTCCACGGAACCGTCGTTCTCCTGGGTCTTCAGGAGATCAGGGAGGGGCTCGGAGTCTTCTTCCGCCCCACTGTCTGTAGCCATCAGGAGGCTGAGTTCCGAGCGCACAAAGTGGGGTTTGAGTCTGTTGGTGTGGAGGACCCGGAGGGGGTTCCGGGGGGACTCCATGTCGATGAGGTAGGTGACGGGGCTCTTGCGTTCGACCACTTTGAAGGGCCCCGTCCACTTATCTTGCAAGGCACATGGTTCGGTGGGGGACATCACCCACACTTGTTGACCAGGTTCGAATTCGACGGAGGAGGCATTCTGATCGTACCATTTTTTCATGTCCTCCTGACTGGCCTCGAGGTTCGCTTTTGCCATTTCCCTGAAGCGCCGGGTCTGATTGCGTAGTGCCAGGAGGTACTTGAAGACGTCTGGAGGGGTCTTTAGGGGGGCCATCTCCCAACCTTCTTTGACTAGGCTGAGGGGCCCTCGCACAGGGTGCCCGTACAGGAGTTCGAAAGGGCTAAAGCCGAGGGACTTCTGGGGAACTTCTCGATAGGCGAAGAGGAGGCACGGGAGTAGTACATCCCACTGGCGACGGAGGGGCTCCTCCAATCCCCCAATCATTCCCTTGAGTGTGCGGTTGAATCGCTCAACTAGTCCGTTCCCTTGAGGGTGATAGGGGGTCGTGAACCGGTAGGTGACCCCGCACTGTTGCCAGAGGGACTTCATATATTTCGAGATAAAGTTTGTGCCTCGGTCGCTGACGACTTCTCGGGGGAAGCCCACCCGGGAGAAGATCCCCATTAGGGCCCGGCCGACCACCGGAGCTGTTACAGTTCGCAGGGGCACAGCCTCGGGGTAGCGGGTGGCGTGGTCCACCAGTACCAGGATGAACCGATGTCCTTGTGCTGTGCGGGGGTCCAGGGGCCCCACAATGTCTATTCCTACCCTCTCAAACGGGGTGGTGACCACTGGGAAGGGTTGCAGAGGGGCTTTGAGCTTACGGCCGCTCTTCCCGCTGGCCTGGCACGTGGGGCAGGACCGGCAGTGGTTGAGGACGTCGTTCCGCATCTTCGGCCAGAAAAAGTGGGTCACCAGGCGACTGTAGGTTTTGTCCTGGCCCAGGTGTCCAGCCAGGGGAACATCGTGGGCCAAAGTTAGTAGGAAGTCTCTGAAACGGAGGGGCACCACCAGCACTCGACTGGCCCCTAACTCCACGATTCTTTGATCACTGTATAGCAGGTCGTTATCCCAATAGACCCAATGGGTTCCGGAGGAGTCCCCTGCGCTCTGGGCGCTGGCTTGCTGGCGGAGTCCCTCGAGGGAGGGGCAGGTCTTCTGTTCCTGGCGGAACTGTTCCTGGGTGGGCCCCCCTTCTTGACGCCACTGAGCCAGGCCGGGAAGGTCCTGGGGCCGGGCGACCCCTTCGGGCGTTGGCTCTGGGGGGTCGGTATAGTCGTTGTCCTCTACTGGAGCGACCGGGGGAGGAGGTGCTGGCCATTCTGGTTCTTCTGGTCGGGGGACGGCACGGGCGGCCATGGACCGGGTGGTTATGCAGGCCCAGTCCGGGAGGCCCAGCATCCCCAGGTGCTCTCTTCTTTCGACGGCGGCCCACGGGGAACTCTCAAGGTCATTCCCCAGGAGACAGTCCACGGGGGCATCATCCCGGACCGTCACCTTCAACATGCCGGAGACCCCTCCCCATTCGAAGGGGACGCAGGCCATCCGACACAGACTTTCGGAATTGTCGGCTGAGCGGACGGGGCAGAGAATGTTCGGCAGGATCTGCTCTGGTTTCACCAGGTGACAGCGGACGGCCGTCACACTGGCCCCTGTGTCACGTAGGGCTTCGGCCCGGCGCCCATTAATGTTCACCCACTGGCCATATTTCCGGGTGTTGGCGGGTAGGGGAGCCCGCGGGACCATGTCTTTTCCCCCTAGGCACGCTAGAACCATGGCGGCCGGTTCCCACTCTTGTTGTGCCTGCTCATATTCTTCCTGTTCCTCGGAGATTTGTTCTCCCCCCAGGGCGGCGGCAGCTACCTGGCGGGGCTTTGGCGTTTGGTTCTGCGGGCAGCTCGGGTCATTGGCGTAGTGGCCGACTCGCTGACATCGGTGACACGTGACGTTGGCTCGGAACCCCGGGAGCATCGGGGGGTTGCCCCGGCCGGCCGGGGGCGGGGTGCTGGCCGCGGGAGTGGCCGGGGTGGTGTCTCTCCCTCGCCCCTGGCCTCCTCCTCCTCCTCGGGGACGGTGCTGACCTTGGTTGTTTCGGTTTTGCTCGTGTGGCCCTCTCCGGCCCACTCGGGTGCTTTCCCACCGGTCAGCTTCGGCGGCGAGTTGCCGTGGGTCAGTCAATTTACTGTCGAGGAGGTGCTGCCTGAGCTCGACGAAGCAGTTGTTAGACAGGTGCTCCCACACCATAAGATTAAAGAGTTGCTCGTAGGTCGTTACGTGGCTTCCCTTGATCCAACCCTCGAAGGCTCGGCTGAAATAGTTGACGTATTCCACCCAAGTTGTACCCGGGATCCGGGTGCAGTCTCGGAACCTCTGGCGGTACATTTCGGGTGTGAGCCCATATCGGGTGAGGAGGGCAGCCTTCATGTGGTCATAGAATGACATCTGATGATCTGGGAGCTGCAGTAGGGCATCGCGGCCTTCGTTGACGAACCTCCCCCATAGGCCGGCTCCCCAGCCACTCCGATCGATCCGGTGGGAGGTCATGGCGATCTCGTAGGCTTTGAACCACTGTTGTATGTCGTCCTCTCGAACATACTCTCGGACAACATCCTTGGGGATGTGGACTTTCTTCTCGGTTGCTCCCGGGGTGTGCGGTCGCTCAGGCTCCCCCGGTTCTTTATTCTGTTTCCGAAGTTCTATTTCCGCCAGTTTGCGCTCGTGTTCGAATGTTAGTCTTTTTTCTTCGAGCTCTCTCTGCCTCTGTTTTTCTTCCCGTTCTTCTCGGAGCCGCAGGTGTTCTAGATTTAGTTTTTGCTCGGCTAACTTTAGTTCACCGTCCATCTTGAGTCGTGCCATTTCCAACTCATGTAATCTGGTTCTTTCTCTTTCTTGGATCTCTTCCTGCGAGAGGCCCGTTCCTCGCTCCTCGGGAGCTGTGGCGTTCCTCTCTGGTGCTACACCGTTTTGGTCGGGGGATCCGGTGACCCCGGTTTCCGCCCACGACTCAAGGGCGTGCTTCAAATCGTCTTTGGTACTCAGGCCGGTGGTAGCAATGCCTAGTTCCATGCAGAATTGTTTAAGTTCGCGATGGCTATACTCTTCCAATTTATCCATCTGGAATTTCTCGGTGGAACCGCTCTCTTTGGTTGACATCGTGGTTTTGTTGTGGGGTGAGCTACTCTCTGTACGATTACGCGTTGATTCGGATCGCGCCGCTGGCCACCAATGTTAGACGGACCGGGAGGGTCGGCCGAGGACAAGGGGAGAGGTCTCCGGGGAGAGCCGTCTCCAGCGATCGTACAGATGAATAACTTCCCCCCCACAGATATACACCACACAAGGATAAGATTTAGCGTTCTTTATAGGTGATTTCTTAAGGTACGATGAAATGGTACAAGGAGGTCTGGACTCAGGGGTCCCCTCGATTCGAGTCTCTTGGTTTGGGGAAAGGGGGTAGCGGGACAGTCTGGTTACCAGTCTGGTAGCTGAGATGGTATGGTGGATAGCTCACAATCCTCGAGCTCGGTGTTCTAGCTTGGACGGGCCGCGGCAGCGCCAGCAGGTCCCGGTGAAGATGGTCGTTACACGGTCCGCGGCAGCGCCAGCAGGTCCCGGTGAAGATGGTCGTTACACGGTCCGCGGCAGCGCCAGCAGGTCCCGATGAAGGTGGTCGTTACAACGGTCCGCGGCAGCGCCAGCAGGACCCGACGAGGATGGATGTTGCAGAAGGCCGCGGCAGCGCCAGCAGGCAGGACGATAGTTCACAAGGCAGGGCTACGGCAGCGCCAGTAGTCCGTCAAGGCTGAGTTCTCTCGGTGTCTCTCGACTCCAGGATACAACTGCCTTCCTGCTCTGGAGCTGCCCTAGTTATAGGTCTGGCGCCCTTTGATGTCCGGACCCTCGCACTTGGAGGTCGGGGGGTCCAGGATGAGGGAGTCCAGACACCCAGCAGGGGGTGGAGCCAGCGCCTGGGGGAGCTGGAGGGTGATCGGCACCTGGCGGGGGAGAGCCCTCGACGCTTCTTTCTCCCATTGACCTGCCAAGTGGTCCGTTCACCTCCTGGGTGGATGGTGGTGCCGGGATGTCGGGGCTGGCCAGGCCCAGGGTTAGGGTCGGGCTGAGGCCACGCGGCCTCGTGGCGCAGTGTCCAAGATGGCGGCTGATCCGGCCGGGGGAGCCGGTAGTGGTTCGGCCCCATGATACATGGATGTCCGGGGGCAGGAGTTCCGTTGGGAGACGGGGTGCGGGTTGCCCTTGGGGGTAACACCTGGGAGTCCGGGGTTTGGGCCCTGTCGTGCGGGGAGGGAGCAAGCCCTTCATGTGGCCTGTCCAACAAATTGGTTAACATTTTAGGATTTTAAAAGCATGTTCGGATATAAGGCAATCCCTTGCAATAGCTCGGTTGAGATCCGGGTGCTCAGACGACCAGATATTTTGCCAGAGCAGAACCGGCTGAACCTTAATCAGATCTACTAGGTATGGGGCACCCAATTTCGAATGACAGACAAAGGTGTAACAGCTTTTAGGAAGGGCAAGGAGATTTCTTAAATAAGCAGTTTCTATCAGCTGCAGAGAATCAACCTTTTGCATAGCCCTACAACTCAGATCCGCACATAGCAATAGGCTGGCATTTCGAATTATATATGGTCATCATCTCTCTTTGGTGTTTAATGCTCAGCTTCCTAGAGAAGTTGAGCAAAGCCGTAATGGATTAAAAAAATTGGAATCTTCTAGAATTCACTGCATTTCGCCAGTTCCCCTCCAGATCAAATAATATCCCTAAGTAAGAAAACGCTGGTGTGTGTGTTCTAGTGGTACTCTCAATAAAACTGTCACAGCATTTTATTACTCTTTTCCCCACTTTCATAACAAAGGTTTTACTTATGTTGGTTTGCAGGCTTAGGTTCTGCATATAATGAACAAATTCAGTAAGCAAACACTGTAGGGCCAACAGGGTATGGTCCATGAGCACTGCGTCCTCTGTAGGGAGGAGGGCCGGCATGGGTCGCTGTCCATCCTGGGGAAGAACAAAACATTGGCTTACTAGAGTACTGCCCACGCTATTGATATACACGTTAAACAAAAAAGGGGTAAGTACACACCCTTGTTGGTCCCTTTTCTCAATGCTAAATGGCTGAGTGTATTCACCTTTTAATCCATAACATAACCTAGCTGTGCCGGACGAATATAAGTATTTATGGAAGTTAACTATGGTAGTATCCACACCCATGGTGAGCATGATGGTCCAGATTCTTTCATGTACGATGCAGTCGAAAGCGGAAGACAAATCGACAAATACCATAAACAGATTGCCACGTTTAATGTATATGCATTTTCCTATCAGTAAATTCAGATTAATAGCCTACTCAATTGTCCCTACTCCTGTTCAGAATCCATTTTGTAGTTCAGAATTATATTATTAGAATCATCCCAGTCCTGTAGTCTGCATAAATGTATGCAGCCAATCACTTTAACTACAGAATCAAGTAAGGGAATAGGTCTATATCATGAGCAGGAAAGTTACAGTCGCCTTTCTTATGGATAGTTACGATAAGGGATTCTGACCAGTTATTTAAAAAAACAGCACTCCGATAGGATCGAAAGAGGACTGTCAGGAGGGGTCCCCGGAGGTCGAGGTTAGATTTATAAAGGTCAATCAGGATACTGCCAGGGGTCTGCCAACTTCTCTCAAAAAAGGGGAGTTGATAACACGACAAAAAGCCATTTTATCCTTATTGCTACATGCCTCATGTAGGTTTCCCAAGCATTCTCCTTCAAACTTTTTTTTCAGAGTTTAATGGTAAGCCTGTAAGCATGTCTACAGTCCTGGACTTCTTTGATGTTCCTAGGTTGCTTGCTTAGGTCTAATTTTAAACTCTTTTGGGCCCTAGGACAAGCAGAGTCGAACCAGCCACTAGTCTGCTTTTCTACGTTTTTCTGATGGGAAATTAACCCTTCTTTAATCCCCTTGGTAATTAGTTTAAATGCTTCAATGACTTTTAGTACCCCAGCAGTCTCATCTAGACAGATTTCAAAAGCTCCACTCTGTTTAATAATTAACTGTTCTAAAAATGTATTAGGATTTAGCATAGACCACTAGTAGAACCGTTTAAACGAGATATTTCAATGTTTTCAACTGATGATACGCTGGGGTTTGCACCATTAATGAGGTTGATGTCTAACTCTATACTCTGGGGAAAATGGTCAATCATTGTAAGATCATGTAAAACAAATTTAGTTGCCAAGGCGGAATAACAATTTGGAAACAGCAGGTAATCAATTACACTTTTTTCCCCTTTTTTCCCCTCTCCCATGGTGAGCTACTCTCTGTACGATTACGCGTTGATTCGGATCGCGCCGCTGGCCACCAATGTTAGACGGACCGGGAGGGTCGGCCGAGGACAAGGGGAGAGGTCTCCGGGGAGAGCCGTCTCCAGCGATCGTACAGATGAATAACTTCCCCCCCACAGATATACACCACACAAGGATAAGATTTAGCGTTCTTTATAGGTGATTTCTTAAGGTACGATGAAATGGTACAAGGAGGTCTGGACTCAGGGGTCCCCTCGATTCGAGTCTCTTGGTTTGGGGAAAGGGGGTAGCGGGACAGTCTGGTTACCAGTCTGGTAGCTGAGATGGTATGGTGGATAGCTCACAATCCTCGAGCTCGGTGTTCTAGCTTGGACGGGCCGCGGCAGCGCCAGCAGGTCCCGGTGAAGATGGTCGTTACACGGTCCGCGGCAGCGCCAGCAGGTCCCGGTGAAGATGGTCGTTACACGGTCCGCGGCAGCGCCAGCAGGTCCCGATGAAGGTGGTCGTTACAACGGTCCGCGGCAGCGCCAGCAGGACCCGACGAGGATGGATGTTGCAGAAGGCCGCGGCAGCGCCAGCAGGCAGGACGATAGTTCACAAGGCAGGGCTACGGCAGCGCCAGTAGTCCGTCAAGGCTGAGTTCTCTCGGTGTCTCTCGACTCCAGGATACAACTGCCTTCCTGCTCTGGAGCTGCCCTAGTTATAGGTCTGGCGCCCTTTGATGTCCGGACCCTCGCACTTGGAGGTCGGGGGGTCCGGGATGAGGGAGTCCAGACACCCAGCAGGGGGTGGAGCCAGCGCCTGGGGGAGCTGGAGGGTGATCGGCACCTGGCGGGGGAGAGCCCTCGACGCTTCTTTCTCCCATTGACCTGCCAAGTGGTCCGTTCACCTCCTGGGTGGATGGTGGTGCCGGGATGTCGGGGCTGGCCAGGCCCAGGGTTAGGGTTGGGCTGAGGCCACGCGGCCTCGTGGCGCAGTGTCCAAGATGGCGGCTGATCCGGCCGGGGGAGCCGGTAGTGGTTCGGCCCCATGATACATGGATGTCCGGGGGCAGGAGTTCCGTTGGGAGACGGGGTGCGGGTTGCCCTTGGGGGTAACACCTGGGAGTCCGGGGTTTGGGCCCTGTCGTGCGGGGAGGGAGCAAGCCCTTCATGTGGCCTGTCCAACAAATTGGTTAACATTTTAGGATTTTAAAAGCATGTTCGGATATAAGGCAATCCCTTGCAATAGCTCGGTTGAGATCCGGGTGCTCAGACGACCAGATATTTTGCCAGAGCAGAACCGGCTGAACCTTAATCAGATCTACTAGGTATGGGGCACCCAATTTCGAATGACAGACAAAGGTGTAACAGCTTTTAGGAAGGGCAAGGAGATTTCTTAAATAAGCAGTTTCTATCAGCTGCAGAGAATCAACCTTTTGCATAGCCCTACAACTCAGATCCGCACATAGCAATAGGCTGGCATTTCGAATTATATATGGTCATCATCTCTCTTTGGTGTTTAATGCTCAGCTTCCTAGAGAAGTTGAGCAAAGCCGTAATGGATTAAAAAAATTGGAATCTTCTAGAATTCACTGCATTTCGCCAGTTCCCCTCCAGATCAAATAATATCCCTAAGTAAGAAAACGCTGGTGTGTGTGTTCTAGTGGTACTCTCAATAAAACTGTCACAGCATTTTATTACTCTTTTCCCCACTTTCATAACAAAGGTTTTACTTATGTTGGTTTGCAGGCTTAGGTTCTGCATTTAATGAACAAATTCAGTAAGCAAACACTGTAGGGCCAACAGGGTATGGTCCATGAGCACTGCGTCCTCTGTAGGGAGGAGGGCCGGCATGGGTCGCTGTCCATCCTGGGGAAGAACAAAACATTGGCTTACTAGAGTACTGCCCACGCTATTGATATACACGTTAAACAAAAAAGGGGTAAGTACACACCCTTGTTGGTCCCTTTTCTCAATGCTAAATGGCTGAGTGTATTCACCTTTTAATCCATAACATAACCTAGCTGTGCCGGACGAATATAAGTATCTATGGAAGTTAACTATGGTAGTATCCACACCCATGGTGAGCATGATGGTCCAGATTCTTTCATGTACGATGCAGTCGAAAGCGGAAGACAAATCGACAAATACCATAAACAGATTGCCACGTTTAATGTATATGCATTTTCCTATCAGTAAATTCAGATTAATAGCCTACTCAATTGTCCCTACTCCTGTTCAGAATCCATTTTGTAGTTCAGAATTATATTATTAGAATCATCCCAGTCCTGTAGTCTGCATAAATGTATGCAGCCAATCACTTTAACTACAGAATCAAGTAAGGGAATAGGTCTATATCATGAGCAGGAAAGTTACAGTCGCCTTTCTTATGGATAGTTACGATAAGGGATTCTGACCAGTTATTTAAAAAAACAGCACTCCGATAGGATCGAAAGAGGACTGTCAGGAGGGGTCCCCGGAGGTCGAGGTTAGATTTATAAAGGTCAATCAGGATACTGCCAGGGGTCTGCCAACTTCTCTCAAAAAAGGGGAGTTGATAACACGACAAAAAGCCATTTTATCCTTATTGCTACATGCCTCATGTAGGTTTCCCAAGCATTCTCCTTCAAACTTTTTTTTCAGAGTTTAATGGTAAGCCTGTAAGCATGTCTACAGTCCTGGACTTCTTTGATGTTCCTAGGTTGCTTGCTTAGGTCTAATTTTAAACTCTTTTGGGCCCTAGGACAAGCAGAGTCGAACCAGCCACTAGTCTGCTTTTCTACGTTTTTCTGATGGGAAATTAACCCTTCTTTAATCCCCTTGGTAATTAGTTTAAATGCTTCAATGACTTTTAGTACCCCAGCAGTCTCATCTAGACAGATTTCAAAAGCTCCACTCTGTTTAATAATTAACTGTTCTAAAAATGTATTAGGATTTAGCATAGACCACTAGTAGAACCGTTTAAACGAGATATTTCAATGTTTTCAACTGATGATACGCTGGGGTTTGCACCATTAATGAGGTTGATGTCTAACTCTATACTCTGGGGAAAATGGTCAATCATTGTAAGATCATGTAAAACAAATTTAGTTGCCAAGGCGGAATAACAATTTGGAAACAGCAGGTAATCAATTACACTTTTTTCCCCTCTCCCATAAAATATGCAGATTACTTCAACTGGGGGATAGCTTAATTTGTTACAGAAAACCAGGTCATATTTAAAAAGTAATTAGGTAGCTCTTCATAATCTGTGTGTAAAAAATGTGTGATTTCACACATTCATGGGATTAGCCAGATCGCAGACCTTTCTAGATAGTAGCGGGCACAATCGAAGGTTAAAATCACCCCCCCATAAAAAAACCAATTCTCTTGATTCATTAGAGGCTAGTAATTCCAGGTCAGTGTTGAGTTGGAGTAAAACAGATAGTATATTCAAATTCCAGGCATTATTGTAAAAATGTATTAATACCAGGAATGTTGACAATACAATTAGAATAGAAATAATTTGATGAAACACTTTTGGGGGTGTAACAACTAGATTTTAGGAGACCAACTTATTTGAAACATAGGTACATAAGCCACCTTTGGGCCTACCACATATAGAGGGGACAGCTGGACTATGGAGTGTTTTAGAGCCATTGAGATGAATTGGATCGACAGATCAAGTTTCTTGTAGACATACAATTAAAAATCCGGACACAAAATCTAACAACTCTGTCAAATGATGCTTGCTATGTCACGTTCCAAAATAGGATATCAATAGCACGTACAGTAGGACGAGTGTGGGGGAAGCCTTCCAGAATGGCCTTGGGAGCCAAAGTAATACTTATCTGTGGATATAAAGAGCAACAATCTGCCATTTTGTCTGCCCGTACACCCATATTGAGATATGGAGTTTTGGGCAATCCTTCACAAAGATCTCTATTTCCATCGACTGCCTTCAGTCAGTCCCCTCCGATAAGTGAGGAAACTCTGTCACACCTATTAAAAGTCAGAATGGTAAATAGCGAGGAACGTGTTTGAACCAGATTAAAGTGAGCTGGCTGATGTTGTACTTGACCCAGCATTGTGGATTGTGTGGGGAGTTGCGTGGAAGGTTGACAAAAAAACCCAAGTGGTAAAACAGCAATTTGGTGTGGATTTAGAAATGGTGCTGGGGTAAATACAAAGAATCAGATTTATTGATATATTTAAAAGCTGATTCCTTATTGAGGTTAAGGAGAAAGGGGGTTGGGAGCACACTGCCTCACATCCCAACACAGTTTGCCCCTTTGCATCCTGGTGAATGCAGTACTTGAAATGTAGCTGTAGTTTTTCACCAAAGTTGGTGCAGACATTGCTGTATATCTCTAGACACGTGTTTCTGGGTTCAGCCCTTCATCAGTAGAGAGCAGCAGTTGTAGAAAGCAAAAGAAAAGTCATCTGGGGTTGCTGAAAATGCTGCCAAATTCCTTTCAGGTTACAGTACCGCTCACAGGCACACAGATGCATCTCCAAAGCTTGTCTTCTTGCTGGCTCAAGGGAGCCTTTTGAACAGAAAGGGGGCTGGGAGCACACTGCCTCACATCCCAGCACAGTTCGCCCCTTTGCATTCTGGTAAATGCAGTAAAAAATTAGTGCTTACTTGAAATTTAGCTGTAGTTTTTCACCAAAGTTGGTGCAGACATTTCTGAATATCTCTAGACAAGTGTTTCTGGGTTCAGCCCTTCATCAGTAGAGAGAAACAGTTGTAGAAAGCAAAATAAATGTCATCTGGGGTTGCTGGACAGAAAGGGGGCTGGGAGCACACTGCCTCCCATCCCAGCACAGTTCGCCCCTTTGCATCCTGGTAAATGCAGTACAAAGTTAGTACTTACTTGAAATTTAGATGTCGTTTTTTTACCAAAGTTGGTGCAGACATTGCTGTAATGAGGTTGGTGGGGGGGAGCCCAAGTCTTAGAAGACTTTCTTACAACAAGGGCATGGACCTGTTGGGACTGAAGAGTTGGATTAGCCATGGGACTAGTCAATGGAGTGTTACTCATTGGGGCAATAGATAGCCCCACTGTCAAAGGTGGAGTTTGAAGTCAAACACAGTGCTGTGTGTGTTATCTAGTGGCAATGGCGTGTTCCTGTGGCATATCCATGTTAACCCCCAACTGGATGGAACTATCACAATGCAAGTGTACCTTCCACAGTAGGTCAACACAGGTTAGTACAGTGCTTTCAGTAAGTTTTAGTCTATCAGTGAGACCACTAAAGGAGGTCTTAACCAAGTCTGCCAATACTTGTATAGAGGTCACCAAGGAGGTGTAGTTCTGGGTTAGTTTGGGCAAATTTGTGTTTTGATCTCTGGATGTCTTGTTTGTGATTACATGTTTCTGTGTATTTACTTTCTTTTTGGACAGTTTGGTCCCTCCCGTGAGTCCAAGGTGGAATCACCAGGGAGACTACTTGGTATTTTTGGGCATTTCGTTGGGGGTTGAGGAATCCAAGTACACGGCAAGGAGGGGTTATAGATGCTCTCATCTATTTTGAGTACAACAGGGTTCGTCCCACAATGAGACCTGCATTGAACAATAGTTAGTGATGACACTTCACATGATTTTGTAATGTCAGGAATCTCCTCTATACAAGTAGTTAATGTTTCTTCCACTCTCAGGATCTGCTTCTCTATCGCTGAATAATACATATGAGTTAAGAACACACTATCGTTAAACCATACATTTTCTTACAATTCATCATCTGCTTCATACATTTATAATCTCAAGGCATCACAATCACTCAGTATCATTGATATCATTCCAATAGTGCAAACAATGCAATTGAACTCCATGCAATTAAAAACAAGACTCATTGTTTCTACTTGTGGTGATGCACACTTTACACAACTTTTAGAACAAAACATCAATATATATATATATATATATTTATTAAAAAATTAAAAATATTGGGCCCAATTCACAAAGGTAAACTGAGATAAAAGCCTAACTTTACGACTTTCAGTATTCACAAAGGACATTTACCAGTAGGAAAGTTAGACTTGTGTCTTAGTTTAACTTAAGTTTTGGTCTTAAATTTAACTGAGACTAGACTTTTGGTCTCAGTTAAACTGAAGACCAAAACTTAAGTTAAACTGAGACAAACGTCTAAATTTACTACTCGTAAGTGCCGTTTGTGAATATCGAAAGTTAGACTTTCTTCTCAGTCTGCCTGTGAATCAGGCCCAACGTCATTTAAAATTCTGTCGATACAGCGTTTTGGCTGTACTTGAGATGACTCACACCGACTTCTTCAGGATTACAATACTTTTATACATATCAACACAATTCTGGGAGACAGGGAAATATAAAAAACATCATCAGTCTATAATAATTATCATAGTTGTTTTCACCTAATACTTTAGTGCGTACTATTTACCTGTGCGGCTTGCCTATCCCCCCACCATTCATCAAGAGAGTCAGATAGCTAAGGTTGCCAATGTTAGGGCTGACTGAAACCTAAGCACCCAGTCTAATTCCAGTATACTATTTAATACAACCACACATTCTAATGACAGCCCATTCCTGATTGGTCAAGGATATTGTAAGCAAATAGCATTTGCCCACCTGCGATCAGAAATCTACTATTGTGCTGTAATTACAAAGTTCAATTAAAGGATAAATTGGTCACTTCTTAAAATAATTGACCTTTTAGCCTTATTTGTCATTATAAAGCCTCAGATGAGAGAACTGGCAGAGTAATAAAAGTTCCTCCATGACCATTATTTCCTACAAGGTGTACAATAGCATGTTAGGGAGTACTTAGCTCAGTTAATACAAAAGAATTGTCAATACTGATTCCCATCCCAGGTTGTCACTCATTAACCTCTTAACCTTATTTTTCAGCCTTGGGGTTCGTACTGGGCGACCTAGCTGAGTTAAAAAATTTCCTCCGGAACCTGTATTTCCTAATAGGTGTACAATACCATGTAAAGAAGTACATAGCTCTGTTAATACAAAGGAGTTGTCAATACTGATTACCATTCCAGGTTCTCACTCACTATTTAAAATCAGCTGCTGTGGCTTAATTTCCCTTTCATTATCCCCCAATATAGTCCTGTGTGGAGATCTCTGCAATAAATATATAAAATGTGCTATTTCATTGACTTTATTCTGTCAGCGCAAGATATTTAAACAATGTTGTGTTACTTCACTTACCACTTCAACTTAGTTAAAAAGACAAACATTTGTGTCTAGTATTTGTATAGGACTTTCTAGGAGGAAAAGCTGTTCAGTTTGCTTCTGTGTTTGTTTGTTTTGTTTGTTTTATGATTACTTGTCCCTAGTAACTCTGCCGAATACCCTAAGTAAAGAGATAAGCATTAGTAGCAGTACCTAAACCATTATTTAAAATACTCCCATCATTTTATCATAATCTGGCATATCTCCTTTACATTAACTGACCAGCAAGCTGCCTTTCACGGTTTACACAATGTCTTAGAGCTGACAATTAATTAAAATGAAAAGTCAGTGTTGAGCTAGGAAAACTAATTTTTTCCTGATCACTAACTCATTTCCTCTAAAATGTGGATGATATATATACCAGGCACTGCACAGACTTCTGAACTTGTGTTTAGATGCCCGCCAAACTGCTAAAATATTATGGCTATTTGTGATTCACATGCTCAGTTTTGGGGGTTTTAGTGACGGCACGCTAGCACCAGAACCCACAACTATTGGTGCGCCTGCCGATTAGTATTCGAGCGCCGCCACCATTCTGCCAAACTATTGCAGCTATTTTAAAAACATTGTTCTCGGCTTTAGAGAACTTAGTACCAACACGCTCCCACCAGGACTTACGCTTATCGATGCACCCTCTCAATTAGTACTCCCACGCTCGGCTCATAAACCCATTTTAAAAGACAGCATGCAGATTCTCCTCACCTTCTTATGGCTCTCGTCCATCATATAATTCTATAGATACCACCATTTTGAACCTTCACTCTGTATATGCCATCATCCCCACGCACGAGGCAGTCTCACCTGGGCATTTCTGTAAATGCCTGTCCATCTTCCATATTAGGGTCAGGACATGTATTTGGGATGTGCCTACATGTGTTAATGTCGACAGATAAGTCATGTGTGGCCATCATCTGGGCTCCAGTGTTAACTAATGTATAACACACAATGATTTTGGTAGATTCATCATATATATTAACAACATTCCGTGTATTAGGGTTTTACCTACACATTTACTTGTCTGCAGATGAGTCGGATGTAGCCACTATATCCAATCCAATCCAATGGATACAGTGTTATCCGAAAAAAGTCTTTTGGATTGGATTGAATTGGTAGCCACTATATTGACCCTGATCTATACTGATGTATAGGGCATAATGAATATAACTGTATACTCAGCCAGGGTGGTTATGCTGAGTATGGTATATTTGATCTCACAAAGTTGTACTTCCTGATGTTACTTCCCACATCGAGTTATATTAGAGCATTATATTAGCCATAACAGTACTTTACTCTAATCTACACATCGGTCCTACCTTCCTCTTTGCTATATCATTGTTTCTAGATATATATACCTTCACCAGGTCAAACAGCATGTATTGTGTGGGCTGCATTATTTATCCATACCACATTGCTTAGCTTTAAGTCATGTTTTTCTTATTATGGCATTAAGTTCTACCTGGTTGTCTTATTTCCCAATCCACAATTATTTCACGGCATATAGTCAGTCAAAATAGCCTTTGTTTCTGTTAAAATAACCATAAAAAGCACAATACGGTACAATTAATCTATAAAAGTGCAACAATTACATAAAATACAGAAAACACACTATAATAATTCATATAAACTCCGAGGGGCAGATTTACAAGAAAGTGATGCATCTGTACAGATGCGTCACTTTCCCTGCGCCACCCTTAGAAACCCTTGCGCCACCATAGATGCGCTGTATTTACAATACGGCGCACTATGGCGCAAGGATTGACAGATGCGTCAGACATTCTGACGCATCTGTTGTCGGAAAAGTCACGCATTGCTGGAGTCGTGTCGCAAGCATGATGCAACTCCAGCAATGCGTGTTGAGGCCTATTCCCACTACACTGCGTGACTGCTTACACCTGCTTGAAGCAGGCGTAAGGGTTTGACGCAGTGTCGTCCTAAAAATGGCGCAGTGAAATCATGTAGATTTCACTGCGTCACTTATACGAGGCCTTCCTGCGTGGGAACGCTCACCCTGCATACATTATACCTGACGCAGGTATAATGTGACGCAGGGCTTTAGAACGTGACGCATCTCCCTAGATGCGTCACATTGTAAATAGGCCGCATTGCTTGCGCCGCTGTTGAGTCAAAAAAGTGACGCAACTGCAGCGCAAAAGTCACGCAAGGGGCTTGTAAATCTGCCCTATAATGTTTATGCTTTGCCGCATTATTAAACAAAGTTAAAACTAGTAAAAATGTTAAATAATAAAGGCTTTATCCATTCTAGCATTTTAAAACTTCAAACCATTATTTCTATGTATATGACTCTCATAGGTGCGCATGCCGGGCAAAAAGAATAGAACGTGTGCAATGTTTTCCCCAGCATTTAAAGTGCATAAAGTACAATCAGTATTGTCACCTATTAAGGGACCATAGGACAATTTGGCCTTGGTCGAATTAATCTGATGGGTGTCAAAACAGAATTTCATGAAAAGTGCTTTGGCAAGTTGGGGTTGTATAACATCCAAATAAGACTCAAAGCTTGGCTGTAGTTTAGATAATTTAAATTGGGAGGAGAGTCTTCCCTTTCTAAGGTTGAGCTGCACACTCCTTAATAGATATTCCCAGTAGGTGCATTTCAACTCGTTCTTGGAACTTAATGTCACTGAGCTAGGGTTATTCCAGAAACTGCTCAGGCCCAGCTTGCTAAAATAGGTACACACATGGTGGAACCATGAAAAAGTGAGCCCACCGTCGAGTTTCAGGAACTCCTTCAGTCCTTGCTTGTAGGGACTGAGTTCCTCCATGATCCAGAGTCTTATAAAAAATAATAAAAGTCTCAACACAGCTAGATGTTCTAAACTTTTGATGCCATTATTATAAAATAACGGAATTAGAGGTGTGTTTTTCGGAAGACGCAACAACATCTGTATCATTTTCATCTCTCCTACCATGAGAGAAACCTTGTTTTCCCCTCCCCACAATTCTCCCTCATAAAGGGCTGCTGTTTTGTCCCTATGTCTAAAAATGTCCACTGCTGGAGATATTGCCTTGGAGTCAGTGGCCTCGTATTTTGTTACAATTGACATGGAATTTTGGAGAAATCCTACCTTTACTTTATTTACGCGGAGTTTCCATTAAAGTTTTGCATCAATTGTAAATTCAAGTTAGCTAAAATTCGCCACCTGTTTCAATAAGTTTTGATCAACTGAAGTATTTACTTTGAAGCCCTTGTGTGATCTAATAGCCATATACTTCATCTTACTGGTATTTATTTCAAGGCCTTTTAGTCTGCAGTAATTGCTGAAGCTGTCTAGTAATTTTTGCAGTCCACTATGTGTCATTAGTGCACATATGGGAACCCTGGCTAGCTTAGGTGAATCATGGTTGCATTTCTGCAGGTGTTAAATAATATCATTAACATATAGTGAGAAAAGGTTAGGCGCCAATACGCACCACTCTCTCACACCGCTCTTAATAGGGATAGCATCAGTAAGTTCGCCTCAGGGGTCCCCAATGAAGTATAGTATGATTATCTTAGTGGGTCCTAATTATCCGGGTCAAGATTTTATCAGATCCTCTGTGGTGTCCCAATGATTTTCAAAGAAACTCCCTTGGCACTAAATCAAAAGCAGCTTTTAAATCTATAAAGCGGTACAAAAGGGGGTGGTGATGGACGGAGCATCAGAACCAATCAAACACTCACACCCAGTCAACAGATCTGGGTTTGATCCATCACCGTTCTTTAGCCCACTCTGCCACCCCAGTTCAGACATGGCCATATGCAAATCAGTCTCACCCTGTCCCTCATGGGAACAGTCCAGCCCGAACTGCCAAGCCATGCCTTCCCTGGACCGGAAACAAGCTTCCTAGGACCGGTTTCTGGCATTTTAGCCGTCTTCAGCCAGGCTTGCTTGAATCCAGTGGCAAAGTGAGCAAGGGACTCACGTCTGAGCATACCCTGCCAGGAAGTGTTGGCAGCCATCTTGGTACAATGCTTTTTAGGTCTCGCCTAGCGACGCAGCGCTTGCGCTGTTCACTACACAAACACAACTGCACTGACCCTCTACACTGCCCGAACACCACTGCACTGCCCTGAAACACCACCCCCAGCAAGACCCCCTAAACTGCCCAAACACCACTGCACTGCCCTAAACCCTGAAACACCAGCCCCAGCACAACCCCCTACACTGCCCGAACACCACTGCACTGCCCTAAATCCTGAAACACCAGCCCCAGCACGACCCCCCACACTGCCCAAACACCACTGCACTGCCCAAAAAATCCTGAAACACCAGCACCAGCACGACACTCTACACTGCCCGAACACCACTGCACTGCACTAAACCCTGAAACACCAGCCCCAGCATGACCCCTACACTGCCCAAACACAACTGCACTGCTCTAAACCCTGAAACACCAGCACGGCCCCCTACACTGGCCAAACACCACTGCACTGCCCTAAACCCTAAAACCCCAGCCCCAGCACGACCCCCTACACTACCCGAACACCACTGCCCCAAACCCTGAAACATCACCCTCAGCACGAACCCGTACTCTGCCCAAACACCACTACACTGCCCTAAAACCTGAAACACCACCCCCTGCACGACCCCCTACACTGCCCGAAAACAACTGCACTGCCCTAAACCCTGAAACACCCCCCAGCACGACCCCCTAATCTGCTCGAACACCACTGCTCTGCCCTAAACCGTAAAACACCAGCACATGCATGACCCCCTACACTGCCCGAGCACCACTGCATTGCCCTAAACCCTAAAACGCCAGCCCTTCACGACCCCCTACACTGCCCGAACACCACTGCACTGTCCTCAACCCTGAAACTCCAACCCTGCACGACCCCTGCACTGTCTGAAAACCACTGCACTGGCCTAAACCCTGAAACACCAGCCTCCGCACAACCCCCTATGCTGCCCGAACACCACAGCACTGCCCTAAACCCTAAAACACCAGCCCCAGCACGACCCCCTACACTGCCAGAACACCACTGCACTGCCCTAAACCCTGAAATACCAGCCCCAGCACGACCCCCCCACACTGCCCGAACACCACTGCACTGCCCTAAACCCTGTAACACCACCCCAGCACAACCCCCTACACACCTGAACACCACTGCTCTGCCCTAAACCCTGAAACACCACCCCCAGCATGACCTCTTACAATGCCCGAACACCACTGCACTGCCCTAAACCCTGAAACACCCCCCAGCATGACCCCCTAATCTACTCGAACACCAATGCTCTGCCCTAAACCCTAAAACACCAGCCCACGCATGACCCCCTACACTGCCCGAGCACCACTGCACTGCCCTAAACCCTGAAACGCCAGCCCCGCACGACCCCCTACACTGCCCGAACACCACTGCACTGCCCTAAACCCTGACAAACTACCCCCAGCAGGACTCCCTACACTGCCTGAACACTGCTGCACTGCCCTAAACCCTGAAACATCACCTGCAGCAAGACCCCCAACACTGCCCAAACACCACTGCCCTAAACCCTGAAACACCACCCCAGGAAGACCTCCTACACTGCCCGAACACCACTGCACTGCCCAAAACCCTGAAACACCAGCCCCAGCATGACACCCTACACTGCCCGAACACCACTGCACTGCCCTAAATCCTGAAACACCACCCCCAGCACGACACTCTACTCTGCCCGAACACCACTGCACTGCCCTAAACCCTAAAACACCAGCCCCAGCATGACCCCCTACACTGCCCGAACACAACTGCACTGCCCTAAACCCTGAAACACCAGCACGGTCCCCTGCACTGGCCAAACACCACTGCACTGCCTTAAACCCTAAAACACCAGCCCCAGATCACACCCCCTACACTACCCAAGCACCACTGCCCCAAACCCTGAAACACCACCCCCAGCATGAACCCCTACTCTGCCCGAACACCACTGCACTGCCCTAAACCCTGAAACACCACCCCCTGCAGGACCCCCTACACTGCCCGAATACCACTGCACTGCCCTAAACACTGAAACACCCCCCCAGCACGACCCCCTAATCTGCTCGAACACCACTGTTCTGCCCGAAACCCTAAAACACCAGCCCACGCATGACCCCCTACACTGCCCGAGCACCACTGCACTGCCCAAAACCCTGAAACGCCAGCCACGCACGACACCCTACACTGCCCGAACACCACTGCACTGCCCTCAACCTTGAAACACCCGCCCCCGCACGACCCCCTATGTTGCCCGAACACCACTGCACTGCCCTAAACCCTGAAACACCAGCCCCAGCACGACCCCCTACAATGCCCGAACACCACTGCACGGCCCTAAACTTTGTAACACCAGCCCCAGCACGACCTCCTACACTGCCCGAACACCACTGCACTGCCCTAAAACCTGAAACACCAGCCCCAGCATGACCCCCTACACTGTCCGAACACCACTGCTCTGCCCTAAACCCTGAAACACCACCCCCAGCACAACCTCCTACACTGCCCGAACACCACTGCAATGCCCTAAACCCTGAAACGCTACCCCCAGCACGACCCCCTACACTGCCCGAACACCACTGCTCTGCCCTAAACCCTGAAACACCACCCCCAGCACGACTCCCTACACTGCCTGAACACCACTGCCCTAAACCCTTAAACTCCACCCCCAGTAAGACCCCCTACACTGCCCGAACACCACTGCACTGCCCTAAATGTAAATGTAAATGTATAGGTATTTATATAGCGCCGATCACCTCTACGCTGTACTCATACCGCTGAAGGAACCCTTCCTGGCTTTCCGTGTGAAGGTCATCTCCTGGGCACCCCCATGGTGAAGCCAGGCATCCCAGCGCTGTTGGGGCCAATGTGGAGATTAAGCAAGCTATTGCCCGGAGTTGCAGCGTGGGACCCATGATTAGAATAGGCACTGAGGCGAGAATATCCGGTCCGAGGAATTTATAGCAGGAGATCCTGCCGAGCCGGGAATCGAACCCTGGTCCCGGACCAGTGCTCTGCATCGAGGTCTGCCGCTCTAACCATTGAGCCACACATCTCCACTAAACCCTGAAATACCAGTCCCAGCATGACCCCCTATACTCCCCGAACACCACTGCACTGCCCTAAATCCTGAAACACCAGCCCCAGCACAACCCCTTCACTGCCCGAACACCACTGCACTGCCCTAAACCCTGAAACACCAGCCCCAGAACGAACCCCTACACTGCACGAACACCACTGCACTGCCCTAAAACCTGAACACTACCCCCCAGCATGACACCCTACCTTGCCCGAACACCACTGCACTGCCCTAAACCCTGAAACACCACCCCCAGCACAACCCCCTACACTGACTGAACACCACTGCACTAAACCCTGAAACTCCATCCCCAGTAAGACCCCCTACACTGCCCGAACACCACTGCACTGCCCTAAACCCTGAAACACCAGCCCCAGAATGACCCCTATAGTCCCCGAACACCACTGCACTGCCCTAAATCCTGAAACATTAGCCCCAGCACAAGCCCCATCACTGCCCGAACACCGAGCACTGCCCTAAACCCTGAAACACCAGCCCCAGCATGACCCCCCCACACTGCCCGAACACCACTGCACTGCCCTAAACCCTGAAACACCACACCAGCACAACCCCCTTAACTGTCCGAACACCACTGCTCTGCCCTAAACCCTGAAACACCACCCCCAGCACAACCTCCTACACAGCCAGAACACCACTGCACTGCCCTAAACCCTGAAACGCTACCCCCAGCACGACCCTCTACACTGCCCGAACACCACTCCACTGCCCTAAACCCTGAAACACCAGACCCAGCACGACTCCCTAAACTGCCCGAACACAACTGCACTGCCCTAAACCCTGAAAAACCACCCTCAGCAAGACCCTTTACACTGCCCGAACACCACTGCACTGCCCTAAACATTGAAACACTAGCCCCAGCACACCCCCCTACACTGCCGAACACCACTTCTCTGCCCTAAACCCTGAAACACCACCCCCAGCACGACCTCCTACACTGCCCGAACACCACTACACAGCCCTAAACCCTGAAACACCCCCCAGCACGACCCCCTAATCTACTCGAACACCAATGCTCTGCCCTAAACCCTAAAACACAATCCCACGCATGACCTCCTACACTGCCGAGCACCACTGCACTGCCCTAAACCCTGAAACGCCAGCCCCGCATTACCCCTACACTGCCCGAACTGCACTGCCCTAAACCCTGAAACACTACCCCCAGCAGGACTCCCTACACTGCCTGAACACTACTACACTGCCCTAAACCCTGAAAAATCACCTACAGCAAGACCCCCAACAATGCCCGAACACCATTGCCCTAAACCCTGAAACTCCATCCCCAGGAAGACATTCTACACTGCCCGAACACCACTGCACTGCCCTAAACCCAGAAACACCAGCCCCAGCATGACACCCTACACTGCCAGAACACCACTGCACTGCCCTAAATCCTGAAACACCAGCCCCAGCACGACACTCTACACTGCCCGAACACCACTGCACTGCCCTAAACCCTGAAACACCAGCCCCAGCATGACCCCCTACACTGCCCGAACACAACTGCACTGCCCTAAACCCTGAAACATCAGCCCGGCCCCCTACACTGGCCAAACACCACTGCACTGCCCTAAACCCTGAAACACCAGCCCCAGCACAACCCCCTACACTACCCGAGCACCACTGCCCCAAACCCTGAAACACCACCCCCAGCATGAACCCCTACTCTGCCCGAACACCACTGCACTGCCCTAAACATTGAAACACTACACCCAGCACAACCCCCTACACTGCCCGAACAACACTACACTGCCCTAAACCCTGAAACACCACCCCCAGCACGAGCCCCTACAGTGCCCGAACACCACTGCACTGCCCTAAAACCTGATCACTACCCCCAGCATGACCCCCTACACTGCCCGAACACCACTGCACTGCCCTAAACCCTGAAACACCACCCCCAGCATGACCCCCTACACTGCCTGAACACCACTGCCCTAAACCCTTAAACTCCACCCCCAGTAAGACTCCCTACACTGCCCGAACACCACTGCACTGCCCTAAACCCTGAAACACCAGCCCCAGCATGACCCCCTATACTCCAAGAACACCACTGCACTGCCCTAAATCCTGAAACACCAGCCCCAGCACAACCCCCTTCACTGCCCGAACACCACTGCACTGCCCTAAACCCTGAAACACCAGCCACAGCATGACCCCCTACACTGCCCGAACACAACTGCACTGCCCTAAACCCTGAAACACCAGAACCAGCACGGCCCCCTACACTGGCCAAACACCACTGCACTGCCCTAAACCCTGAAACACCAGCCCCAGCACGACCAACTACACTATCCAAACACCACTGCCCCAAACCCTGAAACACCACCCCCAGCACGAACCCCTACTCTGCCCTAACACCACTACACTGCTCTAAAACCTGAAACACCTCCCCCTGCACGACCCCCTACACTGCCCGAACAAAACTGCACTGCCCTAAACCCTGAAACACCACCCCCTGCATGACCCCCTACACTGCCCGAACACCACTGCACTGCCCTAAACCCTGAAACACCCCCCACCACAACCCCCTAATCTGCTCGAACACCACTGCTCTGCACTAAACCCTAAAACACCAGCCCACGCATGACCCCCTACACTGCCCGAGCACCACTGCACTGCCCTAAACCCTGAAACACCAGCCCCAGCATGACCCCTATAGTCCCCGAACACCACTGCACTGCCCTAAATCCTGAAACACCAGCCCCAGCACAACCCCCTTCACTGCCCGAACACCGAGTACTGCCCTAAACCCTGAAACACCCCCCCCTGCATGACCCCCTACACTGCCCGAAAACCACTGCACTGCCCTAAACCCTGAAACACCCCCCACAACGACCCCTAATCTGCTTGAACACCACTGCTCTGCACTAAACCCTAAAACACCAGCCCCCGCATGACCCCCTACACTGCCCGAGCACCACTGTGCTGCCCTAAACCCTGAAACACCAGCCCCAGCATGACCCCCTATACTCCAAGAACACCACTGCACTGCCCTAAATCCTGAAACACCAGCCCCAGCACAACCCCCTTCACTGCCCGAACACCACTGCACTGCCCTAAACCCTGAATCACCAGCCACAGCATGACCCCCTACACTGCCCGAACACAACTGCACTGCTCTAAACCCTGAAACACCAGAACCAGCACGGCCCCCTACACTGGCCAAACACCACTGCACTGCCCTAAACCCTGAAACACCAGCCCCAGCACGACCAACTACACTACCCGAACACCACTGCCCCAAACCCTGAAACACCACCCCCAGCACGAACCCCTACTCTGCCCTAACACCACTACACTGCTCTAAAACCTGAAACACCTCCTCCTGCACGACCCCCTACACTGCCCGAACAAAACTGCACTGCCCTAAACCCTGAAACACCACCCCCTGCATGACCCCCTACACTGCTCGAACACCACTGCTCTGCACTAAACCCTAAAACACCAGCCCAAGCATGACCCCCTACACTGCCCGAGCACCACTGTACTGCCCAATACCCTGAAACGCCAGTACCACACGACCCCCTACACTGCCCGAACACCACTGCACTGCCCTAAACCCTGAAACACCAGCCCCAGCATGACCCCTATAGTCCCCGAACACCACTGCACTGCCCTAAATCCTGAAACAGCAGCCCCAGCACAACCCCCTTCACTGCCCGAACACCGAGCACTGCCCTAAACCCTGAAACACCAGCCCCAGCATGACCCCCCCACACTGCCCGAACACCACTGCACTGCCCTAAACCCTGAAACACCACACCAGCACAACCCCCTTAACTGTCCGAACACCACTGCTCTGCCCTAAACCCTGAAACACCACCCCCAGCACAACCTCCTACACTGCCCGAACACCACTGCACTGCCCTAAACCCTGAAACGCTACCCCCAGCACGACCCCCTACACTGCCCTAACACCACCCCACTGCCCTAAACCCTGAAACACCAGACCCAGCACGACCAACTACACTACCCGAACACCACTGCCCCAAACCCTGAAACACCACCCCCAGCACGACCTCCTACACTGCCCGAACACCACTACACAGCCCTAAACCCTGAAACACCCCCCAGCACGACCCCCTAATCTACTCGAACACCAATGCTCTGCCCTAAACCCTAAAACACAATCCCACGCATGACCTCCTACACTGCCCGAGCACCACTGCACTGCCCTAAACCCTGAAACACCAGCCCCGCATGACCCCTACACTGCCCAAACTGCACTGCCCTAAACCCTGAAACACTACCCCCAGCAGGACTCCCTACACTGCCTGAACACTACTACACTGCCCTAAACCCTGAAACATCACCTACAGCAAGACCCCCAACACTGCCCGAACACCACTGCCCTAAACCCTGAAACTCTATCCCCAGGAAGACCTTCTACACTGCCCGAACACCACTGCACTGCCCTAAACCCAGAAACACCAGCCCCAGCATGACACCCTACACTGCCAGAACACCACTGCACTGCCCTAAATCCTGAAACACCAGCCCCAGCACGACACTCTACACTGCCCGAACACCACTGCACTGCCCTAAACCCTGAAACACCAGCCCCAGCATGACCCCCTACACTGCCCGAAAACAACTGCACTGCCCTAAACCCTGAAACACCAGCCCGGCCGCCTACACTGGCCAAACACCACTGCACTGCCCTAAACCCTGAAACACCAGCCCCAGCACAACCCCCTACACTACCCGAGCACCACTGCCCCAAACCCTGAAACACCACCCCCAGCATGAACCCCTACTCTGCCCGAACACCACTGCACTGCCCTAAACATTGAAACACTACACCTAGCACAACCCTCTACACTGCCCGAACACCACTGCTCGGCCCAAAACCCTGAAACAGTAGCCCCAGAACGACCCCCTACACTGCCCGAACATCACTACACTGCCCTAAACCCTGAAACACCACCCCCAGCACGAGCCCCTACAGTGCCCGAACACCACTGCACTGCCCTAAAACCTGATCACTACCCCCAGCATGACCCCCTACACTGCCCGAACACCACTGCACTGCCCTAAACCCTGAAACACCACCCCCAGCATGACCCCCTACACTGCCTGAACACCACTGCCCTAAACCCTTAAACTCCACCCCCAGTAAGACTCCCTACACTGCCCGAACACCACTGCACTGCCCTAAACCCTGAAACACCAGCCCCAGCATGACCCCCTATACTCCCTGAACACCACTGCACTGCCCTAAATCCTGAAACACCAGCCCCAGCACAACCCCCTTCACTGCCTGAACACCACTGCACTGCCCTAAACCCTGAAACACCAGAACCAGCACGGCCCCCTACAATGGCGAAACACCACTGCACTGCCCTAAACCCTGAAACACCTGCCCCAGCACGACCAACTACACTACCCGAACACCACTGCCCCAAACCCTGAAACACCACCCCAGCACAAACCCCTACTTTGCCCTAACACCACTACACTGCTCTAAAACCTGAAACACCTCCTCCTGCACGACCCCCTATACTGCCTGAACACCACTGCACTGCCCTAAACCCTGAAACACCACCCCCTGCATGACCCCCTACACTGCCCGAAAACCACTGCACTGCCCTAAACCCTGAAACACCCCCCACAACGACCCCTAATCTGCTCGAACACCACTGCTCTGCACTAAACCCTAAAACACCAGCCCACGCATGACCCCCTACACTGCCCGAGCACCACTGTGCTGCCCTAAACCCTGAAACACCAGCCCCAGCATGACCCCCTATACTCCAAGAACACCACTGCACTGCCCTAAATTCTGAAACACCAGCCCCAGCACAACCCCCTTCACTGCCCGAACACCACTGCACTGCCCTAAACCCTGAAACACCAGCCACAGCATGACCCCCTACACTGCCCGAACACAACTGCACTGCCCTAAACCCTGAAACACCAGAACCAGCATGGCCCCCTACACTGGCCAAACACCACTGCACTGCCCTAAACCCTGAAACACCAGCCCCAGCACGACCAACTACACTACCCGAACACCACTGCCCCAAACCCTGAAACACCACCCCCAGCACGAACCCCTACTCTGCCCTAACACCACTACACTGCTCTAAAACCTGAAACACCTCCCCCTGCACGACCCCCTACACTGCCCGATCAAAACTGCACTGCCCTAAACCCTGAAACACCACCCCCTGCATGACCCCCTACACTGCCCGAACACCACTGCACTGCCCTAAACCCTGAAACACCCCCCACCACAACCCCCTAATCCGCTCGAACACCACTGCTCTGCAATAAACCCTAAAACACCAGCCCACGCATGACCCCCTACACTGCCCGAGCACCACTGTACAGCCCAATACCCTGAAACGCCAGTCCCGCACGACCCCCTACACTGTCCGAACACCACTGCACTGCCCTAAACCCTGAAACACCAGCCCCAGCATGACCCCTATAGTCCCCGAACACCACTGCACTGCCCTAAATCCTGAAACACCAGCCCCAGCACAACCCCCTTCACTGCCCGAACACCAAGCACTGCCCTAAACCCTGAAACACCAGCCCCAGCATGACCCCCCCACACTGCCCGAACACCACTGCACTGCCCTAAACCCTGAAACACCACACCAGCACAACCCCCTTAACTGTCCGAACACCACTGCTCTGCCCTAAACCCTGAAACACCACCCCCAGCACAACCTCCTACACTGCCCGAACACCACTGCACTGCCCTAAACCCTGAAACGCTACCCCCAGCACGACCCCCTACACTGCCCGAACACCACCCCACTGCCCTAAACCCTGAAACACCAGACCCAGCACGACCCCCTAAACTGCCCGAACACAACTGCACTGCCCTAAACCCTGAAAAACCACCCTAGGCAAGACCCTTTACACTGCCCGAACACCACTGCACTGCCCTAAACATTGAAACACTAGCCCCAGCACACCCCCCTACACTGCCCGAACACCACTTCTCTGCCCTAAACGATGAAACACCACCCCCAGCACGACCTCCTACACTGCCTGAACACCACTGCACAGCCCTAAACCCTGATACACCCCCCCCCAGCACAACCCCCTAATCTACTCGAACACCACTGCACTGCCCTAAAACCTGATCACTACCCCCAGCATGACCCCCTACACTGCCCGAACACCACTGCACTGCCCTAAACCCTGAAACACCACCCCCAGCATGACCCCCTACACTGCCTGAACACCACTGCCCTAAACCCTTAAACTCCACCCCCAGTAAGACTCCCTACACTGCCCGAACACCACTGCACTGCCCTAAACCCTGAAACACCAGCCCCAGCATGACCCCCTATACTCCCTGAACACCACTGCACTGCCCTAAATCCTGAAACACCAGCCCCAGCACAACCCCCTTCACTGCCTGAACACCACTGCACTGCCCTAAACCCTGAAACACCAGAACCAGCACGGCCCCCTACAATGGCGAAACACCACTGCACTGCCCTAAACCCTGAAACACCTGCCCCAGCACGACCAACTACACTACCCGAACACCACTGCCCCAAACCCTGAAACACCACCCCAGCACAAACCCCTACTTTGCCCTAACACCACTACACTGCTCTAAAACCTGAAACACCTCCTCCTGCACGACCCCCTATACTGCCTGAACACCACTGCACTGCCCTAAACCCTGAAACACCACCCCCTGCATGACCCCCTACACTGCCCGAAAACCACTGCACTGCCCTAAACCCTGAAACACCCCGCCCAACGACCCCTAATCTGCTCGAACACCACTGCTCTGCACTAAACCCTAAAACACCAGCCCACGCATGACCCCCTACACTGCCCGAGCACCACTGTGCTGCCCTAAACCCTGAAACACCATCCCCAGCATGACCCCCTATACTCCAAGAACACCACTGCACTGCCCTAAATTCTGAAACACCAGCCCCAGCACAACCCCCTTCACTGCCCGAACACCACTGCACTGCCCTAAACCCTGAAACACCAGCCACAGCATGACCCCCTACACTGCCCGAACACAACTGCACTGCCCTAAACCCTGAAACACCAGAACCAGCATGGCCCCCTACACTGGCCAAACACCACTGCACTGCCCTAAACCCTGAAACACCAGCCCCAGCACGACCAACTACACTACCCGAACACCACTGCCCCAAACCCTGAAACACCACCCCCAGCACGAACCCCTACTCTGCCCTAACACCACTACACTGCTCTAAAACCTGAAACACCTCCCCCTGCACGACCCCCTACACTGCCCGATCAAAACTGCACTGCCCTAAACCCTGAAACACCACCCCCTGCATGACCCCCTACACTGCCCGAACACCACTGCACTGCCCTAAACCCTGAAACACCCCCCACCACAACCCCCTAATCCGCTCGAACACCACTGCTCTGCAATAAACCCTAAAACACCAGCCCACGCATGACCCCCTACACTGCCCGAGCACCACTGTACAGCCCAATACCCTGAAACGCCAGTCCCGCACGACCCCCTACACTGTCCGAACACCACTGCACTGCCCTAAACCCTGAAACACCAGCCCCAGCATGACCCCTATAGTCCCCGAACACCACTGCACTGCCCTAAATCCTGAAACACCAGCCCCAGCACAACCCCCTTCACTGCCCGAACACTAAGCACTGCCCTAAACCCTGAAACACCAGCCCCAGCATGACCCCCCCACACTGCCCGAACACCACTGCACTGCCCTAAACCCTGAAACACCACACCAGCACAACCCCCTTAACTGTCCGAACACCACTGCTCTGCCCTAAACCCTGAAACACCACCCCCAGCACAACCTCCTACACTGCCCGAACACCACTGCACTGCCCTAAACCCTGAAACGCTACCCCCAGCACGACCCCCTACACTGCCCGAACACCACCCCACTGCCCTAAACCCTGAAACACCAGACCCAGCACGACCCCCTAAACTGCCCGAACACAACTGCACTGCCCTAAACCCTGAAAAACCACCCTAGGCAAGACCCTTTACACTGCCCGAACACCACTGCACTGCCCTAAACATTGAAACACTAGCCCCAGCACACCCCCCTACACTGCCCGAACACCACTTCTCTGCCCTAAACGATGAAACACCACCCCCAGCACGACCTCCTACACTGCCTGAACACCCTTGCACAGCCCTAAACCCTGATACACCCCCCCCCAGCACAACCCCCTAATCTACTCGAACACCAATGCTCTGCCCTAAACCCTAAAACACAATCCCACGCATGACCTCCTACACTGCCCGAGCACCACTGCACTGCCCTAAACCCTGAAACGCCAGCCCCGCACGACCCCTACACTGCCCGAACACAACTGCACTGCCCTAAACCCTGAAAAACCACCCTAGGCAAGACCCTTTACACTGCCCGAACACCACTGCACTGCCCTAAACATTGAAACACTAGCCCCAGCACACCCCCCTACACTGCCCAAACACCACTTCTCTGCCCTAAACCATGAAACACCACCCCCAGCACGACCTCCTACACTGCCTGAACACCACTGCACAGCCCTAAACCCTGAAACACCCCCCCCAGCACAACCCCCTAATCTACTCGAACACCAATGCTCTGCCCTAAACCCTAAAACACAATCCCACGCACGACCTCCTACACTGCCTGAACACCACTGCACAGCCCTAAACCCTGAAACACCCCCCCCAGCACAACCCCCTAATCTACTCGAACACCAATGCTCTGCCCTAAACCCTAAAACACAATCCCACGCATGACCTCCTACACTGCCCGAGCACCACTGCACTGCCCTAAACCCTGAAACGCCAGCCCCGCACGACCCCTACACTGCCCGAACACCACTGCACTGCCCTAAACCCTGAAACACCACCCCCAGCAAGACCTTCTACTTTGCCTCAACACCCCTGCCCTAAACCCTGAAACACCAACCCTTGCAAAACCCCCTACACTGCCCGAACACCACTACTCTGCCCTAAACCCTGAAATACCACCCCCTTCATGACCCCCTACACAGCCTGAACACCACTGCACTGCCCTAAGCCCTGAAACACCACCTCCAGCACAACCCCCTACACTACCCGTACACCACTGCACTTCCCTAAACCCTAAAATACCACCCCCAGCACGACCCCCTAAACTGCCCAAACACCACTGCACTGCCCAAACCCTAAAACACCCCAGCAGCACGAACCCCTACACTACCCGAACACCACTGCTCTGCCCTAAACCCTAAAACACCAGCCCACGCATGACCCCCTACACTGCCCGAGCACCACTGTGCTGCCCTAAACCCTGAAACACCAGCCCCAGCATGACCCCCTATAATCCAAGAACACCACTACACTGCCCTAAAGCCTGAAACATCAGCCCCAGCACAACCCCCTACACTGCCCGAACACAACTGCACCGCCCTAAACCCTGAAACACCAGAACCAGCACGGCCCCTACACTGTCAAACACCACTGCACTGCCCTAAACCCTGAAACACCAGCCCCAGCACGACCAACTGCACTACCCGAACACCACTGCCCCAAACCCTGAAACACCACCCCAGCACGAACCCCTACTTTGCCCTAACACCACTACACTGCTCTAAAACCTGAAACACCTCCTCCTGCACGACCCCCTATACTGCCCGAACACCACTGCACTGCCCTAAACCCTGAAACACCACCCCCTGCATGACCCCCTACACTGCCCGAAAACCACTGCACTGCCCTAAACCCTGGAACACCCCCCACAACGACCCCCTAATCTGCTCGAACACCACTGCTCTGCACTAAACCCTAAAACACCAGCCCACGCATGACCCCCTACACTGCCCGAGCACAACTGTGCTGCCCTAAACCCTGAAACACCAGCCCCAGCATGACCCCCTATACTCCAAGAACACCACTGCACTGCCCTAAATCCTGAAACACCAGCCCCAGCACAACCCCCTTCACTGCCCGAACACCACTGCACTGCCCTAAACCCTGAAACACCAGCCCCAGCATGACCCCCTACACTGCCCGAACACAACTGCACTGCCCTAAACCCTGAAACACCAGAACCAGCACGGCCCCCTACACTGGCCAAACACCACTGCACTGCCCTAAACTCTGAAACACCAGCCCCAGCACGACCAACTACACTACCCGAACACCACTGCCCCAAACCCTGAAACACCACCCCCAGCACGAACCCCTACTCTGCCCTAACACCACTACACTGCTCTAAAACCTGAAACACCTCCCCCTGCACGACGCCCTACACTGCCCGAACAAAACTGCACTGCCCTAAACCCTGAAACACCACCCCCTGCATGACCCCCTACACTGCCCGAACACCACTGCACTGCCCTAAACCCTGAAACACCCCCCACAACAACCCCCTAATCTGCTCGAAAACCACTGCTCTGCACTAAACCCTAAAACACCAGCCCACGCATGACCCCCTACACTGCCCGAGCACCACTGTCCTGCCCAATACCCTGAAACGCCAGTCCCGCACGACCCCCTACACTGCCCGAACACCACTGCACTGCCCTAAACCCTGAAACACCAGCCCCAGCATGACCCCTATAGTCCCCGAACACCACTGCACTGCCCTAAATCCTGAAACACCGGCCCCAGCACAACCCCCTTCACTGCCCGAACACCGAGCACTGCCCTAAACCCTGAAACACCAGCCCCAGCATGACCCCCCCACACTGCATGAACACCACTGCACTGCCCTAAACCCTGAAACACCACACCAGCACAACCCCCTTAACTGTCCGAACACCACTGCTCTGCCCTAAACCCTGAAACACCACCCCCAGCACAACCTCCTACACTGCCCGAACACCACTGCACTGCCTTAAACCCTGAAACGCTACCCCCAGCATGACCCCCTACACTGCCCGAACACCACTCCACTGCCCTAAACCCTGAAAAACCAGACCCAGCACGACCCCCTAAACTGCCTGAACACAACTGCACTGCCCTAAACCCTGAAAAACCACCCTCGGCAAGACCCTTTACACTGCCCGAACACCACTGCACTGCCCTAAACATTGAAACACTAGCCCCAGCACACCCCGCTACACTGCCCGAACACCACTTCTCTGCCCTAAACCATGAAACACCACCCCCAGCACGACCTCCTACACTGCCCGAACACCACTGCACAGCCCTAAACCCTGAAACACCCCCCAGCACGACCCCCTAATCTACTCGAACACCAATGCTCTGCCCTAAACCCTAAAACACAATCCCACGCATGACCTCCTACACTGCCCGAGCACCACTGCACTGCCCTAAACCCTGAAACGCCAACCCCGCACGACCCCTACACTGCCCGAACAACACTGCACTGCCCTAAACCCTGAAACACCACCCCCAGCAAGACCCCCTACATTGCCTGAACACCCCTGCCCTAAACCCTGAAACAACAACCCTTGCAAAACCCCCTACACTGCCCGAACACCACTACTCTGCCCTAAACCCTGAAATACCACCCCCTGCATGACCCCCTACACAGCCCGAACACCACTGCACTGCCCTAAGCCCTGAAACACCACCTACAGCACGACCCCCTACACTACCCGAACACCACTGCACTTCCCTAAACCCTAAAATACCACCCCCAGCACGACCCCCTAAACTGCCCGAACACCACTGCACTGCCCAAACACTAAAACACCCCCACAGCACGAACCCCTACACTACCTGAACACCACTGCTCTGCACTAAACCCTAAAACACCAGCCCCCGCATGACCCCCTACACTGCCCGAGCACCACTGTGCTGCCCTAAACCCTGAAACACCTGCCCCAGCATGACCCCCTATACTCCAAGAACACCACTGCACTGCCCTAAAGCCTGAAACATCAGCCCCAGCACAACCCCCTTCACTGCCCGAACACCACTGCACTGCCCTAAACCCTGAAACACCAGCCCCAGCATGACCCCCTACACTGCCCGAACACAACTGCACCGCCCTAAACCCTGAAACACCAGAACCAGCACGGCCCCCTACACTGGCCAAACACCACTGCACTGCCCTAAACCCTGAAACACCAGCCCCAGCACGACCAACTACACTACCCGAAAACCACTGCCCCAAACCCTGAAACACCACCCCAGCACAAACCCCTACTCTGCCCTAACACCACTACACTGCTCGAAAACCTGAAACACCTCCCCCTACACGACCCCCTACACTGCCCGAACACCACTGCACTGCCCTAAACCCTGAAACACCACCCCCTGCATGACCCCTACACTGCCCGAACACCACTGCACTGCCCTAAACCCTGAAACACCCCCCACCACAACCCCCTAATCTGCTCGAACACCACTGCTCTGCACTAAACCCTAAAACACCAGCCCACGCATGACCCCCTACACTGCCCGAGCACCACTGTACTGCCCAATACCCTGAAAGGCAAGTCCCACACGACCCCCTACACTACCCGAACACCACTGCACTGACCTTAACCCTGAAACACCAGCCCCCGCACGACCCCCTACACTGTCTGAAAACCACTGCCTTGCAATAAACCCTGAAACACCAGCCCCCGAACAACCCCCTATAATCCCCGAACACCACTGCACTGCCCTAAACCCTGAAACACCAGCCCCAGCACGACCGCCAAAACTGCCCGAACACCACTGCACTGCCCTAAACCCTGAAACACCATCCCCAGCACGACCCCCTACACTGCCCGAACACCACTGCACTGCCCTAAACCCTGAAACACCAGCCACAGCACGACCCCCCCACATTGCCCGAACTCCACTGCTCTGCCCTAAACCCTGAAACACCACCCCCAGCATGACCCCTACACTGCCTGAACACCACTGCACTGCCCTAAACTCTAAAACACCAGCCCCAGAACGAACCCCTACACTGCCCAAACACGACCCCCAACACGACCCCTACACTGCTCGAACACCACTGCACTGCCCTAAGCCCTGAAACACCAGCCCCGACACAACCCACTCACACTGCCCGAATGCCACTGCCATAAACCCTGAAACACCACCCCCTGCCAGACCCCCTACACTGCCCGAACACCACTGCACCACTGCTCTAAACCCAGAAACACCACCCCCAGCAAGACCTCCTACATTGCCCGAACACCCCTGCCCTAAACCCTGAAACACCAACCCTTGCAAAACCCCCTACACTGCCAGAACACCACTACTCTGCCCTAAACCCTGAAATACCACCCCCTGCACGACCCCCTACTCAGCCCGAACACCACTGCACTGCCCTAAACCCTGAAACACCACCTCCAGCATGACCCCCTACACTGACCGAACACCACTGCACTTCCCTAAACCCTAAAATACCACCCCCAGCACGACCCCCTAAACTGCCCGAACACCACTGCACTGCCCAAACCCTAAAACACCCCCGCAGCACGACCCCCTACACTGCCCGAACACCACTGCACTGCCCTAATCCCTAAAACACTACCCCTAGCAAGACCCCCTACACTGCCCAAACACTACTGCACTGCCCTAACACCTGAAACATCACCTCCAGCAAGACCCCCTACACTGCCCGAACACCACTGCCCTAAACCCTGAAACACCACACCCAGCAAGACCCCCCTACTCTGCCTGAACACCACTGCACTGCCCTAAACCCTGAAACACCACCCCCAGCACGACCCCCTACACTACCCGAACACCGCTGCTCTGCCCAAAACCCTGAAACACCAGCTACAGCATGACCCCCCACACTGCCCGAACACCACTGCCCTAAACCCTGAAACACCAGCCCCAGCACGACCCCCTACACTGCCCGAACACCACTGCACTGCCCTAAACCCTGAAACACCAGCCAGCATGGCCCCCTATACTGCCCGAACACCACTGCACTGCCCTAAACCCTGAAACATCAGCCCCAGCACGATCCCCTACACTGCCCGAACAACACTGCACTGCCCTAAATCCTGAAACACCAGCCCCAGCACGACCCCCTACATTGCCCAAACACAACTGCACTGCCCTAAACCCTGAGGGGCCGATTCACAGAACTAACTTAAGACAAAATCCTAAACTTACTACTTTTGGTATTCACAGAATTTAGGATTTTGTCTTAAGACAAACTTAAGACAGACTTAAGACAAACTTAAGACAAAATCCTAACTTAAGTCTGTCTTAAGTCTGTCTTAAGTCTGTCTTAAGTTTGTCTTAAGTCTGTCTTAAGTCTGTCTTAAGTCTGTCTTAAGTCTGTCTTAAGTTTGTCTTAAGACAAACTTAAGACACAATCCTAACTTCTGTGAATACCAAAAGTAGTAAGTTTAGGATTTTGTCTTAAGTTATTTCTGTGAATCGGGCCCTGAAACACCAGCCCCAGCATGACCCCCTACACTACCCGAACACCACTGCCCCAAACCCTGAAACGCCACCCCCAGCATGACCCCCTACACTGCCCAAACACCACTGCACTGCCCTAAACCCTGAAACACCAGCCCCTGCCAGACCCCCTACACTGCCCAAACACCACTGCACCACTGCCCTAAACCCTGAAACACCACCCCCAGCAAGAACTCCTACACTGCCCGAACACCACTGCCCTAAACCCAGAAACACCACCCCCTGCAAGACCCCTACAACGCCCGAACACCACTGCTATGACGTAAACCCTGAAATATCACCCCCTGCATGACCCCTTACACTGCCCGAACACCACTGCACTGTCCTAAACCCTGAAACACCACCCCCAGTACGACCCCGTACACTGCCTGAACACCACTGCTCTGCCCTAAACCCTGAAATACCACTCCCTGCACGACCCCTTACACTGCCCTAAACCCTGAAACACCAGCCAGCACAACCCCCTACACTGCCCGAACACCAGTGAACTGCCCTAAACCCTGAAACATCACCTCCAGCAAGACCCCCTATACTGTCCGAATACCACTGCCCTAAAAACTGAAACACCATCCCCTGCCAGACCCCCTACACTGCCCGAACACCATTGCTCTGCCCTATACCCTGAAATACCACCCCCTGCATGACTCCCTACACTTCCCGAACAACACTGCACTGCCATAAACCTTGAAACACACGCCCCAGTACGACCTCCTACACTGCCCAAACACTACTGCACTGCCATAAACCTTGAAACACCCGCCCCAGTACGACCTCCTACACTGCCCAAACACTACTGCACTGCCCTAACCCTTGAAACATAACCTCCAGCAAGCACCCCTGCACTGCCCGAACACCATTGCTCTGCCCAATACCCTGAAATACCGCCCCCTGCATGACTCCCTACACTGCCGGAACACCACTGAACTGCCATAAACCTTGAAACACCCGCCCCAGTACGACCTCCTACACTGCCCAAACACTACTGCACTGCCCTAACCCTTGAAACATAACCTCCAGCAACAACCCCTACACTGCCCGAACACCACTGCCCTAAACCCTGAAACACCACCCCTAGCAAGTCCCCCTACACTGCTCGAACACTACTCCACTGCCCTAAACCCTGAAACACCAACCCCAACAAGACCCCCTACACTGCCCAAACACCACTGCTCTGCCCAAAAACATGAAATACCAGTGCCAGCACGACCCCCTACACTGCCCGAACACCACTGCCCCAAACCCTGAAACACCAGCCCCAGCACGATCCCCTACACTGCCCGATCAACAGTGCACTGCCCTAAATCCTGAAACACCAGCCCCAGCATGACCCCCTACACTGCCCGAACACAACTGCACTGCCCTAAACCCTGAAACACCAGCCCCAGCATGACCCCCTACACTACCCGAACACCACTGCCCCAAACCCTGAAACACCAGCCCCAGCACGACCCCCTACTCTGACCGAACACCACTACACTGTCCTAAAACCTGAAACACCACCCCCTGCACGACACCCTACACTGCCCGAACACCACTGCACTGCCCTAAACCCTGAAACACCACCCCCTGCACCACCCTCTACACTGCCCAAACACCACTGCACTGCCCTAAACCCTGAAACATCAGCCCCAACACGACCCCGTACACTACCCGAACACCACTTTCCCAAACCCTGAAACACGACCCCCTACTCTGCCCAAACACAACTACACTGCCCTAAAACCTGAAACACCACCCCCTGCACGACCCCCTACAATGCCTGAACAGCACTGCACTGCCATAAACCCTGAAACACCACCCCCTGCATGACCCCCTACACTGCCCGAACACCACTGCACTGCCCTAAACCCTGAAACACCACCCCCAGCACGACCCCCTACTCTGCTCGAACACCACTGCTCTACCATAAACACTAAAACACCAGCCCCAGCACAACCCCCTACACTGCCCGAACACCTATGCACTGCCCTAAACCCTGAAACAGCAGCCCCAGCACGACCGCCCACACTGCCCGAACACCACTTCACTGCCCTAAATCCTAAAACACCACCCCCAGCAGAACCTCCTACACTGCGCGAACACCACTGCACTGCCCTAAACCCTGAAACACCACCCGCAGCACGACCTCCTACACTGCCCGAACACCACTGCACTGCCCTAAACCCTGAAACGCCACCCCCAGCATGACCCCCTACACTGCCCGAACACCACTGCACTCCCCCAAACCCTGAAACACCAGACCCAGCACGACCCCTTACACTGCCCTAACACCACTGCACTGCCCTAAACCCTGAAACGCCACCCCCCTGCACGACCCCCTACACTGCCCAAACACCACTGCACTGCCTTAATCTCTGAAACGCCACCCCCAGCAAGACCCCCTACACTGCCCGAGCACCAATGGAGTGCCCTATTCCCTGAAACGCCACCACCAGCACAACCCCCTACAGTGCCGAACACCACTGCACTGCCCTAAACCCTGAAACACCACCCCCAGCACGACCCCTACACTGCCCGAACACCACTGCACTGCCTTAAACTCTAAAACACCAGCCCCAGAACGAACCCCTATACTGCCCATACACCACCCCCAGCATGACCCCCTCACACTTCCCGAACGCCACTGCACTGCCCTAAGCCCTAAAACACCACCTACAGCAGGTCCCACTACACTGCCCGAACACCACTGCCCTAAACCCTGAAACACCACCCCCAGCAAGACCACCTACACTGCCCGAATACCACTGCCCTAAACCCTGAAACACCACCCCCTGCCAGACCCCCTACACTGCCCGAACATCACTGCACCACTGCCTAAACCCTGAAACACCACCCCGTGCAAAACCCCCTACACTGCCCGAACAGCACTGCTCTGTCCTAAATTCTGAAATACCACCCCCTGCACGACCCTCTACACAGCCCGAACACCACTGCACTGCCCTAAACCCTGAAACACCACCCCCAGCATGACCCTCTACACTGCCCGAACACCACTGCACTTCCCTAAACCCTAAAACACCAACCCCAGAACGACCTCCTAAACTGCCCGAACACCACTGCACTGTCCTAAACCCTAAAACACCACTCCCCGCACGACCCCCTACACTGCCCGAACACCACTGCACTGCCCTAAACCCTGAAACACTACCCCCAGCAAGACCCCCTACACTGCCCGACCACTACTGCACTGCCCTAACACCTGAAAAATCACCTCCAGCAAGACCCCCTATACTGCCTGAACACCCCTTCCCTAAACCCTTAAACACTACACCCAGCATGACCCCCTACAATACCCGAACACCAATGCACTGCCATAAACCCTGAAACACCACCCCCAGCATGAACCCCCACACTACCCGAACAACACTGCTCTGCCCAAAACCCTGAAACACCAGCCCCAGCACAACCCCCTACAATGCCCAAACACCACAGCACTGCCCTAAACCCTGAAACACCAGCACCAGCACGACCCCCTACACTGCCCTAACACCACTGCATTGCCCTAAACCCTGAAACACCAGCCAGCACGACCCCCTACACTGCACGAACACCACTGTGCTGCCCCAAACCCTGAAACACCAGCCCCAGCACGATCCCCTACACTGCCCGAACACCACTGCACTGCCCTAAATCATAAAACACCAGCCCCAGCACGAACCCCAACACTACCCAAACACAACTGCAATGCCCTAAACCCTGAAACACCAGCCCCAGTATGACCCCCTACACTACCCGAACACCACTGCCCCAAACCCTAAAACACCACCCCCAGCAGGACCCCCTACTCTGCCTGAACACCACTACACTGCCCTAAAACCTGAAACACCACCCCCTGCATGACCCCCTACACTGCCCAGACAACACTGCACTGCCCTAAAGCCTGAAACACCACCCACTGCACCACCCCCTACACTGCCCAAACACCACTGAACTGCCCTAAACCCTGAAACATCAGCCCCAACACGACCCCCTACACTACCCACACCACTTTCCCAAACCCTGAAACACCACCCTCAGCACGACCCCCCTACTCTGCCTGAACACCACTACACTGTCCTAAAACTGAAACACCATCCCAGCATGACCCCCTACACTGCCGGAACTCCACAGCACTGCCCTAAACCCTGAAACACCACCCCCTGCACGACCCCCTACAATATCCAAACACCACTGCACTGCCCTAAACCCTGAAACACCACCCCCAGCACGACCTCCTACTCTGCTCGAACACCACACTTCTGCCGTAAACACTAAAACCCCAGCCACCGCACAACCCCCTACACTGCCCGAACACCACTGCACTGACCTAAACCCTGAAACACCAGCCCCAGCACGACCCCCTACACTGCCCGAACACCACTGCACTGCCCTAAACTCTGAAACACCCGCCCACGCACAACCCTTTACACTGCCCAAATACCACCGCACTGCCCTAAACCCTGAAACACCAGCCCCCGCACGACCCCCTACACTGTCCGAACACCACTGCACTGCCCTAAACCCTGAAAGACCAGCCCCCGCATGAGTCCCTACACTGCCTGAACACATTATCCCTGAAACACCAGCCCCAGCAAGACCCCCTACATTGCCCGAACACCGCTGCACTGCCCTAAACCATGAAACACCAGCCCCAGCACGACCCCCCCACACTGCCCGAACACCACTGCACTGCCCTAAACCCAGAAACAACACCCCAGCACGACCTCCTACACTGCCCGAACACCACTGCACTGCCCTAAACCCTGAAACAGCTCACCCAGCACGACCCCCTACACTGCCCGAACACCACTGCACTGCCCTAAACTCTGAAATGCCACCCCCTGCACAACCCCCTACACTGCCCGAACACCACTGCACTGCCCTAAACCCTGAAACGCCACCCACAGCAAGACCCCCTACACTGCCGAAACACCACTTCACTGCCCTAAACCCTGATACACCACCATGTCATGACCCCCTACACTGCCCGAACACCACTGCACTGCCCTAAACACTGAAACACCACCATACGCATGACCCCTTACACTACCCGAACACCTCTGCACTGTCCTAAACCCTGAAATACCAGCCCCAGCATGACCCGCTACTCTGCCCGAACACCACTGCACTGCCCTATTCCCTAAAACACCAGCCCCAACTCGACCCCCTACACTGCCCGAACACCACTGGACTGCCCTAAACCCTGAAACACCAACCCCAGGATGACCCACCACACTGCCCGAATACCACTGCACGGCCCTAAGCACTAAAACACCATCCCCAGCAGGAACCCCTACACTGCCCAAACACCACTTCCCTAAACCCTGAAACACCACTCCCAGTAAGACCCCCTACACTGCCCGAATAGCACTGCCCTAAACCCTGAAACACCAGTCACTGCCAGACCCCCTACACTGCCCAAACACCACTGCACCACTGCCCTAAACCCTGAAACACCACCCCCAGCAAGAACTCCTACACTGCCCGAACACCACTGCCCTAAACCCAGAAACACCACCCCATGCAAGACCCCTACAACGCCCGAACACCACTGCTCTGCCCTAAACCCTGAAATATCACCCCCTGCATGACCCCTTACACTGCCCGAACACCACTGCACTGTCCTAAACCCTGAAACACCACCCCCAGTACGACCCCGTACACTGCCTGAACACCACTGCTCTGCCCTAAACCCTGAAATACCACTCCCTGCACGACCCCTTACACTGCCCTAAACCCTGAAACACCAGCCGGCACAACCCCCTACACTGCCCGAACACCAGTGAACTGCCCTAAACCCTGAAACATCACCTCCAGCAAGACCCCCTACACTGTCCGAATACCACTGCCCTATACCCTGAAATACCACCCCCTGCATGACTCCCTACACTTCCCGAACAACACTGCACTTCCATAAACCTTGAAACACACGCCCCAGTACGACCTCCTACACTGCCCAAACACTACTGCACTGCCATAAACCTTGAAACACCCGCCCCAGTACGACCTCCTACACTGCCCAAACACTACTGCACTGCCCTAACCCTTGAAACATAACCTCCAGCAAGCACCCCTGCACTGCCCGAACACCATTGCTCTGCCCAATACCCTGAAATACCGCCCCCTGCATGACTCCCTACACTGCCCGAACACGACTGCACTGCCATAAACCTTGAAACACCCGCCCCAGTACGACCTCCTACACTGCCCAAACACTACTGCACTGCCCTAACCCTTGAAACATAACCTCCAGCAACAACCCCTACACTGCCCGAACACCACTGCCCTAAACCCTGAAACACCACCCCAAGCAAGTCCCCCTACACTGCTCGAACACTACTCCACTGCCCTAAACCCTGAAACACTAACCCCAACAAGACCCCCTACACTGCCCGAACACCACTGCTCTGCCCAAAAACATGAAATACCAGTCCCAGCACGACCCCCTACACTGCCCGAACACCACTGCACGGCCCTAAACCCTGAAACACCAGCCCCAGCACGACCCCCTATCCCACCCGAACACAACTGCACTGTCCTAGACCCTGAAACACCAGCACCAGCATGACCCCCTACGCTGCCTGAACATCACTGCACTGCCCTAAACACGTAAACACCAGCCCTTAGCACGACCCCCTACACTACACGATCACCACTACCCCAAACCCTGAAACACCACCCCCAGGACGACCCCCTACTCTGCCCGAACACTACAACACTGCCCTAAAACCTGAAACACCACCCCCTGCATGACCCCCTACACTGCTCGAACACCACTGCACTGCCCTAAGCCCTGAAACACCACCCCCAGCACGACCCCTACACTGCCTGAACACCCCTGCTCTGCCCTAAACCCTGAAACACCACCCCCAGCACGACCCCCTACTCTGCTCGAACGCCACTGCACTGCCCTAAACTCTAAAACACCAGCCCACGCACGACCCCCTACACTGCCTGAACACCACTGCACTGCCCTAAACCCTGAAACACCACCCCTGCACGACACCCTACACCACCTGAACACCACTGCACTGCCCTAAACCCTGAAACACCAGCCCCATCATGAGCCCCTACACTGCTCGAACACCACTGCACTGCCCTAAATCCTGAAATACCATCCCCAGCACGACCACCCCAAGCTGCCGGAACACCACTGCACTGCCTTAAAACACCACCCCCAGAAGGACCCCCTACACTGCCCGAACACCACTGCCCTAAACCCTAAACAGCACCCCCAGCAAGACCCCCTACACTGCACGAATACCACTGCCCTAAACCCTGAAACCCTACCCCCTGCCACACCCCCTACACTGCCCGAACACCATTGCACCACTGCCCTAAACCCTGAAACACCACCCCCAGCAAGACCTCCTACACTGCCCGAACGCCACTGCCCAAAACCCTGAAACACCACCTCCTGCAAGACCCCCCACACTGCCTGAACACCCCTGCTCTGCCCTAAACCCTGAAATACCACCCCCTGCATGACCCCTTACACTGCACGAACACCACTGCACTGTCCTAAACCCTGAAACACCACCCCAGTACGACCCCGTACACTGCCTGAACACCACTGCTCTGCCCTAAACCCTGATATACCACTCCCTGTACGACCCCTTACACTGCCCTAATCCCTGAAACACCAGCCAGCACAACCCCCTACACTGCCCGAACACCAGTGAACTGCCCTAAACCCTGAAACATCACCTCCAGAAAGACCCCCTACACTGTCCGAATACCACTGCCCTTAAAACTGAAACACCATCCCCTGCCAGACCCCCTACACTGCCCGAACACCATTGCTCTGCCCTATACACTGAAATACCACCCCCTGCATGACTCCCTACACTGCCCGAACACCACTGCACTGCCATAAACCTTGAAACACCCGCCCCAGTACGACCTCCTACACTGCCCAAACACTACTGCACTGCCCTAACCCTTGAAACATAACCTCCAGCAAGAACCCCTACACTGCCCGAACACCACTGCCCTAAACCCTGAAACATCACCCCCAGCAAGTCCCCCTACACTGCTCGAACACTACTCCACTGCCCTAAACCCTGAAACAGCAACCCCAACAAGACCCCCTACACTGCCCGAACACCACTGCTCTGCCCAAAAACATGAAATACCAGTCCCAGCATGACCCCCTACACTGCCCGAACACCACTGCACGGCCCTAAACCCTGAAAGACCAGCCCCAGCACGACCCCCTACACTGCCCGAACACAACTGCACTGCCCTAGACCCCGAAACACCAGCACCAGCATGACCCCCTACACTGCCTGAACACCACTGCACTGCCATAAACACGTTAACAGCCCTTAGCATGACCCCCTACACTTCACGAACACCACTACCCCAAACCCTGAAACACCACCCCCATGACGACCCCATACTCTACCCGAACACTACAACACTGCCCTAAAACCTGAAACACCACCCCCTGCACGACCCCCTACACTGCTCGAACACCAATGCACTGCCCTAAGCCCTGAAACACCACCCCCAGCACGACCCCTACACTGCCTGAACACCACTGCTCTGCCCTAAACCCTGAAACACCACCCCCAGCACGACCCCCTACTCTGCTCGAACACCACTGCACTGCCCTAAACCCTAAAACACCAGCCCACGCACGACCCCCTACACTGCCTGAACACCACTGCACTGCCCTAAACCCTGAAATTGTGTGAAAAAACACAAGGGCATCCAAAGGAATTAGACAGGGACCTTGGGAGGTTATATATTACAGGAAACAATGGTCCCTGAAAGCAGAAAGATAAGCAATACAATGAATATAGCCAAAGTTGGTACAATATTGCAGCCAGTGTCCAGGAGTACAGGTCACGGTACAAATTCAAAGATCCTCTCAATTTGGTGAGAGAATAGGATTCCGTGGCCATGTCAATGACGACTCGCTCGGGCAACGCAAATGCGAAAGTGAAGCCTCACTTTCGCATACTCCCGGAACCCCTAACCCGTGGGCATTGCCCTACTACCCTCGAAATTAGATACGCGTCCCTTAGGATTAATCTGGTTTGCCACCCGTCCTAGACGCCCCCCTAAGTATCCAGTTTCGCACACTGAGGCTTTTGAACATGGGCAATTTGATTGATTAGTCCTGATGATGATCCGTTATCCCCCTGATATGGATCGAAACGCCGTCGACACAGTTGTCTACCTTACACATTGTATTCTTTGTATATAACAGACTGGGAAGGTGACAGTATATGTACCAGATGTTTCGCTACTCTATATATTTTTCAGATAGAAACATCCTTGAAATTGCCTGAACGTCTTTCACATGTTGTCCTTACGATATGTAAGTCTTAGGATACAGGCTTGTATCCCACTAAGATTGTACTTACATTCTCTGGATTATTGTTAAACATTTCAACTTATTAAAGGTGCCTCTGTCCGGCTGGACACTGGCTGCAATATAGTACCAACTTTGGCTATATTCATTGTATTGCTTATCTTTCTGCTTTCAGGGACCATTGTTTCCTGTAATATACTAAACCCTGAAACACCAGCCCCAGCATGACTCCCCTACTCTGCCTGAACACCACTACACTGTCCTAAAACTGAAACACCATCCCAGCATGACCCCCTACACTGCCGGAACTCCACTGCACTGCCCTAAACCCTGAAACATCACCTCCAGAAAGACCCCCTACACTTTCCGAATACCACTGCCCTTAAAACTGAAACACCATCCCCTGCCAGACCCCCTACACTGCCCGAACACCATTGCTCTGCCCTATACCCTGAAATACCACCCCCTGCATGACTCCCTACACTGCCCGAACACCACTGCACTGCCATAAACCTTGAAACACCCGCCCCAGTACGACCTCCTACACTGCCCAAACACTACTGCACTGCCCTTACCCTTGAAACATAACCTCCAGCAAGAACCCCTACACTGCCCGAACACCACTGCCCTAAACCCTGAAACATCACCCCCAGCAAGTCCCCCTACACTGCTCGAACACTACTCCACTGCCCTAAACCCTGAAACAGCAACCCCAACAAGACCCCCTACACTGCCCGAACACCACTGCTCTGCCCAAAAACATGAAATACCAGTCCCAGCATGACCCCCTACACTGCCCGAACACCACTGCACGGCCCTAAACCCTGAAATACCAGCCCCAGCACGACCCCCTACACTGCCCGAACACAACTGCACTGCCCTAGACCACGAAACACCAGCACCAGCATGACCCCCTACACTGCCTGAACACCACTGCACTGCCATAAACACGTTAACAACAGCCCTTAGCATGACCCCCTACACTTCACGAACATCACTACCCCAAACCCTGAAACACCACCCCTATGACGACCCCATACTCTGCCCGAACACTACAACACTGCCCTAAAACCTGAAACACCACCCCCTGCACGACCCCCTACACTGCTCGAACACCAATGCACTGCCCTAAGCCCTGAAACACCACCCCCAGCACGACCCCTACACTGCCTGAACACCACTGCTCTGCCCTAAACCCTGAAACACCACCCCCAGCACGACCCCCTACTCTGCTCGAACACCACTGCACTGCCCTAAACCCTAAAACACCAGCCCACGCACGACCCCCTACACTGCCTGAACACCACTGCACTGCCCTAAACCCTGAAATTGTGTGAAAAAACACAAGGGCACCCAAAGGAATTAGACAGGGACCTTGGGAGGTTATATATTACAGGAAACAATGGTCCCTGAAAGCAGAAAGATAAGCAATACAATGAATATAGCCAAAGTTGGTACAATATTGCAGCCAGTGTCCGGGAGTACAGGTCACGGTACAAATTCAAAGATCCTCTCAATTTGGTGAGAGAATAGGATTCCGTGGCCACGTCAATGACGACTCGCTCGGGCAACGCAAATGCGAAAGTGAAGCCTCACTTTCGCATACTCCCGGAACCCCTAACCCGTGGGCATTGCCCTACTACCCTCGAAATTAGATACGCGTCCCTTAGGATTAATCTGGTTTGCCACCCGTCCTAGACGCCCCCCTAAGTATCCAGTTTCGCACACTGAGGCTTTTGAACATGGGCAATTTGATTGATTAGTCCTGATGATGATCCGTTATCCCCCTGATATGGATCGAAACGCCGTCGACACAGTTGTCTACCTTACACATTGTATTCTTTGTATATAACATACTGGGAAGGTGACAGTATATGTACCAGATGTTTCGCTACTCTATATATTTTTCAGATAGAAACATCCTTGAAATTGCCTGAACGTCTTTCACATGTTGTCCTTACGATATGTAAGTCTTAGGATACAGGCTTGTATCCCACTAAGATTGTACTTACATTCTCTGGATTATTGTTAAACATTTCAACTTATTAAAGGTGCCTCTGTCCGGCTGGACACTGGCTGCAATATAGTACCAACTTTGGCTATATTCATTGTATTGCTTATCTTTCTGCTTTCAGGGACCATTGTTTCCTGTAATATACTAAACCCTGAATCACCAGCCCCAGCATGACCCCCCTACTCTGCCTGAACACCACTACACTGTCCTAAAACTGAAACACCATCCCAGCATGACCCCCTACACTGCCGGAACTCCACTGCACTGCCCTAAACCCTGAAACACCACCCCCTGCACGACCCCCTACAATATCCAAACACCACTGCACTGCCCTAAACCCTGAAACACCACCCCCTGTACGACCCCTTACACTGCCCTAATCCCTGAAACACCAGCCAGCACAACCCCCTACACTGCCCGACCACCACTGCACTGACCTAAACCCTGAAACACCAGCCCCAGCACGACCCCCTACACTGCCCGAACACCACTGCACTGCCCTAAACTCTGAAACACCCGCCCACGCACAACCCTTTACACTGCCCAAATATCACTGCACTGCCCTAAACCCTGAAACACCAGCCCCCGCACGACCCCCTACACTGTCCGAACACCACTGCACTGCCCTAAACCCTGAAAGACCAGCCCCCGCATGAGTCCCTACACTGCCTGAACCCATTATCCCTGAAACACCAGCCCCAGCAAGACCCCCTACATTGCCCGAACACCGCTGCACTGCCCTAAACCCTGAAACACCAGCTCCAGCACGACCCCCCCACACTGCCCGAATACCACTGCACTGCCCTAAACCCAGAAACAACACCGCAGCACGACCTCCTACACTGCCCGAACACCACTGCACTGCCCTAAACCCTGAAACAGCTCGCCCAGCACGACCCCCTACACTGCCTGAACACCACTGCACTGCCCTAAACTCTGAAATGCCACCCCCTGCACAACCCCCTACACTGCCCGAACACCACTGCACTGCCCTAAACCCTGAAACGCCACCCACAGCAAGACCCCCTACACTGCCCGAACACCACTGCACTGCCCTAAACCCTGAAACGCCACCCCCAGCATGACCCCCTACACTGCCGAAACACCACTTCACTGCCCTAAACCCTGATACACCACCATGTCATGACCCCCTACACTGCCCGAACACCACTGCACTGCCCTAAACACTGAAACACCACCATACGCATGACCCCTTACACTACCCGAACACCTCTGCACTGTCCTAAACCCTGAAATACCAGCCCCAGCATGACCCGCTACTCTGCCCGAACACCACTGCACTGCCCTATTCCCTAAAACACCAGCCCCAACTCGACCCCCTACACTGCCCGAACACCACTGGACTGCCCTAAACCCTGAAACACCAACCCCAGGATGACCCACCACACTGCCCGAATACCACTGCACGGCCCTAAGCCCTAAAACACCATCCCCAGCAGGACCCCCTACACTGCCCAAACACCACTTCCCTGAACCCTGAAACACCACCCCCAGTAAGACCCCCTACACTGCCCGAATACCACTGCCCTAAACCCTGAAACACCAGCCCCTGCCAGACCCCCTACACTGCCCAAACACCACTGCACCACTGCCCTAAACCCTGAAACACCACCCCCAGCAAGAACTCCTACACTGCCCGAACACCACTGCCCTAAACCCAGAAACACCACCCCATGCAAGACCCCTACAATGCCCGAACACCACTGCTCTGCCCTAAACCCTGAAATATCACCCCCTGCATGACCCCTTACACTGCCCGAACTCCACTGCACTGTCCTAAACCCTGAAACACCACCCCCAGTACGACCCCGTACACTGCCTGAACACCACTGCTCTGCCCTAAACCCTGAAATACCACTCCCTGCACGACCCCTTACACTGCCCTAAACCCTGAAACACCAGCCAGCACAACCCCCTACACTGCCCGAACACCAGTGAACTGCCCTAAACCCTGAAACATCACCTCCAGCAAGACCCCCTACACTGTCCGAATACCACTGCCCTATACCCTGAAATACCACCCCCTGCATGACTCCCTACACTTCCCGAACAACACTGCACTTCCATAAACCTTGAAACACACGCCCCAGTACGACCTCCTACACTGCCCAAACACTACTGCACTGCCATAAACCTTGAAACACCCGCCCCAGTACGACCTCCTACACTGCCCAAACACTACTGCACTGCCCTAACCCTTGAAACATAACCTTCAGCAAGCACCCCTGCACTGCCCGAACACCATTGCTCTGCCCAATACCCTGAAATACCGCCCCCTGCATGACTCCCTACACTGCCCGAACACCACTGCACTGCCATAAACCTTGAAACACCCGCCCCAGTACGACCTCCTACACTGCCCAAACACTACTGCACTGCCCTAACCCTTGAAACATAACCTCCAGCAACAACCCCTACACTGCCCGAACACCACTGCCCTAAACCCTGAAACACCACCCCTAGCAAGTCCCCCTACACTGCTCGAACACTACTCCACTGCCCTAAACCCTGAAACACTAACCCCAACAAGACCCCCTACACTGCCCGAACACCACTGCTCTGCCCAAAAACATGAAATACCAGTCCCAGCACGACCCCCTACACTGCCCGAACACCACTGCACGGCCCTAAACCCTGAAACACCAGCCCCAGCACGACCCCCTACACCACCCGAACACAACTGCACTGTCCTAGACCCTGAAACACCAGCACCAGCATGACCCCCTACGCTGCCTGAACATCACTGCACTGCCCTAAACACGTAAACACCAGCCCTTAGCACGACCCCCTACACTACACAATCACCACTACCCCAAACCCTGAAACACCACCCCCAGGACGACCCCCTACTCTGCCCGAACACTACAACACTGCCCTATAACCTGAAACACCACCCCCTGCATGACCCCCTACACTGCTCGAACACCACTGCACTGCCCTAAGCCCTGAAACACCACCCCCAGCACGACCCCTACACTGCCTGAACACCCCTGCTCTGCCCTAAACCCTGAAACACCACCCCCAGCACGACCCCCTACTCTGCTCGAACGCCACTTCACTGCCCTAAACTCTAAAACACCAGCCCACGCACGACCCCCTACACTGCCTGAACACCACTGCACTGCCCTAAACCCTGAAACACCACCCCTGCACGACACCCTACACCACCTGAACACCACTGCACTGCCCTAAACCCTGAAACACCAGCCCCAGCATGACCCCCTACACTGCTCGAACACCACTGCACTGCCCTAAACCCTGAAATACCATCCCCAGCACGGCCACCCCAAGCTGCCGGAACACCACTGCACTGCCTTAAAACACCACCCCCAGAAGGACCCCCTACACTGCCCGAACACCACTGCCCTAAACCCTAAACAGCACCCCCAGCAAGACCCCCTACACTGCACGAATACCACTGCCCTAAACCCTGAAACCCTACCCCCTGCCACACCCCCTACACTGCCCGAACACCATTGCACCACTGCCCTAAACCCTGAAACACCACCCCCAGCAAGACCTCCTACACTGCCCGAACGCCACTGCCCAAAACCCTGAAACACCACCTCCTGCAAGACCCCCCACACTGCCTGAACACCCCTGCTCTGCCCTAAACCCTGAAATACCACCCCCTGCATGACCCCTTACACTGCACGAACACCACTGCACTGTCCTAAACCCTGAAACACCACCCCAGTACGACCCCGTACACTGCCTGAACACCACTGCTCTGCCCTAAACCCTGAAATACCACTCCCTGTACGACCCCTTACACTGCACTAAGCCCTGAAACACCAGCCAGCACAACCCCCTACACTACCCGAACACCAGTGAACTGCCCTAAACCCTGAAACATCACCTCCAGAAAGACCCCCTACACTGTCCGAATACCACTGCCCTTAAAACTGAAACACCATCCCCTGCCAGACCCCCTACACTGCCCGAACACCATTGCTCTGCCCTATACCCTGAAATACCACCCCCTGCATGACTCCCTACACTGCCCGAACACCACTGCACTGCCATAAACCTTGAAACACCCGCCCCAGTACGACCTCCTACACTGCCCAAACACTACTGCACTGCCCTAACCCTTGAAACATAACCTCCAGCAAGAACCCCTACACTGCCCGAACACCACTGCCCTAAACCCTGAAACATCACCCCCAGCAAGTCCCCCTACACTGCTCGAACACTACTCCACTGCCCTAAACCCTGAAACAGCAACCCCAACAAGACCCCCTACACTGCCCGAACACCACTGCTCTGCCCAAAAACATGAAATACCAGTCCCAGCATGACCTCCTACACTGCCCGAACACCACTGCACGGCCCTAAACCCTGAAAGACCAGCCCCAGCACGACCCCCTACACTGCCCGAACACAACTGCACTGCCCTAGACCCCGAAACACCAGCACCAGCATGACCCCCTACACTGCCTGAACACCACTGCACTGCCATAAACACGTTAACAACAGCCCTTAGCATGACCCCCTACACTTCACGAACACCACTACCCCAAACCCTGAAACACCACCCCCATGACGACCCCATACTCTGCCCGAACACTACAACACTGCCCTAAAACCTGAAACACCACCCCCTGCACGACCCCCTACACTGCTCGAACACCAATGCACTGCCCTAAGCCCTGAAACACCACCCCCAGCACGACCCCTACACTGCCTGAACACCACTGCTCTGCCCTAAACCCTGAAACACCACCCCCAGCACGACCCCCTACTCTGCTCGAACGCCACTGCACTGCCCTAAATCCTAAAACACCAGCCCACGCACGACCCCCTACACTGCCTGAACACCACTGCACTGCCCTAAACCCTGAAATTGTGTGAAAAAACACAAGGGCACCCAAAGGAATTAGACAGGGACCTTGGGAGGTTATATATTACAGGAAACAATGGTCCCTGAACGCAGAAAGATAAGCAATACAATGAATATAGCCAAAGTTGGTACAATATTGCAGCCAGTGTCCGGGAGTACAGGTCACGGTACAAATTCAAAGATCCTCTCAATTTGGTGAGAGAATAGGATTCCGTGGCCACGTCAATGACGACTCGCTCGGGCAACGCAAATGCGAAAGTGAAGCCTCACTTTCGCATACTCCCGGAACCCCTAACCCGTGGGCATTGCCCTACTACCCTCGAAATTAGATACGCGTCCCTTAGGATTAATCTGGTTTGCCACCCGTCCTAGACGCCCCCCTAAGTATCCAGTTTCGCACACTGAGGCTTTTGAACATGGGCAATTTGATTGATTAGTCCTGATGATGATCCGTTATCCCCCTGATATGGATCGAAACGCCGTCGACACAGTTGTCTACCTTACACATTGTATTCTTTGTATATAACATACTGGGAAGGTGACAGTATATGTACCAGATGTTTCGCTACTCTATATATTTTTCAGATAGAAACATCCTTGAAATTGCCTGAACGTCTTTCACATGTTGTCCTTACGATATGTAAGTCTTAGGATACAGGCTTGTATCCCACTAAGATTGTACTTACATTCTCTGGATTATTGTTAAACATTTCAACTTATTAAAGGTGCCTCTGTCCGGCTGGACACTGGCTGCAATATAGTACCAACTTTGGCTATATTCATTGTATTGCTTATCTTTCTGCTTTCAGGGACCATTGTTTCCTGTAATATACTAAACTCTGAAACACCAGCCCCAGCATGACCCCCTACACTGCCCGAACACAACTGCACTGCCCTAAACTCTGCAACACCAGCCCACGCATGACCCCCTCTACTGCCCGAACTCCACTGCACTACCCTGAACCCTGAAACACCAGCTCCGCATGACCCCCTACACTGCCCGAACACCACTGCACTGCCCTAAACCCTGAAACACCAGCTCCCGCACGACACCCTACTCTGCCCGAACACCACTGCACTGACCTAAACCCTGAAACACCAGCCCCGCACGATCCCCTACACTGCCCGAACACCACTGCACTGCCCTAAACCCTGAAACACCAGCCCCCACACGACACCCTACACTCCCCAAACACCACTGCACTGCCCTAAACCCTGAAACACCACCCCCCTGCACAAACCCCTACACTGCCCGAACAACACTGCACTGCCCTAAACCCTGAAACACCACCCCCAGCAAGACCCCCTACACTGCCCGAACACCACTGCACTGCCCTAAACCCTGAAACGTCACCCCAGCACAACCCCCCCAAGCTGCCGGAACACCACTGCACCGCCCTAAAACACCACCCCCTGACAGCCCCTCTACACTGCCCAAACACCATTGCACCACTGCCCTAAACCCTGAAACACCACCCCCAGCAACACCTCCTACACTGCCCGAACACCACTGCCCTAAACCCTGAAACACCACCTCCTGCAAGACCCCCTACACTGCCCGAACACCACTGCTCTGCCCTAAACCCTGAAACGTCACCCCAGCACAACCCCTTACACTGCCCAAACACCACTTCACTGCCCTAAACCCTGAAAAAACACCCCCTCATGACCCCCTACACTGCCCGAACACCACTGCACTGCCCTAAACCCTGAAACACCGACCCCGCACGACCCACTACACTACCTGAACACCACTGCACTGCCCTAAACCCTGAAACACCAGCCCCAGCATGACCCCTACGCTTCTCGAACACCACTGCACTGCCCTAAACCCTGAAACACCATCCCCAGCACGACCCCCCCAAGCTGCCGGAACACCACTGCACCGCCCTAAAACACCACCCCCTGCCAGCCCCCCTACACTGCCCGAACACCATTGCACCACTGCCCTAAACCCTGAAACACCACCCTCAGCAACACCTCCTACACTGCCCGAACACCACTGCCCTAAACCCTGAAACACCACCTCCTGCAAGACCCCCTACACTGCCCGAACACCACTGCTTTGCCCTAAACCCTGAAATACCACCCCCTGCATGACCCCTTACACTGCCCGAACACCACTGCACTGTCCTAAACCCTGAAACACCACCCCAGTACAACCCCCTACACTGCGTGAACACCACTGCTCTGCCCTAAACCCTGAAATACCACTCCCTGCACGACCCCTTACACTGCCCGAACACCACTGCCCTAAACCCTGAAACACCAGCCCCAGCACAATCCCCCTACACTGCCTGAACACCACTGCACTGCCCTAAACCCTGAAACACCAGCCAGCACAACCCCCTACACTGCCCAAACACCAGTGAACTGCCCTAAACCCTGAAACACCAGCCCCAGCATGTCCCCCTACACTGCCCGAACACCACAGCACTGCCCTAAATCATGAAACACCAGCCCCAGCACAACCCCCTACACTGCCCGAACACTACTGCACTGCCCTAACCCCTGAAACATCACCTCCAGCAAGACACCCTACACTGCCCGGACACCACTGCACTAAACCCTGAAACACCACTGGCAGCAAGACCCCCTACACTACCCGAACACCACTGCACTGCCCTAAACCCTGAAACACCAGCCCCAGCACGAACCCCTACACTGCCCGAACACCACTGCACTGCCCTAAACCCTGAAACACCAGCCCCAGCACGACCCCCTACACTGCCCGAACACAACTGCACTGGCCTAAACCCTGAAACATCAGCACCAGCACAACCCCCTACACTGCCCGAACACCACTGCTCTGCCCAAAACCCTGAAACACCAGCCCCAGCACGACCCCCTACACTGCCCGAACACCACTGCACTGCCCTAAACCCTGAAACACCACCCCCTGCATGACCCCTTACACTGCTCGAACACACTGCACTGCCCTAACACCTGAAACACCACCCCCGCATGACCCCCTACACTACCCAAACACCACTGCACTGCCCTAAACCCTGAATTACCAGCCCCAGCACGACCCCCCACACTGCCCGAACACCACTGCACTGCCCTAAACCCTAAAACACCACCCCCAGCAGGACCCCCTACACTGCCCGAACATGACTGCCCTAAAGCCTGAAACACCACCCCATGCACGGCCCCCTACACTGACCGAAAACCGCTGCACTGCCCTAAACCCTGAAACACCACCCGCAGCACGGCCCGCTACACTGCCTGAACACCACTGCACTGCCCTAAACCCTGAAACACCACCCGCAGCAAGACCCCCTACACTGCCCAAACACCACTGCCCTAAACCCTGAAACGCCACCCCCAGCAAGCCCATCAACACTGCCTGAACACCACTGCACTGCCCTAAACCCTGAAACACCACCCCCAGCAAAACACTCTACACTGCCCGAACACCACTGCACTGCACTAAACCCTGAAACACCACCCCCAGCAAGACCCCCTACACTCCCAAAACACCACTGCACTGCCCTAAACCCTGAAACACCACCCCCAGCATGATCCCCTACACTGCCCAGCACCACTGCCCTAAACCCTGAAACACCACCCGCAGCACGACCCCCTACACTGCCCAAACACTACTGCACTGCCCTAAACCCTGAAACACCACCCACAGCACGACCCGCTACACTGCCTGAACACCACTGCACTGCCCTAAACCCTGAAACACCACCCGCAGCAAGACCCCCTACACTGCCTGAACACCACTGCCCTAAACCCTGACACACCACCCCCAGCAAGCCCATCAACACTGCCCGAACACCACTGCACTGCCCTAAACCCTGAAACACCACCCCCCACGACACCCTATACTGCCCGAACACCACTGCACTGCCCTAAACCCTGAAACACCACCCCCAGCAAAACCCTCTACACTGCTCGAACACCACTGCACTGCCCTAAACCCTGAAACTCCACCCCCAGTATGACCCCCTACACTGCCCAGCACCACTGCCCTAAACCCTGAAACACCACCCCCAGCAAGCCCACCAGCACTGCCCGAACACAACTGCACTGCTCTAAACCCTGAAACACCACCCCATGACCCCTATACTGCCCGAACACCACAGCACTGCCCTTAATCCTGAAACACCACCCCCTGCACAACCATCTACACTGCCCGAACACTACTGCACTGCCCTAAACCCTGAAACACCACCCCATGCATGAACCCCTACACTGCCTGACCACCACTGCACTGCCCTAAACCCTGAAACACCACCCCCTGCACGACCCCCTACACTGCCCGAACAACACTGCACTGCCCTAAACCTTGAAACACCAGCCCCAGCATGACCCCCCACACTGCCCGAACACCACTGCACTGCCCTAAACCCTAAAACACCACCCCCAGCAGGACCCCCTACACTGCCCGAACACGACTGCCCTAAACCCTGAAACACCACCCCATGCACGACCCCCTACACTGACCGAAAACCACTGCACTGCTCTAAACCCTGAAACACCACCAGCAGCACGACCCGCTACACTGCCTGAACACCACTGCACTGCCCTAAACCCTGAAACAACACCCCCAGCAAGCCCATCAACACTGCCCGAACACCACTGCACTGCCCTAAACCCTGAAACACCACCCCCCCACGACACCCTATACTGCCCGAACACCACTGCACTGCCCTAAACCCTGAAACACCACCCCCAGCAAAACACTCTACACTGCCCGAACACCACTGCACTGCACTAAACCCTGAAACACCACCCCCAGCAAGACCCCCTACACTCCCCAAACACCACTGCACTGCCCTAAGCCCTGAAACACCACCCCCAGCATGACCCCCTACACTGCCCAGCACCACTGCCCTAAACCCTGAAACACCACCCGCAGCACGACCCCCTACACTGCCCGAACACTACTGCACTGCCCTAAACCCTGAAACACCACTCGCAGCACGACCCGCTACACTGCCTGAACACCACTGCACTGCCCTAAACCCTGAAACACCACCCGCAGCAAGACCCCCTACACTGCCCGAACACCACTGTCCTAAACCCTGATACACCACCCCCAGCAAGCCCATCAACACTGCCCGAACACCACTGCACTGCCCTAAACCCTGAAACACCACCCCCCACGACACCCTATACTGCCCGAACACCACTACACTGCCCTAAACCCTTAAACACCACCCCCAGCAAAACCCTCTACACTGCCCGAACACCACTGCACTGCACTAAACCCTGAAACACCACCCCCAGCAAGACCCCATACACTCCCCATACACCACTGCGCTGCCCTAAACCCTGAAACACCACCCCCAGTATGACCCCCTACACTGCCCAGCACCACTGCCCTAAACCCTGAAACACCACCCCCAGCATGACCTCCTACACTGCCCAGCACCACTGCCCTAAACCCTGAAACACCACCAGCAGCACGACCCCCTACACTGCCCGAACACTACTGCACTGCCCTAAACCCTGAAACACCACCCGCAGCAAGACCCCCTACACTGCCTGAACACCACTGCACTGCCCTAAACCCTGAAACACCACCCCCAGCAAGCCCATCAACACTGCCCGAACACCACTGCACTGCCCTAAACCCTGAAACACCACCCCCCACGACACCCTATACTGCCCGAACACCACTGCACTGCCCTAAACCCTTAAACACCACCCCCAGCAAAACCCTCTACACTGCCCGAACACCACTGCACTGCACTAAACCCTGAAACACCTCCCCCAGCAAGACCCCTACACTCCCCAAACACCACTGTGCTGCCCTAAACCCTGAAACACCACCCCCAGTATGACCCCCTACACTGCCCAGCACCACTGCCCTAAACCCTGAAACACCAACCCCAGCAAGCCCACCAGCACTGCCCGAACACAACTGCACTGCCCTAAACCCTGAAACACCACCCCCCATGACCCCTATACTGCCTGAACACCACAGCACTGCCCTAAATCCTGAAACACCACCCCCTGCATGACCCCCTACACTGCCCGAACACTACTGCACTGCCCTAAACCCTGAAACACCACCCCATGCATGAACCCCTACACTGCTTGACCACCACTGCACTGCCCTAAACCCTGAAACACCACCCCCTGCAAGACCCCCTACACTGCCCGAACACCACTGCACTTCCCTAAACCCTGAAACACCACCTCCAGCACGACCACCTACACTGCCCGAACACCACTCCACTGCCCTAAACCCTGAAACACCTCCCCCAGCATGACCCCCTACACTGCCCGAACACCACTGCACTGCCCTAAACCCTAAAACACCACCCCAGCACGACCCCCTACTCTGTCCAAACACCACTGCACTGCCCAAAACACTAAAACACCACCCACAGCATGACCCCTACACTACCCAAACACCACTGCTCAACCCTAACCCCTAAATCTACCCCCAGCACGACCCCCTGCACTACCCAAACACCACTGCACTACCCTAAACCCTAAATCTACCACCAGCATGACCCCCTACACTAACCAAACACCACTGCACTACCCTAAACCCTAAATCTACCCTCAGCACTATCCCTACACTACCCAAACACCACTGCACTACCCTAAACCCTAAACACTACCCCCAGCACGACCCCCTACACTACACCAACACCACTGCACTACCCTAATCCCTAAAACACTACCCCAGCATGACCCTCTACACTAACCAAACATCACTGCACTACCCTAAACCCTAAAACACTACACCCAACACGACCCCCTACACCACCCAAACACCACTGCACTACCCTAAAACACTACCCCCAGCACTGCCCCCTACTTTACACACAACACTGCACTGCCCTAAACCCTAAAACGCTACCCCCAGCATGAACCCCTGCACTACTCAAACACCACTGCACAACCCTAAACCCTAAATCAACCCCAAGCACGACCCCCTACACTACACAAACATCACTGCACTACCCTAAACCTTAAAACACCACCACCAGCTGACCCCCTACACTATACAAACAGCACTGCACTACCCTAAACCCTAAAACGCTACCCCCAGTATGACCCCCTACACTACACAAACACCACTGCACTACCCTAAACCCTAAAACACTGCCCTCAGCATGACCCCCTACATTACTCAAACACCACTGCACTACCCTAAACCCTAGAAAAGTAACCACCACCCCATGCCCAATCCCCCTTACCTCTCACTCCTCGTGGTTCCTCTCTCCTCATTGTTCCTTTTTCATGTCGTCTCTGAGGGGCGGTACACGTCGTTGTGAGGAAACGGAACAGCCTCTGTTTCCTTCAGCGACGTGGATCGTCCACATTTTTTTAGAACTCATGGTCATTTACCATACATACCTTTACAACAAAATTTGTTGTAAAGGCATGCGTGGTAAATGACCATGCGTTCTAAAAATATGCGTAGTAATGACTTCGCGATGTACAATGCATGTGTGGTAATGCATGCATTGTAATGGTATTGCAAAGTAAAAAATTTGTTGTAACGGCTGTTTACCGATCGAAGCTGGCCCCTGTTCAGTGAGTCGTTTATTTGATAAATTAGGAGGAAGGAATGTGTTTTTTTTACCGAAACGTGCATTCCCGGCTGTTGTATTGTGAAAGTGTCCGCATGGCCTGGTTTCACTTATGGTGAGAGAGTGGTAGAGTCTGTTTGGATCTAATGGGGTTCTGCTGTTGGACGGGGCCGACGCGACACGTCATCAGAAAACACAGCTAATGGAATGCTTTGTCCCCGAAGTGTGGAGCAGTCCCATGAGAGGTCAATGAGTGTGCGTCCCACCGCAGTATGCCCGTACCGCGTGACCCATGTGCCGCCCCCAGTGTACAGAAGGTAGAAGCGGCATCCTTCGCAGGTCCTCTTGAAGACCATTGTAGCACTAATTCTACATTTTGGAACTAGGGCATTTTAACCTTGTTGTTCCTGCCAGATACAAAGAGAAGATCCTGTGTTATTCAGTGCCCTTGTTACCTTTTCTGTGGGTAGTGGTGCTTGTCACTTCGTTGCCTCTCTGGTGCACACGATTGGGCTCCCCACCTCGTGTGCCATCTGCTGTTCCTCTGCCCTCGGATCACTGGTTTCAGTTTCTGGAGTAGCAACATAAATAGTTGCTCCCAAGGTACTAGCCTGAAAACTTAGGTGATTATCCTAGATTCGTCAATCGGCGCCAACGTCATTCCAAATAGAATCTTGCAGATTTCCTATGGAAAATAGGTCCTAACTATAACTACCTACTGGCATACATATTATCTACTGGCGGTCGTCAGTAGATAGTTATAGTTACAACCTAGTTTCCATAGGAAATCTCAAAATTCTATTTTGAATAACTTTGGCGCCGGTTGATGAATCCTCGCTAAATTTTCATAACTAATGGGGCGCTCCGTTCAGCTCCTACCCTGAAAGTCTCGGGGTGATTCGTCAAGTAGGGGCCGAGAAAAAAGGGGGGTCCCAAAACGTGTTTTCCCCATGCATTTTTCCATAGGACCTTTAGACACAGCTACAGCCCGAACGGCTGAACAGAATTACTTGAAATTTGGCAGAGAGGTAGCCATAAGGTCAAGGAAGTGCCTTTTGCAGGTCTAGTGTAAATCTGTTCAGTATTTCCTGAGAAAATAGCATTTAAAAGCATATCAATATCTATACGCGCGCACCGTGCGCGCACAGTGCGCGCACCCTGCCGTGCGCAATTCTGATTGGTTATTAGATGTCGGTAAACATTCGAATCGGGCGAAACCAGGAAGTGTCGGCCGCCATTTTGTCTCTCGCAGTCTGAGGGGGTGAAAAACAAAGGTGGAGAACGTGAAAAGGGGGCAGAGTGGACAGTTCCTGACCCCCTAGCCTTGGCCAGGGGGTCACAGAAGGACCCCCAAGGGGGAAATTTTTTTTGTTTTTTTAAATCGTGAGGTGCGCGCATCCTGCGTGCACGGCACGAACTGCGAACCGTGTGCACGAGTGCACACAGAGCGCGCACGGTGCACGAAGCGCACCATGCGCGCAGGGTGCGCGCACCTCGCGATTTAAAAAAAAAAAAATGTGTTTTGCTTGAAAAACCTGAAAAAAATAAAATAATAAAAACATAACTTAGCATTTAAAAAACCGTACAAATTCACTGAAAAAACCATAGGTTTCACACATGTTATAGTTACGAATTAGCATTTAAAAAACCTTGCAAATTCACTTAAAAAACCATAGGTTTCACACATGTTATAGTTAGCTGGACATTTCACTCGTAAAAAACCAATGAAATTCCCCCGTTATAGTTACTGCAGGCAACTATAACTCACGCGACCGCAATCCTCTGCTGATGACGTCAGATATTACATCACTGATGACATATGTGTCTTTCTGAAAAATAAATATTTGTAATATATGTATAGCTAAAGATTAATGGAAGAAGACATGAGTAAATAAGTGTCTAAATACAGTGATGTAATATCTGACGTCATCAGCAGAGGATTGCGGTCGCGTGAGTTATAGTTGCCTGCAGTAACTATAACGGGGGAATTTCATTGGTTTTTTACGAGTAGAATGTCCAGCTAACTATAACATGTGTGAAACCTATGGTTTTTTAAGTGAATACATATAAAACTGACCTTTGTTCCCCACAATTCATTATTCAATGTTTGTTATTGGCAAAACTTCAATCGTTCCACGGTGCTCCGAATGCAGTCACTGCTTTAAACGGAAAGTTCCATAAGACGGGCACAGTGTTTCAAATGACATCCTGCTACCACCAAAAAAAAACTTACAGCTTGTGACTTGCCTTTCGAACTGGTATCCTCATAGCACGAAGTGCACAGGGAAATCCCTCCTGCATACCCTGGCTGTAAAAAAGTTCAATCACCAAGTTGCGGAGGGCCTCTGAATGCGGCCCTTCCATCAAAACTCCGGTCATGTTCCATATCGCAGCCGGTGGGCACTCTTTACATGAAATCCAAACGAAGAGTCTGACAAAAAAGAGCGCCTCCACCTTGCGGGTTGGGGCCTGTCTCAGGTGTGCCAGACACCTCCAATATTCCACAGGACAACACGCACTCCCTCTACAGCGTGAAAACAGGCCAACTCCAATCGTGCATCTGAGTTTCTTTATTTGAGGCAAGATAAAGGTAGGCATTACGCGTTTCAACTCATGCGAGTCTTAATCATATGCCACTGTGTGTTTGGCGGGTTCGTTAGATTTTAAATAACGTGACTCCTAAACATTGAAAAAGGACAAATGTCCGCTTAATCACAGTTTTTAAAGGGGCAGTCAGTTAATATATTAATGGATTTCTCGTAATGTATTTACAAGCAGCAAAAGTAAGTACCATTATTTAAATTTCAGTCAGGTTAAATCCTTTGAACAAAAGTGTTCATAAATACATGTTCCACTCTGCTGCTTTTGTCGTTTTTGTAGTCACAGTACCACAGTTCCCATAATGCTCCAAAACTGACCTTTGTTCCCCACAATTCATTATTCAATGTTTGTTATTGGCAAAACTTCAATCGTTCCACGGTGCTCCGAATGCAGTCACTGCTTTAAACGGAAAGTTCCATAAGACGGGCACAGTGTTTCAAATGACATCCTGCTACCACCAAAAAAAAAAAAACTTACAGCTTGTGACTTGCCTTTCGAACTGGTATCCTCATAGCACGAAGTGCACAGGGAAATCCCTCCTGCATACCCTGGCTGTAAAAAAGTTCAATCACCAAGTTGCGGAGGGCCTCTGAATGCGGCCCTTCCATCAAAACTCCGGTCATGTTCCATATCGCAGCCGGTTGGCACTCTTTACATGAAATCCAAACGAAGAGTCTGACAAAAAAGAGCGCCTCCACCTTGCGGGTTGGGGCCTGTCTCAGGTGTGCCAGACACCTCCAATATTCCACAGGACAACACGCACTCCCTCTACAGCGTGAAAACAGGCCAACTCCAATCGTGCATCTGAGTTTCTTTATTTGAGGCAAGATAAAGGTAGGCATTACGCGTTTCAACTCATGCGAGTCTTAATCATATGCCACTGTGTGTTTGGCGGGTTCGTTAGATTTTAAATAACGTGACTCCTAAACATTGAAAAAGGACAAATGTCCGCTTAATCACAGTTTTTAAAGGGGCAGTCAGTTAATATATTAATGGATTTCTCGTAATGTATTTACAAGCAGCAAAAGTAAGTACCATTATTTAAATTTCAGTCAGGTTAAATCCTTTGAACAAAAGTGTTCATAAATACATGTTCCACTCTGCTGCTTTTGTCGTTTTTGTAGTCACAGTACCACAGTTCCCATAATGCTCCAAAACTGACCTTTGTTCCCCACAATTCATTATTCAATGTTTGTTATTGGCAAAACTTCAATCGTTCCACGGTGCTCCGAATGCAGTCACTGCTTTAAACGGAAAGTTCCATAAGACGGGCACAGTGTTTCAAATGACATCCTGCTACCACCAAAAAAAAAACTTACAGCTTGTGACTTGCCTTTCGAACTGGTATCCTCATAGCACGAAGTGCACAGGGAAATCCCTCCTGCATACCCTGGCTGTAAAAAAGTTCAATCACCAAGTTGCGGAGGGCCTCTGAATGCGGCCCTTCCATCAAAACTCCGGTCATGTTCCATATCGCAGCCGGTGGGCACTCTTTACATGAATTCCAAACGAAGAGTCTGACAAAAAAGAGCGCCTCCACCTTGTGGGTTGGCGCCTGTCTCAGGTGTGCCAGACACCTCCAATATTCCACAGGACAACACGCACTCCCTCTACAGCGTGAAAACAGGCCAACTCCAATCGTGCATCTGAGTTTCTTTATTTGAGGCAAGATAAAGGTAGGCATTACGCGTTTCAACTCATGCGAGTCTTAATCATATGCCACTGTGTGTTTGGCGGGTTCGTTAGATTTTAAATAACGTGACTCCTAAACATTGAAAAAGGACAAATGTCCGCTCAGGTGTGCCAGACACCTCCAATATTCCACAGGACAACACGCACTCCCTCTGCAGCGTGAAAACAGGCCAACTCCAATCGTGCATCTGAGTTTCTTTATTTGAGGCAAGATAAAGGTAGGCATTACGCGTTTCAACTCATGCGAGTCTTAATCATATGCCACTGTGTGTTTGGCGGGTTCGTTAGATTTTAAATAACGTGACTCCTAAACATTGAAAAAGGACAAATGTCCGCTTAATCACAGTTTTTAAAGGGGCAGTCAGTTAATATATTAATGGATTTCTCGTAATGTATTTACAAGCAGCAAAAGTAAGTACCATTATTTAAATTTCAGTCAGGTTAAATCCTTTGAACAAAAGTGTTCATAAATACATGTTCCACTCTGCTGCTTTTGTCGTTTTTGTAGTCACAGTACCACAGTTCCCATAATGCTCCAAAACTGACCTTTGTTCCCCACAATTCATTATTCAATGTTTGTTATTGGCAAAACTTCAATCGTTCCACGGTGCTCCGAATGCAGTCACTGCTTTAAACGGAAAGTTCCATAAGACGGGCACAGTGTTTCAAATGACATCCTGCTACCACCAAAAAAAAAACTTACAGCTTGTGACTTGCCTTTCGAACTGGTATCCTCATAGCACGAAGTGCACAGGGAAATCCCTCCTGCATACCCTGGCTGTAAAAAAGTTCAATCACCAAGTTGCGGAGGGCCTCTGAATGCGGCCCTTCCATCAAAACTCCGGTCATGTTCCATATCGCAGCCGGTGGGCACTCTTTACATGAATTCCAAACGAAGAGTCTGACAAAAAAGAGCGCCTCCACCTTGTGGGTTGGCGCCTGTCTCAGGTGTGCCAGACACCTCCAATATTCCACAGGACAACACGCACTCCCTCTACAGCGTGAAAACAGGCCAACTCCAATCGTGCATCTGAGTTTCTTTATTTGAGGCAAGATAAAGGTAGGCATTACGCGTTTCAACTCATGCGAGTCTTAATCATATGCCACTGTGTGTTTGGCGGGTTCGTTAGATTTTAAATAACGTGACTCCTAAACATTGAAAAAGGACAAATGTCCGCTTAATCACAGTTTTTAAAGGGGCAGTCAGTTAATATATTAATGGATTTCTCGTAATGTATTTACAAGCAGCAAAAGTAAGTACCATTATTTAAATTTCAGTCAGGTTAAATCCTTTGAACAAAAGTGTTCATAAATACATGTTCCACTCTGCTGCTTTTGTCGTTTTTGTAGTCACAGTACCACAGTTCCCATAATGCTCCAAAACTGACCTTTGTTCCCCACAATTCATTATTCAATGTTTGTTATTGGCAAAACTTCAATCGTTCCACGGTGCTCCGAATGCAGTCACTGCTTTAAACGGAAAGTTCCATAAGACGGGAACAGTGTTTCAAATGACATCCTGCTACCACCAAAAAAAAAACTTACAGCTTGTGACTTGCCTTTCGAACTGGTATCCTCATAGCACGAAGTGCACAGGGAAATCCCTCCTGCATACCCTGGCTGTAAAAAAGTTCAATCACCAAGTTGCGGAGGGCCTCTGAATGCGGCCCTTCCATCAAAACTCCGGTCATGTTCCATATCGCAGCCGGTGGGCACTCTTTACATGAATTCCAAACGAAGAGTCTGACAAAAAAGAGCGCCTCCACCTTGTGGGTTGGCGCCTGTCTCAGGTGTGCCAGACACCTCCAATATTCCACAGGACAACACGCACTCCCTCTACAGCGTGAAAACAGGCCAACTCCAATCGTGCATCTGAGTTTCTTTATTTGAGGCAAGATAAAGGTAGGCATTACGCGTTTCAACTCATGCGAGTCTTAATCATATGCCACTGTGTGTTTGGCGGGTTCGTTAGATTTTAAATAACGTGACTCCTAAACATTGAAAAAGGACAAATGTCCGCTTAATCACAGTTTTTAAAGGGGCAGTCAGTTAATATATTAATGGATTTCTCGTAATGTATTTACAAGCAGCAAAAGTAAGTACCATTATTTAAATTTCAGTCAGGTTAAATCCTTTGAACAAAAGTGTTCATAAATACATGTTCCACTCTGCTGCTTTTGTCGTTTTTGTAGTCACAGTACCACAGTTCCCATAATGCTCCAAAACTGACCTTTGTTCCCCACAATTCATTATTCAATGTTTGTTATTGGCAAAACTTCAATCGTTCCACGGTGCTCCGAATGCAGTCACTGCTTTAAACGGAAAGTTCCATAAGACGGGCACAGTGTTTCAAATGACATCCTGCTACCACCAAAAAAAAAACTTACAGCTTGTGACTTGCCTTTCGAACTGGTATCCTCATAGCACGAAGTGCACAGGGAAATCCCTCCTGCATACCCTGGCTGTAAAAAAGTTCAATCACCAAGTTGCGGAGGGCCTCTGAATGCGGCCCTTCCATCAAAACTCCGGTCATGTTCCATATCGCAGCCGGTGGGTACTCTTTACATGAAATCCAAACGAAGAGTCTGACAAAAAAGAGCGCCTCCACCTTGCGGGTTGGGGCCTGTCTCAGGTGTGCCAGACACCTCCAATATTCCACAGGACAACACGCACTCCCTCTACAGCATGAAAACAGGCCAACTCCAATCGTGTATCTGAGTTTCTTTATTTGAGGCAAGATAAAGGTAGGCATTACGCGTTTCAACTCATGCGAGTCTTAATCATATGCCACTGTGTGTTTGGCGGGTTCGTTAGATTTTAAATAACGTGACTCCTAAACATTGAAAAAGGACAAATGTCCGCTTAATCACAGTATTTAAAGGGGCAGTCAGTTAATATATTAATGGATTTCTCGTAATGTATTTACAAGCAGCAAATGTGGAATATTGGAGGTGTCTGGCACACCTGAGACAGGCCCCAACCCGCAAGGTGGAGGCACTCTTTTTTGTCAGACTCTTCGTTTGGATATATATATATATATATATTCAATTAAAAAACCATAGCTTTCACACATGTTATAGTTAGCAGAAATTTTACTGATAAAAAACCAGTGAAATTCCCCCGTTATAGTTAGTGCAGGCAACTATAACTCACGCGACCGCAATCCTCTGCTGATGCTAATACTGTATTTAGACACTTATTTGCCCATGTCTTCTTCCATACATTTTTAGCTATACATATATTACAAATATTTTTTTTTCATAAAGACACATATGTCATCAGCAGAAGATTGCGGTCGCGTGAGTTATAGTTGCCTGCACTAACTATAACGGGGGAATTTCACTGGTTTTTTATCAGTAAAATTTCCGCTAACTATAACATGTGTGAAACCTATGGTTTTTTCATTGAATTTGCAAGGTTTTTTAAATGCTAATTCCTAACTATAACGTGTGTGAAACCTATGGTTTTTTCAGTGAATTTGTACGTTTTTTTAAATGCTAAGTTACTTTACGCCATTCGTGGCGTGCGCGCCCACTTAACGCAGTTCGTTTCGTGCGCGCACGGTGCGCTTTGCGCACCGTGCGCGCACAGTAAGCACGCGGTGCGCTTCGCGCACCGCGCGCCCACTTTACGCAGTTAGTGCCGTGCACGCACGGTGGGCACGCGGTGCGCTACGCGCACCGCGTGCCCACGTTACGCTAGATGGGCCATATACGCACGATGCGCTTCGCGCACCGTGCGCACATGGAGGACATATGATGCACTTCGTTTTGAAAGGTAATATTTTAATTTTTCGTAAGTTTTTTTAGGCCATGCACAAATGCTGCCCTTCGGGCACCATTTACACACGGGGTGGAGAGAGTGTGGAAAATTTTTTCTTTTATTATTTTTTTGAAAAATATTATAGTTTATCACACCTCTTATAAGCCAGGCACAATTGGTGGGCTTCGGCCACCAATTGCACACGGGGTGGGGAGAGTGTGGATAGTTTTTTTTTTTAAAATTATTTACCGTACGCGTACGGTAAGCGTAATCGGCGAAATTAGCGAAAAAATAAAAATTACATTTTTGGCCTTGGGGGATCTTTGGGGACTCCCTCAACATGGCTATGTGTGTGGGAGTTGTCTAAACAGCCCCTTTACATGTTTTTGGGCTTTATTTTAAAACCTAACTCTCAGTGCGAGAGAGAAAAAGGCGGCCGCCGCTTCCTGGTTTCGGCCGATTCGAATGTTTACTAAGATCTAAGAGCCAATCAGAATCGCGCTCGCGCACGCCACCGTACGCGTACGGTAAGCGTACCGTAAGCGCACCGTAAGCTGGCTCAGATATATATATTGATTTAAAGGCTATTTTCTCAGAATCTACTGAACAGATTTACACCAAACCTACAAAAGGCACTTCCTTGACCTGAGGACTACCTCTCTGCCAAATTTCTAGTAATTCTGTTCAGCCGTTTGGGCTGTAGCCCTGTCTAAAGGTCCTATGGAAAAATGCATGGGAAAAACGCGTTTTGGGACCCCCCTTTTATCTCAGCCCCCGCTTGACGAATCCCCCCGAGACTTTCAGGGTAGGAGCGGAGCGTAGCGCCCCACCTATTTTGAAAAATTCGCGAGGATTCGTCGACCGGCGCCAAAGTTATTCAAAATAGAATGTTGCGGATTTCCTATGGAAACGTGGTCCTAACTATAACTACCTACTGGCGACCGCCAGTAGGTAATATATATATTCCACAGGACAACACGCCCTCCCTCTACAGCGTGAAAACAGGCCAACTCCAATCGTGCATCTGAGTTTCTTTATTTGAGGCAAGATAAAGGTAGGCATTACGCGTTTCAACTCATGCGAGTCTTAATCATATGCCACTGTGTGTTTGGCGGGTTCGTTAGATTTTAAATAACGTGACTCCTAAACATTGAAAAAGGACAAATGTCCGCTTAATCACAGTTTTTAAAGGGGCAGTCAGTTAATATATTAATGGATTTCTCGTAATGTATTTACAAGCAGCAAAAGTAAGTACCATTATTTAAATTTCAGTCAGGTTAAATCCTTTGAACAAAAGTGTTCATAAATACATGTTCCACTCTGCTGCTTTTGTTGTTTTTGTAGTCACAGTACCACAGTTCCCATAATGCTCCAAAACTGACCTTTGTTCCCCACAATTCATTATTCAATGTTTGTTATTGGCAAAACTTCAATCGTTCCACGGTGCTCCGAATGCAGTCACTGCTTTAAATGGAAAGTTCCATAAGACGGGCACAGTGTTTCAAATGACATCCTGCTACCACCAAAAAAAAAAAAACTTACAGCTTGTGACTTGCTTTTCGAACTGGTATCCTCATAGCACGAAGTGCACAGGGAAATCCCTCCTGCATACCCTGGCTGTAAAAAAGTTCAATCACCAAGTTGCGGAGGGCCTCTGAATGCGGCCCTTCCATCAAAACTCCGGTCATGTTCCATATCGCAGCCGGTGGGCACTCTTTACATGAAATCCAAACGAAGAGTCTGACAAAAAAGAGCGCCTCCACCTTGCGGGTTGGGGCCTGTCTCAGGTGTGCCAGACACCTCCAATATTCCACAGGACAACACGCACTCCCTCTACAGCGTGAAAACAGGCCAACTCCAATCGTGCATCTGAGTTTCTTTATTTGAGGCAAGATAAAGGTAGGCATTACGCGTTTCAACTCATGCGAGTCTTAATCATATGCCACTGTGTGTTTGGCGGGTTCGTTAGATTTTAAATAACGTGACTCCTAAACATTGAAAAAGGACAAATGTCCGCTTAATCACAGTTTTTAAAGGGGCAGTCAGTTAATATATTAATGGATTTCTCGTAATGTATTTACAAGCAGCAAAAGTAAGTACCATTATTTAAATTTCAGTCAGGTTAAATCCTTTGAACAAAAGTGTTCATAAATACATGTTCCACTCTGCTGCTTTTGTCGTTTTTGTAGTCACAGTACCACAGTTCCTATAATGCTCCAAAACTGACCTTTGTTCCCCACAATTCATTATTCAATGTTTGTTATTGGCAAAACTTCAATCGTTCCACGGTGCTCCGAATGCAGTCACTGCTTTAAACGGAAAGTTCCATAAGACGGGCACAGTGTTTCAAATGACATCCTGCTACCACCAAAAAAAAAACTTACAGCTTGTGGCTTGCCTTTCGAACTGGTATCCTCATAGCACGAAGTGCACAGGGAAATCCCTCCTGCATACCCTGGCTGTAAAAAAGTTCAATCACCAAGTTGCGGAGGGCCTCTGAATGCGGCCCTTCCATCAAAACTCCGGTCATGTTCCATATCGCAGCCGGTGGGCACTCTTTACATGAAATCCAAATGAAGAGTCTGACAAAAAAGAGCGCCTCCACCTTGCGGGTTGGGGCCTGTCTCAGGTGTGCCAGACACCTCCAATATTCCACAGGACAACACGCACTCCCTCTACAGCGTGAAAACAGGCCAACTCCAATCGTGCATCTGAGTTTCTTTATTTGAGGCAAGATAAAGGTAGGCATTACGCGTTTCAACTCATGCGAGTCTTAATCATATGCCACTGTGTGTTTGGCGGGTTCGTTAGATTTTAAATAACGTGACTCCTAAACATTGAAAAAGGACAAATGTCCGCTTAATCACAGTTTTTAAAGGGGCAGTCAGTTAATATATTAATGGATTTCTCGTAATGTATTTACAAGCAGCAAAAGTAAGTACCATTATTTAAATTTCAGTCAGGTTAAATCCTTTGAACAAAAGTGTTCATAAATACATGTTCCACTCTGCTGCTTTTGTCGTTTTTGTAGTCACAGTACCACAATTCCCATAATGCTCCAAAACTGACCTTTGTTCCCCACAATTCATTATTCAATGTTTGTTATTGGCAAAACTTCAATCGTTCCACGGTGCTCCGAATGCAGTCACTGCTTTAAACGGAAAGTTCCATAAGACGGGCACAGTGTTTCAAATGACATCCTGCTACCACCAAAAAAAAAAAAACTTACAGCTTGTGACTTGCTTTTCGAACTGGTATCCTCATAGCACGAAGTGCACAGGGAAATCCCTCCTGCATACCCTGGCTGTAAAAAAGTTCAATCACCAAGTTGCGGAGGGCCTCTGAATGCGGCCCTTCCATCAAAACTCCGGTCATGTTCCATATCGCAGCCGGTGGGCACTCTTTACATGAAATCCAAACGAAGAGTCTGACAAAAAAGAGCGCCTCCACCTTGCGGGTTGGGGCCTGTCTCAGGTGTGCCAGACACCTCCAATATTCCACAGGACAACACGCACTCCCTCTACAGCGTGAAAACAGGCCAACTCCAATCGTGCATCTGAGTTTCTTTATTTGAGGCAAGATAAAGGTAGGCATTACGCGTTTCAACTCATGCGAGTCTTAATCATATGCCACTGTGTGTTTGGCGGGTTCGTTAGATTTTAAATAACGTGACTCCTAAACATTGAAAAAGGACAAATGTCCGCTTAATCACAGTTTTTAAAGGGGCAGTCAGTTAATATATTAATGGATTTCTCGTAATGTATTTACAAGCAGCAAAAGTAAGTACCATTATTTAAATTTCAGTCAGGTTAAATCCTTTGAACAAAAGTGTTCATAAATACATGTTCTACTCTGCTGCTTTTGTCGTTTTTGTAGTCACAGTACCACAGTTCCTATAATGCTCCAAAACTGACCTTTGTTCCCCACAATTCATTATTCAATGTTTGTTATTGGCAAAACTTCAATCGTTCCACGGTGCTCCGAATGCAGTCACCGCTTTAAACGGAAAGTTCCATAAGACGGGCACAGTGTTTCAAATGACATCCTGCTACCACCAAAAAAAAAACTTACAGCTTGTGACTTGCCTTTCGAACTGGTATCCTCATAGCACGAAGTGCACAGGGAAATCCCTCCTGCATACCCTGGCTGTAAAAAAGTTCAATCACCAAGTTGCGGAGGGCCTCTGAATGCGGCCCTTCCATCAAAACTCCGGTCATGTTCCATATCGCAGCCGGTGGGCACTCTTTACATGAAATCCAAACGAAGAGTCTGACAAAAAAGAGCGCCTCCACCTTGCGAGTTGGGGCCTGTCTCAGGTGTGCCAGACACCTCCAATATTCCACAGGACAACACGCACTCCCTCTACAGCGTTAAAACAGGCCAACTCCAATCGTGCATCTGAGTTTCTTTATTTGAGGCAAGATAAAGGTAGGCATTACGCGTTTCAACTCATGCGAGTCTTAATCATATGCCACTGTGTGTTTGGCGCGTTCGTTAGATTTTAAATAACGTGACTCCTAAACATTGAAAAAGGACAAATGTCCGCTTAATCACAGTTTTTAAAGGGGCAGTCAGTTAATATATTAATGGATTTCTCGTAATGTATTTACAAGCAGCAAATGTGGAATATTGGAGGTGTCTGGCACACCTGAGACAGGCCCCAACCCGCAAGGTGGAGGCGCTCTTTTTTGTCAGACTCTTCGTTTGGATATATATATATATATATTCAATGAAAAAACCATAGGTTTCACACATGTTATAGTTAGCGGAAATTTTACTGATAAAAAACCAGTGAAATTCCCCCGTTATAGTTAGTGCAGGCAACTATAACTCACGCGACCGCAATCCTCTGCTGATGCTAATACTGTATTTAGACACTTATTTGCCCATGTCTTCTTCCATACATTTTTAGCTATACATATATTACAAATATTTTTTTTTCATAAAGACACATATGTCATCAGCAGAAGATTGCGGTCGCGTGAGTTATAGTTGCCTGCACTAACTATAACGGGGGAATTTCACTGGTTTTTTATCAGTAAAATTTCCGCTAACTATAACATGTGTGAAACCTATGGTTTTTTCATTGAATTTGCAAGGTTTTTTAAATGCTAATTCCTAACTATAACGTGTGTGAAACCTATGGTTTTTTCAGTGAATTTGTACGGTTTTTTAAATGCTAAGTTACTTTACGCCATTCGTGGCGTGCGCGCCCACTTAACGCAGTTCGTTCCGTGCGCGCACGGTGCGCTTCGCGCACCGTGCGCGCACAGTAAGCACGCGGTGCGCTTCGCGCACCGCGCGCCCACTTTACGCAGTCAGTGCCGTGCACGCACGGTGGGCACGCGGTGCGCTACGCGCACTGCGTGCCCATGGTACGCTAGATGGGCCATATACGCACGATGCGCTTCGCGCACCGTGCGCACATGGAGGACATATGATGCACTTCGTTTTGAAAGGTAATATTTTAATTTTTCGTAATTTTTATAAGCCATGCACAAATGGTGCACTTCGGGCACCATTTGCACACGGGGTGGAGAGAGTGTGGATAATTTTTTCTTTTATTATTTTTTTGAAAAATATTATAGTTTATCACACCGCTTATAAGCCAGGCACAATTGGTGGCCTTCGGCCACCAATTGCACACGGGGTGGGGAGAGTGTGGATAGTTTTTTTTTTTTTTAAATTATTTACCGTACGCGTACGGTAATCGTAATCGGTGAAATTAGCGAAAAAATAAAAATTACATTTTTGGCCTTGGGGGATCTTTGGGGACTCCCTCAACATGGCTTTGTGTGTGGGAGCTGTCTAAACAGCCCCTTTACATGTTTTTGGGCTTTATTTTAAAACCTAACTCTCAGTGCGAGAGAGAAAATGGCGGCCGCCGCTTCCTGGTTTCGGCCGATTCGAATGTTTACTAAGATCTAAGAGCCAATCAGAATCGCGCTCGCGCACGCCACCGTACGCGTACGGTAAGCGTACCGTAAGCGCACCGTAAGCTGGCTCAGATATATATATTGATTTAAAGGCTATTTTCTCAGAATCTACTGAACAGATTTACACCAAACCTACAAAAGGCACTTCCTTGACCTGAGGACTACCTCTCTGCCAAATTTCTAGTAATTCTGTTCAGCCGTTCGGGCTGTAGCCCTGTCTAAAGGTCCTATGGAAAAAGGCATGGGAAAAACGCGTTTTGGGACCCCCCTTTTATCTCTGCCCCCGCTTGACGAATCCCCCCGAGACTTTCAGGGTAGGAGCGGAGCGTAGCGCCCCACCTATTTTGAAAAATTCGCGAGGATTCGTCGACCGGCGCCAAAGTTATTCAAAATAGAATGTTGTGGATTTCCTATGGAAACGTGGTCCTAACTATAACTACCTACTGGCGACCGCCAGTAGGTAATATATATATATATATATATATATTGAGTTCCACAATGCAACAACGCATCTGATGCACTCCTTCCCAAATGAAAGTCCAAACACAGTCTTGCGGCTTCACGGTGATTTATTCATCAAAAATCAAGCCACTTTTACCCAACGCGTTTCGGCGTAACCGCCTTGGTCACGGGTAGTTACACGCTTTGTGCTATACAGTTTTTAAACATAAAACGTGACGAAAATAGTGATAACAGAAATAGGACTTACATAGGAACTACAATTCATGATACCTAAATTGTCGGCCATTTTGAAGAGGTGCCACTTACATATAAAGAACTGCAAAATTATACTCGTTCTTATGTCCATGACTCTTCTAAACATTTCTCCTTGTATACATACAATGATTAGAGGCCTACGCATAACAACAATAATTATCAACACCATAGATTGTAAATACATGTTGTATACTATGTACTAAGTTCGCATATGTTAATAACTGAATAGTTATTTTTAAGCCTCAGCGATGTAATGTGCACAATTTACTTGTACTTAAGATCAAGAGTGTTACCGGCCGCGCTGCGATAAGTATTGATTTAAGGTCTTTCAATATAACTTTATTGCTATAGCTAGTAACAAACAAAGCGCGCTGCCTATCAATGAGCACAACGTTAGAGAGAGAAAACCGGGTTGAACCCTACTCTCTGCATCCCTCAATTATGGCCTCTGATCATGTGCAAGATTGTCGCAAATACCCAACATCATCATGATAGGTATGACAACTACATATCCCAGGAAAGCTGAAATAAACATTCCTGAGACGCTAGGTACAAATTAATGGCTAATGCAGAACTTCAAGAGAATCTCAGAATACACTTACAAATTACTGCAAATAACTTGTTAGAAATTCCAGCAGAAATAAATTCATTAACTCCACCATGTATAGAGAGATACAAATCACATTCACACCCCAGTGGGTGAAAATAAATATGAATAAATCATAGGCTATCCGACTGAATCAAAACCCCAGTGGGTAAGCAATAGGGAATGGGAATAGAAGGATATATCTGTGCTTAACATAGTATTTAGAAAATTCTAAACAATGCAATTGCTCCCTCTACATATGCATTCTGTAACCCCGGTGGGTTAATGAGTTCCTTTGCAAGAACATCAACATATAGATAAAAAGGTGAGCGATGTATCAACACAATAAAACCCCAGTGGGTGAGTGTTCATTAGTTAGGCAGTACAGATACAACCATATACTTATCCCTAGTTTCAATATGTTGTCAAATTTGTATCATAGTGATATTTAGTGCATTATATAACCCCAGTGGGTTAATGGATACCTGAGCATGAAGATCATACCAGATTTAAGGCAAAAAAGTTTTTTTGTATTGAGACAGATTAAGCAGTAAACCTTCATATGTGTGCACCATCTAGAAAAGCAAACAAAAAATAGAATACAATTATCAATTAGGCCAGTTACAAATTAATAGAGACAGACTGTTAAAAACACGGATGTCTTTGTAGAAGAATTAAAAAGTCAAAATCTACATAATGTTGATATAATATACATACTGCAAACAACAAAAATGAGGAGTTGGCTATTCACCAAGAAACCAGGCTAACTCTTCTTCAGAATTCAAACCCCATGGAATCTTGGTGTTGAGTTCTAGGATATAGTGAGACTCAAGTTGTCGTAGCTTGCGAATTCTGTCTCCCCCCCTGATGGTTGCCGGTATACGGTCTATTACAAAGAATTTCAACAAATTGCGGTTGCTTTTGTGGAATTCTTCATAATGTCGTGCTATTGGGGAGAGTTTGTCCTTGTTTTGGATCGCTCTCATGTGTTCTAAGATTCGTTTCTTGGCAGCAAACATAGTGCTCCCTACGTATCTCTTAGCACAAGGGCAATTCAGTACATATACACAGTAATCAGATAGACATGTTAGATGTTTCTCGATAAGTCTATCTTCATCTGTGATGGGGTAATGGACTTTTTTCACATTCGAGCTGAACTTGCAAGCTTTGCACACCATGCAGGTGTAAAAACCCTGAATATCTGTAGTTACTGTTCTTGCACTACTCACTTCATTTTTACATAACTTATCGCGCAGGGAATTAGCCTTCCTATAAGTTACACTAGGTGCATCCTTAACAACTTCATCTAATGTAGGTTCTGTTTTTAGGATGTCCCAATGTTTCTTAAGACATCTTTTAACATCAAACGATCCTGAATTATAAGTTGTTATGTATCTGACAACTTGGTTGGTACCATCATCTTGATTATCTTTGGGCATCAGCAGATCTGCATGTTTGAAATCATTGGCTTTCAAGCGTGCTTGTGTAATGTCATGTAATTTGTATCCCCTCTCCAGAAATCTTTCTTGCATTACATTGCATTCCTGTTCAAAATCAGGATCAGAGCTACAATTCCTCCGAGCCCGGAGGAGCTCACCAAATGGAATGCTCTTGATAAGAGCCTTAGGGTGTGCACTTTCAGCGTGCAGTAGCGTATTCCCAGATGTTTTCTTGCGATACAGTTTAGAGATCAGTGTACCATTGGCTACCTGAATTTCTAAATCCAAAAACTCAATGCTGGACCTGCTTAAAGTCCCTTCAAATTTCAAGTTGACCTCATTGTTATTGAGATCAACAATGAACTCTTTGGCAAGATCCTCACTGCCCTCCCAAATGATAAAAAGATCATCTATGTATCGTAGCCATGTTTTTACATGGCCACGATACAAGTTGTGCAGTTCAGGCACCTGCTGCTCCCAGTACCCCATAAAAAGGTTAGCATAACTAGGAGCAAAGCAGGTGCCCATGGCAGTACCCTGGGTTTGTCTGTAGAAGACATCGTTGAAGACAAAAAAGTTGTTCTCCAAACAGTACCTGATCATCTCCAACACCATGTCAGTGTGTTGCAGGAATGAGATGGAGCGCGACATGAGGAAATGTTTACATGCTAGTATGCCATCTGAGTGCTTGATGGCCGTGTAAAGACTACACACATCCAGTGTAATCAACAAGTAGTTCTCTTGCCAGGTCACCTTCTTGATCTTATTCAGAAAGTCCCGACTGTCTTTCAAGTAGGAAGGTAATCTTTCTACGTATCCTCGTAAGAAATAATCAATATATTTTGATGTTTTCTCCAACAGGGAGCCTATGGATGACACAATAGGTCTCCCTGGAGGATTTGACATATCCTTATGCAATTTAGGCAATAGATATAATATAGCCACTTTGGGTGTACGGTTAAGTAGAAAGGAATATTCATTCCATTCCAAGATCCCTTGTGTGTGCCATGTCTTTAACATGTTGTGATATCGCGTGTTAGATTCGTCAATCACAATTTTCTCTACAACCTCATAACATTCTTTGACTTCTAGCTGTCGTAGCCCTTCCTGGAGGTAATCACATGTGTTGAGAACAACAACGTTACCTCCCTTATCCGATTGTCGGATCACAATATCCTTATCTATTTGTAGGGATTTGACAGCTGCTCTCTGTTGTTTGCTCAGGTTGTCATTTTGCCATTTATTTTTCTTTTTAGCCAGTGCTTTCAAGTCTGTGATTACAAGAGTTTCAAAAATGTCAATACCACTCGGAGGCATGGTGGGAGTAAAGTTGGATTTAGGGGCAAAATCATTCTCACAATTCAAGTCTGTCTTAAAACCCAATGATTGGGCTGTAATAGGACTAGATTCGATAATGTCTTCGCTCTCTAGTTCTTTTAAAGCAATTAAAGTATTGACTTCATTAATTGTGTCCTTCACAGGAATGATCTTGGTAGAGTGCTTTTGAGGTTGAATGTTTTTAACTTTCAATTTGTGCCACTTGTGCAGTCGTAATTTTCTTGTAAAATGATACAAGTCAACCCTTTCTTTAGAATAAGAAAATGGGGCAGTGGGACAAAAGGACAAACCATACTGTAGTACATCATACTCAATACAATTCAACAAATGATTAGAAAGATTTACCACATTTCGACAATTCATCATTTTTTGTTTTTTTGACCCCTTGTTTCCATTCCCATGGGGGTTGTTGTGGTTCTTGCTCCATCCACCACGTCTGATTTGTTTCCAGTTGATGATTGTCCTCTTGCGTTTCTTCCTCTTCCTCTGCCTCGTCCTCTGTAGCCCCTTCCTCTTCCCCGACCACGATCTTTTTGCCAATTCTGTTGGTTCTGAGTTTGGTTCATTAGACGGAATTCCTCCCAAAAATTTACTGGTCTGGTTAAAATTTTCTCAGTTGATGTTCCGTCATCAGATATGTCACTTTCACTCACATCACTTTTATCACTTTCCTCTCTTCCACTGGCTACAGTTTTGTCTTCTTCAGGTACACCCACCTCCTTACTTTTGATGTTATCAAATCTGCGTCCAAAAGTGAAAATCCTGCCTGACTGATAGTCGATCTTGTCTCTGAGGAATTTCCGCTCTTTCTTGGCTATAATTTCTTCCTCATATTTTTCAAACCTTTTGTTGATCTCCTCAAGTTTGGAAGTAAACTTTTCAGGAGTTTCTTCCTTCAGTATTTCTTCCTTGAGATCAGAGATTAATTTCAATAAGGTAGCTCGTTCTTTCCAGGCATACTTGATTAGTATCGATAACATTCTGTTGGAGCATTCCATCAAGTTGCTCGCCCATTCATTGGCAAGCTCCGGGTCTTGATCCTCGTATGATGGGGCAATGAGAATGCGGAGACCCCTTGGGACTCTGCCCTCTTCTTGGTATTTCTCCAGTGTTAACGCCTCCCACCACTTTGAAATCTCCTTCTTCATTAATTTCTCCAACTTTTGGTATTTTTGATTTAAGGAGGTAGGTGTTGTTCCCATTTCCTGGGCAGGTAACTTGTCACTGATTATCGTAAACATAGACTTTGCTCTCAGCCTTCTACGTGCATCCATGTCTTCTTCCATAGTGGTTGATTAGATAATGTCAATACGTATTGGTTGGATTTCAGACGTTACTGATAGCCTTGTCTGAATTAAGACCGACCTGATTGTGAGCACAGTCATTTAGGAGCCCCGCCATAAATCGTAAGTCTATATAGACGTCGCTCGTGGAGGGGACGGTAGCGGTAGGAACAAAGATTAAGTACTTAATGTCAATGTACTCTACGGATAACATGGGGGGGGTTTACTAACCCGTAATCGTAGACTTAGAATAAATGAGGATTACTCACAAAGAGGGTTACTCCTTAGAATCCAGACTCCTCCGTCTTAGTCGTTGTACTTGTAATCCAAACAGTAGTCTGCGGTAGAAATTCAAAGATTCCCCTTGTCTTGGTACATGCCAAACGAATTTGCAAACCAACGCTCCGTACTGCGGTCAACCGGTAAATCAAAATTTGTATCGAGCCACACTCTCAGAGGTTACCGGGACGCTTATACCGCGGTGCCATCTCAGGGTCCGAGAATCCCTGTCTCAGATTGAGTTCCACAATGCAACAACGCATCTGATGCACTCCTTCCCAAATGAAAGTCCAAACACAGTCTTGCGGCTTCACGGTGATTTATTCATCAAAAATCAAGCCACTTTTACCCAACGCGTTTCGGCGTAACCGCCTTGGTCACGGGTAGTTACACGCTTTGTGCTATACAGTTTTTAAACATAAAACGTGACGAAAATAGTGATAACAGAAATAGGACTTACATAGGAACTACAATTCATGATACCTAAATTGTCGGCCATTTTGAAGAGGTGCCACTTACATATAAAGAACTGCAAAATTATACTCGTTCTTATGTCCATGACTCTTCTAAACATTTCTCCTTGTATACATACAATGATTAGAGGCCTACGCATAACAACAATAATTATCAACACCATAGATTGTAAATACATGTTGTATACTATGTACTAAGTTCGCATATGTTAATAACTGAATAGTTATTTTTAAGCCTCAGCGATGTAATGTGCACAATTTACTTGTACTTAAGATCAAGAGTGTTACCGGCCGCGCTGCGATAAGTATTGATTTAAGGTCTTTCAATATAACTTTATTGCTATAGCTAGTAACAAACAAAGCGCGCTGCCTATCAATGAGCACAACGTTAGAGAGAGAAAACCGGGTTGGGTAAAAGTGGCTTGATTTTTGATGAATAAATCACCGTGAAGCCGCAAGACTGTGTTTGGACTTTCATTTGGGAAAGAGTGCATCAGATGCGTTGTTGCATTGTGGAACTCAATCTGAGACAGGGATTCTCGGACCCTGAGATGGCACCGCGGTATAAGCGTCCCGGTAACCTCTGAGAGTGTGGCTCGATATATATATATATATGTATATCTATATACACATATATATATATATATATATATATATATATATTCACTGAAAAAACCATAGGTTTCAGGGGCGTTATAGTAAGATGGACTTTTTACTCGTACAAAACCATTGAAATTCCCCCGTTATAGTTAGTTCAGCTAACTATAACTCGCGCGCCCGCATTGCACTGCTGATGACGTCACATATTACATCACTCATGACATGGTCAGTGACATGACTCATGACATCACTGATGACATCTCAAATGTCATCACTGATTACATCATCCAGTGAATGTGTGTTTTTCTGAAAATTGCATATGTTTTATATATGTATATCTCAAGGTCGATGGAAGAATACATGGGTATATAAGTGTCTAAATGGATGATTTGTTTTTGAAAAATTGATTGTATAACTGACTGATTAAGTGTATCTTAGTGAATACATGGCTTAGTGAGTAATGTTTAAATGTGTAAATATCTGTATCAGTCTCTCACTTTGTGTATAAGTGACTGCATGGGTTGGTGAGTAGCTACATGAGTGTCTATATAGGTTATTAGTTGGCTTTTTGAGTATCAGTATGAGTGTTTGAATGTCTGTATGGTTCGGTGGGGGGTATTACGTAGTGCATAGGTGCATGAATGAGTGACTCACTGTTTGTATGTGTTGAAGACAGCATGTGTGCAGGACTGTATGGGTGGATGAGTGTGTGCATGGGTGTGTTAGTGAGTGATAGACTGTCTCAATAGTGTCTTTATGAGTAACTACATATGATTTAAACTAGTATATGTGACTATTGGTGTATATAAGTGAGTATATGTGAGAGTGAGAGATTGAAAGAGTTCCTGTATGAATAAGTATGTGTTTCTATAAGTGATTGTTTAAAAGACTAAGCATGTGTAAGTTTCTGTAGAAGTAAGTGTGGTGGTGTGTGTATAACTGTATATGCAAGTAAATGGATGTTTGATTCTTTATTAGCATGAGTGACTATGTGTGTGAGTAACTCTATGGATGAGTGGCGTTGTATAACAGGATGTATAGGTGTGTGAGTACATATGATGAGTGAGTACATGTATGAGTGACTGTATAGGACTGTTGGTGAGTGAGTGGATGTGTATGTGAATGTTAGAATTACTGAATAGGTTGTTGTAACTGGTATTGGTATGTCCATTGTTTTGAACATTGTAGTTTCTATTTTTGAATGTGTGTATCAAAGGTTATATTAGGGGAAGAGGAGGTCTGCCACTCTATCACAAAGATGATGTCATCAGTGATGTCATTAGTGATGTCATTTGAGATGTCATCAGTGATGTCATGAGTGATGTCACTGACCATGTCATGAGTGATGTAATATGTGACGTCATCAGCAGTGCATTGCGGGCGCGCGAGTTATAGTTAGCTGAACTAACTATAACGGGGGAATTTCAATGGTTTTCTACGAGTGAAAAGTCCACCTAACTATAACGCACACCTGAAACATATGGTTTTTTCAGTGAATTGCTAAGGTTTTTTAAATGCTAATTCCTAACTATAACGTGCCTGAAACCTATGGTTTTTTCAGTGAATTTCAAAGGTTTTTTAAATGCTAATTTCTAACTATGCCTACAGAGATAGGACATGTGAAGAAAGAAGGAAAAACGCACAGAAAGAAAAAAAAGAAATGCAGAAAGAAGCAACAGAAGTCCTCAAAGACGAAGAAAAGTGCAGGAAGAAGGATAACGTGCAGAAAGAACAACCAGAAGAGCGGAAAGAAGCCTTGTTGCAAAATCATCCTGTACCCTCAACATTTTCAGACGGATACTGGTGGTAACTGAGTCTGACTAACCAGTCCTAGAGCCAGTGCTATGTTAAAAGACACTCAGAATACAGTGAAAACACCTACACACACTAGGGAACACTATGCGTTGGGGTCCCCCTGTGATCAGCATGACCTCCTCTGTAAGCCCCTAGTATATAATAGGGCAGGGGATTAAAACTACCTCTTAAAATGCGCCACAGGGCGTGTTTGCACACGTCACCTCAGGCCCCGTCCCCTCACTTCCCCACTGTGTAAACACGCCCTGTGACCGTTTTAAGTTGGGAGATTAAGTCCCCTTGAATCCTGAGGGTCCCTAGGGTCCAACTAGACCACTAGGAACCTCCAGTAAGCACCACAGAGCTGCGTTGCAGAGAGATGTAAAAAGGGGCACGGCCTAGACCACCTCTCTGCAACGCAGCGGAGTGGTGCTTACTGGAAGCACCTGGTGGGCTAGTTGGCCCCCAGGGTCCCTCAGGATTGAAGGGGAATTATTTCCCCAACTTAAAACGCGCCACAGCGCTTGTTTGCACACATTAACTCAGGCCCCATTTCCTCTCTTCACCACTGTGTAAACACGCCCTGTGGCCGTTTTTAGTTGGGAGATTAAGTTCATTTGAATCCTGAGGGTCCAACTAGCCCACTAGGTACCTCCAGTATGCGCCACAGAGCTGCGTTGCAGAGAGGTGTAAAAAGTGGCATGGCCTGGACCACCTCTCTGCAACGCAACTCAGTGGCGCTTACTGGAAGTACCTGGTGGGCTAGTTAGCCCCCAGGGGCCCTCAGGATTGAAGGGGAATTATTTCCCCAACTTAAAACGCGCCACAGGGCTTGTTTGCACACATTAACTCAGGCCCCATTTCCTCCCTTCACCACTGTGTAAACACGCCCTGTGGCCGTTTTTAGTTGGGAGATTAAGTTAATTTGAATCCTGAGGGTCCCTAGGGTCCAACTAGCCCACTAGGTATCTCCAGTATGCGCCACAGAGCTGCATTGCAGAGAGGTGTAAAAAGTGGCACGGCCTGGACCACCTCTCTGCAACGCAGCTCAGTGGCGCTTACTGGAAGCACCTGGTGGGCTAGTTAGCCCCCAGGGGCCCTCAGGATTGAAGGGGAATTATTTCCCCAACTTAAAACGCGCCATAGGGCGTGTTGGCACACGTCACCTCAGGCCCCGTCCCCTTCCTTCCCCACTGTGTAAACATGCCCTGTGGCCGTTTTTTAAGTTCGGAGATTAAGTCCCCTTGAATCCTGAGGATCCCTAGGGGCAAAAAAGCCCACTAGGTACGTCCAGTAAGCGCCATTGCAGAGAGGTGTAAAAAGGGGCACGGCCTGCACCACCTCTCTGCAACGCAGAGTAGTGGCACTTACTGGAAGCACCTGGTGGGCTAGTTGGCCCTCAGGGACCCTCAGTATTGAAGGGGAATTAATTCCCCAACTTACAACTGGCCAGGGGGCGCGTTTGTATAGTACTGCACGGAGGGGGCGTGGCCTCCAGCACGATGCCGGTCTTTTATTTATTTTATTTTTTTAAGAAGGAGGGCTGTGTGGCCCCCCTTCTTTTTCTAATTTACTGGCCCTGGGGACCCCATCCCCCATGGACTGCACCCTAATTTTTTTTGTTGAAAAAAATTAATTTGGCCCTCCCAAGGCATTAATCGGCCCCGGGGACCCCAACTCCCGGGTCATAGCCTTTTTTTAATTTAAATTCTTTAGGAGGGGGCTGCATTGCCCCCCTCCTCAGGCCACTTATGGCTCCGGGGACCCCATCCCCCGGGGCCGGCCTTTGTTTTTTATTATTTTAAAAATATATATATTTATAGAAACACCTAGGACATGCTGGACAAACCGTATGTACCTATCACCATGACGATTTGCGTGATATTCATTAAAAGGCGACTATGCATAGAATGAATCCACATGGAATGTATTTACACCGCTAGTGAAGCTCTGACGTGTCTGACGCCCTACCGTGCCTAATCCCGGCGCCCCCGCCGGTGGGTACTCTCCAAGTAGACACCCTTGTCGTATATTTATACAAACATGGGTAGCTATTGACGGGCACATTTAATATACATGCACACCAAGCCATTCAAAGGAGATTCGACAAAAATTCGACCAAACTATGCAAGAAATCCCCCTCACGGTTAAGAAAAAACACAACCACCGCCGGATGTGTAATACTTTTTATTTTACTCTCTGGAAAGGAGACGAACCTCACTTGAGAGTCACAGCGTGCTCCTGGCTGAGCCCAATGCTGTGTTACACCCACCAGTGCCCGCCGATTGTATTCCACCAGCTAGTGCTAGAGACACTCTAGGTGAGACTATTAGAGTGCGAGCGTATCAGCGAACTGTGTTTTATGTTTCTTACGTGCTTTTAATGAACTTTTAAGCAGAAACGAAATAATCCTTTTAATTTTAATTTTAAACTGTGTTCTTTTAAAAGCCCTTGCGTGATTTTGCACATGTGAAGTTTTCTATGTGAGATTGGCAAGCTTACCGCTCTTTTGCCCGCCCCGGTCCATCCCGGCTGTGTGCCGTTTGTTGTGGAGGGCGTGGCAGAGCGTGATAAGACACACTACTTCCGGGCTGGTCGGCAGAGGCGGGGCTTCCGCCGGACTGCCTTCAAGTTACCGAGTTGTTCGCCACCGCGCAGAGACACTCTAGGTGAGACTATTAGTGTGCGAGCGTATCAGCGAACTGTGTTTTATGTTTCTTACGTGCTTTTAATGAACTTTTAAGCAGAAACGAAATAATCCTTTTAATTTTAATTTTAAACTGTGTTCTTTTAAAAGCCCTTGCGTGATTTTGCACATGTGAAGTTTTCTATGTGAGATTGGCAAGCTTACCGATCTTTTGCCCGCCCCGGTCCATCCCGGCTGTGTGCCATTTGTTGTGGAGGGCGTGGCAGAGCGTGATAGGACACACTACTTCCGGGCTGGTCGGCAGAGGCGGGGCTTCCGCCGGACTGCCTTCAAGTTACCGAGTTGTTCGCCACCGTGCAGAGACACTCTAGGTGAGACTATTAGAGTGCGAGCGCATCAGCGAACTGTGTTTTATGTTTCTTACGTGCTTTTAATGAACTTTTAAGCAGAAACGAAATAATCCTGTTAATTTTAATTTTAAACTGTGTTCTTTTAAAAGCCCTTGCGTGATTTTGCACATGTGAAGTTTTCTATGTGAGATTGGCAAGCTTACCGCTCTTTTGCCCGCCCCGGTCCATCCCGGCTGTGTGCCGTTTGTTGTGAAGGGTGTGGCAGAGCGTGATAGGACACACTACTTCCGGGCTGGTTGGCAGAGGCGGGGCTTCCGCCGGACTGCCTTCAAGTTACCAATGTGCCCGCGACCGCGCAGCGGACGCGCACAGCGGGCACGCCTAAGGCAAGCCCGTCTGCGCCCGTCCGCGCCCGACCGGGACCTAGGGCCATAAACCCTGAAACAATTGGACCAATACCAAGAATACAATACTCCAAAAACGCACTACTGGCTCTACGGACAATGGATAACACTGTCTGCAGAAATACCACTAATGTGGAAAAGATGGAGCCCGTATGCGTACACTGTAAAAAGAGACTGCTACATAGAGTGCCTCCATATAAAGAAGCTAAAACACAACTCGCTCTTTTAAACTGCAGGTCTCTTATCAAACATAGATATGAGATAGGGGATCTCATTACGGAGAAACGTATTGATGTTCTATTCCTGACAGAGACATGGCTCAATGAACATGCAATGCCCGATATTAAAGATGCTGTCCCCAAGAAATACCGTATAGCTAGACAGGATAGAGAGGGCCAAAGAGGAGGAGGGATCGCCATTATTTATAGAGAGAACATATCATGTGAAATCAAACCAGCAGGTTCAGAAAAATGTGAGGCTCTCTTTTTCATCCTGTCCACGGAAATAGGTAATACCCTGACGGGGTTCCTCATATATCGCCCTCCGGGACAGTCAACTCAGTTTGTGGCCAGTCTGGAGGACAAGATAGTACACCCAGCGCTGAGGCATAATAAACTGCTGATTCTTGGAGACCTAAATTTACATTTTGATGATACCGACAACAAAGAAATAAACGATATCTGCAAAGATATGCTTACTCTGAATTTAACTCAGAAAGTAGAAACTCATACTCACCAAGGAGGCCACATATTAGATCCAATCTTTACCAACTCGAAGGAGATTGAAATAGGAACCCCCTGGCCAGTTCCATGGTCAGATCATTTCTTAGTCCCGTTTACAGTGCCAGCATACAGAACGAAAGGGCTACCCTCTAAGGAGGCAATCACCACTAGAAAGTGGAAAAACTTTGACTCCTCATCCTTCGAACACGCATTGAAGGAGAAAAAACAATAGACAATAACATTGATCTAGCGAATGAGCAGTTTGAGGCCTGTATTTCTAGGGCTTTGGACAAAGTTGCTCCTTGGAGTACTAGAACCCCTCAGAGAATAAAAGCCACGGCACCTTTGTTCAACGAGGAATTACGCACGGCAAAAAAAGGATGTAAAAAATCAGAACGAGCCTGGAGGAAAACCTATTGTATTATGTCTAAAGATAAATACAATAAGGATTTAAAAGCTTACCATGCACTGATAAAGAAAACTAGACGTGATTTCTACACTGACAAAATCGATAGTGCAGAAAACTCCCATAAGGAATTATTTACTATATTAAAATCCCTTAAAAACAAAGAGGAGGAAGAAGTAATAACCTCCTCCAAAGAGATCTGCAATAAAATAGCAGGTTTCTTTGCTGACAAAGTCGCTAAGATATATGAGTCATTCCCGACCGAGGCCCAAATGGGCTGCAATCAACACTCCTGCAGCCAGGATGAGTTTATGGGAACGACACTGAAAGAATTTACCATACAGGAGAGGGAAGAACTTATAGCTACGATTAAGGGAATAAAATCGGGATCCCCCCGTGACCCAGCAAGACCTGATAGAATACTGGCTGGAATCAATATGATCCTACCATATATTTCTGAACTTATCCATTGTTCCTTTAGGACTGGGATAGTTCCTTTAAGTTGGAAACGGGCCATTGTCAAACCTCTGAGGAAGAAATCCTCTTTGGACTTCTCCGTATTGGAGAATTTGCATCCCATTTCATTATTACCTCTAACGGCAAAGATAGCAGAAAAAATCACAAATAAACAATTAGTGGATCATATCGATGCTAATGCTATCCTTCATCCCTCGCAGTCAGGTTTCAGAAAGGCACACTCCACGGAATCAGCCTTATTGATGGCTACCGAGACCCTTAGAAAATATGCAGATGAAGGGAAGACAGCTGCGCTCATCCTGTTGGATTTGAGCGCAGCTTTTGACACTGTCTCACATCCCCTACTACTACAAATATTAGAGGCTTGTGGCATACGGAGATGCACCCTTCAGTGGCTGACCTCCTTCTTAGCCCAACGGAGCTTTCAAGTAGCACAACTCTCACACATATCCGACAGTTATCCATTAAGACAGGGAGTTCCTCAGGGCTCTACCCTAAGCCCAACCCTGTTTAACATATATGTTGGACCACTAGCTGAATGTGTGCAAAAGTATGAGGTATCGATCGTATCCTATGCTGACGATACCCAACTAATTGTGCTACTATCCCAAAATAGAGAACAGGCAGCTGTTTGTTTTACTGAATGCCTGGAAGAAGTGGCAGACTGGATGACTGACCATTGCCTCAAATTGAATGGAAACAAAACAGAGGTATTGGTAGTCGGTAAAACACCTACCATCTGGTCCTCGGCTTGGTGGCCTGATACACTAGGACAAGTCCCCCTCCCTAAAGCAGAAGTGAAGAATCTAGGTATATGGGTCGACTCCAAATTATCGTTCGACAGCCAGATACGGAAAGTTGCAGGAAAGTGTTATAGAGCAATGAAAACCCTGAGGAAAGTCATTGACCTGCTCCCCTTAAAAGCTAGGAGAACCGTAGTCCATGCCATAATTACATCCCAATTGGACTATGGTAATGTACTGTATCTGGGGGCCTCCAAGAGAGGACTCATGAAATTACAGAGAATACAAAATGCGGCTGCCCGCCTAGTCCTCAGCCTCCCTAGGAGAACGAATACTAGAAGAGCTTTGGCCACCCTACACTGGCTACCTATAGAAAAGAGAATTCTGTTCAAGGCTATGTGCTATGTACATCGCATCCTAACAGGAAAAAGCCCCCTTTATCTTCAGTCATTGGTGTCAAGATACACCCCAAGTCGTGATCTACGTTCCATGGATATGGCCTTACTGACTATCCAGAGAATTTTCAGAGCCAGACTGGGAGCTCGCTCCTTTAGGTACTTGGCGGCAAAATTATGGAATACGCTGCCTTTGACCATGAGAACTGAACCTAGCGAACACACTTTTCGCATTCAACTGAAGACATGGCTATTTCTTAAAAAAGATATCTGATCGATTGTTCCAACTCTATCTGTCTACTCTTTTTGATGTCTCAGCGCGGGGACACACCGATAGGTGTAACCATGCGCTCTATAAGTGAATAAATAAATAAATAAATAAGTGCGTATGCTATGACGCTCTCTAGCCCATGTGCACTGTAACACCACCCCGTGAATATGTCATGCCACACTTGCCTTCGCACGGGTTATATTGCCCCATCTAACGTGCCTTCCTCGATGTGTATGTTAAAACGTGCAGCGCTATGCCATACATATTACAATCTGGGATCCATATCTTTGTCACAGTGCATATGCAACGTTACACTTCCCAGTACATATTTTATATTACAACTTTAGAGACTAGTTATGTTACACGACACTGCCCTGTGCATATTACACTCCAATGCGCATATCGCATAGCACGCGCTAGTGCCTGTGCTATCTCGTGCTCTCCAATGAATCTGTCACTGCGCACAATGTATTGCATATTATATTTCACGCCCCGGTTCATCTTATATCACACTTTTTGGTGCATAGTTTATACCATATACTACATCTAGTTTTCATTTTCAATCGTGCTCTCAGGACTATGTTCTATATAACACTGCGTCCACCTACCCTTTTCACGGGCATTACATTTTGCGATGGGGGTGGAGGGTCAGGGGGTGTTTCTGCCAAGTGAGCCCGGAGTCACAGTCACAAACATCCTCTTCTTCCTGAATAAAAGTGAGATTATGCTGCATACTTGTTCATATTTTAAGTAGTTCGCACAGACACACATTTTAAAAACAATAAAGTTCCTAATACCCACCTTCTCTGAACAGTTAGCTTGCTGCTCCATCCACCTCCTCCCTATCCTCTGTTGTCTGAATCCATGGACTAGCCTCCTCCCCCCTGCCATGCATGCTCTGATGTGCTGCCACTGCCCTCCATTTAGCATGATGTACCAGTCCACTCCTCCTGCCCTCCATTGCCCAATTCTATGGCCCATCATTGACCTCCTGCTTAGCCTCTGTGCTTAGCTTGCTGCCCCTATTCTCCTTCCCCCTGCCCTCCGATGTCTTTGTGCATGCCCCTGCTCCATCTTTTTTGCCCACTATGTTCCATGGACCTGCCACTCCTATCTACTCTGAGTGTTCTGTTGAGCTGCCACTCCCCTCCCACCTGCCGAGCATAGTCAGATGACTGTAACATGTCCCTGCCACCTCCACCCTGCCTGTCCACATGCCATGCCCTTCCTCCTGTACTCCATGGTCCATTTTACTGCCACACCCTTCTGCCCTCCCTGATCTGTTGTGCTGCAACTGCTCCTCCTGCCTGCCCCACGCGGTCTGTTGTGAGGCCCCTTCCCCTGAACTCTCTTGTCTGTGCCCAGGTCCTGACCCTCCCTTCTATCCTCCATGGTCCTTTGTGCATGCCCCTGCACCCTCCTTCTTGCCCATCATAGCCATTGTGCTGCCACTAACCCTCCCGCTTGCCATGCATGGTCTTCTGTGCTGCCATGGCACCTCCCACCTTCCCTGTGTGGTCAGCTAGCTGCCCCTGACTCCTCCCACCTTCCCTCCCTGGTCTGTGTGTATGCCACCATAGTCTCATTGTTGCTCTCCATGGTGTGTCTAGTTTCCAGTGCCCATCCTGCCTGGCCTCCATGGTCATCTTGCTGCTCCTGCCCTGCCACCTTGCCCCCCAGCCCTCTGTTTCCATGTGCAGACCCCCTATTCCCTCCCTCCTGGCTTGTCTGTTCCATTGTAATGCTCCTGATCCGTCCCTCCTGCCCTTTATGGTCTGTTATGCTGCAGCTTTCTCTCCTGTCTGTCCATTATGGTCAGCTAGCTACCATTGCCTCTTTCCCATCTGTTCTCTGTTGTCCATGTGCATGGTCCTGTCCCCTCCCTATTGCTTTCTATAGATTGTTGTGCTGCACTCCCGTCCCGCATGCGCTGTGTGGTGTATTGTGCTGCTGCAAACCCTGATGCCTGCCCTGTAGGGTCAGTTTGGTGCACCTAGACATGTCCCTCCTGTCCTCTGTTATCCGAGTCCATGTCCCTACCCCAATTCCTCCTGCCTACCATGATCCAATGTACCATACTTGCGAACATTTTGAAGTTGGTAAGAGGGAGATTTTGAAAAAAACCTGGGGTATTGATTTTCCCCTTTGAGTTACATTGAAAAAGAGGAGATTGTAGACAGGAGACAGATCAAAAAAAGCCCATTTGAGCTTAAAAACATTGGACATTTCCTGGCTGAAACGGGTCTGTTGGCATGTATGGTTGTACTACCACTGCCTCTTCCTTCTGCCCACAATGGTCTATTATATTGCCACAGCCTCTCTTGCCAGTCCTGTATTGTTGGTTTGTTGCCCCTGCCCCCCTTTCCACTGCCCTCCATAGTCTGTTGTGCTGCCACTGCCCTTCCTGCCTGCCCAGTGTGGTCAAATTGTATTTAGGCTCTTTTTGTGTCTGGTGGCCATCTTGGGAGATTTATTTGTTATGAAGTTTCCTAATTTCCTCATTTACTTCAGTCTCCTCAGTGGGAATACTTTCAGTTTTTTATTTTGGTTCCATCAAGAAGGCATTCAGATGTGTCACACATTTGCCATACATTCTGAATGATAGCACTCTAGTTGCTCATTAGATCACTGTAGTAAAACTACTGCTCACCAGGGAAGTCTGCTGCTGGTATTCAAAGTGCATGTTTCAGTCTGCATGTCAGAATTTTTTTATGACATAGAAGAGGATTTGAGAAGTCAAAATGTGCCCAAATTTTTCTTTCTGCAGCACTAATCATAATTTCTATGGCAAAATGAATCCCCTCATTTTGTTCCTTTGTAAATTAAATGTTTTAAGTGTTACCACTTTATTCCATTCAAGATGGCTTCAGGTGTGCCATACTTTTGCCATAAGTAAGACTGTTAGCGCTCTAGTCGTTCGTTAGAACACTCTGGGACATTCTGTCATTGGGCTAAACTTGGGCTACATCTGGGTGATATTTAGGCTACATTTGGGCTCTTTTGTCTCTGGTGGCCATTTTGGGAGACTTATTTGTTATGATGTTTCCTAATTTCCTCATTTACTACAGTCTCCTCAGTAGGAAATACTTTCAGTTTTTTACTTTGATTCCATCAAGAAGGCATTCAGATGTGTCACAAATTTGCCATAAATTCAGAATGTTAGCACTCTAGTTGCTTATTAGATCACTGTAGTAAAGCTACTGCTCACCAGGGAAGTCTGCTGCTGGTATTGAAAGTGCATGTTTCAGTCTGCATGTCAGAATTTTTTAATGAAATAGAAGAGGATTTGAGAAGTCACTCAAAATGTGCCCTAATTTTTCTTTCTGCAGCACTAATCATACTTTCTATGGCAAAATGAACCCCCTCATTTTGTTCCTTTTTAAATTAAATGTTTTAAGAATTACCACTTTATTCCAACCAAGATGGCTTCAGGTGTGCCATACGTTTGTCATAAGTAGGACTGTTAGCGCTCTAGTTGTTCTTTAGAACACTCTGGGAAGCTGCAGTAGAACACAAAGGAATCAACTGACAGTCTCTGCCCTTGTTGGATGTACATGTTTTACTGAGAATGTCAGACTTCATTCTCACATGACTGAGAAATATAATGTGAATTTACAGAAAATATGCTCTCAGTTAGCTTATAGATCACCTTCCAAACCTCTGTAGGAAAAGCATGAGAAAATAGTTTTCTCTCAAACATGATTCATGATATCACAGCAGAAGGCTTTTTCACATGGTAAAATCACCTTAGAACACACCACAATTCCTAAAATGAGTATGGTACCATCAACAAATGATTTATAATGTAACTAAAGTCTTAAAACCTTCTATTAACTGCAATGCTTTTTAATGAGGTGCTATCATGTATATTGGTCCCAAGATGGCTGCCAACACTTCTTGGATGAAGTGCTGACAGCCAATCAGATCTCACGATGAGATGTGTGGTTAGGTTCCGCCCAGATATATATGTGAATTTACTTTTGATTTTCTCAGGCACTACTGAACGGATTTACACCATTTAAGCAAAAGGCACATGCCTGACCTGAGGACTACCTCTTTGCCAAATTTCAAGTAATTCTGTTCAGCTGTTCGGGCTGTACCTTCGACTAAAGGTCCTATGGGAAAATGCATGGGGAAAACGCGTTTTGGGACCCCCCTTTTTTCTCAGCCCCCGCTTGACGAATCACCCCGAGACTTTCAGGGTAGGAGCTGAGCAGAGTGCCTCATTAGTTTTGAAAATTTCACAAAGATAAGTCAACCGGCGCAAAAGGTATTCAAAATAGATTTTTCAGATTTCCTATGGGAACTCGGTCCTAACTATAATGATGACATCATCTAGTGACTGTGTTTCTGTAAAGTTTAATTTAGTTTTATATATATGCCAAGCTGTATTGAGGAATGAGTGGGTGTTTAATTGTCTGTATGGAGGATTTAGTAGGTACGTGACTGACTGTATAAGTGAGTGATTAAATGTGTCTTACTGAATGCATGGGTTAGTGACTAAACTGTGTGAAAGTCTGTATCAGTCTGTTTGTTATTGTGTAAGCTGCTGCATGAAATAAATCAGGCTGCTAAAACTACCCCCCGTGAGTGCTGAGGATTCCTTGCAAATAATCAAGAGGAATTTGGGAGCGAGAATTTATATTGCGGGGCGCCGCCGCATTTGAAGCACCCACCTTAAGGGTGCCGCGCTTTGCCGGTGCGAAGGAGCGGCATATAGATCTATGTATATATATGTGTTTGTGTAGTAAATGGGTGCATCATGATGAGGGCAACTCCAGAGAACATTACTGATATTACATATATTACTGAGCCATGCCCTGACGTGTTTGGACCATGTTCAAATTACGTAAATGGAAATGTGAGAGTAATTTAGTGCCTGAAGTTTCCTCTTCAGAACTGCACTGAGGCAAAAACACCTGTGGGGTGTTGAATGCTTAAAGTAACAAGTAACAGGTGTTACTATTGCACAAAGTAAAGGTACACTTCAACCACCTCGGAAGCATGAATGTCCAAGTTGACCTGAAGATTACATCGCATATCAGTGAAGAGCATTAACTGAGCATCCTTGTAACTGTCGGACAAAAATGCAAGGGCAGCCAGGGAGGCAAAGCAAATCCATTAAGTCTATAGGGAAGATGGGTTTGTAAGTATTTTTTTGCAGGAGGGGCAAATTGAAAGGGGGAGGTGGAATACGAATGGTATACAGGTTGTGATGGGTAGTCATCTCCTCGAAGTGCAGGCTAATCACTTGTATTTCAGCCTGCTAGTAATAAAAGAAATCTACAAAATACCGTCACAGCGCTTCCTTGGCCCTTCCCCATCCAGGTGCGGTGATGGGAACAAAAGGTCATTTTTTACAATATGGTCAAATAAAGCTTTTATTTTCAGTTGTGGCACGCACATAATAGCCTCCCTGGGGACTAAGAATCAGTCATGGGCCCTCTAGGTTGCCTGAACAGCCAAGGCCCCCGTGTATTGGCAGTGTTTGCACTTGGATTGTTTTCCTTCCCGTTCCCTCCGTCTTCCCGCCGCCACCTCCTGTGCGGCCCCGCCCTCCCCCTGCTCCTATTGGCTCTTCCCTCCCGCCTCCCAGCTGACCCCTCCTCCACTCCCTACCTCTTATGGCGACCGCTGCGCGGCAGAGTCAGTGACCCTTGACCCTCGGGTAGGTCACTTCTCCACCGCTGCAGCTCTGCCTGCCTGTCCGTCTTGACACCTGCTCCTCCCCCAGATCGGCGCTCTGATCGATCGCCGCCTGGCCTGCTTGGTCCTGTGCGCCTGCCCGCCCCCCCATTCACTGTAGCCCGCGTGGTGAGTGCCTGCCCGCCCCCTCCTCTTATTTTCTGTACGCCGCGTGGTGAGTGCCTGCCCGCCCCCTCCTCTTATTTTCTGTGCCCCGCGTGGTGAGTGCCTGCCTGCCCCCTCCTCCTATTTTTTTGTACCCCGTGTATTAGCATTGTTTGTACTTGGATTGTTTCCCTTCCCGTTCCCTCTGTCTTCCCGCCGCCACCTCCCGTGCGGCCCCACCCTCCCCCTGCTCCTATTGGCTCTTCCCTCCCGCCTCCCAGCTGACCCCTCCTCCCCTCCCTCCCTCTTATGGCGACCGCTGCGCCAGAGGCGTGCCAAAGGCAAGCCCGTCTGCACCCGTCCGCGCCTAGACTGCGCCCAGCGCCAGGACCCCTGGCGTCAACGTTGCCATCCCACCCGTCTGACCTACGACACTGCCACCCTCCTCGCACTCTACAACGGCAGCAACAATGCCTGCCACCCTGCCAGCCCGAAACGCACCCACGGACCCTTCACCTGCCTGGCCTGCAAGTTCACCTGCCTCCGGACCAGCACCGCACCTGCCAGACCAGGCCCCAACACCAAACACCTCAAGTGCATCCTGCTCAACACCCGCTCCATCCACAGGCACGCCGTCGAACTCTGGAACCTCCTGGTTATGATAGCACCGGACGTGGCCTTCCTCACAGAGACCTGATGAACACCTCCTCAGCTCCCGACATCGCCATAGCCATCCCGGACGGCTACAAGATCACCCGAAGGGACCGCACCAACCAAACAGGAGGAGGCATCGCCATCGTCCATAAAAACACCATCCGCGTCAAGACCAACTCCGACGACACCCTTACCACCGCCGAGCACCTCCACTTCCAGATACACACCGACCCCACGACCACCCTCAGAGGCACCCTCATCTACAGACCGCCAGGACCGCGCACTCACTTCAGCGAAGCCAAAGCAGACTTCATCAGCCCGGCTGCCCTCGCCTCTCCAGACTACATCCTCCTAGGAGACGTCAACTTCCACCTGGAAAACAACAATGACAGCAACACCACTGCCCTACTGGACAACCTCGCCAAGCTCGGAGTCAAGCAACTGGTTAACACCCCCACCCACTACGCCAGACACACGCTTGACGCCGTCTTCTCCTCAAGCAACCACGTATACTTCAGCCACTCCACCGGACTACACTGGACAGACCACAGCTGCGTCCATTTCAACTTCAGAAAAACAACGACCCATTACCACCCACAACAGATCCCCCGAAGATGCTGGAACAAGATCACCACAGACCGGCTCAGCACCTCGCTGAGCCAGAACCCTCCCACCCACACCACAGACCCCAACGAAGCAGCCCGCAACCTCACACGATGGCTCACCAACTGTGCCGACACCCTGGCCCCTCTGAAGAACCCCCTCACCAGAACCGGCAGCAAGAAAGCCCCATGGTTCACCGACGACTTCAAAAACTCCAAGAAATCCTGCCGGACCCTCGAGAAAGCATGGCGCCACGTCCAGTCAACAGAGAACATGGCAGCCCTCAAAAACGCCATCCGAAAACACCACCAACTGATCCGCACCACCAAAAAGACAGCGTTCAGAGAAAGACTGGACAACAACACCCACAACAGCAAGGAACTCTTCAGCATAGTCAGGGAGCTCTCCAACCCCAGCGCCAGCAACAATGACATCACGCCCTCACAAGACCTCTGCAACTCACTGGCCCTGTTCTTCCACAAAAAGATCGCCGACATACACAAAAGCTTCGGCCCCCAGACCACGCACCCCACCACCGAACCCACACCCGCCACCACCACCCTCTGCGCCTGGAACCCCGTGAGCACAGAAGACACCACCCGCATGATGAACGCCATCCACTCCGGATCCCCATCCGACCCCTGTCCACACCACATCTTCAACAAAGCCGACGCCATCATTGCCCCCAAACTGCGGAACATCATCAACAACTCCTTTGCATCCGCCACCTTCCCGGAGAGCTGGAAACACGCAGAAATCAGCGCCCTCCTCAAGAAACCCACCGCAGACCCCACCGACCTCAAAAACTTTCGTCCCCATCTCGCTCCTCCCCTTACCCGCGAAAGTCATCGAGAAGACCGTCAACAAGCAACTGACTGCATTCCTCGAAACCAACGGCTCCCTCGACCCATCACAATCTGGCTTCCGAGCTAACCACAGCACCGAAACCGCCCTCATCGCAGCCACCAACGACATCAGGGCCTTGCTCGACAAAGGTGAAACTGCCGCCTCATCCTCCTCGACCTCTCGGCTGCATTCGACACAGTCTGCCACCGCACCCTAACCACTCGCCTCCACAATGCCGGAATCAGAGAGGGAGCTCTAGACTGGATCACCTCCTTCCTCTCAGACAGAACACAGAGAGTCCACCTCTCCCCCTTCCAATCATCGTCCACCAAGATCATCTGTGGCGTCCCGCAAGGATCATCACTCAGCCCCACCATCTTCAACGTCTACATGAGCCCCCTCGCAGCCATCGCACGCCAACACAACCTTAACATCATTTCCTACGCTGACGACACCCAGCTGATCCTCTCCCTCACCAACGACCCCGCCACCGCCAGAGCCAAACTCCAAGAAGGAATGAAAGAAGTCGCGGAATGGATGAAACTTAGCCGTCTGAAACTGAACTCGGACAAGACGGAAGTCCTCATCCTCGGATCTTCCCCCTCCGCATGGGACGACTCCTGGTGGCCCCCGGCACTGGGCACTGCCCCCAAGCCTACCGACCACGCACGCAACCTGGGCTTCATCCTGGACTCCTCCCTCACGATGACCAAGCAAGTCAACGCCGTCATGTCCTCCTGTTTCAACACCCTGCGCATGCTCCGTAAGATCTTCCGATGGATCCCCACCGAAACCAGGAAGACGGTCACCCAGGCCCTCGTCACCAGCCGACTGGACTATGGAAACGCCCTCTACGCGGGATCCACAGCCAAACTACAGAAGAAACTGCAACGCATACAGAACGCCTCAGCACGCCTCATCCTGGACATCCCCCATCACAGCCACATCTCTGCCCACCTGAGAGACCTGCACTGGCTCCCGGTCAGCAAGAGAATCACATTCAGACTCCTCACCGACGCACACAAGGCCCTCCACGACACAGGCCTCACCTACCTCAACGACCGTCTCACGTTCTACACACCCACCCGCCAGCTCCGATCCGCCAGCCTCGCCCTCGCCACCCTCCCACGGATCCGCAGAACCACTGCTGGAGGAAGATCCTTCTCCTACCTGGCCGCCAAAACATGGAAATCCCTCCCCACACACATTCGACTGACCCAGGATCATCTCACATTCAGGAAGCTGCTCAAGACCTGGCTCTTCCAGTTGTAGCAGCACCCCCCCCCCCCCCAGCGCCTTGAGACCCTCTGGGTGAGTAGCGTGCTCTTTAAATGCCTTGATTGATTGATTGATTGAAGGCAGGAAAGCTTTTCACAACAGATTTATAACAAGTTGTAGCATTCTTTAAGGGTAATAATACAAAGCATCATGGGCTGAAATAGGCAAACTGGATTCATCTATGAGAATTAAAGCCACTAAAGGCAAGCTAGCACCAACCACATGATGAGAGAGTGCAGTGCATTTTGCAATGCAACCACACTCTCAAAGAAAGGTCCCAAAACTTGGTTGTCCTGGAGGTGTGCCACCAAAAACAGTAATGCGCTGAAACTTTACCTAATATCAGTCAGTGCATTCCATAATTTTTGATTGCAGCGACTTTGCTATCAGGGGTTTCTTCTCCAGCTAGGCAGGACAACTGGAATTTGTGGCATATCATTTCACTGTTGCAATAAATGACCCTCTGCTATCTGAAGACCACTTTAAACAGTCCTCGTTCCTTTTCTACTTACAGTTAACACCTGTGTAGCCACGTCATTAAACATGCAGGTAAAGTACTTACGGGAAGCCTGTGTCATGCAAACTGATAGGCTGTTGGCTGGGAGGGGTTGGATTACAAAATGTATGTACCGTCACATCTATTCCCACAGTCCCTTGTGAGTGTTAACACACACTCAGTAAGGGTAAAGCAATGCTTCCTGCGGCAAAGAAACACCCTGTGATCTAGCATTTCAACTCACGTGCAGCAGACAAGATAAGTGGAAAGGTAAGTGAACACTTGTTGCGGTTACTGCATAAACCATTATTTTATTTCTCTAGGTGGCTGTGCAGATACATACATAAAGAGGCAAGTATTTTTGGTAACTTTACACAGGGCTTTGTAAAATGTCCATCACTGATGACATCATGCAGAGACTAGTGTTTCTAAAAATTTCAAGAATGTTATATCTATATATGCCAAGGTATATTGAAGAATGATTTGTTGTCTGAGAACCTGTATGGGAGTGTTTGTGTAGGTGGGGGAGTGTGAAACTCCCTGCATGGATGCATGGATGCGTTTATGAGTGCGTGTCTTAGGGAGTGTATGGGTGAGTGAGTGTACGTATAGCTGTGTTGGTGAGTGAATGGATATGTTAGTGGTATATTTGTAAGCAATTAAATATGTGAAAGGCAGTATTTGTGAGTGTTGGAGTATATAAGTGAGTATATATGTGACAGTGATTGTGACATTGGCTGCTTCGATAAGTGTGTGCTTATACCAGTAATTGTTGAACACAGTATATCTGTATGAATAAGTGACATGGTGTGTGTATAACTGTATAGGAGATTAAATGGCAGTGTAATTAATTCTTTGGGTGACTGACTAGGTTTTTGAGTAACTCGTTGGGTGAGTGGCAGTGTGTGAGTGTTTATATGGGTGTATGAGGTAATTTATCAGTGGCTGTATTGATGAATGACTGCGTGTTTGAGTGACTGTATGGGTTAGTGGGTGGATGTGTGTGTAGACATACGAATCACTGAGCGAGTATGTACTAATTGCTATTGGTGTGTCTATGGTTTCCATATTGGTAGTCTGTATTTTAGAGTGGATGTATGAAAGGTTTTATTAGTGTGTGAGGAGGTGCATCAGATGATCACGTGGATGATGTCATCAGTGATGTCATTTGAGATGTCATCAGTGATGTCATCAGTGATGTCACTGAGCATGTCATGAGTGATGTAATATGTGACGTCCTCAGCAGTGCATTGCGGGGGGCGCGAGTTATTGTTAGCTCTACTAACTACACCAGCCGAATTTCTCTGGTTTTGTACTAGTGAAATGTCCAACTAACTATAATGTCCCTGAAACCTCTGGTTTTTCAGTGAATTTCTAAGGTTTTTTATATGCTAATTTCTAACTATAACGTGCCTGAAACCCATGTTTTTTTCAGTGAATTTCCAAGGTTTATTAAATGCTAATTTCTAACTATAACGTCCCTAAAACCTACGGTATTTTTAGTGAATTTCTAAGGTTATTTAAATGCTAATTTCTAACTATAACATGGCAGTCGCGTTTGCAAAGTGGTGGAGAAAGGTGAGCGTGGTCTCTGAACACCTCTTAGCAATCCCACTGTGTGGGATTTACTGGAGGTAACAGAAAGGGTAGTTAGCCTCCAACATCAACCAGGGGGCCAACTACCTCTCCTATTACCTTCAGTAAGTCCCACACAGCAGGATTGCTAACTTCTCATACCAGGCCACGCCCCCTTTCTCCCCCACTCTGCAAACGCGCTCCCTGGCACGTTGTAAGTTGGGGAATTAATTCCCCTTGAATACTGAGGGTCCCTGGGGGCCAACTAGCCCACCAGGTACCTCCAGTAAGCGCCACAGAGCCGGATTGCAGAGAGGTGGTCCGAGGCCACGCCTTTTTTACACCACTCTGCAAACGCGGCTCCTGACCACACAGATTATATATTTTAGCCCCGGGGAGGTAGCGGTCCCCATGGCTTGGGAGGGCCCACGGGGCCCCTCCACCATTTGATAAGAAAGCCCTGGGGAGGTGGCGGTCCCCGGGGCTGCGGGGGGCCACGTGCTCCCATGCATAAATTATAATGCCCCGGGGAGGTGGCGGTTCCCGGGGCTTTGGGGGCCCCCGCTATACAATTAAAAAATGCCCCCGGGACTTGGCCCACCTGGGGGCTTTAAAAAACGAAGCGCGGGATCACGCGCTTCATTTTTATTTTCATTTTTTGACCAAGTTCGCGCGACCTGGTTGAAAATTTCAACACCAAAAAATGCTTTTTTTGGGCCAGCAGGCCTGGGGGGGTCAGGGTGTTTTTACCCTGTCCCCTTTTTCTGTTTTTATTCTTTTTGTTTACCTTTTTCCTTATCCCTCGGTCTGAGGAACAAGATGGCTGCCAAGCTGGTGCTCGGGAGGGCTCAGCCAATCAGATTTCAGAATTCTCAAATATCGATATCAATAAATCTTTAAATATCTCAAAAACTACTCAACAGAATTACTCCATTTAAAAAAGCATGCTGTCTCGACCAAGAGCTATCTCTCTGTCAAATTTGGTGTAATTCCGTTAAGCAGTTCAGGCTGTAGCCGTGTCTAAAGTTTCCTACGGAAATTAATATGGAGAAAACAAGTTTTGAGACCCCCCTTTTTTCTTGGCCCCCCCTTGATGAATTACCCCGAAACCTTAAAGACAGGAGCTGACTTCAATGAACAATTAGTTTTGAAAATTTCATGAAGATTCGTCAAACGGCGTCAAAGTTATTGGCAAATCAAAAACGCTTTTCCTATGGAAACTAGGTTCTAACTATAACTACCTACTGGCGACCGCTAGTAGGTAATATATATATATATATACATATATATGTATATATATATATATGTTTTTATATATATATATATATAGATATATATATTGATATGGCCCCCTTTTACGAGAATATAACATACTCGTGATGTTTCATAGGCGATGTGTTTTTATTCGATGGAGAGGAAAAGAAGATCTCTGCTCATTTATTGAATGGTTTAACTGCGTTGATCCAAATTTTACATTTACATCATCTATGAGCCAACAAGAATGTGATTTTTTGGATATTAAGATAAAAGCAACAGAGGGTGTACTAGAAGTTGAGCTATTTCTGAAACCAACAGATAAAAATACTCTGCCTCACTACTCAAGTAATCATCCAAGTTGCCAAAGAGACTGTATACTGTTTGGACAATGTCTCCAACTCAGGCGAAATTGTACAAATAGAACTAACTTCAGGATTCATGCTAAAACTCTACAAGAAAAAGTGTTGGACAGGGGTTATCCTAAGAGACTGTTCAAAAGAGCCAATAAAAGAGCAAAATAGAATAATTGGGATAGCCTTGTTCGCATATAGAAGGAACACAACCATCAGGAACCACCTAGTACACATGTGTATGGAGGCAAAGGGGATGCAACAGACTAGCATTAGAACTGATTAAAGGTTGACAGGAAACTTTCCCTGTGGTTAATGCACGGATTATGGCATACTGTTGCATGATCATTAAAAGTAAAAAAGTAGAATTAAACTGTGTTATCCACTACATTAATAGTATGGCTAATTGCAGAACCAAACTGTGGGTTTAATCTGATTGTCCACCCATGTGGAAATGGCTAAATAGGGGACACAGGGAGAGAAATGTGCATAAGATTGCATGAACGTAAGTCAGTGATCAGGATGATGAAAAAAAGAGCCCCGTTAGTTGAACATTGGTCGGAATACAAACACAAAGAGAATACATTAAAATGGCTCATCCTTGAGAGTATAAAGGACTTAGTGAGAGGAGTTCATTTGGATAATAAGTGGATTAAGATGGAGCACTACTTTGTGTCAAATTTCAGTACATATAATTATGGGCTGAATAACAGAGAGGAATGGGAGAGGATTGTTAGATGATGTTAAAGACAAGTAGCAAGAAAATATGGCCATACGAGAGGCCAACAGTAAAATTAGGTTCTTTGTAGAGTAATGATATAACTGAACATTAGCTAAAAGCCATCTTATAATTGGGGGTTGGGATATAAGGTAACTAGGTAGAACTTAATTTCATTAAAAAAAAGCATGACTTAAAGCTAAGCCACATTGTACGGGAATATAATACAGTCAACCCATTTCATACTGTTTGACCTGGTGTAGGTAAATATATAGAAACAATGATATAGCAATGAGGATGGTAGAAACTATGCATTGATTAAAGTAATGTTATGGCTAATATAATACTCCAAAATAACCCGATGTGGGTAGAAACACCAGGGAGGACAATTTTGTGAGATCAAATGTACCGTACTCAGCATAACTAGCCCAAGTGAGTGTATAATTATATTTATTGTGCCATATAGATCAGTATAGATCGGGGTCGATCTAGTGGCTACACTGGACTCATCTACAGAGGCAAAAATATGTAGGTACACCCCTAATACATGGCCTGTTCTTAATATGGCGATAACAACGGGTAGTTTTAGAAGCACACATGTGCGACTGTCTCGAGGAAGTATCTGATTATATACATACTCAATCTACTAAATCTATTTTGTGTTGTACATTAGTTAACACTGGGGCCCAGATGGTGGCCGCACATGACTTATCTGTAGACATTAACACATGTAGGCATACCCTGAATGCATGTCCTGATCTTAATATGGTGGATGGACAGGCATTTCCAGAAACGTGCAGGCGTGCTTGTTTCACGCTTGGGGATGATGTCAGAAATAGAATGAAATTTCAAAATGGCGGTAACTATAGAATTATATAATGAATGAGAGCTATAACAAGGTGAAGAGAAGCTACATGCAGACTTTTAAAATGGGTTTATGAGCCGAGTGAGGGAGTACTGATGGGCGGGCGCATCGATAAACATAGGTCCTGGTGCTTGCTGGCGTGTCGGTACTAACATATCTAAAGTAGAGTACGATGTTTTTAAAATAGATGCAATGGTTAGGCAGAATGGTGGTGGCACTCGAATACAGATCATCATGCGCACAAATAGATGTGGGTTCCGGTGCAAACGTACCATCCCTAAGATCCCAAAATCCAAGCATGTGAATCACAAATAGACTTAATATTTTGGTAGCTTTGGGTGGCATCTAACCACAAGTTCAGTAGTCTGTGCTATGCCCGGCATATATATCACCAGCATTTTACAGGAAACAAGTCCGTGATAAGGAAAAAAAAGGTATTCCTAGCTCAACACTGAGTTGTCACATTAATTTAATGTCAGCTCTAGGACATGGTGTAAACCATGAGAGGAAGCTAGCTGGTCGGTTAATGTAAAGAAGATATTCCAGATTATGATAAAATGATAAGAATGTTTTAAATAACAGTTTGGGCACTACTTCCAATACTTATTTCTTTACTTGCAATAATCGACTGAATTACTATGGACCAGTAATTATAAAACAAAGGAAACAAAGAAACTGAGAAACAAAAAGAAAAGCCTTACTGCATAGAAAGTCCTTTTCAAATACTAGACAGAAATTTTTAACTAAGTTAACGTGGTAAGTGAAGTAAATAATACAACATTGTATAATTATCTTGCGCTGACAGAAAAAAGACTTAATAAAATAGCGCTTTATATATTTTATTATAGAGACCTCACCCAGGAATCCATTGGGGGACAATGAAAAGGAAATTGAGAGACACCAGCTGATTTTAAATAGTGAGTGACAACCTGGGATTGGACTCAGTATTGACAACTCCTTTGTATTAACTGAGCTAACTACTCCTTAACATGTTATTGTACACCTTGTAGGCAATAGAGGTACTAAAGGAAATTGTATAACTCAGCTAGGTCACCCAGTATGAGCATTTAGACTGGAAAATAAGGCTAAAAGGTAAATTATTTTAAGAAGTGACAAATGTATCCTTTAATTGAATTTTGTAATTACAACACCAGGGTAGATTTCTGATCCCAGGTGGGGGAATGCTATTTGTCTACAGTCACCCTGACCAATGAGGAATGGGCTTTCATTAGAATATAATTTTGTATTAAATAGCATCCTGCCACATACGAATTAGACCAGTGTTTTGGATTTCGCTCAGATATTATCAGTCCTAACATTGGCAACCTGACACATCTGACTCTCTTGATGAATGGTGGAGGGGTAGGCAGGCCACACAGGCTAGTAGTATGCACTGACATATTCAATGAACTTAACAATGATAATTAGTTTAGACTGATAATGTTTTTAATAATTTTTTATATTTATCTGTCTCCCAGAATTGTGTTGATATATATAAAAGTAACCCCCGAAACGCTGCGTCAACAAAATTATATTTGACAGTAGTTAATGTTTTAAAAAAATATATATATTCTTTTGTTCCAAAAGTTGTGCATAGTGTGCATCACCCCATGTAGAAACAGTGTTTCTTGTCTTTAATTATTGAAGTTACATTGCATTGTTTGCACTGTTGGAATTATTTCGATACTGAGTGCTATTGATGCCTTCTGATTATAAATGTAATAAGAGGATGATGAATATTAAGCAACGTATTGTTTAACTAGAGTATAGTCTTGACTTATATGCATTATTAAACACACAAATATTATATTTGAATGTCATTTTTAATAACAAATAAAAGATGACCGTTTAAAAAAAAATATAGACAGAGTAATCAGTGGTTTTTATGTAAATAGATTTGTTCACCATATAGTATTCTTTAGTGCATCCTAATTAGACCTTGCTGATAGCACTGGGGACATTTAGCAGGTTGGCTACACAGAAGGGGGCTTCTTGTTGCAAATAAGAATGTGCAATTATTGTGCTTTATTGTATTGTATCGTAATTGTATTTATATAACGCTTACTACACCAGATGAGATGTTGAATCTCTTTACAGCGAGTAGTACACTACTCCAGAACCCAAGATTAATGGTTAATCCAGTGGTTATTGTTAGTTATTGTGATGAGTCATGTGCTCTCCAGAAAACAATTGCATGCATTTATACCAGTAATGTAGAGATATATTATATATAAATACCAGTTAACTGTGACCGTTGGTGGGGGTTATGTGGTTCTAGGTCAACGGTTGGTGAGATAGGTAGGATAGGGGACATTAGGTAATGTTAGGTTATAGGCGTATGGTTTGTAGGATTACAATAGGAAGGATTAAGGTACACAGGCATGAGATTGAAGGGAGGCTATACTGGGAAATAGAAGGCATGCACGGATGAATTGTAAGAAGAGGGTCACTATGAAGAAAGAAACAGGAAGAATCAAGCAGGAGTAAAGTCAAGGTCAATTTTTCATGCACAGTTTTAGGAGTATAATAGTATATTGGAAGAAGGCTTTCTGAGATAGCAAGTAATCAGTGGATGTAAGCTGGAAAAAGAAACAATATTATAGATACGGTTCTAGGTAGAATGGAAGTGTTTCATGGACAGCATTTATGTGAAGGTTCTGAGAATTTCCACAAAATTCATACTTAAGCTGGGATCTCCGCACTTGGGGCGGAGGCTCTGACCCTGGGTGGAGCTCCACTATGGAGCAGAACCTTCACCTAGAGGGCGGAGACTCTGTCCAGAGTATCGAGACTCCCCTCTGAGTGTGGACCCTCCAAATCCATAAACCTACTACTCGTAACGTTACCTTTGTGAATACCCAAAAGTAGTAAACTTAGACTAAAGTCTAAGTTTAACTTTGCGAATTAGGAATCAAATCCTTTACTTTCCATTTGGAACCTCATCATTCTTTCTTTAGAATAGACTACATTCTTACTTCAAACAGCTATGCTCTCATGACAGACCAAACCTCAATAGAACCAAGATTTATCTCGGACCTTTGGGTAGAGGATGTGGCCTTACTGCTAGAGCGGTCGACCTCGAAGTTGGGAAACCAGGTTTGAGTCTCGGCAGGGATGCTCAACATCCTGTGATTCTGGGCAAATCACTTAATCTCCCAGTGCCCAAGATAAATGAATGTGCCCTTGTGTACCACAACTGATGCTCATGTAAAGCATTCTGATACCTTTGAGTGAAGTTCGCGCTACTTAAAACTCTAGAAAAATAAAAAAGACCACTTATTCATCACCCTGTCACTATCAGTCATTTCCCCTAAACTAGAAATCAACATTTGTAGGCTAAATGATGATATTTTACCACAAGCCGGAAAACATAGAGTTAATAAATTCTACAATCTTGACCTATGTAAAGAGAAATGCACTCTTATATTTGTCCAACACTTAAATGGAAAGCCTTTAAGGTAACAATTTGAGGAGATCTAGCAGAAATTAATGCAAGAATGGACAAAGCCAGTAATACCAAAACAATGGAATTAGGAAAAGAAATGTAAATGCTTAAAACCCAACACATCAATCATAGAGATAATATAACTGTGAATATCCTTATAGATATAAAATGTGACTATGACAAAAAACTCAGTTGAGGAGCAGGAATTTGCATGAATAATCACAAAAGCCTAAAATCATGAGAGGCCAACAAAGCATGCAAAATGCTGACATTGTATCCAAAACATACACAAAAAACAGAAATTCATTTTATCCCTTAAAAGTGACAAGGGGACTCCCTTAAAAGTGACAAGGGGACCCCAAAAACAAACCCACTAAAGATAGTAAAGATTTTGAAATAATCCTAAGAATCACTCTACTAAAATGATGGGTTCATCAGAAGAGAATAAGGTGATCAATATTTAAGCAAACTTAATTTACCAATCTTAAACAATGTAGATAAATGCATATTAATCAAATGTATTTCTCCTGTAGAAATCATGTAAGCCATCCAGTCCCGGAAATTAGACAAAGACACAAGCCCATATGGGTTCTCAGCTAGATTTTATAAGATCTTCTCTATGTCAATAAATAATTCCCTTAAAGAATTTTGTGGAAAATGTGTAGAATCTGGATTCATCTCCCGCCCAACCACCAAAGCAATATTGTGGTTCTACATGAAGAACGGAAGGACCTAAATTATGCAAAAGAAATTATAGATCAATATTGTTGATAAATGTAGACTGTAAAATTAATGCAAAATAATAGCTAAAAGAATAGAACCAATTCTGCCACAAATGATAAACCCATCGCAAGTAGGTTTTATGAAAAATAGAATGTCAAGTGACAGCATAAAGATCATTTGCTATGTGACAGAGAAAGCTAAAACTGCGTCTTTACCAACAGAAGAGATTATCCTTGACACAGAGAAGGCTTTCAATGAAGTCCCTTGGACCTACCTTGAAACTGTTTTACATAAGTTCAATTTGGGTAAATAATTTATCAAGATGATAATGGCCCTATATTCAGTGTCTCAAGCCAAAATCAGAGGAGGTGGAATTATTTAAGATTCCTTCATCCTTAAACAAGTTACAAGACAAGGTTGCCCACTTTCTGTGTAACTCTTTATTTTAGCACTTTAACCACTACTATTCAGCATTAAACAATGACAAAATGGAGAAGTGGAGCTCACTGGTTAGAGGAGGCATACCCTGAAGCAGAGATCAGACCCGGGACCTGGGTTCGATTCCCGACGTGGCAGGGTCCAGAGCCCAATTGTCCACGGACTCGATAATTCTCGCTTCGGTGCCCACTCTAAGCATGAGTTCACACTATGCAGCTCTGGGCAACAAGCCTGCTTAATCTCCACAACGGCCCCCCGCGGCGGGATGCCTGGCTTTCACCTTGGGGATGCCCAGTACGGGTTATCTTACAGGGAAAAACCAGGACGGGTTCCCAATGCAAGCGCCAAGATGCCCGTAGGGTGATAGCTGCGCTCTATAAGTACATCAATCAATCAATCAAATCACATATGTAGCAAAGGGTTTCTGCCCATTTAGTCCACCAGGATTTTTCACTCTTTGATCACATGGTTTTGTACCTTTACTATACGTGAGTCTCCCTACCTGGTCATTTCTAGGGTATTTGGACTGAGTGTGTTTACCACCACTAGTGCCTGCCTTTTAAGGAAAGACCACTCCACGCAACTAGGGTATGGGTCACTGGGTTAGTTACACATGAACATGTTTGCACATGTGTGTTACGTGATTCGCAAGTTAGACTACCATTGTGTGCAGCCCAGTAATTGCATACAGGTACCCTGCAGCAGAAGTGGCCATGCAGGAGTAGGAGCTGAGGTGATGTGGGTGTAGGAAATTGGGTTACTGTTTGAGGGGGGTGAAATCCTGCTCAAGCAAACTCCACAATTGCTGGCAGGGCGAGACACAAGCAAACCCCAAATTAAACTATGCTCAACCCTCTAGTATGTTGGCACAAAAACAGTCAGGCTTAACTTAGAAGCAATGTGTAAAGTATTAATACAGCACTTCAAACAGTAATAAAGTGAAAACACAATGCAAGAAAAATTCCACCTCAATTAGATATAAAAAATAGAGTAGAATTTTATAAATATTTGAGACCAAAATGACAAAAATCCAAACAGTAGAACCAAAGATATGCAAGTTCAAAGTTTTAAGTAAAAAGAATGGCTAGAAGCAAAAAGGGCCATCTGAGGTTATCTGGCTGCACTGGACTGGGACAATGTCACAAGTTCAGGCCAACCACGATGGAGCACTGGCCGGATACAGTGACCAAGTTAGGTCCGCTGAACAAAGTACCTTTAAACCTAGTTGGGGAGCATTGCGAGATCTGGCATCCAGGATGCGTCTCACAGTGGTGGTTCTGAGGAGCTTTGAGGCTGCAATGTGGAGTCCTGCATCAATGGCAAGGATGCTGTCGATAACTGACTTTTGATGACTAAGTTCTGTGTCAAAGATGCATTGCGCACCAGCACTTCTGAAGAAGCTGCGAGACTGCGAAGTGAAGTCCAGCATTATAGTTGAGGATGCCGTCGAGGAGCGGGTTTCGATATAAATGCCTGTGTCGAGGACACATCATACAGCGGTGGTTCTGAGGAGACAGCAGGCTGCGGTGTAAAGTCCAGCATTGGAAATGTGTCACGCTGATGAGGTATCAAAGCGGAGCTGCAAGGAGATGCGTCATGCTAATCAGTTCTGCCCACAGGACCACAGCTGTGCTGACAGAACACCTTCAGGCTCACTACCAACGATCCAGGACTGGGATGGCATCAGTTGGTGGGTAGGAGTCATAGCAGACAGAGTCCGGGTGCTAGGTTCAAGGTAGATTGGAGTCTTTTCTGCCCCTGAGGCTCTGATCAGGAGACCAGCCAAATAGCCCTTGGAATCACTCTAGTGGTCCTGGAATCAAGATGCAGGCCCAGTTATTTCACTAAGGCAGCAGGGCAGTAGGGCAACAGATTAACAGTCCTTCTTGCAGAGCAGCACTTAAGTCTGAGTCTTCCACATGTCTAAAGGTGTACAGAAGAGTTGGGTTTGAAGGTCTATTAGTTATTCCTGGTGCCCACTTTGAAGTAGGAGAAGTTTCTGTAGGTTTTCACCCTTGGAAGTGTTCGGAATTTCCTGCCACAGCTTATCTAGGGGCCACAAACTAGTGTAAAACCCTTTGTAAGTGTGCTCAATAACAGGCCATGTGATATGCAAGTGTGGTAGCTGAGAGCTCCTCGCCCTAAAAGTCAGAGATGGCTCATCCTGCCAAACACAGATTCCCCCATTGTCTCACTGTCTGTCAACAATACACAAAGACCAGCTTTCAGCTACACCTACACATGTGACCCAGGATACAGGCTGCAGGCATGAAATTGTTAGGACAAGAAAACGGCAACTGTCTAAAAGTAGCATTTTCAAAATTCTGACTAAAATCCAACTTTACCATTAAAGAGGGCTCTCAATTACAAATTTTTTAGACACCAAACTCAACATGCCTACTTGCTCCCAAGTTTGCACATATTTAATGTTTAAAAAAAAAAAACGTTATCATTATCGGTCAAACAGCAAAATAAACCACACTATCAACTTAAAGCATTCTTTGCATGGTATACAAATACATCACATAGAAGTTGCATGCATTGAGATCCCCAAATGCCGACCAGCTTGATGTACACATTGATGCCCAGTTCTAGGGTGTAACCCACTCTCCCCTCCCAGCGTTCAGCCCATCCAGGGCAGACAAGTAGGTTGATGCAAAACAAAAAAGTTCCAGCGTCTCACATGATCCACCTGCAGGCCAACCATACATAAGGCTCACGGTATGCATATGCTATACTACAATCTGCTGTGCTACACTCCAGAGGGCTCCCCCTGGGTGACCAGTGGTGGAACTTCGTGGGCATCTTCACTGTGTTCCTGGAGGTATGATATTAGTGGCTCCCAAATATCCCTGGGCCGGGTTGTAGCCGGCAGCAGCTCTGCATAGGTTGTTAGTTGGTCTTTACCATAGATAAAGTCATGTAGCCAGTCTTTGAATTTGGGAGCTCCCCCCCTGCCCCATCTGCAGGCCAGCAGCCGCTTGGTCAGAAGCAGGGGCAAAGCAGTGAACTTCCTGTGCGCCTTAGGGATGTCCGCTGTATACCCCTGTTGTTCAAGTAGGGGGGAAAGTGGAAGGGGCAATACAATCATCTCAGAAAGCGCTTCCAACAACCCGCACCAGTAACCTTGGACCTGGGCACCAGACCATGCCAAATGCAAAGGCCCCTCTTGTGGCATCTCATGCATCGGTCATCTTCTTGGAGTTTGTATTTACGCAGCAATGTGGGGGTGTAGTAAGCTCTGTGCAAAAATGTAAAGTGTATTATGCAGAGCCTGCTGCTAGCTGGGATTTCTGTGGTCTGCGCACAGCAGTAATTCCACTGCACATCTGTTAAGGGGGATTCCAGGTCCCGATCCCACATGCACATGGCACCTGGTGGCGTAGGTGGTCTTTCCAACAGCACCACCCGATAGATGCGAGACACAGAGTGTGAGGGGCCGGACATCTTTAATGTGGTGTGCAGGACCTCTAGTGGGGCAGGCTCATGCGGGAAACACGGTGTATTGGCCCGTATTTCATGTTTGAGCCTTATATAAAGGAACACCTCGAGGGGGGTAACTCTCGCCCCGGCCAATAGCTCCCTTTGATCTTTGAACCTTCCCTCATGATACAGATCACCCCATATGTGCAAACCCCTCTTGCGCAGCATGTCACAACATACTGCTTCCTGTGTGACTTGGGCATATGGAAGGTATGACAACGGCCCTAGGGGGAGGAGGGCAACGACTTATCCATTACCAAAGTCAAGCATTTTCAGGGAGGTTAGGGGTGTAGGTGACATGTAGCATTGCTCATGGCCAAGTGTGGCATGAAGGTTGGTGGAAGGAGCCAGTAAATGGTGTAGTGAGCCTGAGCACTGAGATAGTACAGTTCCATGTCTGAACCTCAAAACCACCCCTGGAAAATGGCTGTGTCATAAGTTTCCAGCTCAACCAGGTTTGCCTCACGCCCCAGGCCAGCTTGATGAGCAATGATCGAAGAGTGTTAAAAAAATTGCGGCCTGGGTAGTAGGGTATGTTAAGAAATAAATAGAGTAACTTGGGGAGGATATTCATTTTCATCAGGGCAACTCTGCCCGCCAAGGAGAGTGAGAGGGTGATCCAGCAGTCAATCCATGTGGTAATTGTGTCTATCATAGCCCCATAGTTGGAGCTAAACGTCGCCTCAGGGTTCCTGGTAATGATGACCCCCAGATACTTGATTTTGTTTTCACACCAGCTCAGTGGGTAATCAGGGGTAAATCTAGAAGTGTTAGTGGTGAGTGGAAAAATCTGTGACTTGCTTCAATTTAGCTTTATCCCAGATAGATGACCAAACCATGATGAATTTTTCAAGATGGGATTGAGACTAACACTGGGATCTCGGAGGTATAGGGTAATGTCATCCGCATACAGCGATATGAGTATTTCACGGGAGGAATAAATGATGGCGTATTCTCTGTGGTGTTGCCTAATTTTAGCTGCTAGGTACTCAATGGTCAGGGCAAAAGCAACGGGGATAGTGGGCATCCCTGGCGAGTACCTCGCTTAATGGGGATTGGGTCAGAATATAGCCCGTTGATCTGGACCACCGCCTCCGGCTTAGAATATAGTAAATTAGTACAGACTAAAAAAGGACGAGGGCGACCCATTTTATCTAGGATGGCAAGCTTGTAACCCCATTCGAGGGAATCAACTGCCTTTGTGGCATCTAAAGAAATCCAGGTGGGGGCGTGGCCGAGATGGAGGCGAGATAGGACGTGGAATCCTGTCCCTCTGGCGCCGCCAAGTTTTAGCATTGTTTAATCACCCACCTCTGGTGCCATCTGACTGTCCACAGGGGTTGAGCGACTTCGGCACCCTGTCCTGCACTGGCGGACCGAATCTCACCAGCAGAAGCCTACTATCTGCGGGCCTCCATGGCTGTGTGGGGCAGCGGCGTACCGAGCCTGCGAGTGTGGGTGGCTCCGCCGGAGGTCCCTTAGCTGACGACGCGACTTGGGGGTGCCGCTCTGCGGTGGTAAACGAGGGCTGTGTCGAGAAATGTGCCCATCCGCAAGCTGACCTGTGAGGTGTGGTGGCAAAGCACTGCCGCCGTTGTGAAGCCAAAGAAACACAATTGATGGACGGAATGCAGAACAAATCAAAACATTCACCCCCAGTCAAGAGATCTGGGTTAAACCCATCATTCTTTTGCTCACCATACCACCCCAGTTTAGACCTGGCCATATGCAAATCAGTCTTGACCCTGTGCCTCATGGAAACAGTCCAGCCCGAACTGCCAAGCCAGGTCCTCCCTGGACCGGAAACAAGCATCCTAGGACCGGTTTCGGGGTTTCACCACTCTTCAGCCAGAATAGCTTGATTCCAGTGGTACAGTGAGCCCAGGACCCACGTCTGGGCATACCTGGTGCACTTAGAGCGAGAAAGCATAAGAAACACAATTGATGAAGCTGACTGGGACGGCGCCATTTTATGGCTCTCCTGATGCTGGCCTCCAGAGGAGCGGGCGGCCTCTCCCAGCGGTCTGGGTGGGCTGCGGTGGTGGAGCTCCGGGGCCCGTGTAGTGTGAGGCGACTGAACTCTCTCGTTTTCCCCCACTGCAGAGCGCTGTGGTGACCCCCTCCGGTCAGGGGGCAGCTAAAGTGCTGCGCCCCGGCCTGGGCCGACTATGCGAGAGAGGTGAGCGGTGAGCGGGCGTTGGGTGCTGCACAGCGTGGCATTGTGGGGGCACTCCCGGTCCATGGGTCGGCGGATGGAGGACGCTGTTGGGGCAGTGCTACCGGCTCGATTGAGTGCCAACTGGTCTGGAACTTCAGGGAGAGTGAGACTGGGGGCCATTAATGAAGGTCCCCCCCACTGTGTGTGTGCCGCCGTGCCCCTGCGGACCCCTTACGGCCTGCCTGCATAGAGTGCCTGGTCAGCGGTGTGGGGAAGGGGCTCCCCCCCTGTTTGGATTCCATGTGCACCGGAGTCTGGCGACTTTGCCTGTCCTAGGGCCTGGGGGCAACACGAACGGCAAGTACATGGTTCCGTGGCACAGCGCATACTTCAGGGCTCACGGGCCTGCCACTTCCTTGGGCTCCCGCAGAACACCTGGAGCCGTTGAAGTGTTTGTGGGGACAGGAGTCTCCCGGGCGTCACGAGACCTGGACGGCGGCCCGGTAAGGAGCGCTCCCAGCTGGCGGCCCCAGCGAAGTGCGGCAGAGGAGGGGGCTCACGAGAGTAAGGCCGGGCCTGGGATAGGCCTCATCGGTCCGTGGATCGGCAGACAATGCATGCCTGGACCGCGGCCCTGTCAGACGCTGACTCCTGGAGTTCTGCAAGGTACGTGATCAGCTCCCGAGTGTCGAGAAGTGAGGCGGCAAGACACAGCACTATAGGCAAGGTCCCCGGTGGGTTTGCTATACTGGCGCCAGCAGGGGAGAGCGGCAGCTGACCCCCGGGCCGAGAGCATAGTGGGCGGTGAGCGGACACTGTAGCCACGTGTGCCCTAGCTCACCTAGCAGTGGAGGAAGTGGGCCTGGAGTGAGGCCCTAGCGATCCGTGCATCGGCGGACGGGGCATATGGTGTGGAGTGGGCTGTGAGCCCAGACGGGTGCACAGCGGTCCGCAGATCGGCGGATGGGAACTACCTGGAGTGTGGCAGTTGACAACGGCATGGTTGAGTAACGTGACGGCAGAGGAGTGGTGCTACCAACCCTGTCCTTGGTGGGCCTGAGCTGACGGCACTGGCACGGCGGCCTGCGGGGAGATCGAAGTGGGCGACACATGAGCAGTGGACTGAACGGGTAGGACGTGACGCCCGAGTGAAAGCCTGAAGGTTCGGGCCCGGTGTGAGGCCTTAACGGTCCTCAATTCGGCAAACGGCCTGTCTTGGAGAGGTACTGCATGGAGGGGCATGCCGGGCTTCACTGTCAGAAAGGCGCACAGAGTCAGTGCAGGTTGTACCAACATTGATAATTCGTGTGGCCACTGGGACCTGTTGTGCCCGGGAAGGGAGGTGCAAGCCAAGGCAGCAGTATGAGCTCGTAAAGAAAAATCGCTAAAGGAGCTCCTCCTGAAACAGCCCGGACACTTCACGACCCAAGGGGACATGGGGGTCAGTACAATGGAGGGCGACGAATCCCCAGCGACCAAAGCCTTTATGGTGGAGCTCTTCGCAGCTGTAAAAGAAGATATTCAAGACCTTAGGTACCAACTGGCCTCGGATTTAAAAGAGGTGCGTCGCGAGGTGGATGAAATTGGGGAGCGGGTGGCGACCCTCGAGGAGCACGATGTTAACAGGGACAAAGAGCTCCACCACTTACAGCAAGACAAGCTGCGCCTCAGATAGCAGTACATCGATCTCCAGGCCCATGCAGAGGACCTGGAGAACTGCTCCAGGTGGAACAATGTGAGAATCAGGGCCGCTCCATGGAAGGAGGAAGGAGGCATATGTCAATGCACTATTCCAGCAAATCTTAGGGGATGAGGAGATCTCAGGAATTCAAATGGACCGGGTCCATCGTGTGTGCCTCCCTCGAGGTAATAAAGCGCCTACTCCTGATATACTACTGTAAGTACACGACTTTCAATTAAAAGAGCGCATTATTCGGAAAGCGCGTGAGGCCCAACCCATACACTTCCGCGGACACCAACCAGCTATATTGCAGGACTTGGCGGCCTCCACTCTTATTAAGAGACAGGCGTTCAAACCTGTGACCACGCATCTGCGCAAGAACAATGTTCCTTACTCATGGGGCCACCCATTCTGCCTGGTATTCAAACATCAGGGCAAGTTGCTGCAGATCAGATCGCTTGAGGAAGCGCTGGAGATCCTCGGACTCGAACATACCACTTCCACGGAGGGCGCCGAACTACCCAATTCTCAACGTGCATGTCGCACCTCGGCATAGCAGTGAGTGGGCAGACCGTCACCAATTAAGAAACCTGACCAGGCCACGAGAGACAGTGAGAAAGAAGCGGTACTTTCATCCCTATCTCAGGCTACGGAGCGCCCTGCTACCCCATGAAGATAGCAGCTGATGGCTCTGGGGCAGGCTCTCAGAGGGGCGTCGGAGGGGCAGAAGGAAGTGTCTGGTTGATCGTACTGACGGTTCTTCAACGTCGAGGTGGACACTTGTCGAACTCTACACGGGCTGGACGTTAGTCGCAGCCACGATCCCCTGGAGTTTATCTACTGTGACAAACTTTGGTCATGATTTTATTGCTGACATTTTTTCCTTTAGGTGGTGTATTGTTTTCTTTTTGGGGGGGTTGGGGATTGTTAGGGCTGCAGTTGGGTATCTCTGCACCAGTTCTTGCACCAGGGCGGCCTTTTGAGGGGTGAGTCAGGGTCTATGTTAGGATTCAGAGAAAATGGAGCAGTGCACTACCATAATGTTCCGTTTAAGTCACACTAAGTGGTCAATTTTTTTCAATGGAAATGCTCTTTATTGTAATAATCCAACAGAAATATGAAGACAGTCTCAGCCAATGTGTTTCGTTCAAGAAATGAACTTCGTCAGAGCATGCGCAACGATGAGTGATGAGTGATAACTCCACAGTGGGACAACTCTCTGTATTGATAAAGAAAAGTGGTCTCAGAAAAAGCTAATGTCCATATCATATGGTGGGTCCGAGGAAAAAAACAGATGTCTCCTTGATAAGGGCACAGTAGTGGATTCTTGAACCGTCACGAGTCCGTACTCCTTCCTCACATCGCCACCGGAAGTAGGTAAAGTCGAGGGGCGAGTCAGAGTCTATGTTAGGATTCACATGATGTTCAGACGCCAGCGACCACCATGCATGGCATATTCTTGGTTGATACATGGGCGGGGATCTTAAGGTGGTAAGCCTGAATGTTCGTGGGCTAAATAATCCGGTAAAACGCCATGCAGTGCTCTCCCTCCTTGAAAACGCCGATAGTGACATTTGCCTATTCCAGGAGACGCATCTGCTCTCCAAAGATATCATGCGTATGCGTGATAGGCGGTTCCCGCAACATGTATGGTCAGCAGGGCCGTCCAAGAAAAATGGGGTGGCTATCTTATTGGGGGCCCATTGCCCATGCAAGATAATATCGACTGTGGCAGAAATAAAGGAGCGGTTGTTGGTCATAAGGGTACAATGGGGGGACACACACCTTACTATTGGGTCACTATACGCTCCAAATGAGAAACAGGAACCCTCCCTTCTCTCAGCCTTGAAGGGAGGTTCTCACTTCCCCAGATGCTGCGATTCTGGTGGGAGGAGATTTTAATCTTATGAAGGATGCAGGGTTGAACAGGTCAGGGCAGCGGACGCACCAAGCTGGGGCTCTTTCACTGACGGGAAGGGAATGGCTGGCAGATAGTGGACTGCATGATGTGTGGCGGGTTCAGCACCCCACTGACCGAGACTATACATATTACTTCGCCGTGCATAAAACATATGCACGCCTCAACCATTTCTTGGCCTCTGCCTCGCTCATGTCTAGCCTGCATTTCTCTGCAATTACTCCTCACTCTCTTTCTGATCATGCCCTCATATCTGTCCTTTTGCCTGCGCAGCATACACAAGCATTTCTTCCTAGATGGCAGCTTAGAGAGAATCTGTTGCACTCTGAGGATGTGGTTAAGAGCATGCGAGACACTATAGTACACTACTTCCAGGTTAACGATGTAGGGTCCACTTCACTGTCATCGGTATGCGAGGCCCTGAAGCTGGTGGTGCGAGGGGAGTTCATCACCATTGCTGCAACTTACGACACCATACGCAGAGAAAAACGCGCTGAGTTACAGAGGGAAGTAGGTGAGCTAGAGGCGAATCCATAAGCGAACGGGGGCTCCGCGAGTGTGGCGGAAGCTAGAGAACTGTAGGTGCACTGAAGCACTTAGAACTGGACAGAGTGGAACATGCCCTCCTAAGGCTACAACACAAATTGTATCTTAGCAGTGATAAATGCAGGAAGATGTTGGCCCATAGGTTGCGAGCTAAGACGCAGGCATCCTTGATTCAGGCGGTCCAGGATCACTCGGGAGTAGACCAGTCTGCAGACGAGCAGATTGTTGACGCCTTCCGCAGTTTTTATCAACTTCTATATTCAGAGCAGGACCCGTCACCGCAAGACCCAAATGCATATCTGAGCTCCTGCAGCATAACACCCCTTCCTAGAAACATGACGATGGAACTTGACTCTGCAATCCGCATCGATGAGGTGATATCAGCCATCTCTAGATTGAAACTGGCCAAATCACCGGGGCCGGACGGATTCCCGGCATGTTTTTATAAAACGTTTTGTGTGTAGCTGGCTCCCCTTTTAACCCGATTGTTGAATTCTTTTCTTGAAACAGGGGTGGTGACGCCCTCAATGTCTGAAGCGGCGATCTCTGTCATTTTGAAACCTGGTAAGGATGCATGGGCATGCGGGTCCTACATACCTATTTTTGCTTCTTAACATTGATGCGAATCTCTTTGCGGGAATTTTAGTGGCGCGCCTTAACCCCCTTATGGCTGATATTATTGACCCAGATCAATCTGGTTTTATTCCTTCCAGACAAGGGGGGGACAATGCCAAATGATTGTTGCACATCATCGATAGCACACAGCGGTCATGAAAATATGCCTTTCTCTTATCCGTAGATGCCGAAAAGGCCTTCGATCGCGTAGGTTGGGGCTATTTATTTGCAGTGTTGCGCAGCTATGGGCTCGGTGATAACTTCCGGAAATGGATCAGGTGCATATCTTGTACACCCAAGGCGTTTGTGCAGGTCAATGGGTGCAGGTCGGCCTTCTTTTCCATCGCCCGGGGGACGCGACAGGGCTGCCCCCTGTCACCGCTTTTATTTGCGCTCTAAATGGAGCCTTTCGCTCAACGGATCCGGGCTAACCATAGTGTTGTTGGACTTAAGTTCGGGGCAGAAGTCCATAAAATGAGTCCGTATGCAGACAATGTGATTCTATCGCTAACACAGCCTCAGACGACACTACCCGCTTTGCTCGACGAACTCTCTGCCTTCAGGGAAGTTTCGGGTTTTAAAGTTAACTTAGAGAAATCTCTGATCCTGAACCTTTCAATTCCTCCTGAGGAATTAGAGGCCCTGCAAAGGGATTTCACATTCCACTGGACGCACATGGGCATAACATACCTGAGGTTTAAGTTAATTATGCCCTGCTGCTGGAACACACGACCAAGGCGCTGGACGCCTGGTCACGTCTTCGGTTGGCTTGGTTCAGGAGGATAGCGGTGGTGAAAATGACGGTTCTCCCAAGTATCTTATACATTTTTCAGATGCTACCGATGACCTCACCGCCTGCAACGCTCAAGAAACTGCAGTCCCTTATTAGTAGATTTGTATGGGAGGGGAAAAAGCCACGTCTCTCTCTCATCTGACATACATGAAAGCTCGGGGTGGACTGGGTCTCCTGCTCATAGGTGGCTATTACCAAGCAGCGTGTCTCTGATACCTAGTGGAATGGAATAGGCCTCTGTCCAGTAAACACTGGAAATGTATGGATCAGACAGTCTCTGGGGTAATATTTGGAGGGAACTATGGTTACCCCGCAAACATAGAGCATGGGGGCTATATTCCTCTCCTGTCACTTCACCTACCCTCAAGGTCTGGGATAGATTAGCCTTGAAGAAAGGGTGGGCATCGTTCCCATCACCCATGTCCCTCATTGTCGACAACCCTGATTTTCCGCTGGGACAGACATCAACAGTGTTTCAGAGCTGGCGCGAAGAGGGCTGCAAACAGGTTGGGTCCTTTTTTGACACAGAGGGACTGATACCCTTTGCACAACTTCGAAAGGACTATGATCCTTTAGCAACGGACGCATTTCCTTATAGTCAGGTTTGTCACTGGGTGACTAGGCCCGCCAATTATGCCCTCATGTCCAGACCCCCTACTTCGTTTGAAAAGTGGTTAGTGCGAAAGACAGATGACCGCCGGCTTATCTTCGAATTGTACTCCATGCTTATGACACATCCCTCTGGTCACCGTACGAGGGTGCAGGTGCGCTGGGAGACTGAATTGGGCAGGCCCTTAACACCTAAGGAATAAAAGCACGTTCTATACAGAGCACATCATACTGCACATAACACTGCTGGGGTGGAATCCGCTTTTAAAGTAATCACGTATTGGTATTACACCCCTGCTCGCGTGCACTGCTGGGTTAAGAAAAAAACAATCTCTGTTGGAGGGGTTGTGGATCAACTGCAACCTTAGCTCACCTACTATGGCACTGTCCGAAACTGGAACGCTACTGGACAATGGTCCTTGATGATATTGATGCTACGTTTCAGTTTGCACTACCCCGCTCCCCAGAATACACGCTACTAGGCCTCTCCTACCCCAAGGCCTTCCCGTTGAGATCTCTCAGAGGTAGGCAGATTGCCCTGGCGCTGCTGGCAGCCCGGCAGGTTATCCTAGCTCTGAGGCGGACACCGCTTGTGGCAACTCCTAGCTATGGAGCGCATGTCGCTCAGTGTGGAGGGGAAGGGTAAAGATTTTGCGAAATTGTGGGCCCCATTTTTGCACCTTCTCACAAAAGACCTGAGAGAAGTGGCATGCCCGAAATACTTACAGATCCTCAAGTTCTTTCCAGTAGAGCCCATGGGTTACATTCACAAGTCGGCAGGATGAGCATATACCCTGTAGCGAGTGATGCCTTGGATTAAGGGTCTACAACTTACAATGGAACTGGTGCGGAGAGGGGTGGGACAGGGGGTTGAGGGGGATGTTTGTTTCGGTTGTTCTCTATTTGACTTTTTTTTGTTATAGTCTGGATGTCTTTAAATTGGAAGTCAACGCAGAAGTCCTACACGTTTTCTTTTTGCGTGGCCGGCCTCCGGGTTGTTTGCCTGAAAGCTGTGTACTTACGCTCATGTCTCGATCTGCCAGCCTTGAGATGTAGGCAGGAAGCTGTGTTCATAGATCCTGATTTCCGCAAAATAAAAATGATTGATTCTAAAGAAATCCCGGCAACCGAGCAATCAGGGTCAATGACATGAAGGAGTGCGAAAATGGTGCGCAAGTTGTGGGAGGTGGCTCTGCCTGGGACAAATCCTGCCTGGTCTGGCAGAAAAAAAACCTCCATGAACAAGGCCAGTCGGTTGGCTATAACTTTAGCTAGTATCTTTGTGACAGAGTTAATTAAAGATAGAGGTCTGTAGGCCTTGCACATATCAGCAGTCTTGCCCGGTTTGAGCAGGGATATAATCAAAGCTTGCTGCATAGAAAGAGGGAGATACCCCGAGTCTTGCTCCTCCTCAAATACTTGTTTGAGGATGGGAGTCCATTGTTCACTGTAGCATTTGTAAAACTTGGCTGGCAGGCCGTCAGGGCCTGGGGACTTGCTTGAACCCAACCCCATTAATGCAGCACGTATCTCTTCCTCCTCAATATCAGCGGACAAGAACTCCCTACAGGAGTCACTGATCCAGCTCAAAGCCATGTCTTCAAAATATGGCCAACCGTATGGTAGAGCGCGGCGTCATAATCAGTTAAGGTATGGAGTATTTCCCGGGAGTCTGTATGTCTCTGCCCCTCTTCGTCCATGATTTCCAGGATTTGGTTGGCAAGCCTGGGGACTCTACTAACCTCCACAAGGGCTCTGCCAGAGCGGTCGCCCTCACCATAGCGTCTGGCAATGTGATATTTCGATCGGAATTTGGCCTCACGTTCTGCTTCTTCAGAGTTTTCCACTAGGAGCTCTTGAAGTCGAGCACGTGGCAGAGCGTCAGGCGATGATGCGATTCGCGACTCAGTGCTTTTGAGTTTAAAGTTCAGTGCTAACTCTAACCTGTGCAGTGTGCCCCTAATGGACTGCAAAACCCCCGCGCTCTTTGCAATGCATAGGCCCCTAATAGTAACTTTAAAGCTCTCCCAAACGCATGCAAGGGTAGGGACGCTATCAATATTACGTGGCAAGAAGTCTACTATCTCCTAGCACAATTCCTCTCTAAAGGCGCTGTCTAGCAGGGTTGTGGTCAAGAGTCTCTAGGAGCCATAGGGAGATTCCTCTCCAGGTGGTTCCAGTTTCATAAGGACCGGGGAGTGGTGCGAGAGGGTGCGAGCTAGGTGTGTTACCTCTCGGAGACAGGTATTTAAACCGGCCAACAATAGCCAGTAGTCTAGGCGGGACCTACTACTATGCACGAACGAAGAGATCGTGCCCTCTTTCCGCGTTGGCTGCAGAGAGCGCTACGCGTCAAAGAGCCGATGATCGGCCATTAGGGCCAAGAGGTGTTTAGTAGCCTGTGGATTGGATGCCAAGTGCGGGTATGAACGATCAAGCTCTGGCTCTATCGTCAGGTTAAAATCCACTCCCCATATACGGAATGTGGAGCCTATTTCCAAAATTAGCTCCCATAACTAAATGAAGTAGTGCGCGTAACCAATGTTGGGTGCGTAACAACTTACTAAGGTAATCGTGTGGTTTGCTATTCTACCCCACATTATACATATTCTGCCCTGAGGATCTTGTAAGGAGCCCAATGGGCGGTAGCCCAGGCCTTTCTTAACAAAAATAGCGGTGCCCCTGGCATATGTAGAGAAGGTGGAGAAGCAGCTGTGCACAGCCCATTTCCTGCCAAACGTTGGCTGTACCCCGGGGGCATGTGCGTCTCCTGTAGCATTGCCACCTGGACATGATGCATGTCAAGATAATATAGGACCTGTCTACATTTACGAGGGTCCTGGAGACCGTGCACATTTTAAGTCAAGCAGTTAATGGTGGGTTTATGAGTTGGTGTTACGCTGGCCATATAATTTTAGGTAACTGAGAACGTGGCGTGTATAGGCCAGCTTTTGCAAGGAAAATCTGTGCCATGTACATTGTATGCAGCCGCACCGTATATAGCGATAAGTGGTGCCATGCAAGATGAAACAGTTAAACATTCTAATTAAGCTACCTCCCTCCCCCACCCACACCTGCGGCCCAACCATGCAGGGAGTGAAATCCCCTCCAACTCCAAAAACCAACAGCATAGGCATTGTGTATGGTATTCTGTTGAAGTATCACCCCAAATCACAGTTTCTGTTTTAAGTAGAGAACAAGGCATAAAGAGGGCATACGCTACTAGTCTCTGTAGTAGCCATGCCAAAAAAAACATTAGTAACATCACATACAACAAGCATAACATTCACTGGGGGAATTCCCTCGGGGGTACATGCTAGAGCAACCATCAGCACACCTCGCAAGTGCGAGGGAGCCCGGAAGTACAGTGTCTCAGTAGGCACTTCAGCACTAAGGCACTCGACATAGAGGCTTGGCAGTGCAGTTAAAGTGTCAAAGTTCCTGGAACAGGGTATATCTCGCATCACTCTTTAGCGTATCTAAGGGAACAGTCTTACCAGATCGTAGCGGCGTCTTGAAAGTTATGAAAATAACTCTACAGCTCCTCGTGAGCAGGTAAGATGCGGCCGGAGACAGAGTACGCAGCCGGAGGAGTGGAGGATCGTCTCATGCAGGTCTTCAGGAAGTCCTGGGTGAGCTGTGGGCAGGTGAAGATGTGCGTCTTCCCTCAGTGCTGGATAGAGTATTTCGTAGGAAATAATAGCCTGCTGGAGCTTCTTCTTTACTGGAAGGAATTTCTTCTGTGCCTCCTGTACTGCCATGGTGAAGTCCGGATAGAGCGCCACTTTCACTCCTTCATAGACCAGGTCTTGCTTCTCCCGCACTAATCTAAGTGCAGTGTACTGATCCTTATAATTTAGGATACGTGCCAGGATAGGGCGCAATGGTGCGTCAGGTGGTGGTCTCACCATAAGCGATCTGTGGGCCTGCTCAATGATCAGAACTTTGGAAAGGGATTCAGCTCCGAAGAGGCCCAGCAGCAGTCGCTCGACATAGTCCTCCATGCGACCAGTGGCCGTGGACTTCGGGACTCCCATAATGCGCAAATTGTTTCTGCGCGAGCGCGCCTCCAAGCCCTCGGTTTTCGCCACTATGACTTGGAGAAGTGTCTCTATACCTTGCAGTTTGGCGCTACTTGCTCCGGCGGTATCTTCGAGAGTGGAGATGCGCAGTTCAGTTTCAGAGATGCGGCCATCATGTTTTTCCAGTGTCTGCACGAGAAAGTTCATGCGTAGGTTCATGGGGTCCATCTAGGATTCGATAGAGTTTAACCTTTGACGGATCGTGAGGAGGATAGCTTTAAAGTCCTCATCTTGTGTTGGAGCCGGGGAGGTTGGTCATCGTCTCCCTGTGACTCCACATCCTCACTAGGGGCCTGTTTCTGCGCTGAGAATTGCAGTTTCACCTGCTTGCCTTCGGTGCGGCCCAATATGCACCTCACTCCTGTAGGGTCCGTCCCGGATCTCACGTAGCACAGAGAGATTGCCCTCAGCAGCAGCAAGTCCAAGATGGTAAGGAGTCACAGGTGGGTTATAAAGGATCGTCTCTGCTCGGAACATCAGGGTCTATGTGACGCCACACTACTTCTCTCCACTCACAAGCATGGGGCTCTTGTTAAGCCTGGAGGCGCGAAACATTCACCATGGCCCACTTGCTTCCCAGGGCGCTATCATGAAGTGTGCAAGGGTCTAGTGTGACCTATCTGCAATATGGGCCCTCTCCCCAGCTCCAAGGCAGCAGTTCGGTAGATGCAGGTTCACTCGTCTATGCAGTATGGGCAACACGGGCACCTACCGTAGTTCACCACCTCAGGCTCTGGATCGTGTCCTCCGCAAGGTCCCTGGCAGTTGCGCTGGCCAGCATCCCCGACAGGCCCCGGTGAGGTACAACAGACACACCGGGCACCTCCGCAACCAATCACAGTTCGCTCCAATATTTAATGAGCACAGCAGTCCTCAGGTTGTTGCTCATGGTCAGAAAACAAGGCCACTTGGGGTTCCAGGCCTCTCCACTTCAGCGCCCGGGCGCCGCCATTTTGTAGTCCGCCTCAGGACCCAGGCCAGAGTCAGGAGCAGGCTTTAATATTGTCAAAAATAGCTCCTCAGAGGATACAGAATGACTTTTCCATTTCTCGCTGTGTTCACAAGAAGTTTTGCATGGTTTTAGATCGAGTGGGCACCCTGTATGCGCAGGATGATGCAGGATGTTGCTCCCGGGCTGACAGAGCCTTCTTAAGGTGCGACTATCTTGTCCGCCGGCTCTCTAGCACCCCCCGCACTTATTAAATGTAATAAAGAAACCCAATTTTATTCTATCGGAGAGGTAGGCCTTGCAGCAGTAAAAAACAAATGTAAGAGTTTTTATGAAATGTAAAACGTAAAGGTACCTGCCCAACTTTTTAAATACATGGCACCATGCCCTTTGGGATGTCCACAGCCTACTCTAGGAGTAACATATTTGTATCAGAAAGGAAGGTTTGGGCCTGGCAAAAGGCTTATTTTGCCAGGTTGAAAATGCAGTTTAAAACTGTCCAAACAGGCTGCAATGGAAGGCCTGAGACATGGCCATTTAATAATAGGCTCTGGATACAGGTAGTACCAATTTACTAGGGGCTTACAGGTACATTAAATGTGCCAATTGGGTGTGACCAATTTCACCATGTTCATAGGAGAGATTATACGCACTTTAGCACTGGTTAGCAGTGATAAATTGCACAGAGTCATAAGGCCAATAAAACAAGCATAATACCGCATAACCAGCATAATACCGGTTGGATTACAGATTAGGAAGGAACCTGCCATTTTCATCGATATACCTAAATTCAAAGAAGGCTTTAGCTTCATTGCTAATAATGCCTCACGACATTGGATAGTATTAGGAGTGGAGACAGCGGCTGAGCAGGTTCAAGTCTTGACGAGAGAAATTGCTGCCCTTAAACAAGAAATCGCAGGGGACGCAACATTGATTAATGCCAAAAGTGCTCTTGAAAATCTCACTAAATCATTAAAAGACTTTGAAACTACTACTCAGAATAAGAAGCTAGACAAACTCTCGAAGGATATCAGATTCTACGAGAAGAAGAATACTTATCCCTACCTCAACGACGATTATTATAAACAAGACAATTCAGGTCGTTTCACAGGGAGAGGCAGAGGTACCTTTAGGGGAAGGAGGAACTTTACTACTTATTCTGATTCCTCGGTGAGCTCAGATAGCGATCAGGAGGTTTCGGGTCCAAGCTACGACTATAACTACCGTGACAATTGGTACACTCCCCAAGGTTACTTTCCTTTTTTAGGGGAAGCCCAATGGAGGCCACCGCGAGGACGAGGCGGGAATTGGCCAAGAGGACCACCGAGAGGCCAGCAGAACCCATCGAATACGAATTGGGACAGAGGCAGAGGTGCGACCCCCAAGCAGGTCCGTTTCCAACCGGAGAACCACGGGGAGATCTCCACAAGACGCAAAGTATACAGATGGTAGAGCCCAAGAATAATCCAGTGGTCAATATTTCCTCATACACCTTGAATACAGATGAACAAGCAGTTCTTTCGAAAGGTCTGTCATTTGTTCCAACGGCTCATCCAAATTCATTCAATCTTAGGACAGAACTGCATGGTTTTTCCTGCAAGATCCGTCTCAGGTATTTTTTTAGGAACTCTGAAGATAACCCTTCTAAATCTCTTACAGGGCTACGGGTTCCATCTAAGTTTGTCCCACCCACTAATGCAATGAGCAATAGAATTTTGGCATATGAGAGTATGGTTCTGAAGGATGTCAACACTTTACTATCAACATATAAACACACCATACCCAACACTAGCAGATCTGAGAAAGCTGCCCTTCTGACCCTTAAAAACAACATGGATATTGTGATCAAGTCCGCAGACAAGGGAGGAGCCATAGTGGTACAGGACACGACTGCATACAAATCTGAAATTTTAAGACAACTACAAGATGGTGTTAGCTATTCCTTGCTAAAGTCTGACCCCACCAAGGATTTGACTGATGAAATTCATCGAATTACTTCTGATGCATTTAATTCTGGTGTTTTAAGCAAATTGGAATTTGATTATCTGAACCAAAAATGCCCACGTTTGCCTACCATCTACACCCTACCAAAGATACATAAAGATATGCTCCATCCGCCCGGACGCCCAATTGTATCTGGGTGTGGTTCACTATTGGAACAATTGTGCAAATACATAGACTTCTTTCTAAAACCGATTGCTGAGGAGACCGAAACGTACTTGCGTGATACTATGCAAGTCATTACCATGGTCGACCAAAAACCATTTGACTCTAGTGAGCAATTACTTGCCACCTGTGATATTGTTTCACTTTATACTAGCATCACCCAGGAACCAGCATTGGAAGTTATGCGAGATGTTCTGAATTCTAGACCAGCACCAATGAGGGTACCTACGGATTTCATCATAGCACTTCTCACAATCGCCATGATGAAGAATTTCTTCTACTTTCAAGGCAACTACTATCTACAGACAAAAGGTGTAGCGATGGGAGCTGCCTTTGCCCCAGATCTAGCCAGTTTGTATATGGACAATTTTGAAAAACGTTATGTCCTCAATAACAATCCCTTTTCTCAACATGTCAATTTATGGAAGAGATATATTGATGATATATTATTAATCTGGAATGGTGATATAGCTCAACTCAATCTGTTCCATGAATGGCTGAATCGATGTGATCATGATATTCAGTTTACCATCCAGTCTGATGCCCAGGAGATACCTTTCTTCGATCTTAAGATCTTCAGTGAAGATGACAAACTCTTCACTACCTTATACAGGAAACCCACTGAACGGAATTTCCTTCTAAGGTGCAGCAGTTACCATCCACGTGGCTTGCGAGACAACCTTCCGGTAGGATAGTTTCTGCGGATCCGTAGAAACTGTACAAAGCGAGCAGACTACTTGACTGAGTCCGAAGATCTGAGCACCAGATTGATTTCAAGGGGCTACCCGAAACGTTTGGTTAAAAGGGCCCAGAAGAGGGCCTGGTTTAACCCACGGGAAACTTTACTTTTCACGGCCAAAGATCTTGATGAATCTGCTACGAAAAAAATTATCTGTGTCACGACGTTTTCCACCAGAAGTAACGCCGTGAAAAAGATAATCAATAATCATTGGAGTCTTGTATCAACTGAGATCGACCAACCGAATTTACCTATGCATTCCTTCAGAAAAGCCATGAGCATTAAGGATCACGTGGTACACTCTTTCTTGGAGGACCCAGTTGAACCTACCATCCAGTCACTCTGGAACCTACCACCCATCATAGGACACTTCAAATGTGGGTCCTGTAAAGCATGTCTAGCAACAATCCAAACCAAAAAGTTTGTCTACAAGCATCACACAATCATGTTGCATTCCCATACTAACTGTAACTCTACCAACGTTATTTATGGGATCCTTTGCCCCTGCGGTCACTTATATATTGGCCAAACACAGCAGAAAATCAAAGCAAGAATATTGCAACATCAAAGTAGAATAAGATGCCGTGTTACAGGAGCACCCCTAGTCGAGCATTACAGCCAGCTGGGACATGGCCCTGATCAAATGCAATGGCTTGTGGTTGTGGTTGAAAAAACTGAGTTGGGTCCAAGAGGAGGCAATATATCCTCTATCCTTACCATTAGGGAATCCAAATGGATGATCCGCTTGGATACTATCAATATGGGTTTGAACGAACAAGATCCCAGTAATGCACAATTAACCATTTTCAGTAACTAGGGAGTTATGGCGAACGTTGGTCATTTTCTCCATTTTGTGCACATTTATTATATGTTGCATTATTGTGTATATTTACCTATATTTAATACATTGTTTATCTAATGATAAATGTCACAGTCCTGAGTCATTCTATGACTTTTTGAACATGCGTTATGTTGACAATCTGAAGCATGTGATGGTATTATTTAGGTATGAACGTAATTTGCACATATATATGTCACTCATTCTGTTGTGACAATGTATTCAATGATGACGTGATTCATAATTGTGGTAACATCCGTAGCCATTTGAGACATTTTCAATCATTCTTTTCATCCAGTAACTAAGGTTTTTTGATCATTAACTTCAACAATGAGTGGCTCCCTCTTTTTCTTACCTCCCTTTGAACGAATGTCACCTTCAACGGGTAACATGTATGTATAGAACCTGTGTACCATCATACGTTTTTTGTCTACATCTTGATGTTTATTTAACCATCACACCTTTTCAAAAATGTAGATTTTTTATGTACATCTGTTGTTTTTCCTGCTGTTCCATTACGCTTATCAACGGCGTTGTTTATTAATGTATTTTTCTGAGCCATCTTCGAGCTCGGTTCAGTGATTTTCTATACCCACAGGAAATGTACAATGTCTATTATTATTCGACATTTAATCAATAATATCGGCCATCCCCACAAGAAATGTACAATATCCATTATTATTCGACATTTGATTAATAATATCGGCCAATTTCTTTTCTGAAGAGTTACATCCAGTACGATTGCATAAACCAGTGGATCGTTTAATTGTAATTACTCCCAAGAAAACACCACTTGGTGTCTTTCTTCCAATGCACTTCCACCGCTAGTATCCAGCGGCTGCGCCGCGCTGAACGTCATGTGGCCCAGGGCGTCTTAATATTAGTGAAGGCTCATTTCAGCCCCAGTGCTTTGTCATTCACCTCCAAGGATAGCAGTTTGCTGCTATTTACGGTAAGCGACTCCTTTGGCTTCCTCTCCCTGTAGTTTTTTCCGGCTAATTGCATGCCGTTGAATACTCGAGCATGATCGAACTTTCGGCCCTTTTTATCAGATCATCTTCCCTGCTCAGGCACACCTAATGTGTGTTTATTGTTCTGCCTAATTGTACTCCGTATTATTTAGAGCTTATACGGTTTAATTAAATCATTCTCCCTGTCGGTGGCCATAGATGTTTGGTGCTCACGCGCATTGAACGCTTTTGATTTGATTTAAATTTTTCCTTTAAGTAAGGTTCAAACCACCCCCCCCCCCCCCCCCCCCCGGTCTACTTTGCGTTTATCGTACGTGACCCCGGTTGTTCCTTTTGAACTCTCTCCTGGATTCACGGGGACGAACTTTCTGTGGTTTTCCCACGTTGATCTGTCATTATGATATTTTTTATCTGTAGGCTCATAGTTAACCGATGGGCTCTACTTTGATCATGTTGATTATTTTCCCCTCCCCCTTTTTAAGCTCTATCTGATAATTGTAGATTACGGCACCTTGTCCTGTGCGCTGAATGTCCTCTGGGTTTGGGTTTTTTAATTCTTTTTTATAGTTGCTCTTTTCTCTTTTATATTTACAGAGGCCAATTTCCCTGTGATTGATTTCACTTTCTCCACCGATGGTTTTTCCACGGCGAGTGATGTTGGAGTAATTAATACCTCCACTATGATTTGATCTGAATTAAGTAAGTTGCACGTGCTTAGTTTTTCAATTATAAGAATCCATTTAATTGATCTATGGATCACTGTTACAATGACACCTTATATATATTTTTTATGTGTACTTCGCCCCCACCCCATTTGGAGCCTTCCAGCCCTGTCGCCTTTGACGCTAAGCCATTTATTTACCACACGTTCACCTTCTAATATGGTAATGATAGCGATTTCTTTCCTTACCCAGTCCCCTTTGAATTCCTTCTTGGGACTTGATGGAATACTCACTTGTAATACTGACTTAATATCTTTGTAGGTGCCCCCCCTTTCTGTTACACCGTCACTTCTGTCCTGAAGAAGACCCCGTCAGTAAGGATTCAACCAACCTACCTAGATCAAGGGGTCGAAACGTCGACATACGATCTTACCAGTACCTTCAATAGTGCAATGTGCACTGTGTCCTCCCAATTGCACATGGTTCTGTAAATAATGTATATTCAAATGAATTAATTTCATTCTGACTATATGGCATAGAGTTGTATGCCTAACAATTGATTTGTGACAGTGTCAAAAAGTTATATGTCACTTGCCTTATTACCTCACTCTACTCACTACCCCCTCCCCTCCTTTGGCACCCCGCACTTTTGATCAGTGTTAATTTATTTTCAAAAAATGTGTTTTTTGCCAAGTGTGATTAAATAACACTTTGCCATCATGTAAATGTTTGAATGTATCTTTGAGGTTGATTTTGTTTATGCTTTATAAGCTTTTATGCTCTGGGACCTTTTTCTTTATACAATAAAACAATGTCAGCAAAAATGGAGTAAGGCAAAACATTTGGGGTAAAGTCCTCCCTAAGGCTGACAGGTCTAACAGTGGGCATTCACAGATATGTCAGTAGGGGTTTCTGGAAAATCTGTAGTATCAGTTTGTGTTACACATAAGTGAAATCTGCCTTCAAGTGTAATTTCCCTCCAGGGCCACTGAACAAAGGAGGAAGGCCAGACATTTGGAGAAAACACGGGAGGGGTTCCCCTTTAAAGTTTTGGTGGGAAAGTAGCTGGCAAAGATGTCAGCTAGGGGTAGGGCTGAGGCCAGCAGAGGAGCTCTGCACGGAGGAAACTTGATGGCTCCAAAGTGAGTTGGCCCAAAATGCTGCACAGGATGGTTGGGACAGGGTGGTGGGATGATGTGACATCCTAGGATTGGCCAGGGTGTCCTAGCTTCTACAACTTTCCAAGCACACTTAAAAACCTCTGCACAATGGAAGGGATAGACAGAGAGCAAAACCCTTGACTTGGACAGCAACAATATAATTTACAGCTGCAAAGACAAGCAATCGGATGCCCCGATGGACTAGGACTTTTCCTGCAACTGACTTCCAGGACTAGATGGTTTCTCCAGGGCCATTGATGCTGACCCCTTCTATACCTCTTGAGGACCAGTTGGGGGAAGACTTAGAGTCCAGTGACCCCTCCATATGCCCTTCAAGATGGCCAGAAGGCCATGGGGTCTTTGGAAGGCAAAGGAGAGAAGAAGGCTAGTGTCGGGGGCTGTGAAACCAGCTCCACGCAATGTGTGCTCTTTAGATGGCAGGAGCCTGCTGAAAATGTTCCTAGTTGCTAAAATGAGCCCAACACTGCTACAATCTGTCCAACGGGGTCCGAGTTAGGCACCTTTGAAAAGGCACCATTTAAACATGCCCATATCAGAAATACATTTGTGGAGCCATACTGTACAAAACAATTACCCCCGGAGGTAGGCCAGTGCTTGGGGATCAGCACAGTGCTAATTAATAATTTTGATGAGGAAAGGGCGTGCATGTGCCCCCTTCCCAGAAGCTCTTTCAGTCCCAGGGACCCCCATCCCCTGAGGCCCAGTACAATGTTAAGTGTCTCGGGAACCCAACCCCAGGACACCATAGAGGAAAGAGTAGAGGGCCACCACACTACATATGGAAATAGGGCTGACTCCTACTCCTTGTGACTGGGGTGACCAGGAAAGGCCTAGTACCAAGTTGCTGCACGCTGCAGGAGGGTGCCGCTGAACAAGGGCAGAGCTGCTCCCGCCACAGCAGTAGCCAAAGGATAAAGAGCAGCCTTGCAGAACTGGATTGGGCTCATTGTGATGGCCGTTTTTTTAAACTCAACAGCAGAAAAAAAGACACACTACAAGGCTGTGCAGCCCAGATAAACACAAGCTGGAGCTGCTCATTAAGCATTCACCTTTTCCCTGCTGGAGTGCCCATAATACCATGCAATGCCTTTAATTTGAATACTATTTTTGCTTTGTGGTACCCAGAAGAAGGACAGGGGCACCACCAACGTAATTTGGACGTATTGTAGGGGCTTGTAGGAAGTGCAGCAGCCCACAGAAATGGTTTAGCACGTCTGACCTAAGTTTTCAGGCTCTTGGATTTTGGAAACCCACAAAAAAGGGACTCACTGTTTAAAAACATTTATTATGCTGGAAGCTCACAGATTGGAAGTGTGGGTACTTTTCCCAATGCTTTATTTATCAATGGGTTTGAAAAACATTGCAATGCTTTGATTTAAAATAATGTTAATGTTAATTGTGACTTGTAGAGCGCTTAATACCGGCAGGTCTCTAAGCGCTGTGAAAAGAGTAGCTATAGCCCCCCCAAACACAGTGGATACTTGGTTGGTCAGTGAGAGATTGGAATCTATTTTAATACCAAGGCTTTTTACCACTGGTGCTGGGGACGGAGTGTCTCCCAGCTTTTGTGGCCAGAATTGGTTGGTCCATGGGTTGTTGTCCGTAGTGATGGCTAATACCTCTGTTTTATCTGTGTTACCCTTAAGTGAATTGGCTGTCATCCAATTTACCACATATCTCAGGATGTCTTGCACAAGTGCGTGGGCTTGAGGGGTGTTGTCGATTTGTAAAATGATTTGTTTGTCGTCAGCGTAGTTAATCACCTGACAGTCCATCCGGGCCACGACCCTCGCCAGTGGTCTGAGATAGATGTTGCACAGGAGTGGGTACAGGGCAGACCCTTGCGGGACTCCACAGGTTATAGACCCTCTGTCAGACACACAATCACCCATCTGAATTTTTTGGGAGCGATCTGTCAGGAAGGAAGTAATCCACTGATGTATCGTCCCACAGATGCCTATGTCCCAGATTCTAGCTAGGAGTTGATCATGGTTGACCGTGCCGAACGTAGCCGACAGGTCTAGGAGGACAAGGGCACATGGTTTCTTGCTGTCAGCTTTGAGCATGATTTCACCTAGCACTGACAGCATCACCAGCTGAGTGCTGTGATGGGCTCTGAAGCCTGCCTGCCTGTCCCCGAGTAGGTGATGTTCTTCCATATAGATTGATAACGTTTTGAGGAAGTGTTGTTAAAAAAAAATTGCCAGAAAAGGGAGATGGGCCTGTAATTTTTCATGTTGGTGGTATCAGCTCCTGTTTTTTGGAGTAGCGGATTACTCTTGCTTCCTTAAACTTCCTGGGGACCTTCCCTGTTTCTTAGCCCTCAATCGCAGGGAGGGCTAATTTATAAATCCTTGGTGGGCAGGGGTTCACAGGTGAGCCCGACTCGATTCTGGCTGTAATGTGGAGCAGAGATTCATGGTCTAGCTTAGGGAAGGAGGTGATAGATTCTGCCATGTTTTTGTGTGGCTCTGCCCTTGCCAGAGCGTGTTGGTTAACGGGGGTTTTGTGTATGTCTACTAAGATATCTTTAACTTTATCTAGGAAGAAGGTCAGGAACCTGTTGCATTGTTCCTGGCTGGTGGGAGCTTCTTGCATATGCTTTTGGCTAAGCTCCTTCAGGATTTTGAAGATTTCTTTCTGTTTATTGTCAGCTTCCCTAATCCAGGATTCGTAAAATTCGGCCTTTCTTCCAAGGATGTTTTTTTTGCAGCTGGTAAGTCTAGTTCTATACTCTGTGAATGCCTGAAGAGCATAGGTTTTGCGCCACTGCTTTTCATCGTGGCGGAGGATCCGCTTCATTCCCCCAAGTTCTTCAGTGAACCAGGGGGCACCCTTCCCCTTATTTTCCATATGGTGCCAGCCTGTTGATGGCAGTTATCAATTGGTTGGATAGATTTGCTCCTTTCTTCGTGATCCTCTGTCCAAGTGTTCTTAGGAGCGTTATCTCGCAGAGTTTCCCCTAAACTTTTTCCCTCATTTGTGTTCCAACTGCGCACCATTTCCATTTGGGTGGAGGGTGCGTGGGACGGCTAGCTTGGGCAATTTGGAAGCTAATTAAAAAGTGGTTAGACCACCCGCAGTCTGGTTTGAAGTACCGACAGACAGAGCGGTGCCTCTATCTCCGAGCAGTCAGCCGGGTGAGGTGAGGCTTTTCTCCCACAAAAAGTTGGGAAAGAAGACATAGTTCTTACTTCCAAGCATGAGGTTGCTTGTCCGGTAGGGTGGCCATTGCCACAGTTTTACCTGATTACTGTACTTGGATTTTTGAGTACTATTTTTCACGATTCCATGTACTAAATGTTTCTATTCTGCAGTAGCCTTTATCTCCACTACATCTAGGTCCTGAAGAAAGCCGGGTCGGTTGACCAATTCGGCTGAAACATGTCGACTTAGCCAGGAAACAGTCAATTTTTTCAAGACTATTTGTTTTTTTAAATATGACACCTGGACAATTCCTAATAAACATATTTTTTGCCCAGGTAGCCATTTTTAACTCACATTTACACTAGAGCACTGCACATCACTAGGGTCTCCATAGTTTGTACATACACCTTGGCAGGAGCCCCCTTTTTCTTAGGAGTATCAAGTTAGGCACCCAGCAGGGCCTGTTGGCTCGAATCTGTGGACTCCGACCTTGACCTCCTAGAGTCTCAGATGACGAAGCTCCGCCAGTAAGGGTGGGCTGATGGACTCTTAACTCCTGCTAGGCAATGAGCAGACTATCTGAGGAGGTTTTTCTAACATTTTTTCACAGCGTCTAGTGGCTTGCTGTTCTTTATGTACGGACTGAGCATCTCCCGTTAGTTGTTGAGGACCCTTTCATAAAGCCAATAGGCTTGTCATATATTTTAATATGGTGACCCTATGACAAAGCCAACAGGCTTGCCTTATATATTGATGTGGTGCTCCCCTGACAAAGGCAATAGGCCCGTTTAATTTAATAGAAACCTTCTCTGTAATATGATATTCTATCTGGTATAGGTGGGGGGTGCTATGATTTTGATAGTCATGACCCACTAGCTGTCAAATGTGAATTTAGAATGTCACCAAAAATAATTATATCTGCCTGATTTAAATATTTGTAAATTAATGCATTGTATTTAGTTGTGTAGTAAATGTTCATTTCCTTTATCAAAGAAAAAGCACTGACTGGAAAATCATTTATTTTATATTGTTATTACATGCCAGCAAAGGGTGAATACTAACTCACATCACCTCCCTGAGTAGGCTTTGGACTGCTCTGCTTCCTGAGACAGTCAAGTGCTACTATGGGGTACTTGGCTCCCGGTAAGGAGATAATTGTGGCCCTATTACTTGCAAAGGTCTCTCAAATCCTGCACAACTAATAACCCAATTTCTTTAAAGATATTACAGTTAAGACCACACCTGATACTGAGGAAATCTTATTAATTACCTAAATGCTGCCCCTTATTTCAGAGCCCTATGGCCACAATTGAACCATACTCCGTATCAGGATACAAGATTAATAGAGACAAATCAGATATTTTACCTTCTAAACCATGTGGGGTGCAAAGATATTTTGGGTAGCAAACGTCAAGCATGGCAAACAAAATACCTGAAACACTTTGGCATCGATTTCAGGGATATGCTTATAGACACTATCAATCATATTGAAAAAACAACCCTCAAAATAAGGATTTGTTGTAAGGGTGGTTTCCAATATTTATTTATTAGTAGTGAAATGCTGAAACCATAAAGATGATGATTAGACCAGTAATAAAATGCCTGATAAGTGTTCTCCTCCTTTTGCTGCTGCATGCCTTCCACCACAAAATGGACAAAATCTTTAACAAATCTATGACGAAATAAAAATCCTAGAAAATTAATTAGAACGTTAATACTCCCTAAAGATTTTGGCAGGGTAAATTTAGCAAATGTTAAGAACTACCAAACAGCATTTTTAGGTAAGCCAAGCACCTGCTGGTTTCTTACCTCAGACAACTACACCCCATCTTGACTGAAGACAGAAAATTCAGTCTTAAATGGACTAAGCTTCCATCGCCTTACCATCCACAGGTAATCGAAATGTTCCAGATTTAAAATACATATTCCTCAATAGCATAAGTGCTCTACCATGCATAGGTGACTTATCACTATTGTACAACAAAAAACTCAGAATCGATTAAAACACCATAAACTGGGAAGAATATTCCACAAAAAGTATTCTTTTAAGCACCCCGTCTCTCGCAAACTACCACAGCCGTTCTCTAGCTTACAAAACAAATTTCAGATTATTAATATAGAATTCAACAACTTCCTAAAACATAATGCTTTTGATCTAGCGCAAAACCGGAAAAAGGGCAAATTTACAACTATCCTTCCTGCGTTGCAGACCCGACGTCACACTAGCTCATTCACACTCGCATTCATTGGCGGGCCCATAACACCAACACTCATACGCACAGGAGGGATAATAACTAAGCGCTGGGGGGGTACCTTAGTACCTATTGGTAAGAAAAAGTTATATTACAGAATATACATTTGTATTACCTCCTATAGGATCCTAACCTTAACATCAAGGCACTCGACCACTTGGTCGACGGACCAATTAGTTGGACTGGTTGATGGTGATTTAGAACCAGCTAAAACACACTTAAGCTTCAGAATCCCCTAATTTCTTCAACGAAAAACCACAAACTCATAATTTCTGTTAATCAATTCTTTGTTTATCTAAAAAATGTTTGCAATTAATATTAGCATTTTGGTCAATCAAAGTTTAGAGTTTTACTAAATCAGCACAAATCGCATGACATTTTATATTTACCTATTCTTGCTAGCGGCCTTTTCTAATTTCAATCGGCTCTGCATAACCGAATTTAGCCGTTTAATTGTCCCAATAAAGCGGGCCAAGGCTCAAAGTCCAGAAAGTTCTTTGCTCAGCACGTTACAGTCCCAAGATCTCCAAAGGACCAAGAATCGTGCAAGCATCTGTCGTCGCCTTTGGGGTCAATAGGGTTGTGCGGTCATCGAGAGAAAGAAGGTAGCCTAGCCCCTCCCTATTCCAATACCCTTTTTATAATAACATTGGGGATAACAGGAAACATTTCTTAGACTGAGGAAGCATATGATTGGTCAATTTGATGAAGTTTGTAATATTGTCTGATTTTCCCATTAGTTTGGGTTCTCATGGATTTTGCTGGTTCACTTCCTCTGTTCATGTCGTCCTCATGCTACATTGTAAAATCTTGCTTGTATGTCTCTATTGTTCATTGACCAGTTTTACTGACTGAAGTTTGGCAGTTCTCCATGTTCCTATCCTTGACCAGGAACACTGTGCTCTGACTTGAGGTTGCCTGGAGGACTACAGAGCCATCCGAGTCTGCGCAGTAGACATCGCACTCACGAGATGGTGGCCACTTCTGAACTCCATTTTGGATGCCATGTTTTGGTAGACCCAAATGCCAATTTAAGCAAAACAAACAGAAAAGAGTAATTATTACACAGAAATGAGGATTCTAATGTTAAACCCTCACTAATCCCTTTATGTATTAGTATTTTCCTAGCTGTTAGCAACATTTAAAGCAATAAAACTCACCCTTCGATGCAAAACGAGAACGCAAACATCACAAAAGTGACATAAATCATGCGATATCCTATTATCACACATACTATTATTAATAGGTGTGCAAAATTTAGATATTAGTGTTATTTTGCCGTGCAGATAGCAATAAGTCCCACATGTAATTGGTGTTTAATAAAGGTGCAAATGGTTGATTAATATAACACATCAAACAGTTAATTCAAATGATTATATTAGTCGGTTAAGTGATTAGTATTTTCATGCAAAATAGAGGAGGTATACAAAATTTTGCTTTACCTGCTCCATCAATCCCCCCTTTGGTGATTTTTAATATCACCACGAACACCCTCAAATGTTGATAAAATTTTCAACTGAAATGAATTCAGTTCTCTTTATGTATTGTTAGATCACATAATTGTTTCCCCTGTCTCTTCCTCTTCTAATTCTACCTCTTCCCTTTCTCTTTCTTTTCTTTCTTTATGTCTTTTCTTTGTAGTTTCTCTTTTTATCTGTTTTTGTAATTTTCTTCTTTTACTACATAAGCATCCTAGTCTCAGAATTAATACTAAAAATATCACACGTTAATGGAAATAAAATCTTACCAATAAATGTACTACCTAATTTTAGTAGAAAGTCCTTAATAGTAGAAAACCCTTTTCCAATCTTTTCCCAGACACCTTCAACCTCTAGTGGAACAATCTCCTCATGCAAATGTTATATTCTTTATGTATGTTTTTAGATCTTGACTTTCGTCAGGAATATAAGTACAACAATGTTGGACCTTCAGCATTCCACAGACTCCACCCTCTTTTGCCAAAATTATATCAAGGGAAAGTCGATTTTGCATCACCATTGCTCGCATGGCAACCATTTCTGTGTTTACCAATAAAAATCCTCCAGCAGTGCTTGTTGACAAGCGATGTACTACTGTTGATAATTTTCTAATTTTGATATTCCAACTACTGGTATCAACGCTCCAAAAATGTCTCCTACAATTTCTGCCCAAGATTCTCTTCTCCTATATGTTAGTTGTCTACCTATCTCATGTGCACCATCTTTTCCTCTTCCCACATGAAATATCTTTGGGAAAACCAGGCCTAGGTAACATGTGCCATACCAATGGTCCGGTAATTGATAATAAGCTTTGTTCCCGCAGATAAAATATAATCCGGGGAATACCGGATCATTTCCTCATTTAAATCCCCATCCACCCATGATTCTATAAGTATCATGGCAATCACTTGCACCTATAAAATAGTTATCGTACACAGTTTGATTTCTTCTAATACACAATTTCCTCTTCTGAGGCCAATCTAAAGCCATTGCTGGACTAGTTTCTCCCTTCAAATGTTTTTCTCTTTCAACATCCCAAACTGTCGTTTCTTCTTTTCCCTCAGGTACTTTCTTTTGCAATTTTATTCTCCTATCTTCTACCATATCTAAAAAGGTATTTTCTTCTCTTTTCAGACTACTAGTGAGATTATTTTTGAATACTGATTCTAATGTTAGTTCTCTGGTTTCCAAGAAGAATTCACCTAACACTTTACCAGGTTTTACCTTATTCAATTTGTGAACTACAGGTACTTGTGAAAATATGTTATCTACATCTGAAAAATAATATTCTAGTTTCCCTGTTTTGTAAAACAAACTTGCTAATACACTACATGTTATTCCATATGTTACTGGAAGGTGATGGTACGTCACTCCCTCAGACACTGATGCAGGCAACTGCATGCATACATAGCAATCTCTCACATCCATTGTTTTTATATATTCATATGATATTTTTGAGAAAACATTGTTAGAAAAATCAGTTATAGACCTGTCTTTATGTAAATAATTTTTATCTATTTTAGTCTGGTAAGACTTCTGAATCTTTTCTACATCAGTCTTATTCTCACTATAACCTTCTATTGTTGCTAATGGAACTTTAAACGATACCATTAAAGCTAACGCGCTCCACAAAAGCATTAGTAATCCTGTACAACAACAACACATTTTGCACCATCTTCGAAGGAACACACATGTAGATTTTCTACTTTCTGTGTTTGCCATTTCAGAAAATGATCAGTGTCTTTTGACTTAGCCTCGTCTACTTCACAACTAGTTTTGTCTAAACCAAAGGCTCTAAGGACCTACTTGGTTCTTTTCAGTTATGTCTTTTTATTGGGTAATTTTCAAGTTTCTCTTCTGGAGCACTTTTGTCTCCTCAGTTTGGCATTTGATCGTCTTTCACTCTTCTTTCACAATCTTGATTCAGAATTTCCTGAACATCCGTCTCTTCCCCGATGTCGGACAAGATAACTCTCAGGATTTCCGATTCTCCGTCGTCCTCAACCACTTCTGGTATAGTCACCCCTAGATCTCCTTGGCTGTCAGCTTCCTCTGGTACTTCAGGAAGTGCCACATACGACCATTCTGCTGACTTATACTTTTGGTTAGGTTTTCTAGTCTGTTTGTTTTCCTCTGATGGTGTCTGTTCAACGTCTTTTGATTTCTCTTGGCTAGACACCTCATTCACTTGTTCAGCTCTGGATGATTTTACTCGTGTCAATATGTATCTCAATCTCTTTATCTTGTTTGGCCAAACCTCATCCTTTGCTGGCCTTTTTAACTTATTTCCCTTTTCATTTCTCTCAGTTCTCCATGCTCTTTTCCTCAGGACTCGACCTTCTGGTACTTCTGGTACTTCCTCGTCACTGTCCTCAGATTCAGTTCCAACTTGACTCTTACTTTCAGTAGTCCTTCTTTCCACCACTTCTTTTTTCTTATCTACTTCCATCCCTCCTCGTGTTTCTTCCACACAATCTTCCTACTGACTAACTGTCCCTTCTTCTACCTGGATGTATGGTTTCCTTACACCTCCTCGGGGATCTTCCGCAACAATCTTTCCCTCTTTACACTCTTATGTGCGTGTACTGGTTCAGTGTTTGACTCTGAGCTAGTGTCAGGAATTTGAAATTTCCGTCTTAATGGTATATTCTCTGGTGCTATAACTGGACTTGATCCTGACTCCCCCCTTTCAGGAGTTGGTCTTGCTCTTGTTTCTTCTGTATCTGACTCAGAACTGGTTTCAGATTCTTCAAAGTATTCTTCTTCTCTGTTATCTACTGGAATTGGAATTTGCAAGGTATGGCTAGCATGAATCCAATTCTTCACTCCTGCACATTTCACAGCTGTCGTCGTGGTCAGTATCACCTGACGTGGTTTACCCCACCTTGGGACCAGACAATTTCTTCTTCTATGCACTTTGATTCTTACCCAGTCACTTGGGCACAGATCATGAGCTGGCTTCTTTTCAAGAGTGGTTGCATCCGATCCAACCTGATGAAACACAGAATGAACGGAATCAGCCAACCCCTTGCAATAATCCAACACTAAGTCATCAGATATAGGCAATAGCTTGTTGACAGGAATGAAAACATGTCTCATTGCTCTCCCCATCACTATCTCATGAGGACTCAATCCAGTATTCCTATCCGGAATAGATCTAATAGTCATGAGTACCAGAGGCAAGACATCAGGCCATTTCAAACCTGTGGCTAAACACATTTTTCCCAATCGGTTTTTAATGGTGCCATTTACTTGTTCCACCACACCAGAAGCCTCTGGGCGATAGGCACAATGCAGTTTCTGTTGTACATTCAATGCTTCACAAATTAATTTCATGATTTAATTATGGAAATGTTTTCCTCTATCTGACTCGATCGTGACTGGAAAACCAAATCTGGGAATTAACTCTCTCAAAATTAGCTTTGCTACTGTAATTCCATCACTTCTTCTAGTTAGGTATGCTTCCACCCATCGAGAGAACTGACAAACTATCACTAGAACATACCTCAACCTATTGCAGGGGGGCATTTCAATGAAGTTAATCTTCATTCGTGTGAAAGGTCCTCCTTCTTGTCCTATCGTTCCTAGACTTACCACTGTTTTTCTTCCGGGATTGTACTGCTGACATATAAGACATCTTTGACAAAGGCTCTCAGCTACAAGCCTGAATTTTGCATTATACCATGTCTGTTTGAAAAATCTGATCATAGCATCTCTTCCTACATGTGCTTGTCCATGATACATCCGTGCCATGGTAGAAACCATGCTATCAGGCATGACTGGTCTTCCATCCCGATAAACCCACACATGATCTGTCTCCCGTGGTGCACATCCTGCTTTTATCCACTGTCTCCTTTCCTCATCTCCTGCTTCTTCTTGTAACTGCCTCACTTCTTCCCACGTATTCACAGTGTTAGGGACATGAATTCATTTCTTTTTCCCTACCACGATGTACCGAATTCTGATTTTGTGCGCAATACTGTGCCATGTCATTGGCAAACTCATTTCCAGCTGAAATGCAATCAGCAGACTTTGTATGTGCAGCACATATTACTACTTCTAATTGCTTAGGCAGCTGTATCACGTCCAGCAACTTTCCAACCACTTCAGGATTCCTTATAGGAGTTCCACTCGATGTCAAAAACCCTCTTTGGGACCAAATTTGCCCAAAGTCATGCACCACACCAAAGCCATACCGACTATCTGTTATCACAGTCACTCTCAGATTCATCCCCAACTTGCATGCTCTTGTTAATGCAAAAAGTTCAGCAACCTGGGCTGATTTCACTCCTTTCAGACAAGATGCTTCCAGTACAGCTGCTACCGTACACACGGCATACGCTGCACTCAAAATTCCCTCGTCTGTTCTCAGGCATGATCCATCCACAAACATCACATAGTCACTTTCTGCCAAAGGTACATCTTTTATATCAGGACATGGCTTGGTACAAAAATCAAACACTTCCAAACAGTCATGATCCACATCATCTCTGACTTCCACATTCTCAGCATCAGGTAACAGTGTTGAAGGGTTCACATTCAGACATCTCACAAGGCTCACATTTGTTGCACCTAATATGACTTTCTCATATTTAGTTATACGACTATGTGTCATAAACTGAGTGCGGATCCTAGTTAAAAGGATCGCCACATCGTGAGGTACAAACACTCTCACAGGATATCCCATCAAAATTCCTTCACTCTGTTCCAGACTCTTACAAGTTGCTGCTACAGCTTTCAAACAACCAGGCAATGCCACAGCTACAGGGTCTAGTATAGCTGAAAAATATGCAATTGGTCTTCTCAATTTTCTGTGTTTCTGTATCAATACAGAAAGAGCACATCCATTTCTTTGCTGCAATAGAGTTCAAATTCTTTCTCATAGTCAGGCATGCCAAGAGCCGGGGCTTCACACAAACCATTTCTCAATTGTTTAAAAGCCTGCAACTCTTCTTTATTTAATTTAATGGGGTCTTTTACATCACTCTTTGTTAAGCGTACTAAAGGTTTTGCAATCAATGGGAAATTACTAATCCACTGACGGCAATATCCAAGCATTTCAAGAAACATTCTCACTTCTCTCTGAGTCATTGGGGCTCTCATTCCTTTTATTATCCTGTTTCTATCTGCAGTTACTTTTCTTAGCCCTTTTTCAATTTTATGGCCTAAATATTGCACTTCTTTCTGACAGAACTGTAATTTTGATGGGGATACTTTAAGTCCTCCATCTGCCTAATGATTCAGCAATGCAACAGTATCCACTACACAAGCTTCTCGAGTCCTCGATGCCACAAGTAGGTCATCGATATATTGGACTAGTACCGAACTTTCGGGCATTTTTAAATCTTCTAGGGACTTTTTCTGGATCTGATTAAATATCGAGGGACTCTCTGTATACCCCTGTGGGATTTGGCACCATGCCAAGGTACGTTTGCCAAACCGGAACGCAAAAATATGTTGGCTGTCTGGGTGCAAAGGAATGGAAAAGAAGGCATGACACAAATCAATCACTGTGTACCATTCTGCATCATGAGGAATCTGATATAAAATCACAGAAGGATTTGGTACGATGGGACAACGTGATACAGCGATTTTATTTACTTTTCTCAGGTCTTGTGCTATCCTGAAAGTTCTGTTAGGCTTTTTCAGACCCATAATTGGTGAGTTACAAGGACTGCTCATTATTTCTCTCAAAATACCTTGTTCAATCATTCTGTCTGTTATAGGAGTAACTCCAGCAATTATCTCGGGTGTCAATTTGTATTGTGGGATATTTGAGTAACTTACTCCTTCTTTTACAGTAACTTTTACGAGATCTACATTTTTCATTAATCCCACATCTTCTCCTGTGAAATCCCATACCTCCGTTCTCACTGTTTTCTTCAATTCTTGGGGCAATTCCTCAGGGTCAAATACAGCAAATGCCTCAGTAATCTTAGGTTCCATATTAGCTACAGTCATTTTGTATAGCACATCCTCATCAGGAGTTTGAAAAGCTATTCCATCAGGAGTACAGAAATTTGTGCAGTTCATTTTGCACAGCAAGTCTCTCCCTAATAAATTTACAGGGCATGTATCCCACACGACAAAACGGTGCATTTCGGAAAATTTCCCTATCTTGACCTTAACTGGTTCAGTAAGTTATGTTTTTATCTGTCTGTTGGATACTCCAAACTACTTGGATTGTTTCATCCGCTGACCTAACAGTTGAACGAGTAGCACCAGTATCTACTAGGAAAGTAATGTTTTCGTCATTTATCTTTCCATCCACAAAAGGGCCTGACTGGTCTACTTCTGAAGTTGTGCCAAGTACGCACTCTTCTTCCTCCCCTCGGCACCGTCAGTAGCTTTCCTTTGACTCACTCTCATCGCGTTGTAGCCAATACTGCGAAACAGCACTAGCGCGCGGTAGCTTGGTTACCTGTTCTTCGTTGTAGAACCCTGTCTCTTTACTGTATTTCTGAGGATTTACGCTCTGTGGAAAAGGTGGTTTTGGCACCTGACACTGTTGGGCAACAACCTGCTGCTGTCGCTGTGGTTGACAGCTCACCTCCTTCTGCACCTGTGGATTCAATGATGCATTATCACTATTAGTACTTGGGGGAAATTTACACTCGGTTCTCCAATGCCCTATCCTTCCGCAATTATGACATGGCCACTTCTTTTTGGCTTCTTCTATACTCATCTGTCCTTTCCCTTTCCCAATATTGGGTTTTTGTTTCATGCTTGTTCAATCAGTTGAACTTCCTGTCTTTCTGCCACTTTTACTTGAGCCCACGTGGCTTTTTCTTTTAGTTTACGCTGCTTGGCTTCAATCTCATCACTAAAATATTTTTGCATGTCTCAGTACTTCAGCTATCTTTTTATTTTGCCAATCCACAGTTGCTACCTAATCATTTCACCTACTTCAGGACGCAACCCATACACAAATCAATATACAAAATGACTCAAATCCTTCTCACTCAAATTTTCATCATCACTATATTGTCTAAAAGCCAATAATAATCTACCGTAATAGGCATGTACAGATTCTTTTACTTCTTGGTGAGTTCTATCAATTTTTACCCAATCAGTTTCTTTTGGAGGTACTTTATTTTTCAGGAAGGTAACTACCTGTTCGTATGTCCTCATTACTTCTGGATCAGGAGCACCTGTTTTTGGATCCCTAGGGTATTCTTGAGTAGGCCAACCTATTGTAATTTTACATTCTGCCCATAGGTCTGCTGGCACAATTATGTCAAATAAACTGTTTAAATAAATCCATAGTACTTTTGATAATTTTACCAACCTGTCTACCTGCCTGTACCACTCAACCGGCTTCTTGCACAAGCGAGGAAAGTCATTGGTGAATGATAAAATGTCTTGTCTGGTCCAGGGGACATGTACATAGCCTTCGCCTGGAATCTCCCTCATGGGACATTCAGTTATCACCTTCTCTTTTTCTCTTATTGGGAAAGCTGCAAACGTTTTATCTGTTGCCTCGTCCCGTTTTCGAAACCACCTACTTTTCCATTTATCTACATCGCCCCATTTTCTCAGAAATACAATTAGTTCTTTAATTGGAGTTAATCTTCCAGCTGTATTCAGATTCTCAATGTCCTTTTCAGCAAAGTCTACTCTGTATGGTTTCTGTAATGATTTTATTTTTTCAAAGTCGATACCCATTTCACTTGCTACTTCTTCCAATTTTTCATGTAAATTCCTTGCTCTCCATGTTATACTTTTGCATAAAAACATTAGTTCCTCATCCTGATATGCTTTTAATTTTTCTGTGGGGATGGTCCCTACTATTAATTCTTCTAAGACTATTTTTAGCTTTGCCACATCTAAAGGTCGAGGTTCCACATCTTTTTGCTGTAAACTCCTTAACCATTCACTTAGTTCTTCTGAAGTAGGACCTACGGAATTTGGTTCATTTTTTGTTTGTTCTAAACTTTTTGGTGTCAATGGTACTGATTCTGTCATCGTTATTGCTTTATTCACTAGGCTCTGATTCACTGTCAAATTTTTAGGAGTACCTAATCCAGAAGTTTCCACCACTGGTCTCCATGGATTTTCTCCTGAATCTCTTTTTTCCGATCCAGCTTGCTTATTACTGTTGTAAGGAATCGTTAGACAATGCTCACTATCCTTCTGCTTATCAAAAATAGGCATTACAGGTCCTGTTACAGGAACAGTTACAGCTTCCATATTTTTTGTCAATTCTCTAATATTTTCAGTTAACTCTAAAGTAGTTCTGATGTATTTTCCGACTCTCTAAAAGGATTCTTTTTTCCCACCGCAGGTGGCATTGACTCAAATTTTATATTTTGTGGTGTCTCTTTTATTGGGGCACTTGGTGTCAATAAAGTGGAATTTGGTTGATACGGGGGAGGATTTTATGAAACATGTCCTCAAGTACATCATCCTCCGACTCATGCACACTATACTTGTAACCTTCTGATCCTGTATTATTTTTCTTCTCTATACATTTTCTACTGTTCGTCTCTTCAGCATTTCTCATAGGAAACATCCCATCAGCCATATTTGCACTTCGTCATCTCCTCATTCTGTCATCATGATTCTCTTGCCCACACGGTCTACCAAACATGTATTTATACCTTCAGCCACTCCGCTGTCGTTCTCTTTCATACATCTCATCTTCCCATTCTGTCAATTCTTCAAACTGAGTCGGTCTAGGTCTCGGTTCTAATCTCATCATTCTTTCTCTTAAATTCCTCAATACCGCTAAATTGAATGAACCATGTTCTGGAAATGCTAAAACTCCATCATCTTTTGTATACTTTGCCCAATTGTCTAGCCAAATACATGTATGATACCCATATTTCGCCACCATGAAGGATGCGGGTGATTTCGGTGGAGGAAGCAACTGTCCCTCTCTAGTCACAATCGGTTTATCCTTTTTGAATAAGTTCTTAATCTTTCCAAACCAGGACTTTTTCTCCTTTTCTGGTGGATCGTAATACATCATTTTCTCTTTTCAGTATCGCTAGATTTCTCCTACGACTATTCTGTTGTCTTATCCAATCATAGCGCGACTCAAACTAACGCACCAATCCGGAGCGTCTATGTCACTTTTGCAATTCTCCAATCCCAGCGCGACTTACACTAGCGCACCAATCCGGAGCGTCTACGTCACCCTGTAATTATCCACTGCTAGCGCGGCGTACACTAAAGCACCAATCCGGAGCGTCTACGTCTCTTAATGGCTGGCCAATCACAGCGCGGTCTTTTCTTTCTGACGTCAGCTTTTTCTCGCTACTCCTGCTTCTGCTGACCCCTCCTTTACAAAATTTATCGGCAAACTTTCTCTTACACTTTCTTTACTCAAAATCTGTTAGTAGCGACATAAAAACACCACCATTATCTGTTTCGCTAACAAAAGAGATAGTCTTGACCTTTGTTACAAGAATTCCGTCTTTCCCGAGAGCAGCACTTACCTCTGCCCTACTACGGAATTATTACATTTGCCGATAAAGTAGCACTTCCCTCTACCTTGCCCTTCTTGCGAGCATTAACTAATCATTTCTCTGGAGATAAAACACCTGTTGGAGACTACACTGCTCCTGAGAATTAAGACCAGAGTTTCACAATTAAGCCGAATGCCATTTCATTTACACACATTTATACGGAAAATGTAGTTCATTCACACAGAATCCTGTCTTTCCCGAGAGCAGCGCTTACATCTGCCCCACTACAGAATTATTTCATTTGTTAATAAAGTAGCACTTCCCTCTACTTTATCCTTCTTACCAGCTTAGGGAACACCTATTACCTTTCCAGTGATAAGCGTAATCAGAACTCACCATGGACTCCTGTTACTTAAGACCAAAATTTCACAGGTGGCCTTCGATACCCATACACCTCTTTCAGACAGAAATGTCCCTAACGATAATACACGGCGATGTTACCAATTCGAACCCAGAAAATGCGTTGTGCAACTCCAATCGTCACACGTTTTCCCTGTGTACCTACAGGGCAACAAACAATTCACCATGTGACTTCACTTGCCACAGGCCATCCGACTTCCTACATCCCAGAAGTCTTCAAAAACAACAGAAAACGCAACGCGACTCAACATAGAATGTTAGTACATAAATCAATACTCATCCAAACATCCGCAATCAATAATCATTTATCAAAATCAGGAATCAATAAGCAATAATCACCAAACTAGCCAATTATAACTATCATTCTGCTACCAGAAGAACTGATCCAGTGCAAAACCGGAAAAAGGGCAAATTTACAACTATCCTTCCTGCGTCGCAGACCCGACGTCACACTAGCTCATTCACACACGCATTAATTGGTGGGGCCCATAAAACTAACACTCATACGTGTCTCTCATGTTTCTGCACACAGGAGGGATGATAATTAAGCGCTGGACATGGGGGGGTACCTTATTACCTATAGGGAAGAAAAAGTTATATTACTGAATATACATTTGTATTACCTTCTATAGGATCCTAACCTTAACACCAAGGCACTCCACCACTTGGTCGACGGACCAATTAGTTGGACTGGTTGATGGTGATTTAGAACCAGCTAAAACACACTTAAGCTTCAGAATCCCCTAATTTCTTCAACAAAAAACCACAAACTCATAATTTCTGTTAATCAATTCTTTGTTTATCTAAAAATTGTTTGCAATTAATATTAGCATTTTGGTCAATCAAAGTTTAGAATTTTACTAAATCAGCACAAATCGCATGACATTTTATATTTACCTATTCTTGCTAGCGGGCTTTTCTAATCTCAATCGGCTCTGCATAACCGAATTTAGCCGTTTAATTGTCCCAATAAGGCAGGCCACGGCTCAAAGTCCAGAAAGTTCTTTGCTCAGCACGTTACAGTCCCAAGATCTCCAAAGGACCAAGAATCGTGCAAACATCGGTCATCGCCTGTGGGGTCAATAGGGTTGTGCGGTCATCGAGAGAAAGAAGGTAGCCTAGCCCCTCCCTATTCTACTACCCTTTTTATAATAAAATTGGGGATAACAGGAAATATTTCTTAGACTGAGGAAGCATATGATTGGTCAATTTGATGAAGTGTCTGATTTTCCCATTAGTTTGGGTTCTCATGGATTTTGCTGGTTCACTTCCTCTGTTCATGTCGTCCTCATGCTACATTGTAAAATCTTGCTTGTATGTCTCTATTGTTCATTGACCAGTTTTACTGACTGAAGTTTGGCAGTTCTCCATGTTCCTATCCTTGACCAGGAATACTGTGCTCTGACTTGAGTTCTACAGAGCCATCCGAGTCTGCGCAGTAGACATCGCACTCACAAGACGGTGGCCACTTCTGAACTCCATTTTGGATGCCATGTTTTGGTAGACCCAAATGCCAACTTAAGCAAAACAAACACAAAAGAGTAATTATTACACAGAAATGAAGATTCTAATGTTAAACCCTCACTAATCCCTTTATGTATTAGTATTTTCCTAGCTTTTAGCAACATTTAAAGCAATACAACTCACCCTTCGATCCAAAATGGGAACGCAAACTTCACAAAAGCGTCATAAATCATGCGTTATCCTATTATCACACATACTACTATTAATAGGCATACAAAATTTTGATATTAGTTTTATTCTGCCGTGCAGAGAGCAATAAGTCCCACGTGTAATTGGTGTTTAATAAAGTTGCAAATGGTTGATTAATATAACACATCAAACAGTTAATTCAAATTATTATATTAGTCGGTTAAGTGATTAGTATTTTCATGCAAAATAGAGGAGGTATACAAAATTTAGCTTTACCTGCTCCATCACTTTTATAAACAAACTTTCACATATGGATGAAGATCGTTCTATAATCCAATGCATACGGCAATGGGAAAAAAAGTTACAAATTCCTACAAATAAAATCAACAAAACTCATACTGCAAACAGTACAAAAATGGGAAAAAGAAAACCCAGGTATATTCCAACCTAATAACTGGGAACAATTCTGGAAATTAGCCATTAGACACAAAAGTATCCCAGTATTAGCCCAAACTAAACATTAGACAGAGCCTACTGGATGCTGAGCCAACTTCATAAAATGCCAAGCAAAGTGCAGCCATAGCAGTGTCACAGACAAAGTGGATTTGCAATGGCTGGAAACAAACTTAAACTATTGTGCACTGACGTGCGCAGGGCAACCAGTGCTATACACTGGCTCTGTACAAGGTGAACACACACTTAAATAATATTCAGTGACAAGCAAACTGCAGCCACTGCAGTGTGATAACCACTGTGGGTCTGTACTTGGTGAAAACAAATACTGTGCACTGGCCAGGTAGTAGAATAGACACTGTGGCTCTGCATCAGGGGAACACACCCTAAATACTATGACCTGACAAGCACATAACAGACAGTGCAGTGTCACAGATACTGTCGTGCTGCAATGGTAAACACAACTTATATGCTGTGCATTGACAAGCATCTGGCAACCAGTGCAGTGCCATAGCCACTGTGACTCTGCACCTGATGAACACACACTAAAATACTGTGCTCTGTCAAGCGCACAGCAGCCAGTGCAGTGCCATAGACACTGTTGCTCCACACCGGTTAGCACAAATACAGTGCGCTGACAAGAACACAGCAGCCAGTGCAGCACTGTAGACTTAATGGGGAAGGGAGCCATGCAGTCATCGCCCGGGGACAGGCCAAAGTGTTTTGGGGGAGGGTGGCCTTGTGGCCCCTCCTTGGGACAATTTTGGCTCCACGGACCCCCATCGTCTGGCGCTTGACCTCTTCCTCCCTTGTGCCCTGGAGCCCACACAGGGCACTCAGTGTGCATATTGGGGTCAGCAGGAGGAGCTTCAAGGCCCCACGGTCCCAGACAGCTCCTCGCCTCCTGCAGGAGCCGGCATTGCTTCTGCATGCAGGGAGCTGTTGGGAAGACAGCTCCCTGTGTGAACAGCTCCCTGTGTGTGGGAGCAATACTTTCATCTCTTTCCCTGCCCGCATGTCTGTGGGTGGGGCAAAAGATACAAACTCAATTTCCGGCAAACAGAAACAGTTTGACAATACCCGCTTGCTGGAAGCAGAGTGTATGCTTTTGCCTGGCAGGAGCTGTCAAAGCTCCTACCAACCAAAAGCAAACAGCTGTGTCCCGGGAGGTGGGCATCCCGGGACATAGCAGGAGCCTGCCCTGGGGGAGTGGCAGTCCCAAGGGCCATAGATGGCTCCAGGAGGGAGGCTGCGCGACTCCCCTCCACATTTAAATTTTGGAGTTGGCCCCCAGGAGGTTATGGTCCCAATGACCGGGGTCCAAACAGACCCCCTTTATGTTGTTTATTTTAGCCTTGGGGAGGTGGTGGGCCTCAGGGTTTCCAAAAGCCCTAGGAGAGAGGTCGGTGCATCCCCCCCTCCTTTTTCACAAAAGCCCCGGGAAGGTGGTGGTCGCTGGGGCCCAGGTGAGTCTCCGCCCCACACCCTCTATGTATAAGTAGCCGCAGGAGTTGGTGGATGCAGGGACATAAAAATGCCCTTGGAAGGGGGCCAATTGCTCCTCCCTCCATTATGTTTATAACTGATGAATGTCTCTGGGACTTGGCCCACCTGGGGGGGGGGACTTCATTAAAAACAAACACAGAAGACTGTCCTTGTTTTCTTTTTTTAAATTCACGGTGATATTCACAATATATACATATACTTATCTTTTTTTATGTTTTGTTGAATATGTTTTGTTGGTCGTGGACTCTGTGCACTTAGCAACCGCTAACCAGTGCTAAAGTAACTGTGTTCTCTCCCTCGAACAAGGTAAAATCGGCCTATACCTAATTGCCACATTTAATGTATCTATAAGTTCCTAGTAAATGGTACTACATGTACCCAGGGCCTGGAGGTTAAATGCTACTAGTGGACCTGCAGCACCCATTGTGCCACCCATTTAGCAATTTAAAACATGTCTTTGGCTTACCACTACAGCCTGTAGTGCGTACCGTTCCAAATGACATTTCAACATGGCAAAATATGGCTTTTGCCAGGCCTTTAAACCTGCCTTTCTAAAATGTATAGGTCACCCCGAAGGAAGGCCGTAACCGCTCCTAGGGCTGAGTGCATGGTATTTAAAAAGTAGAACATGTGAGTTTAAGTTTTACATGTCCTAGCAGTTGAAAATACACTGACTTTCTTAGGGTTACCTTATTACATTTAATAAAGTGTAACTTTAGATTGAAAGCAGGGTAGTAGGCGAATACTTCGTGGACTCTTTGGAATTGTAATTTAAAGCCCTCTTTAATGGTAAAGTTGAATTTTAACTCCCATTTTTATAAATGCCACTTTTAGAAAGTTGGCATTTCGGTGTTCAAATGTATAGAACTTTTCTGACAGAAGCCTAGGCAACATGACTCTGCTTTTGGGGGTTGTGTAGTCCTCCCAAACAGTCACACAAAGGGGATTAGGTGTGGAAAGGGTGGGGCTGAGGGCAGACCTGTATCTAGCCCCAATTACACTTCAAAGGTCTTCACTTCCTGCACCACAAAGGACTTAACACTAGCTTCTTGTCACCCCAGACATTTGAGAGCCAAACCCAGGAAGGCCAGGGGATTAGGACAGGTGTTGTCCCCAAACCAAGGCTGGCACTGGGGACAAAATGTTTCACTCTCAGACTCAATATCAGATCACGCCTGGACCTGTGGAAGACTCAGAATAAGGACTGCCCAGTTGTCCTGATACTGGAAGTACTGCTCTGCTGCCCTGCTGCCTGAGGACGGAAGATTGGAACTGTTCTTTGAACCCAAGACCTGAAGAGTGATTTGAAGCTCCTGTGTGAGCTACAGAGACATCACATGCTCAAAAGACTGCTGTATCTCACTTCCCTGCTTGTCCCTGACAGAGTGAGACCTAACCCCCAAGTGGTGCTCCCCATGCCCTGAACCTTTGGTGTGATGCCAGAGTGGCTTTCTCCTGCCCAAATCCAAAACCTGGGACTTAAAAACTTTTTCTGAAAAAACTGCTCTTACAACTGACAGGAGACTGGGACCTACCTGCAAGCCAATCTGACCAGGGTGCATCACCAGTGGGATTGACTTTGCCGATGCTCCCACCACGTTTTTCTCTACAGCAACATATCTTCTTAAGTGGGATCTCCTGACAATGGACTCCCACCTGGTGGAATCTAAGCTCCAGAAAAACATCTATGTCTGAAGGTAGAAATCTTCGCTAGCTTGACGAAGACCAGCTTCCCATCGAAACCAATGACAGCAATCTCCTTGGTCTGGAAATCCAGCTTTTCCCACCCAGAGCTTTTCCTGCCATTGCAATAGCTACAACAAGACTTTATTCAGTGGCTCCCTAGCGTTGACGACTCGTACTCTGACACAGCCTACTGCCTTGCCCTGCTGAACTCTACCTTCTCAAGAAATTTTCTGCAAGACTTTTTTCAAGTCTGAAGGTAAACTGAGACTGGGCTCGATCCAAACTTGTATCCAACCCACACTCCATTGCAGTTGCCATTAACTTTTGACTTTGACCCAGTCTAGGCTCTTTGATATTGTAGGTGGAATTTTTCAGTGAGAAAGTACAAAATTAATAACTCTTGTACTGCTGATTTGATTTAATTAGTTTTGGTGTCATTTTATTTCTTAAAATTTGCTCTATTTTTCTAAATTGGCTTGAGTTTTTCTTGTGTTGTGTTTTCACTTAATTACAGTTTGTGGGCTGCATAGATACTTTACACATTGCCTCTAAGTCAAGACTGACTGCTTGGATACCAAGCTACCAGAGGGTTAAGCATAGATTAATTTAGCAACATTTTGTGGTTCGTCCTGACAAGGATTGTGTTTATTATTTGAGTGGGGCTTGCACCCTGCAGAGCTAATGACCCAATTTCTTACAATGGGCAATTATAGTCTTATCTTACTGATAAGCACTATCAGCAACTGTGCCCGGAAGAATGCATGGCCAGAATGGTAACCACAAGTGTGTCTGTTTTATCCCTCTTATCCCATCCCTCCTTCCCCAGGTCTACTATCACTAGCATATTGAAACTGTGCTGGGCTGGTAGTGGATATGGTGAAGTGTGGAAGCATACATCACTCACATTAAACTGGACTACAAGGTTAGCGCTTTTTGACACATTCTCACATTTTGATGGCTATGCATTATCAGCACTGGCAGCCAAAGACTAAAAGGCTCTTTCTATTTATCATCTATATTTGGACACTCATTTTTCAGGGATAATCTTAAAACCATACTCTTCACATCTTCCTTCATTTCTTAGCCTCAAGTGCTCTCTGTGAGTGCATTTCTGCCAAGTTCACTGCAGGACGCTCAGTTCCCAGTAAGCAGTCCACTTTGTAATTAATAACATTATTATTAATATTATTATTGGTTCTGTTGCTGTTGTTGTTGTCATTGGTATTAAATAATTATGATGATGATAATGTTAAGTTGACAGAAAGAAGGTGTGTTGGTCTTTGCAGTACTCTTAGGAATTTGAATGTCTTGATACCTAGTATCTTCAGATTAGTCATGTTATGTAGAATCAATAGGTGCACTTCAATTATATGACATTTTTACTAATTTGCTGGCTTTCTATTATTCACGTATGTACATTTTTAGTTGCAGGTCTTCCTCTGTCTTTGATCTGTACTACTGGCATTAGTAAAGTTGTCAGAGCCAAGTGTGCATTGTACCAAAGATGGATTACTGATGTCACATTGATGTTTTTGAAGTCTGTAACCCTGTCAGGTCTGGATGAGATGTTACAGTAATGAGTGTCTTCAATAGCCACAGGAGATGTCCTATCATAAGGTTTCTTATTTCCCAGTTTTGAGGCCTTTGTGAAATTTGCCCTATCCGTGCTTTTGAACTGCCCTATGTGTTTGGACTATGAGGTAGGTTCACTGTGAGATAGATTAGTTGGGCAGAGTGGTGTGAACATATATTGTGTCACCAAAGGGAATCCTCAGGAACAGTACATTCCAGAATCCCATCTTCAAGAAGTACAGACTTATATTTTCTATCACAGATTATCAATATGGCTAGGAGAGGGCAGGGATTAGAGGAAGGGTACAGCGGGGAAGGATATCTGGACCAAAACAAGATACAGGTCGAGCCAAAGAAATAAACCACTTTTCTTATGTCGCTTGACAATTACAAACAACGTAACACTACATTTTACCTGGGATAGATTGATGCACAGATGCACCAATCACACTGCTAATATTTCACATTCTTAGCATTACGCATTAGACTTTCAATCATGTACACAGAATATGGAGCTTTGCTAGAAATTGTCATTCCATAGGGATCACTCACAATCCAAATACCTCCTGAAATGAAATTGCACTCTTCTCTGAATTCTATATGTACTGAAACACTTTTTGTATTCGTATGATTGTGTTTTTAGAGGTAAATATTTGTTAGTAAATATAAGACACTGTCTGCAGAACATACATTTGTGAAACAATGAACATTAGGGGTCAATTCTGTTTTCTAAATGTATTTGATTCAAAAGAAATAAGTACCTCCAGAAGTATCCACAAGAGAACGTGCTCTTTGCTTCTCCAAGGCAATGATGTCCAACACGAGGTCAGAAAAACATCTCAAAATCGCTAGCAGAGAAAATCTTCCACTCCTCCACTAAAAATACAAAAATGCCTCAGGAAGAGAAAACTAGGGGTTGTTATATTTATATTCAAAATGGCTGCCGAGATTCTCTTGATTCTCGTGAGACCTCCTTCAAACCACCCTACTGCAACGCTAATTATTCCACCCTACAGCACCACAACCACTTAAGCACATAAAAGTGTAGGCAGCCACAGGGGGACTTGTGACTCCGGTTTGGGAATGCAACAGACAGCCACATAAGGACCCCATGTGAAATGGGCACGCTCTTGAAAAAGCCTAACCATTTGTGGTGGTATACTAAGTTTTTTTTATTGTGTGCACAAGTGCTGGTTCAATAGTCAGGACAGCTGTAGACAATGGAATATTTAGTCAAACCGAAAAATTTAAAGATTTTCATGATCCCTTATACTGGTTCTATTTAGGTCGATCCATCCATCTGCTGCAGTCACACGATGTCACTATCCTTTGTAGCACTAGTTAAATGTTCCCATTTAGGAAGGTATAGTCATATCCTTGACATTGATAAATTACTGCCCTTATACCCAATGGATCGAATTTAATTGTGCAGTGGGTAGCCTATCATCCACCAGCAACGTCACCCAGCCGACCCAGCCAACCCTCCTCACCTGGACCCCTGTCACCACATGAGACACCACAAAGACTATGATGAGCATCCACTCTGGAGCACCCACTGACCCCATCCCGCCGCACATCTTCCACAGAGGTGCTTCTGCCAATGCACCAAAGCTACAACAGACAATCAACTGCACCCTTGGAACAGGCACATTCCCAGATGCCTGGAAAAGTGCTGAAGTCAAACCCCTCCTCAAGAAACCCACCGCAGAACCGACGGACCTAAAGAACTACAGGCCCATCTCTCTCCTCCCCTTTTCCGCCAAAGTCACCAAGAAAATCGTCAACACCCAGCTAACGCACTTCATAGAATCCAACAACATCCTCGACCCATCTCAATCCAGATTCCACAGCAACCACAGCAACAAGACCACCCTCCTAGCCACCACAGATGACATCCGCGCACTCCTCAACCAAGGCCACACTACAGCCCTCATCCTACTAGACCTCTCAGCAGCCTTAGACACCATCTCCCACCGCACACTAGCCACCAGACTCCACAACGCCACCGTACAGGTAACTGCCCTGGACTGGATCCGCTCCTTCCTCTCCGGCAGAACTCAAAGAATAAGACTCCTGCCCTTCCTCTCTGAACCCACAGAGATCAGAAGCGGAGTACACCAAGGATCCTCCCTTAGCCCCAAGCTCTTCAATATCTACATGGCCCCCCTCACAACTATTGTCAGAAAACATAGACTCAGCATAGTATCCTATGCGAACGACACCCAGCTCATCCTCACCCTTACCAAGGAACCTGACATCAGCAGGCACAGTTTCAGAAAAGAATGAAGGACGACATAACCTGAAACTCAACTTGGGGAATATAGAAGTCCTCTACCTCGGATCCACCCCCACCGCGTGGGACGAGACCTGGTGGCCCTCCACCCTTGGAAACCCTCCCACTGCCATGGACCACACACGTAACCTCTGCATCATACTCTACTTCTCTCTCACCATAAACCGACAGATCAATGCCATTTCCTCCACCGGCTTCAACACCCTCTGCATACTCCACAAGACCTTCAAATGGATCCCCACAAATCCAAGAAGACCATCACCCACACACTCATCAACAGCAGGCTGGACTACGGAAACGCCCTCTATGCTGGAATCAACAAATCTCTCCTTCACAAACTCCAAACCGTCAAGAACACCGAAGCCAGACTCGTCCTCGGCATCCCACGACACAACCACATCACCCAGCATATCTGAGACCTCCACTGGCTCCCTGTCGAAAAAAGAGTGACCTTCAAGCTGCTCACATGCCACCGGACCCCAATACCTCAACAACAGACTCTCCTGCCACGCCCCCAAGAGAAACCTCTGCTCCGCTGACCTAGCCCTGGCCGAAATCCCCCCCATCCACAGAGCCGGAATGGAAGGCGGATCCTTCTCCTACATCGCAGCCAAGACCTGGAACGAACTCCCCCTCGGCATCAGACGAAGCCATACACTGCAAACGTTCAGAAAAGTCCTCAAGGTCTGGCTTTTCGGATGACTTTGGAGCTGCCCGAACCCCCTCCCCCAGCGCCTTGTGACCCTTACGGGTGAGTAGCGTGCTCTAAAAATCCCTGATTGTTTTGACTGATTGATTGATTCATTGATCAGAAAATGTGTGACTATGTTGTTTAACTCAATGCAAGTCCTCACGTTAAAGTGTATTTTTGGCACTACTGTTCCTATACCCTCAGCTATAGAAGATTATCTTATTTTTAAGAGATACCATGCCATTAAAGAAGGGGTCTATGTTATCTGAAATCTGCATTTCAGTAATACATATGAAGTTAAATGTGTTCTCTACAATTAAGTAACAAGTCTGTGGGTGTTTCTTATCATTTGATTGTGAATCAAGTCTACTTTTATGTTGAATTGGTTGAAAGTTGCTGGTGGTTTGCTGTTAGACCTGTCAGCTCTTCCACCTATCCTTTTGCCTTTCCTCCACCATTTTTGCTGTTCTCTTTTTTGTTGGCCTCGGTACTCTGCTCACTTTACCACTGCTAACCAGGGCTAAAGTGCTTGTGCTCTCTCTTTTAATCATGATAAAATTAGCTTAAACCCATTTGGCACATTTAACTTATTTATAAGTCCCTGGTAAAGTCATACTACTTGTGCCCAGGGCCTTTAAATTAAATACTATAAGTGGGACTACAGCACTGATTGTGCCACCCACTTAAGTAACCCTTTAAACATGTCCCATTTTGACCTGGCGAAATAAGCCTTGTGCCAGGCCCAAACCATCCTCTTAGAATACATATGTCACCCATAGGGTAGGCCTTAAATAGCCCATAGGGTAGGGTACAGTGTATTTAAAAAGTTAGACATGCACTTTTAACTTTTACATATCCAGGTAGTGAAAAACTCTTAAATTATTTTTTTACTACTGGAAGGCCTATCTCTCCCACTGGATAACATTGGGTTGCTAACTTTTGATCAGGAACGGGTAAATATTTCAAGTTTGGTGTCTGAGAAACTGTCATTCAAAATCTTCTTTAACTGTAAAGTCAGATTTTAAGTTACGATTTTGAAAATGCCTCTTAAAGAAAGTTGTAATTTTCCACCCCTAACTATTTGGTGCCTGAAGCCTGTATACTGGGTCACATGACTGTGTGTAATGGACAGTTGGACTTTGTTTATTTCTCCAAGGCAGGCCCACAGTAGAGCTCCCTAGATGGTCATAGCCACCAAGTTTTCAGACTGCTTATGTGTGACATTTCCATGGTTTTAATGTACTTATAAGTGAGATTCAATGACTGAGAGGCGGATTCCAATGTCGTTTGGAAACTGTTCTGAACTAATCGGTCTCGGAATTGTTTCCGAACAAATCGGGTCCTGCATGTCCGAAGTACCGATTACGATGCTTCCCAACATCGTTCGTTCGGACTCCCATTGACTTTAATGGGAGCCTGTGTTCCGAACGAGAACACAGGCTCCTTTTGAAAAAAAGGGTGTTGGGGAAAACCATGCTCCCTGTGGCAGGCACCCAATGGTGCTTGCCATAATGTACATAGGTGTGAAGAGGGGTCCCATGGGTAGTCTACAGGATCGATTCAGAAGGCCCAGGCTGAAGGGGGGCCTGCTACGGGCCCCCAAAGACAGATTCCGCCAGCCGATCAGCTGTCCAAATCGGTCATCCGAGTAACGTAGTCACTGGCAGATAGGGTTTGCACCTGGACAGTTTTCTACAGGCACAACCAGTATTTTAGTATTCCGGCTGGGGCAAAAATGTAGAAATGACCTCAAGCCGATATTTTGAGCCTTTATCTGTACATACTTTGAACATCAAATGTAAACAGAAAGCACTTTTTAATGTGTTCAGGAACTAGATAATGATGTGTTACTAATAATTAAAGTAAATGAAGACTTAAAAAGTCATGTTACAAAGGAATACGGACAATTTCGTTTACAGCCCTATTACGTATCACAGATGGGCCTTTGCTGACTATTAAAACAGCAACAAATGACCAGCACCTTTATCTGGGAAAGGCTGCAGCCCTACTGGCAGACCCGGCAGACCTAACTATGCACCTGCGCCAGCCCAGACCCACTGTACATTCTCCGAGGTGAGGGCAGGCTTACCTTAAAGTTCTTGACACATTTTAGTGTCAACAACCTAATTTATAAATCATCATCCAGCTGACAAATGTGAAATATCTGGGGGCAGGGGTTCTTGGGCCCAGGAGCAAGGACAACGCACACTAAAAAGCATCCTGTGCCGCGCCAGTAATGTGGAGCCGCTCCACAATCACACACATGATTTGTTGCAGCCCCACCTTATTTCGGAGGCTCTATGGGGGCACAGGGGATGAAGATAACGAATACCAGCGTTGCCACATAGCTAATCGATGCAGCATGCACAATGTAAAACAGAAGGCACAAGAACCATGGAAAGTTGGGTCTCACATCTTTGTTTTTGTCAGTTTATTCTCTGACGCGAGCCGGAGAGGCTGGTCTTGGACCAAGTGACAATGTGTTTTTTTAATAAAAGGAAGCCACGCTCACCGCTGCTGGTGCAGTGAGGAAACTGTAACAAAGTATAAAGTGACTTTCTGGGATGGTGACCGTAGCAATAGTACTCTCGCGCAAATAACCACTCCAAGCTGTTGTTGAAGCGTAAAAGGCCATTTATTAGGACAAGGCTGCTTACCCAATAAATCAACAATAACAACAAATTAACCATAACAATTCCCCAACCTCAACGTTTCATACCACTCCATCCCTTTCACATTTCTCTAATCTCTCTTCACCTTCCACTTCATGACCCCTTTCAGTTCTCCATCCACTTCTTCATTTATCTCCGAACATCCTCCCCTGCATCAACTGCCATCGTACTCATGAATCCCGGACCCTCATCATTCACACTTCACACCCCCTGAGGGGTGGGTAGGCCCATCAATGACTCTCCCACCTCTGTAAACCCCCATTGCAACTTCAGCACCACCTCCCTGTCAGGGTATAAAGAGAGCCACGGACCCATGGTCTCGATTTTAACTGGGGTAGGAGCCATTTTGCCCAGCTTGTCCCCTGCCCCTCGTAGCCCGCCATTGTTCTGATGGTGTAACCAAGGTAAAGCATTGTGTAATCGCATGTTTGCCCCCGCATTTGGAAAATTCATGCTTGAACTTACAGGGGTATTTGGAGCAGTATACCTTTTTGAAGTTCCAACAGGCCCCTGTATTGCTACCCCACCTGCCTTGGCTGTGCCCCCATGCTGCTTGAACTGACATGTCCACTTCCCGCCCGACCTGGGCGGGACGCATCGGAAAAGACTGATACGTCACCAGCAGGCCGCTCGCTGTGTGTGTCGATGCAGATGACTGTGTGGATGACATCCACTGCATCCACAATTCCTGATCTACCTCACCCCAGGGCTTATCGGGTTAACACTAATCCTTGCCCAAAACTCCAAATTGTAGCTCAGCCATGCGAACCCCCCGAAATGCATCTGAGCCTTTCTAATGATGTCCATGTATTTTAGAAGTGCTATGGCCCTGTCTAGATGCTTTTCACAATATATGCTAGCATATTTCAAAAAGACAGACGTCCAATTCTCCATATTGACTGGGACCCTAGGCCTCCTTGTAAGCTCCCATTCCTCCTCTTTAGAGCCTTACTTGGCTTGAATCTCTCTATGGAAGAGTTTGAATACATCCACATCTTAGTGTCTCCGAATTCTCCCTTTTGTTTTGTTTGATAAATGGGACCCCAGTGGTATCGCCAAGCCCATGTAAGGTAATTTCATTTGGTGTTTGTCCTCCCCTTTCCCGTCCGTCCTGTCCGATCCCTCCATCTTGTCCATCTGCACACTAGCCACCACCAACTTTTTAGACCCATCACCATCTCCCACTTTCACTGGCGCCGCAACGCTGGAGGGCAGCGATTTAGAATCCCGCACAGAACCATCCCCCACACTCACCGACCGGCATCCTTTCTTCCTCCCCCCTTTCCGACCGCCGCCCCAGTTCACAACACTTCACGCACCGCCCTCTTCACACCTTTGCCTTTCTTGGACCGCACACTACCACATTCCTCCACACATGCTGATGATGCCCGCTCCCTCGATGGAGGGAAGGCTACCATGGCTGCTTCTGGCCGGTGCCTCGGAGCTGTGTTGCGCCCTGCCAGCACCCCTACCCCTTTGCCAGCCACCACCAGCTTGGACGCCCCCCCCAGGATGCTCCAACCTGGAAGGGCCCCATCACCATCGGGCCTCAAAGCTGTCCTGGCCGTCCCTGCCCCCGCCTGGGGGTTGCTAGACTCTTCCACCCATAACTACTTCCCCGTTGAGGCCAATCCCTGAGCTTCCTGTTCTGCCCAGGCTTCCTCCTCCGACGTGGGCGTGGGGGGCCCCTCCAACCAGTCGTCCACCCCCCTGCTCCCTGGCCACGCAGAGTTCCCCCACTGGGCCTCTGTCTCCTGAATAATCCTCCACTGATCCCTGATCCTGTCCTCCAGGGACATGCCCTCCCACCTGGGCAGGAGAATCATATGGCTCTTGTCCCCCCAGGCCCCCCGCAAACATCATTGCGAGGCCTGTCTCCTGCCCCCCCCCGGGCCCTCACCAGCCCTGTCAGGGGAACCCCCAGCCCCCCACCCAGCTGAGCTGTCCTCCTAGGAGTCCCCACCGAGAGATCAATGGGAGCATCCAGCCATTGTCCCACCTCATGGCCCTGAGTAGACCCCCCCCCCCCCCAAGATAAATTAGGCACCCGCGGAAATTCCCCTGTAGCGGCCCCCCTCCCATCCTTCGTGAATGCCGCCTTGCTGGTCCCGGTGCCTTGCTAAGCTGGCTCTAATTGCCGCCGTGAGTCCTTCCCGGCCTCTTGGGAGCAATCCGAAGCACTCGGATGGCTCCCGTGCACTCCCCCAGGCCTGCCGGTTTCAAGCAAAGGCTCCTCCCGGCCTCTTCGTTAATGGACAGACACGCATGCAGGCTCTTGTGCCTGCCTCCACGCTTAGCTAGCTCTCGCTTGAAGGCACCCCGCCCCCGCCCTGACGTACGTTTTGAAATTGCTGGTGGTTCTTCCATGCAAGCCACCACCGCCACTCCCGCGGACGCCGACTGAGGCGTCCGCGTCATTCCTACCCACGCCTGCTCAAGGACTCCTGGCCAGAGTAGATCCTCCCAGCCCGCGCTCCCCAGAACACGGAGGGCCTCGCGCACAGCCTCCGACGACATCCGGCCGATGAAGTAAGTCTCCGTTCAGCTGATCCACCCACGTGCAGCACAGTCGACAAAACTGACTGCTTCCTGCCAATAACTACCACTAACCAGGCCCTGACTACTCTCCAATTACTCAATCCAATCCTCCCCCAACGGTGCTTGATGCAGGAAGAGAAAAATCTTCCTCTCCTGCACCCTTATACCCCTCCCAGACTCCACCCCTTGACCTCCAGCCTAGTCCTTCCTGCACGAATCCCCTGGGATTCGACCCTACTTCCCCCGGGGGCCATCATTCTGAATCCAGGCTTGGCCAGTTGATTAAAATTGCCTGCAGTGACAGGCTGAGGCAGCAGCATGGCAGGGCACAAAGTGAGTGGATTACGGCGTCTCATTGCACTTGGCGTCATATAATCAAGGAACGGCGATAACATTATGGCCGCTTTAGCGGAAGGAAACTGCCCCTAAAGCGGCGATAATGGGCTTGATAATATGCCCTTGTGAATTCCCATAGAAGCTCAGGTTCTGGTGTGAACCTGGGCTTCAATGGGAATTCACAAGGGCATATTATCAAGCCCATTATCACCGCCTTAGGGGCAGTTTCCTGCCGCTAAAGCAGCGATAATGTTATCGCCATTCCTTGATAATATGGCCCATAGTGAGTTGGAGGAGCTGTAATTATGTGTGACTAATGACCTTTATTGCGGTGATGTTCACGCCAGCGCTAAAATGCATTAGTCTAACCCCTGATTCTTTGGTACTTGGCAGGGCTGGATGGTCCATAAACTGGCAGGATGGGAGGCGGAGCTGGGCACAGCCCCACTTACAACTGAATAAGCTGTGCCCTGCCAGTACACAATGTATTTGTCACCACTGTATTATTCATAGAGTCAGCTTTGAGCCAAGACAGGAGAAGCAGGAAACCTCAAGGACTTCAAAGGGAATTCTGTAGAAACTTCTCCCATCTCAAAGAAGGCACCAGGTATAAATAGGGGGCCCTCAGATCCAACTCTTCAGTATACTCCTCGAATCCTAACTTTACTACTACTAAATGCCTGCTGTGAATACCAAAAGTAGTGAGTTTAGGATTTTGTCTCAGATTAGTTTTGTGAATTTGGTCCGTGGATACTACAAAAGAAGGACTCTTGTGCTGTTTTGCTGCCAGAAGGACTGCTGCTCTGCTGTCTGCTGTCCTGCATGCTGAGAAGTAAGACTGGACTGGCACCCTTCAACCAAGGCTGAAGTGACTCCTGTTTAGAGCTACAGGGTCATAACAAGCTCCAGAGGCTCCCTACCTGAGCCCTGATGGCCACTGCTGGGGTGAGTACCTGGCTTCCAAGATATTCCCCTTAGGTCCTGGACTCTTGGTGTGGCATCAGTTGAGCTCTCTCCTCAAGAAAAGGAGAAATCCTGAAGTTTTGGGCTCCTCGTGAAGGGGCCCACACACCAAGCCCTTGCCCTTCACTCTACCAGCCATCGTGAGGTACTGGAGAACTGGACTATTTTTGCCACAGCAACCCCCAAATACGCCCAGCAGAGCGAGATCACTACTGCCCGCTACAGCATCGACAACTCCCAGTTATTGCAAACATGAGACTCTAGTAATGACTGTCTACACCCAAAAGGATCCTCACACTAAATATATGACTGTACATGACAGTAAGGCCTGCTTTTCGCACTACCTCAACCGCCATCCGTGACACTCTCCCTGCTCCTCAAGGCCCGTTCCACCATGAATGGAACCCTTCGCACTGGAGTTTGAAGGTAACTCTTTCAGCTGGCCTAACCTGGTCCCTGTGTCCGGACCATGCTCCATCGCAGAGGGTCTGAACTTGTGACTTTCACCTGGTCTTGCACGAACAGAAAGCAGCAAGTGGCATTTTGTGATTTCGGGCTACTTTAGTTACCTGAAATATTTAAAATTGCATATCTCTGACTCTACTGATTGGACTTTTGTCATTTTTGGTGTCAAATAATTTACTAAATTTTACTCTATGTTCATAAATTAGTGTGGGATTTTCCTTGTGTTGTGTTTTCACCTTATTACTGTTTGAAGTGCTGCATGGATACTTTCCACATTGACTCGAAGTTAAGCCACGCTGCTTTCGTGCCAAGCTATCCTAAGGCTGCGCACAGGTAAATTTGGGGTCTGCTTGTGACTTCAACCTGACAGGAATTGTGGGTGCTGCTTGAGTAGAGTTTCACCCCCTCAACCAGTAACCCACTTTCCAACAATTGCGCTGCTGTGGAAGACAGTTTGGATGACTGTGTCTTCGCTGATGTAGGGGGAAGCGTGGAATCAAGTAGGCAGCTTCAGCCATGGATACCCCATTGTGGGAACTGAGACATCACAGACACTAAAAGAAAGCCAAGAAAGGTTGGAAACTGAGTGTTCAAGGAATCCACAATGCCTCTCATGCACAGCTATGGTACCCATCCATATATTTTCCCTTCAAGTTGGCTGTGGCCTGTGCTTGGAGAGGCAATGAACCCAGAGTTGGCGCAACTACACATGGAAACAGTCTGGCTTTGTTTAGGGACAGGCTCATATCATAAAATATGCATATGAATCAAAGATAAAAGTACTAGTGAAAGGGGGTAGCAGCGGGTTCACAGCGCGCTCACCTATTCATGAGACCATAAAATGGGCTGAGGTAGCGCTGTACCCAGGGTGTGCCACAGCCTGATTGCACCCTTGACCCATTTCAAAAGGAGAGATCAACTGTCATCCAACTGAAATGTCAAATATTAACCTGCAGTGAAGTTTCCTTTCTGGCAGACATATCAGGAATTGAGTGAAAGTCAACATTGCCTGAAAGAACTCCTTATAAAGGCTCCCCTCTTCCTCTGAGATGCTTCCATGGGGTGATATGCTCCCATGAGCCAGTGAGGAAGCAAAGGAAGGATTTTAAAGGGTGCCTCATCCACCCAACAGAAGCCAGAAGGGAGGAGAATCTACAGCGGATGATGGACGCCTGGGAATCTGCCAAGGATAGCTCAGAAGGCCCAATCCAGGAGCATCCTACCATGGTTGGAGCAGAACCAGTGCCTAACACAACTCCACTGCTTGGTAACTATCCACCTGCTAGTGACGTGCACATCCCACCTACCAACCTACAAGTTCCAGGGCAATCTCCCCCATACACTTCAGGATATCCCAGTACGGAAAATGTTGAGAATTTCACCCAGCCGGTCATGATGGTCGCCCCAACGAGGGTCTACAAGAAGGACTACCTCGGGTACTCGGTTTTCACCATGCTGTGCTGCTGCCTGCCCATCGGAATAGCAGCTCTCGTCTACTCAATAAATGTAAGCTTCTAACAAATGATCCCTTCACTTCTCTGATTAATCGGTTGTAGGGGCGTGTAAGCTCTAGCGAGACGGGGGGCATCAGTTCATTGCAGGACAGGGTTGGAGTCTGTAGGAAAAACGTCAATGTATTCCAGGCCTCAGAGTTGCAAATTGCTCAAGGCTGGGATGGATTCAGAGTTTTATCGTAGGCTCAGATTGCGACCTGAAGTTGGGGTGACAAATCTCGGATACGGTGCATTAGGCAAGGTGAATGTGCGTGTGTGTCCAGGAAGAGAAAATAAGACGATAATGGCCCTTTGCAGAGCCGAGTGCCTGCTTTTTTGCGCTTGAGAGTGTAAAGATCAAATATATAACTTGGATTTTCACCGAGTTTATGCATGAACTTTAAAGTGAACAAGTCAGAAACAGCGAGCAGAGGCCGCCTCTCTTTGTTTCCGTTCTGTCTAAAGTTCAGGCATTGACTCGGAGAAATTCCGAGTTATGTGTTGAACTTCAGACGCCTCGACTGCTACAAAAAAACAAGCTTTGAAAATGCAATAGGTCTCGCCTTTTATTAAGTTAAAGCCATTTGCTTTGCTAATGGTATTGTATAGCAAAGCAAATGGCTTTTACTTAATTAAAGGCGAGACCGATTGCATTTTTAATGCTTATTTTAAGAGTTCTCCACCAGAGAAAGTCCTGGCACTGAATGCGGCAAGGAACTGGGGAGTAAGCAGGCGTATTGTTGTATTGGGACCGAGTGTGGCGATGATTATGGATGCGTGGGTGGGAGGGAGCTTGAGCCCGTAGGCTGCCAGCCCCGGATCTTATCTGCCTTCCACTTCATTTCCTGGAGCTCCCAGCACGGTGGTAAAGTAAAGAACAGTTGAATAAAAACCACGCAGCGTGTTCAGGGGTTTCATGCCCAAGAGGAAGTGGCTTAACGGTCAGAGCAGCCGACTTTGAAGCTGGGGAACCAGGTTCGAGCCTGGGATTCTCTGCAAATCTCCCCGTGCCTTAAAAAAGAAAACAAGCACAAGCATTTGCAATGCAATCGGTCTCGCCTTTGGGACCTTATACGTATTTATCCATGCAACATATTATACTGGGTGCTACAAAATGTATTGTTTGAGCATGGAATTCTTTACAAGGTTGGGGTTTAAATAAAGCAACACATTTAGGGGGTGAATGAAGAATGAAAACGTTTTTTTTTTGTCATCTGTTAAAAATGTTGAGGGTCACCAGTGTTGGAATGTATCAGAAAGGGCAAGCTGCGATTGTGTGTGAGCGAGTTTGAGCAAGAGTGTATGTTAGCAAGGGTGAAACTGTGTGTGACAGAAGGGAGGGGTGTCTGAAAGCATGTGCGAGAGAAATGTGTGTGCGAGTATAAATTGGGTGCGTAAGTTTGAGAGAAAATGTGTGTGTGACAGACAACTTTAGAGATAGTTGATATATATGTCTCTGGGAATTAGTGTGGTGTGTGAGAGTGTGTGTGAGAAAGAGAGAAAGTGTATGTGCGGGAGAGGTGAAATTGATAGTAGTTCAGCAAAAAATGAGGCAAAAGGAGGCGAGAGTGATGCAGCATCACGGGAGAGCTGGGCAATCTAAAACTTGACAGCTACGTTGGAGAGAGCACTAGATACCGCTGTATGGTCTTCTTGGCCTTTTAGTCAATTGCAGGTTTTTAAGCTTTCTTTTACAATACTGAAAGAAAACCTACAAATTTCAGAATGCATCATGATGGTGGCTGAAAAGGGACTGGTGGTGTCAAACCATACATGTGGCTATCTGGCAGCTACGTAGGATAATCTGTAAATTCACTAGTACCATCTGCAGCACTGTTTACTAGGTGGAGACATTGAAAACAGTGTTTTATAGCACTGGAAATAGAAAAATCACGCACCTTTAAAATGAACTCTCAAGGCGAGTGTCAGGAAAATCAAATATAAAGTTGAGTGTTCTAAAATTAAATATATATGTGATTGTCATATGCCAGTGACTCTCTCGAGGCCCTGCTATCATGCTTGTGTGGCTTCTCTGTGGGCCGCTCGGTGCAGTTCTCTTCGGTTTTGAGCTCCAACTCAAGATCCCCTCAGTGGCCACAAGTGCAAGAAATAAGATAGGTCCTCATTTAACGTGCAAAACACATCAAGGTATAAACTACGCCCCATTCCAGAATTGCCTGTTAATGGCCAATTGAACAAGACTGACCCGCCTCTTTTTTTACATCTGACATTATAGAATGTATAGAAGGACTAGTGTGCGTGTAAATATTTTGTGGATGTTTTAAACACTAGATAAACCACATGTGTGAAAGGACGCAGTCCCATTAACGACCATCTTGAATAAGGTGGAATCGTGAGTTTCGGACACAGTTATAATGAAAAAACAAAGCAGAGGTTTTAACATTCAAATGAATGACAGATTTGAGGGTGTGGCGCAGATGTGGATCGATAGTTGAAATAACGAAAATGTACCTCTACAAAGCGCAGCTTATAACATGTAGGTTAGCAATCCGTATGTAGGGGGCTTAATGTCTGCTTTTGTTGCAGCGATTTAGTATGACCACCTGCGTTTAGGTCATCACGGGCACTATTTCCAGTCCTGGATTTTTGTTCAATACCTTAATGCGTTCTGCGTGAAGAAGCAGTGGAACAGCAACAAATAAAAACAGCAGAAAGAAATTAATGGCGGGGTAAAATAACTAAGAAAAATAACGGTGGGGGAACAACTACTAAACAAGTGCACAGAGCTCCACTCCCCATTAGCGCCAGCCAGCCGCCCTCTGTAGCAGCAGCTTCAGATGCACCAACGCGCTTTCCCACTCCACGTCGGAGCCACAGAAATAACGAGCATCTCCTGTCCCTAAGGCAGCAGTGGCAAAACGGCACTTTCCCGACCTCCCAACTGCCACCGCTACAGCCCTGCTGTCAGAGTGGAGAAAAGAGAGCATCGTTGAGCACCAGTCTCGGAGCGAGACGGCAGGAGCCAGGCAGCTCCCTTTACCACCCAGCAGCCCATGTGCAAGAGGCTGTCAGAACAGACACGGCGACAAACACCACCTCAAAGAGCAAACGTGCTGCCGTCCCCTTCCCCACTTGGCAACTGAAAACCCAGTGGCAAGGGTCACCGGGTGAATAAAGCCTTTGGTGCCCGTGTAATGTGTAACAGAAAGAGCACTGTGCCCCTCCCAAAACCAGCGACAGGAGGGTGAGGGGAAGGAGTTGCTGCCAAGTCACTGTTAGATATTTGCTCGCCGTCTCCTGAGAGCCACTGTGTTTTTAAATTGGAGTGCCGGCGGGAGAAAAGGGGGCACAAAAGGAGTGCTCACAGGCCACATAATGGGTGTAACACTCAAAGTAAAGGGGCCAATAGCCATGGGAGGTGACAAATGATGACATAGTCGTTATAAGGAGAGACTAACAAGCCTCAAAGTAAATCAGAAGACAACATTTACTGAGGACAAAAACACAAGCCAGTGGGCGGAGCTTCCATGAAGCTTCCCCGATATCTTTTATACTGCATGCCTCGCAAAGCAAATAAAAGATAGCGTGGAAGCTACATGGAAGCTGCAACACTAGGCGAGACCGAATAAAGGTCAAAAGTTACAGGTTACCCAAATGTCGGCCTTCACAGCCTAGCATTTTCCTTAAGGTGATCTTTAATGTGCCATTATAGTGTCCTCGGAGGCAGTGTGTCTTCGGAGGATAGGCCAAGGTTCTCAATTGTTGGATCCTTAATTAACTACAAAGGTCAACCATTAAAAAAATTAAGAAGTGTTCCTTGATCGGTTAGGATTTATTTTGGGAATCCTACCTGTGAAACTATCTCCACCATGGCAGAATCTATTTCATTACAGGTTACAGGTAACGTGAGGCATAGTCTACTTTAACCAGCAGGTATTTATACCGGCTACTGGAAAAGGTCCCACTATATCCATGCCCACCATTTGAACAGGGACCCCGATTAAAGGAATTCTCGGTAGGAGGAACTGGATGGAGGTTGTATGGGTTTTTAGTCTGGCATTCTGGATGCTCCCATCAATCTCCCTTTATCTGGGCATAAATTCCAAGACAAAAAAGGTGTCCCCCAGTAGATGAGTATCAGCTGAAAACAGGACTCGTTCTCTAAAAGGTTCTAGAACCAACAGCTGAGGTTGTTGCCTTCTCCCGCAAACTATACAATAACCTCCTCTGATAAAGAAGTGAGGCCCTACCTGGATTTCCAAGTTTCCCTTTTAAACTTGTTTTCAGGCATTTCATTTTTTAGGGTTGGGCCTTCTGACTGGAAAGCTCTGAGGTTTGTCCCCTTTGCCCTATTTCACGTGGAAGTAAAGCAGGTTTCAGGGGTATCCCTTGTTTGCTCTCTTGTCTACATTCCCCTCTTAAATCAGGAATCTTTTCGATAGAAAAGGGAGCAACAACTAGCCATCCCTCTTCCTCCTTAAGGGACCTTTCTCCGACACTCATGAAAAAACTGATCAACTGTACCTGGCAGGATTTGTGGGGCAAACTACATTTTGATGGATAAAAGAGTGCTTACACCCCGAATCTAATAGAGCATCTATTACTTCCCCACCCCCTCTACAGGCAGTGGAAAGGGTGTCCCTGGATCTGTAGTATACTATATTGGTCTTTGAATATATCTGACCTCTCTTTTCTTCTAGCAGAATCTCGCCATGTGTCCCAGCGCCCCATAATCTAAACACTGGGGGTTTTATTGCCTACATTAGGCTCGATCATGGACGGAAACGTGAAGCATCAATGCCCGTTTCTCTATGGTATATCTTATCAAACACAACAGGCCCATACCGGGCATCAAGGTTCATTGACGGAAGTCCAATTTAATGGTGATAGGAGAATCTATATGATTGGATAGCAGCAAAACTACAGGATGTGACATCAGGAGTTACATCAATGCATGCACCATGTGACAGAAACATCACAGAGAATATTGCACCAGAAGCAGGAGCGGCATAAAGTGTGCAGACATAGAACTTGGCGGAAGTGCTCATGTATTAACTCACTAAACCCTCTATACACAGGCACTTCTGAGGATTAAGCACCTGCTCCATTTACCTATATGTATCCTGCTTGTCACTCATACCTTGACTGTACAAGTTCTGTGAGCGACTGAAGCTTGCACTTCAACTGCTGCAGTGTTTGATCTGTTCTGCAGGAAGAGAAGCTTCCACTACAGTCACCTTTCAGTGGGAGAGGAAAGCTCGTTTTGCTGATGCGACCCTGTATCTATTTTATGAAGGACGACCCCTTCCACTGCCGTTCCCTTGTCTGGTTAGGAGGAAGCTTGCACTGTTGCTTCCCATCCCGAACCAGAGCAGATAGAGAGGGGTACATTGCTGCACCTGTTATATAAAGAATTATCCTTTTTCCTGCCATCACCTTCGGTGCCGGTTATGAGCGAGAGCTGAGTGCACAGTATATGCTTCAGATGTGCATATTCTATGAGGAAGAAGCTTGCATTGTGGCTACCTCTTTCTGGGTGTGAAAACCTTGCGCCGCTCCTCTTGCTTAAGATTATTTAATCTTAGTGTCCTGTGCTGTGTAGTACTGAAGATTGTGGTAAAACGTTGGCTGGGGCAACGGGTGGTTCAAGCTGCAGTGCCTCCCATGAAGGGTCCTGGCACTTACTTTTACTAAAATTAAGTACGAGTGCAGAGCCATCGTGATAAGCCTCAATACTGTGACTTCCACTCTTTAGGTGGATACGCATGGGTAATAGATGAGGGCTGTGGAGATAAACATTTGAGACTGCAGAAACTGCTGCAGACCCTGACTGGGGGGCGTCATTTGAGCTCAGTTTGAGAGCAGGAAAGTTGTAAATCCGGGTGATATCAATGCTGGAAGGTGACGTGGTACAAGAGCGAGTATGACGGATAAGGAGGTTTCATCAAGGGGGTGTCAAATGATGTGACTAAAATAAAACAAACATTTACACACCTGAACCTGTCAGATGAGACGTTTTAGACATTACCAAGCGAAGTCTGGGAGTTTGAGCACTGACGTAGCGCTGTAAGAAGCCTGATAAGTTTGGCGGCGACGCAATTGTAGGAGGCTGGGACGCGGTGCCGTGCAAACTGTGTGCCTATCCCTGTATAGCGCCGAGGAGGATGTGCATAAGAGGACGGCGGTGCTTTGCACAAGCTCTGTAAGCCACTGATCTCTGACTAGTAAGGGCTGTGTAGTGATTTTTAGAATTACCATACACATCATTAGGGATTTCAGCACTGAAGAAGCAGTAGAGGCAGATGGCCAGTGCTGAGTGGAGTCACACTGACAGTGCACAGCAGGTTTTTAGGGCTCGCGCAGCGAGAGCCTTTTTGTGTGGGGTTCAGAAACGGAGCCTGGAATTGCACACGCTCGTGCGTGTGCTTTTCCTTTTGTGGCCCGCTATTGGTCTTTGCGTGCGTGTTTTTTACTAAAACAGCACGCAATAGGCCAAAGGTGGTCGCATTGCTCCGCCCATGGCATATTGGTGTCTGTTACGTGCACCAAAGGCCATGTGGTTTCAATTATCGTGCCCAGAAATGGGCGCGATAATTGAAAACACATGTTCACAGTGGTGTGCGCGTGCACCACTCGCGGGCGTAAAGAAATAGATTTTTTTTCTATTTTTTTACTTTTGGCATAATCGCGGCACCCCGCTTTACTTTGAATGTTATAAGTAAAGCGCGGGAGCCGCGATGATACCAAAAGTAAAGAAATGGAAAAAAACATCTATTTCTTTAATTTTGCTATAATCGCGGCACCTGCGCTTATCATCGCGGCACCCGCGCTTTACTTATAACATTCAAAGTAAAGATCGGTGCCGCGATGCTTGTTTTTTTAATCGAACGGGAAAGCATCGTCGAGAGGAAGGGTATGTTGGCAGTTTTGCTAGTTATATATGTCTAAGTCCTTAGTACCAGATGTTTTCACTGTTGGGGACTTTACGTTTGTTGTAGACTGCTCTAGCCTTATTTTTCAGTGCTTCAGGTCATCTTATCGGATGTATGCTGTTCAGATGTACTTTATTTGTCTTTTCTGTTTCAAACTTGGTCTTTGATTCTCTATTTTTTGTCTGATGTGACGTTCCATGTCTCTGTTGCTACTCACTGGTATGCTTTAGTTAATATGTGAGGATGCAATGTTCTTAACGAGTCTCTGCTATTGTGGCCTGGCTTCACTGCTACATTTCAGGTTGTTCCAAGTTACTTATATATATGTCTTTCTTAAAGCTGCAGTGTGCACGGGTGAGATCTGGGGCCGCTCTGTGTCTGGGTGGTAAGGGAGCACTTTCACTACAGATCTTTGGAAGGAATCCCTTGATTGCTGAATACAAGTACAGAGTGCGCAATCACCATTGGCCAACATTTGTCCTGGGGTGTCCATTCATGAGGGATTTCCAGGATAGGAGCGCAGGATTAATTGGCTTGTAATTATTCCTGCTTGAAGCATGTTGGTAGCAGTTACCCTGAAAATGAAGCATCGATTCTATCGACCCATCCAACTAACTAGACCACCCTGAATAATCAAGCACGTTGCTTAAACAAATCCTGTAATCCGTAGTTGAATGCTTTGGAACTGCACAGTGGTTCAGAATAGGACTCTGAATCGAGCACTTCCAGTGGAGAGTGGATGATTGATTGATTTTATGTCGTCTATCCATGTGATTGCGTATTTGTGTAAAACTGGTTCATTGTGTGCTTATAAAACTATGGGCATGCGTGCATGCGTGTATGCACCCTTGTGTATACATGACTACTGAACCTGTCTGATCCTTTCTGTTTGTGTATTTGTGTGGTATGTTTCTGCTTGTGAGTGTCCGAGAGGCATGAAGGGTGTGTGTGCGCGCACGCATGAGCGTGCATTTGTGCTTAAACATGTGTCAGTGTTTGGATGAGTGTTTGTGTACATATGTGGCTGTTATTTGTAATCGCGTGTTCATTTAAAGGGAAATCAATCATTAAATGTCACATAAGCATTTTGAAGCTATTTTTAGGTCTCGCGTGTGGCAGCGCATGCGCTGCATGCGCTGTCTCAGCGAGACTTAAAGTAATTTATATATTGGCTTCACCTCCGTGTAATTTCTCCTGCCCCTCGTGATTGGTTTAAATTTAGCATTGCTGTTGTTTTCTTGATTTCTGTTGGCTGTTGGCCCTATTGTCACTTCCGTGTAGTCCCGAGGCAGCGGCGCCTAACTACAGTTTTCTTCCGCTTCTGCTCGCACTTAATTGCCTGCAGTGTGCCATCTGGTTGGGGGAGGGGTGCCTACTCTCCCTCGTTCCGGCCGCTTGTCTTTGCAGCCTACTGTTTCTTTGTATCAGAAGATACTTCACTTCCATTCAGCCTGCCTAAGATTCTTACCTCGTGGATGCGCATTTCCTTTCACTTTGTCCTACCTTTTAACTTATATTGGGCAAACTGCAGGTTTGTTCTTTGCTTCCTGCCGCAATTACATATTCACTGCTGAAGCCACACAGGAGGCTGCTCAGAGGATTTACAGTGCAAAACCTTTCGTATTATTCAAAATAGCCAGCTATTTACATTGCAAATGCAAATTTTTATTTCATTTCAAAGTATGCCAGTATTAGCATAAACAAAGAAATTATTTTCACGAAGAAAAGGGTGCAGTACCACAGGCTGTCCCTAGGTGTCCCTGGTCCTGCACCCTTTCCTTCGTGAAAGACATTTCTTTGCGTACTGGTGGCATACTTTGAAATGGAAACCAGCTATTGACATTGCAAATGCTAATTTTTATTTCATTTCAAAGTATGCCAGGATTAGCATAAACAAAGAAATTATTTTCACGAAGAAAAGGGTGCCATACCACAGGCTGTCCCTAGGTGTCCCTGGTCCTGCACCCTTTCCTTCGCCAGAGAAATTTCATTGCGTACTGCTGGCATACTTTGAAATGGAAACCAGCTATTGACATTGCAAATGCTAATTTTTATTTCATTTCAAAGTATACCAGTATTAGCATAAACAAAGAAATTATTTTCACGAAGAAAAGGGTGCAGTACCACAGGCTGTCCCTAGGTGTCCCTGGTCCTGCACCCTTTCCTTCGTGAAAGAAATTTCTTTGCGTACTGCTGGCATACTTTGAAATGGAAAACAACTAATTAGCATCTGCAACGCCAATCGCTCACATTTACACAATGCTTCATTTAGGATTCATCTCCACCGAGGGAGCATGTCTTTCTCTCCACTAATTAACCTCTGGAGTTCCATTATTTTACGATTATTTCCCGTTGTCTGCATGTTGGGATCTCTGATCACACAAGCCATCCATCTGCTCCCTATGTTTGCGGTTTCCTTTTCTTCCCTGGATTATCTAAATGTATTGGATCATAACCGCTAATCCTAAAAAAAAAAATAATGATACGCAAAGAAATTCCTTTCACGAAGAAATGGGCGCAGTACCACAGGTTGTCCCTAGGTGTCCCTGGTCCCGCACCCTTTCCTTCGCCAAAGAAATTTCATTGCGTACTGCTGGCATACTTTGAAATGGAAACCAGCTATTGACATTGCAAATGCTAATTTTTATTTCATTTCAAAGTATGCCAGTATTAGCATAAACAAAGAAATTATTTTCACGAAGAAAAGGGTGCAGTACCACAGGCTTTCCCTAGGTGTCCCTGGTCCTGCACCCTTTCCTTCGTGAAAGAAATTTCTTTGCGTACTGCTGGCATACTTTGAAATGGAAAACAACTAATTAGCATCTGCAACGCCAATCGCTCACATTTACACAATGCTTCATTTAGGATTCATCTCCACTGAGGGAGCATGTCTTTCTCTCCGCTAATTAACCTCTGGAGTTCCATTATTTTACGATTATTTCCCGTTGTCTGCATGTTGGGATCTCTGATCACACAAGCCATCCATCTGCTCCCTATGTTTGCGGTTTCCTTTTCCTCCCTGGATTATCTAAACGTATTTGATCATAACCGCTAATCCTAAAAAAAAAAAAAAATAATACGCAAAGAAATTCCTTTCACGAAGAAATGGGCGCAGTACCACAGGCTGTTACTAGGTGTCCCTGGTCCTGCACCCTTCCTTCGTGAAAGAAATATCTTTGTGTATTATGCTACTGCTGGCATAATTTGAAACGGAAACAAGCATTTGCAATGCAAAAGGTCTCGCAATTACCCTAGTTTGAGCAATTGGCATTGTAAATCACAATGCCTTTTATTTATGTTTTGGTTTTTGAAACATAAATGAAACACAAAGCCATTTACAATACCAATAGCTTAAACTTGCATAAATGCGAGACCTATTGCATTGCAAATGCTTGTTTCATTTGTGCAATAATGACAATAGGACAATTCCAACATGTGTAAGTGAACTAAGCTACACTCTATTAGAAATATGCCATTGGTAAAGCGTTATAATTGTGTGCGCATTGATTTGCTACAGACATGTTTTCTTCTCTACAGTCAAAAGTTTCATCATAACATTAAAACGAATGTATGTCATTTTGTGAGCGTACGTCGGCTTGTTTGTGAAAGTGTATTGAGTACTTCCGTGTGTGGGTTAAGAAGGCCTGACATGCCTGCACAATTCACTGGAGTGAGAAAGGGGTTATGGAGTGAGGGGCAGGAACCCTTTCGGAGCAGATGCCAGAGGGAACCGGGCACGATCACAGGCGGCCATACACTCCGACTCCCCTTCCCTCTTCTGCCCTGCAGGGGTTTCCTGCCCCTTCTCTGCCTCCCCGTATCGACGCGAGCGCAGCGCTTCACGCACATTATTAACCAGCCGCGGCCGGCGGCAGGCAGGCTCGGGTGCGCTCCGAAGAGCCGCGCAAAGTGCTTTCAAAGTGACAGACAGGAGCCAGAGGTACTGCCCAGGTGATGGAAGGGCGGGAGGGGGCAGGGGGAGTGTGTGAGAAGGAGGAAAGGTAACCTGCTTGTGAGCAGGAGGGAGGAGACGGGGCAAAGCAGGTCATGACCTCATCATTGCACAGTAACCTTTCCGTGCGATGTCTGTCATTTCTTCAGAATCCTCCCATTTGATAGGCAGTGAAGATAACACCGGTTTATTGGTGCTCCTGGCTTTACCTGCACAGTGCCGAGTATAGGCACTGGACACCACAGGAGGACTACTGTAAATATTAGTGTTCAATAGGAACAGACCGAGTTCCCTATTATTGCTAAAGATTTGTAATGGGCACAGCTACCCCAAGTGCTTTCCCGGTGCAGAGCAGATAGGGAGGATGCAGAAGAGCCTTGGATATAACATTTTGGTTTAAAATTGGGAAAGAGCCAAGTCTCCCAGCCTTTACCAAAGACAACAAGCATTGGCATAGCCAATAGGTCTCGCATTTGGGGCCTTATAAGTGTTTAGCCATGCAACAGTTGATGTTGTTGCACCAAGGATATTGCGCTGCATAACTAAATACTTATAAGGTCCCAAAAGCGAGACCTATTGGCTATGGCAGTGCTTTTTTGTATCTCTTCACGTGATTTGTAGCACAGTAATACAGCTCTATTGCCCTGGAAGTCTTTATTCATTGTCGAGCCAAAACCCAGAATAAATGACATTGATGACGTCATCGGCACCATTGTCGTTTGAGAAAGACGTCTTTTTTTAGCTTCATTAAAAGTTTTGTGACCCCTTCAAAGAACAATTATCATCTAACATGTTCGGTCTCTGTATAGGAAGGAAATATTATGGACTCCTTTTTAAAAATAAAAATAACTCATGTTATGGTATGCAGGCGCTCATGTGTATTTTAAATAAAAGAGTAACTTTTTCTGTTGGCCAGTGGGGCTACCATGTTGTGTTATTGCATGGGTTATTAGTTCACGCATATTATGTGATAAGTATATCGTATGCTTTCAGGATCGTCTTCCTCTATTGTGGTGGTTAATGATAGTGAGGATTAAAGTTTTCTTCTAAAAAGGGGTCTTGGGGAAGATCAGTCTGTTATGGCAAGCATTACTGTCAGGTACAGGCCCAGAGCTGCCTTCTAATCTCAGAGACAGGCAATCGTAGAGGTCCCAGTTCCCCAATGCAGAGGTGTAACAAATATCTTGGGGGCACTTGTATCAACAAGCATTGAAAATGCAATATGTCTCGCCTTTCATTAAGTTAAACCCATTTGCTTTGCTATACAATACCATTAGCAAAGCAAATGGCTTTAACTTAATCAAAGGCGAGACCTATTGCATTTTCAATGCTTGTTCATCTGGTCATGTCTATGCACACTATTCTTACGGAAACTGCTGCATTTCATGTGCACACCAAGGCTCAGGTTTACAAACAATTTGCGTTGCTTTTACGTCACTTTTTAATGCACATCCGGGAAAAATGTGTGATGGTATTTACAATCCAGGGCAAATCCCGATTTACATTGGATTGTAATCAAAAGTAACGCAAAGCTGTGTTCTGGGCTTCCTTGCGTTTTTTTGTGTCAAAGGGGTGGGTGGTCCATGGGTGATGGATTGGCATTCCCATGCACCATGGGTCTGGAAAGAAATCCCATATCTACATAGAATTGTAGACAGGAATTTACGCCAAAATCCTGTGCCTCATTGAGGCAGGTGTAATGAGGAGAAATGTTTGCATTTCTCCTCGATTTTCCCTTTTTGCGTGTGTGCTAGGTTCCACAGCTCACAGAAAAAGTGGGAAGTACCTTAAAGCATAGTTTTTGTATCTTTTCATATCCACCTCTTTCATTATACCTTATCACACATAAATTGTTGAAGGAACGTGGATAACGTAACCAAACACGAAAGTGAACCTGGACACAGAAAATGCTACTGAGGCATGGGTGCTGCATCAGCATGGATGAGATAGCGCTGCTTCAACCTAGAGAGGTCTGAGAGTGTGTCTGGATGGCATCAGTGGCCTCCCGGTGCAGAGAAAGGCCTCACCATGGTTGATTACTGCACGGACAGCGGCAAGCACTCAATAGGCCATATGCCATAGTAATGGTTGTCAAACAGTTGTCTGTTCACGTATAGCACTCAGCTTTCTGAAATGTATTATTTCACAGTTCCTCTTATAAGTATGAGCCTGAAGGTACCAGCATGATTACTGATCTTGAATAAAAGTCACCATTAAATACAGTATCAAGGCAATTCCACCAGGTGGCGACTCTAAGGCTGGGGTATTCTTCATAATCTTAGGGTACTCATGTTCTTGGGTTTCATGCATTATATAATGCTGGGGATGGAGGGATGAAACATGCTGCTACTACGAGCAATTCCACTTCCTCGGATGTAGAGTCATTTAACGGGCCACCCAGAAGACATGTAAATGTCTCCCAAACACACTCTGCAGTGTTGGGAGTGTCCCACATAAGCAGCATAAAACATTTCTGTCTTGACCTGCTATGGTCCCAAGCCACACCCGAGCGGCTCTGAGCAGCCCCAGGCCATCTGTGCAGCTCTTGGAACCTCTGTTGAGAGTGCTCCCGTCGCCTGCTCTATGGGCGCAGCAGGCCTGTGGCTGCAGTGAGTGCTGTAGATTCTAGGTTGTAAATCCACTTGTGGGCCTTGTCCTTTCCTTATATACACCTTTCTGGCCCCCATTCCCTGGGTCCTCTGAGTGTCCAGCAATAGCCCCTGGGTCCCACTGTACAGGACCCAGCTTGGCTGCTTGGTTTACCAAGCAGCCAGGAGGCAAATCGGGCCAGTGGAGAGGGAAGGGAAGAGCCCTTTCCACACCGTGACATTGGATGACGTAGCAAATGATGTTGGTGCCATTTTGGCGCTGTGTCATTACTATTCTGTCTGTGCATGCGGTAGATAATTAAATCCCTTGGCACAGCAATGTAGTCACCGCCCTCTCCTGTGCAAGTTACAGAGCCCTGTCTGGAAGCAGGATATCTGGCGGGGAATGTTTTTATAGATGAATACAGGTTGTCGCAGGAAGTAGACAGGAAGAGATAGTTTATGCCCAAGCTGGCAAGGGTTATGGGATTGCCCTTTCTTGCATGCGTAACTCAGGCAGGTGGGGGAGGACTGGTAAGGTTAGACGCCAGACGTATAAGGATCTGATCAAGGATGGAATAGGAGGCAGCCTGAGACTAGTGGGGGCAGGCTGTGGTGTATGCTCATGTGACTGAGGGGTAAAAAACAGGAAATAGCAGTTATTAGATCAACATGCAAAGGTTTTGACTTTAACGAGGGGGCAGTGGCTTTAGTGCCCTAGGCGGTGGGTACTGTTCAGCGGTGTAGGCTGGGTTAGAGTTGAATGCTAGGACACTGTTTATAGAGATTTAGGGCCTTATTAAGAGTTTGGCGGTACAGGGCCGGGTCTGCCCCACCGATGCACCGCCAAACCCGTGGTCGGGCCACCCGCCAGATTACGAGTGTAACTCATGTCTGGCAGCCTTTTTTTTAGGTTTCCAAGGCGGAACCTCGGAGATGGGCACCGCAATGGGAACGCCAAAAACAGTTCCTGCACGGCATGTACTGGAAAGTCCATGCCGTGCAGGAACTGGGGTACATGCACAAAGGGATGCACCCTATGGCGCAGAGGAACAAGGGAGCCCTGTAGGGCCCCCTTTGTTTCCTCTCCACCAGGGTTTTCATGGAGGAGGAACCGCCATGAAAATCATGGCAGAGAGGAAACTAGTAATATATTTGGCGGGACCGTCATCTTCTGACCGCCGCAACACCGCCAGGGAGCGTTGTTCCCTGGTGGCTGCAGTGGAGCAATGATGGCCTGACCGCCTTAATCATAATAGGGCAGTCAGGAGACCGCTGCCGCCACACCCCCATGAGTCCGACAGTCCGTGGTCCGCCAGGCTCGTATTCAGGTCCTTAGTGTGCACAGCTAAAGCTGAAGGATTGTCAGTATTTATGAGCTCTGCTTGCATCCCATAAAGGGCCACTTACCAAAAAATAAAACCATCTCGAGTAATCTTCTGCCAATGCGGGATAATGGGCTAACTTGGTTGACTCTGGGTCTGAACGTGACACTGGCATGAGGTGTGGTCCAGTGTGGTAATGTCCAAGGTAGCCAGGGCCGGATTAAGACCTTTAAAAGCCCTAAGCACTTAAAATATTTTGGTGCCCCCACATATATCTAATTCAAAATATAAACAATAATAAACTATAAGATACAATTTTATTTTTCAAAATGAAACAAAACGTATAGTAAGATGGAAAATAATGTTTATTTTTATATACTTCCTCTTTATAGGTTCAGCTTCACCATTCGAAGGTTTGCACCATATGGTCCATTGTAAATCCAGCAATGGAAAATTTCAGTGGTGCCCCCCCTTCCCTTGATGCCCTAGGCATGTGATTATTTTGCTTATTTATCTTAAGAGGAGCAGGGGTGATTGTCTCTACAGTGTGTGGATAGAAGGGTTACAGTCTAACCACCTCTCTTTCAGAACAACATACCAAGTTTGCTAGTTCATGGAAGTGCTTGACTTGCAAACAAATACGTGCCGGACCCTCATCAGGAGGCCACTGCAATTTGCACCACACATTGCCCCTCCCAGCACTGCCAATTACTAGTCATCTCAATCCTACAAGTGTGACAATTTAGTCTATTCCATACCCCCAAAGCTATAGGAATGGCTTGGGTGACAGTCCATAGCCATTAAAAAAATATATTGAATTAATAAACAACTGTTGTTGTGCTTATCTTTAAATTAGACAGACAGCGCCACCATGTGGCAGACTGTTCCAAGCCCCAGTGTTGAAAATTAAGTGCTGATGCCGAGCACCGGAACCCAGCGGCTCAAATTAAGCACTAGTTCATGGACACATGAGAAGTGGCACGCGTCCTGTGACATCATCCTCCAAGAGGGAAAGGACCCACCCACTAAGGTTTCTCTTGCCCTTGAGGAGCAAATGCTTTAATAGTAAAATCTTTTCTGTGCAAACTCATAAGCTACTCTACCAATGAAATCTAGTGCTTAAACTCTGTAAACCATTAATGACAGGTACAACACCAATTGGGAATAGTGTAGGTTTATGTAAATTGTGAATGGTACTTCTATCAAGCAATGTCTAAATGAAGCTGACCTGTTACCCCTTATTGGATATAGAGGTAATATTCCCAGCTGAAAGAGAGGGGGTTTTTGTTTCTTACTTTGATCGAAGTTTTTGCAAGTTGCATTGTTGTGAAGTGATGCAGGACATGATTTGTTCTTGTTATTACCCTCTGAGCGCTGGTTGTGCTAGCCATTTGTGCAGGGAAAAAAGTCATAAGGCCTGATTCTCCCCAGCCCCAGGAAGGACCTGGTCATAGTGCCGCAGGGCTGACTTTTCAGGGCTCCTCCTCTTGCACAGAACATGATATAGTGTTTGAAAGGTTAATCGTTTTTATGTCTGGCCTCTGAGGCTGCTTTGTCTTGCTGGACTACTGTTTGTTAAATTTTTTTAAATACACATACAGATACAGGCTTTGGACTGCTGCCTCCATCGATTGGTCAACTAAACTGTCATTCACATTTAGGTTCTGCCCAACACAGCATATAGCATGGGTATTTTGCTCTTACACATGTACACACCCCGCTGCTATATTGTAGACCAGTGCATTAGTTTGAGAGTACTGCAACAACAAATGATGGATGGAAAGATGAATGAATCAAATATTCACCCCCACTCAAGACATCTGGGTTACATCCATCGTTCTTTTGCTCACTGCATCACCCCAGTTTGGACCCAGCCATATGCACATCAGTCTTGACCCTGTTCCTCATGGGAACAGTCCAGCCCAAACTGCCAAGCCAGGTCCTCCCTGGATCGGAAACAAGCATCCTGGGACTGGTTTCGAGGTAACACCCCTCATCAGCAAGGCTAGCTTGAATCCAGAGGCACAGCAAGCGAGGCACCCATGTCTGGGCACACCCATCCCACTTAGGGCAAAAAGTGCTGCAGCAACAAAAGATGGGCAGAATGCTGAATTAATCAAACATTCAACCCCAGACAAGAGATCTGGGTTAAATCCATTGTTCTTTTGCTCACTACGCCACCCCAGTTTTGACCCAGCCATATGCAAATCAGTCTTGACAGTGTTTCTCGTGGGTCCCTTGCGTGCTGTGCCACTGGTTTCAAGCTAGCCTGGCTGATAAGGGGTGTTACCCCGAAAGCAAAGAGTAGAACAGGAACAACATGAGACGATAAATACAAACTCTGAAGTAACAGATCAGTAGTTTATCTAGTCAGGTTTTTTTCTTTGTATTCAGATTTGTGAAGTCCTGAATCTGTAATGGAATAGGCATCAGTGTTGTTTAAAGAGGTGCATCCTCATTTTATTCCAAAATTGGAGCAGGATTTTCTATAAACTTATAATTGGTTACATTAATTCAGGGGGTGTTTTGATTTTTCTTGTCAACCTAACAATGGCATATCCCATTGATAGCTGTCAAGGATCGCTGTACAAAGGTTTTCCTCAGAAGCTTGGTTGAAAACAGGAACTCTGATCTTCGAAAGGTGATGTGATGTCTCTTCAAGGATAGGGTTGTTTCGCTGGAACAGTTACAAAACAGCCAAGAATTCAGACCATATACACTGGGTCACACAGTCTGAAAATGGAGACAACGAAATGTGATAGATGTGATATAAGGTCAAAGCAGTTCACCTATAATACTGCATCATTCAGTTAATTTGAATGCTAATTGATGGCCAGCGTTATTGTCACCATGATATTTCTAATGCAGGTATGCATGGCTAACCCGCCCATGCCTCTACCATGCAATCCGAATCACAAATGCATCTTGGCCACGTATTCCTTTACTACGCATGCCTTTACCATGCAGTTTCGTTGGTATGAATGGTTAGGGGGTATGCGTGGCTAAGGTCGCCATTTCTCTGACCCCCCCCAAGCCCTAAAATTCGAATCCGCTACCTCAAACTCCCCAGCCCTGAGGCCTAAAACCTACTCTTAAAACTACCCTTTCCACCCCCCTTCCCTGAAGCCTAAAATCATGCCCCTTACCATATATTACAGGAGCTGTCCCTAAAAGTACCCTAACCCCTTCACTTCCTGGAGGCCTAAAACCCTGCCCCCATAATAAAACCTACCCGATCCCCACGCCCTGAACCCTAAAACCGCAACCCACTCCTAAAAAGTCCCCCCCCAAACCCAGCCCTGACCCCCTATCCCAGCCCTGATATCTTTCCCCTCTCCGAAACTACCCCTACCCATTCCACTGCCCTGAGGCCTGAAAACCTGCCCCAAATTTAACAAACAACCCTGATCTCAAACCCGCCCTGAGCCCTAAAACCGCCCCCATGCCTAAAAATTTCTCCCCAACCGACCCCTAAAAACTACCCTCTCAAACCCAGCCCCAGCCCCACTTACCTATCACCTCAGGAGCTGCCTGTTCCAATGCTTTTCCACCCATCCTGAAGACTAGATCGCTATCTGGTTTAACCAGGCATATGTGTGGTTAAGGCAGATGCGTTGTTTATTTTATTTTATTTGCAAAGTTTTATATAGTGCTGCCTAGACCCGGAGGTATCAGAGCGCTTTACATGAGGATCAGTGAAATTGAAATTGAAATTGAAATAGATTTATTGAGCGCGGTTGCTGCCCAAGGGCGTCCAAGCGCTGGTATGATCGGGGAGACATACTGAGTGACAGATTAGAGCTCGGAGGCTTTGGTGAATAGCCAGGTTTTCAATTTTTTTCTAAATGATAGTAGGTGCGGATTTGAGCGGAGTGGGAGGGGGAGGGAATTCCAGAGTTTGGCTGTGTTCAGTGCGAACAACCTGCCCCCGGATCTGGCTCTTTTCACTCTAGGCACCTTTGCCAGGAAGGCCTCAGTGGAGCGGAGGTTCCTGTTAGGATGGTAGGGGGTGACGAGGTTGCTGTTGATTGCAGGTCCCGTTTTCCAAAAGGCCTGATGCGCAATGCACAGTGCCTTGAATGTCACTCTGTACTTGACTGGTAGCCAGTGAAGACTTTTTAGCGCAGGTCTAGCTGACTGGGCTCGTGGGATCTGTAAAAGGGTGCGTGCTGCGCAGTTTTGCACCACCTGGAGTTTCCGGAGAGTCATCTCGGGGGCCCCAACATACAGGGCATTATTTGAGTCCAGGCGGGACTGGATCAGGCCTTGAACTGCCACCTTCTTGGCTTCTAGGGGCAAAAGAGGGAGTGAGTTACAGGTTCCATAATTACATAGACAAATATAGGCATAGGAGAAAAGAAAAAAAAACATAAGATTACACAACAATGTGAGAATTATTAGCGCGTACACACGTCTTATGCGGAGTGAAGAGGTAGAGGAGGAATGGTAAATGGGGATAGGGAATGCAGGTAGGAAAACACAACGGGGAGGTGAGAAAAACGATGTCGGATGTCCGGCTGGGTAGGTGCCAGCTGAGGGGTGAACCAGAGCCAACTCCTCTATAGCTGCATATGACAGCTCCTCTGGGCATCAGCCAAAGTTGCTCGGGCACAGCGGTAAGTGCAGACAGTTTTGGTTACTGCCCAGGAGGCATTGTTAAAGTTCCCTCAAGAGCACCAGTCACAGTGTTGCTAGTAAACTCCATCCGCCTCATCCTCCAGATCGCCCCCAGATCAAGAGTGGAGCAAGGAGAGGTGAAAGGGACAGTTCCAAAGTCCGCATATCTTCCCCATTCACAGCAGCAGTGGTGAGTGTTGGGCATTTGAGCACGGTCCCTGTGGTAGGGGGACTCTGGGTGTTTCAGAGTACTCCTTCCCTACCTAATCTGGAACAGTCTCCCTGCATACTCCTGATCCAGCGCAAGACCGTGGAAAGAAAGAGAGCAAATTTTTACAACTTACCCTCCCTGCTTCGCAGACCCGACGTCACACTAGCTCATTCACACATGCAATCATTGGTGGGCCCATAACACCAACACTCTCACGTCTTCACTCACGGGTCTGCACACAGGAGGGATGATAGAATCAAGCGCTGGACATGTGGGGGAGTACCTTATTACCTATAGGGAAGAAAAGTTATTTTACAAAATATACATTAGCATCACCACCTATAGAATCCTAACTTAAACATCAAGGCACTCCAACACTTGGTCGACGGACCAATTAGTTGGACTGGTTGATGGTGATTTAGAACCAGCTAAAACACATTTAAGATCCACAATCCTCTAATCTCCTCATTAAAAAACCACAAACTCGTAATTTCTGTTAATCAAATATTTGTTTATCTAAATAGTTTGCAATTAATATTAGCATTTTGGTCAATCAAAGCACAAATCGCATGACATTTATTGTTACCTATTCTTGCTATTTGGATTTTTCCTAATTCATTTGGCTCTGCATAACCAAATTTAGCCGTTAAATTGTCCAAATAAAGCAATCCAAAGCTCAAAGTCCGAAAGTTCTTTGCTCAGCACGTTACAGTCCTAAAGATCTCCAAAGGACCAGAAATCGTGCAGGCATCTGTCATCGCCTGTGGGATCGATAGGGGTTTGCGGTCATCGAGTAAGAAGGCAGCATCAGCATCATCATCATCAGTAACCCCTCCCTATTCTACTACCCTTTTTATAATGAAATTCGGGATAACATGAAACATTCTTAGGCTAAGAAGGCCGATGAATGGCTATTTGGAAGCGTCCGATTTTTCATTCCTTGAGTTTCTCATGGTTTTTGCTGGTTCACTTCCTCTGTCCCTGTTGCCCTTATGCAACATTGTAAAAGTTTTGCTTGTATGTCCCAATTGTTCATTTAGACCAGATTTTACTGACTGAAGTTTGGCAGTCCTCCATGTTCCTATCCTTGACCAGGAACACTGTGACTTGGGGTCGCCCGGAGGTCTACGGAGCCATCCGAGTCTGCGCAGTAGGCATCGGGCTCACAAGACGGTGGCCACTTTTGAACTCCATTTTGGACCCCATATTTTGGTAGGCCCAGATGCCAACTTAAGCGAAACAAACACAAAAGAGTAATTAATACAAAGAAATGAAGATTCTAATGTTAAAACCTCACTAATTCCTTTATGTTTTAGTATTTTCCTAGCTTTTAGCGACATTTAAAGTAATAATACTCACCCTTACGGTCCAAAACGGGAACGCAAACATCACAAAAGCAACATAAATCATGCGATATCCTATTACCACATGTACTACTATTAATATGCGTACATAATTTAGTTATTAGAGTTATTCTGCCATACAAATAGCAATAAGTCCCACGTATAGTTGGTGTCTAATAAAAATGCGAATGGTTGATCAATATAACAAATCAAACCGTTAGTCAAATTATAATATAAGAAGGTTATATAATTAGTATTTTCATGCAAAATAGAGGAGGTATACAAAATTTTGCTTTACCTGCTCCATCACTCCTGCAGCTGTACCTCTCTTGGAAGCTCCGCTGGGTGCTCTTATGTCACGGTATAGATCAGCCAGCATTCAGGTTGAGGAATCGTTGTTTTGGGTGGGATAACAGTGTGGCGGGACGCCGCTCAGGAAGCTGGTGAGGGGGTTCGCCATGGAGCATCTGCTCCGCGAGGCCATGTTGGGGACAGGCTCCTCCTCCTACCAGGCTAACAGGTTTCCTTGGGTTAGCGCCATCTCTCCTTCTTGTCCGCCTTCTGTTGGTGGCCCCCTTGTCTCTATAGGAGTAAAGTAGCTGGAGACTCTGTTTATTTGCGTCTTTTTAGGTGGCATAGCGTCCTTAGTGTCCACTGAGCGGCCACTCCGGAGACGAGTAGCGCCTTGTTTTGTGCTATATTCCCCCTCGTGTGTGCCGCTCTTCCGAAACCTGGGTTTTACCGTCTGTCAAAGATTTTCATCCAGGCTCGGGCTTATGTGTGGGTCTGTGCGCTCAGTGTCCCCCGTCTGGCATCTTGAGTGACCCCCTTATCCCTGCGTCCCCAGGTTTACCGTGGATATTCCCCGAGTAGAGGTGGATTTTACCACAGCGGACAACAAGTGGGTTCGCGCTAGGTCTCTCCCGATCCACCAGCGAGGAGTTCCGGACGTCCCCTTCAGGCTTTTCCCCCCTGTCCGGGGTATCTCCCCCGCTTTGAGTATGGTCCTGCAGGGGATTATATCCCTTCAGTGCCTTGTAGGGTCGACTTTTCTGTGGAGTTTCTGTGGGTGTGGGATCTTCTTATTGTGTCTGGAGCTGTTCTTTTACCCTTGGGCGGCCTCCATGTTGAGGTCAGGCACCTAGGGGTTCATGAAGCTGCCCTGTGGGGCCCCCAGATGCCTGCATTGCCCACTGTGTGCTTCTTTCCCGGCCATCACTCACTCTTCGGGCAGCTGCTCCATCTTCACCCGCCTCTCTGGTGTCTGTAGCGCCTCGGACCCATCCACAGCTCACCTGGCCGCCATCTTGGAGGCAAGCGTGGTAACGCTTGCAGTGTTCTGGCATGCGTGGCTCTACCTGTGTTGTTCCAGCTGTTTCCCACTTGGGAGGTATGGGTTGGGAGGTAGGTGGACTAAATCACAGATGTAAAACCCCAGCTAAACTGAGCACTCGAGGCACTCCTTGCACGTGCATTTGTCATGCAAAAAATACTATTGGTGAATATGTTGTATTATATATGAGATATTGACCTCCACTGGCACACCCAACGAGGCTGAGACCTTTGTGACGAGAATACAGCCTAGGGGGCTGTCAGATGCTGGTCTGGTTAAGCGTCATTGAAAGTCCAAGAACTCGCTTGAATGCTTACTGAAGTAAATATAAAACCAATTGACTGGTGTGCTGCTGTACTGTACTTGCCACCACTGCCCACCCTCGCTGTGCCCCGACCTGCTGCCTCCCCAGCTGAGGGGAAGCAGTAGCTGAGAGCACTCTGAAGACGTGGCTATCACTGGAGGATGGGGACAGATGCCACATTGAGTGGCACCCTCTAGCTCCTTCAGTGTGGCATACCAAACGTGCCAGTTCGTGATTACATCACAAGCTATTCATTCACAACGGCACAATCACACGAAAAGGGCAGCAACGCCTGTTGTTACAGCTGACCTTCAGGAGCTAATGGATAAAAAGTGAAAAAGATATACAGAAGAAAAGAAAAGAGTGCCCTAATGCAAACACACATGGTACTCTGATGATGAAATACCACATGCCACAGCTAAACCACATATTTTATGAATTACAGTTCAAACACCCAACGTGGGTTGACGCAAAATGTGATTAACACTTTCAACAAGCATTGGCTGAAGGTGGCTAACCAGGGTTGCCCTTCTCAATATATCATTGTGATGTGGTGATTGCAAAACAGGCAGAAAGGTAATTGTGTCTCAGCCACATATATAATGAAAATAAGCCTTTGCCATGTCTTTCCAAAACTCCACAATCATCCTGTCCTTCGGTGAAACAAATACCCCCTGCATAAGGTTAAGGGTGTGTACCTCTGTCCTGAGTGTCCAACTGCATGTGAACCTGGTATCATGGCTGTATTTTGGCCCTGCTGTCTTTCTAACCTGCAGCAGGGACACACGCTTAGACCCTCCCCCTTTATTCAATGTTTATGACCCATGGCTGAGTAACCATGGCTATTACCTGCCTGACAGCTATGTAGTTGTTTTATAATAGTATATCCCTTTCCCCCTGCCCCTTTAGAACTGTGGAACATTCTGACAGTTGGTTGTGAGTTTGCCTTGGAATGTTGACAAGGCTCAGCTGAGGCAAGACTGAGGCAAGACTGCTGAGATGTTGTGGAGTAGTGGAGACGCTGAATAAAGGCAATTCTTGTGACCCTCCGTTTATTGCTTAATTACAACACTGGCAATGAGTGGGTTGTGAAAGGGGGCATCTACCATCTCCTCCCCTTCTGGTTCTCCAAACATTAATATCATGCAGACTATGGTATGGTTATCCTGACGCACATCTCACAAACAGGTGCTGTTATTTGGTTTTTCTGGAATGCTGTGCAACACTTGGAGTCCTTGCCGTTACTTTCTTTGTTTTTCTTTGCGGGTGAGCCTCGTTCGGCAGTTGCGGGGCAGTGTTTTCTCTACTTTGGAGCTTCATCTTGCTGTGTGACCGGTGGTTTGTTTGGAACTTCAACAAGTTGAAGCAAGTTCTAAGAAGCACGGGGGAAGTGGCACGCCTGACGGAATATATTGGGATCCCATTCTTCGCTGAGGGCCTCAGCTTTTCTTTGGCCTGTCATCTTCTTGGGGGCATTGAGAGCAGCTGTCTTCATTTTCCGTCCTCAGCAAGGATGTTCCAGCGTGTTCCATCTGTAGGCTGCCCCTTCCTTTCAAGGACTTCCTTTCGACTTGACTGCAAGTGTGTTGAGGAAGCTTGGGTGCCTGCCCTTTTGCTGATGGGCAAAGCTTGGGACCTTCTAGCCCATTCTCCTCATGGGTTTCCTTTCGGAGGAAGCCTTGGTGCCTGACCATTTCGTTGACCGGCACAACTTGATTCCTTCCAGCCTATCCTCTTCACGGGTTTCTGTTCGATTTCCTTGTTTGTCGTAACCTTCAGCTGCAGTCAACTCTGCTCCCTGGGACTGTCTAGTATGCGCAATCCTTTTCTTTGCAGTGATGCGCAAACCTTTCATCATCTTTGAGGCGTTCTGGAACTGGTGAGGTAAGGTAAGGTAATATTTATTTTTGCTTGAATATTTAAAATCTTTGCAAATACTTAACAAAAATATTCCTATTGTACACAAATTATTAAGCTTAAAAACAGCATTAAAAGGATCATCAGTAAAAATAATCCCAGTTTGTGCAATTGGCTGTTCTGTAAGACAATACACATAAATACTTATACTTCACATAGTGCTGAGCTGGCAATAACTACCATTGATTTACATGCCGCATGACACAGTATAACCAAGTCCATTGTTCAAGCTATTGGGTATTATTAATTTAAAATGCTAATGCAACTATAGGAGGATATTAAGTTCATTTAACATATAAAAAGTGTTTTCTTGACCTTTAGGCAAGAAATACAAGTGCTGGTACAACTGTAAAGTGTTATTAATTATTTTTTATTTTTGGCGACTCCCTTCTGATACCCTTGTAGTCTTATTTTTAACATACTTCAGATAACGACAAATTTTTTAGTCTCTTGGTTACCGTCTCAAAAATGTTTGTTAGCCAACAGTTAAGCTGAACGTAAACAGGGTTGAAGCAAAGCTTCACTGCCTGCCTGCAGGACCGGGTGCCATAATACCTGAAAAAGGGATGTAACAAGGTGCATCTTATATCCTTTAAATTGGGACAGTTACAGATTACATGAATAATGTCCTCCTACCCGCTTCCGCATAGACGGCAAGTCGGTGCACCTCCTCTTCTTTCCCATGATGGGAGGTGGGGATTAATCGCAATTATCCCCAATCGCAGCTTTAGAAAATGTTCCTTCTTTCTTATTTTGACTCCTGCACTCAAGTAGGATTGGGGTTTGAGCCTTGCATAATCACTGAGCACTATCCAGCCGTGTGCCTTTTTAGTAAGAATTGTTTTGTCTTTGAAAACAGATAACATGGACGTTGTCTTTTTCACTGCTTTTTTGAAGGAAAGATGATCTGTTGGTATGGCCCAGAGTTCAGACAGACCCAGTAGCTCAATGGATTCAAACAGGTAATCCCTGGCTGAGCATTTTCCATGATGAAGTAAGGCGTACCAGAGGTGGGACTTTAGGGATCCTGCCTCTGCACTTCGGATTTTATGCCAACTTTTTACATAAGCACCACCATTTGTCTTTGGACCCCAAATTCCAGCCGTATTTGAGCAGAGGAGACATATTTTGGAAGATGGAAAATTGCTCTATAAAAATTGGCTATTACTACGCCTAGGGCTGCCGGGTCTTTGCCTTTAAGAGCCTCACTCCGGTATGTAAGTCTCAGCAGCAGTTTGGCCAGCAGAACCTGTAGGAAGGGATCAAGCGTGAGGTCGGGAAGCCGTCTCTTCAATGACTTCAGTGCTAAATAAGTTTTAGTTCCCTTTCTACGCATGGACTCTAGCTGAGGTTTAAAGGAGCTTTTATGGTCCCTTAGTATTCCCAGAAATTTATAACTCGTTACCTGATCCAAACGTTGGCCATCGAGGAACCAGCTGTTATTCTTCTTTTTATGATAGTTAACTGCCATAATTTTAGTTTTCTTGAGATTTATTTGGAGGGCGTTCCGATGTGAGAAACTACTTGTCGTATTTAAAAGATGCTGACGACCAATGGGAGTCCGACTAATCAAAATCAGGTTGTTAGCATATATCAGGTTTGACGATAACTTGTTTCCCAATTTTGGAGCGTGGGATATGCAGCTATCCAGCTCCCCTGGGTGATCAGCTAAAAAGAGGTTAAAAAGAAGCGGCGCAAGGACACAACCCTGCTTGACGCCATTTGAGGTTCTGATTCATTTTGAGATATGTGTCCCTGCTCCTAATTTAATCCTGATCCAGGTATCTGTGTGTAACTGTTTACGCCGATCCAAGAGTGAATTAGGTAAGCCCCAGCTTTCAAGTTTTTCCCAGAGTTTGGCTCGGTCAACATGATCGAAGGCGGCTGTATAGTCAATAAAATAAAAGAAGAGGGTGTTGTTGATTCCTTAGCTGCATCCATTAACAGTGTTAGGGCCAAGATGTTAGTTTTATTGGTTGGAATGATGGAGTTTTCTGAGGCCCAAGAAGTTAACTTATCCAAGATTGTTCCTGCGTAGTATTTTGCATCTATGTAGATAAGGGCGATTAGTCGATAGTTGTTTGGATCGTTTCTATTGCCCTGTTTAAAAATAGGACTGATAATTGATCCTTTCCAAGATTCCAGGATGGTGGCTGTAGAGTTTATGCCCTTAAAGACTGATAATAAAGCCTTGCTCCAGAAGTCGACGTCATGTTTGTACAACATCGGAGGGATGCCTTTGGTGTCAGGGGCACCCATAGCTCTATCTCTGGCTATCAGACATTTCATCTGTTTTTCCGTGGGTGCATACCATTCCTTTTTAATGGAGGCTAATGAATCTAAATCGGCGGCCAGGAGGCTCCCCTGTTGTTTATGGGTATTAGAACTATCGGCCAATTGATCTTTGATAGTGCGATTTTGTGTCACCTCTACCCTGTTGGGGGGTTTACTATCCATTGTCGCAATACTCGTTTCCTTGTTCGATTCTGCCTCCTTTTGCCTATTGTTGTTGAAGTGGGCAGAGAGATAATCTACCCAAGCGGCCTCTGTTATATTGGAGCTTATTCCTGGATGGTTCAGTCACTCTATCTTGTGGATCGTTTGCCAAAACTTAGCGCTGTGTTTTTGCTTGGCATCGTGCAGTAACTTGGCACACAGTTCATCATTCTTTAATCTTATTTTCCTCCACTTCCTCCTTGTCAGTAATACCTTCATATGCCGAATGGTCGACTGCAAGTCCAAGTTCCCTGGTGTTTTTCAAAGTTGTCTCAGTGTTTGATTTATGGTGCATGTTAGACTCTTTGATTCTGGGCTGCATTTCACTTTTGTTAGCTCATATTCCGATTGTCTTGGTTTGGTCCCTATCCTAATCGCAAATTTCCCACTGAAGGTCGTAATAAAATGTTCCCATGCTTTTACCGTTGGGACGGCAGATTCTTTTTCTCTCTCGTGAGGTATTTCAGCCATTTATTATCACAGTGTCACACACACCTTCATTTTCTTTGTTTTAAAATATTGGTACACTTCAACCTACAGACTCTGATCTTCTTCTGGGCATTTTCTATCTTATCGTTTTTGGAGTAAAGCTGTTAAAGTCTAGTCTGTCATTTTCACGATGACAGACAGCTATAAGCAATCTAAAATCTTAGCAGTTTTCTAGTCAGTCTTAAAGGGTTAAGTGGTTAATTCTTTATGCAGTACACTGTACAATCGGTATTGTATTGTGGTACTTCTTTCTGAATAGTTCTTCAGTGGACTGGTGCTTTACAGGTATTTTCATTTTTTTTATTTTTGAGCTTCTATGATGGCAGCTGCAAGTATGTCCCAGCCTGTTCCTTTTTTGAATGAGGTAAGAAAACCGAATGTTCCATGGAAGGAATTGGTTAATATTTTTGAGTCTAACTCAATAGCAATTAGGGGTGAGAAATTCTGCCCGATAAGAAAGCAACACATAATTTGGGCATGTATGGCAGGAAAAGTTATGAATCTCTCTCTGAGCCAGAGAGGGAGGAAGATGATGAGGGTGATGAACCCTATGTTTATAAAATCACATATCTTAAGTTAAGAAAGCAATTTGGTGACACAATTTACACAGTTCTTGAGTGTCATACATTTTTCTGCTGCACTCAAGGTAAACAAATAAGCATACAAAATTAGGTAGCTGCTCTCAGGGGTTTGAGTAGTTTGTGCAGTTTTGGGAAATTGAACAACTCTCTTATTAGGGATCACATTGTGCTCTGTATCAACAATATTAGAATTCAAGAGAAGCTACTACAGAAGTAACCCAATTTACAGGAAGCTTTAGAGATCGATAAGTCTATTGAACATGCAGCATTTTGCTTGAAAGAGATCCGTTCCACCACTATGTCTGAAAAAGTATCTGAGATTTGTGGGGAAGCTTCTGCAGATGAGGTGTATAAAATCAAGAATACTAGTATTCCCAAATCCAAGACTGACGAAGAGAACAGGCTGAGATGTTACTGTTGCGGTGGTAATAATCATTTGGCTAATTCCACAAATTGCCAGACTAGGACGGCTACCTGCAGTAAATGTAACAAGAAGGGTTGCTTTGCGAGAGTGTGCAGGAAAATAGAGAGAAATGACAAACTATAGATGACAAAAAGGTTGAAGATAATACCCAAGCTGTAAGGAAAATGATTTTACAAGTGAATGATGAAGGGGTAATCCATTCTTTCAATTACCTTGAATGTGATATTCACCTTGATGGTAATCCTGTGAAAGTTTTCGCAGATTCATGCTCATCTTTTAGTTTTATAAATGTCACGGAGTTTAATAAGTAGATGGATGCTAAAGAGGTTAAGTTACTTGATCCAGATATTGCCCCCAGTGGTTACAATAAGGATCCCATTCCTCTCAAGGGTATGTTCAAGTCCCTCATAACTTTCAAGGATCTGTCTAATGTGGATAAGTTGTACGTTTAAAGAGAGATTCAATTTGCTAGCTTGGCAGCATCAGAAAGAGCTTGGAATCAAGTTGGATCCTAACAACCCTGAACAAGTTTTGATCGTAAACCGATCTATAAATGGTGAGCAGATTGGGAAGAAATTTCCAGAAATTTTCAGTGACAAATTGGGCTTATTAAAAGATTTTCAATATAAAATAAAATTAAAGCCAGGGTACACACCTGCCATACAGAAAGCCAGACCAATACCTCATCTTACGAAGGAACCCTTAGAAAAAGAGCTTAACAGATTGAAAGCACTTGGTATCATTCAACCTATTAAAAGCTCAGATTGGTTGGTCCCCATTGTTATCGCCAAGAAGCACCAGAGTAAGGATATTAGAGTATGTGTAGACTTACACAACCCTAACAGAAGCATCAGGAAAGAGAGACATCCTCTTCCCTGCATTCATGAGATGTTAAGCACCATGGGTGAGGTGGTTTGTTTCTCTGCGTGGACCTTATCTCCTGTAGCCATTCCTGATAAATCATGAGGAAAACTAGCACTAGACATAATTGGTCCTATTAATCGCAGTGGTGTGGTAAAATGTTTTAGTCAATTACCATTCTCATTGGGTGGTCACCAGAATGGTTCATGAAGTAACCACTGAGACCCTGATTGCATTTTTAAGAGACACGTTTTCTACAGAAGGAATACCAGCTACTCTAGTTATTGATAATGCGGTCCAATCAACTTCACACACAATGGCAGATATCCTCTCTCATCTTAACATTAAGGATTTCAAGACTGCCTTATATTTTCTTCGCACCAACAGCCTGGTGGAGAGGGTTAATTGTATGGTCAAAGAGTGCATCCAATTGCTAGCATTTACCAATTATAGGTGGAGGATGCTATTCAAGATATGATATGGGTATACCATACCACTCCAAATTCTGTCACTAAGGTATCACCGTTCTCCGCACTGAAGTCCCGAAAACCAGGCACTAAACCATTTCCCAGTTGGTTGGGAGGGGTTGTCAGAAATGAGCACAACTCTACTCTAGACAATAATGATATTGCCCAACACCAAGTAAAATATAAGAGTTATTATGATAATAAACAAGGCACTAAACATCAACCTTAGAAAGCTGGTGACTGGGTGTATGTGGAAAAACATTGTGTATAGGTGAAATGGATTTTAAGTATTTTGAACCTATGTGTATTGCTATCACCAAATAGAATGTTGCCCTAATGGAAAATGGGTTCTGCTGGAGCATAAACAGACTGGTGAAACATAATGCTACAGCAGTACACTCTAGTGTCGGCTCATCTAGTCAAAGGGTTTGTGTGATGCCCCCATAAGGACAACCTCGAGAAGGCAAATCAGAACACTGGTTTGGCAGAAAGATTATGCTATGAGCTAATGATCAGCGGTTAGGGGATTATCCATTATTACCAGCCAACTGTTTTTCCCCATCCTTCCCCCTTATTTGTGTATTTTGATCCAGTGCATATCTGTGTTTTATCCTTTCTAGGTCGTGTCCTGGTAATACATGGGGTCGGGATTTATGTTTTGTAAAAACCTTTGGGGGGGAAGATGTGTTGTAATGTAGTTGTTTTATAATAGTATATTCCTTTCCTCTGTCCCTTTAGAACTGTGGAACATTCTGACAATTGCCTGTTAGCTTGCCTCCGAATGTTGACAAGGCTCAGCTGAGGCAAGACTGCTTAGATGTTGTGGAGTAGTGGAGACGCTGATTACAGGAAATTCTTGGGACCATGCATTTATTGCTTAATTACAACACCTTTGCTATGTCTTCCCAAAACTCTACAATCATCCTGTCTTTTGGTGAAGCAAATGCCCTTTTCATAGGGTTAAGGGTTTGTACCTCTGTCCTGAGTGTCCAACTGCATATGAACCTGGCATCATGGCTTATTTTGGCCCCACTGTCCACCTAACCTGCAGCAGGGACACACTCTTAGACCTTCACTCTTTATGGAATGTTCACGACCCATGGCTGAGTAACTATGGCTATTTACTGCCTGAAAGCTAGTGTTCCAGAGGTGAAGGAACATCACCTGACATAATCACTTTCTACTGGAAGTCTGCCTGAAAATCATAGAAGCTTGCCTGTCTGCTGACAGAGAATATGAATGTGCTTGGCCCTACAAGAGGAGACTCTGTCCAGGAAGTTAGGCCTGTGTGTGTTCCTGGTAAGGGGGAACCTCAGAAAAAAGGAGGCAACCTAACAGAGAATGCCAATATAGGCCCTGTGCTGTAAAGGTGCCTCCCTGACCCCTATGAACAGATCATGGACTAAGCTGTGTCAAGTTTAAACCAGAAGGATTATCAGTGCCGGCTGTAGGGTGGTGCGACCGGTGTGACTGCGGCAGGTGCTGACTTAATGTGGGGGCGTCGTTTTTGAAGTATATTATGGTTTTAAAAGCACCTGCTGCCATGTTCCTGGCTCCAGCAATTCTCAGGCAACAATACAAATGCCAAGATATCTCCGGTGGCTTTCTAGTGGACGTTTTGACTAATGGTAAGGCTTGCGCAGAGGGTAATTATGCCTCCTGCAAAGAAGGTGTACCATTCAGATCACAAAGTGCATATAATGTAATGTAAATAGGGCAGTGGGTTACTGCTTTTGTCCGAGAGATCCTTTGTTACTTGCAGTTTATAAGTTATAACGTAGAACAGTGATCTATCAACTATCATCAAAGAGCTGCATGCAAATTGCATGGTATAGATTAGAGCGTTATGATTTTTGGATGTTGGAAAAAGGGTTCATTTGGATAGAAATCAATTCTAATTTTCAAAAGAGAAATCCCAATCATGGTGTTACATTTTAAATTCTTAGTTTGTTCTTCTCCAGACCAAGCATTGCTAAACTCTCTTGCCTACCAGTATGGATGACGTTACTCCTAACCTAGTCCTCTGTCTTCTGTAACATGTCCCAAACACTGATTTACACACCTATGATTGATTGTCTCTTTGTAGTGTGTGTGATGTAAAGTGCTCTGAAACCCTACACTGTTATGAGTGGCGGCAGCGCTATAAAACAAACTAAAGGCATCTTAGAGAGAGTGGTTATGGAAACTTGAGGGGCACTGTTAAAGGGTGGTAGTGAGGGAATCCGTGGCAGAGGTGGTCACTGGGTGGAGCCAGCAAACATTGTCTCACTGGGTGCCACCAGCGCTAAAGCCGGCCCTAAGTCTATCACCCAGCAGCTGTGGTTGGTCCATTTATCTGGTGCTGCCAGCACTGATGAAATGTGATGGGCTGGATTACCACTAAGCGGAGAGCCCGATCAGCTGAGGGGCTGCCACTACTCGAAGTGATCCCCAAAAGAAAGAGTGGCCTGGGAGCTGCAACTTCCTTTGTTGAGTGCCTGCCCAGAGCTGACCTAAAGAGCCGCCACTGATGAGCTAGGCACTTCCACAAAGGCTCACCTGTCCAAGTTCATCTTCTGATGCTGCCCAAAAAGGATGCTGCCACTGCACAAAGACAGGAGGCTGCATTAGTCAAAGACCCAGCATGTTAAGAATGATCTTGCAAGGTAAACCACAGGGCATAATCTGACAGCAGAGTAGAGACATGAATGTGTGTGGGTTGATCCTCCGCACCCAATAAAGACTTTTATTTCGGTGATAAAGGAACAATGAACTCTGGAACTGCGCTGCCTGTTGGAATCATTAACATAATTTGAGCTAACTGCACCTGAGCTCAATCTATCCTAGAGCTATCGAAAGGCGGGACAGTAATAGTGTAAATCTTGTCAATAACAGGTAAAGATCATAACCAGGCAGGGAAGGGTTTGGAGTGCAGCCCCACGGAGCGGAACATATGCAGCCCTGTATGTTTTATCCATTGAACTGTGCAGTATTGAGCTCTGCTGTGAGATTACAAGTACTTTCTGTTCCTTAAAAACAACCACTAGCCTGTACAATACCGTATTGTGTCTTTGTGTCCTTTGAGTTCTGTGCCTTCCTGAGAAATCAGTGACTACACGCCCTCACTAACACCCTGAGAGTTACAGTGGAAAAGACTGTACTTGGCCTAGTTTGCAGAGCCAGCGTAGGACAGACAGTAGGACACGAGTGGACACAAACCTCAGTCACCATGGTTGAGGTCAGCAGTGTTTATCGCCCTTCCCTCTCCATGGGGCATACATTCCTTCTTCTGTTGCGATACAACCAAAGCAGGAGGTTGCTGGGTGGAACAAGTGACAAGTAGTTCAAGTTATGTGTGATGCATTCACCCAATCCTAGCTTCTTAGTCAATGTCCCCAAACAAGGGGGCAGATTTACAAGCCCCTTGCGCCACTTTTGCGTCACTTTTAACATGGGAAAAGTGACGCCAATTGCGCAGGGGGCTTGTAAATCTGTCCCAAGGTGTTCCCAAGGGGTTCACTGCTATGTGGCCACAAGTTAATTGGTTAATCAAATCACTACTTAAAGTATCACAGATGGGAGGTCTGACATAGTCATATTCCCAAATGTTGTCTTGGTTGGAAAGTTTATTGAGATAACTCATATTTCTTTTGTTTCATAAGAGGAATGGACGTCTATGCAGGGATGCTGGTAGATTGCTGAATGCATCTGGGACATGGCTGCATGCACATACATCACGTCAAGTCCCCCGTGGCTTCTTTAGAACTAACTCTACTGTATGTTCTGTCTTACAGACACGAGAGGCCAATAATCGTGGTGACGCTGCTAAGGCGCATCGCAGTTCCCGCACGGCACTGACGCTCAACAATGTGGCTCTCGGGCTTGGAATCGCCATTACAGTCGGCTGGATCGCATTAGTCATATACGTGAATATTGGACTCAGAAACAACATCGTCAACTACCAGAGTGGCTGATGGGGCAAAAATGAATATATATGTATGTGACGGCATGATCAGTGGCGTGAAATTGATTCAGAACATTTTTTTTCGTAGACTTTACATTTGTGTCTTTTTATTTTATTATTTTCAGTGTTGTACTTTCATCCTTGGAATATATTGTATAGTATCTTTTATATTATTAACAAATAATTAGGGTCTCTTCAAGACATTTGTAGAGCTTTTCAATGAATAGAATTGACATATTTTGCTAAACAGCTAGTGGGAGTGACATATGCGATATCATTGATTGTGTCATAAGCGATGTCATGTGATTTCATAAGTGATGTCATCAATGATTTTTTTTGGGATGTTATCAGTGATGTCATGTCAGAGCCTAGTCAGGGACCAATATATTGTTTATGTAGCTCACAATAAGTGCTGAATTTCAGTGCGCTTTATATTTGGCCTTTCAACCATTTTCTTTGTATTGCATATTTATTTAAATAGAGCTTTCCATGTCCCTTGAGGAGACCAACACAATGAAACATAACATCACTTTAATTGTAGTTTTTAAAGTAACGTGCATGCTTTTTTGACAAATATATGTTACTGCCGTATGGCCGTTTCAGCAAATATTTCTACCAAGCATGCCCCCCCACTGAGTGGACTAACTCAAGGATGTCTATTAGCTCTCCTTCCAATTCCCCTCCCTATGGCACATGAGCATTACTCATCCTGAAACCCCAACTGATGACACATCCCTCAGATAGTTAGATGTATATAGATATCATTTTAGATATGGCACCCATAGACAAGAGATTGCTTGGGTGATTATACAATAACAAATAGTCTAAAAGTAAATACTGCAAAAAGTAAATTCATGTTAAATACTATGTATATCGGGGAATGTTTACATTCTTCAAAACCCTCATGGGCACCAAATGTGTAAATACATATATTGGTGGTCTTGCCTTTTTCTGGAGCAATGGCACAAATAGGGTATTGCAAAGAAACTGTAAATGATGTTATGAGTACTGCACTTTGCTATATGGCTCAGAAAGTCAGTCTTTTAATTCAATGAATAATTAATTAACTTACTAAAATTAAGGGAATACTTTGGTGGCATTTCTTGTATTCTAGTGAGGAAAGGCATTACATTAGGGCATAGGACTAACTGGACAAAAAAAAGACTTTGGGCACTCTTACGTAGGACTGTGAGGTTGATACGTTGGTATCAATTATATGAACCTTTTTAGAATATGCTCCATTTATTGACAAGCTATCAAAATAGACAAAAGACAATCAGTGTTTCTGATAGCAACTAAAGATGACATTACTCTACTGGACAATGTACAAGCTGAAACATCTCACTTACATATTAAGAAATCGTTATAACTATTAAATCTAATTTTCATCAGGACATAAGTAATTATTGATGAATGTCATCTCGTTTTGTAGTGAGTCAAGGGGCTCATGAATGTATTATGCAAGAGTATTCTATGACAAATTTGCCACCAGAGATCAGATGTGTTTGTATACATTTTTGAATGAAGGTCCTCTCAATTGATTGGAATTATGATCTGAATGATAAAATAAAATAAAAGTGGATTAGTAGTTTATGTTGCTCTCCTCCCCAAGATATAACGCATGCTTCATATATTTGTCGCATCTTAATCTGAAGGCAGAGGAAATATCTAAGAACTCGCTATTTAAAGAATAGATGCAGAATGATTACATGATGCTTATACACATGTTTAGGTCAGAATTTGTGGACATGTTTTAGATTGTACAGAATTATTAATATGCTTTTAGATTGGTAAATATACTGATTTTATTCAGCCTGATTCACAAACTGTATTCGTAGTACTTACAGTAGTGCTAGTGCAGTACTACTTGCACACTACAAAAGGCAACACACAAGCTTACAGGCTTTAATCACAACGGTAAAGGTACACATGCAGATTTACTCACACGTAACTTTACACTAATGATTTGGAATAACTTCACTACTTTTGGCTAATCACCATTTCAAAATTGAAAGTTAATCCAGCGTTTAGACTTTGATGTCCCCACCCCCTAAACCAGAAGGTGGAGCCAAATTTAGCAGTGTTACTAGTAGCAACTTTTCACACATAGGTAGAGATCTCTGCACTAGGGCATAAATCTCCATAAGGGCAAACTACATGGACAAGTTTAAAAAGTTAATTATATTTAAACAAATGACTACAGATATTTTAACATTAAAATATATATTCATATTTTACAAGGTCTCCCTTCCTGCACAGAGGCAATCATCCCTTCAATGCAGTCACCCTTGTTACATGACGCAAGGGTGTCTGCGTTGGTGCACGTCTGCTGTTTGTGCACTGGCATAGCGGAGAAGGGCAGGAATGCGCTTTATCTTGTAGATACAGCGCATTCCTGCCATTTTATTTTGATGCACAGCAGTGCAGCAGGAAGGCTTGCTGCACTGCCATGCGTCAAAATATAGTAAATTAGGCTCTAAAAGTTTACTTGTGCTCACCCTCTGGTAGCTTGAAACAGAGCAATCAGGCTTAACCAAAGAGGCAATGTGTAAAGTATCTTTGCAACACACACACACAGTAACACTATGAAAACAACACAAAAAGACTCCACAAAAGTTTAGAAAATTGACAATGATTTTGTAAATAAATCAAGACCAAAATGACAAAAATCCAATAAGAAGAAGTTGAGTTATGAATTTATAAAGAATAAAAAGAGTTCTACAGCTTAGGAACTATAAGCCCCTACGGGGGTTAGCCAGCCACGCGGGACCGGGGCAAAGTCAATAGATTGGGCCGATGGCTATGGAGCGCAGGATGGCTACAGGACTCACGCAGGCCCCTCTGAGCAAAGTACCTTATCGTGGTTGCAACAGTGAGATGCTGGGCACAGTCAAGTGATGCGTCGAGCAATGCATCAATGTCGATCCTGTAGTGGTTGTGATGCGTCAATTGCATTGACGAAGGGCAGATCCAAGCTGCGTTGATTCCAAAGTGTGATGCACCAGGTTTCTCCATGCAGTCAAAGGATGCTTTGATCTCTCCACACTGCCGTGGTGACGATGTGCAGGTCCGATGCAAGGGACTCTCAAGGTGATGCATTGGTTCCAACAGCGATGCACTGATTCTACTCCTGCAACCGTGTCGATGCACCTGTTCTGCTACATACAGACTGGAGATACGTTAATTTCATTGATGCGAGTATCTGGATCCACTTCCAGTGAACCAGGGACAGGCGCAGGGGTAAAGTCTTTGATATCCTGTATCTCAAGCAATAGAAGGCAAACCAACAAGTCCTTGAAGGTTGCTTCAGTGCAAGGCACAGTCCAGCTCTCTTCAGAAGAGTCAGAGAGCAACAGGCATCAGGGAAGCAGAAGAGAATAGCATGACTTCCAGGTCAGCAGTGTAGCAGAATGTCAGTCTTTAATGCACCACTGCAGTTCTTCTGACAGAGTCCAGTTGTAGGTCCAGAAGTGACTGATTTGATGTCGTCAGAGACCCAGTACTTATACCCAAATGTACTTTTGAAATAGAGGTGATTTCAAAGAAGGGTTTTTAAAGTACACAAGTATCCTTTCTTCCTCAGCTCTGGCTCCAACCTGTCTGTGGGGGGTAATCTGTCCTTTTGTGTGGTCAGTCTACTACATATTTAAATGTGAGTGTCAGCCCATCCCTCCTTTCATGCCCAAGAAGAGCCACCAGAATGTAGATGGATGCAGATGAGTACTCAGACAGACTAAGCTTCCTGGGCCCGATTCACAGAATTAACTTTAGACAAAATCCTAAACTTACTACTTTTGGTATTCACAGAATGCACTTACAACTTTTGGTATTCACAGAATGCACTTACTACTTTTGGTATTCACAGAATGGATTTACGACTACTAACTTTACGTCCTCACTCGGGCCGGAAATGCCGGCCCGGAGGCGGAGCTTCCGGCCCGGAGGCGGGGCTTCCGGCCCAGAGGCGGAGCTTCCAGCCCAGAGGTGGAGATTTCGGCCATGGCTAAATCTCTGCCACCGGCGGGCCAGAAGCTCCGCCTCGGGGTCGGAAGCAACGCCTCTGGGCCGGAAGCCCTGCCTCCGGGCCAGAAGCTCCGCCTCCGTGACGGAATTTCCGGCCCGAGTGCGGACATAAAGTTAGTAGTCGTAAATCCATTCTGTGAATACCAAAAGTAGTAAGTGCATTCTGTGAATACCAAAAGTAGTAAGTTTAGGATTTTGTCTTAAGTTAATTCTGTGAATCGGGCCCCCTGTGTCTGTGGCTGTGTAGAGGGAATGCACAAAGTGTAGCTGTCACCCACCCCAGACATGTATTGCAAGCACACAGAGCAGTAAGAGCAGAGAAATGTCCACTTTCTAAAAGTGCCATTTCTAAAATAGTAATGGTAAATCAAACGTTACCAATAAAGAGCATTTATCATTGGAGTTAAAAGATATAGAACACGATGCAGCTACTCCTTTCTGATCAGGATTTACAGCTTGAATACATATTAAGGAATTACCAATGTTAACCTATGAGAGGAGTAGGCCTCACAGTACAATATAATGAATCCAGCTGTTTGTCACTACCAGGACATGCAAAACTTAAAAGTACACGTCCTACCTTTTACTTACACAGCACCCTGACCTGTGGACTACCTATGGGTGACTTATGTGTAATAAAGGAGAGTACAGCTTTGCAAGTAGTTTTAAATGCCAAGTCGTTATCCTGTGTGCCTTGTGCACACCCATTTTTTGCTGACTGATACTGGTGGTAACTGACTCTGACTGTATAACCAGGCCCAGTGCTATGTTGAAAACACAATGAAAACACTCACATGCATTAGGGTACACTATCTGTTAGGGCACTGCTAAGATTGGCATGACCTACCCTATAAATCCCTGGTAGATAATAGGACAAGGGGGGTTAAAATACAGTTAAGTCCCTAGTATATAATAGGACATGGCAGTTTAGAGGCCTGCAGCATTTGTTGCACTTGCATGTGTGCACTGCTGAGAGTCAGAGGCCATTTTAAAAGCAGCCTTGTGTTGCAGCAACGCTTTTAAATGTAAATTGTGCCCAAACTCAACTTTGGTGGTAGGGGAAAATAACAAGTGATAATCTACAATAATGTGGCATATTAGGAACTCCCAAGCTCTCTCCTGGGTGTCCCAGGGGTGGCAGGACATGTCATTATAAGGATGGCCCTTATAAAATATGTTTTATATTCCCTGGGGATAGAGAAATTACATATTTCACTTCCCCCGTCGTAGTAAAGTGCCTCCCAAAATCAACTTTGGTGCTATGGGCACTGTAGAGTGGATCTACATTAGTTTTGCATATTCAGAACCTCAAAGGTCTTCCCTAGGTGTCCAAGTGGTAGGGGTGATGTAACTATAAGAAGAGTCCTTATACATTTATTGTATATGCCTTAGTGTTGTATATTTTATTTCCTCATTGTGGATCCCCAACCACATAGGATAATATTGCAATAGTTTATAAATGCATAAATATTGCTATAAATCATTTATGGACTTAGGAGAATGGTATTGATGAATCAAACAATATGCTATTGTTGAATTTATCCTAAACAATACAGAAAATAAGGAATAAGACTTTCTTGTCTGTAAGCCGACATTCTGCCTTCCTGTGGTCTTCTCTGATTGGTCAGAGTTAACAGGATTAGCCAGGTGTAAAATCAAGAATATTCTCCAGGATGATGAACAAAGATAAGTTTATTCAGGAGAAGGAAATGTCCCATCCATCAGCTTGATCTAGTCAGGTGCAACTGACTTGCTGACCACAAACATACATTCCATCGCTATGGTGCTACTTAAACAATAACTAAGGCTCTTAAAGAAACAACTATAAACATTAAGTAAAGGGCACAATATTACACACCTTCCTCCCATACAATAAAAACAAACAACAAAAAAAACTAAATATTAAAGAGGTAACATATCTCAAAAATCCATATCAAAATCTTTGAATTCAGAAGTTACACATCTTTTCCTGCTTTGCCTTTGAATAGGAGTAGGTGTGGAATCTGGCTCACCTGTGTCCACCTTGTTTTTGAAATTTTTTCTATCAAAAAGTGCTTTATTTTTCAAAACAACCACCCTATTTAAATTCCATATGCAAGAGTCTTCAGTCTTTATCGCATTTCTTAAAACCCTGACCACTTTGTGGGGTTTTGAAAAAAGTCCAGAACTTTTCTTACCCACGGGTGCCCTTATCATAACCAAATCTCCTACCTTAACAATGGTTGATTTAACAGACTTCTTGGAATCAAAATTCTGCTTCCTGGCAATTGCCTCTCTCTCTTCATTTGCCTCCCGCATGTGTTGAAAGGGAACATCCTTATTTTTTTCAAGTTAATGAATTAATCCTCACACCACTCAGACCAATGAAAATCAACTCCTTTGCACAACAATTTCCGAATATTAACTGTTCTCTCAGCAAACCCTTCTACAAACTTGCTGTAGTACTCTGTCATGCCCAGAATTTTCATAACTTCTTCCTTATTAGTAGGAGAGGCTAAATTCTGAATAGTTTCAATCAATTCACGCTTAGGTTCTACACCTTTGCCAGAAATGGTATGACGTAAATAATCAATGGACGATTTTCTAAATGTACATTTCTTTAATTTAACCGTAAGATTGTTTTCATAGAATCTTCTTAAAACTTCTTTCAAAATCTTGTCATGTTCCTCAATGTTACGAGCAAAGATCAGAACGTCATCCTGATATATCTTAACACCACTTAGATTCTGCAACACTTTCTCAAAAGCCCTCTGAAAAACTGATGCTGCAGAGACTAAACCGAAAGGCAGTCTAAGGAACCTGAACGTGCCAAATGGGGTGATGAATGCGGTTAGATCTCTGGAACTCTCATCTAACTTTATCTGATGATAGACTGACTTTAGATCTACTGTGGAGAAAATCTTGGCATCCTTTAGTAAGATGAGCATGTCCGAGATTTTCGGGAGGGGATATCTGTCCACCACAACCTGTTTGTTAAGGGAGCGTAAGTCTATGCATAAGCGCAGACTACCATCAGATTTCCTGGCTGCGACCACTGGGGCCAACCATTGCATGCCTTCGACCTCTTCGATGATGCCTTCATCTTTCAACTTATCTAATTGACTTTTCATCTCCACCCGCACTGAGAAAGGTACCCCTCGAACTTTACTAGCAACGGGTTCAGCGTCAGGAAGTAATTTCATTTTGTGAGTGTAATCTTGCAAGCAACCTAGCTTGTCTTTAAAATCACTGGGAAACAAGCTTTTGAGATGTTCAGTGTACGAAATATAATTTTCACGCCCATTAATCTCATTCACATTCACCCTCTCTTTTAGTAAAATGGGGGGATTACTGTTGGGATCTAGCATAACACCTAAATCTCGTTGGTGGAACCAGCTTAAGATGCTGTCTCCTCTGTGAGAAACATAAACCTTCCCAGAAGCTAATCTTCCTTTATATTCAATCACACCTTGGAAATACCCAATGTGTTTGATGGGTTCTCCAAAATATGCATAAGGTTTGATATCCGCTTTCAAAATTATTACTTTAACTTCTAGATAGTGAGTGTAAAAGTATCTAGATACAATAGTTATTTTTGTTCCTGAGTCAAATAATACCCGAGTAGACATCCCATCCACAATTATATCATCAAATGGCCCTTTCTTATCACTGTCAGATACTTGGGATACTATTTGTCCACAGTCAACATCCGAGTTCGAATCGCTATCTGACATATTTTGTGGAGACACTGAACTCACTTTTACCTTTTTCTTTTTTGCATGACAGACAGATGTGAAATGCCCAATTTTCTTACAATTACTACAAGTGGCCTTCAAGGCAGGACATTTTTTGTCATTGGCTAGGTGACCAAAATTTCCACAACGGAAGCATTTCCCTTGAACACTAGACTTTTTACTCAAAGTTGAACCACCACTGCTCGGTTTGATATTTTTCTTGGAGACTTTACCATTAGAAGAGGTCTTAACTTCATGTACGACATTGCTTTTATTTTCCTGTTTAGTAATTATTTCAACGCACTTTAATGAGTGTTCAATCTGCTTAGCTATGTTAATCACTTAATCTAGAGTGGGATCATCTTTTTGCCAGATATCATCTCTTACTTTCTGTATGTTGCAACCAAGCATAAATTGGTTCCCAATTCTCTCTTCAAGTAAGGCATCAAATTTACAAGAAGATCCCAATTTCCTTAAAGACGTGATATAGTTCTCTACGCTTTCACCATCATTTTGGGTTCTACGCCCAAAATGATATCTCTCAAGGATGGTGCTCACTTTAGGTAAGTAATGTCTGTCCAACTATAGAATACATATTTGATATTCATTCAATGTGTGGTCATTTATGTCTGGAAGGTGATCAAACACTTCCTGCCCTTCGGACCCTAAACAGTGCAGCAAAAGTGCAGTTCTTCGTTCTGCACTTAAATTGGTGCCACACACCTTGGCGTACCTTTCAAACACCTTTTTCCACTTTTGCCACTTTATGGGTGGATCTCCTAGCGAAGAAAGGAAAAAAGGTGGTGTGGCAACATTCTGCATTCTTACAAGCTAAAAGGTAATAAATATGAATTTACAAGGCTTAGAGCAGATAAGCAAAAATCAGCAAACTCAATTACGTAAAGATATTTACAACCCAAAGAGAGTTGTGAAACCGTTCCGTGTAGTTAAATATCTAATCCACATGTACTAGGTAAAATGCAACCGTTCAAGAACTTTAACTGTGGATGCTAACACTCTCACCTGAAAATAAATGAAATTGTTATTTATAAACCCACCAAGAAATAAAACTTACAGGAATGTTGCATAACTCTCTGAAAACAAAAATAATATTAGAAAGCACCACAATCCTGGACCGAAAAGCCACCTGAAAAAGGAAAATTATTAAGGATGCTTTAAAGGAATTATGGAAAAAGTTATTACAAAGAAACACTAGGTGGCGCTATAGATTAACAATACATGAAGCGATCCTACGAGTGGTTCCAAAGCGAAATGCATTCTTTAAGTCTTTAAAGAGGTCAAGTCCTTTATTCCTTTAAGATAACATCTCTTACTTGAAAGTGTTCTTGTCGCTGTTGAATAATATAGAGGACCCACACCTACAAACAGTTTCAAAGTTTTGATGTTCTTTGCTTGAAGACGTATTCTTGAAAACGCCTCAAGGTTGACAGTCTGTCTGGTTTGACTTCCCTCACTTTAATAAAGTTTTTAAAAAAAATTAAAAATGGTGCTTACGTGACCTCAAGCAAGCACACGTAGCGCAGTGGAACGTGGAGTTCACCGAAGACAGCGTGAAAGAACTCTGAAGAAGTTCGTTCTTACAGCTGCACAAATGGGATCGGTGGTTACAGCTGCACAAATGGAATCTGTGGAATTCAGGCGCGAGACCACAACGGGTGAGGCATCATGTTGATTTTTGATGTTATCTCGAGCAAAATTGAAGCCGACAGTTGAACCAGTAGACTAAGGGCAATGCGCGCCTTGTTTATTTATGTACATCCGCAAAACTCTTCACAATAGACTTCACACACACAATCCTGATGCGCTTTGTTTTTTTTCACGAAGAGCAATTAACAGCAGAATTTCCAATGTCATCTCGAGCAAATCCAAGCCGACAGTTGAACCAGTAGATTCATTGCAATGCGCGCTTTGTTTATCTATGAACCTCGTCAAAACACTTCTCAATGGGCTTCTCACGCACGATCCTGATGAGCTTTATTTTTTTTACGAAGAGCAATAATTAACAGCCCTTCTTCACGCTTGATCTAAGACTCACATTTAAAGAACAGTATAATTTCCACCTATTACGCTACGAGTACAAGTAAAAGAGATGTTTAACTCAGGCGCTGGTCGCTCTTGTCACTTATAATATCTTTCCTTGGAGCTCGCAGTAGGCACACCTTTGTTTATTTTAAGATCTATTAATAATCCTCGACAGCTTGGCACCTTGTTTGACTGCACATTAAGTTCAGACAGAAATGTTAGGTTTCAAACGTGTTTGGATGTTGAACAAAGCTATAAATAGCTTCTCATTTAAACACTGTCTCTAATCTTGCCAGTTTCAAATGAAGTGAACCACTCCACGGAAGAATAGTTCAAAAGCAGTAGATCAGAATGCCATTAAGAGCATAGAACTGACCAGCTTTCCTGAAATGTTGCTGTCACTACAAAAACTGACCAGCTTTCATGAAATGTTGCTGTCACTACAATAATTATAAAAAAAAACAAAGAAAAACTTGGAAGAGCCAAGAAATACAGTGGCTAAATGTTTTCCACAAACTCAAAGAGAGCGCACATCGAAGCCTCCCAACCCTTAAACGTCAAATTATAGTTTGTCAGAGTGAGGCATGTGGCGATGCTCACAGAGTTGTTTAAAAAAAAAAAATACTCACATGAGAGTAGTTAATTTCTTTGCAGGACAGAGGTGGAAACCGTTGATTTTCTGAATGTGAATTCATGTTGAGACAAATCCATAAAAGAGAAATGCTGGATGCGTAGGGTAGTTTCAGACCATCGTCACCATTGTAAAATCAAGAATATTCTCCAGGATGATGAACAAAGATAAGTTTATTCAGGAAAAGGAAATGTCCCATCCATCAGCTTGATCCAGTCAAGTGCAACTGACTTGCTGACCACACACATACATTCCATTGCTATGGTGCTGTTTAACCAATAACTAAGGCTCTTAAAGAAACAGCTATAAACATTAAGTAAAGGGTACAATATTACACCAGGTTTTTTTGATGAAGTGATAGTTGTCTCACCCCGAGAGATGCTATCTGTTGGAGAGAGCTCTGCTACACAGGAATGCCAGAGCAGGGGGGAGGCGTCGTAAAGCATGAATCTTCAAAGGAGGTTTAGGAAAGGCAGAGAATGCCAGGTCCAGCTACTCCCCCCTCTCCTCTGACAGATGGGAGGCTTAAGGAAGGAATCTGCAGATGTTAGGGGAAGTAGAGCCATGGAAATTAGCCATACTGTAGGTTGGTTTTACTAGTTCTTACTCCTTTTCTGAGATTTCAGCCATACTGCATTTTGGAAGAATAGTGCTTTCTGCGAAAAGATTATGCCACACTTTGGAGGAAGCAGTCATGCTCTAGAGTGTTGCCTTGCACCTCATTGGACAGGAGTGCTCTCCTGCTTGACCCCAGAGAACACTGAATACATATGTGAGAGGAACAGAGCCTCTCAGATCTGCTTCTTGAAACTAAGAGAAGAGGAAGGTTTGCCAAGCTAGAAACATGATTTTCACCATCAGGCCCTGCTTTTTGAATGACTGTGCCTGCTGCATTATCTGGAACTACAGCCCTGTGGGTGTACATTGCTTCAGAAGGATCAAAAAGTGGACTCCCTGCAAGCTGCAGGTAAACAGAGCTCACTTGGATGATCAACACCAACAATCAACTGCCTGGAATATGTCCAGTGGATTTGTAAGGGTTTTGTCTAGGTGCATAGTGGGAATTGTGGTCCCAAACTTTCAAGAACCATCTTGGAGCTTCCAGACTCTTGGATTGTGTTTTGGACGCTTTGGACCCTCAAGAGGAACTTCAAGAAGATGTTCCAGAAGTTTGGAGCAACTTTGGAAAAGGTCCATAAGGGGACCGACTCAACAGCGAGAGCCAAGCCGGCCACCTTCAACCAGGACTCCAGGTTCATCCCGATGAAAAGCTCTGGAGGTTTGACTTCCAGAGACTGACGGACTGCTCCCTGAAAAGCAAGCAGGCAAACCCTTACAAAATCCGGTCTGGTGAAGAGCATCGAGGGACCAAGGCACAAAAAGCTACAGAAAAGTTTCTAAGTCCGATGATAAAGTTTTGACCAAGGCCTACAGCAAGGGGTTTCCGAGCAGGGCTCCATCGTGGTCAGCTTGAAACTTTATCTCGGTCTAGCACGACCAAATGTGGCGCTATAGGTTTCCAAGTGCTAGAAAGTGTTTATTTAGTTTTAAAAAGTAAGTTTATTCAAAAAGAATATTAATATATAATTTGAACAATGTAACATAAGATCATATATAAAGTTGTGGTTATAACATCAAGGAAGAGAAAAAAGAAGATACACAAGGATACGTAAAAGGTCAAGTAGCATATATAAAATTATAACATTATATTCCAGATAGTCATTATTGTAAAGTATGGAATGTCAAGGAGGCTTTAAAACTGCTTTCTCCATGGGAGTACGTGTGGAAGAATGTCTTGCATGAAGATTAATAAACGTTGTAACTGGGGACTATTACCATATACGTTGCAACCCAGAGAAATAAGATACACATAAGCTGAATCTAGTCTGTGGTTATGGCAAACTGCATACCACCAAGCTTGAAAGGATAGCTTGAATGAGTATTTCCAATATTTAGTAATTTGTTGAAATGCCACTGCTATCAGTAGATCCAAAATTCGGATGTTTGATAGATAATTGTTCCAGTCCCGCTTCGCTGTTGGGGCAATTGTCACTCGGAGTGCTGACACACCGGGAGAAGCTGCTCGTTGGAGCCATCGCCGCTGCCAAGGGAGTGAGAGGCCGTGGAACGGACTACGGTTCCCAGGAGGCCGTGCATGCTTGCCTGACTGCCCGCACCTGAGTCGCGGCCCGCCTCCACGCCACAACCTTTGAAAACTGCTCGCGGAACCCGCTGGCGCGGGTCCCGCTTCGCTGTTGGGGCAATTGTCACTCGGAGCCCTGACACACCGGGAGAAGCTGCTCGTTGGAGCCATCGCCGCTGCCAAGGGAGTGAGAGGCCGTGGAACGGACTACGGTTCCCAGGAGGCCGTGCATGCTTGCCTGACTGCCCGCACCTGTGTCGCGACCCGCCTCCACGCCACAACCTTTGAAAACTGCTCGCGGAACCCGCTGGCGCGGGTCCCGCTTCGCTGTTGGGGCAATTGTCACTCGGAGCCCTGACACACCGGGAGAAGCTGCTCGTTGGAGCCATCGCCGCTGCCAAGGGAGTGAGAGGCCGTGGAACGGACTACGGTTCCCAGGAGGCCGTGCATACTTGCCTGACTGCCCGCACCCGAGTCGCGGCCCGCCTCCACGCCACAACCTTTGAAAACTGCTCGCGGAACCCGCTGGCGCGGGTCCCGCTTCGCTGTTGGGGCAATTGTCACTCGGAGCCCTGACACACCGGGAGAAGCTGCTCGTTGGAGCCATCGCCGCTGCCAAGGGAGTGAGAGGCCGTGGAACGGACTACGGTTCCCAGGAGGCCGTGCATGCTTGCCTGACTGCCCGCACCTGAGTCGCGGCCCGCCTCCACGCCACAACCTTTGAAAACTGCTCGCGGAACCCGCTGGCGCGGGTCCCGCTTTGCTGTTGGGGCAATTGTCACTCGGAGCCCTGACACACCGGGAGAAGCTGCTCGTTGGAGCCATCGCCGCTGCCAAGGGAGTGAGAGGCCGTGGAACGGACTACGGTTCCCAGGAGGCCGTGCATGCTTGCCTGACTGCCCGCACCTGAGTCGCGGCCCGCCTCCATGCTACAACCTTTGAAAACTGCTCGCGGAACCCGCTGGCGCGGGTCCCGCTTCGCTGTTGGGGCAATTGTCACTCGGAGCCCTGACACACCGGGAGAAGCTGCTCGTTGGAGCCATCGCCGCTGCCAAGGGAGTGAGAGGCCGTGGAACGGACTACGGTTCCCAGGAGGCCGTGCATGCTTGCCTGACTGCCCGCACCTGAGTCGCGGCCCGCCTCCACGCCCATTGGCCCTTTTCTCCTATTAATATAACAGGGTGCCGCAGCACGGGACGCGCCGCGGGACGCCCAGGACGAAGCCCGGACAAAGGGCGGACAGTCCGGGACAGGGGGGGTAGGAGGGGGCCGCTGACCGGCTTATTGTTCGATATTATTTTGTTACCTTACTGTGGGTAGTCCTGACTAGCTACCACTGACATCTGGTTTGATTATTAAGGCGTTTGGTGGTTGCACGTGTTAATTTATCTGGGATAGGCAGATATACTCAGTGAAAGCTTTTAGTCTGTTGTTTGTAGCGGAGAGATCTGTAGTGAGGTTTTGGTTCCGGTCTTAGCCATTATGCCTAAAGCTAAGCCAGCAGCCACGACCACAACCATGGATAACTATCTGGTCAAGATGGTTGACAAAATCAACCAAGAACGCAGGAAGTCTTTAGGACGGCCGGGGTCACAAAGTACGAGTTCCCACCCGCTCAATCGTTCGGCCCCTCAGCCTAGTACCAATCAGGATGCTAGTACATCCTTAGATCTTACGGACTGTACAATTCAGGGAGCTCCAACGGTTACTATAAGTATGGATAGTGGTACCCCAGAGCCCTCTAACGACCCGGAATCTGTCCAAGTTGTTACACCTGATTCACCAACCCCTAGTTTGACGGCCTCTGGACGCCAACGACTATCACGTACATGTAGGAATAACAGTAAAACCACCCAGCCCAAGCGAGGAGGGAATCGTCCTGCCAAGAAAAATGACCCCGTACCGCTTAAAAATCAACGAGTTCAACCAGTGCTATTGGATGGAACTAAGGTCACTCTTGATGATGAGCAACTTAATTTGCTAATAAATGTTATAGATGCCAAGTTTGATCTACTAGTTAAACCCCTTCTGACTAAACTTGCTACAATTACTGATGAAGTAGCCAGATTGGGAGGCCTATTGGACTCACTCTTTAAGGCTAACCCTGGAGCCAATACTAGCGATAACTTTCAGGGGCCCGTTGAGATACCTTTAACCACATCTAATTCAGTTTCATTGACGGCTGGGAGTAGAAATTCTAACCTTAGTTCTGGGAATGTTCATGGAACTCCATCTGTAGTCTCCAATACACCCCCCCAGCGGCCGGGTTCTACTAAATCACCATCTAATATAGCATCAGGGAAACCGATGGGCCATGACGTAAATATTTACAGCCATGGTAGCCCCCAGCCGGATTTGCCACCGACCTGTGCACCCTTTGTAGCCGTCCTGAGTAACGTCCCCCCTGTTAAGGGGCCTGGCGGTAACCATGGCTATGGAGAATCCCACTCGTCATTAAAGAATAAGACTGTGGACTGGCTTCACCGACAGTGTGGCTTCCCTGTAGCCTTATCAAGGGATATATTAAGTACCAGGAGAACTAATTGGGTTGGCAAATCACGCAAGACCTGTGAGGGGGATTGCATAGTCATTAATTTTCGAAACCCTCAACTTACTTCTACTGTACTAATCAAAGCCGCATCTCTCCCTGCAAGTGACCAAGGTATTTCTTTGCGGCCCCTTGGGTACTTTTATAGAGACCATGTTACCCAATCTGACGATGAGCGCCATCGGTGTAGGCCTAGAGACCAGAACTTGTGTGCCGCCCCCGCTATCCCCACGTTTAATAGATTCCAGCTACTGAGTGGGCTTGACTGTAATGATTGACTGGAATCCCACCCAGTTGTTTCAGGGTTTGAGGACGTTCTCTTGGGAAAGTGTAGTTTTAGTACGGTCCCTGGGGTACCAGTTAGTGAGGAGCCAACCAATATCACTGGTACTGGTGTTAGCCATATAGATTCCGTAGCGGATCTCGAATACGATAGACCAGTTATTAATGGTAGGGATTGGACTGCACCGAATAAGCTCACTCAACCAGCTAACTTTGGCTCGTGTTTTATTGCCTGTTGGAATGTTGCGGGACTATTACATAAGGATGAGTGTTTAGGTTGGTTTGATTTTATTAATCTTTTTAACATAATATGTTTTCAGGAAACCTGGAGTCTGGACCCCATTAATTACAATGGTTTTGTTTCTTATCAATTACCGGCAGTGGCTTCAAATTCGGGAAGAGCCAAGGGTGGCCTTCTGACACTGATCTCAGTTGATGTCCCACTTACTGTAAAGAAACATGTTTTGATTGGGGCCCATTCCCAGATCCTATGGCTTTGTCAGGAGCAGGATAGAAATATCCTTTTAATCAATTTTTATAACAATGTATTTGATAATACTAGGCAACAGGTAGTGTTTGCCTTGGAGTCTGCTTTGGTAAATATTGTAACGGGAAATGATATCGCTTTTGATTTTATTTGGTTGGGGGATTTTAATACTTCTGCTTGCCCATCTTCTGCTCATAGGGTCTGTGGCTTCGTAAATTGTCGGGGGGAGGGAGTCTCCCATTTCCCTCATAACCCATATGGTGACTCATTAAACAAAATCCTGATGACATATGACATGGAGATTTTGGGAAATGGGAGGGGTGCCTCCGGTGAAACCCTCCCTACTTTTACGGGTAGAAATGCTAGTACTGTTATTGACTTCATCTGCATCTCTTCTAGTCTTAACCCATGGTGTACAGCCCCTTCGGTAGTTGATAACTTAATCAGTGATCATAACTGCCTGACCATGGAGACGGTGCTCTGGAAGGCCAATCAAGGCCCCAAACCATGTATAGTTGATAACATTGAACCACATCGACCCAATGGAATTAGAATCAGGTGGAAGGGGGATAAGGCAGACCTGTTGTCCAACTCCATTATTACCAATTGTGTAAATTAAATTGTTGCTATCCTAGTGAGCAAAGAGCTGACAGACGTAATCTTGTACAAGTTTATTAACATTAATCTTAGCATAGAAGCTAAACTCACCAAGCAACTTAAGGGCAACCTAAGCCAGCAAAGGGGGTGGTTCGACCATGCCAGTACCGCCACCCTTAAGAGCCTTAAAGAGGCACTGGCAGCTAAACAAAGGGACACACCCTTGATCAGGCAGCTTAGGGCTACTTACCGGGCTGCAGTTTCCGAAAGAAAGGCCGAACTAAGGCAAGAGGCATGGGACAAGTTAGACCAGGCCGCCGAAACCTCTGATTCTTCTTTATTTGGGGCAACAGTCAACTGCCCTTTCCTAAAGAATGAGGAGACACCTGTACTGTCGGCTAACGTTAGTGCGGAAAGTTGGGTCTCTCACTTTTCCTTGATCTTTGACTCAGCTAAACCCTTGGACGTAGGAGGAGGAGACTGGCCATCCATTCCCTTAGACATCTCCCCTACCGAGGTCCAGAATTGTATCATCGCTAGCAAAGGAGGGAAGGCCCAGGGGCCAGATGGGGTGCCGGTCGACGTCTATAAAAAAGAACCAGAGATCTGGGGCCCGTTACTGACTAAAGTATTTAATGCAGCTGTTTGCTACGGTGCCCCGCCTACTTGGAAGGAATCTATCATAATTCCTATCTATAAAAAGGGGGAGAAGAGGGATGCTAAGAACTACCGCCCAATCTCCCTCTTAGATTCCTCCGTGAAAATTATGAGTCGGGTACTTCTTGTTAGATTAGAAGAATGGGCCGAATCAAATAACATCTTGGCTAATTCCCAATATGGTTTTAGGAAGGGTCGAGGCACAGTAGAACAGTGTCTCAACCTAGAACTACTTATAGGGAAATATACCATGGCCAAGAAAGGTACCCTTTTCCTCTGCTTTGCAGATTTAAGCAGTGCCTTCGATATGGTTAATCACAAGATCCTATGGGAGAAACTACTTGAAATGGGGGCACCGGAGGGTATTGTTTACTTCCTGGCTAGACTTTATGCCAATCTTAGCTCTAGCGTCCGATATGGCCCAGGGGGGGAATGTACCCCAAAGTTTACTGTTAGGGGCGGAATTAGACAAGGGTGTGTGCTCGCCCCCCTGCTTTTCACACTCTTTATCAATGAGGTTGACTCTGTTCTAAAGACCGTTGTGGCAGACGCACCAAAAATACTTGACTTTCACGTCCCAGTCCTACTTTACGCGGACGATGCCGTCCTTCTTTCCAGGACCCCTGTCGGCTTACAACGCCTAATGGACGGGTTCTCCCTGTTCATTAGGGAAAGGAAGCTGGTGATTAATAAATCAAAAACATTTGTTATGGAATGTGGTAAGGGTCGTAAAAAACCGCATCCCTTTTTTATCGAAGGGCATAGGGTCCAGACGGTAGACACTTTTAACTATCTAGGTATCACTTTCTCCAAGACAGGTAGCTGGTCCAGCGAAGTCACCCATGTTAGGACCAGAATGGCGAAATGTGCCCACGGGGTGTTTACATTCGCTTCCAAAATTGGGGATAGGCGCCTTGGAGATATGTTGAAAATTTACCAGATGAGGTGTCTCTCAATTGCCCTTTATGGAGCAGGTGTCTGGGGGTATGTATTGACTGGGAGTTTACAAGTGGAGGAAAACCTGTTCCTAAAAAGATTACTTTGCTTGCCCATCTCAGCATCAACGGATTTGGTGCACAGGGAATTCGGAATCCATTATCTTTCGGATTCTGTTGCCCTTAGACCTCTTCAGCTGTGGCGTGCTATTTGGGTTAAGGAAGAGACCTCCTTGAATAGAGCCATTATCAAGGATTGTTTCTCCCTTGACAATCATCTAAAGATCCCTTGGGTTAATTTTGTCATGAGTAGCTATAAGGAAATTTATGGTCTTAACTTATTTGAGGATAGTTATGCTGCCAATAGTTTGACCAAAAGTGAACTAAAATCTGTTTTTATGCTCCAAAAGTATGAGCGACGTATGAGGGCCAGTAGTAACTTAACCACCTGTATGCTCTATGGCAGCTGTTGTGACCTGATAGGTTATCAACCGTACTTGAGCTTTGTAACTAGACCCTCCCACAGGTTCGTTCTAACCAGACTGCGTTTTGGGATTGTCCACCATCTGGTGGCGTTCCCAAATATCAAAAAACACCCGATCGGCCCTTGCCCCTGTGACAGCACCACAGCTCAAAGCACTATGCACTTTTTACTGTTCTGTCCACTCTACGGCAATTTCCGCACTGCTTTTTTAAAACCTGTTTTTAAGAAATTTGGAGTTAGGACTGTTAAAGATACTATGAAATTGTTATTTAACCCCCCACCTGATGTTTGCTTTTTTACTGCTACATTTCTCCTCCAAGCTATCAAGGCAAGGCCTAGCATTATTTTTTAATTGTCACCCTGCTGTATTTTTAACCACTTGTCTGTTCAAGTAGCATAGATGATGTTTTTATGGCTTATTGTTTTGTTTTTGTATACAAATGATGTTTTACAATGTAATGGTGTGCTTTTATGGACTTTTTGTCAAGCTCCGAATAAAGCTTTATGAAAATGAAATGATAGATAATTGTTCTAGTCATCTGATAAAGCTCCTAGAAAAATATCAGTAATAGAAAAGGGTACTGTAAAGTCAAATATAAGGGTGATCTGATCCCAAACACGTTTCCAGAAATCATTAACAAAAGGACAAGTAACAAGTAAGTGTTTTAAATCAGCATGTATTAGGGAGCAAGACCAGCAAGCATCAAATATATCAACATTCAACCTATGTGAAGTTGTGGGAGGGAGAAGGAGCCTGGTATATAGAAAAAAAAAGTGTCTGTGTTGTGTTCGCCACTCTAGAAGTTCTCCTAATTTTAGTCCAGACTTTATTCCATGTACAAATGGACCATTCCTTGTCTAAATCTTGTTCCCAGGCTAACTCTAAATTAGTTTTTTCCCTAGTGACACTAGGAATTCATAAGTAGGAGTATATGGTGGAAGCTTTAGGACATGTGCTGAGGAAATAACGAGTTTTGACAAACAGTCATAGGATAAGAGAGAGGGGCTGAACTAAATTGGTCAAAAGCAAAACACAGAGCATTTTGTAATAATTGATATTTGTTTTGAAAGGAAAAGGAGAAGCTAAACAAAGAATGAGCATGAGAAAAAGGTATCAATTGTTATTATCAAATAATTGATTCACCCAGATTAAGCCATTTTGTCTCCATGTTTTCCAATAAAGGGGTTTATCCTTCATCAGTATGAATTTGTTATGCTATATAGTGTTTTAAAATCTGTAGGTAGACCTGGCAAAATTGCATCTCGTATTTTACTTGAATGCTTAAAAATGGGAGCGGATAAATGTTGTGGTTCCTGAGTGAATAATAAATATTCTTGGAAGGAGAAATGGTGAACGTAAGATTGTTCAAGCATGACCCAAAGTGGAGAATTTATCAAATTACCCGAAATCCACTTAGAAAATTGACGTATCTGGAACGCTTTGTGATAATTGGGGAAATCAGAAAAATTTACCCCTCCTTCCAGTTTCGGACGCATGAGTTTTGACAATGACTTGCAAGCTCTTTTATTACTCCAGACAAAGGAGGACAGTATAGAATTAATTTTCTTTTAAAATTTGAGACGTATAGCGGTTGGTATGTTGGAGGTAGTAAAAGGTATTATGGGGGATAACATCATCTTGATAGTATCTAGATGCCCCCACCAGGATAGGTAAAGGGGATGCCATCTATCTGTTAAAGTTGACAGTTTTAATAAACATATTTCAATGTTAATGGAGATTGACGTTTTAATTGATGAGGTAAAGTATAAACCCAGATATTTCATATGCTGAGGACTCCATAGAATCTCGGATATAGTAAAATCATCTTTAAATGTAAATTTGGTTAAGAGTAATATCTCACATTTATCATTATTCAACTTATATCCGGAAACAGAGTAATCGGTCGCTTCTTGCATGGATGCAGGAACGGAGGACTGTGGTTTGGAAATAATAGAATATCGTCTGCATATGCTGTATATTATCAGATGTAAAACCATGAATGTCTGATTTTAGACGTATTTTAGATAAAAAAGGGTTCCAATGCTAGATTAAAATGAAAAGGAGATAGGGAGCACCCTTGTCGGACACCTCTTCCTAGATTAAAGTATGAAGAGGTAAGGCAGTTGGCAAAAATTGCTTCTCTAGGATTTGAGTAAAGAAGAGTAATACATTTTATAATTGTTGGGCCAAAACCAAACCCTTTAAGTGTTTGAAAAATAAAAGGCCAATAAACCCTATCAAATGCTTTCTCCACATCTAGAGCAATTGCAGCAATAGAATCAGATTTATGGCCGCCTATGTCGAAACATAAATAAGTGTTATCTGTAATGAAGCATCCCTTAACAAACCCAGATTGTTTTTTGCCGAGTAAGTCAGGAAGATAAGATTCCAGCCTCAAGGCCATGGCTTTGGAGAAAATGTTATTGTCAATATTTACTGAAATATAGGTCTATGGTTTCTACAAAAGTGAAGGTCTTTACCTTCCTTAGGAATGAGGAATATTAAAGCCTCCAAAAAGGAGCCAGAAGATGTACCAATAAGTGAGAGGGAAGTTATAATAGTATGCAATTTTGGGAGAAGCAACTGGAAAAATGTATAACAAATTCTACACTGAATCTGTCCGGTCCCGGAGCCTTATCCCTTTGAAGCATATGTAATGCATTGCGTAACTCATCTAGTGAGACATCAAGCTCTATTGGGTCAAAATTTAGTTGCATGTCAAAAGATTTCTTGATGGAGGAAAGATAGTATGCAATCTCAGCGTCTAAAGATAAGGTCTCCGGTGTATTTAAAGATTCATAAAATCGATAAAATTCTTTTAAGATTTCAGAATCTTTATATCCAGGTGTCTGTTCAGTGTATATGATTTATTCAATGCATAGCTTATTATGTTTGACCTTGAAATAGTTTGTTAATAGTTTGCCAGATTTATTCTGGCCTTCATAAAAGTTTGCGCTGGATTTTAACAAATATAGTGATGCATTATCAGTGGATTCCTTATTAGACTTAAGTTTAGTTGCTATAACCTCAGACAGACACTCCCTTCACTATGCAGCATAATAGGAATGTTCCAATCTCTTTATCTTTGCAAAAGTTTATGTAGCATGTTGACGTGCAATATGTTGTTTTTTAGAAACATAGTTAATGATAAAATCGCGGGGAGCCACTTTAAAAGCGTCCCATATGATATGAAAGGGTAGGCTCTCTGTTTCATTAAAAATAAAGTATTCTTTAAAAAAAAAGAGGTAAACGAAGGGGTGAATATAGGGTCCAGGTGTAACAAATTATTGAAACGCCATTGCTTGGAGATATTTGGCTAATTAAGTATGTCTAACAAAATGGAGACTGGGGCGTTATCAGATATTAGTATAGAACCTATATCCGCAGATTTTAGGGACTGTGAAATGTTATGGGATACAAACAAATTATCAATATGTTTGGTGTACAGGGGAAAAGTAGGTATATTCTCTTAGGGTGGGATTGCAGAGTCTCCAAGCATCCACTCGCTGTTGAGTGAATAGTAAAAATAACTTATGAGCTTTATTTGGTATGAAGGAAGTCAGGGAGTGGCGGTTAATAAAGGGATCTATAATTTGATTGCAATCACCTGCTAAAATGAGATTGTCATGAGGACATTGCAAAAGTTTTTTTCGTAATATTAGACCAAAAAAGGGAGTCACCAGCAGTTGGGGCATAATATTGAACAAAGAGAGTGGAACCTTCCCATTCAACAGTTCAGTAAATAGCCAACGACCCATATTATCAGACTCCTGAGAAACAAATTTACCGCACAGAGATTTGCGACTTAAGGTGGCAACACCATTTCTCTTACCATCTCCTGGAGAGAAGAAAACTGCACCTACCCAATCATTTTCAATTTTCAAGATTCACTTTCTGTGAGATGCAACTCCTGTATTAAGGCTATGTCAGCTCCTAGCTTAGATAAATGTGTTAAAACACATCGCCTTTTGATCGGAGAGTTCAAGCCTCATACATTCCATGAAAATTTTTTCAATGACATAGGATGTTCATTGTGAAAAAATAAATACAATAAACCCGACATGTTATAAAAGTAATACAATGCAAAACGTATAACCAATTGTAATGACATGAGCATAACAATAAACAATATGAATAGAAAAAGAATTAGAAAAATAGAAGAAAATAAGCAAAGGTGTTTAGGGGAGAAAAGTAACAGAAGAGGAGAGGGGAAATTCAAGAGGACAAAAAAGGAGGAGAATAAAAACAGGAACTTAAAAGGGATAACACATACCTACAAAATTCCCCCAAAGACAGGGTGAAACCACATGAAGGATGGGACATCCAGGGCACACGAATGACGCACTCTACAGGATGGGACACAACGCCTAAAAAGAGAAACAAAAGAAGAATGGTCATTTGCTAAAGGTTAACATCAACATTAGACAAGATATGTCAAACAACACTACATGGTGAAGCAATCACAGAACAGTATATGAAACATAAACAGGTATGTCTGAATATCAATATGTGTCTAAAATTTAACAATAATGAGAAGTCAAAGCACTAGAGGTGTCCATGTTTTCTATCTTGCAGGAGTTAATGAAGCTTTTCAATTTCACTGGATCTTCATAGGTGGTTGTCTTATTCCTGTAGGTAACCTTGAAAAGGCACGGATGAAATAGACCGCATCAAGCACCAGGAGATTGAAGATCCGGTTCTTTACGTCTTTCTGCCGTCCTCTTGGCGTAATCCTGAGAAAAGAATAAAGCATGACCTGACCAGGAAATACATTTTGTTGCAGAAAGAACATTAAGGAGATCCGTATATACCCTTTGGACGTCTTGAGCCAGAGTCATTAACTTGTTGATGCAGCAATCTGTGCGCGCATTGAATGTTAAGAGAGGTACCTTCAGGCAGATTTCGCAATTTAGGAAGCAAATGTTTTAAGAAAGTGAGCGGGTCCGTCCCCTCCATGTTTTCCGGTAGGCCATGTATCGCTGGTTATTTCTCCTATTTCTGTTTTCCAAATCTTCAACTTACTTCTGCAGAGAAGAGAATTGAGACTGAAGAGAGTTTACCCTGCTATCTATCATACAATAAGAAGAAATATTCTGTTCTTCTGTTTGTAGATGTTCATCCATTTGAGAACATCTCTCAGTAAGAAGCGGTCATTTAGTGTTTGTTTCCTCCATAAAAGGGCGAAAAGCGCAAATTTCTTCAAGTTAATGATTCATAGAGGCAGGAGGAGGCGACTTTGTGGGAGAGGGTGGATCTTTTTTGAGTGGTTCGTGGAAGCTTTCCCAGAACTCGCCGGTACAGAGGCTGCAATTGCAGAGGTGATATTTTTTGGTGCAGTAGCTAAAGAAGATTCCATTGCAGCAAGCTTCATGTAGACCGTAGAATTTTTTATTAATCTATGCGATGAGGATAGGTAAGAGGGGGTAAGTGTCTCCTCACTATTCCCATGAGCAAAGTAGAGTTTTAAAAAAAGCGTTAATATATTGTTATCACTTATATAAGAATCAGCAAGTTATGTTAATGTTGGGGGAAAAAAAAAGCTGGTTACAGCAAATATATGGTATATAAAGCTGACAGAAATTTGCAAAGTCCAAATTACTAAAAATCAAGAAAAGCTCCAGTAGAAAAAATACGTGGGGTGTACCTTTAAGAGTGTTGTTGTTGATAGGCACCTTCTACATAAGTTAATTCATGCACGTCTACATTTCCCCGTCAGTACGAAGTCACGGACAGCACAGGAGAAGCGTGTAGTCACCCATAATGTCAGGCCAGTGCTTCAAGCTTGCCGGTAGGTCTAGGGGGTCTGCAATAAGTGCTGCTGAACCGCATCACTCTGCCGCGGGTTACAGGAAAGCCGCTATCTTCCCTGTGCGTCAAGCCACACCTTGTGCTAGAAAGTGTTTAATCTTCAAAATGTCCTTGCTCCGGTTCCCTACATTGAATGATTGTCATTGTGGAGTCATTTTAAAGATACAAATATTTCCTTCTACTATAAATTGGTGTTGGATTCCTATTGGGTGTTGTGCCTTAATTATTTACTGAATTGGTGTTTTTAAATGCTTTACATACCTGTCTCCTAAGATAAGCCTGTCTCATGGGGTTGCTCATGCTAATGTGGATGGACTTTACAAGTTTTTCCACTTACCTGATTAGGACTGCCAGGGTGACTCATCACCTTTTGTTTGGGGTTTCAGGTTATGTTGCAAAGTCATCCTGTGTGCCCTGTGCACTCCCATTTTTTGCTGACTGTTGCTAGTAGTAACTGACTCTGACTGTCCCTGGGCCCTGTCTAACCAGGCCCAGGGCCAGCACTATGTTGAAAATACAGTGAAAACACACACATGCATTAGGGTACACTCTGTGTTAGGGTACACCTATGATTGGCATGACATACCCCATAAGTAGCAAATAGATAATAGGGCAAGGGGGACTAAAGCTACCTTTAAGTCCCCAGTATATAATAGGGCATGGAAGTTTAGAGGCCAGCATGCTTTGTTGCACTTGCATGTGTGCACTACTGAGAGCCTGAGGGCATTTAAAATGCAGCCCTGTGTTGCAGCACTGCTTTTAAATGTAAATTGTGCCCAAACACGACTTTGGAGGTAGGGGCATTGAAAAAGTGATAACCTACAATAATGTGCATATTAGGAACCACCAAGGTCTCTCCTGGGTGTCCGAAGGGTGGGGGTTTCAGGCAATTATAAGGATGGCCCTTATAAAAGATGTTTAGTATGCCCTAGGGAGTGAGAAATTGCACATTTCACTTCCCCCATTTTAGTAAAGGACCTTCCAAAGTTGACTTTGGTGCTATGGGCACTGTGGAGAGTAGATCTACATTAGTTTTGCATCTTCAGAACCTCCAAGGTCTCCCCTAAGTGTCTCAGTGGTGGGGGCCATTTAACTATAAGCAGAGTCCTCTTAAAATATGTTTTATATGTCCTAATGTTGGAAGAATTGCTCATTTCATTTTCCCCATTGTAGATCCTCAGCCACATAGGATAAAAATGCAATAGTTTATAAATGCATAAATATTGCTAGAAATCAAAGAAAATATCATTCAACTAGGAGAATAATCTAACAATATGCTATTTTTTAATTTTTCCTAAACTATACAGAAAAGAAGTTATAAGACTTTTTTGTCTGCAAGCCCACTTCCAGCCTTCCTGGGGTCTTCCCTGATTAGTCAGAGTTAACAGGATTAGCCAGGCAAAGTAGGACCTGACATGCTTTGTGAAGCTCTGACCATTTACAGCTGACAACCTTCCCCAGCTAGAGGACTTTAATAATGAAAAGAAGTGGCTATGTATAGACGCAAATCCTTGCATTGGGGTGATGTGGCAAATCTATCCCACCCACGAAGCGACCTCTGTGGCAACGAAATCCAGATTTGACTTGTTCAGAACCTGTAGTGTCAAAACCAACAGTTTCAGGAGTTTGAAGACGATGTGGACAACTTTGAGGAACGCTCGCTGATCTTGCCACGCTGAAGAATTTTGACTTCCATTTCAGAGATAAGGCACCTGATTCATGTGGACAGGGAACTCTGTCACAAAGGAGATGGAGCACCCTGTCCACTAAATTGTGAGTTGGGTAGGCTGTCAGGTTTTGGACAGCAGTGACCCCACTGAATTCAGCAGCAGAAAACTTGCTCTTACAGCATGTTGGAGTAGGGGCAGTCACAGTAAGGGGCATCATAATACCTTCATCATTTAGAGTGGACAGAATGAAATACTTATTTTTCTGTCCATCACTGCCAGATTTTATGAATAGGTCACAAGCAAAGAAAATACTGACAACCGTATAACGGGAAACGTTTCCTCTTGTGTAGGGGGCAGTACTTGTTTGTTGTTTTTTTGTTTTTTTAAATATCCACCGCTTTGGGACTTTGTTTCTGAATAATAAAAAAGTTTGCTGTGCAGCTTTCTAAAAGGCAGCAGCTGCAGACAAAACTTTCAACGCCTTCACAATAGCTGCGATGGTGGTGACTCCAAAGAAAGAACACCGATCACTGCCAGGCTGGCGGTAAACTCTTAAGCTGGCAGATGGCAATCAAGCATGAGCAGCGGAGGAGAGGACATCCACCATCCTGACATACAGCGGGCCACCCTGCAGGGTCAAAGTTAGGCCCTAAGGGCCTCATTTATGAAAGGTGATGCATCGCTGCGAGAAAACAGTGATGCGCCACTTTTCATTGTGCCCTCCTTGTGACACCAATGATGCGTCATATTTACAGTATGATGCATCATGTCGCAAGGAGTTACAGATACATCAGTATTTCTGATGTATCTGTAGGTGCAAAAATGACGCATTGCTGGAGTGTGTCACAAAAGTGACGCAAGTCCAGTAATGGGTCATTACACATGGGCAAGTCCCATGTGAAATGTGCCTGCGTCAGTCTTACGCCTGCCATGAGGCAGGCATAAGATATTGACGCATTTGCATCCTAGAAGTGGTGTAGTGAAATCTTATAGATTTCACTGAGTCACTTCTACGACCCTTTCTTGCGTTGGAACGCCCCCCTGCATACATTATACCTGGCGCAGGTATATTGTGGCGCAGGGGTTTACAAACTGACGCATCTACCTAGATGCATCACTTTTTTAAATATGGTGCAACAAGGCTCCTTTTTTACACCGCTGGTGCGTCACAAAAAGTGACACAGCGGCGGCGCAAAAGTGACGCAAGGGCTCATAAAATAAGCCCCTAAGTCTATAGGTAAAAGCTTGGACCAGGTCAACCCGTTTGGTGTGTCTGTCCTCCGCTCCATTGTGCTCAGCCTGAAATCAGTTAACTGTGAATTGTTGTTTTTTCAATGGTCCTTTTCTTTGTATAGGTTATTTTTGCCTTCAAAATTTGAACTTTCATACCTCAGTTTTACTCATAGTTTTATTAAACTTGTTGTCTTTATGCTTAATCCAATTCTCACTACTTTGGTTTGGGGATTTTTATGCGTTGTTTTCTTTGTATTGGAATGGTTGGCACTACTGGAACTCAAGACACACTTTTCTATGGATTGCCTGCAGCTTGTGCTATCGTTTGAGACGAGATTCTCTAGGAACTTTGTTTTGGCCACCATATTGTATTCACTAAGTTGGTGATGGTCGTAACACCACATTTAGAGAGGCTATGCCCAAAACACACTTTCTATATTTTGGTAAAATACTGGTACTATTTCATGGATTCAGATAGCAATGACAGTCATAAGTTCCTTGCACTCTAGTGTTGGAGGAAGACAGCAGCAAAGAGAGAGGTTGTAAGAAAATAAGGCAGGAGTAATAAGACGCCAAACCAAGACAGCTTTCCCCTTCATATGTTCAGGACTGCTGATACCTCAGTCGATAGGATGGCCACATGTATGTGAGTTTTTACACAGAAAATCTAGGGGCATATCAGCAAGGGTCCGCGATAAAATTATCGCCGCAATAATTCAGTCGCACTATCAGCAAAGACACGCTAGCGTGTGTTCTCATGCCTCAGCGCCCTTTCCCTTAACGCCCAGCTTTGCATCTCTTATGAGATGCAAAGTGGGCGTTCCTCACCGGAATAACGAGGGAAATGTCGCTAACTGACATTTCTCCTATTATTAATCTGCACGCTAACCTGCAGAGCGATGAGAAAAGTAGCGCTAACCACGCTTATCGCTACTTTCCTTACGCCTGCTTTCAATCTGACTTAGCCATTATATCCAATGGAAGGTGGATAATATGGCTAAGTCTGCCCTGCCCTATCATTAAGCAATCATCTATCGCTGTGCGATTATCACTGGATTTCCAGCGATATTCGCACATTTAGCATTTATCGCTTGGATTTTTATCGCTTTGGAGATAAGCGTCGCTGATAGCGCTATCTCAGCAATAAAATCCAGCGATAGCCGGCGATAATTATCGCTGGCTGTTGCCGATATGCCCCCTAGTTGGACCATATTGCAATCAGGCGTTAAGTCACTACCATGACAATTCCTAAAACATTACAATGTAATTTTTGATAGAGAGGTTGGTTCACTAGTTTCCTCTTTATGGAAGTCAATCACGAGCCAGTAACGAAGATTTGGATACCAACCCGCAGCACAAGAAAACCAGCATCTGTAATGGATGCTAGAAAAGTACTTGGTGGATGTGTGTCAGTCTGGAGTGTCTCGGCAGGCAACCACATCCCAAACACCAAAGCAGAAGTGAAGCTGAGGGAAGGAAAAGAACAACAAAGACAAGACATTCTGGGTGCAAACTAAGGCTGAGAGAAATTTTAAATACACTGGAGAAATGTATGTTATTCCCAAAAGTTCTATCTGAGGGAAGACACATTGGCACAGATTTGCTCTGCCCAATGCTATACGATGCAGACTGGAATACGGTATTTACTTTCTAGAGTTAATGGCATTTTACACTGGAAAGTTGTCCTTTTCTCAGCTCACAAAGCACTTTGCACTGTGCATTGTTTTGCATCGAAGGAGATTCAGTGGGATAATACTTGGGCTTTTATAAGAGGGCCGATCTACTAAGAAAGCCAGACCCGGCTTTTCATCAAAAACTAACACCTCCTTGAAACAGGTGATGACAAGGAAAAATGTTTTTATTTCTCAAGAAACCCATGCGTCACGTGTGCTAAAGTGCACTCAGAGTTTGTGGGCTATTTCTGTGTTTGTTTACATCTAGGAATTTGGTCTGAAAGGGTATGTGTCCAGTACAAATCCTGTGTAATATAGTGCACACTGACTTCTGCAAGGCTGTCGTTCATGCAAGGCATTCTAAGACTGCCATTGGAAGGAATGAAAAAAGAAGCAGGCTACTCTTACCACATATGACTGTGCTCTGTTTCCCCCTTGTGCAATGCAGCACATGGTTACTGGGTTGGGCTGCATGACAAGTTAGGAAATCTTGGCCATTCTGTGATGACCTCACCCCTATGGTTACTGTCAAACATAGCTTTTCATGTGGCGAGTCAACATTCTGATGAATAAGGGAACTGCAAAGTATTTACATATTTCTGCAGCATTATCCAGAAGTCTGGAATTCAACTGAGTGAAACCAACTCGCAGTTTCCGTGAGGTGCCTGGAACCCACACTTGGTCATAGAAGTGGCTCTGATTCTTAATATTATCTCACATTGAATTAATTGTGATTCCCCATATGTGAGGGATTCTGGGCGTTTAATAAACATGGAAAACTACCCTTGACCTGTCTTTGAGGCTCCCAATTAGTTGTGAAACTGAACACAGCCACAAATTGTGCTTGTTGTAGGCCACCTCTCCAGACCTTACATTCCTGGCACTCCTACACCTGGCTCTACAGATCAATAGTGTGCAGTAAATGACTCTCCCAAGAAAGTCTCGATTCTGGGTAAGAGCTTTATTTGCGTACCATCTGTAACGACCCAGTCCCTTCCTTGCCAGAAGTCAACTGACCAGAATGGAGCCCAGCTTTGAATAACAGCCACTTGTGGAACTCAGAAACAAGCAGATTCCACAAGCGGCACAAAACAAGCATAGGTTAATCACAACACATCTCCTTTTCTTCACATATAAAAAAGAACAATCAAAACTATAAAACAAGGAGTAAGGGGTGAGGGGAAATAAAGCAGGGAATAGAGGATAATAGAGAACAAGAAAAAATGGAAAATTGAGAAGGAGAAATGAGAACGACAAGCAGTTACCATACCTAGTCATAAAGATACACTGGAGTTTTACGTTCTCTGATTTGTCTCCCTTTAACACCCACGCAGCTATTTGATGCTTCCCTTGAGAGCGTCACAGCGTGAGAAATTCCCTTAACACCAGCCCCTTCCATCAGGTCGTGACTGGAAGAAGGTACAATACTATTGGCAAAGTCAACATTGTTCATAAACATGGAACCATGGACAGCTTCTTCATAGCCTATCGAACACACAGCACCTTTTTGATATAAGGCAACTCTATGTTTGTTCCAATGTTGCCCATTCTCTAGAACCACATAGACATAACAAGATTGCTTAACCTTGAAAGGACCCCTACATTTTGTAAGTCCTCCTGATGTTGTTCCTGCCTTGACTTTAACCCAATCTCCAGCCACAATACTACCTTCCTTGGAAATGTCATAATTCGCTGCACCATTGTGCTCAACACACTCCTTCAACCACCAAGGCACTAACACATCACTAGGCACATGTCCTCTCATCACTTCAAAAGGTTACTTACTCAACAAGACCTGTGCGGTAGTACAGTAAGCCCACACCATCTCCTCAACAGCTTCTTCGATGTCCTAATTGCCCCCACAAGCCATTTAAATGCCCCTCTTGACTAACTTGTTGACCCTTTCCACTAAGCCATTTCCTTGAGGATTGTACAATGAGGTACGCTGATGTCTAACATTGTAACCAACCAAGAACTCTTCCATGGTCTTGGAGGTGAGTTGTGTACCTTCTTCAAGAAACACTTTCTATAGTGCACGAATGGTGGTACTCGCAGTGATGTCAGACATGAATTTTACACGCAACCACTTGGAATATGCATCAATACAAACCATCGCAAACTGAATATCACTGCGTACCTCATACATGGGACCATTGAAGTCCAAGCAAGCAGTGTGCCAAGGTAAACTTGAGTTGTTAATTTGAACCATGATGAATTGATCTCCTACGCTGATGTCTAACACAATAACCAACCAAAATATCTTCCATGGCCTTGGAGGTGACTTGTGTACCTTCTTCACGAAACACTTTCTTTAATGCAAAAATGGTGGTTCTCGTGGTGATGTCAGACATAATTTTACATGCAACCACTTGGAATATGCATCAATACAAACCATTGCGAACTGAATATCACTGCGTACCTCATACATGGGACCACTGAAGTCCAAGCAAACAGTGTGCCAAGGTAAACTTGGGTTGTTAATGCTACCCATGAGTAATTGATCTCCTACTCGAAGTCATTTCTCACTTTCCTTACACTCAACACACTCAACAACCCAATCGACCACATGGGCATCCATTCCCAGCCACCATTATAGTGCTTTGAGACGCCTCTGGGTCATACTTTGTCCCAATTGACCAGAATGAGCCCCAGCTACCAACTTTTGTCTCAGACTACCTGGAGGCACAAACCTCTCACCCCTCATAAGAACATGGCTGCCACATGTAGACAATTTATCAAGCGCATAACATCCTTAAGCGTAAGTTCTCTGTCTATAGCTTGGCACCATTCCTGCCTCGTGGTAGCCCCTGCGCACCCCACAACTACATCTTGCACAGATGCAACTAAACCTTCCTTTTCACGTCCATCCACCACAGGGACATGCACAACATGCCAATCTAAGGAAATGCGAGAAAGACAATCCGCCTGCACATCCTTCCAACCCTGAATATGTTCAATCTCAAAACGATACTCTTGGAGTCTGGCAGCAAATCTCGCCAGCCTCACTGAACCCTTGCCAGGACCACCAGGAAGAAGAATTTTAAAGAGGGGCTTATGGTCAGATCTTAAAGCAAAAGGAGTGACCCACAAATACGCACAAAACTATTCGACACCCCAAGCAGCAGCCAAAGCCTCCCTTTCAATCACAGAATAGTTGTTTTCAGTTTCTGTCAAAGTGCGTGAAGCAAAGGCTACTGTTCTTTCACCATCACAATGTCTTTGTGAAAGTATGGCACCCATGTAGGAAGGTGGAATCTGACTGCATGGATGTCTCCACTTTTCTTCCTGGTGTTTTGCTGGTTTCGACAAAGATTGGCTGGGATACTGCTATTTAGGACCCCAGCCTATCTGCTTTCCCCATTAAATTGATTACAAGTACTTTAGGTACACTCCAGATTCGATTCTGGGGTACCCTTACAAGTCCCTAGTATATGGTACACTATGTACCCAAGGCATAGGTACCCCAGAGGCCTACCAGGGGCTTCTGCATGTGTTATGTCACCCCTGGGAAGTCTTTCAAAAAGACACAACAGGACTGCTCCAGCAGGCTGTGTAAGGTGGTGCAAGCACCCCTTACTGAGAAATAGGTTCACTATATCTCTCCATATCACTGCACATATAAACCTATCAGTCACCCCTATGGCAGGCCTTATCAATCCTGAAGGCAGGGTGCTGGGTTTTATGTGAGAGGGTGCCCATGCATGACCAGAGCCCCTCTGCAGCCTTCGGAATCTTTATCCCGAGGTTGTTTGTGATGCAGCCAAACCATATACCCTCGCGGTAAATAATTACTTTGGGATGGCTGCATGGAAACATGTTGTGTTTGGTGTCAAACACCTTGGAATCATACCCCCCATACCAGTAACTGGTGTGTGAGTATGATCCCACCCTTCTAGAGGGAGAACCATGACAGAACCGGTATACCCGGTACCAGCTAACAGAGCCCTGGCATCACAAAATGGATGCTGCCAACCACAGACACAAGTCTGCCCTCCTGCTGCTGGACAAAACTCCGGCAGGGGAGGCCTAAACAATAGGTTTCCTGTCACAGGGAGCACCTCCCAGACAGGCTTTAGTGTATTGGGGCTAGGTGGGTGCACTCCAAGAGTGCTTTGAAGTCTGCATTGGGGGCACATTTGGGGTCCCTGTGCATAGTCCAGGTCAAACCGGTTGCAGGGGCTACCAGCCCCTGCTCTGGTGCGAAACTGGACAAAGGAAATGGGTGTAGCCACCCCTCTTTCCTGACCCTCCCATAGGAGGGTCCCTAGAGGTTGTCCCATCCCTTCCTTGGGTATAAGATAGGAACCCCTGGCTACAGGATTTTAGATTTACCTGGACGAAACTCTGATATAATCCTGGAACTTCGACGATCTACAAGGCGCTAGATGAATGAAGAATCTCCCTTGGAGTAAAGGAGTTACTCTCCTGCAAGGCAGGCACCTAAGACTCATCTGACCGGTTTGCATCTTCGAAGCTCCCACCGTGTATCTTGAACTCTAATCTCATAAAGAGACTAGTAGTGAGTGTTTATAAATAAATTTAGTAATTCAAGAGGTTATAATCTGGTAAACCAATCTGCTTTACACTCCTTCAAGACTTAGCCTGAAGGCTGCTCTCCATAGCTCCCACTAGGATAGCTTCCAATAAAGGTTGTCTTTAAACCTATCATCAATAAGGGTGGTTTGAACTGGTACAAGGTGCCCACTATAACTAGTGGACAGCATATACCAGGCCAACTTCTCACACCAACCCTAGTAGCACTGGCATCTACAGTCACAATAGATTTGAGTTTGATGTTGAAAGGTACCAATATGTCAACTTCACAAATTTCTACTTTTATTTTTGCAAAACACATTTTTTGTGCCGCTGAACATTCAAACATCTTTCCTTCCTTTAGAAGCCCTCTCAAGGACTCAGTCTTATCAGAAATATTTTGCACAAATTTTGAATAATATGCAATAAGGCCCATAAGCGATCTAAGCTGATCTTTGTCGAGTGGAGCAGGAGACAAATGTATGGCTTCTAAAAGACCTTTTTTTGGCCTTACTCCACCAACTGACAATGTGTAACTTAAGTATTCAATTTCTTCTTTCAAAAAGAATTTTTTTTCTTTCCTCGAAGTGAGGCCTACCGCAGCAATCCTTTCCAACGCCATTTTCTGCACAATATTGTGTTCATTAAAGGGCTATGAGTATGTCATCCTGAAAGTACATGATGTTTTCTAGATTGTTGAAGACATCAGTGATCATTCTTTGGAAAACACTAGCAGTCGATGAAAGGCTGAATGGCATTCTCAGAAATTGGTATGTTCCCTTCGTGGTGATGAAAGCAGTGAGAGGCTTTGAGTCCCTGTGAAGTTTGATCTAATGATAGGCGTTTCTAAGGTCAAGTTTAGAGAGAAACCTTACTCCCTTCGGCAACAAAATCATCTCATTGATGTTAGGCAAAGGGTAGGTATCAGCCACAACATTCCTATTGAGAGCCTTCAGGTCCACACAAAATCTGAGGCGTCCATCAGACTTAGTGTGATTACAACAGGAGATACCCAATTTGTAGCTTCTACAGTCCCTATTACTCATTGCTGTAACAATTCTTGAATTAAACCCTTCACTTGTTTATGCACCACCACAGGGATCCTCCTGAGTTTATGCTGTACTGGGACAAAATTATCTTTCAAAATAATATTATTGGCATACCCCTTTAGGAATCCCAAACCTTCCTTGAACACTGTACTGTTCGCACTAAGAATGTCATCAATGGATTCCTGCTCAACCACCAATCAATCGATCAATCAATCATAGTATTTATAAAGCGCACTACATACCCGTGAGGGTCTCAAGGCGCTGGTGGGGGGAACGCTGCTACTGTCCGAAGAGCCAGGTCTTGAGAAGTCTCCTGAAGGTTAGGAGGTCTTCGGTCTGCCGCAGGCGGATGGGGAGGGTGTTCCACGTCTTGGCGGCGAGGTGGGAGAATGATCTGCCGCCGGCGGTCACTCTTCGGATGCGGGGGACGGTAGCGAGGGCGCGGTCTGCGGAGCGGAGCTGGCGGGTGGGGGTGGGTGTAGAGGCTGAGTCGGCTGTTGAGGTATGCTGGTCCGGTGTTATGGAGTGCCTTGTGTGTGTGGGTGAGGAGCTTGAAGGTTATCCTCTTGTTGATGGGGAGCCCGTGCAGGTCTCTCAGGTGGAGTGTGATGTGGCTGTGGCGAGGGATGTCGAGGATCAGGCATGCGGAGGCATTCTCTATGCGTTGGAGCCGTTTCAGGAGTTTGGCCGGGGCTCCTGCGTAGAGTGAGTTGCCGTAGTCCAGTCTACCATAACTTGTGAAGGTGCCCTTGGGTTGACAATAATATTTAAATCATGCTGATGCAGCAAATGCAGAATTGGTGGCCTATTCTCAGCTACATACACCTTTCCTTCAATGGACCTCCCTCCAAATTGAATTTTTGCTTTCATAAAATCTCACCATGGTGACCCCTGGGGGATATCTTCTTGGGTTTTAATGTACAATCTGGACACCACTGATCAGACACAGACTTAGGATTGATTTTATACTTTGATCCTGTGTCGACCATTAGTTCAATTTCACAATTGTTTATGACAAACAATGCCTTAGGCCTGTCTTTTCGCCTTTCATCTTGCGCTACTCTTCCAACATTGTTCACTGTAGGAATTCTGTTGTTAGACTCAACAGGACACACCCCACTCTCAGATACCAACAACACCCTATTGTGAATGCCCATCCGGCACATCTTCGCAAAATGTCCCAAATGGCCACACTTCCTACACTCCCTGTTGTTGACAAAATAGGCTTTAGACTCCTGATGAATGATAGGTGGTACAGAGAACAATGGTCCTTGACCAATAATTCAAGAGGAACTTATTTTGTTTAACATAATAATCAGTTTAAACATTTCAGAGTTAGCAAATGTCAGCTCACAGTTTATATTCAACCATTTGGATTTGCAAAAATATAGAAGATGTGCAACAACCTATTTACAAAACAATTAATATGTATTCAATTGATAAAAGACACAACATGGTTCAGAAAAATGGAGAGGGTCGTAAAAGGAAGAAAGGTTGTTCCAAGGAGAACGTGTAAAGGAGTGCACGAGGGTGTCAAAAAATTCAAAGTATAGGGGGACATAGAGTTTTAAAGACTGTATATAGAACTGATACTGAAAAAACAGTTTGTTGTAGCCTGGCCAATCACAAGATGACAGGTAATTGTGGTCCAGGTACACATGGGGGGATTTCGTCGACGTTTCGATCCGACTTGACGGCAAAGAGGGATAATTTAAACCTCAGCCATGCGGATCTTCCTCAGGACAGGGGGTTGGAGGGGGCGACCCTCATCAACCGTGTTAGGCGCCCGAATCGTCCAGGGGGTGAGGCATCAACTATATTCTATATAACCGCCATTTAATATTCTATATAAAATGACTGTTTCTGTGCAGGAAAGGACAGCTTCCTGCACATAAACAATCATGCATGGCATTTTGCTCTTTCTATGTGCGCTGCACAATGCAGCCCACATAAAAACGAGCAAAAACAATTAGAAATAAAGCATTTCTCCTCGTTTCACCATGTTAAGACCAGGCTTTTGGTCCTAATTTTGATGCTGTCTCCTATTTACGCCCCCCCTTGTAAATAGGGGGCAACGTCAAACTTAATGGGTGGTGTGGCAGAACGCCCACTGCTGCACCCATTGTCCACCCGTTTCACGCTAAGTGGACCGTGAAAGGGTATCTTACTTACAAGGCAGCGTTAAGCCACGTTAAGTGGCTTAACGCTGCCTTGTAAACAAGGCGAAGCCCATATCGCCATAGGAACTTCTTTAAAAGTGACTTTCCTGTGGCGATAGTGGCTTGTAAATATGCCCCTTTATGTCTTGTGAACAACTTCCACCTCCATCCTGCTTCTGTCCAATCATCTCACTTCACAAGTGGTTAAGGAGAGAAGTGAGAGGGCCACCAGGTTCCTCCCGGAAGAAGTAGAGATTGTTGGCAATGGGCCATATCCAAATGGTCTTTAGCTATTGATCACCTGGCAGAGCATGACCCAAATTGAACTCTACAGTGGGGATTTTCAAGTGATCCTGGCATTTACGGAAATGTGAGATGACCTCCCCTGTGATCACACTTAAGGGGTCTGCGGAGGACCATCCTGCTGAGGAATAAGGTGCATTCCAGGGTTACATTACTGCAGAGGTACGTGTAGAAAGTGACCTTCACAGGCCTCCATGGCCAGATCTTGGCAATGGACGGCAGCGAATTGGTGAGCACCATTGACTCCAGTTACAATTCAGTGTTAAAAGCTCCACAGATAATTATGTAAATATGGCTTGTAACATGCTGGCCCAAGTTTAATTGTTGAAATGGATCAGATGCCCTGACTCTAGCCTTCTTCTAGAGTTCTTGGGCACTATTACCAAGAACGGACGATAACATTATCGCCGCTTTAGCGGCAGAAAACTGCCGCTAAAGCGGCGATAAGGGGCTTGATAATATGCCCTAGAGAATTCCAATCGAAGCCCATGTTCTGGTGTAAACATGGGCTTCTATTGGAATTCTCAAGGGCATATTGGTGGGAAGGACATCAAACCTGGGCTTCTATTGGAATTCTCTAAGGTATATAATCAAGCCCGTTATCGCCGCTTTAGCAGCAGTTTCCTGCCGCTAAACCGGCGAGAATGTTACGCCCGTTCTTGATAATATGGCCCTAGGTCTAGCATGGGACTTATTTTCCCGCTGCTTCTTGCCTTTCTAAGTTTCTGACATATCAAATGTGTTACACAGAGGTCTCTGCAGCAAGTCCATTCACCTAGCGAGCTATTTTACTGCCTTCAGGTCTAAAGCCCACTTAGAAGTAAAAGACTGACGTAGGCTGGGACTGCTTTTCTGTCAGCTCGCAGTTTGCAAACCTGGGAAACCTCGTGTCAGTCTTCTTCCGTGAATTTATTTTAAGGCATTACCATACATGATACACTCATCAAAATAGGTTTTTGCAAAATGGTAGCAAATCCTTATGTCTGGGAAGAATTCATATACAAAAATATGGATTTCCATCAAAAATCTCTTGCACGTTGTTTGTAAGAAATTTCATCAGCAAGAAAAGTTGTGCAAAGTTACAATCTTTGAAACTGCAAGCGTTGCGAGCTCAGCATTGCGTTACTCCAACTGTAGAACTGCAGTTACTCACATCTATTGCCTCAGCCCTTAGTGTCTTCCCAGAAGTTGTGGCTTGATATGTGGCTTAGTCCCCCATCCCAACGGCCCTTTCAGGTTTCAAAATTTACAAATGAGGGCTGGCAAAAAACAAAAGCTGAAGGGAAAGTGGGAACATGTTAGAGACCCTCTGCAAAACAGAAAGTGATGAGCTAAAGAGCAACTTCCCTTTTTGGGATAAGACATAAATACAGTCAAAGAAGCAGCGAGAATACAGTTCTGGCTCTGAAACAGAGAGGCCAACATTTGGATGAGCAGAGAAACAGAATACACCTCTCCCCCCCCCCCCCCTGATCCTACTTACAGCGGGGCTTGATCTCTACAAATCTCATAAAATTGATGTTGGGTGAGTAAAGAAACTGTGCTACGCAAACAAGTGATGGACGGAATACTGAATACATCATACATTACCCCTCATCAGCCAGGCTAGCTTGAATCCAGAGGCACAGTGAGCAAGGGACCAACGTCTGGGCATAGCCATCCCACTTGGAGCAGAAAGTGTTATGCAAACAAATGATGGACAGAATGCTGAATAAATCATGCATTCACCCCCAGTCAAGAGATCTGGTCACCAGTAAAGAAACTAAGCACATCTCCTGCATTCATTTCTTCTTGCATCCCTGCACAGAATGATGAAGGGTTGCTCTTATGCCCAGAGGTGATTCAGTAGGTGGCTTCTCGTTTAATACCAGTTATTCCATCCTGTTACAGGATAAGCACATTATTAGGAGGAATTCTGTAATATGCTGGGTCGCTATAGTGACGGGGTCTTATGCATAAGTAATTGAAGGGTAGCAATGAGCCTGCAGCAATCCTGGTAACCAGTGTGTCCGCCTGCCTGCCTGCTGATTCCATGATAAGGCCGCTTGCAGGTTATGGTGTATTTAGCCTCTGCATACTGGTGAGTATGCGCAGGCGTAGTCAGGAAAGGTAAATGTGTGATATAATCGCCATTTAAGATTGTTTATGTGCAGGAAGGGATACCTTCCTGCACATAAACAATCATTCCCCCAACGCAGGCCCCCTTGCTCTTTGGTCCAAGAGTGCCTGCATTGATGCTAGGTAGTTGAAATTAGCACCAGCACAGGGAGAAATGCACGGCTGCACCGTACTCTTGTAAATATGGTGCAGCCCTGCGTTTCAGAAGTGTCAGAGCGGGGCGTTAAACCAAGAAGGCGAACGCCGTGCTCCGTCACTTCTTTATAAATATGCCTCTAAGTTTATGCAGCGTAGGTGTATGTATAAGTAAGAGTATGCAGTCACCAATATCACTGTGAGTGATCAGTTATCAGAATATTCTTACACTAAATCAGATGTTAAATCGGTGCCTGCTAAGACAGATCAACATGCCCGCACACATCCATTGCGACGTGGAAGCAGATCATGATCCATATTGATGCTGATTCGTAGGAATAAAGGAATGATTTACAGTTGGGGGGATCGGTTACTCCATCACAAATGTGATGGATATCCTGTTCGCCTTATTGTATGTGCCATAGAATTAAATGCACTATAAACATAATGATTGTAATGGAATAACCTGTCTGCCAAACTCTAAATCAGGCACACCTGCATTTATATTTCAGTTTAAAAAATGAACATACTTGATAACAGCAGTACTAGAAAGGAAATTGTCCCATGAATAATATTAAAACCAGATATTGCATAAAGTAGGAGGAGTGAAGGCACCAGCAAAGAAGCCCCACCTATGTAGTCTCAACTGCAATAGTATTGCTACCACCGATGAAGAGTCACTGACCCCCGCATAATGACCAACACTGCTCATGGCAAAATTGTATGGTGGCAGCAGCGTGTTAAGCCTCCCAGGCCTCCACATACAAATCAACACTACTCGTAGCTTCAGTTTGTGGGTGGGATGGGTAAGGACCACATGCCTCCAGTTTCAGTAGTTTTTAGGCACACCAAACATCTCACAGCATAAACTGGAAATCTGGGCTCAGGTCGGCGGCACAAAAAGACAGGATTCCTACTCGCCAGGCCTTCACCTGCTTCTTCTGTTCAGGTTGCCACAGACCCAAAGTCTAGGGGCCCAACATAGTTTGGTAGAAGGATTACTCCATCACAACCTGACTGATATCCTGCCCACCTTAATATAATGTACTTGTATTAAGGCGTATGGGATATCTGTCACTTTGTCAGGGTTTTAACGGTGTACCAAACTCTAGGTCAGTCCCTATGCATCAGTCCTGATAAATCTGCCCCAATGCATCTGAAAACTTGTTCTATTAGTGTCCAGCACAGACATAAACCGAGTCAGCAGAATATGAGGATCAAAGTGGCACATAGCTACTGTGTCTGGCCAACTTTCTACCCTACAACTAGCCATCCCCAAAATGAGTCAGTCCAGAGGCTAATTGTGAGCATCAGAATCTCACCATCTTTGTGAGCTGCACATTCAAGGAAGTCGGTTATCACTCCTATGGAGCCACCCAGTCTAGACATTGCAGTCTAGACCTTGTAAAGAGATACCGCACTAGTCACCTTTGGGTTATCTCCTTTATGGCCATCAAGCATCTAAGGATGAAAACTCTACATTTCCAGTTGACTTGAGTGGGAGTTTTGAAGTGCTCAAGCCAATTACCTTCTGCAAGGTAAATCTTCCACTGCCCAAGTAGTCTTGAAGGAAGCCTGGCACTCTATTTTTTTGTGTGCTCTTTACCAAGGCAATACAAGCCTCTTACTAGGTTGCTGCCAAACAAAAAGCCCTCCACCAGCACATGTTTTTTTTCACCTGAACTTTGAGGTCCACCATCCCTTCTACCCAAGTAATTAAATGCATGGCCCAGTCTACAACAGTCAGACCTCAGTTCCCAACAAGTGCATCTCACCGTGTGCTCATAAAAGGGCCATGGAAGAAACCCTGAGTTTAGAGTTCAAGGTTCGTACCCTTCTGTACATTCTCTTGTCTCTATGAGTATGGCTGCTTCTTCCTAACTGGACCGCAAGTAACTATCTATAAGTAGCTAACGTGACCTTGAAACTATATATCTCGTATATATTTTAAGTTAATTGTATGATGCATTAAAAGGACTGTTTCTAGCTCATGAGCAAACCCTTTCTTCTCCTTTTCCTGAATTGCTTTTGTATAGTCTTTTTCCCAAGGCACTATGCAATTTTTATTTATTCATTATTCTTCACGATCACATGTATTTATGTTTTCTGGTCTGCTAACCTCTGTATACAGAGTTCTATACCTTCTATGGTCCATGATTGAGTTTGGAAAAAACCTAAACTATCGAAAAAGAATTAAGATTATTTGTAGTGTAGGTGAAAATCCTCTCAGATGATGTTTGTGGCCATTTCAAACCTAAGAATCGGTCAGGTCCCTGCTGGAGTTAATCTTGCTTTCACTGTTAAGGGAGACAGCAAGCTTGTCCTTGTAGGGTTTCCTATTTGCAAGAGGTCAACCCAACAGGACTGCTGTCCTGCACTGAGACCAAGATGTAGTGCAGGCAATCAAGGATTCGACTGGATAAATGTGATGATCTAGTGAGGGTGTCAGCAACTGTGACACCCATCACTCCTAGAGAAATGATAGATCTTTATGATCATCCACTTGTCTTTGATGAGTGCCTCTGAATACTAAGCACTAAGCTCCGGACTCTCAGCCTCAAGTCTTTGGGTTTGTACTAGGGCATCCTATAATGAGTAGGACGCTCTGAGTTTTGAGGACTCAAGCAACGTTTGACAGTGAGACAGCACCATAGGTGCAGTATGTGGTCCACTGCTAGCAGCTTCTCTAGAGATGGAGGCAGTTTTGACTACAGCTGGGGCACATCTGGTATACATGAACCTGTCCTAGTAACATTCTGGGCAGAAGTATGCTTTGAGACATCTTGTTTAACTTCAGATCTACTATGGTGGCAGCCTGTGCTCCCATGATCACTGTCTATACTGATCTCCAACCCCAAGGTCATTTCCAAACTGGCAGTCCATTCTGAGGAGATTCGCCACATTTTGGGAGGTGCCCGGATCCCTACTCACTCTGAGCGTCATATTACTAAGAGTTGATACCCTTTTTATTGTGCATGTTTTTTGTCTTCTCCACTCTTATTTTAATGTGACCTGTGTTACCAGTAAGCTCCTTGCCTCCAGCGGAGCCTGGGACAGGAGTCGGGGGTTGCTGGACCCAAGTTTTTACCATTTTAGTTGGCCCACCTGTTTTTACATTACTCTGCTTGCCACGCGACCTTGCAAACAATCCACACCTCTGGTCCCTCCGACTGGCCAATGGAGGGCTATTTACCTCGGCGCACAGCACTTCCTTCCTGCTGGTTCGCTGAAGGTGCGCCAAAGGCAGACCCGTTGGTACCCGTCGACGCACGGACCACACACAGCGCCAGCCCCCTTGCCAGTGCTGGACAGGAGGCCCCCTCCCGTATCACCTATTCACATGACGAGTTGCTGGCATGCAAACGTGCAGGTGAGTCCTCCATTTGCTATCTAGTGGACCCTATTTCCTGGTATTGATTTCTGCTTTGTCCTGCTCCTCTGGCGGGGCTCACTTTAGCAAATTAGCATTTGAACGCTGCTCGTAGCCAAAACATGACAAGATTTGGTGACTTTAAATTTCATCTGGATGCTCTTTCTGATCACAACGCTGCAGACTTACTGCTGACTATATCTTCTATAGGCTTGAACCTACTGGTTGATAGTCCCACACATCAAGCGGGGCATACATTTTATGATATTTTTTCAAATAACTCATCGTTGGGAACATTCATATGCTTCCTCTTCTTTGGTCTAATCATAGCGCTGTTTTGTTCATCATTAATTACTACCAAAGTCCGCACGGACTTAAAGCCAGTCCAGCCTGGACCTCCTCCCGGCCATTGCACAGAATCCAAGCAGAAGAGCTTTGTCAACGATTGGAGTCCACCTGTCCGGACTCACATAAAGACGCTGAGACAGCAGCCTTGGGGAACAAGCATTGGCTAGACTCGATCTCCAACTCTTTGTCACCTGTGAAAAGAACCAAGATTAAAAGAAATAGTTTATCATCTCCTTGGTACTCTGATGATTTAAGGGCCCTTAAACAGAAGTTTAGGAGGCAGTAGAAACATTGGAGAGCTGACTACTCCAACAGAGAAAAGGCTAAATATAAGATCTGCTTGAAAGACTACAAGGCCAAGATTCGTAAGGAAAAATGTATATCTTATAGCAAGAAGATTGAGACAGCTGCACACTCTTCTAAAGTACTGCTTGCTACTGTTGAAAAACTGGCACGTCGCCCTTTTTCAAACACTTTAGCCAATCTTTTTGCAGTATGTTGGCTGATGTGTTCCGGCTCGAGGTCGCAGATGTTTCTAAAAATGTCTCCTTTCTTAGTTGTGCCTCTTCCTCAACCAAGTAATTTCCCAATTTACGGGTTACGGTCTCCTCACTCAGCTGCTTTACTTCACCTACTTTGGTTGAGGTTATCAAATTGATTAAAGCTGCTACATCTGGTGCAGTTCAGAACACAAAATCTCCCCCTGCTTCCACGGACGGAATGATTTCACAGTCACACGCACATACACACATCATACGCTGGTGGGGCCCATAACACCAACATTAATTTCTCTCAAACTATCCGTGCCTACAGAGGGATCTCAAAATCCCGAACTACAGTTCTTTACTTGGATAGAGGAAACCACATCTATTGAATTACCCTAATAATTCCTCCATCCGGAGGACGATCAGATCATTTAGTTGTTATGGAAATTTGATGAAATTTTGATGAATCAAAGAAATAAACACCCGACACAGTTCTTAAAATAATGTTTTTCTTTCTCTAATTAAAATGCTGGTTAAATCCTAATAATGGAATATTATCTTTTGTCATTTTTACCTATTCTGGCTAATTGTCGTTCTCTAAGTTAGAACTGGTCCTCAGGAAATTCATCAGAGTCCTAAAGTCCCGTCCTCTTCTGTCAGCATAAAGATCTCTAGCGAAGAGCAGCATGGAGTGTCGCATAGAGTAGCATCGATCAGCTAAGGTCTTGGCAGTCGGGGGGTCTCGGCTAATTTTCCCTCTCTGGACTACTAATATTTATACTGAAATTTACATATAACAGTTACATTTTCTTTATTCCCAGGCTGTGTATTGGCTGAATTCAAACTCGCCTTAATACATTTAAGAAACCTTCTCCAAAACTCACATGGGGATAAATATCAGCTTTTGGTATATGGGAAAGGCTGTTCTCAGGTCACGAAGTATCAGTCTATTGTAAATAGGTAGTTCATGTATCCACATTGGCAACAAATGCTCCACGTTCAGGGACATTGGCACCTCACCCAGGGTAGTCTTCATGGGCCTGGTCTGTCGGTTCATGGAAAGGCCACAAACGAAGTCAGTGCAGGAGCCTTTCTCCATTATTCAATTCATGAAGTCATGTACTTTAGTTAGGATTCAGTCAGCGGCCATCTTTAGTTAGGCCAGGATGGTCAACATTAAGAAAAGAAACACAAAATTATAATTAATACATGGAAATGATTAAAACAGTGTTATTTCCTTGCTAATACCCTTATGTGTATGCATTTATCTAGCCATATGCAACATTCAAAGCCGTTAATCCGGGTTTATTTAAGCGCAAATTACATTAACACTGCCAAACAACACTCATTGCTTTTAATATGCGTACAAACTTAGTTCACTTATTATTTTAGCCATGCAGATACTTTCCCACGTATATTCTCTTAATTAATAAGGTTGATTAATATTATCACAGCACTCTGTTAATCATTAAAATTAGTTGTTAGTCTTTTTAATATAAACTTATATAAATGGATTGGGTATATAAAAATAAAACATTTTACCCGCTCCATCAATCCCCCCTTTGGTGATTTTATCACCACAAACAAAACCCACAAAAAATCAATTTATTCCCCTTTTATGGAAATTTGAAATGTTTTCTTGCTCATTTAAAATGCTGTTTCCCTTTCATCTTCTCTTTTGGTTTTGTCGTACATACTCTCCTTCCATTCTTCCAATTCTATTTCATTAAGATCTCTTTCTGGTTTCTTTTCCTTCTTTTTGTAAATTTCTCGTCTAACCTTCTTTTTATTTCTTCTATGTCTATAACACAGACATCCTAATCTAAGTATTAATAATACGAAAATCACACAGGTTAATGGAAATAATATTTTCCCTATTATAGTACTACCTATTTTTCCTAAGAAAGTTTTTATAGCAGCCATATTATTACTAATTCTAGTCCAGATACTTTCAACCTCCAGTGGTTTTATTTCATCATGCAATTCTGTAATATTCTTAATATAGACTTTTAGATCTCTGCTTTCATCAGGAATGTAAGTGCAACAATGTTGAACTTTCAGCATTCCACAGACTCCACCCTCTTTTGCCAATAAGATATCAAGGGCCAGTCGATTTTGCATAATCATAGCACGCATAGCAACCAATTCGGTGTTTACCAAAAGAAATCCTCCAGCTGTGCTTGTTGACGAGCGATCCACTATGGTGGACAGCTTCCGAATATTATTTGCATTCAAAGATATTCCCACTGCTGGTATCAAGGCTCCAAAAATATCACTTACAATTTCTAACCAGGTTTCTCTTCTGCTACGCATTAGTATGTTATTTGGACCACTATTTTCTACTCTATCCATGTGAAAAATCTTTGGAAAGACCAGGCCAACATAACATGTGCCATACCAATGGTCGGGCAACCTGTAGTAAGCCTTATTCCCACAAATATAATACAATCCAGGGAAAACTGGGTCTTCTCTGCCTCTAAATCCCCATCCGGATGCAATAAAATATGTATCATGACACTCACTTGTCCCTATATAATAATAATCATATTGGGATCTTTCTCTCATAATGCATAATTTGCCCTTCTGTGGTGAATCTATAGCTATTGTTGGTCTAGCATCACCCTTCGTTTCCTTGTTCCCATCTATTGCCCAAATGTTTTCCCCTTCTTTATGTCCTTCTGCATTCTTCTGTATTTTCAATCTCCTCTCCTCAACCATATCCAAGAATGTTTTCTCTTCTGTCTTCAAACTGCAAGTTAAATTGTTCTTAAAAATATACTCTAAAGTTAGTTCTTTAGTTTCTATAACAATCTCACCTAATACATTAGCAGCTTTTGCTGGATTTAATTTACTATTCATAGGCAATTGTCCAAGAATATTATCAATATTAGACAGATTATATTCTAATTTCCCTATTTGGTAAAATATACTAGTTAAAACACTACAAGTTATTCCATAAGTTGCTGGGAGGTGATGATAAGTCACCCCTTCTGAAACAGAGGCAGGTAATTGCATGCAGACATAGCAATCCCTTACGTCCATTGTTTTTACATATTCATACAATAATTTTGAAAAAACATTGCTAGAAAAATCAGTTATAGACCTATCCTTGTGCATGTGCTCAGTGCTTGTTTTAACTGGAATTACTTTCTGTGAATTCTTTACTATGTTAGTCATGTTCTCTGTATATCCCTCTAAGGTATCTAAAGTTACTTTGAAAGAGATCAAAAGAGTGAGTACGCTCCAAAGAATCATTAATAGTCCTGTACAACAACAACATGCCTTGCACCACTTTCTCATGAAGGTACATCTACTCTTGTTATCATCTATGTTAGCCATCTTGTTAAAATTAACCGTATCTTTTGACTTAGCCTCTTCTACTCCGCTTCTCGTAGCTTTTCTACAAGAGCTAGAACCTTATCAGTTGATCCAAATACTTCAATTTTTCATTCAATCCTTTCTATTTCTAGAAGGATCTGTTTGCAATTTCTCAGCTTGGCCTCTCGTCGTTTTTTACTTCTTTCTCATCATCCACATACAGAATTTCCTGATCTTCCGCTTCTTCTCCGATGTCGGATAAGATAACTCTCAGGATTTCCTCTGTTTCTTCCTCCTTTACCACTCTCAGTAAAGTCTCCTCTGTATTTCCTTGACTATCTGCCTCTCCTCCTTGTTCAGGCAGTGCCACATACGTCCATTCAGGTGACTTATACTTCTGGTTTGGTTTTCTCGATCGTTTGTTCACTTCAGACACTTCTGTCTCTCCCTCTTTCTCCGAGTGCTGACTGGTTACTTCATTCACTTGTTCAGCTGCTGAAGGTTTGACTCGTGTCAATCTGTATCTCAGTTTCTTAATTTTGTTTGGCCAAATATCTCCTTTCGCATTCCTTCTTGCTTTGCTGTCTTTGCCGTTTCTTTCCTCAATCCAAGTTCTCTTTCTCAGAACTCGACCTTCTGGTATTTCAGTTTCACTGTCTTCAGATTCTGTCTCATTTGGTTTTTCTGTCTCAACAGTCTTTTTTTCCACCTCTTGTGTTGGCCCTACTTCTGTCCCTCCTCGGACCTCCGGCACGCAATCTTCCTGCGGACTACTTGTCCCTTCACCTAGCTGGGTGTTGCAGTTCCCTACACCTCCTCGGGGGTTTTCCGCAATCTGTCCCTCTCTCTCTGTGACTGTCCCTTCTTCTCTTTCCAAAATTCTCTCAGGTGGAACTTCTCATATTCTTTATTTTGGGTGTAAATGTTACTTCAGACTGGACATTCTTTTCTTTTCTTTTCTTCTTTCTGTGCTCACCATTGGCGTTTTGTTCGCCTCCAGAATCTGAATCATCTGAAATCTGCAATCTTTTCCTCAGAATTTCTTCTCATGGAGTCTGGACTAGTCTTGGCTCATTTTCCCCCCTTTCAGGGTTTTCTTTTGACTTTATATTTTCATTACCTGACTCATCACTTGATTTTGATTCATCGAAATATTCTTTTCCAATGCTGTCTGCTGGATTCGGAACTCTCAAAGTGTGACTCGCATGTATCCAATTCTTCAATCCAGCACACTTCACAGCAGTCGTTGTGGTAAAGATGACTTGTCTTGGCCTTCCCCACCTCGGAACCAAGCAATTTCTTCTTCTGTGGACTTTTATTCTCACCCAGTCCCCTGGGCTCAAATCATGGGCTGGTTTCTTTTCGAGTGTGGTGGTATCCGCTCCAACCTGGTGAAACACAGAATGGACTGCGTCAGCCAGGCATTTACAGTAATCCAAAAGCATGTCATCAGTTATAGTCATCAGCTTGTTGACTGGTACAAACACGTGTCTCATGGCGCGTCCCATGATGATTTTGTGTGGACTCAAACCTGTAGTTCTGTCTGGAGTTGACCTAATGGTCATCAAAACTAGAGGCAAGACATCAGGCCATTTCATTCCTGTGGCTAAACACATCTTCCCTATTCTGTTTTTGATGGTACCATTCATTTGCTCGACCACCCCAGAAGCCTCTGGTCGGTAGGCACAATGCAGTTTTTGTTGTACACTCAATGCTTCACAAATCAATTTCATGATCTCATTGTAAAAGTGTCCTCCTCTGTCTGATTCTATGGTTACTGGAAACCCATACCTTGGGATGAATTCCCTCAACAAGAGCTTGGCCACTGTGATTCCATCATTTCTTCTGGTTGGGTATGCTTCCACCCTTCTAGAGAACAGACAAACTACCACCAAAACACACCTCAGCTTGTTATAAGGGGGCATTTCAATGAAATCCACTTGCATTCTGGTGAAAGGTCCTCCCTCCCGGCCTATGGTGCCTAGACTCACCACAGTTTTCCTTCCTGGATTGTACTGCTGACATATCAGGCATCTTTGACAGAGACTTTCTGCTATCAACCTGAATTTTGCATTGTACCAGGTCTGCTTAAAAGCCCTTATCATGGCATCCCTTCCCAGATGTCCTTGGCCATGATACATTCGTGCCATGGTTGACATCATGCTATCAGGCATTACTGGTCTTCCATCCCGATAGACCCACACATGATCCTTTTCCCTGGGTGCACAACCTGCTTTTACCCACTGCTTCATTTCTTTATCACCTGCTTCATCCTGCAAGTGCCTCACTTCATCCCAGGTTCCCACAACGTTAGTAAACATTATGGAGCAAGAAGACATTTCCTTTTCTTTTGACCGATTTATAGAATATTGGTTTCGGGCACAATACTGAGCCATGTCATTTGCGAATCGATTCCCGGTAGTGATGTAATCACTACCCTGACCATGAGCAGCACATTTTACCACAGCCAGTTCTTTGGGCATTTGTATTGCCTCAAGCAATTTTCCAACCACTTCTGCATTCCTTATAGGAGTTCCACTTGAGGTCAGGAAACCTCTTTGCAGCCATAATTGGCCGAAGTCGTGGACAACTCCGAAGCCATACTGGCTATCAGTCATCACAGTCACTCTCGCACTCCTCCCAATTTTGCATGCCTTGGTCAATGCCACTATTTCTGCTACTTGAGCGGATTTAACTCCTTTCAAGGGCGATGCTTCGATAACCGCTGAGACTGTGCATACTGCATAGGCTGCGCTCAACACTCCTTCATCCGTTCTCAAACAGGATCCATCCACAAAAAAACACATAATCACTTTCTGGCAGTGGCAAATCTCTTATATCAGGTCGAGGTTTTGTGCAATAGTCAAGCACATCCAGACAATCATGATCAACCTCTTCTCTTATCTCCACTCTCTCTGCATCAGGCAACAGTGTAGCTGGATTCACATTCACACATCTTTCTAGACTCACATTGGTTGCACCTAGAATTACCTTTTCATACTTAGTCAGCCGACTATGTGACATGAACTGTGTTCGACTCCTTGTTAAAAGGATCGCCACACTGTGAGGTACAAGCACTCTTACTGGATACCCCATCACAATTCCCTCACTCTGCTCCAAGCTTCGGCATGTAGCCGCTACTGCTTTCAGGCATCCTGGCAAACCTATTGCCACTGGATCCAACATTGACGAAAAATATGCCACTGGTCTCCTTTGTCTTCCATGTTTCTGTATTAACACTGAGAGTGCACATCCGTTTCAGTACAATTCAAACTCTTTCTCATAATCTGGCATCCCTAGAGATGGGGCTTCACACAGACTGTTCTTCAGCTGTTTGAATGCTGCCAGTTCTTCTTTGTTCAGTTCAAGGGGGTCTTTAACCTCACTTTTTGTCAATTTCATCAATGGTTTGGCAATCAGGGAAAAATTACTTATCCACTGACGACAGTAACCAACCATTCCCAGGAACATTCTCACCTCTCTGTGGGTCATTGGAGCTCTCATTCCTCTAATGATTCTGATCCTGTCTATGGTTACTTTTCTCAGCCCTTTTTCAATGGTATGACCCAAATATTGTACTTCTTTCTTACAGTATTGCAATTTGTTGGAGATACCTTCAGTCCTCCATCTGCCAAATGATTCAGCAACGCTATGGTGTCTGTTTCACAGGCCTCCCGTGTCTTTGACGCCACCAATAGGTCGTCAATATACTGGACCAAAACTGAATTTTCAGGCATGTTAAGACTTTCCAGAGATTTCTTTAGCAACTGATTAAAGATGGAAGGGCTCTCTGTGTACCCCTGTGGGATTCGGCACCATGCCAAAATACGCTCTCCAAACCGAAATGCAAAAAGCGGCTGGCTGTCATGATGCAATGGGATGGAAAAGAAAGCATGACACAAATCGATTACTGTGTACCATTCTGCATCATGAGGAATCTGATACAAAATCACTGATGGATTTGGAACAATAGGACAACATGACACAACAATCTTGTTAATTTTTCTCAAATCTTGCACAATCCTGAATTTCCCACTCGGCTTTTTCAGTCCCATTATAGGCGAGTTACATGGACTGCTCAATATTTCTCTTAACACTCCCTGCTGGATCATTTTCCCGATCAAAGGGGTTACTCCTGCATTTATTTCGGGTGTCAGTCTGTATTGGGGAATGTTTGGGTAAACTACTCCTTCCTTTATAGCGATTCTCACTGGGTCTACGTTTCTCATCAGACCTACATCTTCTCCTGTAAAATCCCAGACTGCTGCTTTCACTGTCTGTTTCAATTCTGGGGGCAATTCATCTGGATTGAATACTGCATAGGTTCCAGCAACCTCACTCTCTCTGTTAGCTATGGTCATTTTATACAGAACATCCTCATCTGGTGTCTCAAAGGCTATTCCGTCTGGTGTACAGAATATGGTGCAATTCATTTTGCACAACAAATCTCTGCCTAACAAATTCACAGGACTGGTGTCACACACCACAAATCGGTGCATGTCTGCAAATTTCCCTATTGTAACTTTTACCGGTTCAGTAAGGTACGTTCTAATCTGGGTGTTTGACACACCAACTACTTGGATTGTTTCATCTCAAAGCGGAAGATTTTTCACATCTGCTGATCTGACAGTAGATCGTGTAGCTCCTGTGTCTACTAGAAAAGTAATGTTTTCATCATTAACTTTCCCATCCACAAATGGTCCTGTCCGATCTATTTCTAGAGATGCGCCAAGCACGCACCCTGCTTCCTCTTTTCGGCACCGTCAATAAATTTCTTCTGCCTCACTCTCGTCATTTTGCAGCCAATACTGTGACACAGTGCTCACGCGTTGCGGTTTGTTTACCTGTTCTTCATTGTAGAATCCCGTCTCCTTACTATACTTCTGGATATTCCGGCTCTGTGGTAAGGGCGGTTTTGGCACCTGATTCTGTTGATTAACAGCCTTCTGCTGTTGCGGCGGTGGGCCACTCCCCTCACACTGCACCTGTGGATTTAATGACGGATTTTAATTATTAGTGCCTGGTGGATATTTACACTCGGCTTTCCAGTGCCCTATCCTTCCGCAATTGTGGCAAGGGAACTTCTTTTTTGCTTCTTCTATATTACCTTTCCCTTTTCCTGGGCCAAATCTTGGTTTCATGCCTGGATTATTAGCTTTTTCAACCAGCTGAGCTTCCTGTCTCTCTGCAACTTTCACTTGAGCCCACATGGCCTTTTCTTTTAATTTTCGCTGCTTTGCCTCAATCTCATCACTAAAGTATTTAGCATGTCTTAGGATCTCATCTATTTTCTTACTCTGCCAGTCCACGGTATGCTGCTTAATCATGTCCCCAATTTCGGCACGTAGACCATACACAAATCTGTACACAAAATGACTCAGGTCCTTCTCTCCCAGACTGTCATACCCACTGAACTGTTTGTAATCTAATATTAGCCTCTCGTAGTATGCGTGGACTGATTCTTTTGCTTCTTGATGTGTTCGATCTATTTTAACCCAGTCTGTTTCTTTGGGGGGCACTTTGTTTTTCAAAAACACCATGACCTGCTCATATTTCTTCATTACCTCCGGGTCTGGGGCTCCTGTTTTGGGATCTCTCGGGTATTCTTTAGTCGGCCAATCTATGACTATCTTGCATTCTGCCCACAAGTCTGCTGGCACTATTATATCAAACAGACTATTCAGATCAATCCACAGCACTTTTGACAATTTAACAAATCTGTCTACCTGTCTGTACCACTCAACCGGCTTTTCCCAGAATCGAGGGAAGTCATTTGTAAATGACAAAATGTCCTGTCTGGTCCATGGGACATGTACATATCCCCCTCCTGGAATCTCTCTCATAGGGAACTCTGTCACCACCTTCTCCTTATCCCTCACAGGAAACGCTGGAAATGTTCTGTCTGAGGTATCATCCCGCTTCCTATACCACCTGCTTTTCCATTTGTCCACATCTACCCATTTCCTCAATACTGTGATTATGTCCCTAATCTGCCCTATTCATCCTGCAGCATTCAGATTCTCAATGTCTTTTTCTGTGAAATCCACTCGGTATGGCTTCTGTAAAGCTTTTACCTTGTCCATGTCAATTCCCATTTCACTTGCTTCACCCATAGTATGTCCCCAGTAACTCTCTTTTGCTCTCATCAGGGGCTGTTCTGCCTGTCTATTGTTCACATACGGGACTGTTAGTCCGTGCTCACTGTCTTTCTGCTTCTCAAAAATAGGCATAACAGGACCTATGGTCACAGGGACTGTAACTGCTTCTAGATTTTTCGTCAATTCTCTTATTTTCTCTGTCAGCTCTAATGTGGTTTTTGCTAGTTCCCTAGAATTTTCACTCTCTACCCTATTTTCCTTTCCCCCTTCCCTAAGAGAATTCCTTCTCTTTACCTCCGGAGTCACATCCTCAGTCTTAATGATTCTCAGAGTCTCCCTCACTGGTGTATCTGCGGTCGGCATTTCTGGTTCCTGCCTGTACGGAGGTGGGCTTTTGAAAAACATATCATCTCGGACATCATCGTCTGTCTCATTGGCCCCATACCTCTGGGTTTCTACATGATTTTTCTTTTCTAGATATTTCCTTCCCTCACTTTCCCCTGCAGTTCTCACTGGAAACAATCCTTCAGTCATACTTGCGTCTCGCCACCTTCTCATTCTGTCACAGTGTGTTTCGCGATCATTTGGTCGCCCGAACATGTACCGGTACCTACTGCCATTTCTCTGTTTTTCTCGCTCATGCATCTCATCCTCCCACTCTGTCAACGCCTCAAACTGCGTAGGCCTAGGTCGCAGATCTAAGCTCATCATCCTCTCCCGTAAGTTCCTTAATATTGCTAAATTAAAGGAACCATCCTCTGGAAACGCTAAAACTCCATCTTCCTTCGTATACTTTGCCCAATTGTCTAACCAGATGCAAGTATGGTACACATATTGCGCAACTATGAAGGATGCAGGGGTCTTCGCTGGAGGGAGTCCTTCCCTAGTTACAATCTTTTTGTCTTTCACGAACCAATTTCTTAGTTTACTGAATACAGACTTTTTCTTTTTCTCGGGTGAATGATAATACATCTTCCTGTCTTTTGTGAACCCTTTAGTCTTTTCTGCAACTGTACGATCTCTAGTCCAATAGTAACGCGACTCTTACTCACGCACCAATCCTGGCGCGTCTGCGTCCCTGTCAAAATCTCCAATCCTTGCGCGACTCAAACTAACGCACCAATCCTGGAGCGTCTACGTCACTGTCACAACCTCCAATCCCTGCGTGACTCACACTAACACACCAATCCTGGTGCGTCCACGTCACTGACTAGCTGTCCAATCCCAGCGCGGTCCTCCTGACGTCAGCAGTCGCTGCAGCAGCTCTTGCTCCTTACTCCTGTTTTCAATCTACCCCTCCCTTACAAAACTACTCGGTAGACTTTGTTTCAATTCAACAATACTTGTTAGTTACAACGTACAAACATCTCCATTGTCTGCTTCGCTAACCACAGAATAGCAAAAGACCTTTCCCACGAGAATCCTGTTTTCCTGAGAGCAGCGCTTACCTCTGCCCTACTACAGAATTATTCCATCCATTGGCAAAGTAGCGTATCCCTCTACTTCACCCTTCTATCAAGCATCAATTAACTGTTCTCTCCGGAATTAAGACACATAGTTGAAAACGCAATGCTCCTGAGAAATAAAACCAGAGTTCCGCAATTAACCCGAATGCTATTTCATTCACGCACTTTCACGCAAGAAAGTATAGTTCATTCACACAGAATCCTGCCTTTTCCGAGAACAGTGAACAGTCTGTCCTACTACAGAATTATAACATACGTTAACAAAGCAGCGCTTACCACTACTTTGTCCTTCTAACAAGCTCAGGGTACACCTGCTACCTTTTCAGTGATAAGCGTTATCGGTATGCCAATTGGTTCCCTGGTACCTAAGACCAAAATTTCACAGGTAACACTTCTCTATCATTCATGCCTTTCTCACACAGAAAATATCACTAATGGCAACACTCAGCAATGCTACCAAATCGAACCCAGACAATGGGCCGTGCAACTTCAATTGTCACACATTTCTCCCGTGTACCTACAGGCAACCACTATCCCGTCTTTCCCGAGAGCAGCACTTACCTCTGCTCTACTACGGAACTGTCATCAATTCCAGACTTCCTACCTCCCAGAAGTCGTACAAACAACATAAAACTCAATACGATTTCAACATGTAGTGTTAGTACATATATCAATACCAATCAATAATCGATAAGCTACATACATGCCAAAATCATCAAACCAAAACAATAAAAACCATCTCTAGCTACCAGAAATACTGGTGCAGTTCAGAACACAAAATCTCCCCCTGCTTCCACGGACGGAATGATTTCACAGTCACACGCACATACACACATCATACGCTGGTGGGGCCCATAACACCAACATTCATTTCTCTCAAACTATCCGTGCCTACAGAGGGATCTCAAAATCCCGAACTACAGTTCTTTACTTGGATAGAGGAAACCACATCTATTGAATTACCCTAATAATTCCTCCATCCGGAGGACGATCAAATCATTTAGTTGTTATGGAAATTTGATGAAACACTTAACTCTTAATTTACTCAATAAACATTTCAAAGAAAAAAACACCCGACACAGTTCTTAAAATAATGTTTTTCTTTATCTAATTAAAATGCAGGTTAAATCCTAATAATGGAATATTATCTTTTGTCATATTTACCTATTCTGGCTAATTGTCGTTCTCTAAGTCAGAACTGGTCCTCAGGAAATTCATCAGAGTCCTAAAGTCTCGTCCTCTTCTGTCTGCATAAAGATCTCTAGCGAAGAGCAGCATGGAGTGTCGCATAGAGTAGCATCGATCAGCTAAGGTCTTGGCAGTCGGGGGTCTCGGCTAATTTTCCCTCTCTGGACTACTAATATTTGTACTGAAATTTACATATAACAGTTACATTTTCTTTATTCCCAGGCTGTGGATTGGCTGAATTCAAACGCGCCTTAATACATTTAAGAAACATTCTCCAAAATTCACATAGGGATAAATATCAGCTTTTGGTATATGGGAAAGGCTGTTCTCAGCTCACGAAGTATCAGTCTATTGTAAATAGGTAGTTCATGTATCCACATTGGCAACAAATGCTCCACGTTCAGGGACATTGGCACCTCGCCCAGGGTAGTCTTCATGGGCCTGGTCTGTCGGTTCATGGAAAGGCCACAAACGAAGTCAGTGCAGGCGCCTTTCTCCATTATTCAATTTATGGAGTCATGTACTTTAGTTAGGATTCAGTCAGCGGCCATCTTTAGTTAGGCCAGGATGGTCAACTTTAAGTAAAGAAACACAAAATTATAATTAATACATGGAAATGATTAAAACAGTGTTATTTCCTTGCTAATACCCTTATGTGTATGCATTTATCTAGCCATATGCAACATTCAAAGCCGTTAATGCGGGTTTATTTAAGCGCAAATTACATTAACACTGCCAAACAACACTCATTGCTTTTAATATGCGTACAAACTTAGTTCACTTATTATTTTAGCCATGCAGATGCTTTCCCACGGATATTCTCTCAATTAATAAGGTTGATTAATATTATCACAGCACTCTGTTAATCATTAAAATTAGTTGTCAGTCTTTTTAATATAAATTCATATAAATGGATTGGGTATATAAAAATAAAACATTTTACCCGCTCCATCACTACATCAGGCTCGCCCTGTGACCCCTGCCCCCCTAGGATTGCATTGTTGGTTGCTCAAATCATTGGGAGCAAATTAGCAGACATCTCCCAGCTAATGTGCCTTCAAGTCTTTTTCCCTCTTAATGGAAAAAAGAAAAAATTTCCATTCAATCCAAGTCACCTGCAGAAAACGGTATTCACCTCCCTGGCGTTATTGAGGATTGATGACTGTAATGGCCTTTATGGAATGCTCATCAGCACGTTCTCAGCAAGCTGCGAACTCTGCAAAACGCTGCAGCTCGTGTGCTCTTCACTATTCCTAAATTTCTTTAGTCACTAAGTCCATTAAGAGACTCCACTGGCTCCCAGTCAAATAGCAGGTCACTTTCAAAGCACTGCATAGAGTGTAAAAGCAATGCAAGGGCTAGGACCTGCCTTTTTGAGGCAGAGCTTCACCTGGTATATTCACCAAGCAGGTCCAGGCACTCAGCCTTAGCCAAACTGTTGGCGATCCCTAGATTTAGGTATGCCAACTGGGGAGGAAGAAGCTTTGTGTTTGGGGCAGCTAAAGCTTGGAATGTCCACCCCAAATACATCAAACCCTCATGGCTTTCAGGAAAGCACTGAAAACATGGATCTTCTCTTCTTGCTAACTTTCCTTTGCTTTGGGTCGTTTCCTTTGATAACTCAGCTGGGTCAAGGCACCTTTTGGTATTCAAGCGCTCTAGAAAGATATTTAACATTAGATAACAAGTGTATGAAAAGGTAGAAGTCAAAGTAGTTGTCAGAGTAGCAAAGTGTAGAAGAAAGTTATGGTAAAAGTAGGAGTAAGTGTTAGGAAAAGTAAAGAGTAGAAGTAATACGATGTAAGAGAAGGCATAAGTAGGAGTGAGACAATACGTCTAAGATGAACTGATAGTAAGTTTAGAAGTAACGTTGGAGTATAAGTAATTTAAAACAGAAGAAAGTAAAAGTAGAAGTAAGTGCCAGGAGTATAGTAGGATTACCTATAAGAATAGGAGTAGATAGAAACCAAAGTAGCAATATAAATCAGATAATGTCTAAATATGAGCATGTATTAGTCAAAGAATGTGTAGGTAGGTGTACAAGTAGGATCAAGTGTGTATGGAGGAATAAGCATAGGATTGTAATAGGAGTAAGAGTAGGTGTATTTAGGAATAGGAGCAGGACATAGGAATAGGAGTAGGTAAGAAAAGAAATACGAGTGAGCAGGAGTTCAGGTTAAAAGTAGGGGTAACTGGAGCCATGTAGGAGTAGGTTCACTTAAAGTATGAGTAACTATAGGTACATAGATATAAGAGAAGGAATAACTAGGAGTAAGAGTATGAATAGGAGTTAGTGTAAGAATAGGTAAGGGCGAGTGTAGAAGTAAAGCCAAAGTAATAGAAGTAGCAAAAATAGGAATAAACAGGAATACATGAAAGTAAGACTAGAAGTACACATGATAAAATTAGACTTAGTAGTCAATAAATATGTAAGTAGGAATAAGTAGGAGTTAGTAGAAGTAAACTTAGGCATATGTGGGAGTATGAGTAGGCAAAAAAGTAGTAAGAGAAGGAATACATAGGAATAAGTAAGAGTGTGTTAATGACATGAGAACTGGCAAACTCTAGACCAAAAATGACATTTACGTAGTCCACTCACCTACCATTAGTTTATAAAACAATATTTAGTCTGTCTGACACGTTTTATTCACTGTTAAAGCAGCTAGTAGCTTTTGTTTGGAGGAATACATCAATTTCTTCCATAGATTGATTTGCCACATTTCTCTTCTCTATCACCTGGCCTCTGTCATTAGAAGTGGACCCCCTCCCCACACACCACCTAGTTTAGTGGGTCTGGAAGGTAGCCTTCCCCTGTGTGTGCTCCCTGTAGGTCTTGGGGCCATAGTGCACCTGTCTGCTGAGCAGTGCTAAAGTACCCTTAGCTGGAGGACAGGTGAGCGCCTTCTGCTTCCCCCCATTTATTCTTCCTTTGCTTGGGATTACTGTTCTGCTCCATGCTGAGCTTGGGGCTTGTGGAATGTTCCCAGTCCCATCCTTTTCACTATTGTGTGCCCCAGCCACTCTGTTCAGCTTTTTGGGGACTGTCCAGTAGTACTCTTAGGATGCTCAGCCTGCTCTTCACTGCTTTCTGATGGACTTAGTTTCACTTTTGGGGTTGTTCTTCCTGGCGATATTTTGGACCACTATCATTCCCCTCTGGATTGGGGGTTGGATATGAGTTCTCCCCGTGTACTCCGTGCTGGGGCGGCCTTGCCCTATATAAAGCACTGGGACCCTTAGACTAATAGGCAGGTTAGTGGTCCCTCTTTTCTGAGGTAGGAGCGGGTCTTTTACTTACCACTGTGCTCCTTGCTTGGCTTTGGGCTTGTCTGGTTTGTGTACACTGTCTCATTGCCCCATCCATGTGCGTTTCCCTGACTCCCTACTGTTCATGTTGAAGGCCATGTGGTACTGTCCTACCCTTCATTGGCTCCTGATTTGGCTTGAGGCTTGAGTAAGCCTGTTTAGTGTGGGGTGCTGAAGTTCCCTTTGCTGCTGGATATGTGTGCACCCCACATTTGTGGCTGCTGGTGTGTGAGCTGATCTTGTGCTTCTTCTAATTTTCTTAGCTGGAACTAGGTAGTTCCAGCAACTCGAATCGAAAATTCTTATATAGTGCCTGGCTACCCGGAGGCATCCCAGCGCTGCGGATGGGTGACGAGGAGACGGCGGAGTTATGGAAATAGCCAGGTCTTCAGTTGTTTGCAGAATGACAGATGATTGGCTTCCTTGCCGATGGAGAGAGGGAGGGTGTTCCAGAGTCTAGAGGCGTTGTAGGAAAGAAGGCGACCCCCTGACCGGGCCCTCCTGACTCTGGGAACATCCGCTAGATGAAGTTGGTCTGAGCGGAGACTTCTGGTGGCTTTGTAGGGTTTGATTAGGTTTTTGATGATAGGGGGGCCTTTGTTATGAAGGTTTTTGTGTGCGATGCAGAGGGCCTTAAAGTGTATTCTCTCTTGTATCAGGAGCCAGTGGATTGTCTTCAGGGCAGGCTTGGCTGAGCAGCGGTTATTGGTGCCTGTGAGTAGCCTGGCTGCCGAGTTTTGGACAACCTGTAGTTTGGAGATGACTGAACTAGGCGCGCCCAGATAAAGGGCATTGCCATAGTCCAACCTAGAGAGGATGAGCGCTTGAACCAAAAGCTTTCTGGAGTGGGCAGGCAGAAGAGGGAGTACTTTCCGTATGGTACGGAGCATACCATAGCAGGTGGCGGCCGTTTTTCTTGCTTGAGTTCTAAAGGTGAGGTCATGGTCGAGCCATATGCCAAGGCTCTTTATTTCCTGTTTGGGTAATGGTGCGGGACCCATGCACGGTGGCCACCAATTGTTGGGGTTGAAGCTTGCTTGATTGCCCAGCAGCATGAGCTCGGTCTTATCACCGTTAAGCTTGAGGTGGGAGGAGCTCATCCAGCTGGTGACTTCTTTAAGAGATGAGCAGAGGTTTGTAAGAGACTGCTCTTCCTGGTTCAAGGCCACAATGAGCTGGGTATCATCTGCGTAGGTGACCAGTTGGATTCCAAAAGGGGCAACTATCTGTGCTAGTGGGGACATGTACACATTAAAAAAAGTGGGGCTCAAGGAGGAGACCTGAGGTACCCCGCACTGGAGAGGTACTGGTTTACCTTCAAATACCTGGAAGAATCTTTCTTCCAGGAATGATGCCAACCAAGACAGGGCTTTGCCTGTCACTCCCACATTTTTGAGACGGTGTATCAAAATACGGGGGTTCACCGTGTCAAAGGCTGCACTTAGGTCTAGGAGGATGATGGCTGAGGATCCTCCTGAATCAAGAATCTTTTGTGACTCCTCCACCACCGCTATTAGTGCAGTTTCAGTGCCCTGGCCAGGGCGAAAGCCGGTCTGGGAGGAGTGGAGCAGTTTAAAGGTTTCAAGGTGCGCAGAAAGTACGTGGTTGACGTATTTTTCTGCAACCTTGCTGATACCAGGGAGTAGGGAAATGGGGCGATAGTTGCCCAATTCCGTGGGATCCAGGTCGGGTTTTTTTAGAAGTGCCCTCACCATGGCGTTTTTCCAGTCCCGAGGGACTATACCTGGGGCTACGGAATCATTGATTTAATTGGCAATGGGAGTGATAATTGTGGGCATTGCTAGTTTCAGAATATTGAAAGGGGCAGGGTCGCTCGGGTAACCACTTTTTATTGAGTCTAAGATGCGGGGGAGGAGTTCCTCAGAGAGAGGAGCATATGCTTCTAGGTGAATGGTATTATTCTGAGGTTCCAATTCGGGGAGCTCGGGGATTTGATCAGTTTTAAGAGGTGGAAGGAGATTAAGGATGTTTTTAATTTTGGTGGAGAAGAAGCCTGCCAGATCTTCACAATGAAGGCCGGTCGGGTCGGGGGCAGAGCTTTCTATTGGCAGTTAAGGGATCGGGGTCGTGGGTAGGGAAGGTCCGTTCCAGTTCACGGGTCCAATCCTCAATGCTAAACTTGGGCCAGTGGCGAGCTAAGGTGCGGGATGACAGTAGATGAGTGCGCGTGGAGGGAAGATGCCATAAAAAAGGGATTAGGAAGTGGTCTGACCAGGGGAGGGGGATGGGCTCCATTCCTTCTAATTCTGCTATGTTTGAGAAAATAGGGTCGAGAAGATGGCCCTTCAAATGAGTGTCGAGGTGGTTCTTAAGATGCATCTGATAGGCTGCAAGATCCTGGGTAAGGTCAGCCGACACTTTGTCCGAAGGCTCGTCAAAGTGCAGATTAAAATCCCCGAGAAGATTAAAGTTGGGTGATGTGCTTGCTAAGTTTAGAACAGAGACGCGTATTGAGCAGCAGAATTGTCCATGTGCTCCTGGTGGGCGATATAGAAGGATTCCAGAAAAAGTGATTGAGGGGGTGAATTGAATTGAGAAACGGGCGTTTTCGCAATCTGACAGGGGGGTATCTAGAATGCGGCAGACTAACTTGTCTTTGTAGACCATAGCGATCCCTCCACCCTTGCTTCCTGCTCTGTCTCCGCGTTGGATCAGGTAGCCCGGGGGGAGTGCTTGAACCACATCAGGGTCTGAGTTAGGTGACAGCCAGGTCTCTGTGAGGAACAGGACATCTGTTCCTGTGTCATGTAACAATATGGAGATTTCTACAGCATGTTTTGACAGAGATCTGCAGTTCAACAGAGCCATGTTGAGTTGCTTCCTTGTGGATGGCGGGCTGCTTGGCATAGGGGGAAGTTTGTATAAACAGTGAGGGCAGTTCTCTTTAAGTGTCTCCAGGGAGATGGGGTGGATGCAGATAGCGTTGGAGGATTCCCTAATGTGAAGCAGTTTTTCCCTGGAGTATGGTAAGGTGACTGGAGGGTGTGACCCAGAGATCATGGGCCTTGTGCCCGGTCTAGCGCGGATGGACGCAGATGGGCTTGCCTTTGGCGCCCCCGCTGCGCGCGTCCGCTGCCCGCTTCGCTCTGCATTAGCTTTTATGTGGTGGGGAGAGGAGGGAACTAGACCGCCAACCCTTAGAACAGGAAGTAGACTCCCTCCACTCAATCGGGATTAGGACCCGTGGTGGACCAGGGAGGAACCGGAAGGGCTGGGGCAGTGACAAGCGAAGGGCTGAGGTAATTTGCGTGCGAGATGCTGGTTTTCTTAAAGTATTTTCAAGTTTTGCTTCTAAAACAAATTCAGTGCACACATAGCAAAGTGACAATCAAAAGAAGTAAAAAATGCGTGGAGAAGCGAGCGTCATCAGCTGACGCCAGGCAGAGTAGCGTTTAGTGCGAATAACACAAAACAACTACCTTAACGCGTCCACTGTGCGCTCCTCTCTGCATTAGCTTTTATGTGGTGGGGAGAGGAGGGAACTAGACCGCCAACCCTTAAAACCAGAAGTAAACTCCCTCCACTCAATCGGGATTAGGACCCATGGTGGACCGGGGAGCAACCGGAAAGGCTGGAGCGGTGACAAGCTAAGGGCTGAGGTAATTTGCGTGCGAGATGCTGGTTTTCTTAAAGTATTGTCAAGTTTTGCTGCTAAAACAAATTCTGTTGACACATAGCAAAGTGACAATCAAAAGAAGTAAAAAATGCATGGAGAAGCGAGCGTCATCAGCTAGCGCCAGGCAGAGTAGCAATTTGTGCGAATACCACAATACAACTACCTTAACGCGTCCGCTGCGCGCTCCGCTCTGCATTAGCTTTTATGTGGTGGGGAGAGGAGGGAACTAGACTGCCAACCCTTAAAACCGGAAGTAGACTTCCTCCACTCAATCGGGAATAGGACCCGTGGTGGACCGGGGAGCAACCGGAAGGGCTGGGACGGTGACAAGCGAAGGGCTGAGGTAATTTGCAAGCGAGATGCTGGTTTTCTTAAAGTATTTTCAAGTTTTGCTGCTAAAACAAATTCAGTGCACACATAGCAAAGTGACAATCAAAAGAAGTAAAAAATGCGTGGAGAAGCGAGCGTCATCAGCTAGAACCAGGCAGAGTAGCGTTTAGTGCGAATAACACACTACAACTACCTTAACGCGTCCGCTGCGCGCTCCTCTCTGCATTAGCTTTTATGTGGTGGGAGAGGAGGGAACTAGACTGCCAACCCTTAAAACCGGAAGTAAACTCCTTCCACTCAATCGGGATTAGGACCCATGGTGGATCGGGGAGCAACCGGAAGGGCTGGGGTGGTGACAAGCGAAGGGCTGAGGTAATTTGCGTGCGAGATGCTGGTTTTCTTAAAGTATTTTCAAGTTTTGCTGTTAAAAAAAATTCAGTGCACACATAGCAAAATGACAATCAAAAGAAGTAAAAAATGCGTGGAGAAGCGAGCGTCATCAGCTAGAGCCAGGCAGAGTAGCGTTTAGTGCGAATACCACAATACAACTACCTTAACGCGTCCGCTGCGCGCTCCGCTCTGCATTCGCTTGTATGTGGTGGGGAGAGGAGGGAACTAGACCGCCAACCCTTAAAACCGGGATTAGGACCCGTGGTGGACCGGGAAGCAACCGAAAGGGCTGGGGCAGTGACAAGAGAAGAGCTGAGGTAACTTGCGTGCGAGATGCTGGTTTTCTTAAAGTATTTTCAAGTTTTGCTGCTAAAACAAATTCAGTGCACACATAGCAAACTGACAATCAAAAGAAGTAGAAAATGCGTGGAGAATCGAGCGTCATCAGCTAGAGCCAGGCAGAGTAGCGTTTAGTGCGAATACCACAATACTACTACCTTAACGTGTCACCTGCGCGCTCCGCTCTGCATTAGATTTTATGTGGTGGGGAGAGGAGGGAACTAGACCGCCAACCCTTAAAACCGGAAGTTGACTCCCTCCACTCAATCGGGATTAGGACCCGTGGTGGACCGGGGAGCAACCGGAAGGGCTGGGGGCGGTGACAAGCGAAGGGCTGAGGTAATTTGCGTGCGAGATGCTGGTTTTCTTAAAGTATTTTCAAGTTTTGCTGCTAAAACAAATTCAGTGCACACATAGCAAAGTGACAATCAAAAGAAGTAAAAAATGCGTGGAGAAGCGAGCGTCATCAGCTAGCACCAGGCAGAGTAGCGTTTAGTGCGAATACCACAATACAACTACCTTAACGCGTCCGTTGCGCGCTCCGCTCTGCATTCGCTTTTATGTGGTGGGGAGAGGAGGGAACTAGACCGCCAACCCTTAAAACCGGAAGTAGACTCCCTCCACTCAATCGGGATTAGGACCCGTGGTGGACCGGGGAGCAACCGAAAGGGCTGGGGCAGTGACAAGAGAAGAGCTGAGGTAACTTGCGTGCGAGATGCTGGTTTTCTTAAAGTATTTTCAAGTTTTGCTGCTAAAACAAATTCAGTGCACACATAGCAAAGTGACAATCAAAAGAAGTAAAAAATGCATGGAGAATCGAGCGTCATCAGCTAGCGCCAGGCAGAGTAGCGTTTAGTGCGAATACCACAATACAACTACCTTAACGTGTCACCTGCGCGCTCCGCTCTGCATTAGATTTTATGTGGTGGGGAGAGGAGGGAACTAGACCGCCAACCCTTAAAGCCGGAAGTAGACTCCCTCCACTCAATTGGGATTAGGACCCGTGGTGGACCGGGGAGCAACCGGAAGGGCTGGGGGCGGTGACAAGCGAAGGGCTGTGGTAATTTGCGTGCGAGATGCTGGTTTTCTTAAAGTATTTTCAAGTTTTGCTGCTAAAACAAATTCAGTGCACACATAGCAAAGTGACAATCAAAAGAAGTAAAAAATGCGTGGAGAAGCGAGCGTCATCAGCTAGCACCAGGCAGAGTAGCGTTTAGTGCGAATACCACAATACAACTACCTTAACGCGTCCGCTGCGCGCTCCGCTCTGCATTAGCTTTTATGTGGTGGGGAGAGGAGGGAACTAGACCGCCAACCCTTAAACCCGGAAGTAGACTCCCTCCACTCAATCGGGATTAGGACCCGTGGTGGACCGGGGAGCAACCGGAAGGGCTGGGGTGGTGACAAGAGAAGGGCTGAGGTAATTTGCATGCAAGATGCTGGTTTTCTTAAAGTATTTTCAAGTTCTGCTGCTAAAACAAATTCAGTGCACACATAGCAAAGTGACAATCAAAAGAAGTAAAAAATGCGTGGAGAAGCGAGCGTCATCAGCTAGCACCAGGCAGAGTAGCGTTTAGTGCGAATACCACAATACAACTACCTTAACGCGTCCGCTGCGCGCTCCGCTCTGCATTAGCTTTTATGTGGTGGGGAGAGGAGGGAACTAGACCGCCAACCCTTAAACCCGGAAGTAGACTCCCTCCACTCAATCGGGATTAGGACCCGTGGTGGACCGGGGAGCAACCGGAAGGGCTGGGGTGGTGACAAGAGAAGGGCTGAGGTAATTTGCATGCAAGATGCTGGTTTTCTTAAAGTATTTTCAAGTTCTGCTGCTAAAACAAATTCAGTGCACACATAGCAAAGTGACAATCAAAAGAAGTAAAAAATGCGTGGAGAAGCGAGCGTCATCAGCTAGCGCCAGGCAGAGTAGCGTTTAGTGCGAATACCACAATACAAATACCTTAACGCATCCGCTGCGCGCTCCGCTCTGCATTAGCTTTTATGTGGTGGGGAGAGGAGGGAACTAGACCGCCAACCCTTAAAACCGGAAGTAGACTCCCTCCACTCAATCGGGATTAGGACCCGTGGTGGACCGGGGAGCAACCGGAAGGGCTGGGGCAGTGACAAGCGAATGGCTGAAGTAATTTGCGTGCGAGATGCTGGTTTTCTTAAAGTATTTTCAAGTTTTGCTGCTAAAACACATTCAGTGCACACATAGCAAAGTGACAATCAAAAGAAGTGAAAAATGCGTGGAGAAGCGAGCGTCATCAGCTAGCGCCAGGCAGAGTAGCGTTTAGTGCGAATACCACAATACAAATACCTTAACGCATCCGCTGCGCGCTCCGCTCTGCATTAGCTTTTATGTGGTGGGGAGAGGAGGGAACTAGACCGCCAACCCTTAAAACCGGAAGTAGACTCCCTCCACTCAATCGGGATTAGGACCCGTGGTGGACCGGGGAGCAACCGGAAGGGCTGGGGCAGTGACAAGCGAATGGCTGAAGTAATTTGCGTGCGAGAAGCTGGTTTTCTTACAGTATTTTCAAGTGTTGCTGCTAAAACAAATTCAGTGCACACATAGCAAAGTGACAATCAAAAGAAGTGAAAATGCGTGGAGAAGCAAGCGTCATCAGCTAGCGCCAGGCAGAGTAGCGTTTAGTGCGAATACCACAATACAACTACCTTAACGCGTCCGCCTAAGTGTATTGTTTGTCCTGTATCCCTATTTCATGTTTAACTCTGTTCCCCTGCCTCTGTTCTGGGCTTGTTGGGCTTGTGTGGTGTTGTTTCTAATGTGCATCCGAACCTGTCCTGCACTACCTGCCTGAAAGGTATGGGGGTAGAAATGTGTTTATACTCTTTGACTGGAGGACATGATGGGATTAGCCTTCTTCTGCCTTCCCGCTGGCATTGGATCTTGTAGATGTGGTCCTCGCTTGGTCTTCCTGGGCTCACTAGTCTTACTCCTCTCCCTTTTTCTTGTTTGCAAGGTTTGGGGGTTTCATGGGGAAGTCCCTTGTGCCCTTTGAGGCATGGTCATGCTTACTCTCTGTGCATTGCTGGTTGGCTCAGTTTTTGTGGAATTGGCTTTTGCCTCTCTAGTCAAGTCAAGTCAAATTCCACTTTATTCGATTAATTAAAATCATAAAAGCATACTACAACAAATATCAAAAGTTCATCTATAAAACAATTGATAGAATTAATACAATATTAAACAGTTTATAGGTTAAAAAGCAGATTAAAAGGGCGATAAGTACATAAAATAGATTAAAAAGCACTTGACAGGGTGATATTGCTAAGTCCAAATTCCTATTGTTCTTCCAAACTAAGCCTTATTCTCTTGCATCGCACAGATGCGGCTAAAAAACTAGCAGTGCAATACATAATAAGAGGAGAGAGCAACATTTGTAAAAAAAGCAGTGCAGGCTTGTACTGGATAAAACCCAAGTCCTTCAGAATAGATTTTAGGTATTTTGTACGCGGTTCATGATAGAAGGAACAAAAAAACAAAAAGTGGGCATTATCCTGAATAGAGAAACCATCACATTTGCATGGGGCCGATTCCTCCAGCTTGCACCAGTTTTTCACATCCCACAGCACTGTATAAATTTGGTTGAACCGAAATTTGGATAATAGCCATCTATGGAATGGATTAGTTACCATGGTTAAATAAGGGGCCAGCTCACAAGACGGGGATATCAGAACGTGAGCCCTCACAGAGGTTTTGCACAAATCGCGTGCTTCACGCTCAGCCGTGCGAATTCTCAGAAAATTAATTTTCACCCACTCTAAGTCAGCTCTACACAGGGCTTCAGGGCAACTAAAAATTTCAGGGCGACCCAAAAAAGCTGTCATAGTTTCGATATATGTCAGCCACTGAATATCCCTACTGTGGTCAAGTTGGAGGCAATCTTTGATGATCCGGTGATTTAGGCTAAGGTTTGGGTTTAGCCAAAGCTTTATCCACATCAAAAGTGGAGCTAGATTTAAAATGTCTAAGATGTAACCCATTCCCAGCTCTAAATGTACTGAGAAGGTAGCAGTTGACTGGGGTAACCCCAGCAATGAGCGAAAAAATTTATTTTCCTCTGTCTGGATATCTATAACGTTAACGTAACCCCAGATCGCTGCACCATATCTAGCAATAGCAATTGTCTTGGCTTTATAGATGGCCATAATGGCCTCCATAGGTTTCCCCCCCAATCTTTTCGCAAAACCCAAAATGGCACCGTACGAACTTCTTACCGCATTAATTTTGGATATTACCTGCGGTGTCCAAGATCCCCTCTGATCAAAGATCACACCCAGATAGGTGAAGACCTTAACACTAGTGATCACCTCTCCGTCACAGAAAAAAGATTTTTCTTTACGCATGCCACGACCGACAGACATGGTATGCGATTTACTTTTATTAATCACCAGATCGAGACTACTCATAAAATTACAAAAGGCATCTAATAACTTTTGTAGGGCAACTGGGGTCCTAGCTATAAGTACCGCGTCATCGGCGTAGAGGAGCACCGGGATTGGTGCACCCCCCATGCACGGGAAATCTTTTGTGGCAGACGTTAGGTAACCCTCCAAAGAGTTTACATAGAGCGTAAACAACATTGGAGCCAGGATACACCCCTGGCGGACCCCTCTGGTGGATCTAAAGCACTCGGTGCACTTTCCATCGGTGGTCATTCTTATGCGGGCCCTCAGATCTTTGTGAAGCTCCGCTAGAAAGTGCACCAGGGAGCTATCGAGGCCCATCTCCAGCAACATTGCCCACAGTTTTGATCTATTAACAAGATCAAAAGCTGTGGACAGATCCATAAAACCCATAAATAAGCTGCCCCCCTTTGCTTTAGTATATTTGGACAATATAAGGTGGAGGTTGAGGCATTGGTCCTCAGTACTCCTCCCTGACCTAAAGCCAAATTGAGCCTCAGATAAGATGTTATTTCCCCTGGCCCACGCGGAGATCCTCGCCAGGACAACCTTGCCTAAAATTTTGACCGAGGAGTCCAAAAGCGATATGGGTCGATAACATTTTGGATCTCCTCTCTGCCCTTTTTTAAAAATAGGGACGATTGTTGCGAGGGACCAGGACTCAGGGAAACCCACTATTGCGGCAGCGTTAAAAACTCTAGTTAAGATATTTGCCCAAAACAGTGGATTTGCCCTGTACATATCTGCAGGTACTCCATCTGGACCGGGTGCCTTACGCCCAGCTGTTTCCTCTATGGCTCTAAGTACCTCACAAGTTTCAAAACTCACAGGTTCCATTGGACTATCAGTTACGGGGATTATAAAAGGGTCCAGCTCTCTGTGACTGTCATATATTTTTTCAAAGTGAGACAGCCACTCAACTTCTGAGATATTTAATTCCTGTACTGAGTTTTGGGCGCCTGTGAGAAATGGAGAATTTATTATTGTCCAGAATTCAGCACTATTTTTTAGGGTAGCTTTATCCCTTAGGTCCTCCCAGGCTTTACATTTTAATTCTTTTTTACGTAGAGAAATGACCGTATTGTAATCCTTCCTCAGTCGTGCCACAAGCTCCTTATTCCTTGGGCGCGCACTAAGGGCTTTTTTGAGGCGGTTATGGGCTTTACTACAGTTTTTATCGAACCAGCCTTTTGCCTGATATTGTTTGTCCCCCTGCCCTTTGGCTAGAAGACTGCTAGACACAAACCTGCAAATACCTTCGAATGAAGATATAACATCATTGTGCCCGGCTAGAGGAGTAGCACACACCCGTAACTCATCTGCAACCGAATTAGATAGAGTCACAAAAAATTTTTCTGGTACAACCGCCTCCCATTTAAGTCTTCTCCCCTGATCCTTTACTTTAAAAGGCAAAATAGTCTGCTGGAGGACAACCAATTTTGACAGTAAGGCACTGTTTGTTAGCACCAGTCCGACAGGGTTGTGATCACTCATGGGCATATCAATAGCATTATAAGTAATCACATAATTAAGAAAAAATCTCGAAATAAAAATAAAATCAATAATCGAGTCGCTAGCCCTGCCCGTGTAAGTGGCAACCCGTGTGGTAGTATCGGAAAATTCAGATTCAAATAACTCGTTTAGCAGCAATACATTTTCAAGTGCTCGACCATTCAATGTGTGTTCTAAATGGGGAGGTGACACACTGCCTGGGCCCTCCATATCAACCATAACACATTTAGAACACAAATGGACATTAAAATCACCCATTAAAATGATCCGAAACAAAGTGGATTGCTTGTCTCCATAGAGGGTTAAAAAATCTAATAACCAGTTAAAATGCGAGGATTCTGGATTACTATTGGGAGCATTGTAACAGTTAACCAACAACAATTTACCACCATCCTCAACGGTTAACTCCAGAAAAATAAAATTTTTGGAGGCACAATCTAACATAATCAGTTTGCCTCTTATATTCACTGAGACCAACATCATAAGGCCGCCTTTGTTCCGACCAGCTGGGGAAGGCAAGGCAGGGACAAAAAAAGATGTAAAGCCGTCTATCCAGTAGTCGCATTCCAAATCCCAAGTCTCTTGCAAGGCAATGACATCATAACTCTTGACAAAGCTTACCCAGCTGGGGTCTCCCTTCTTAGCCCGCAAACCAGCAATGTTCCAAGATAGCAGCCTAACTGATCCCCCAAAGTCACTAACAACAATCTCAGGTAAATTGTTCTCGACCACCACAGAAGAGGGTACGTGGACCGTAGATGTACGGGCCGCAACCGCAGCGGCCTCTGTACCCTCTCCCTCTTCCCGTCAATCACAGAGGTCGAGACCTGAGAGCACATCAAACCTGTTATGTGTTGAAATGGGGGGACCCCATGAGCTGGCAATTTCACGACACTGCAAAGAAGGTTGCTGCGGCCGATTTGGCCCCACCGGGGTAAATGGATAAAGTCTTGGTCTCGACGCGGAGGGAAAATTGGCCTTATTGTAAAAGTACCCCAATGGGCGAACACGGATGCTGTTGCTCTCCTCCAGCAAAGATGCTGCCCGCAGGAGGACAGTGGCCACGTGTTGTGGGTATTTGAAATTCACAACCACGCAGTCCCCTCTACAAGATTTCCTTGATGGGCCAATCCAGTTCACTCTCCTTGTCGTGATTATATCTCCAGCAAGTTTGGGCGGAAAATCGCATTTAGCGCCTAACCAGGCCACCACTTTGTTTTTAAGGGATTCATGCGCTTCCACTTGCGGTTCTAAGTTGCCTGGGTCGAGTAGTGGGACGTCTGCAAGTACGATGACATATGGAGCGCATTCCGGGGGCAAATTAATAGTATTGGCGCGTCTACTTTGTACAGCATTAATGTTATTGCCAGGTCTCTGCAAACCCCTCGCCTGATCGGAATCCACATCTGTTGATGGGGGATGAATTACTACGGGGACAGTACGATTATGGCCTGAACTAACAACAGAACGAGTCATAGATGAAGAGTTGGGAGCTTTTGTGACACTACATCCCCTCACCTCGAGGTTAGCTAAACTGTTATGGGAGGGTAAGGGATTCGCCTGAGAAGATTTAATCATTTGTCGATCCAGTAAATCTCCAAGTCTTTTAATTTCCGCATTAGCAGTGTCCAGTTTGGCTGTAAGACAGTCGATGCGAGCTTTAAGTTTTAGATCTACCGCAGCCTCAATACGCTCGATTAACAGATCAAACTGATCTAGGCTCAAAGCAGTCTTGGGGGTTTTGGGAGAACTGTGTCTATCTGGCCGATGAGTTTCCACCCTTCTCCTCTGGGTGGTCTTACCCCCCCTCTTACTTTGAAGCCTTCTGCATGATCTAACTGGTCTCTTGCCCCTAGTTTCTTCCACTATTTCTGAGTCTTCCTCGGAGTCAGGGCGCAACATGTCATTGAATATAGAAACCATTGCATCGTTATCCTGCACCTGGGCAATAGACGCTACTGTGTTACAAGTAAGTTCAGTAACGTTATGATCTTGTGGAAAACAGTTTGTGATTCTATCGCCATCTGAGAAGTCCTCCAATGTAGCGGTTATTGCTAGAGAGGGGGCATGATCCATATCGTCTACTTTACCCAAAGAGGCTCTTCTATCCTCGTTAATCTTGGTTACCCTCTTCACTAGAAAATTGTTCATTGAGCCCGCCCCCGAGACTACCTTATTTTTCTTGGGACCTGACATCATGGAATTGGCAGTCCCTGCGACAGGATCCGGACAATAGCCACAAGTCCGTCTCTACTGCACAACACCACAACAGTGGACAAGGGGCGCGGCAGAAAGTATATCGTACAACAGCAGTACCTGTAAAGCGGCAGGAGCTCTGATGTCCGGTGTCAGGGGGATGGCCCCGCCCTGCCTCCTCCTGCCCCGGACGGCCACAGACGGCCCGCCCTTTGCCCGGGCTTAGCCCGGCGCGTCCCGCTCGCGTCCCGCGAAGCGGGTCTCCCAGTAATTTATGGCGCCTCCTGGCGTCACTACGTCGCGCCGCCGCTGAGGCAGCCGGGAAATGCAGTCCCGGGGCGGCGACGCGGAAGCTGGCGTTTCCTCTGAGGACTCCTTGACTCTTGGCGGTGTCGGCGGTAATGGCGTGGCGTGGCCCAGCAGGTTTCAGGTACGTTTTGACAGCCCCCCCGCTCCGCCGGTCTCCCAGTAATTTATGGCGCCTCCTGGCGTCACTACGTCGCGCCGCCGCTGAGGCAGCCGGGAAATGCAGTCCCGGGGCGGCGACGCGGAAGCTGGCGTTTCCTCTGAGGACTCCTTGACTCTTGGCGGTGTCGGCGGTAATGGCGTGGCGTGGCCCAGCAGGTTTCAGGTAAGTTTTGACAGCCCCCCCGCTCCGCCGGTCTCCCAGTAATTTATGGCGCCTCCTGGCGTCACTACGTCGCGCCGCCGCTGAGGCAGCCGGGAAATGCAGTCCCGGGGCAGCGACGCGGAAGCTGGCGTTTCCTCTGAGGACTCCTTGACTCTTGGCGGTGTCGGCGGTAATGGCGTGGCGTGGCCCAGCAGGTTTCAGGTAAGTTTTGACAGCCTCTCTAGTCCATCTTACTGCAAGCCAGTCAACACTGTTATGTTTGGAGTGGGGCCTGTAGGTGGACCCTTCTAATTTTGGCTTAGTTTTGGCATCCTTGACATGTGCTGTGCCTCTGCCATTTTTCTTGCTAGGTCGAGCCTGGCCAGCGCATTGCTGCTCTGTGTGGCATGCTGTATTGAGGTAGGGACTTAAATCTCTGCCCACAATTTTCATTGGCTTGTGTCATTGTCCACTGTAAACTGTGGCTGTTCATTGGTCAAAGGCTTAGTAGTCCCTCCTTAGTACCGCCTTGTCTCATTTTGTAACTTCCCATGGCGACACCCCCTGTTATGTGTGTTTCCGCTCGGTAGGCTTTAATTACAGCCTCCAAGCACTCTTTTCTCAAATAGCTTTGTCCTCCCTGCTGTTGCAGGCAGGACACAGTCTCTTTTAATGCTTTTTAAAATTAATATAGCATGCATTTGCAATGCAATAGCTTTCGCATTTGCGAGAGTTTAAGCTATTGGCGTTGTTGGACTTGGTCCTTTTTGCAGGGTCATCCCTGAAATTTTTGCCTTCCTCCTAGCCTTTTTTTTTTAGACATGGTATTGGTGGTTTTAGAACTCTGGGCACTTTAGCACTGCTGTTCAGTGTAAAGTGCGTGTGCTCTCTGTGGTAAACATGGTAAGATTGGTCTACACCTGTTTGGTATATTTAATTTACCTGTCAGTCCCTTGTAAAGTGGTATCTCAGATACCTAGGGCCAGTAAATTAAATGCTGCTGGTGGGCTTGCAGCGCTGATTGCGCCACCCACTAAAGTAGCCTTTCAAACCTGTCTCAGGCCTCGGCCATTGCAGGGCCTGTGCACGCATTGTTACTGCCGCTGTGACCTGACACCTAAAGTGTGTGACTCGTTTGTGACCCCCCTTTTACTGCATGTCAGTCACCCCTAAGGTAGGCCCTTGCTAGCCCTATGGGCAGGGTGCATTGTAGGTAGAAGGTAGGATATGTACCTCAAGTGTGTGACATATCCTGGTAGTGGCAAACTGCCATTTTGGTTTCTCACTGCTGTGAGGCTGCCCTACCATAGGAATGCATTGGGGATTCCCTGATAAGTGTTTCAGTGGTAATTCTTGATATGAGAGGACCAGCGTGGTCACGTTTGGTATGGTTGGAATAGTAATAATAAATGCTGCGCAATGGTGTGCACAGATTTATTATCACTATTGTAGAAAAGCCACTTTTAGAAGTTGGCATTTCTGTGTTCTATGTGCCTTCCTGCCTGATGTGTATTGCATGTCTGGCTTTGGAGTAACAGGGGCTGGTGAGGTGTGTGTGGCTCCAGGGATGGCAGGGCGAGTCAGCGCTAGGCTGAATAGGGGATCTGCATTTGGAGTAGTGGGAGGAGTAGTTTCTTGACCCTGAATAGGTTTGTGCCTGCCTAGGTGAATGCTGGCTCCGCACCCCAATGGTGTGTCTGATGACAGAGCCCCAACCTGACAAAGGAGGGTGGGAGCCCTGTAAACAAAGAGCTCCACACCCCCCAGAACCAGTTGAGGCTGGATTTTCCCTAGCCCTGTGCCAGGGCAGACAAAGAAAATGCACTATAAATATTGAGGCTGTGACCCCATGTCAGTGTGCTTCCTTGATACTTGGAATGGACTTGCTGCTGCTGGGCCCCAGGAGGAACCACCACGAGGGACTGCCTCCCTGCTGGAGGGCCCTGTGAGCTGGCCTGCCTGGGCCCAGCCTTTTCCCCTTCACCAGTGGGGTCCCAGCGCCTCGTGAGCGCTGCACCTTTATTTGTATGCTCCAGGACGAGGGGAGCGTTTTGTTTCAATTTGCAGTGCTGTGCTGCGACGATTGTAGAGGGAATCCTGATGTGGGGATTCCCCTGCAATTGCTGATGGAAGCGGGAGCCCACCCCACTGTTTTGGGATCCTGACGGCAGGAGCCTACCCTGCATTGCTGCTGCTGGTGGAAGCGGGAGCCCACCCCACACTGTGGTGTCCTGAGAAGACGTGTGGGGATTCCCCCCCCTGCATTGCCAGAAATGCTGGAAGCCCACCCCACGTTTTTGCTCCTGTTGGCGGGAGCCCACCCCACATTTTCTGGTTATTCAAAAGCGGGAGCCCACCGGTATTTGCACCGGAGACCGAGAACCGCCGCAGCCCGAGCCATAAGTCAGGCGGACCGTGGTGCCACAGCCGATTTGTCCTTGGGGCAATTTTTGGATTCCTGGAGTGGGACCAGAGTGGCACAGTGGTGCCAGGCCCCATTATCACAGCTGAACCGCACAAACACGGGCAGCTGCAGCGTTGGGCAATATTGGTATAGAATCCCAGTGGGGGCTCAGGAGGCACTGCAGTGCCAAAGGTCATTCTTCACAGCTGCACTGCAGAAGTGCGGGCAGCTGCAACGAGGGGGCATTTTCTTTCCTTGCTAAGGAAGGAGTGAGATACACTCCTTGGCCCCCGTGCATTGCGCACCTAGGTTTCGCGTTCATGTATATAATCCCCTGTGAATATTGCCTAGTGCCAGTTGGCGCAGTGTATATGTGTGATTATGATTCTAATGTGTTTTGGATAATACAAAGGCTATTTTTTATATAACCTGGCGTGGAGTTTCTTTTGTAGTGTGCCTAGTGTGTTGCTGCTGTGTGTGTGTTGCGTAAACGCTTTACACATTGCCTCTGGGATAAGTTTGACTGCTCGTTCCAAACTACCAAGGTGGCGAGCTGGGGTTATCTTCAGCGTGCAACTCCCTTGCCATGACTAGAGTGGTGGTTTCTGCCTGGCTTAGGCGCATGCCCTAGCCAACCAGAAATCCAATTTCTAACAGGCGTTGTAAATGAGAATGCATTGTATTTATCTGTTTTAAAAACAGCACATAAATAAAAGGCATTTAAAGCTAAAACTCTCATAGATGCGAGACCTAATGCTTTGCAAATGCTTGTTTTGGCCTCTGAGCTGGTTTTGTGACTTAGTCCCCCATCTCTGCGTGGAGTCACACCTTCCACTTTGGAGATTCAACCCCCTTCTTTGTGTTGGCAGAGCCATGTTGTAAATGTTTATTACTATGTATGCTGTTACTTCTTCCTTTGTGTCCTTCCCCTATTATCACTCTAGAGCTTAACGGTGTTCTTAGCGTGTTCCTTTACCCAGCTGAATTCCAGTATTGGCAGTTACGTGTCTGGTCAGCTGGGAAGCGGTTGCTGTCTCCTGTGCTCTTGAATAAATCCACACGTTTACCTGTAGACGACATATTGTCTCCGATAAATTCATTTACATCATTTTGGCGACGATTTAAGCAGCTGACCGGACTCTGACTCCAACGTGTTCTACAGTGTGGTTCAGAGAATTTGCAGGATGGAAGCTTCTTTCCAACAGCGGATCCCGCGCGCCACGGTGCCTGCCTCGTAGAGCTGCTTCAATTGAGCCTGGTTTCCGCATTTACAAGGATTTTGGCATGTCATATTTTTCATTGAGGAGCGGAGCATCCACGTCATTACCAATGGTAGGAAGACATCAGCGCATGCGCGAGGGTTCACGCGCGTCGAGTGTTGCCTGGATACGCGTCGTCCCTGCTCGTTCAACACAGAACGCCTATGCCAGCCTCAGCGTAATGCTGCAACGTCAGAGCGTCACGTTTGGCAGCCATTTTTGACGTTTAACAGCTAGAACGCTGACTCCTGTTTATCGTTTGGTGCGCAATGAAAGGATTTTGCTCGTATCTATTCAACTAGCGCAACGGTGATGCGCTCACCTCTCCTTAAATTATAGCGTCTTCAAGTACATCGCCTACACAGCGATTTCAGCTCAGATCTACAGGATAAACTGGTGACTCACTATTTTATATATAGTTTAGTGTAATTATTATTATTAATATTCATTAACTTTACTGAGGTGTGTATAATATCTGAATTGTTTAATAATGGCACAGCAAGCCACTGTTGCACTTTCCCCACCCTTTCTACGTGAACTTGGTACACCTGAAATTCCGTGGGAGGACTGGATAGTTATGTTTGATAACTATCTTGATGCAATGGATGGCCAGGAATTTCCTGCAAAGCGTAAGAAAGCATTATTATTAAGCGCCCTTGGTAAAGATGCACAACGAATTTTCAAATATCTCCCTCAAGCATTACAAGCTAGTGGCCAATCATCACCAGATGTATACAAAGATGCTATTCTAGATTGGAGGTTAGATATGCAAAGGAAGAAAACTTGATCATAAATAGGTACAAATTCTATACACACAAACAACGTGTTGAGGAGTCTATTGACGATTTTGGGGCTCGTTTAAGAGAATTATCTGTCAAGTGCAATTTTGGTTCAATGGCGGACTAAATGATACGTGACCAGCTGATCGTACAGTGCAACAATAAAAAGATTCAGGAGAGACTCTGAGCAGCTTAGAATCCTTCGTTGAAAGTTGGACATCCATGGAAATTCATCGATCGTAAATTTTGGACGGACGATTTTCACTTTCACTTCGGGAGAGTTTCTGAGAGACAACTTTGCCACATTTATCTCTACAGATAAAACGGAACTTAAAAAGTATGTACTTTGTCATTATATAACAACTTACTCAAATTTGGGAACCTCGATGGTTGTGGTCTCGAGTGACACCTCACGCTACACTGACACTTACGTTTGTGTACACGTCAGGTCACGCAGCGTGCAACGTGGCGGCTATTTTGGTTAAGTCTGGAAGCATTTTTCAATGCGTTTCCGATGGGAAATGAGACGCGATTAAGTACATCATTCTTGATTATTTTGTCAAACGACCTGTAATACCACCACCAGTCTTCATTTTTCTCATTTTTTTCATTTTTCTAGCAAAACGCTGAGGAATCCTCTTGATTGTTTGTATCTGCATAAACTTCGAACATTCACAAATTATGGCTACATCCACTAGCGTGTCCCAACATCCAGCATTTCTTTCTGAGAAGGGAGAACCAATTCTCCCTTGGAAGAGATGGAGAAATGTGGTTGATTCATACATAATAGCCATTGGTGGTGAAAAACTTTCAGCCTTCAGGAAACAGGCTATTTTACTACATAATTTGGGTGTAGAAGGAAGAAACACTTATGACAGCATGGACCTTATACCAGTAGGCAATGGTAATGGCGAGCCTGCAGATGGATATGAAATGTCTATGGCTATGTTAGAACGCTATTTTGGTCCCAGAATTAACGTTGTCCTAGAACGACACAGATTTTTCACGAGAGTGCAAGGTCCTACTGAGCGTGTGGGGACTTATGTTGCTACTCTTAAAACCTTGGCACGTACTTGTGAGTTTGGAGAACTTTCAGACTCCCTTGTGAGGGATCAGCTCGTAAGGTGTACGAACAGTTCAAGAGTTCAAGAAAAACTCTTGTCCAAAAATCCTACATTATCTGAAGCGATTGCCACTGTGGAGGGAGTAGAGAACACTTCCTCCTGGGTTAGGGAAATAAGGAAAAATCAAGAGAACGGTAATCAGACTCCTAGTGAAGATATCAGGAAAAGTCAGGATAGTGTGCGGACATTATCCGATGGTGACTTCAGTGAGGAGTCTTCTGATAGTATTGCCAAAGTATCAGTAAATGCTAAGAATAAAAATGCATCCAAGAACCCTCAACCTCAACCTTCAACTGGGAGGATGTTCCACTACCAAATGAACGTGATGCCCGCCAACGACGGCCATCTGACTGTGATAAAAATAGTGACTATCAAAGGATGCGATGCTATAGATGTGGTAGTTTCTCTCATTCCTCAAGTTTTCCCAACTGTTATGCCAGGGAAAGTATATGCAACAACTATGGGATCAAAAGGCATTATGCTCGTGTTTGCAAGTTGTCCAAGAAAAATAATGCAAGTGAGAATGTATCTGACACCGTCCGCACTGTGGTTGTATCCAGTATATCTGAGATGGATGGCATGATTGATTCTGGAATGATTAGTAAGCCTTTTTGTAACATTTGTGTGGATGGTAATGAATTTAAAGTCATGGCGGATTCAGGATCCCCATTCACCCTGATTGGTAACAAGATTTGGGATGAGGTTGTAGAACTGGAGAATGTGGTGCTTTTACCTCCCGACATTGCTCCCTTAAGTTATGGTGGATCTCTTATTGACATCCTGGGGTATGTAGTGGCGAATATTGTGTTTAAAGGGAGAGAGACGACTGGAAGAGTATATGTGGCTGTGAGGGTGGACAATCTTCTTGGTTGGAGGCACCAACATGATTTAGGAATAATCCTGAATCCTGGTGCCAAGAATCCTCAGGAGCAAGTTATGTTGATGGATGAGTTGAAAGAAAGGAATAATCCTCAATCCGTGTCGATTGATGTTGTCAGTGACATGAGTGAGTATTTTAAAGAATTTCCTGAGGTATTTTCTGATGCTCTTGGTTGGCTTAAGGGCTTTGAGCACCAAATTATTCTTAAGAAATCAACTAAGCCTTGTGTCGACAAGGTGCGAAGGGTGCCGAATTTGATGATTGAACCGTTGAGGCTTGAGCTTGAGAGATTGTCGATTTTAGGTATGATTGAGGAGATTGAGGCCTTAGAATGGCTGGCTCCTGTGGTTCTGGTGCCCAAGGATGGTGGTGCGGCTGTGAGAATGTGTGTGGACTTGCGCGGATTGAATGAATGCATCTGGGTGGACCGACAGCCCCTCCCTAACATTTCTGAGTCCATTAGTTTGCTGAAGGGAGCCAAGATCTTCAGCGTATTGGACCTTTCATCGGCTTACCATCAGATCGCTCTTCATAAGGACTCCAGGCACTTAACATCATTTGTTACTCCCTTGGGAGCGTATCGTTTCCTGAGGATGCCCTTCGGTTTAGCCTCAGTGGCAGCCTGTATTCAAAGAGTGATGAAGATGGTTCTTGGGAGTCTATCAAACGTTATGTTTTTTCAGGATGACATCCTTGTGTATGGAAGAGATGAGTACGAGTATGAAGTCGTGTTGAGATGTGTGTTGAGCAAATTGAGTGAGAGCGGACTTACTGTTAAGAGAGAAAAATGTCAAATTGGTCTAGAGTCTGTTACCTATCTTGGTCACGTAATTTCTGGAGATGGTATACAACCAAAACTGAAACTTGCGGAGAGTATTGTCAAAGCTCCCGCACCTAAGGACAAAGAGCAAGTCAGATCGTTCTTAGGTATGGCAGAGTTCTACGCCAAGTTTATCAAAGGTTTTGCAAGTGTTGTCGAGCCTATTAGGGCTTTGCTAAAAAAGGGGGCGCGGTTTGCATGGTCACCTGAATGTGAGGCAGCCTTCAATTCAATAAAATTAGAAATAGGGAAAATGCCAACTTTGGGTCACTTTGATTCAAAATTGAAGACCATCTTAACAACTGATGCCAGTCTCAGAGGACTTGGAGCTGTCCTTTCTCAAGTTGTAAATGGGGAGGAGATAGTTGTGGCCTTCGCCTCCAGAGCCCTTCGAGAAGCCAAAGTCAACTATTCTTGTATTGAGAGGGAAGCATCGAGTGTGTTTTGGGCGGTACGTCATTTTAAGTTTTATCTTTGGGGGATTCCGTTCGTTGTGAAGTCTGATCATCGCCCCCTTGTACAAATCTTTTCATGTCATCACAGTGATCAGGAGTTTAATTTTCTTGTGCAGTATATTCCAGGTCAAAACAATAAGCCTGCCGACTGTTTGTCCCGCCTGCCCATTGAGACAGAACAAATGCAGGAAGATGTTGAGTGTGTGAGTTGGGTGATGGAGCCCTCTTTGTCAAAGGGAGAATGGTTGTCATGTGTGGACAATGATAAGGTGTTTTTATCCCTCAAGGCGATCATCTCTAAGGGTTGGCTGGATTACAAGGATCTTGACTGTGATCTGGAACCTTTTTGGACGGTGAGGAATGATCTCACTTTTTGTCAAGGGAATCTCATGAGGGGTGGCTGGATGGTTCCGCCTGGTGAGTTGAGAGAAAGGGTGGTCAACTTAGCTCATGAGGGGCATTTGGGAAGGAGCCTCACCAAAGCACGTGTCGGAAAAATATTGGTGGCCTGGTATGGATCGGATGGTGGAGTCTGTTGTTAGAGACTGCCACTTGTGTGCCATCAATGATAAGTCTTGCACTACCAGTCATTCTCCCCTCTCACCTGTGGAGGTTCCGGATGCTGTTTGGACTAAGCTTAGTTTGGATATAGTTGGCCCTTTTGAGCTAATGTCTTCTAATGAGATGTTTGTTGTCCTTCTGGTTGATTACACTTCAAAATCGGTGGTTTCAAAATGTATGGGTGTTGTCAATTCAAGGTCCGTGATTGAATTCCTAAAAGATGTGTTTGTTTCAGAGGGTAGTCCTAAATATTTGGTCACGGACAATGGAGTACAATTTACCTCTCATGAGAGATATTTTTCTTAAGGATCTTGGGATTATTCACCAGAAGACGGCTTTGTATTCTCCACAAGCCAATGGTCTCACGGAGAGAATGAACAGAGTTGTGAAGAGTTGTGCCCAACGAGCGTTAGACTCAAGAGTTTCCTTCAATAATGTGTTGAGGGAAACTTGGTGGACGCATCGTACTATTCCCAATGCTATTTTGCAAAAATCACCTTTTGAGGCTTTGATGGGTAGGGTGGCAAACTCTAAGCTCAATCCAGTTTGGCTTCCTTTGGGTAATGGTGATATTGTGACTGATGAACTAAAAAGAAAAAGGAAGCTTGCTGAATACCAGCAAAAGTATAAACAGTGGTATGATGTCAGGATGGCAGTCAGAGTGAGAAAGTGGAATTTGGGTGATCGTGTGTTGGTGAAGAGAGGTGGGCATGGTCACAAGGGTTCCTCTAATTTCTGTGGTCCTTTTATCATCACTGCAATTAAAAAGAATGTTGTGTCTCTGGACAATGATTGTACTTGGAATATTTCCAGACTGGTGAAGTTCACAGAGTCAAGTAACAACCCAGCTGTCACTTGGGACTCTTTTCCTGAGAGCACGAACATAAGCACTGGTCATTTGACCAGACACAAACATGTGCCATATTTTAACTCTCTTATTTTTAAGGTTATATTAACAATTTATTGTTCTTTGTTTTGTTATTTTACTCTGTAAGGGGGATGTGTTATATTTAGCTTATGTGCTTGTAGAATATGGAGTGCATGACATCATGGAGTGTTGTGATGCATTCCAGCTGAAGGAGAGCAGTTGGAGAGCTGGATCTGTTGGTGGTTGCACTGAAATAAACCTAGGGATAAAGACCTTCAGGATTGTGTATTTTTATCAGTTTACCTTTGTGAATCAGGCCCTGTTTTTTATTTGGTCCCTTTTGCTGGGAGTTAAAAGGCAGGGGTCAAATGTCAGGCAACGTGTTGTGCCAAATTGCTGCTTATTCTTTTAACATGGAGATTGGTATTTAATTTTCTTTCTCTGACTACAAAGGTTGAGGGTTTGGTAAAGTGCACTACGTGGCAATCTTGCTGGGGGGAAGAGACTTTGAATAGAAAGGCTGGATGATGTCAGGTTTTTCAAACACATAATATTTAAATATCTGTAAATGAACTATACAAATATGTCAAAATATATCAGGAGTTAGGAAAGCGCACAAGAAGCAGTTTTCTTTGTAATTCTAAAGTGTGATGGAAAGAAAGACTTTAATAATATTAAAATGAATACATCCATTTTACTTGGTTATATGCAATTGAATAATATTTGTGGTAGCCAGATTTCCACACATTATTTGTGCACTATATAGTTGTATCAATAAACCTGGGTGACAGTGCAAATGTTGTGGCCATTTCAATGGAAAATGAACTGTCTTTTACATTATGTTACTTTATGTTACGTTATGTTATGCGATGCTATGCCATATTGTAGAGCAAACTATCAACCAATCACCTGGAAGAGTATCCTGGTGCCGAGCAGGTCTGAGTCAAGCCAGACCTAGGGCCAAGTGGGACTAATTGAAATGCAAGGCATTCCGCTTCTTGAGCAATTAAAAAAGTGAGGGGAGGCTCTTATGTGTAGTGGCAGTTCATTCCACAATTTAGGAGTGATGTAGGATAAGACTCAACCACCGGATCTGGTTTTCCATATGTGCAGGATATATGCAAATAGGAGTCCAGATGAGCGGAGGTTTCTGGAAGGTTTGTGAAAGCAGATGCTACTGTTGAGGTAAGCTGGACCAGTGCTATTTAGTGCCATGAAAGAGTGAGTGAGGACTTTGAACATAGCTGCCAAGGTTTCAGATTGTTTATGTGTGACATTTTCATAATTTCAGTGTAATTATGAATGACATTCAACAACTATGAGTGACACTTTCTCACGCACTGTGTAATGCCAACCACACTTAGGTTGGACACCTGTTTCCGGGCAGGGCAGAAGAGAAAACATAAATTAAACAGAGATTCCCTGTCTTAGACAGAATACGCCGACCCGGATTGGGACTCCTAGCTCCTCCCTGGCTCACAAGCAATCAAATGAATGGCATGTTCAGATCATGATCAATCAATAGTCTGTCCAGGGGCTCTGCTCTATGGGACCTGAGGGCGACTACAGGATGTGAGTGGAGCCCCAGCGGGGATTATGGTCTCAGCTGCCTGATAGCTCAGCTCTGAGGCTGCAGCAGCAGCTGTAACTTAACTTGAAGGCTCATCATGATCATGACACGTCACATGCTCTTAAAAGTATATTAAAAGTATTAGGATATTGGAGAAAGGGGTATTGACACGAAAGTAAATGAAATTATTAGGAGGATATTGGAGAAGGTAGTCAGTGAAATAGACAGTTCTGGTCGCTAGGCCACATCTCATCCCACCTCCTCCTTTTTCTCCCTGTACAGCTCTCCAGTTAGGCCCCTCTTATACTGCAAATTAGTCTAACCCAGTTTATGGCATGTATTTAGAAGCTTCGTTTTGTGGCTGGACATCCACATCTGTTTGATACATTGGTTTGAGCAGTGGGTGCCTTTTGACAATAATTAGCAGGTGTACGGTTTTCAAATCCCTGAGGTTCATTTGGCTTGGGTATGAGTTTCTGTGATAGTGGGATATTTACACATCAAAATATATTGAGAATCCTACAACTCTAATTGTACACCAGCGCCATCTTGTGGCCTTTGAACTACAGAACTCTGAGCTCAGCTTTTGTGCATCCGTCCCAGCAAACCGAGAAACAAGAACTACACAGTTTTATCACACTTCAGGACACAGTCCTTTTGCGTGACAATCTCAGGTATTGCTGTAATACAGGAAAATTACGAGAAATTATTTATTCTAGCGCGAGATGCATGGCACTTGGTAGGGCTGTTTGAATTGTGTTAGTTCGTGAATTGGGAGCCAGTGGAGCTCCTTGAGGTGTGGTGTGATTTGAGTGTGGCTTGAGAGGTTGAGAATGAGTCTTGCTGCCAAGTTCTGAATAGTTGGCAGCCTTCTGTTGTGTTTTTGGTTGATTCTGGCATGGAGTTTGTTCCCGTAGTTCAGCTTGCTTGTAATGAGGGTGTGCATGACAGTATTCCAGGTGCTGACTGGGAGCCATTTGAAAATCTTTCCAGCATCTCCAAGGTCTAGAAGAATGGGAAGGTGATGGCGTTGACTTGGGCAGGCAAGTCGAGTATGCTGTTGATGGCAATCCCATGGTTCTTGGAATGAGTGGTGGTGGGGGGGAGGGGAGGTGGTCCTACTTCTGATGGCCACTAGGTAGTGTCACATAGTAAATGCTCATCCCGAAGATCACAAATTTGGTCTTGTTGGTGTTCAACTTACAGTTGGTCTTCATCCAATGGCCAGTTTCAGTCATGCAGAAACTGAACTTGATCAAGGTAATGGGTGTCTTGTCAGTGAGGGTGAGAATGAATTGTGTGTCATCCATGTGGGAGAGGAGATTTATATTGTGAGAGCAGCTGATGCTGGCTTGAGGGATCATGTATGCATTGAAGAGGGTTGGGCTCAAGGAGGATCCTTGAAGAACTTTGCAGGTGAGTTTACGGGCATCCGAGGTGTACGGTGCCAGGTTAGCTGATAAGGAGAGTTTCCATGCTGTGTTTCATTCTGAAACCAGACTGAGTGGTGTTGAGATGTTGGTGGTATTTGGGGTATTAGCTGAGGCATCTGTTGATGATTTCTCTGAGACCTTTGCTGGGAATGCTAGCAGGGAGATCAGCCTGTAGTTGGCAAGCATTGAAGGAGGTCCATGGAATATTTCATCACCAATGGAGGGCAGTTTCATGTTTCCAAGTATCTAGAACAGTTGCAGAAGAGGGGTGTGTGTTCAGAATGGGTGTGAGCATGGCACTGATGGGTTGCAGTCCTCTGGAATAGGCATGTTAGGGGAATGGGTCCAAGTTTAAGAAACTTTATTTTTATTTTCCCACTACTTTACCATGCAGAGATCGCAACCCCAACTGTGAGGTCTCCCTGTGATAAAGTATAGAAAACATTTGAAACGTTTATTAAGCACAAAACTAATTAAAATATGTTGATCATAAAGTTATTTTAAATATACAGCTAAATAAAAATCTTCCTCAGTTGTATCTTAATTTTGAATTAAATATTTAATTAATGTAAATATAACAAAAATAAATTAATTAACATTTTCTGAAATTTAAATTAAAAAATACATTTGCACCTAAAGTAAAAAACTAAAAATATCATGCACTAATAATTATTAAAAGTGATCTAGAGAATATATTTTCAGTAATGTAATTCCATTTCAATACATTTTATTTTTTATTGCATTTTACATGCAAAATAGGTAATTCAAATATTGCATTTAAATTAAAAATATTAGTTTAACATTTATATTTTCCATTTATATTTATTTATATATTCAACTATGTTTTGTATTTTAATTTAATATTGCAATGTTTCATATGGAGGAATATTTTAAGTCCATAACTCAATTATTATCTATGGGGGAGAGGGGGTGGGGGTGCAGGGGGTGGGGGTGCAATACCATTGTTTGGCCATAAGTGGGGTTCATCTTACTCCAGCTCTGAGCTGGAGTACTAGTACTTTACTAATGTGTTGGGCTCCTTTTTATACTGTTGTAACTGTAGAAGTGCAGTTTGTGAATACCTATAGGCTTACTCTTCTGTGGATGGCTTGATGTCCCTTCCCAAATGTCCCCGGCCCTCGGCGACCCTCCCTAATCCCCTCCTTACTCCTCTCTAATTCCCTCCCATTTATTATATGTTTTCCCCATGTTCTAACTGTTGCCGTCCACATTTACTACTTAAACATACACCCACGTGTGCGGAGATTCCGCAGTCAGGGTGGAGATCTACACACATATAGTTATAGGAAAGGCTGAAGTGTAAACTCCACATGAAGGCTTGTGAATAGCATTTTGCAGTTTGATTTGTGGTACTACAAAATGTACTAGAAAATGCAGTTTGTAAATAGATCCCACAGACTCCACACTTAAATTGAAGATGGGTGTGTACTGCATCACTGACTGAGGTTTCGATTGGTTTACTGGCATCTCATCGGTTGGCAGGTGGGGTAAGAACAGCGGTGGAGAGTGCATGGGTGACTGTGTGTAGTGTGACATTCTTGCAGGAATGTAAGCCCTGCTAGGAGATCTTTCTGTTGTTCTACAGCTATCCGCAAGAACCTTTTGCCCTTCCCTATTATTATCGTGTCCTCCCCACTGTCTTTGGCCAATGTGATGATGCTTTACGATGAAGAAGCCCAAGCATCCTCGGCCATCGGAAGTAGCTGTTGCCCAAACAGCATCTCCCAGGAGATTGTGGCCAGTCAGTCTGTGATGATAAGCGCAAACATGCCTGGTGGCAAGGTTACCTTTAACCAAATAGGGACCCTTGAGTCTAGTCAGGGAAAGGGGCTACACTCCTAAAATAACCCCTGCTCAACCCCTTGGTAGCTTGGCACAAGCAGGCAGGCTTATCTCAGAGGCAGTCTGTAAAGCATTTGCGAACACATACAGTAATACAGTGACGACACTACAGATGGACACCACACAGGTTGTATTATAAAAATAAGTATTTTTATATAGACTTAACACAAGACTCAAACGACAAAAATCCACAATACAGTGATAAAAATATGCTGAAAAATAGGTTGGTCACTTTAAACGCAGTCTCTAGCAACAAATAACTCCACCTGGAGTTATTATGACGTCGTGACAGAAGAAATCCCAAAGTACGGTGCCGACGGCGAAGTGCGCGGCTTCGGTCCCGGAGTCAAAGAGACCCTCAAAGTACAGTACCTTGGAAAACGATGAAAAACAAAGACCGCTCACGGCGTCAGGGAGGTGCGGCTTCCTTGGCGCTGTGCGGTATTGGTTCCTTACGACCCCAGGGGAGGTGTAGACTCGGTTCCTTACTACAGAGCAGGGGGGTGAGATGATGGTTCCTTACTGCATCGGGGAGGTGACCTCACGATGGCGCCGAAACCACGGTTCCTTACGATGTCGCGATGTCGATGTATTATTGGTCACCCACGTCGAGTCCGGCTCCGCGATGACGATGTCGGCTTCGGAGTCGATGCAGCACTGCAGCAGGTGCCGGGCCCACGGCACAAGTCGGAGCAGCGCTCACGGCTTCAGGCAGGTTTACGGCATCGCTCGCCGGCGTCGGTGTTGCAATTTCCTTCTGTAGCAGCTAAAACCACAGTTCTCGATGCAGTCAAACAGAAGGGGTGAAGTCTTGTATCCCTGAGACTTCAGGCAGGAGGCAAGCTCAATGTTCAAGCCCTTGGAGATTCTTCTTCAAGATGATGAAAGCACACTCAGTCCTTTTTCTCCTTTCTTTGGCAATGAAGCAACCATTGCAGGCCAACCCCAACAACACACAGCATAGGGGTAGTCTCCTCCTTCAGTTTCCCAGTGCTGCTCGTCAGCAAAGGTTCATCTTGATTCCCAGAATTGACCTAAAGTCTTGGGGTCTGGGCCCCAATACTTATACCAGTAAATCCTTTGTCCTCTGAAGGCAGACACTGCCTGTACCTAGTCCAAACCAGTTCTGGGTGTATCCTTCCTTTGTCAGTGTGGGCCAGGGTCCTCAGACACACCACAGGAGGTGGAGCCAGCATTGTGGAAGGCAGGCACAGCCCTATTCAGGCCCAGGTACTACTCCTCCCACCACTCCTCATGCAGATTGGTCTATTCAGCCTTGTGCTGACTCACCCTGTCTCCTGGAGCCCCCAGCCCCTGTCACGGCCAAACCAGACACGGAATATACAACCTAGCAGAGGCAGACTTGGATAGTTAGGCAAGAAAATACCTACTTTCTAAAAGTGGTATTTTCAAACACAGAATGTTGAAGCCAACTTAACTAAAATATGTATTTTATCGTTCTGAGTTTAGGCATTCTAAATTTGTCATTTTTCTACCATGTTCCCTGGGTCAGTTATGATTATAAGGTGTTATAATCAAACTGCCCATTCTGGCCAATGGGGGCAGGTAGCCTTGCAATAGTGAAAAACTAAAATGGCTGTAATTCACTAATAGGCCACACACATCAGGGCATGTACTACCTTTTACCTACAATGCACCCTGCCCTTTTGCCTACCTTTTGGGTGTCTAATATGTAGAAAAGGGAAGGTATAGGGACTGGCAAGTGGGTGCACTTGCCAAGTCAACATGGCAGTACCAGACTGCACACAGACTCTGCAATGGCAGGCCTGAGACACACTTTACAATCTGCTCCACTGGGGGGCACAACCAGTGCTGCAAGCCCACTAGCAGCATCTGATCTACAGGCCCTGGGCACACATGGTGCACTGTACTAGGGTCTGACAAGTAAATCAAATAAGCCAATCATGGAGTCACTAATCTATAACAACAAATTTACAAAAGAGAGCATATGCACTTTAGCACTGATCAGCAGTTGTAAAGTGCCCAGCGTCATAAAACAGCCAACAACAGGTCAGAAAAAATACAGGAGGAAGGCAATAAGTTCAGGGATGACCCTGCAAAGAGGGACAAGTCCAACACCACCCCTTAGTAATAATAATATCATGAAATGTGCTGCATTATGCCATATAATTTGCCTTTTCTCTCTACAAAATTTAGTCAGCCCTGCGCATAATCTTGCCTGGGCATTTAACGGGAGGCTGGAAGGGTGTGGGCCTGCAATATCAGTCCCCAGTCACAAAAGCAGCAGTTCTTCACACTTGCTTTTCCCCCTCCCCCCTGCCTACTGGTCACCCTCCCATGCTACACAATTTTGGTGGACTAGGCTATGATTTTCAAAGAACTGCATCATTTTCCTTAGGATGTTGTTGCAAAAACTCCCTCTCCAATGTTTTTCCATACGGTCTTGAATGTTTTCACCTCCTCCAGGTCTACCTGAATATTTCTTTCAGTTCACCCAAGAGGACAGCTGCTTTAGAATGCCGTAGTACCTCGTTTTGACATACCTTAAGGCAGGGCTTTGAGTGGGCTGGGTCCTTCCAGGTCCTTCCAAGTTAAAATGTACATTGAAATGGGGCCCCATACTGATGTCCTTAATTTGATTGACAAATAACACTGATCAATTTCTGTACCACTAAGGTAAAAAACGTTAAGGTAATCCACGTCAGCGATTTAGTTTCTGTTCATATTTCATATTATACTTAATCGTGCATTCTCTAATTGTTGTCTTTCCCAGGATGTTGTCTTTCTGTTATTTTTTGTGTAACTTATTACTCTTATATAGTTCACACTTTTAATTTATTCACCTCCAGGCCCGTTTTATGTAACAGGCGTCGTGTCAAGGTTTGCACCACAGAGCACCTTTAAACAGGTGCATCTGGTGCAACGAGCAGCGCTGTGCCATATTACAATTAATGCTCTTCCTCATAGGCATATGCAAATGTGCAGCTTCCCTGCGGTCAAGCACATTAGTGAAATATGGAGCTGCTGCTTAAATCAGCCGTACCATGTTTTACTGTGTAGAGGGCACCCGATCAGCAATGGAGAATAAGTCTGCAGGTGGAGGCAGTGAGTGACTGCCCTCACTTGCAGAGGGATGTATTTTACCGTCTCTAGAGGGCTGCCCTCAGGCGGCGCTCTAAAAAATGTGCAACTTTTTTGTGGCACACTCCTAAGGGCCTGTTTGCCTCTGTGCCTGCATCTGTAATAGTGTGCACGTACAGAGTCAAAGTGATTCCCTCATTTGCAAGGGGCCATGCCCCCATACAAATAGGGGAATACCATCTCAAGGTAGTGCTGGCTGTACATGTGCTTCACCACTATCAGTATTACAGAAGTGGCTGCACAAGCATCTGCAGCCTCTTCTACAACAGTAGAGTGCCCCGAGAAGTGCAGAAAATGGGAGCAGACACCCAGTGCACCTTTGGTGCACTGTGTGATACAGACCCTGGTGTTTATAATGGTCTGCGATTGAGGGCTTTGGCGTTGAGGCTGAAGACAGTGCACATTTCTCAAAGTGGCTGTCATAAGACCAGAAAGGTATACATAGAGTAAATGACCATTCACACGTGGTATCCGTCTTTTACATCCGCAAATGGGGACTGGCTGTCCGCACTATGTCTATCTTCTAAATCTGGTAAGCTTCATTCGTACCAACATTTTACATTTCTTTTTTCATTTGTACGCACGTTGAAGGATGTTTAACTATTGTGTTCCGTATTCAGTTATCTCCACAGTTTTTTTGACATATCGCTGAATAGCCGTTCCACCCAGTATCAAGTGAGTGTATCTCAGACATGGGTTGGTTAAGGGCATATAACCTTGTTTGTACTTTTTCTGAAAACTTACTTTTTAGTTTCTTTTGTACTTTCTCAGGCATTTTAATGAGCGCGCCATTTACTAGAGACTTCGGTTCTCCTTGTACACACTGATTAGATGTGAACTTGTGTATAATTTTCAACTTACACCATCATTCTGGTCACTTACGGTTTTCACTATTAAAGCACTTTGTCATTTTGATTAAACTCACTAATAACGACGGGGCATATTATCAAGGGCAGGCGATAACATTATCGCCCCTTTAGCATCCATTTTCGGGCGAAAAGCGGCGATAATGTTAACGCTTTATTAACCCCTTCAGTGCCCCGCCCTTTCCCCCTCCTGTGCCGGCCGTTACATTAGCGGGCGGGGTTCATGACGAGATAGTTTCGTCATGGGCACAGCGCAACCGTGCTCCATGACGAGACTATCTCGTCATGGGCACAGAAGCGGTTAACAAGGACACGCTAGGGCGTGTTTCCTTGCCTTACCACCCGGTTTCTTATCGCCTCGCCTTGCATCGCTAATGAGATGCAAGGTAGGCGTGTCCCTTATAACTACATTAGAAAATATCTCTAACGGTGCTTCGCTGTATTTACAACGAAGCCCCGTCCGGTTTAGTGCTGATTTTTTTCACGCTAACTGGGCCTTAACATTGGAATTCAACGTCTGTTAAATTCCAGACTAAGGCATACCTAACAAGGGAGGTGGATTGAGTAGCTATGACCACAGGCCCTATCAATCATCAAGTACATCGCCGTTTTCCATGGAACAATGCTGGAAAACCAGCGTTGTTACATGGAAAACGGCGATATCCCCGCTATCGCTGGAATATTTATCGCCATGGCGCTGAGCGTTGTTAATACAGCGCTAACATGGCGATAAGTTCTAGCGATAGCCGGCGATAGGAAAATGCGCGCTAAGAGCGGCCAGCGATAATTATCGCTGCCGCTTGATAATATGCCGCGACGTCAGTGCACCAACGTGCACTTTTTGAACGTTGTCTTCTCACCATCGCTAACCGTCAGATTCGGGGAATGTTCACAAAATTTCTACTGAAGGCTCTATCAATCACCATTTCTTTTCAGGCATGCGTGCCGCTTTTGCACCATCTGTCACGTTTGGGTTTTGTTACAGAGCATCTATTTTTAGATAATGACATTATTATTTGTGACAATTGATCTGAACATTTTGCATTTACTCCTGTATAAACACTGAACCCAAGTCTTTTCTATGATTGCAGAGTTAATCCCCTGATGAAGGGCAACAGCCCGAAATGCATTGGGCATATGTGAAATCAACCATGTTTCAAAAAGAAATATATCATTATGAATAAATACTGAATGAAATTACCAAACAACAAATACGATCGCAATAAAGTTTATTGAATACTACAGTGATCAACCTAAGTACTTTTCATTTTGAGTGCAAGTTGGGGACGCCCCTCATATTGTGAGGCCAGCGCTTTCGAATTATTTCTATTATCCTCATACTCAGGAGGATGCACCTATCTGCACCGCTTGCTTTTCTTAGATTTAACACCATCTACATGAAGTTGAAGTGCGCCTGTCTGTTCAATCATTTGCATTCAATCTTTGGCCTCACTGCAGAGCGAATATAGCCATGGTCACGTATTCTAGTTGCAATTGTGAGTCTGTACAAATGTGTATAATGGAGGTACACTGTTGTCAAAATATTGACAAGGCAAAAGTAAAAGAAAATATAGTGCACAGGTGAGTGTGGTGTATGTTTAGAGGGGGAAGTGAAGGAGATATGAGGAAGTGCATTCAGCAGAGAGTGAACAGAAGGTGCTGGAGAGGAAAGAGAAGAGGTAAGATGTGCAAATTGGTGAGATTTGGAGAGAAAAAGGATGTAAATGTCTAACATAGAGTCAACATAGCGGGAGTGATTGAGACACTCTGATGACCAATGCTAGTAACGTTTAATTCATAGTCTCACAATTTCAGAATTGAAACATTTTAAATATTATTTACAACAAAAAAGTTGCTGTCGCTTATTTATCTTACACAAGTAACAACCATTGGCACAGCCAATAGTCCTGGTTAGTTTAGGTGTTTCTCAGTTATTGTATTATACATCAGAATGCAATAAGAGGATGCTCAGAGAGAAATCAAAATACCAGTTGGAAATCATAGAAATGTATTTTCCATTTTTAAGCCATATCCATAATTACACAGGCCATTCACCTTTTAGAGATCCCCTACTTTTTGCATTCTACTTATGGCCCTACCTTAAAGCTTTGCATTAGACAACTATACAGAACGTTGTCTACTTTACGATCCTGGAATCCATGCCGTGGAAGTTCAACAATGCTGGCTTAACTTTGTACATAAGTGCTACTAAAATTGCTCTTCCACTCAGGTTTACATCGACCCTGTTCATAAACGTTTCAAGATGTTTGTTAGCGAACCACTGAAACCACAAAAAATAGTTTAATCAGAAATTACAGCATATATTCCACATAAAGGAAGTAGTTCATCTTGAAAACAGAAGTGACACTTCCATTCCAGGAAGCTTTCGCAAAATGTACAAATCCTGCCTGGATTGTATATAAAAGAGCTTTTGGATAGAGAGCATTTTACAAGCGACAGAAGGGAGAGAGTCCAGCAACGAGGGAGTAATTCATCAACTGGAAGCCATTAATCCAGACCTGCAGGAGAAGAATCCAACATTAACCATGGACACATATGAACCATCTAAGAAAAACCCAGAAGTAGCAGCTGGTGGTGATCCACCTCCTGCGTATCCAGGTGGACCTGTGCCTGGGGGTGTCCCACCTCCCATGCATACATCAGGCCCCATGCCTGGCCGTGATCCACCTCAGATGCATGCAGGTGGGCCCATGCCTGGCCGTAATTCATCTCCGATGCATGCAGGTGGACCTGTGCCTGGTGGTGTTCCACCTCCAGTTCATCATTTACCTGCCAATGTCTTGTATTCTCAGACCACCTACCCTCAGTACACTGCCAACTACCCAAGTTATCCCCAGGGGCAGAATGTGGTGGTGACCACCCAGCTGATGATAGCTGCACCCGGACTACAGGTCTACGAGAAGGACTACATGGGGTTCTCTATATTTACCATGCTGTGCTGCTGCCTTCCTCTTGGAATTGCAGCCCTCTTCTACTCCTGCAGTGTAAGTTTTTAAATGATAATCCATTCCCTGATGAGATGTGTTTACTCCTCAATGTGACAACTTGAGGTTGTGCTTCAGCCAAGGCTCGTTTGTGAGTTTGGATGCGCTGCACAGGGCACTACTGGATATGAGTTGTGGCTGTGGGTGTTGCGCACCAAGATTGACTTTCGGAATTATGGGATGTAACTTGGACTGCAGGTGAGACCGCTAGATGTGACTGAACTGCACTGAGGCATGTACTGCATACATCATGCTTTGCATTTATATAGCGCTCCAAACCCTGGATGGAAATAAATATATCTATACATATATATATTTATATTCACTAAAAAAATGAGGTTACGGCGAAGGTATAATACGATTCACAATTTACACTCAAAACCATAGAAATTCAGCAGTTATAGTTGGAGTTATAGCAAGAAACCATAACTCATGCCCTAAAATAAGATTTTCATATGGCCATGTCTGAACTGGGGTGGTGGAGTGAGCTAAAGAATGATGATGGATTAAACCCAGATCAGTTGACTGGGGGTGAGTGTTTGATTTGCTCAAGCGCTCCGTCCATCATCGCTTTTTTAGCTTGACCTGATTAGGCATCATCCGCCATCACTGTGCGCAGTGACGCAGCAAGCACAAACCTCCATCAGTCCATACCAATTAAACTTAAGGCACCACACTGACAAAAACCCCACAAAAGTTATGGACAGAATGCGTAAGACGTCTCAGCTCCATGCAAATGCTGGAGTAATTCCAGCATGCTGCCCTTTTTTAGGTTGAGCTAGACAGTGCAGCTGTCTCTTCGAGACCTGCTGTAATCTGTCTGTGGGCATCAAGTCAATCCCCTTTCTAGACATTGCTTTTCATTTGTCTATGTCAATGTCCTTCACAAATCCCTGCTTGCTAGTGGTCAGTCCTGCCTCTTTGTCCCTCCTTTCCCACTTCTGTTCCTCCCACAGAGCAAGGACTTAGCACTGTCTCATTCCGCTATGGTTATTCATCTGTTCTTTGGGGAATCATTTTTTTTCTTGCTTTCCTGCTCTGTTACTGTTTGCCTGTGTTCAGCTATGCGTTACAACAAACAAATGATGGACGGAATGCTGACAATGCAGACATTCTCCCCCCGTCAAGAGATCTGGGTTAAATCCATCGTTCTTTTGCCCACTACACCACCCCAGTTTAGACATGGCCATATGCAAATCAGTCTTGACCCTGTGCCTCATGGGAACAGTCCAGCCCGAACTGCCAAGCCATGTCTTCCCTGGACCGGAATCAAGCATCCTAGGACCGGTTTCTGGCTATCAGCCGTCATCAGCCAGGATAGCTTGACTCCAGTGGCGTAGTGAGCACGGGTCCCACGTCTGGGAATACCCATCCCACTTAGGGCGAAAAGCGTTACAACAAACAAATGATGGACGGAATGCTGACAATGCAGACATTCTCCCCCAGTCAAGAGATCTGGGTTAAATCCATCGTTCTTTTGCCCACTACACCACCCCAGTTTAGACATGGCCATATGCAAATCAGTCTTGACCCTGTGCCTCATGGGAACAGTCCAGCCCGAACTGCCAAGCCATGTCTTCCCTGGACCGGAATCAAGCATCCTAGGACCGGTTTCTGGCTATCAGCCGTCATCAGCCAGGATAGCTTGACTCCAGTGGCGTAGTGAGCACGGGTCCCACGTCTGGGAATACCCATCCCACTTAGGGCGAAAAGCGTTACAACAAACAAATGATGGACGGAATGCTGACAATGCAGACATTCTCCCCCAGTCAAGAGATCTGGGTTAAATCCATCGTTCTTTTGCCCACTACACCACCCCAGTTTAGACATGGCCATATGCAAATCAGTCTTGACCCTGTGCCTCATGGGAACAGTCCAGCCCGAACTGCCAAGCCATGTCTTCCCTGGACCGGAATCAAGCATCCTAGGACCGGTTTCTGGCTATCAGCCGTCATCAGCCAGGATAGCTTGACTCCAGTGGCGTAGTGAGCACGGGTCCCACGTCTGGGAATACCCATCCCACTTAGGGCGAAAAGCGTTACAACAAACAAATGATGGACGGAATGCTGACAATGCAGACATTCTCCCCCAGTCAAGAGATCTGGGTTAAATCCATCGTTCTTTTGCCCACTACACCACCCCAGTTTAGACATGGCCATATGCAAATCAGTCTTGACCCTGTGCCTCATGGGAACAGTCCAGCCCGAACTGCCAAGCCATGTCTTCCCTGGACCGGAATCAAGCATCCTAGGACCGGTTTCTGGCTATCAGCCGTCATCAGCCAGGATAGCTTGACTCCAGTGGCGTAGTGAGCACGGGTCCCACGTCTGGGAATACCCATCCCACTTAGGGCGAAAAGCGTTACAACAAACAAATGATGGACGGAATGCTGACAATGCAGACATTCTCCCCCAGTCAAGAGATCTGGGTTAAATCCATCGTTCTTTTGCCCACTACACCACCCCAGTTTAGACATGGCCATATGCAAATCAGTCTTGACCCTGTGCCTCATGGGAACAGTCCAGCCCGAACTGCCAAGCCATGTCTTCCCTGGACCGGAATCAAGCATCCTAGGACCGGTTTCTGGCTATCAGCCGTCATCAGCCAGGATAGCTTGACTCCAGTGGCGTAGTGAGCACGGGTCCCACGTCTGGGAAAACCCATCCCACTTAGGGCGAAAAGCGTTACAACAAACAAATGATGGACGGAATGCTGACAATGCAGACATTCTCCCCCAGTCAAGAGATCTGGGTTAAATCCATCGTTCTTTTGCCCACTACACCACCCCAGTTTAGACATGGCCATATGCAAATCAGTCTTGACCCTGTGCCTCATGGGAACAGTCCAGCCCGAACTGCCAAGCCATGTCTTCCCTGGACCGGAATCAAGCATCCTAGGACCGGTTTCTGGCTATCAGCCGTCATCAGCCAGGATAGCTTGACTCCAGTGGCGTAGTGAGCACGGGTCCCACGTCTGGGAATACCCATCCCACTTAGGGCGAAAAGCGTTACAACAAACAAATGATGGACGGAATGCTGACAATGCAGACATTCTCCCCCAGTCAAGAGATCTGGGTTAAATCCATCGTTCTTTTGCCCACTACACCACCCCAGTTTAGACATGGCCATATGCAAATCAGTCTTGACCCTGTGCCTCATGGGAACAGTCCAGCCCGAACTGCCAAGCCATTTCTTCCCTGGACCGGAATCAAGCATCCTAGGACCGGTTTCTGGCTATCAACCGTCATCAGCCAGGATAGCTTGACTCCAGTGGCGTAGTGAGCACGGGTCCCACGTCTGGGAATACCCATCCCACTTAGGGCGAAAAGCGTTACAACAAACAAATGATGGACGGAATGCTGACAATGCAGACATTCTCCCCCAGTCAAGAGATCTGGGTTAAATCCATCGTTCTTTTGCCCACTACACCACCCCAGTTTAGACATGGCCATATGCAAATCAGTCTTGACCCTGTGCCTCATGGGAACAGTCCAGCCCGAACTGCCAAGCCATATCTTCCCTGGACCGGAATCAAGCATCCTAGGACCGGTTTCTGGCTATCAGCCGTCATCAGCCAGGATAGCTTGACTCCAGTGGCGTAGTGAGCACGGGTCCCACGTCTGGGAATACCCATCCCACTTAGGGCGAAAAGCGTTACAACAAACAAATGATGGACGGAATGCTGACAATGCAGACATTCTCCCCCAGTCAAGAGATCTGGGTTAAATCCATCGTTCTTTTGCCCACTACACCACCCCAGTTTAGACATGGCCATATGCAAATCAGTCTTGACCCTGTGCCTCATGGGAACAGTCCAGCCCGAACTGCCAAGCCTTGTCTTCCCTGGACCGGAATCAAGCATCCTAGGACCGGTTTCTGGCTATCAGGCGTCATCAGCCAGGATAGCTTGACTCCAGTGGCGTAGTGAGCACGGGTCCCACGTCTGGGAATACCCATCCCACTTAGGGCGAAAAGCGTTACAACAAACAAATGATGGACGGAATGCTGACAATGCAGACATTCTCCCCCAGTCAAGAGATCTGGGTTAAATCCATCGTTCTTTTGCCCACTACACCACCCCAGTTTAGACATGGCCATATGCAAATCAGTCTTGACCCTGTGCCTCATGGGAACAGTCCAGCCCGAACTGCCAAGCCATGTCTTCCCTGGACCGGAATCAAGCATCCTAGGACCGGTTTCTGGCTATCAGCCGTCATCAGCCAGGATAGCTTGACTCCAGTGGCGTAGTGAGCACGGGTCCCACGTCTGGGAATACCCATCCCACTTAGGGCGAAAAGCGTTACAACAAACAAATGATGGACGGAATGCTGACAATGCAGACATTCTCCCCCAGTCAAGAGATCTGGGTTAAATCCATCGTTCTTTTGCCCACTACACCATCCCAGTTTAGACATGGCCATATGCAAATCAGTCTTGACCCTGTGCCTCATGGGAACAGTCCAGCCCGAACTGCCAAGCCATGTCTTCCCTGGACCGGAATCAAGCATCCTAGGACCGGTTTCTGGCTATCAGCCGTCATCAGCCAGGATAGCTTGACTCCAAATGTGTTCAGCTATGCAGCATAGCTGCTTGCATGTAAATATAGCATTCCTCCCTGTCACTTCCTCCTAATGCCACAGTTGTGTTAGTGCTGCCTCCCACACTGTGCCTCCCTCTCCATTGCTTGTATTTATTTGTATTTGTTTTGCACTGTCTGAATTCAAAGTCCACTGTCAAGGGGGCTCCTTTTTGGTAGGATATATGGTTGGTTTTGGGCTTCCTCTATAGGGGATTGGGCTTGTTTTTTCAGCCATCTGCTTGTCTAATAGGGGCTACTTTTATTTTGGTACTTACGTCATATCCTGTGTCAGTCGGACCCTGTCTCTGCACTTACAATTGAGTCTGTCGTGAGTCCTGAGCTAGAAAATACAGCCCAAATGGTTGTCAGCGTTCAGTTAAAAATGTAGCCTGTGCTTGTTATTTTCATTCAAGTGTTCCCTGATCTAGTTGCGAGGAGCAGCCTGGGTTCTGGGATCCCTGGTGGTTGTGAAGAGAGGTGCTGGCCCCACATGCTGCTGCCCTGAAGACAATGTGTTTGTAAAGGTCTTCTATTTCACATTGCCGCAAACGGGGGGGGTGGTGGGGGGCTGTTGCACATGAGGCAGAGTAGTGTTTACAGCTCATGCTAGTTTATTAGCTTTACTCGTCACTGCAGGCTTGATAATAGCTGATTAAAACAAGTATTTCTAATGCAATAGGTCATGCCTTGCTGAAAGTTTCAGCTATTCACATTGCAAATGATAATGTTTGTTAGATTTTATTTTATTAAAAAATATCCCAGCAGTAGCATGAGTAATAAAAGAAAATCCATGAAGCAAGAAAAGGGTGCAGTACCACAGACCGTTACTAGGTGTTTATGTGGAGTTTTAAAGGGACCTCTATTAGCCATATGAGGTACTCCACCCTTACTTATGCCACTGCAGGAATATTTTTTAACAAAAAAAAGCAATTGGTCCCGCAATAGTTTGTGTTAGAGCTATTGGCATTGTGGCAATGTCTTTTACCTATGTGTTGTGGAGTGTATGTATGTGGTGTGTATTGGATTTATGTGGGTTGCATTGGAATAGGTGTGTAATTGTGTGGTGTGGATAAGATTGGTGTAGTGGAATTATGTGACATGGTGTACAGTGGAATTATGTGGATAGCAATTATGTGGAATGGTATTTTGTGTTGTGAAGTGGTATGTAGTGGAGTTAAATTATGCGGTGCGCTGTTGAATTTTGTGTCATGATGTGAAATTGTGTGGTGTGGATTGGGTTTGTGTGGTGTGGACTGTATATATGTGGTGTGTTGGGTAATTTTGTTGTTGAGTTGTAGTGGAATGGTGTTGTGGAGTGGAATAATGTGGTTTGGTGTTGAATTATGTGGTGTTCATTGGAAATGTGTGGCGTTGAATTGTGTGGCGTGGAACTGTGTGGATAGCATTGAGTTTTTGTGATGAAAAAGAACAAATAGTTAGATCTGTGTGGTGTTTGAGTGTTAAAAAAAGAAAGAGAGTTAGAGGTATTGGTGTTGTAAATGTAAATATCTTGCTTATGTGTTATGGACTGGAGTGGATGCATGTGGTGTGTAGTGGAATTATGTGGGTTGGATTGGAATTGTTAGTTGTGGCATTGTTGTATGGCATGGATTTGCGTAGTGGAATTATGTGGCATGGTGTGCAGTTGTATTATGTGAATAGTAATTTGGTGTTTTTGACTGTATTGGTATTGTGTGGAATGGCATTTTGTGTTGTGGATTGTTATGTAGTGGAGCTTAATTATGTGGTGTGCTGTTGAATTTTGTGGTATGGTGTTGAATTATGTTTCCTAAATTTAATATATGTGGTGTGTAATGGAATTGTGCTGTGGAGTGGAATAATGTGGTATGGTGTTGAATTATGTAGTGCGGAATAGAATTGTGTGGAGTTGAATAGTGTGGCATTGATCAGTGTGGTGTTCAGGGAAAATATGTTGAATATAATTATGTGGCATGGTTTAGAGTATATTGATATGGATTGTTATGTGTCATAGAGTGGATCTATGTGGAGTGTATTTATGTGGTATTGAGTAGCATGCAATTAGGTGGTGTTGAATTTTGTGATGTTGAGTGGTATTATGTGGATTGTAATTATGTTGTGTGGTGTGGAATTGTGTGGCTCTGAATTGTGTGTTGAGGAATTGTTTGGCATTTTTATTTATGTGGTGTTGAATGCTTGTTGTCTATCTACAACAGTGCTGACTGAACACATATAAAAAAAGCCTTTTCTTTAAAAACGGTGAAAACATCTTGCAAAAGCTTTAGAAAAACAATGTTAACATTCGTACAATTTCACGAAAGAAAGCTGCCCTGTTTATAGTTTCTGAGTGAGCAGAATTTGTCTTTTGTGACAATAAAGGAGGAGTCCTTTTGTAGAAACCTGTGGGTTATGTTTCTTTGCTTATAACAAATAGCCCAGATGTATTGGTTACATCTAATATGCCCTGTTTACAGGTCTTGAGTTCCCTTGAATTGTGAATTATATTGTAGACACTTTAGAAAATAAAGAGATTAAAAAAGGAACATTTTTACAAAAGCAGCACACTATCCCATATTAAAGAAAGAAAAACTTGGAAGATATCACGCATATTTTTTATGATAGGCTAGTAGTATTGGGATTATCACATAAATGTTTGTTAAAAAAGTAAAAGAAATTGATTATTTTGACAAAAATTCCACTCTGTATCATATTATACTAATTGAAAAGCAACACATGTTTCTTGAAAATAGACATATCCTTTGATTGCTGATCCTTATCTTATGAGGACTGTCTCCTTCCTGGAGCACCCATAAAAAGCTTGCAAGCAGTGTGAACACTTAGCAATAAACTGTATTTAAGAATAACAAAAGCCTGGCTTTCACAGAGCAGTGACATTTGCATTTTCTAAAGCTTTGTGTTCTAGCAACTGAAATGTGTGCTCAAGAAAAACACTCCCTTTGCATTAAAGCCAATAAACTGCATTAAGTGACAGTCAATAAAAGATGCAAGGGGCTGTTACTGCACATTGGTAAGCATAACAAGATTATTAATAAAGTGCCCTCCCTCCTCCTATGTCTGTAGAGTCAGCACGTTTTGGACACAGTGTGTCTTTAATGCATTGCTAAACTGTCTCTGCGGACATAGGAGGAGTGTGGGCACTTCATACCTAATCTTACAACTAACAGGAAAGATTATGCTGTTTCACTTTTTAAAAAGAAATTAACAAGCTTTGTAAAAATGTCTTTCATGTCGGTACATTGAATGCACTTTTACAAAGCTTTTTCATTTTGACTTAAAAGCGAAACAGCAATCCTGCCTGTTGTTTGTTTAGAAAAAAAATCCTGTGAGGTGAACATGTGTTCAGAGAGCATGCTGAATGTTGCTTTAACAAGATTACCTGTAAGTGCCTGCCCTCCTCCTATGTCCCCAGAGACAGCGCGTTTTGGACACAATGTGTCTTTAATGAATCGCTAAATTGTCTCTGCAGACATAGGAGGAATGAGGGAACTTCATGAGTAATCTGGTTCTTTGAAAAGTGCCACAATTTACCTTTGTGGAAATCGTTTTCAAGATCTGAATGACTGAAAAACTCTTGTTTTAGAGAAAGAAAAGGTGACTGTGGGGAAAAATAAATTTAATGTGGGTTTGCCAAAAATAAATGTTTTTTCCAAGTTTTATCTTTTTCTGCCCTCCATTTACAACTCGCATTTCTGCAGGGCAATTTAAACAAGCAACAGGAGGGAGGGATGTTGGTATTAATTAAAGCTGGTTGGTGGTGTCAATGTAAAACTAGCAGCAGACAGCATCCATTAAAGAAGCAGGAGGGAGGAGGATAGAGCGGAGGAGAGGGAAGGAGCTTCTCTTAGTAGTAAATTGTAAACAAGTTGTTGCATATTTCAGAAAAGCATGTTGTGCATGCGATAGGAGAAACCAATTAAAAAAAATAGTGCCCACAGATAGTAAATAAAACATACTGCATAACACCACAGTAAGAGGGCCAGTCCTCATGGGAGGTTACAAAGAGAGACAAGGAGGTACTAAGGAGCCCATTGACGAATCAGAAGCCATCATTTACAAAGGACAGGAAAAGAAGCCAATTGCTAAGATAGGCAGAACTTGGGTGGAGCTTAATGCACATATACTGAATACTGCATGTCTCGAAGAGACAGCACAAGCGCTGCACTAAGCAAGACCTAAAACAGTCATTATGAAATATAAGAGAGGGCAGTAGCGTTGTTTGTTTCCTGCATGCCCGCGATGCTGCTGTGAGTTGACTTCTCTCAGGGCAGCAATGGCTCTGTGCGTGCGCCCACCTAGGCTTGAATTTCACAGCACGGGCTCCTATTTTATTGCTGCCCAAATTGTCATGTCACATGCTTCTTAATGCAGGAATATTTTTCTGTTTTCGACACCAGGCTGCGCCAGGATCTAAATTGGAGTTTTAACACTGAGATTTTGGTGCACTGAACTGATGTTTTTTCTTTAAGTTTTTGGGAGGAGTGAGGGGATTTAGGAAGTTGGAGGCAGGTTAAGAGCATAGTGCAAGCTCTTCCTCTTCAGGGTTAACTCCTTCCTCCCCTGCCTCTTTTGAGTGGAAAGTTTAGAGCTTGTCGAGCAATGATACCTAACGTCTAGCAGACAGGGGAAGAGTCTCCCACCCTTCCAGCAAGCGATGTGTGTTGCCTTTTCTCATGTTTCACTCCGAAAAACTTCAGGTTTAATTGACATGTCTCAGGATATGTAAACGCAAAAAGTGAAAAAAGTATTCTAAATGTAAGTTGTTTAAATGTATGTCTATAAAAAATGGAAATATAAATGTTGGATGTTATTTTAACACCAGAGTATGATTGTTACCAGCACTTCTTTTTCTCCGGTAAGATTTTTTGTGCAAGCTGCATTTAAAAATGCCTTCAGCCTCCCATGTTTAATTAAGTGCGATAGTATCACACTTGGTTTCTTCTATTGTAAAAGCATGGTGATTGGGGGCCGTTGTTTTCCTTGCATGCAGAAAATTGAAGCATTTCAAGGTTAAAGGCTGCCTTCTTCAATGACTTCTGAATATTGTTTTATTTTTCCTACTGTTTTAAAGTGAACAACTTAGTTTTTCTTTATTATGTATGTAAGTTGTAGCTTTAGTTACTTATACATTTTATGCTATTTTGTGTTTTGTATTAGTTCCAAGGTGAAGCTTCTCTTAACCTGAGGTCCCTTATTGGAGTATATGTACCCTGCCTTGCTTTTTCTCTAACTCTTCGGCCTTGTGCCTCATGCTGCTCTTCTCCTCACTCTCCGGCCTTGTGCCTCACGCTGCTCTTCTCATCACTCTCCGTCCTTGTACCTCATGCTGCTGTTCTCATCACTCTACGTCCTTGTAACGCATGCTGCTCTTCTCATCACTCTCCTTCCTTGTACCTCCTACTGCTCTTCTCATTATTCTCCTTCCTAGTACCTCATGCTGCTCTTCCCATTACTCTCCTTCCTTGTACCTCCTGCTGCTCTTCACACTCTCCTTCCTAGTACCTCATGCTGCTCTTCTCACTCGCCTTCCTTGTGCCTCACTCTGCTCTCCTCCTCACTCGCCTTCCTTGTGCTTCACCTTCCTTGTTCTACACGCTGCTCTCCTACTCTCTATACTTCCTTGTGCCTCACGTTGCTCTTCTCTTCCTCACACACCTTCCTTGTACCTCCTGCTGCTCTCCTCACTCATCTTCCTTGTACATCCTGCTGCTCTTCCTCACTCACCTTCCTTGTACATCCTGCTGCTCTTCCTCACTCTCCTTCCTTGTACCTCACGCTGCTCTTCCTCACTCTCCTTCCTTGTGCCCAATGCTGCTCCCCCTCACTCTCCTTTCTTGTGCCTCCCGCTGTTCTTCCTCACTCTCCTTCCTTGTGCCTCCCGCTGCTCTTCCTCACTCGCCTTCCTTGTGCCTCACGCTACTCTTCCTCACTCACCTTCCTTGTGCCTCATGCTTTTCTTCCTGTCAGGCTGTCAGCAGCATTAAACCATGAACGCCACTAACCTCAGTGCCAGCCAGTAGAGATGATGGCGTGAAGATAGTTCTCTTCCTCCCTCTAGGCACGACCATACACAGAGGAACTAACAACACCTCTGTGCGAAGGGGTACCCCGGGGGAAAAGGAAATGGGATAAAATAATAAACTCTGTGGTCTTAGGTATAGCGTCCTGAAGGCGCCATCTGTGTTTAGACACGATTCTTCAAGATTGACTACAAAGGGAACAAACAACAAGGAAACAAACATTAGGTGGAAGGAAGTCCATATACCCAAACATGCATCACTTCCCCTTCATGAATACCAAGGGACCCATCACTCACTTTTTAAGAATCCACAAGTCTCAGGAGGAATATGAACTGATGGTGATGGAGACTGCAAGAGTATCCCTCATGAGCAGGTGAAGGAGAAAAGAACCACTGGTCCCTTTTTGCTTCTGAAAAGGGAAGAGGCTTGGTGAGTCACAACAGCTCCTGTTAAGTGATATAGAGGAGGGAGGCAGGCTCGTAAGCGGTTGCTGCAACGAGACTGTTGAATCCTTCAATCTCCTGCACTCGCTGTTCGCATCACAGCAAGCACATTTTCCACCACGCAATCAAAAGAAAAGGAATAACAACCCCCTCCAGTGTTCAGGAGGTTGTTTGTCAGGAACTTAGAACGGGAGTACGGAAGGAGCGCGGTCCATGCTCCTCCCTCAGATAAGCCTAAATGCCTGAATGGGCATTCGCGCCCTTTGAAGCACCAGTACGGCAATCTTCGTTTCCCAAGGTCCAGGGAACACGCAATGGATTCTTTCCCCAGCGAAGGGCTGACAGCGAACTTCACGGGCTCGGCAAAGGCAGGAGAACACAGCGCTCGTCCTCCAGCAGGGAATATCTTCCGCTGAGCGCTGCATCCACGAAACGTTACAGGAAGTTTGTCAAGCCCCGTGTAGAGTGAGGGGCGGGGCTTTATAGCTACAGAAACGGCCAGTGGCTCAGCTCGTGATGCGTGAGTCGCTGTCCCTGGGCATTCTGGGACACGTAGTTCGTAAGGATTTGCTTTGCATCAAGGGGTGCCCTATACCCTGTGGAACACAACAGACATACCTTACCAAGCCATTGGGAGTATACCTTGCATAATCCCCTCCTCGTCTCAGGATCGCTGCACTTCCTCACTCACCTTCCTCTTGCCTCATGCTGCTCTTCTCATTCTCCTTCATTGTGCCTCCTGCTGCTATTCTCTGCACTCTCCTTCCTCGTGCCTCATGCAGCTCTTTTCCTCCTGGCCCTTCTTCTTTGTGTATCACGCTGCTGTTTTCTTCCTCAATTTTCTTCCTTGTGCCTCACGCTGCTCTTTTCCTACTCACTCTCCTTCCTTGTGCCTCATGCTGCTTTTCTCCTCCTCACTCTCTTTCATTGTGCCTCACGCTGCTCTTACGCTCCTCTCTCTCCTTCCTTGTGCCTCATGCTGCTCTTCTCCTCTTCACTCTCCTTCCTTGTGCCTTATCCTGCTCTTCTTCTCACTCTCCATCCTAGTGCCTCCCGCTGCTCTACTCACTCTCCTTGCTTGTATCTCATGCTGCTCTACTCACTCTTCTTACTTGTGCCTCATGCTGCTCTCCTTCTCACTCTCCTTGCTTGTGCCTCATGCTGCTCTTCTCCTTTCTCTCGTCCCTTGTGTCTAACGCTGCTCTTCTCTTCCTCACTCTCCTGCCTTTTTCTCCTGTTGCTCTTCTCTTCACTCTCCTTCGGAGTGCCTGACGCTGCTCTTTTCCTCCTCACTCTCCTTCATTGTGCCTCACGCTGCTCTTCCTCACTTGCTTTCCTTGTGCCTCACGCTGCTCTTCCTTACTCACCTTCCTTGTTCCTCACTCTTCTCTTCCTCACTCTCCTTCATTGTGCCTCCTGCCGCTATTCTCCTCACTCTCCTTCCTCATGCCTAATGCTGCTCTTTTCCTCCTCACTCTTCTTCCTTGTGCATCACGCTACTCTTTTCTTCCTCAATTTTCCTCCTTGTGCCTCACGCTGCTCTTTTCCCACTCACTCTCCTTCATTGTGCCTCATGCTGCTCTTACTCTCCTCTGTCTCCTTCCTTGTGCCTCACGCTGCTCTTCTTCTCACTCTCCTTCCTTGTGCCTCATGCTGCTCTTCTTCTAACTCTCCTTCCTTGTGCCTCATGCTGCTCTCCTTCTCACTCTCCTTTCTTGTACCTCATGCTGCTCTCCACCTCACTTTCAACCTCACTCTCCTCTCTTGTGCCTCATGCTGCTCTACTCACTCTCCTTACTTGTGCCTCATGCTGCTCTCCTGCTCACTCTCCTTGCTAGTGCCTCATTCTGCTCCTCTCCTCTCTCTCCTCTCTTGTACCTCACACTGCTCATATCTTCTCACTCTCCTGCCTTTTGCCTCCTGCTGCTCTTCTCTTCACTCTCCTTCTGAGTGCCTCACACTGATCTTTTCCTCCTCACTCTCCTTCCACCTGCCTCACACTGCTCTCCTCCTCCTCACTCTCCTTCCCGTTGCCTCACGCTGCTCTTCTCCTTCTCACTCTCCTTCCGTGTGCCTCACAATGTTCTTCTACTCACTCTACCTCTGCGTGCCTCACGCTGCTCTCCTCCTCCTCACTCTCCTTCCACCTGCCTCACTCTGCCCTTCTTCTCCTCACTCTCCTTCCGTGTGGCTCATGCTGCTCTTCTCACTATTCTTCCGTATGCCTCACGCTGCTCTTCTTCTCACTCAACTTCCTACTGCCTCATGCTGGTCTTTTTCTCACTCTCCTTCCTTGTGCCTCACGCTGCTCTTCTCCTCCCTTGTGCCTCATGCTGCTCTTCTTACTCTCCTCCCTTGTGCCTCATGCTGCTCTTCACCTACTTACTGTCCTTCCTTATGATTCATGCTGCTCCAGAAATAACAATTCCAATCCAACCTACATAATTCTACTACACACCACATACATACACACCATAACACATGGGTAAACAACATTGCCATTAGCAATACCAAAAGCTCTAAATCAAACAAATGTGAGACATATTGCAATCCCAATGCTTGTTCATCTATGCAGCACAAACCTGACCCAAGGGCATTAGAGCACTTTATATGAGCGCCAGATTACGTCTCACATGGCAAGATATTTTAGAAATGGGGAGATTATGTGATCTTTCTAGAATCATGAATTTTTCAGCTGGCGCTGGGACTCGAACCTGTGCATCATGCTGCTCTCCTTCTCACTCTCCTTGCTTGTGCCTCATGCTGCTCTTCTCCTCTCTCTCCTCCCTTGTGCCTCACACTGCTCTTCTCTTCCTCACTCTCCTGCCTTTTGCCTCCTGCTGCTCTTCTCTTCACTCTCCTTTTGAGTGACTCACTCTGCTCTTTTACTCCTAACTCTCCTTCATTGTGCCTCACGCTGTTCTTCCTCACTCTCCTTCCTTGTGCCTCGCGCTGCTCTTCCTCACTTGCCTTCCCTGTGCCTCACACTGCTCTACCTTACTCACCTTCCCTGTGCCTCACGCTTCTCTTCCTCACTCACCTTCCTCTTGCCTCATGCTGCTTTTCTCACTCTCCTTTATTGTGCCTCCTGACGCTATTCTCCTCACTCTCCTTCCTCGTGCCTAATGCTGCTCTTTTCCTCCTCACTCTTCTTCCTTGTACATCACACTACTTTTCTTCCTCAATTTTCTTCCTTGTGCCTCACGCTGCTCTTCTCCTCCTCACTCTCCTTTATTGTGCCTCATGCTGCTCTTACTCTGCTCTGTCTCCTTCCTTGTGCCTCACGCTGCTCTTCTTCTCACTCTCCTTCCTTGTGCCTCATCCTGCCCTTCTTCTAACTCTCCTTCCTTGTGCCTCATGCTGCTCTCCACCTCACTCTCCTCTCTTGTGCCTCATGCTGCTCTTCTCAGTCTCCTTGCTTGTGCCTCATGCTGCTCTTCTCACTCTCCTTACTTGTGCCTCATGCTGCTCTTCTCCTCTCTTGTGCCTCACACTGCTGTTCTCTTCTCACTCTCCTGCCTTTTGCCTCCTGCTGCTCTTCTCTTCACTCTCCTTCTGAGTGCCTCATGCTGCTCTTTTCCCCCCATTCTCCTTCCACCCACTGCTCTCCTCCTCCTCACTCTCCTTGCCATTGACTCACGCCGCTCTTCTCCTTCTCACTACCCTTCCGCGTGCCTCACAATGCTCTTCTCCTCACTCTCCCTCTGCGTGCCTCACGCTGCTCTTCTCTTCCTCACTCTCTTGTCTTCTGCGTCCTGCTGCTCTTCTTTGCACTCTCCTTCATTGTGCCTCATGCTGCTTTTCTCCTCCTCACTCTCCTTCCTTCTGCCTCACGCTGCTCTTCTCCACCTCATTCTCCTTCCTGTGCCTCACGCTGCTCTTCTGCTCCTCACTCTCCTTCCACCTGCCTCAGGCAGCTCTTCTCCGCCTCACTCTCCTTCCACCTGCCTCACTCTGCCCTTCTTCTCCTCACTCTCCTTCCGCATGCCTCATGCTGCTCTTCTCACTATTCTTCCATGTGCCTCACGCTGCTCTTCTTCTCACTCAACTTCCTAGTGCCTCATGCTGCTCTTCAGCTGCTTACTATCCTTCCTTATGCTTCATGCTGCTCCTGAAATAACAATTCCAATCCAACCTACATAATTCTACTACATACCACAGAAATACACAACATAACACATGGGTAAACAACATTGCTATTAACAATACCAAAAGCTCTAAATCAAACATATGTGAGACCTATTGAAATTCCAATGCTTTTTCATCTATGCAGCACAAACCTGACCCAAGGGCATTAGAGCACTTTACATGAGCACCAGATTACATTACACATGGCAAGATTTTTTAGAAATGGGGAGATTACGTGATCTTTCTAGAATCATGAATTTTTCAGCTGACGCTGGGACTCGAACCTGTGCCTCATGCTGCTCTCCTGCTCACTCTCCTTGCTTGTGCCTCATGCTGCTCTTCTCCTCTCTCTCCTCCCTTGTGCCTCACGCTGCTCTTCTCTTCCTCACTCTCCTTCCTTTTGCCTCCTGCTGCTCTTCTCTTCACTCTCCTTCTGAGTGACTCACGCTGCTCTTTTCCTCCTCACTCTCCTTCATTGTGCCTCACGCTGTTCTTTTCCTACTCACTCTCCTTCCTTGTGCCTCATGCTGCTTTTCTCCTCCTCACTCTCTTTCATTGTGCCTCACGCTGCTCTTACGCTCCTCTCTCTCCTTCCTTGTGCCTCCCGCTGCTCTTCCTCACTTGCCTTCCCTGCGCCTCACGCTGCTCTACCTCCCTCACCTTCCCTGTGCCTCACGCTTCTCTTCCTCACTCACCTTCCTCTTGCCTCATGCTGCTTTTCTCACACTCCTTCCTTGTGCCTCCCGCTGCTCTTCCTCACTTGCCTTCCCTGCGCCTCACGCTGCTCTACCTCCCTCACCTTCCCTGTGCCTCACGCTTCTCTTCCTCACTCACCTTCCTCTTGCCTCATGCTGCTTTTCTCACACTCCTTCATTGTGCCTCCTGCCGCTATTCTTCTCACTCTCCTTCCTCGTGCCTAATGCTGCTCCTTTCCTCCTCACTCTTCTTCCTTGTGCATCACGCTACTCTTTTCTTCCTCAATTTTCTTTCTTCTGCCTCACGCTGCTCTTTTCCTACTCACTCTCCTTCCTCGTGCCTCAAGCTGCTCTTCTCCTCCTCACTCTCCTTCATTGTGCCTCACGCTGCTCTTACTCTCCTCTGTCTCCTTCCTTGTGCCTCATGCTGCTCTTCTCCTCCTCACTCTCATTCCTTGTGCCTCACGCTGCTCTTCTTCTCACTCTCCTTCCTTGTGCCTCATGCTGATCTTCTTCTAACTCTCCTTCCTTGTGTCTCATGCTGCTCTCCACCTCACTCTCCTCTCTTGTTCCTCATGCTGCTCTCCAGCTCACTTTCAACCTCACTCTCCTTTCTTGTGCCTCATGCTGCTCTTCTCACTCTCCTTGCTTGTGCCTCATGCTGCTCTCCTGCTCACTCTTGTTGCTTGTGCCTCATGCTGCTCTTCTCTCTCTCCTCGTGTGCCTCACGCTGCTCTTCTCTTCCTCACTCTCCTGCCTTTTGCCTCCTGCTGCTCTTCTCTTCACTCTCCTTCTGAGTGCCTCACACTGCTCTTTTCCTCCTTACTCTCCTTCTGCCTGCCTCACACTGCTCTTCTCCTCACTCTCCTTCCGCGTGCCTCATGCTGCTCTTCTCCTTTTCACTCTCCTTCCGCGGGCCTCATGATGCTCTTCTCCCCACTCTACTTCTGCGTGCCTCACGCTGCTCTTCTCTTCCTAACTCTCCCTGCTTTTGCGTCCTGCTGCTGTTCTTTGCACTCTCCTTTATTGTGCCTCACGCTGCTTTTTTCCTCCTCACTCTCCTTCCTTGTGCCTCACGCTGCTCTTCTCCTCCTCACTCCCCTTCATTGTTCCTCACGCTGCTCTTCTCCTCCTCACTCTCCTTCCTTGTGCCTCACTCTGCTCCTCTCCTCCTCATTCTCCTACCTTGTGCCTCACGCTGCTCTTCTGCTCCTCACTCTCCTTCCACCTGCCTAGGGCTGCCCTCTTCTCCTCACTCTCCTTCTGTGTGCCTCATGTTTGCTCTTATCACTATTCTTCCATGTGCCTCACGCAGCTCTTCTTTTCACTCTACTTCCTAGAGCCTCACGCTGGTCTTTTTCTCACTCTCCTTTCTTGTGCCTCACGCTGCTCTTCTCCTCCCTTGTGCCTCATGCTGCTCTTCCCCTACTTACTGTCCTTCCTTATGCTTCATGCTGCTCCACAAATAACAATTCCAATGCAACCCACATAATTCTACTACACACCACATACATGCACACCATAGCACATGGGTAAACAACATTGCCATTAACAATACCAAAAGCTCTAAATCAATCAAATGTGAGACCTATTGCAATTCCAATGCTTGTTTATCTATGCAGCACGAACCTGGCCTAGGGGCATTCAAGCACTTTACATGAGCGCCAGTGTACATTATACATGGCAAGATTTTTTAGAAATGGGGAGATTACGTGATCTTTCTAGAATCATGAAATTTTCAGCTGACGCTGGGACTCGAACCTGGTTGCCCAGTTCCAAAATTGGAAACTCTGGCACTTAGGCCACATTCAATACCCACTATCTATGTATTTTCCTCACTACCTTTATATGTAGGAAGGAGTCACTAACCTACACCGAATCACCTCTGATGCCCACCTTTGACTAGAGACAATCCTGACAAACTGTGCATTCCAGGAAAAAGGGGAGAAAAACACAAAACATTTTATACAGTACTCTCCTTCAGTTACCACAATTTGTCTTTTCTGTTCAGCCACTTACTGAGATTCAATTGAAAGAATTGTTGTTGAATGGTAGCAGCCGCAGAGTAGTGCCTTGTATATATGTTTAGGAGGCGTATTTCCTGAAGTAACCTCAGAGTATTATCATGTTTACAGACGCAGTCGGCCAATGAGCGAGGAGACAGAGTTCGGGCTCAAGAAAATTCCCGTACGGCGAGGACGCTAAACAACTGGGCTCTGTGTGTCGGCATTTGCTTTACAATCGCTTGGGTTGCCTGCGTCATATACATCAACGTCGATTTCAAGAAATACAGCCAGGGCCGGACTTAGAACTGAAACCGGCCCTAGCAAACTCGGCCCCCCTGGGGGCTTGGTGGGTGCAGCCGAGCTGTTTGCTAGGGCCAGTTTCGGCTGAGTTTGTTACAGGGTGCCGATATTGCTGACCCCGGTAACAAAACCAGGGGACCAAAACCGGCCCCCACCCTGGCGGCCCACCGGGGAAACACCCAGTGCCCGCTACGGCCAGTCCGGCCTTGATTACAGCCGCGATTTCAAGAATTAACGCCCCAATGACTATGTCGACATCAGATCCCAAGACTTCTACCGTCCAAGATTTTAACCTCATTCACACCTCAGCAGAAGCTCTCCTTTGCTAGAAGTAGATTCAGGCTTCAAGCTGCATTGCATTATTATATAATAAAGTGATATCAAATTGTCTTGTTTGTGGAAATGTGGTGGCACATTTTCTAATTTGTAGCGCATCGCAGCAACTAAAAATTGCTGCACTGCGTTACACAATGTGGAGAGAGCATCATAGACTCTTATCTACAAAGAGATGGCATTTCCTCTCTTTTCCACAGTACCGGTGCTCCTTGAGCCTGCCTAGCACCACACGCAAACTTTTCCACCTTAGCGCAAAGGTGTGTTCATGATGTCGAACATAGAGGTTCCTTTGACAGTACCAACAGTTTCGTGGATGGCTGCTGTCGTGCTGACAGCTGCCCATTAACTTTTTGTTTATCAACAACAAGCTCCCAAAGTAGGAATTTGTTTTTGAAAAAACAAAAGACCAATTTCCCCCACACATAGGATTTTTTTCCTTGGGTGTGGGTATCAGTATCTGTATTTTACTTTTTTGTCGCCACTGTAAATAGGGGGGGTAATGTGATGTCCTTACTGTCATGGCCATTGTTGGAGTAAGCTTTGTATCAACGCAGCCAACAGGGGCACTGCAGACAGAAAGCTAACAGTCTGCCTGACTAAGTACGACAATCAAAGCAAGAGCTTGATAAGCAGGGTACTATTTCAGATTTGTGATGAAGTACCCTGTCCTCCAAACTTTAAATCAGGCCCGAATTTTTTTACTTTAACCACACCAATTGTATACTGCACAGTGCAGCACATGCAATGTGGGAAATATTTTGAAAGTAGTAATGCCTGCCTGAGAAGGAGGGTCTACAAATGTTAGTAGATAAGGCTTTGCATCAAAAACCATGGGCGATAGCGCGGGAACACCCATGCACCAATCATGGGACACCCCTTTGATGTAAAGTAATGCAAAGTAGTGGGAAGCGCTGGAAAGTAAATAGTTTATCAAAACCTTTTTGTCAGTTAATGTCATGATTGTTACTTTGATGGGGCGCAAAGTGTTCATTAATCTGTCCCTTAGAGTGCAGTGGCAGCCCTTTTTTGAAGACATACATTGTTTTTTAGACCTTAGGAGAGTGGAAGTACCACTGCAGATCAGCCGTGCTCCTACCCCATCAAACTCACAGTCCCCCATTCTTATAGTCCGAGGAAGGGCTGTGTTTACAGCGGCAGAGCTCGTGCATCCTCTTCCAGGGCAAACTTCTGGTCTGGCAGCCCATCTGCCAAGGGGTTACCTTGTCACAGGGACAGTCCCCCCACTCTGATGAGGTCAAGTCAACCATCATATATTTTCCCTTCCCCTTCCGCCATGCGTTCCATGGCGCAAGGGGCAGGCAAAATGGAGAATGGTCCCTGATGCACAGAAATAAAACTCAGGGCACGTTGGGGACATTTTTTTTTTTTTAAACTTCCCACTTTGGAAATATATTTTATCAATACAGAAATGTTTGCTGAGTGCTTTACACATGGGTTCCGCTTGACAAATCTTCAGTGCTTAGAAGAGGAGTGGCTTCCTATAGAGCACAGAGATCCCAGCCACGGTAGAAGGTCCTCCACCAGGGTGGTCGAGCCATGGCCTCCACCACCCAGCTGTTCCAATGGACCATCCATCAAAGACTAAATGACTCCATCGGATTGTGCATAAACATGCACCTCAAAGACGAAAATATCATTAGAATTTTTTTTTGACTACTGTGTTCCATCCTTAGCCCCTTAACCGCTGCAGGGGGCAAGGGGATGGGCACGGAGAAGAAATTGCAGAGAAATAACAGGCTAGTAAAGGCAGTGCCAAGGGAAGCAAATATAAAAAGTCAGCACAGCAGCCAATACAATTGCCTGTTACTAACTTGCCTGCATATACATTTGTCAATCACAAGTCCTTATGAAATGTGCTGTTTGGTATGGCAAACATACAGTGAAAATCGGGGAAAAAATTCAGAGCCAGATACCTAGAAGTTGTCAGTATAACACAGCAGCAGAAATAGAAGGTTTGACATGTGTCAGCAGCAGGGGCATTCCCCAGCATCTCTCCCTTGAGGAACCCCATTTACCGAACCCTTCCTGAAATCTTCCCTCTGAGAATCCTTGTGTCACGTGGCTTCAGTTTCACAACTGTAATTAAACTTGGTAAATGTACATTTTAAGATTTATAACTGAAAATAAATATTTCTACCAGCAGTTGTTTTCTTACTTCTTGAAGTCTGTGTGTGAACTATTTGAGCACAATAAACTGTTCAGCACCACATGGTGAGGATTACATGACTGCAAACAATAGGTACAGAGATATTCGAAGAAAATTAGGATTGGCAAAGACAATAACCGTAGCTTTGTGATCAAAGGTAAAACCTTCAGCATGTTGGGCACGGAGAGGTGTCCAGGACATTAAATACTAAACACTTCTTTAACCAGTAGAGTGGCCTATTGCAGGAATAGATCCATTCATGAAGCACTTCTTTACCCAGGAAAGGTGGGTATATTGAGAAACAGATGCATCCACAGTGCATCACTCTATCAAGAGAAGAGGCCAATGCAGGGCACCCACCCATGAAGACCTTTTTATCCAGAAGAGGTGATCAGAGCCGAGGCAGATCCATGTACGAATCACCTCTTTGTCCAAGAAAGGTGCCAAACTCAGAGATTGATCCAATTATGTAGCATCTACTTGCACAGAAGAGGCACTTCGTAAATGACAAGGCTAAATCTAGATAAGTACAACAGTCAAATACAAGATGTACTAGTACTGGGTACTTCAAAAATCACCTACCTTGAGTGATAGCATTGGTGCTTGTCCCACTGAGCAAAAAGTAATCTAGAGATAATGTTGCAATTGGGTTACATTCATTTAGTACGCCCAGAACTTTTTTGCTTTTTTGATCACCCAGTTTTGGACTTTTTTCTGAGTGTGATTCTCACTACTTGAGCCCCACCCACAGTAATCACACATTAAATGGACTGTTCTTGTTTACTGATAGTGTCTGCCTTTTAAGAGAAATCAAATACATGCAGTTAGGGTAAGAGGAACTTGGCTGGTTACATGTCAACACGTGCACATGCGTGTGCAGGCTACATGTCTGAAACTACTATTGTGTGCAGCCCTGTGTATAGGTAGGCATGGTGGACACTCATAGGTAAGGTCAGTAGTGTTAACTGGTTTATCTGCAGTGTCACTGCATTATGCATATAGGGGGAAATCTGCTGTAGACTTCAGTTTCCCTTCCCTTTGACCTCCAAAGTTCCATAAGGTATGAAAATGAGGTGAAGCATGTGTACTAAGTTTGAATACGCAGGTTCCTAAATCCTACATGTACACCATATGGGGCATCCAGAATTTTCATATTTCTCTGGCTCAGCTCAGGATCAGAGTCCAGGCCTTATGTCACCCTTCTGGTTAATTGTCCAGCTCCCCAGCAAAACGTATAAATGCCTCGCCACAAAAAAAGGAGTAATTAAAAGTGCTTTTGTTCAGCTCCTGAGGATGAAGGGTTGAATCTGTTAATTACTTTTCACACTGTACTAGGGGGCATATTAACAAGGGCTTTATCTCTGCTTTTTTGGCTTTAAAAGCCAAAAAAGCGGAGATAAAACTATTGCCCTATTTACAAGAGGGTGCTAACAGGCATAATCGCATGTTAGCACCCTTTTTCCCAACGCCTCCCTTTGCATCTCTAATGAGATGCAAAGTGGGCGTCACTGGGCAGTACAGCCTTGTAAATATCGCTGATGTGCACATCACAATATTTACAAGGCTGCCCCAGCATTTTAGCAGACGTTGGTTTTTGGAGAAAACCGCTGTTTTCTCCAAAAACTAACGTCTGCTAAAATCATGACTTATCCATCCCTAACATAGGGGGTGGATTATGCTGCTACGACCACAGGGTCATATCAGCAAGGTTATCGCCCTTTTGCAGGGAACATGCTGGAAAACCAGCGATGTTCCCTGCAAAATGGCGATTTCCCCCGCTATCTCTGGAATTTTTATCACCCTGGAGCAACGCGTTGTTGATAACGCGCTACCAGGGCGATAAATTCCAGAGAGACGGCGATGAATAATAAAGCGCTAAGCGCGCTTTCCGTTATTCATCGTCGTTCCTTGCTGATATGCCCCTAGGTTTGGGACAGCCCAGTGCCACTGAACAAAGGAGAAAGCCCAGGCCTCTGAAGCCAACACAGGAGGGGGCTCCTTTTTGGCATTATGGTGGGAAAGACCCTGGCAGTGATGTAAGCTAGGGGTGGGGCTGAGGTCCCCTGAGGGGATGTGAACAATGCCCTCTTGACGGCACCATCCTGAATTATCCCAGCATGCTGTGCAGGAGGGTTGGGCAGCAGCGGTCCATGCAGGTAAGAGTGGTGGGGCCAGTTGTGGAAATTTCAACACATGACGACGAGGGAAAATGGTGCATTTAATTTTCCCTTGTGGTCGTCTGTCGAACCCCCCCCCCCCACACAACGCTTTTATCTGCACGGGCCACTGCTGAGGTTGGTAAATGGTTGAAGGGGTGATGTGGCACACCGGGATTGACCAGGGACACCTGGCTTCTAGAAATGTCCACCCTCATTTAAAGATCTTGCACAAGGGAGAGAAAGTTGTTGTTGTAGTTGGACCCTGGAATCATATGGTGGCAACACCATGGAAAGCTGGACAATCCCCTTGATGCCCTAATAGACTAAAGACTCTACCCACAGCTGATCCAGGACCAGTGAGTCTCTACAGGACCATTGAGGCTGGTTCCCTAAGGACTAGCTGCTGGAAGATCTGGACCATGCACAGCTCTCCCAGTGCTACTGCATCGCTCTTGCTCCTGTCTTTCCCCTGCTTCTTCCCCATTTTCTGAGTGCTTTCTCCTTGCTTTTCCCTCATTCTCACTGCTTTCTCCTTGCTTTCCCCCCATTTTTGAGTGCCACATCCTTGCTTTTCCCTCATTCTTACTGCTTTCTTAATGCTTTTCTCCCATTATTTAGTGTCTTCTCCCTGCTGTTCTCTAATTTTCACTGTTTTCTCCTTGCTTTTACCCCAGTTTTTGAGTGTGTTATCCTAGCTTTCCCCACGTTTTCATTGCTTTCTTCCTGCTTTTCCCTCATTGCCGCTCCCATCTGCTGCCCATTTTCCCATCTCCTGCCTGGGCCCACCCATCGCCCTCAGCGCTCTTCTCTCCTTCCAGGACCTACTGAGTGGAGGCGGCTGTTCGACCCCATTGAGCAGGCGTGAGGCTCAGCTCTCCCTGTGCTGCTGCATCGCCCTTGATCCTGTGCTTCTTCCCCATTTTTGGAGTGCTTTCTCCTTGCTTTTCCCTCATTTTTCACTGCTCTCTCCTTCTTTTTGCCCTATTTCTTGAGTGCTTTCTCCTTGATTTCCCCTCATTGACACTGCATTTTCCTTGCTTTTCCCTCAATTTTCATTGCTTTCTCCTTGCTTTTTCCTCGTTTTCACAGTTTTCTTCCTTGCCTTCCCCCGTTTTTGAGTGCCGTCTCCTTGCGTTCCCCACGTTTTGTTTTCATCGATTGAACAGATCACCATGAAGCAGTTAGCAACTCCAGCACCTTCAGAACCTCAAGGGTGGTTTGCTGCGCTTTATAAATCCTTGATTGTTAGATTGAGAGAAAAAAACAAGGAAAAAGGCAGGGAACAAATGGAACCAGCTCCCTGCAAAGTGCGCCACCTTTGAGGCCAGGAGGCCTGCTGCAGAGGCTTCAGGTGGCTAGGGCTCACCACTTAGGAGTAAAATTAGCCTAATATGATCATAATCAGCCAAAACGCCTATTTTAAATTTGGCCCATTTCAACATACCACCTTTGCCACTATTCTAAGGATTACCCCGACCCACTCCCTGGGAGGACTTAGCCCTTGAGGGATGACACAACTCATTTTCTCTGTCTAGAGAAGCGGGTGTGGGTCCCCCTCCCCTTCATCTGGATTCATTCAGGGGCTCCAGTCTTGCCTTGGGCTGACGCAACCAGAATGTGGCCTGGCAAGGGCTGAGAAGAAAATATGGGGCCCGAGACCCCAACCCCAGGTCTCTGAGTCAAGGAATGAGGAGGGAGGTGCAGTTGCACCCCCAGCATGAAGAAAGGGCTCGGGACCCCATCCTTAGGTTCCTGACACTCAAAATAGGAGCACCGTCGTCACCACCTACCCAGATGCGGAGGTCTCACCTAGGGGTGTGTGGTAAACTCCTCTTCGCCAGTGGAGTTTTGCCATTCCGCACTTGCGGAGTTCGGCCAAAACTCTGTCACGTGGCAGAGTTTACTGGCACCCACGCACCCCTAGTCATCAGCCGTAGGGGTGGCTGAGAGCTGGCACCCATCTCACCCGAACAGCGGTGACATGTCTGGAGGGGAATGTGGAGGGAAGTGACCACTAGTTTGTTACATTTGGTAGAAAAAACACATGATGTCAGGAGCAGTCCTTAAGCGCCGAACTGCCCTGCCCTGCCGTGCACCGATGTGCTGATGAAATCAGGACTGCCCTCTCCCTGGCACTGCCCCCTCAGTGCGAGTGATAAGGGAGACTTGTCAGCGAGAGAGGGGCCAATCACTGTCCAGTCAGTGAGGGTTGCAGTGATATTTGTGTTGCTGTGGTTTTGTCATAGTAGAAGGTGTTTTATGTTACCATATGTTAGAGGGTGTTGTTTGGTGTCACATTCACCCCAAGTGCCCTCTTGGCGCTTGAAAGTTTGTTGCGTTAACAAGAAGCGATGCTTCGAGGATCTCAGAGATATTTGGTGCCAACACACGAGCTGGCTTGGAAGACTCGAGCGTCCCTCTCTCGGGCCTGCACACTGTGAGCATGGCCCATGAAGGGAGTGTAGGAGAGTAAGATCTGCTTCTTATGGTTACTCCCACTTTTTGCTGATGTAACACTGTTTTTCGACTTTAGTCTGGCCAGGGCCCTGCTATCCAGGACCCCAGCCTTGCTGCTTCCTCTGTAAATTGATTCCATGTACCTTAGGTACACCACAGATTGGATTCTGGGGTGCCCTTATAAGTCCCTAGTATATGGTATAGTATGTACCCAGGGCATAGGTACCCCAGAGGCCTTCCAGGAGCTGCAGCATGTATTATGCCACCCCTGGGAAGCCCTCTAAAATGACACCACAGGTCTGCTACTGCAGCCTGAGTAAGGTGGTGCATGCACCCCTTACTGAGATATAGGTTCACTTTATCTCACCCTATCAATGCACATTTAAACATATCAGTCACCCCTATGGCAGGCCTTATCAATCCTGAAGGCAGGGTGCTTGGTTTTATGTGAGAGGGTGCCCATGCATGAGCAGAGCCCCTCTGCAGCCTTCGAAACCTTTATTCCAGGGTTGTTTGTGATGCAGCCAAACCATATACTCTTAAGTGCATTATAACTAAACGGTAAATGCTAACTTTGGGATGGCTGCACGGAAACATGTTGTGTTTGGTGTCAAACACCTTGGAATCATACCCCCACCCTTCTAGAGGGAGAGACATGACAGCACCGGTATACTTGGTACCAGCTAACAGAGCCCTGGCATTACAAAATGGATGCTGCCAGCCACAGACACAAGTCTGGCCTCCTGCTGCTGACCGAAACTCCGGCAGGGGAGGCCTGGACATTAGGTTTCCTGTCACAGGGAGGTGTTATCACCTCCCAGACAGGCTTTAGTGGATTAGGGCTGGGTGGGAGCCCTCCAAGAGTGCTTTGAAGTCTGCATTGGGGGCACATTTGGTGTCCCTGTGCATAGTCTAGCTCAAACCGGTTGCAGGGGCTACCAGCCCCTGCTCTGGTGCAAAACTGGACATAAGAAATGGGTGTAGCCACCCCTCTTTCCTGACCCTCCCATAGGTGGGTCCTCAGAGTATGTCCAACCCCTTCCCTGGGATTAAGAAAGTAACCCCTGGCTACAGGACTTTAGATTACACCTGGACGAAACTCTGATACAGAAATCCCAGAACTTCAACGAGCTACATGACTAGATGACTGAAGAATCTCCCTTGGAGTAAAGTTACTCCCCTGCAAGGCAGGCACCAAAGACGCATCTGACTGGTTTGCATCTCCGAAGCTCCCGTCGGACTCCGAAGTATTTGCAACCCAGGAGGTGGATTTCCAGACTTCCCCGAGGCTGACCCGAGGCCCCAACAAAGCTGAGACTCGTAGCCCTCGTGGGTATTTACAGTAGTTCCCAAGCCAACACGTGTTTCGTCGCCTTCGTAAGATCGTACATGCGACTTGTTCACGGCTGAACACTGTATTTATATTGTGGTATAAAGTGCGACGATAATTCCAGGTCACACTATCCTGTGACGCAAGGGGGTACCCTGCTAAGGGTTGCACTCCCATTTCAGGGCGATTTCCGGATTTCAAAGTGTTAGATCCCAATCTCTGGGTTTTTGAGACGAACGTAACTGGGGGGGTGCAGCTTCCTCCTCGCGCCAGACTCCAAATATGAGTATTTGGAGTCAGGCGCGAGGAGGAAGCTGCACCCCCCAGTTACGTTCGTCTCAAAAACCCAGAGATTGAAATCCGGAAATCGCCCTGAAATCGGAGTGCAACCCTTAGCAGGGTACCCCCTTGCGTCACAAGGATTGTTTTTATCATGTTTCATGTATAAGTTACTTACTAACTCTGTAAATTGAAATTCTGCGTGTGCTTGGGTTTACTTATGATGATTCATTGTTGCATTTGCCACAATAACTAAGGGAGGCTGGTGGTTCTCCCTAACCCTTGAGCACCGCAATTAATATAATCTCCACAAATACAAGGTGAATCAACCATAAGCGCCTATCATCTATTACAAATACCACTGTCCAGAGTAAAAACCTAGAACCATCTAAGTCCAAAAGGGTTTGCTTCTTGTCCACTCCCAAGTGTCCTTAAACTTTAAAACTCTAACCGCGACTTTCCCCATAGAAGCTAACGGAGCTCGCGGCTGTGTTCACACACTGCATACGTCCCCCATGGGTCCCCTGTGTCACTACCTTGGGTGGTTCCTTGGGGTCCCAGCGATTCTACAGGCTCTAGGCCTTGTGTCTAGTAAAGTCGTGGTTCTTATACCACTTTCTTAATATATGGTTTGGTTCGCCCCTAGGGCCTATCGTATATTGTGCTAATTTACTGTGATATATTGAGTTTAACATATGTGCTTTGACCTCTAGCCTCATAAAGAGACTAGGGGTGTGTGTTTAGTAATAAATACATATATTTTACGTATATACCTGGTGTGGTTCTCCTTTCATTTGGTCATTCAAGAGATTATAGACTGGTAAAACAAGCTGCTTTACGTTACTCCAAGACTTAGCCTGAAGGCTGCTCTCCATAGCTACCACTACGATAGCTTTCAAATGAGGTTGTCTTTAACCTATCATCTCTAAGGGGTTGTTTGGACTGGTGCAAGGTGCCCACTATAACTAGTGGACAGCATATACCAAGCCAACTTCTCACAGGGAGGGGCCGAGTTCTGTGCACGAGGTGAGTGTGGGCAGGGAGGGGCTGGACAGTGACACCGAAGGTGACCTGTAAATGTCAGCTTTAGCATGCTATATGCTTGAACCCTCTATAGGAAGCATGTGAGGCCATAATCTGTTCTGTGAAGTATGTTTATCACAGAACATAAGAGCCCTGAAACTCACCCAACCACTTACCAGTGGAAGCAGACCCCCTGCAGAGAGAGAGAGAGGTTTCCATAGCCCCACTAATTGTTCTTTTATAATAATTTACAATGCAGCACCTGAACCCCTCTACACGCACCACCTACTACAGGCCGGCATTCATCAGTCTGGCGGTACATCCTGCATCTTCCACATTACAGGAAGGTGACGCAATGATCGGACATAGTAATTGGAAACAGCATGAGCTAGGCATCTAGGGGCTTATTTGCAAGCCCGTATTGCCACTAAAACATCACTTTTAGTGACGTTGTGGTGAGATTAAGGGCTTTGCCTTATTTACATGGCAGCGTTAAGCCACTTAACGTGACTTACCGCTGCCTTGTAAATAAGGAACCCTTTCACACTGTACTTATTGTGAAAGGGGTGGGTGATGGGTGTTGCGGTGGGCGTTCCCCTGCAACACCCATTGATTTTGACACTGCCTCCTATTTTCAAGGGTGGCATAAATAGGAGGCAGCGCCAAAATTAAGACCAGGGAAAACCTGCATTGGCGCTAGGTTGCTAAGTATAGTGCCAGTGCAGGGTGCAATGCAGTACTGCACCATATTGTTGTAAATATGGTGCAGCCCTGCGTTTCTGAAGTGGCGAAGTGCAGTGTTAAGCCAGGAAGGCTAAAGCCACTCTCCGTCACTTCGTTGTAAATATGCCCCCTAGTATTGTGTCAGATCTGAAGACTAGAGCAGTGCACTACCTGTTGCTGAGCACAGTGCAGGGTCTGATTGGGAAGCCATCATTCAGGCATGGGGTGATGGGCCAATGTTTCAGGGTCACCATGGGGCTGGTTTTTTGGGCCTCTGTAAACTGGCCCAGAGACTTAATTTCTTCCCCAGTCCCCGCCAGGCCACTGTAATGTGGCTCAAGCATCATGGACACTCCCCTGCCATGCTGTAAACCGAGGCTGGGGTCCAGGCGTTGCTTTGGACTTTAGTGTATTCTCACCTCGGTGCTCTGCCTCATGTGACCTGTCGGGCTAGAAGCAATGTTATGGGGGATAATGTTTAGGCCATGATGGGTGTGGAAGAAGGAGTGGTAGTATACAGGGACCTTGATGGGAGAGGCAGGTGATTTTACACCATTTGGACATTCTCACCTAATTCCCCCTCTAGCAGCAGGGACAGTATGCTTTGCTTGACCACTCCCCTGCCAGGTCATCACCCTAGGGCTATAGTCAGCTGGGGAGAGGGCGAGTAAGAGAAGTGGCCTCTCTATGGGCCAGGTGTTGTCACCTCAGCCCCAGTGTCTTTTAGGCCTTTTTGAGGAAGGGAGAGGGAGATTGCATAAAAATTGGATGTGGCATTGTGGTTAGAGGTGCCGACATTGGAACCAGGTTCAAGTCCCAGCGTCAGCTCAACAACCTGTGATTGTGAGCAAATCACTTAATCTCCATACCTAAAATAGGAATGAACTGTGTGATGTGAGTGTTGCTCATGTACATCGCTCTAATGTCTTAGGGCCGAGTACACACTATATAAAACTACAAAAAATTAATTAACAAAAAATAACCGGCCAGATTCCAATGAGACTAATAGATGTTGATCATGAAAGAGACGATCTGTGAATATGGGCCACTTCTTTGTGAGTGCCCAGGCCTAATTGTGATCCCACCCTGGCACAGTGCCTGGTATCACCTCTGGAATCGGATACAAAGTGCAGTGAGTGAATGTAAGGTACCAGTACAGTGGTCAAATGCTGAACCTCAGAGACTGGTCAGCCTTAGGGTGGTCTTCCCTCAAACCTTTTGCCATTACCTCTCTTATTTTTGCTGACCTCCTTTTAGCTGACCCTAGGGCTCTGTGCACTTTACCAATGCTACCGAGTGCTAAGGTGTTTGTGCTCACTCCTTCAAACATAGTAACATTGGCTTAGCCCCAATTGACATATTTAATTTACTTGTAAGTCCCCAGTAAAGTGGTACTACATTTGCCAGGACCTGTAAATTAAATGCCATTAGTGGGCCTGCAGCACTAACTGTGCCGCCCACTTAAATAGCCTTTTAAAAGTGTCTTAGTCCCCCCAATGCAGCCTGTGTGTGCAGTTTTAAACTGCCATTTCCACCTGGCAAAAGAAACTTTTTGGCAGGCCCAAGCCTTACTTTGCAATACACATATATGTCACCCCTAAGGTGGGCTGGGTGCAATGTATTAAAAAAGGTTGGGCATGTTTTACATGGTAGTGAAAAACACTTAAATTTATTTTTCACTACTTAAGGGCCTGCCTCTCCCCTCTCCAATGGGATAACATTGGAATTACCTTATTACATATTACATTTAATAAGCTGTAACTTCTAAGGTGAGCAGTTCATGTTTGGTGTCTTTGGAATTGTAATGAAAAATCTTCTCTTATGGCAAAATCAGATTTTAAATTATAATTCCAAAAGGCCACTTTTAGAAAGGTGGCATTTTCCTGCCTTATCCTTGTCTTTGGGTGACATGACATGTAGATGACAGATGAGCTTTGTTTATTCCTCCTAGACAGCCACACATAGTAAAGAGCTTAGGTGTGTCTGTTTGGACCTGCATCTGTTGAACCCAGGAATCCAGAGTGACTCCAAGGGCTAGTTGGCTGGTTTCCTCAGTAGAGACTCAGGGACAGAAGGCTTCAGCAACCTTGAAGCCACTACCATGATTCTGACATCTGTGAATCTTACCCTACTGAGTGTGCCACCCTACTGAGCTTGAAGGTACACTGCCCGCTCATCTGTGGACCCAGCAGAACCAACGCATCATCTCTGCTGTGAGGTTTCTGTCAGCACAAGGACTCAGCTACAACCGCCGCTGAGCAAAGCTTCCCTGACATAGGACCTCGTATTGCTGCAGCCTCGACATTGACACAGGTTCTTGCATCGCAGCTCTGTAGCTCCTCGAACCCGATGCATCGCCTTGACTGCATGACACAACCATTTTTTTTTCAAATAATTTTTATTAAGCAAAAAAGAAAAGACATGGTACATTGCTTTGATAAATCGGTATATGGGTCCATTGTGAAAACATAACAAATACAACTTATATAGTGCGACTTGAGTACAGTCCACCACCCCACCACCCAACACAAATGTGAGGAGCATAACTATTAGGCAGCAATCTGCATTTGGGCACACAATCATTCGCAATAAAAGTCCCATCTCATTCGGTGACATACTATGGAGCAAGCATGACGCTCTCATCAGGGCGGGAGTGTGTCTTCAAATCCGGAGACCTCCAGTATGAGGTGTCGATCTTGCTGTAGCTCAATGGTAGGGAAAACAGACAAGTCGCCTCTGTATTTATTCCACCTTCCCCACTTGTGGTCCCATTTTTTGTGGAACCCTCTGTGCTCGAAGACGTCTTTTTCATCACTCATTGACCTGGCCATGTCTATAGCCCAGTCCCTCAGTCCTGGGGCCATCTCTACTCCCCATTTCTGTCCAATATTGCGTTTCGCGATTGACCACCCAGTTGAAACCCATGTCTGTTCTGCTTGAGTAAGATCCGTGGCATCCCACATGTTGAGTAGACAGAGCTGGGAGGTAGCCTTCAAAGATTTACCACACGCCCTCTCCATCTGCTTCGTAATTTTCCCCCAATATGTTTGCATTTTTGGGCATTCCCACAATATGTGGAATACGGTGCCTGGAAAATTACAGCACCGGAGGCCCAGAGGGTCGGTCGTCTACCCATCTTAAACAGTGTGTGTGCGTCAAAATAAACGCAATGTAGAATTTTCAATTGAACCAAGGGCAGGTGCATGGGAATGGCCACCTCCCTAGGGGACGCCAGGGCATTACGCCAGTCGGCATCCTCGATATCTCCCAGGTCCACCCCCCAGCGCTGGCGCAACCGGGTCATGGGGTCTGGCCGGTTGTTTAAAAGCTTCTTGTGTGTGAGGGATATGGCTTTTGAAGGCCTGGGGTCAAGTAACAGTCTATCCTCCAGCGTGGTGGATACGGCCAAAGGGCCGTCTTTAGGCAGGGCAGCAGCAATCGCGTGGCAGATCTTTAAGTATCTGTAAGCCTTTATACGAGCTAAGTGGTATTTGGCCTGCATATCTTCAAATGTTGCTAGCTTACCTTTCACCCACATGCCACCCACCAACGAGATCCCTATCATGTCCCACCTATCAAATCCAGGCACTGACTAAGTTGGCCCAACATGTCGGGCTCCCAGAGTGGGGTGGCCTTAATGAGTGTGTTATTCCAACCCCATATTTGGTTGACCCCATGCCAGATTCCTACTGTACGCGCCGTGGGCCCAGTAAGGTGAAGTTTGCGTGGGTTTGTGTAGAGGACCCGATTATACCCACCCCTACCCAAGTTTCAGCGGTCAGTACGAAAGTTCGGGTCATCATGCTCACCGTGTGCCCACTTATTAATGGCGATCAATTGAAAAGCTTGATAGTATAGCTTAATATCAGGCAATGCGATGCCCCGATCATACCAACCCATTGTCAACTTATTAATGGCGATCCGTGGGGCACATCTCTCCCAAAGTAGTTCTTGCACAGTGGTCTCCAACCCAGTGAAATAAGTGCCGGGGATCAGGATGGGGGAGTTTTCTAACACATAAAGAAAGTGCGGTAGCGCCAGCATTTTAAAAATGGCAGCCCGTCCCAGGAGAGTAAGGGGAAGAGACTGCCAGTGCTTAACGTCTGAGTGGAGGTGGGTCAATGGCGTGAGCAAGTTAGACTCATGGAACAAGATCGGGTCTGGGGTGCTGAAAATGCCGAGGTACTTAAAGCCCTGTGAAGCCACTGGTATGTTATAGGCCCTACGGTTACGTGGTGGATCACCCCAAAGGACATTCAACTGCGACCTGGACCAATTGATCGTATTGATCGTCCAGACTGGGCTTCAAATACCCGGAAAATATTTTACACTTGATTGAGAGACCGCGTGAGTGAGGCTAGGTAAAGGAGGATGTCGTCCGCGTATAGGGAAATACGGTCTTCATGGTCGTCCGTCCATTTCAGCCCTCTAATCATCGGCTCCCCCCTGATCCAAACCGCCAAAAGGTTTGAGTACCAGCGCAAAAAGAAGGGGTGACAGGGGGCATCTCTGCCTGGCACCCCGTTGCAGTGGAAACGCTTTCGATTCATGGTTATTGATCACCACCTGCGCGGTCGGCTGAGAATAAAGGAGTCTAACCCATTTGATGAATTTGGGGCCGAACCCCATCCGGGCCAAAACCACAAATAAGAACTCCCATTCAATGGTGTCAAAAGCCATTGTTGCGTCAAGTGACAGCAAGATGGCATCTTCCTTTATGGTGTTGATTCGTCCCAGAACCCCATTCAAACGGCGTAGGTTTAAGGCTGTGTTGTGGCCTGGCAAAAACCCAGACTGGTAAGGTAGTACCAATCTGGTCAGGTACGGGAGAAGCCTGTTAGCCAATACCTTGGCCAGAATTTTAGCTTCTGCCGTGAGGAGGGAAATCGGACAATAAGATTTGCAGTCCGTTGCGGGTTTGCCTGGTTTGTGTATAATCACTATGGAAGCCATCCTGACTTCAGGGGGTAATACCCCGGTGTCAAAACTCTCCATATGCATGCTTAGCAGGTGGGGGGAGAGTTTGAATGCCATTGGCTTGAATAGTTCGATAGGGAGCCCATTGGGTCCCATTGCTTTACCTGAGCGCAGGTCTTAGATGGCTTTCTGGATTTCCGTCACCGTGACGTCACACTCGAGGGAGTCCCTGTCATGTGCAGAAAGACAAGCTACCTTAATGGTCGACAAAAGTTCCGAAGTCATGGTGGACTGTGAGTTCTCGCCCGGTGTGTACACCGATGAGAAATATGCAGCAAAGGCCTCAGTAATGTCTTGGGGGGGCGGTAAGTTATTCACCATCTGCCCCTTGAAGCGAATGTATCCACCTGGATGCACGTTCCTTCCTTTCCAACCAAGCCAACATCCTGCCCGTATGCTCGCAATGTTCATATATTTTATGTCCAATGGCAGTATATCGGCCCATGGCAGCTTCATTTAGAAGCTGACGGTAATCTAGTCTCAGCATTTCCAGCAAGTGTTAAGCCTCTGGGTCGGGCACCGACGCCAGGGCCTTTTCTCTTGCGAGGATATCCTCCTCAAGTTCGACCACACGTTTGGTAAGTTCCCTCCTATGCCCTAACATGAGTGACAGAGCCCTGCCCTTTATGACCGCACCATATGCCCCCAGATCACAGACGGCGACGAAACCGACCCCATGTTTTCATTGAAGTAATAGTTAGAGTCCTTAAGTAGAGCCTCCTTGATATGAGGCACTTTAAGTGCCCACCGGTTTATTGTGAGGGTAGAGCGACGCCTAGGTTGCCCCATGGTTAGTGTCATCAGGATCGGGGAATGATCTGAAATTCCACAGGCTAAACATTCGGATCCCACAAAAAACTAGACATCCTGAGCAAGCATGAATATATGGTCGATGCAGGACTGACTATTATGGGCACCTGAATAATAAGTCAATTGTGTGGTGGTAGGGTTGAGCCAGTGCCACACGTCTACCAGACCCAGTGCAGACGCAAATCCGGACAATTGGGATCCCCCTTGGGGGTCACCCCTGGGAGGGAGGCGATCCCAAGCTCCATACATTGCGAGATTAAAGTCGCCGCCTATACCAGTACTCCTATTGGAAGCTCGAGCAAGAGCACCCTGATATCGCGCAGTACAGGTCACTGAAGGCCGGGTGGGGTATATACAGACACGAGATAGATTACCCGCCCCTCCCAAGTACCAGAGAGTGCAAAATATCTGCCATGGGCGTCTTCCCAATATATGGACATCCCCTGCGCAGAAGCACCCCTGCCCCACGCGAACCTGAGGTGAACCCTGAGTGCCCGACCATGCGGTAACTCCATCTGTTCAGTGCACCGCATGAATTGCCGATCAGGTGCATCTCCTGAGCGACCCTTGACCCTGATTTCAGGCAGGGAGCTCCACCACGCTGCACATCACCACATGTATGCCCGTGTCCCTCTGCTCTCTGCCACCGCCATAGGTTCCAGGCCCCTGTGCCTCAGTTGCATTTTGTTTCACTGTATTGTTTTCCATGATATATTGTTGTTGTTGTCTCCCTTTTAGCCTCTGTGCCCCTGGTTCGTATTTTGTATCCTGTTTTTGTTGTCCATGATATTTGTTGATATTGTTTCCCCTTTTCTTCTGTGCCCCTGATTTTCGCCCGTTTCTTCCCGCTGCTGCGTTCCCTGCGTCCCCGCCCCCCTGCTCACCCATTCGTCATCCCGCTCCCGCCTCCCAGCTGCTCCTCCCTCCAACCTCCCCTTATAATGGCAGCCACTGAGCGGTGAGGAGAGCGACCCCTGGCCCTTATTTCAGGCAGGTTGATCCCCCACACCACACAGCACCACCTGTGTGCCTGTGTCCCTCTGCTCTCTGCCACCGCCGTAGGTTCGAGGCCCCTGTGCCTCGGTTGCATTTTGTTTCACTGTATTGCTTTCTGTGATATATTGTGTTGTCTCCCTTTTAGCCTCTGTGCCCCTGGTTTGTATTTTGTATCCTGTTTTTGCTGGCCGTGATATTTGTTGCTATTGTTTCCCGTTTTCTTCTGTGCCTCTGATTTTCGCCTGTTTTTTCCCGCCGCTGCGTCCCCTGCGGCCCCGCCTCCCTGCTCGCCCATTCATCATCCCGCTGCGTGGCGGCACCGCTGGCATGCCAAAGGCAAGCCCATCTGTGCCCGTCCGCTCCTGGATCGTGCCTAGCGCCAGACCCCCTGTCCCCCGCGAACGCCACAACACCCGATGCCGCTACGACGCCAACACCCTCCATGCAGTCAACACCGGACGACCACACACCAGCTTCCTGGCTGCCCTGAAGCACACCAAAGGACCCTTCTCCTGCCGGAGTTGCAGCTTCACCAACATCCGAGCCGCCAAACCGCCCACCGTGACAGGACGCAACCACCTCAGATGCATACTACTGAACACCCGCTCCGCACGCAAACACGCCATTGAACTCTGGGACCTGCTCGACACATTCTCCCCAGATGTTGCCTTCCTGACAGAGACCTGGATGAACGCCTCCTCGGCACCCGACATCGCCATTGCCATCCCGGACGGCTACAAGACCACCCGCAGGGACTGCCCCAACGGAGTAGGAGGTGGAATCGCCATCATCCACCCTCAGGGTCTCGACCAGCACCGCCGACACCCCCAGCACCGCCGAACACCTGCACTTCCAGATCCACACTGATCCCAACACCACCCTCAGAGGAACTCTCGTCTACAGACCCCCTTGGACCCTGGCCTCAGTTCAGCGACTCCATCGCCGACTTCGTCAGCATGCACGCCCTCGCCTCCACAGACTACATCCTCCTTGGAGACCTGATCCTCCACCCGGAGAACAACAACGACACCAACCATCGCTGCATCCACTTCACCTTCCGGAAACCCACCACGCACCACCACACTCAACAGATCCCCCGCCGCAGCTGGAGCAAAATCACCGAAGACCAACTAAACACCACCCTCGCCCGAAGCCCACCCGCCAACCCCACCTATGCCAACACCACTGCCCGCAACCTCAGACATTGGATCGACAACTGCGCCAACACTCTCTCCCCGATCAAGAAACCCTCCAACAGACACACTAACAAGAAAGCCAGCTGGTGCACCGCAGACCTCCAGGCATCCAAGCAAACCTGCTGCACACTAGAGAAGAAATGGCACCGTGAACAGACACCAGACAGCTACGCCGCCCACAAGAATGCCATCCGCAGACACCATCACCTCATCGGATCCGCCAAAAGGGCCTCCTTCAAGGACAAACTTGACAACAACGCACACAACAGCAAAGAGCTCTTCAACATCATGAAGGAACTCTCCAACCCCAGCTCCAGCACCAACGAAATCGCAGACATCCACGACAGCTTCAACAACCTGACTGCTCCAACAACCACCGACACCTCAGACCCCACGGCCACCACCCACATCGATCCCCTGCTCACGTGGACCGAAATAAACGACGATGAGACCATCAAAATCATGAACACCATCCACTCTGGATCTCCGTCAGACCCATGCCCACACCACATCTTCAACAAGGCTAGCACCACCATCGCACCCCATCTCTGCACGGCCATCAACATTTCCTTCGCGACTGCAACCTTTCCGGAGAGCTGGGAGCACGCCAAGATCAATGCCTTACTGAAGAAACCCAAGGAGGAGCCGAGGGACCTCAAGAACTTCCGGCCCATCTCCCTGATCTCATTCCCCACAAAGGTCATCGAGAAGACCGTCAACAGACAGCTGTCCCGCTACCTCGAGGAGAACAACATCCTGGACCCGTCCCAGTCTGGGTTCTGCAGCAACCACAGTACCGAGACTGCCCTCATCGCCGCCACCGATGACATCAGGGCCCTGCTGGACAATGGCGAAACTGCGGCCGTCATCCTCCTGGACCTATCAGCCGCCTTCGACACAGTCTGCCACCGCACCCTACACACATGCCTCCACAATGCAGGGATCCGAGACAACGCTCTGGAATGGACCACCTCCTTCCTCTCCGGCAGAACCCAGAGCGTCTGCCTCCCCCCTCTCCATTCCGAAGCCTTTGAGATTATCTGCGGTGTACCCCAAGGATCCTCCCTCAGCCCGACACTGTTCAACATATACATGGCTCCGCCTGCCCACGTCGTCCGATTGCACAACCTCAACGTCATCTCCTACGCCGATGAAACCCAGCTGATCCTCTCCCTCACCAAGGACCCCCTCACCACCAAAACCAACCTCCAGGAAAGAATGAAAGCCGACGCCGAGTGGATGAAGACCAGCCACCTGAAGCTGAACTCAGACAAGACAGAGGTCCTCATCCTTGGCTCCAACCTCTCAGCCTGGGACGACTCCTGGTAGCCATCTGCACTGGGAGCAGCACCAACACCCACCGACCACACACGCAACCTGGGGTTCATCCTCGACTCAACACTCTCCATGACCAAGCAAGTCAACGCCTTCTCGTCCTCCCGCTTCAACACCCTCCGCATGCTTCACAAGATCTACAGATGTGTTGAAAATTGAAACAACGATGTGATTAAGCATTCACTAAAGACATGAATTCCCCTTTAAGGACCGAGCTTCTTTCGTTATGTTGACTAAAGTCTGGACTCCATTTTGTATTGTCATGTCTCCACGTGCTCTGCACGAGAAGAGTCCTATCTTCGTGTTAGTTGCTCTTGTAATCTTCCTAGTAACAGTCTATAAATAGCTCCTTTGTCCGTCTGGCGTATGCCCAGGCTTGACCACATCTGTTATCAGTTAATCCTCGCTTGACCATGTTTTCGCGGGCTTAGAGATGTGCTAACTCCGCCCACATATTGATTCTGTATCGAAAATGTCCATAAAAGGTAATGTTCTTCGCCTCATGTTGTATCCACCCACTTATGAGCCCCTCTGTTGTGTATAAAAGGGGACTGTGTTCGCAAGTTCTGTGTGCTACTCTATGCAATACCGAAGGGTGTTGTATGGATTGTAGGACCACCCTTAAGGGTTAATAAACTTTGTCTTTGTACTTTGCAGTTTCCGTGCCAACTTCCTTGTAGATTCCATTACAGGAGAGCGAACCCTTGTGTCCTGCGGGCCTAGCTGGGGCCTGTATTCATCAATTGGCGCCCAATGTGGGGCTCATCGGCGACTCGGATGCTCAAAGGACTGGTCGTGACGAAGGTGAGGAATTTGGCCGGGGATGTGATCACTGCCAGAGGCATTTTAGTCCTGGCATCCCGAGGTTTTCTTCCTTCCCTTCCGAACTGACCATCTGGGTGGCGCCGGTCCTCGACTGAGACCTCTTCTGTCGGTTCTGCCGTGACAGCCGTTTGGGCGAATTTTGGAGCTTGGCAGTTGGAATCTGGACACTCTTGATTGGTAAGAACCGTTGTACGGTACTTGCTCCGAGTTTTTGAAGCCTGGGTTGGCTATTTGAGTTTGATTTGTGATGACCGGTCATATCTTGTATTGATTACTGTGAGAATATATGCGTTGCAACACATATAGGCAGGTAATGTGGAGATATTTCTCCGGAGCTGCGTAAATTTGAACGGCACAAAGTTTAAGTGCCATTTTTTTGATAATACTGCATATTTTGCATTATTTTTGGACATGCCTGCTTTTAGCGCACTCCGTAAGTGGTGCTGCTGCTTTGGAAACCGGTTAAACCTCGAGGAATCTGCTCCAGCCCCCCCCAGAGGGGACTCCTAATAGGGATATGTATGTGAAGCATGGTCTTTCTTCCATAATGTACAGCACAGTATGGAGGAAATACACCAAAAAGGATCCTGAGTTGCGCTGGCCTTTGTATGGATCATTTGATATGCGTAAGATTGAGTATGTGGAACAGTGTATGTGTAAACGGCGTGCTCGTCAAGATATGTTTGAGTGTGTGCGATTATGGGTGAAGGAAGTGCGTGAGCGAGAAAAACGTGAGAAAGCGCTGTTTGATAAAGAGCAACGGAAGAATGATCATGTGCGAGCGCAGGAAGCGAAGCGTCGGGAGGAAAGAGAACAGACGGAGAGGCAAGAGAAAGAGCGTAGGCTGCAAGTGTCGGGTCAATATGCTGTTCCGCAGCCTCTTTATCCTGTCCTTACTAATCTTGATGATGATTTTTTCCTATTAGATCGTTCCCCGCCACCTTATGTGGGTGCGTCTGCTCCGACAGTTCAGGATTCTGGATCGGGTAAAGATAAGATAGACACGCGATCCATGTTATCTCTTGAACGCTTGGGTGAGCTTCGGAAACTTTCTTATCGTGCAGTTTCAAATAAGATGTCTTCTGCAGAGTTATTACCGGTTCTGGAAGGATGGCAGGATAGGGAGAAATTGTATTTTGCTGCCATTTTCTCTGATGAAGTGGTTGCTGCCTTTCGAAAATATTCTGATGTTTTTGAGCCACAGGAGATAGTGTCGGATTCTAGAGCACTGCGTAATGGTACTTTCTCTCCCTCTCAGGTGCCTGATGCGGTCCGACGTCTGTTTGCGCTACGGGATGAGATGCTTCAGCTGCGGGACAAAGCGCGCCGGAACAAGGAGGAGGAGAGCTTGACCTTGCAGGCGGACGACCAGCAGCCGTCTTCCTCCCAGTCAGATAAGGGCGAACTAGTGCATGCTAAACCCATGCGAGAGGCGGCACCTTTGTATGTTCCTCCTAAAGGAGCGGGAACTAGTGCGGATATTACTTCTGCCGATGCTAAGGGATATTTTGTGTACAATTGGGTTTATACTCCCTGGCATAGGGCTGATGTTATGGCATTAAAGAATGCATTGCCTGACCCTCGCAAGAATCCAGCGGCCTTTTACGAAGAAGTCGAAGGGGCCTTGAATTCTTGTACTATGACCTTAGCAGATATAGACCTGTTCTTTGGGCTTATCTTACCACCGGATATGTGGCGATCTGTACGGAAGGTGGATGATCAAGCCGCTTTTAAGGCTAGGTGGTCTGAGATTGAGGATGAGGATAGGGAGAGGAAGCCCGCGCAGAAACCGCCTCAGATTATCTTAGATCTCCCCGCTGCTATTTTGACCAAGTTGAAAACAATGATTCCCACTAAAAAGATTGACTGGAACATGTTAGCCTCGTGTAAACAGAAAGTTGATGAATCAGTTGCAGATTTCTTTACGCGCTTTGAGGAGACATTTCATGATTTTAGTGGTCAGTCACTTACGGATGATACGGGCCGACACCTTTTTGCTGATAAATATGTGGCGAATTTATTACCGGAAATAGCAGCTCGTTTAAAAGCGAGTGAAAGTTCTTGGTCCACCGCGTCTCCGACATCCCTCCTGACTATAGCTCAGTATTATGAGCGTCAGGAACAAGAAGCGAAGGGGCAGGAGGAGAAGAAATCGAAAGATTTAAAAACAAAGGTGATGTTAGCGCAAGTGTATGGTCCGCCTCGTCGGGGTGTCAGTAGAGGTAGGGGAGGATTCTATGGTCCCCCTTCGGGTCGATCAGATTTAAATAGGAATCAATATGCGTATTGTAAACAGTCGGGTCATTGGGCCAGAGATTGTCCGGCGTTGTATGCATCTCGCCAGGGGCATAATCAAGGTCCACCGAGAGGTAGAGGGGGTTTCCCAAATCTCAGAGGGAATTCTAATGATCGTGCTCGCTTTGAACCTACCGTGCAGCAGCGAGATAGACCTAATGTCTTTGATCGACAGCACCAGTATCAAGTGTCAGGGACGGACCGCTCTGGGTACCATGATTCGCAGCATGCATAGGAATGCGTTGGATGGGGGTTAGAATCAGTTGAAGTGCCGGTTGATCAGAAGGGTCCTTATGTCTCAGCGAAGGTTTTGGGTTCTACTGATCGGTTCCTCGTAGATACAGGAGCGACTCGTAGCGCGCTGTCTAAACAATTGGTTCCGAGGGCTCCCCCATCTGGCTTAATGGTTACATCGGTAGGGTTTGATGGTACACTCTCTCGAAGCCCTCTTTCTCGACCCCTTGCATTCCAGGTTGACCCCTTTTCTGCACCCTGTCCATTTTTGCTCGCCCCGAACACGCCTGACAACATTATGGGTCTTGATATGCTCAAGCACTTCAGAGCTACGATCCGCTGCTCCCCCGCTGGAGTACATGTGATATTAAACGATAATTACCCTCTGACAGAACGGATGTGTGTGGTTGCAGAGGATACTGTGTTAGCTTCTCTCCCTCGTACTTTGTGGGCCATTTCGGATATTGATGTGGGACAGATGGTGATTCCGCCTATCCATATTAGTGTCCAGGAGGGGGCGGTGTTACCACGCCTCCCTCAGTATCGTATTTCCCAGGAGGGGGAGGAGGCCCTTATACAGATTGTGCAGGATTTGATTAAGGTGGGAGTAGTGGAGGAAGTTCCCTACAACGTCTGTAACAGTCCGATTTTACCCATCTTGAAGAAAGATACGGATGCCAAAGTTTATCGGTTTATCATTGATTTGAGGGAGGTGAACAAGGTCGTGATACCTCAGGATCCAGTGGTTTCTGATATCACGACGTTGCTCACTTTGGTCCCGCCAACGGCGACCACGTTTTCGGTTATTGATTTGAAAAATGCCTTCTTTTCGATCCCTATTCATCCTGATAGCCGATACCTTTTTGGTTTCACTCTGAATAATAGGTCTTATCGATTTTGTAGAGTTCCTCAGGGCTACACAGAAAGCCCTAGCATTTACAGTCAAGCATTGAAAAGGCAATTGGATTCTTTTGTTCTGCCTGAGGGTGTCGCCCTTATACAATATGTCGATGACATCTTGTTGGCGGCTGACACTCCTGAGCTGTGTGAGAAGAGTACGTTATCCTTGCTTTCCTTTTTGGCATTTCACAATCACAAAGTATCGAGGAAGAAATTGCAATTCTGTAGACCAAAGGTGACTTATTTGGGTCACCTTTTGTCTAAGGAGGGGCGTGCACTCACACCAGATCGTATTCAAGCAATTTTGGACACGCCAGTGCCTTCCACACAGAAGGACGTGCGTGCATTTTTGGGTCTTGTTTCTTTTTGTAGGCAATGGATATTAGGGTTTTCACACATAGCCAAGCCATTATTAGCCCTTTTGACAAAAGACACACCTATTCCGCTTCCCTGGTCAAATGAGTGTGACATTGCCTTCCAGCAATTGCGACAGGCCCTTTGTTCAGCACCAGTGTTAGGAACCCCTGATTATACAAAACCCTTTTCGCTGTATGTGCATGAGAAAGATGGATGTGCATTATCAGTTTTAGTGCAGATGCACGGCGGCAAGCAGCGCCCTTGTGCATATTTTTCGGCTGTACTTGATCCTGTTGCCCGAGCATTGCCTGGTTGTTTTCGCTCGGTTGCGCGACAGCTGTGTCAATACGCCAAAGCGAGGGAATTGTGTTATCTCACAAACTGTTGGTATTAGTCCCCCATGCTGTTGATGCCCTGCTTAATCAGACAAAAACGCAGCATTTGACCAGTGCCCGTTTAACGGGATATGAGTTGACGCTTTTGGCTCCTCATATTACGTTAAAGAGGTGTGTAACGTTAAATCCGGCTACATTGTTGCCGTTTCCGGAAACTCAGTCTGAAGCACGAAAAGCACATGATTGTATTCTTGTGACTGAGGAACAGACAAAGGGTCGTATTGATCTCCAAGATACGCCCTTTCCAGATGTTGATGGAGAATTGTGGGTGGACGGATCATGCCTGAAGCTACCAGATGGTACGACTTCAGCAGCGTATGCAATTACCACACTGCAAACAATAGTGGAGACAGCACGCATACCACAGAAATCAGCTCAAGCAGCGGAACTTATAGCATTAACACGAGCATGTGAGCTCAGTACAGGATTGTGTGTGAATGTTTATACAGATAGTCGCTATGCCTTCGGAGTAGCGCATGATTTCGGCCTACTCTGGAAGGAGAGAGGGTTTCTAACGTCGCATGGAGTACAGATAATGCATGGAGAGTTAGTTCACAACCTTTTGACCGCATTGACATATCCGAAGAAGATTGCTATAATTAAATGTAATGCCCATAAGAAAGTGGTTGATAAAGTTGGAGAAGGGAATGCTTTGGCAGACCGGGTGGCACGGGAGACTGCAATGCAGCCTGGTGCTACTGCCATGTACGTAGTGAAGTCGCAGGTAGAAAGATGGCACGACGCAAAGAGAAAAGTGCTGGAAATACAGAGGACCGCTTCTGACAAAGAACGGGAGCAATGGTCCAATGATGGAGAATTGGATGATGAGGGTTGTTGGAGAAATAAGCAGATGGATAGATGGAAGTTACCCACAGCTTTTGTACAACCTATGGTTCAGATGGCACATGGGCTAGCACATGTTGGAGCTTCCGCAATTGTAAAATTGCTTACTCAAGTCTGGGAGCATCCAGAGATTGCTAGCACGGCAAAGAGGGTAGTGCAGACCTGTATGATTTGTCTGAGGTATAACCCAGGAAAGGGTACTCGAACTCCAGCAGGAGGATTTGTGACACCTACTGCACCCTTTGAGGTTTTGCAGATGGATTACATCCAGCTTGAACGCTGTAACAATTTGAAGTATGTTCTAGTAGTGGTTTGTGCCTTCAGTAAATGGGTTGAGGCATACCCTACGAAAGATAATACTGCAATGACTACAGCCAAGATGCTATTGAAGGAGTTCTTCCCTCGATATGGCGTTTGTAGACTGCTGTGGAGTGATAACGGACCTCACTTTATAGCGGATGTTATAAAGTATGTCCTGAAGGGTCTAGGCATTACCCAGAAGTTTCATGCAGTGTTTCACCCTCAGTCTGCAGGACTGGTTGAGAAGTATAATGGTAAGCTGAAGCTCAAGATCGCTAAGATCCAAGCTTCGACTTCTTTGACTTGGCCAGATGCTTTACTGCTGGCATTATTGTCAATTAGATCGATACCACATTCTCGAACCTGTCTCACGCCTTATGAGATCGTTTTTGGACGCCCAATGAATATTTGGGGTCCACCAAGGCCTAAGGCTGTGTATGATGTACCTTGTGTAATGATGAATGATTATCTGGCACAGTTAACGGATAACTTGGTTTCTATTCATCAACAGGTCCGAGAGGCGCTCCCTGATCGGTCCACAGGCGAAGGTCATAGTCTCCGACCTGGAGACTATGTTATGCTGAAGATTTTTGAAAGGACGAACAGCTTGGAGCCGAGATGGGTTGGTCCTGAGCAAGTCTTACTTGCAACGAGGACGGCTGTGCGGGTTTCCAACCGAAAGAACTGGATCCATTCCCTGCACTGTCGTAAAGTGCCACCTGGATTGGTGGAGCCTGCTGTATTGACCGACCATCGAGAAATTCTGACTGCAGAGAAAGGCCGTGCTGTGGAACCAAACGACACTGAGGAGCTCTTTCCGGACCACGTGATTCCTGGAGGAAGACGATATCATCTCAGACCAAGGAAGTGAATTCTTCAGTATCAGGACAAGTTGTCAGAACGGCCCTTAGGTTAGTGAAACGGAGAGCCAATGTGGCAAGGGGGGGGGGATCAGCCCTGCATTAATATAGCTACACCCGTCTTGGCCCGCTGGTGAAGAAATCAACCGCTGCCTAAGGGGAAGAGTTCTGACATCCTTTTAGTTTCAGGAAGATATTGATTTTTCATTCTAAAATGGAGAAAAAGAAAATCCTTTGTGCAACAGGTTTTATTCTTACAGTAGCTATTGTTGGGATAACCACATGGTTTGTTGAGGATGTGACTCCTGCTCGAGAGATGCTTGTTTTGACTACTCCAGTGCCTGAGGAGCACTACTTTTATACCCTTCCGTATCAAGAATTGAAGCATCGCCAGTCTTATTTAAATAACACTTTCATCCAGATGTTGCATCATACCCATGTTGCCACTAATGCTACGAACTGTTGGATATGTGACATGATGCCAGCTCACCAGAAGAAAGGAGGAACTCCGTTCATACCTCTTCCTTTTTCTCATAATGGTTCTTGTAGAACATGGTACACTTTGCTTTTTGCCACTCGGAAGCCTACAGTGGGACGGTTACTCTTCAGACTTAATAGGGAATGTCATCAAGATAAAGATGGTTATCCACAAGCGAATGGGACAATTTGGGAATGGGAAGAGTATCGACCAGACAATGAATCGATTCCCTATATTTTCACAAACACTAGGGACACTGTGGGGAAAGACCGATTCGTGATTCAAGTGGCACAAGCTCAAGCGGACCTGTGTGTCCAGAGTGTGGGTTATATTCCTGTTGGTGTTAGTGACTGTATCACTATCCTGAACATCGACGGGTTGAATAACAGTACCTTCTTAGCATCCCATAATACATACTTCGTATGTGGAAATAAAGGTTATTATCGTTTGCCAGCCGGTTGGTCTGGAGTATGTTACGTAGCATTCCTATTACCTCCTGTATTCTTGGCACCTGCATCTTATCATAAAGATTTGAAGTTGTTGAATAATGTGACTGTAAATAGGTATAAACGTACTCTATCTTTTGATGATGTTGACCAAACCGATACTAGCTTGCAGCAGTATATTGATTTTAATTTAGGATTGTTCTTCTTTGTTGGAGCTGCCCTAAATAGTAGGAAAGTTCGAAGGTTAACAAGAGTTGTAGAGGCTGTGACAAATCAAACCGCTGCTGCTCTTGGGAATCTTACGGAAGAATTACAAATCACTAGAATTGTTGCATTGCAGAATCGTATGGTGTTAGATGTTATGTTAGCTGACCGAGGTGGAGCATGTAAAATTATCGGAAGTAGTTGTTGTGTGTTTATTCCTGACCACACGCCATCAGTCTATAATGCTATTAACAAGTTACATAAAATTGCAGCTGAAATCCATACAGAAAATGGCACTTGGACCTTTTCTGGATGGTTTTGGGCATTGATCACCACATGGGGGTGGAAGGTTTTAACTGGTCTCTGTATTATCGTAGCAATTCTGTTTTCCTGTTGCATTTGTATCCAATGTGGTCCTTTACTCTGTTCCCTATGTATGTCACTCTGTATTCCTGATAAGAAAGCTATTGCCAATGTCACTTACCAGAAACATTTAACTAAAGAAATAGAAGAAATGATGAAAATTGACATATACGATGATTATTCTAATAAACCGGATGTCTTCAGTAAATGCTGAAAGGGTCGTCTGTTGAAAATTGAAACAACGATGTGATTAAGCATTCACTAAAGACATGAATTCCCCTTTAAGGACTGAGTTTCTTTCGTTATGTTGACTAAAGTCTGGACTCCATTTTGTATTGTCATGTCTCCACGTGCTCTGCACGAGAAGAGTCCTATCTTCGTGTTAGTTGCTCTTGTAATCTTCCTAGTAACAGTCTATAAATAGCTCCTTTGTCCGTCTGGCGTATACCCAGGCTTGACCACATCTGTTATCAGTTAATCCTCGCTTGACCATGTTTTCGCGGGCTTAGAGATGTGCTAACTCCGCCCACATATTGATTCTGTATCGAAAATGTCCATAAAAGGTAATGTTCTTCGCCTCATGTTGTATCCACCCACTTATGAGCCCCTCTGTTGTGTATAAAAGGGGACTGTGTTTGCAAGTTCTGTGTGCTACTCTATGCAATACCGAAGGGTGTTGTATGGATTGTAGGACCACCCTTAAGGGTTAATAAACTTTGTCTTTGTACTTTGCAGTTTCCGTGCCAACTTCCTTGTAGATTCCATTACAGGAGAGCGAACCCTTGTGTCCTGCGGGCCTAGCTGGGGCCTGTATTCATCAGGTGGATCCCCACCGAAACAAGAAGAACGGTCACCCAGACCCTCGTCAGCAGCAGGCTGGACTATGGAAAAGTCCTCTACGCAGGAGCCTCGGCCAAACTCCTGAAACAACTACAATGCATACAGAACGCCTCTGCTCACCTGATCCCCGACATCCCGTGCCACAGCCACATCACACCACACCGGAGAGACCTGCACTGGCTTCCAGTCAACAAGAGAATCACCTTCAAGCTCCTCTCCCACGCACACAAGGCGCTCTACAACACCGGACCGGTATACCTCAACAGACGACTCACCTTCTACACCCAAACCGACAGCTCCGATCTGCCGACCTCGCCCCACCACTGTCCCCAGCATCCGAAGACATACCAGCGGCAACAGATCATTCTCCCACCTTGCCGCCATGACCTGAAACACCCTCCCCATCCTCCTACGGCAGACCCAGGACCTACTAACCTTCAGGAGGCTCCTCAAGACCTGGCTATTTGCGCAGTAGCAGCACCCCTGCCCCCAAGCTTCTTGAGACCCTCACGGGTGAGTAGTGCACTTTACAAATGAATTGAATTGAATTGAATCAGTACTATGTCCGCTGTCTGACGTTTAATGTACTGAAGAACTACCTCCGCTTGATCTTGTCCCCCTAAGCCGTTAACGTTCCACGTTAGTATTTTTAGCACTAGGTTTGTCCCCAGGAGTGTATTGGAACTAGGTTAATATAGTGTCGAAGATCTGGGGATGGACGTATTAAGCAGCTGCTGTAGCCACTTGGCGAGGATGTAATGCGATGTGCTGAAGTATGAGAACACGTTATGCAGGGAGCTATCCGCCATGGAGCGGGTGCAAACTCAGGAACAGAAATTCTGGCCCCTGACCATGAGGACTGAAGCCAGTTATGCGAGTGGAGAGCAGAGGTGAGATAGCGATGTGATATAGACCCAGTGGACCCCACTACTTGAAACACAGCAAGAAACAACATTGCACAAGTACCATATACAAAATAAAGAGAACAACCTTCCCCATGCATCCTTCCCACCCCAACGTCCTTCCCCCTCCCTGCCTCCCTGCTTGGTGGGAAAAGAACATCCCGCCTCCCCCAACTTCCAGAGTGTCTGTTGCCCACCCTAAACAGCTCGGGGAATGTGAAACACCCCACTCCCTAAAGCAACTGTAACTAAGAACGTAACCTTGCTATTGTCGATGACTATTGGTGGGGCCGTCCTCTTCCTCTGTAAAATAGCATCCCTGTCTCGGTAATTCAACACCCTTGCCAGGAGAGGCAGGAGAGGCGCCCCAGACCTGCCTCCGGGGACATGATGTGCTCGCTCGATTGAGAAGCAATTTGACAGCCTCAGCGGCTGGAGCTACTGAAGAATCAATTCCTCCACGAAGAGGTCGGCCGCTTGCCCCTCCGCCCGTTCCAGCACACCCAGGATCCGAATGTTGTTGCGCCTCATGCGGCCTTCATAGTTATCAAGCTGCAGGGTAAGGGCCTCCTGCGCCTTTTAGAGTTCGGACACTTGACTCTTGAGGATGTCTGAGTCTGTTTTCAGTTCTTTCGTAGTTTCCTCAACTGCCCCAACGTGATCTGACATTTTATTCATGTTTGCTCAAATCAGGACTACTTCCTTGGCCACTGTGGCGATGCCAGCCTCAAGGGAGGTACGCACGGTTGTTATGGCAGACAAGATGTCCTGCAAGGTGGGCCCAGTTTGCTCCCCGGGGGGAGTCGGGTGTGGTTGTTCCCCCTCTTGGCTCTTATGCCATGCGAACTTCTCGAGCTTGGCCTGGACATTACCGTGACCGCTATGGCCGGTCGCCATCTTGGTGGTGCAAGGTGCAAGTCAATGGAACGAGAGAGGAGGGCGGTAGGCTATGCCTCACCAGCTACTCGCCGCCACCTGCCATGGGTATCAATCCCACACAGGCCTATCGGCTTCCGCCGGTCGGGTGCTCCCACCCCGCTTGTAGGGATCCGGATTCAGGCAGCCCCAAGGCAACGTGTGGCCACCAGTTCAAAGGAGGGGGGGTCACCAACCTGCAGCTGAATGCTTATGTGTGGGCCACCCCGTCCCTTGCAGGGGAGACAGGGCACTGCTGTACCTGATGTTCGCCCCCCCTCCAATTGTCAGAGGGTACACAGGCTCAAGTTCGGAGGAGCAGCGCTGTTATGATACTCCCAACTCCCGCAGAAGGTCAAAGCTTGGGGCGTATCAATTTTACGGGGCCCAAGTAGAGCGGGGCCAGTCCAGACTCACCGCTGATCGTGGAGTCTAGCTACTCTCTTTGAAGGCGCCGCAGTGTGGAGGCGCCGGGTGCTCCGGAGCAGAGGCCGCAGCACATCATTGTCCACGTCGTGTCAGCGTGGCGGCCGGTCATGGGCCCAGAGATATTGCCGTCCTTGAAGAGCGGGACACTGAGTCCTCAAGATGCGGCAGCAGGAGCGGATACAGCGCCGGTGCAGTACCGCGGCAGATTAGGGCCCGGCCCCTGATTTGCGATATGCAGGCCTTCACGCCATGCCGCGACCCCGGCGTCAAGTTCCATGCACGCCCAGGCAGAAGGAGGGCGCGCATCCAGCAGCAGGAGCCTCCGCCACGAAGTGGCAGCCGTCTCTCCCCGCCGGAGGCTCTGATGACAATGAATCTTGGCCCAGACGTGGCGCCAGAGGTACGGAGTTACCAGGCACGAAATCAGGCGATGGTGGCCGGGGCACACTATTTATTAACGGATATTACGGGAGTGGCATGATAATTTAGGGTTTGCTTGTGACTTCACCCTGATAAGGATTGTGGTTTCTGCTTGAGTCAGGTTCTACCCCCTGACTCAAGGTGATTTATTTTTTAGAAGGAAATGTCCCATAAAAGGAGATATAGGAGATTAACTGGTTGAAGATTGATCAACCTACTCAGAAGGCGAACAAGTCAGTGCATGCTTACTATGAGCATTTGTTGCAGGTGTTCAGACAACATAGCAGTGTCAATAACCCAGAAACGGGTGATATGAGCAATTTCATGTCACAGTTTGTTTTTGGATTGCATTTGGAGATTAGCCTGCATATTCAGCAGAATGTGATTTATTGCCAAAGAAAGCCTTTGACTGAAATTCTTTGGTGGGAAGTCTTGCAGTGATGAACAGGAGATGAAACAGAAAAGACTTAAGGAAAAGTTTAATTTGGCTCAAACTAAGCTTGCACTGAAGGAATTTCACAATGGACCATACGTGGAAAATGTTGGTGGGATGCAGGGTGTTGGATACCAAGGTGGAGGACAAATGATGCAAGATGGAAGTGATATTCCACCAGGCTGAGGATGTTGAAACAGTCTAACCCATGTCATTATTGTTAACAAGTTGGGCTCTGGATGCAGGAGTGTTGACTCAATCCAAATCAAATGTCTGGTGGTGGTCAATGTGAATCCTATGCAGATGAAAGTTGTGCAATGTAGAGACCCCAGAATCCTAATGTGTCACAAGCCCCAGTGATACAGGTTCCCCATGCACCGGTTCCCCAACAGAATATAGGGAAACTAAGGTTCAACATGAACCAGGTTTCGAGAGTAAATCAGAAGCCTTTTGCAAATAAAGACGCTTTTAAACAGATCCCAGTTTTGATGACTCTTATGGGTACGGTTTATCAATCACAATGATGGTACCCAAGGTGGGATGAAGATTGCATACTTGGCGCAGTCTTGGAGATAGACCAGAGTGGTCCATTCATAGAAGGTTAGGGCAATGGCCACCCGGTGTCCTTTTTAATAGACACCGGTGCTACCCGTTCCTCTGTTAGAAAAGCGGAAGGCCCAAACCTACCTCCTCGGGATAACATAACCTAGTATTAGGTGTTGCAAATAAACACATTGTTAACCCTGTGTTAGAGAATCAGAGAAGGTGCCAGTCAAGATAGGGTCCTTTGAGGTAGACCATCAACTTGTGATATATGATTCTAGTCCAGTCAACTTGTTCGGACATGCTCTATTTTGGAGTTAAACTTCACCCTTAACTGCACACCAGATGGTGTTGACTTTCAGACTCATAATGAAGATGTTGATTTTAAAATAGCTAAACAGGGGACACGTGTTGGATTATTTCCCCTGATGACTGTAGAATTCTTACTTCCTGACCCGAAAGACACTGTGAAGCCTGTAGTTTGGGATTTTTCTGGTAGAGAAATCAGACTTATTAAAGGTGTAGAACTTGGCCAAATTACTGTAAAATCTAACATGCAATATTCCCAAATGCCACAGTACAAACCCACATCAGAAACTATAGCTGTGATTGCCCCAGCCATGGAGTCCATGAACAGGAAATATTTAAAAAGATTATGGGAGTCCATGAAACTCCCCTATTATGGGCTTCCAGGAACCAAGAGGCAATTACCACATTTTGAGTATAATTTGCAAAAGATTAATAACATTGTTGTTCCATTTTGTCCTGTAATACTGGATCCCAATGTGATTTTGTGTCCGATACCCTGTGTAGCTGAGCGGTTCACAGTAATTGATCTGCGTCAAATGTTCTAATCTATCCAAATGCACAAAGAGACCCGGTTTATCTTCACATTTTAGTTCCAAAATCAAATTTTGACATAGTGTCACACAGGATACAGAAAGTCCCTCAATCTTTAATCAGATCATGAAAAGGAATCCGGAGGCCCTGAAGTTACTGTGTATTTCAGTCCTTTTGCAATACATCGATGACTTGTTAGTAGCATTGATGTCGCAAAAAGTTTTCAAACAAGACACTATAGTCCTGTTAAATCACTTGGCTGAAAATGGACACAGGGTGTCCGTGAGTAAACTGCAGTATTGCCAGAAAGAAGTTCTGTACCTAGGACATCACATTGAGAAAGGAGCAAGAAAAGTGTCAGAAGATAGCATCGATAAGAGTGAGAATATAGTTGTGGGCTATCCACTTACAGTGATGGTCCCTCACTCTGCAGAAATATTGCTTACCCATACTAAGACACAACAACTGACCAACAGTAGACTCACCTTTTAAGAGCAAAACATACTCTCTACTGAAAATATTATGTTGAAGAGATGTTGCAGCCTCAATCCTGCTTCATTTTTACCCCACCTGAGTATAAAGCTGATGCAATTGTGCACCAAGCTAAGACCTTATATGAAAGATGAACCCTTTGAAGAGTCTGATTATGTATTGTTTGTGGACAGCTAATACTTGAGAGATGATGAGGGATATGTGAGGGCTGCCTATGCTGTCTATACTGTCTAAGGTGTAATGACGCCTCCCAGCTCTGCTGTGTGGCCAAGTGGTTGAATTGGTTACTCTCACCAGAAATTGCTGTGTCCTTGACCAATTGAAAGTAACCATTTTCACTCATGGTCAATATGGCTTTGGTGTTGTCTATGACTCTGGATAGTTGTGGTCACAAAAGGGATTTATGATGCCATCTGGGTTTCCAATTAGGGATGGGGACTATGTCATGAGACATCTTGAAGCATCACAGATGTCCTGTGAGATTTCTGTAGTTAAATGTACAGCGCACAAGAACTGAAATGATTATGTGACAACTGGTAACCTGTATGCCGCTGGTGTCACACAGTACTGTGCTTATGGGTCCTGTGCATTAAATCGGGACCTGAACCTGAAGATGAGACTGACTTAAATTTTTTACTGTCTGTTGTTGATACTTGGGAAGAAGTTAAGAGGTTGCAGGAAGAAGTGCAAGAGGTTGAAGAGCAGGGCTGGGTTAGAGCAGGATGTGTGAAAAATGATGATGAAATTGAGGTCTCAGCAGATGAAAGACCTGTGTTGCCAGACAGTTTGTTGCCTTTGATGGCTACACAGTTTCATGATAATGCATATATATGAAGGGAAAATATGTTGAGGTTGTTCATACAGAATGGGTTCAATCACCGATTTAGAATAGATACCCTAAGTTGAAATTTGGGTTGAAAACACAAGAGGAATTTATGCATTTATAAATTGGCAAGTGCAGAGAGGAATAGACATCCAGGTGTCTCTGATCAAATTCTTATAGGAGAAGGTCAAAGATTCCTGGATTTTATTTTGTGTGCATACAATATGCTTATTTTAAGTTGCCTAGAAATTGTACAGGTACTTTTTACCTTGCCCTAGTTACCCAAAGATTAATCATGTGAAGAATTGAGCAATACCTGGACAGTGATCTTCTAGTAGATCTAAACACAGTGGTAGTAGTGCTTCACAAATAGAAGGATACATTTTCGGAGCTATGATTACTTCAGTAGGTGCCAATTCGAAATAATTAAAGATAAGAAAGTTTTCCACAATAGTAGACAAACTTGCTACTAGTACTGCTGGTTCATTGCTGACTGTAGAGAAACAGTTGGTAGCCATTAAGTCAATTTGTTTCAGAATTGCCTTGTATTAGACATTTTGTTAGAGAAAGAGGACATAGTCTGTAGGATGCTAATGGTTCAACAATGTTGCAGCTTTATCCCTGATAAGAGCAAGAAGATAAGAGGGTTTTTTAAGAATATCACAGGATGGAATCCTGAACTGAAGCAATTGGAAGCAATTGGCACGTGGTAAGCAATTAGAAAGGGACTTGGAGCTGTAGGTAGTTGGATTGACAATTTTGATAGTGGGTTTTTAGGTGCTATAGTGAATATTTAGAATATTGGCATTTGCTTGATTAGCCTATTTACTAGGTTTAAGGGATTTATATACATGAGATCAAAAAAGTGGTGGCTGAATGAAATGGAATCAAGAAGAAGAGTAGGGATGGGTGAAAGTCGAGGAGTTTTACTCTACAGAATTCTGCGGAGTTAGAAAAAAACTCCACAAGATTTGGCAGAGCCTCGCCCACCCCTAATAATACATTATATAGGGCGTGGCTTGGACTCCACCAAGCATGGACGCGTGAGCTCGGAGCTCCGTGTCGGCCGCTTGATTTATCCTGTTGAACATCCTCCTGGCGGCGTCGGAGTTTCAGGGGTGAACCCCCCCTGACGTGGAGGCACCTGTGGCGAGTTGAGCCTCGCGCTGGCCCGGCGGGGGCTGTCCGGATTGCTGGTGATTACGGACTCGGCTGGCAGGGCTCGGCCATCTTGCTTGGGGCCTGAGGACGGCCCTGCATCCCCGGTGAGGCGTGGGAGGCGGCCCGGCCGGAAGTGGACGTGGGCCCGGCTAGAGCGGACTGGCGGCAGCGCTGTGGGCTTCCGAGCCGGAGGCGCGCGAGGTGAGCGATGCGGCCCTGAACGGCGCCTTGGAGTCCGCGGCTGGAGGACAGTATCGGCGGACCCACCTGGACGGCGGGGACGCAGCGGCGGCGACGGTGGCGCCGGTGGAGGCAGCGCGGACCCTGTGTCGACGCCCTGAGGCCGGTAGGAGGAGCGGCCTGCAGCCCACGACGGGGCCGGCAGTTGTGGAGCGGAGTTGGCACCAAAGGGTCCCGGGAGCGCTGGACAATTTTTTCCCCCTTCCATAACGGGCGCTCTTCCCCCCCGACCCCCTGCGTTCTGGAGTGGGGGCGCATTGGCCCTTGGGAGTGCTGGCGAGCTCTACGAACTTTGTGGCAGCAGGGGGGCTGGGGCGCCACCTCGTGCACCCCGTGAAGGGGCATAACTGTTGATGTCAAGCTGCGGTGCAAACTAGTACAGCCCGGGGGCAGAGCTGAACGCACATCCACGGCTGCCCCTCGGCCGCTCGCCCCGTGTTCCGCCCACCACGTTTGGGGCGCGGAGCGCAGAATCCTCAAACCACGAGAATCCACGGCAGAGGCCCTCCTACAGTCTTCGATACTAGCTGGCGATATCTGAGGTCCTGGTGGTGACCGGCGTGCCCTGTGGGCCGGGGCGCCTTTGGACGACGGCGGGGGCCGGCGGCTTCTTTCCGGTGCTGGCGGCTGGGCAGATGAGCCTGCGCGTCCACGGCTACTGAGGGGGTCCCCTGGCAACGGGAGCAGCGGAGGACGTAGTTGAGCCTAGGGGCACGGCCCTGGGGGCAGACCTGACCCTGACGGTGTCTGCCTGGCACCCCTGTGGCGATACCGATCGCTCGGACCGGGCGCAGCGGCGTGGGGAGACCGGAGCCCGGTGGTCGCTTTCTGGGGAGCACGGCAGAGGATTGTGACCCTTTGAACTGGCCGGTTGTGGTCGGGACCTGGTCATGGGGAAGCCGCGGCGCGGCCCGGGAGCGGCGCAGTCCGAGCACAGGGGGGACCCGCCTGACGCTCAGGTACGGGACCAGGAGGGAACCTTGGCGACGGGGCTCCAGCAGAAGCAGATGGACCAAATCCTCAAGGCCATATCGGACACGAGGGACGTTCTGTGCCGCGACATAGCGCAGGTATCCACGAGCCTTGGATTGCTGCACGCCGATCACGGCAAATTGGCTGACCGCGTCAAGGACACAGAGCACAAACTTGAGGCGCTGGCACCTGCTCAGAAGGCGACGGAGGCGTCACTGGGTGACTTGGCTTGCAGGGTGCGGATGCTGGAGAGGCGGGCTGAGGAGGCAGAAGGGCGTAATAGACGCAACAATGTCCGGGTGGTGGGCCTTCCCGAGAGACTGGAAGGAGATGATATGGTGGCGTTCCTGGAGAAATGGCTGCGGGAGGTAGTGGCCCCGGAGGGCTTATTGCAGTTCTACACCCTTGAGAGGGTACACCGGGTGCCGTCTCGCCTCCCGGCTCCGGGCCGCCCCCCTCGGCCGGTGGTCGCACGTTTGCTGCACTTCAGGGACCACGACCTCATACTGCGGAATGCCCGGTCGTCGGGCCCGTACAGAGTGGAGAATGCCTCGGTCTCCCTCTACCCTGATTAATCCCGGGAGGTCCAGCGGAGTCGCTTCTCCTTTATGCCTATCAAGAAAGCGCTGCGAGCGGAGGGGATTCAGTATGCTCTGTTCTTCCCGGCACGGCTGAAGGTGATGGCGGATGGGGTTTCTACCTTCTTCGATGCACCGGAGGACGCAGGGCACTGGCTGGAGCAGCGCCGGGCGAGTGGCGGTGGCACAGGACACCGGGAGTCTGAGACTAGACCCCCACAGGGGCGTCGTCGGGGCCGCCGTAGTAGGAAGCATGTGGCGGGTGCCCGGTCGCCGTCGGCTTCCCAGACAGAGCTGGAGAGACAGGCGGCATTGCAGGCAGTTTCCGCCATATATGGGGCGGCAGCTGTGGCTTCACCGATGGCGTCGGGATCTCACAGGACATCCACAGAGGAGGACTCGGCTGAGGGGGAGGCCTCTGGGGAGGACATTGTATGATTGCCGGTGGTCACGCCGGACACGGCGGACGGTATGCTGGATGAGTGACACTGCCGGACTACAACTGCTTGCATTGGGGGATGGTGTTCCGCGGCCTACTCGGCGGATCGGCGGGGAGCGGTTGTGGCTCTGCCGGCGAGGATGGGGGATCTAGCTCCTGGGGGGGCGGGGGGGTGGAAGTGGGGGGTTACTTGCATGGGGGGGGCCTCCGGGGACGGGGCGCCGCCGGGTAGTGGGGAACTGTGCTGATAGTGGCCTGACATACTGGCTGACTTGGTTGGATCGCTGACCGGCTTGTGCTGGTGCTGGGTCACCCCCTCTACCTCACACTTATTGTGAGTCTCTGGTAGCTACCAGGGTATTTTACTTTGTTGGCTTTGTGTTTGGATGGGTAACTATGGTTTAGAGCCTGTTCTGGGGGAGGGAGGGAGGGGGGTTAGTTGGGGATGTTATGCAAAGGAAGGGGTTGTCAGTGTGCCTGCTGGGCCGTTCTGGATTGTGCTATGTAGGATCCTTCGCTATGGGGACCCGACTTGAGCTAAGATGTGTCACTTGGAATGTGCGGGGGCTGAACTCAATGAGAAAGCGTTATAAGGTACATGCCTATTTGGTTCGTAGGGGGATTCAGGTGGCCTTCCTGCAGGAGACGCACATTGATCGGGCGGAGGGGCAGGCGTTACAGAAGCGATGGAGGGGACAGTTGTTTTGCACTACATATTCTGCCTTTGCCAGAGGGACCTTGATTTGGGTTAGAGCCGGGATCCCTTTCCAACCCTTGTCCACACTCGTAGACCCAGAGGGGAGGTATGTGCTGGTGTTTGGCCGTTTGGACGGCAGAGATGTGACCTTCTGCAGTGTGTATGCCCCGAACTCCGAGCACTCCGCATTTTTTGCGCGGCTCTCTGGGAAATTGGCGTCGTACTTGGCTGGCACGGTGTTCCTCGGGGGGGACTTTAATTCGGTTGCTGATGTGGAGCTGGATCGCTCGCATCCGCCGCTGGCCCAATCAGTGGTGCGCAGGGTGGCCAAGGTGAGGCGGGACTGGCAGGAAGCTTGGGGCCTTCTGGATGCCTGGAGGGTGCACCACCCGGTAGACAAGGATTACTCCTTTTACTCGGCCCCGCATGATTTGCATGTCCGGCTCGACGGCTTTCTGTGTACTTTGGGGGCCCTGGAGCTTACGCGGCATAGTGAGTATCTGGCGAGGACGATCTCGGACCACAACCCCTGCTTGATCACGATTCAATGGTCGCAGCAGCGGCAAGCGATCCCGGCATGGCGTTTGAATCCAGCGACGCTGGAGGACCCTGTGTTCAATGCGGAGTTGGGGGAGGGCGTAGAGCGCTATTTCCTAGGTAACTCGGGGACGGCGGCGAGTAGAGCTCAGGAGTGGGATGCGCTTAAGGCGGTGGTGAGAGGGATCTGTATCTCCTCCGTAGTGGGGACGCGTAGGGTGCTGCTGCGGGATGTTGACCGGGCTGAGGCACGGCTACGCCAGGCGGAGTTAGCGGGTCACGCGGCTGGGGGCGGGCGGGAAGAGGTGCTGGCGGCGCGCGAGGAGGTGGCCTCTCAGGTTGAACGGCTTTGTTGCTACGATTACAAAGAATACCTGGTGCGGGCCCATGCTGCACGGGACAAAGTGGGGACCCTCTTGGCCTGGCTGGCTAACCCAGTGGCGCGGGGGTCTCAGGTGGTGGCTTTGACGGCGACGACGGGGAACCTGGTTTATTCACAGAGGGAGATTAATGATCAGTTTCTGGGTTATTATTCGTCGCTGTACCGGAGCAGGATGAGGGGCCTCCCTGACGGCCTGGACGCCTATTTAGAGGCTGCGGGGCTGCCACACCTGGACCCAGACCAGGCCTCTGCACTGGGAGCAGCCATATCTTTGGGGGAAATCAAGACAGCGGTTAAGCACATGGCCAGGAAAAAGACTCCGGGGGCTGATGGGCTCCCGGTTGAGTTTTACGCCGCTTATCTAGAGGTGCTAGCACCGCAGTTGCAGGCAGTGTATAGCGAGGCGTGGGGGCTGGGCAGATTGCCGGCCTCTATGAGGGAGGCGATCATAGTCCCATTGTTAAAAAAGGGCGGGGACCCCACCTCTCGGACGGCGTACCGGCCGCTCTCCATGCTTTCGGTGGACTATAAGATCCTTAGCAAAATTCTGGCCACGCGACTCCTGGGTCACATGTGTTCTCTGGTGCATCCGGACCAGTCGGGGTTTGTCCCCACTAGGAATACCGCGACGTGCATCCGGCGGCTGATGCGGATAATGGGGGTAGACAGGGAGGGTATGCCGGAGGCAGTAGTGTTATCAGTGGACATTGAAAAAGCATTCGATAGCGTGGAGTGGCCGTATCTGTTCCGGGTGCTGAAGGAGTTTGGGCTGGGCGATAACTTTGTGCGGTGGACCAGACTGCTATATAGTTCCGCCACGGCTAGGGTTCGTACGGGGCGCACTATTTCGGCGGCCTGCCAGGTGACAAGGGGCACTCGTCAGGGCTGTTCTTTATCCCCGTTGTTGTTCGCGCTGGCGATTGAGCCCCTGGCGGCTCATGCCCGACTGGGGCAGGGTTACGGGGGCGTTCAGATGCGGGACGAGCTGCATCACATATCGCTATATGCGGATGACCTATTGCTGTATCTGGCCGATGCCGAGGACTCTTTGCTGGGAGCCAGAACCCTACTTCGGGAGTTCGGGAGATTGTCGGGGTTGCAGGTAAATTGGGCTAAGACTTGCCTGTTTCCTCTGTCCCCGGGCACCCGGCTGCCTTTGGCGCTTACAGATTTGAGATGGAAGTCGGCCTGCTTGCCATACCTGGGCGTCCGAATATTCCATACCCCAGCTGACCTTTTTGAGGGGAATGTGGGTGCTGCGCTGAGGGGGCTCAAGGGTAGCATGGCGTTCTGGCGCACCCTTCCCCTATCGGTGGCTGGGCGGGTCGCGCTGCTGAAGATGATAGTCCTATTATACTTTTTCCGCACTTTGCCGGTATGGATCCCGGTCACCTTTTTTAAGATGCTTCGGACGTTGATGGTTGGATTCATATGGGGAACTGGGAGGCGGCGGGTGGCCCTGTCCACTTTGATGAGGCAGAGGGAGGAGGGGGGACTGGCGGTCCCGGACTTTGAATGGTACTATCTGGCGGCGCAGCTACAGTGGCTGACACAGGCCGTGGCGCGCGAGTTTCGGGGTCCAGAGGGCCCGCGGGGTAGGGTCATTCCACGGCATGTGCTGTCCTTCATTGTGCTGCGGCAGAGCCTCCGGCTGGATCAGCTTACCCTCGAGGAGCGTACGCTCCGCTTGTGCTGGAATCGGAGTCAGAAGCGAGTAGGCTTCGCAGCCCCGTATGCACCGGAGATTCCGTTGGGCATGTGCACGGACCTCCCTCATGGCGGGGATTGGTCGGCGTTGGCTGGCTGGGAAGAGCGGGGGGTCCACATGATAGGGGATTTATATAGGGATGGCGTATTGTTGCCGTTCCAGGAATTGTGAGAGGCGTATGACTTACCGAGGGGGGATTATCTGTTGCACACCGCATTGGTGGCGGCGATCCAGAAACAGTGGAAAAAGGGGCTTTCGGAGCCCCCGATTTCTTTGGGGTGTCAGTATATTACCATGGCGGCGGGTACGTTCAAGGCTATCACCTGTCTGTACAGGCGGCTATCCACGGAGACGGTGCCACCTATGGATGCCCTGAGGGGCAAATGGGAAGGGGATCTGGGCAGGCCCATTCCGGAGACGACGTGGGTGCAGATAGTGCGGCGGGCATAGAAGGGCACGCGCAATGCCAGATTCCAACTGGTCCAATTCTACACCTTACACAGGGCTTACCTAACCCCGGTCAAGCTCCTTCAGTACTTTGGCGGGTCCCAGTCACCGTGCCCTCGGTGTGGAGAGGAGGGGGCTGATTTTGGCCATATGTTTTGGTCTTGTGTGGGACTGAGCTTTTATTGGGCGGATGTGGGAGAGTGCCTGAACCAAGTGACGGAGCGAGAGCTAGAGGTGGAGATGGGGACTTGCCTGTTGTTGTGGTTTACGCACACATCCAAAACCAAGATTACAAGCAAGTTTTGCGATCTAGGATTGATAATGGCAAAAAGGGAGCTCACTACACATTGGAAAGCTAGATCTGGGCCGAGTTTTAGGAGATGGAAGGCGAGCTTCCTGTCCTGGGCGGGGAGCGAGGGGACGCTGCGCTTGCAGATGGCCAGCCGCGCGTCTAATGACAAAGCGCTGGAGGCGGCACGGGCTTGGGGGGCTCTGGTGGAAGGGCTTAAAGCCTCGGAGGAGTCACGTGTGGAGGATAGGGATCCTGGGGACGGGGATAGGCATGTGGTGCCCGGGGTGGGGCCCTCTGGGACGACTGGGGAGCCCGCACTGAATAGAGTCACTTAGGTACGCTTGGGGAGGTCTCGGCGTTTGCACAATGTATGGGTAACTGTTGAATAGTCGTGGTGGCTGGAGGGGGTCTGGATGGATGGCGGGGAGGGGGGGGTTCCAGTTTCTTGAGAATAGTGGCCATGCCCTTGGGGTTACCTTGGACTCGGACTTCTCGGACCCCGGTCCCTCCCAGCGGAAGAGAAGAAGGGGTTGATGCAGGCACACTGACAGGGGGGGGTGGGGGTAGAGAGGGTGGAGGGTTGGCGGTTTAGGGGGGAAGCGAGGGAAGAACGGATTTCTCCTGATGTGTACACTGAGGATTGGATCCTTTTGGTTTTCTCTGTAGTTGGCTTCATTGCGTTGTTTGGAAAACTTTAATAAAAATATTTCGAAAAAAAAATAATAATACATTATTTAGTACTATACCATCAGCTTGCCATGAGACGGCAATCCAGGCCTGCATTGGACTATGATACATTAAGCAGTCGCCAAAATCTGGAGGATAGAACTAGTGTACTAATGCAGTTTTACATTTCCCAAAGATTAAAAACCACAATTTAAAAGCTATAAATTAGTATCTCTTCAGACTTTGAGCAGTGTAAAATTGCACCCTGCCGTTTTCAAACAAGGAGTGTCAGTATTAGATTATTGTGCCTTAGTGGAGTACAATTTAAAACATATCCTCTGACATGCAATTTATGGTCAGTACACTTAGCAGCAATGACTTCAAACTTTCCAACTCAGAGATATACATTATGTCTTGTGGTTACCAGTACGCAGCGGGTACATGGCTGGCACCACTTTCTGTATGTGAAGATGGTAAGACCCACCCTGACCACTGGCTAGCACCACCTACTGAAAGCTGGGGCTGTACACTAGTCCTATCAGAAAGCATTAGATCTGTTTCTGGCAGAAGGCACTGCACTCCGGTCTGAGCAGCTTTGCATTATAGCTGGCTGCTGGTGCTATGCACTGCACCCAGGACTGCTGCTGTGCAGGACGGGATGCTATGTTTCATACAGGTAACCCTATATAGGCTTGGGTAATAACTATGCCTTTCACCTATATTTCCCCTGCCATTACACTACATAACGGTTCTTGATACTGATCTTTTATCTAGTTAAGGTAATGCCTAATTGGCATATGGTTTTCTCCGAAAACTAACCTCATTCATTATGCATGAGGATTCTTGGAATCTCAGCAGGAATACCATCTCCTGAATAATAACTATTTATATTGGTCATAACTTCTGTCATCCTAGTCCAACGTGACACAGCAAGGTATATCCCCTGAGGGTACCACTTTGGGTATATAAACACCATATCTTTGTGAGGCAGATAGAGGAGAAGAAGGACTTCCAAGCATGCAGACACTCCAGCTCGCAGTGGTCTGACATCCCTCGCGGGTTGTCCATCTCGAGACCAAGACGGGGTCCCACAGTTTCTCACTTCAGGTAATGGGGTTGGCTTTCTCCTAGGGGGAGTCTTGGCTTTACACCTACGTACATGTGAGGTGCATGTAGGTACATCTAGATAGGGTTGCATCGTAGGAGTACGCATTTATTACTGTCATGTGTTTCTATGCTTGCCTGTATTCATTGTTTTAGCACAATGGTAGAGATCTACCATCCTTTTACTCTATTGGTACTTACAACCATTTATATCTGTTTTTGTCTTATGGTTGTTTCAGCACACCTATTTTACATTAGAATGACATTGGTTCAATAAATGCTTATTGAAAAACGTCCCCACCGTTTATTATGAGTATTCCTCTAAGACGAAGTGAGCACGAGTGACTGGGCGAAAAGTACTGTACTGTTTCCACGATTCTGAGGGATCAGGGTTGTCATGTTCGATAGTTGCCAAGAACTATTCTCTCCTTGGTAAGAGGAGTGCATAATGGCACTGTGAGCTAGCTGGTTAGCTGGTATACAGGCTAACATACCCGGTGGGGGTGTCTGGAATCAGTCTGGACCTATCCCGCAGTGTATGTTGTCTAAATGCGCAGATCCCATATAGATTTATAGGAACTACACAACATGGCGCCACCAACATTGGTTTGGCACTTTTTTAATGGTCAAATCTGAGTAGTTCAGTCGTGCTTTTCTCAGTGACTCCTACTCACATTTACCCAGAAACGTCTGGAGTGGGAAGGGAACAATCTGCCACAGCTGAGTAGGCATATCAAATGTATTGTCTGTAGGTTTATCAAGCTTGAAGGACAAATAGTTCCCTGTGGTGCATAAAACCTTATCTCGGTTTCCTTGAAACTTCTCTTTTTACAAAAATGGCTGATGAAGACGCCACTGCGCCAGCACAATGTGCGACTGCAGGAAGGGAGCAAGAGTAGGAAAGTGAAATAAACATCTCAGAAAATGTCAGAACTGCCCTTACTTTAAAACTAGCAGAATATGGAGTCACAGCTAGGGGTGGGACAGTAACTTTTGTGATTGAGGCACACAAGTCATACAGAACAGAAGTATTCTATTCATGGATAAAATTCCCACCCGCAGATGCACGCACAAATACATTTCATTCTTACACTGAAGATGAAACACCAGATAAATACTGTCCGTATCAGGACATTGAAGTTACCCTCACCTACAAGGAGCATATAACCTGGTTTAAAGGCGCCTCCCCATATACAAAATAAAAAGTGAGACTCGGTTCGCTTAGAAGAGATGGAGCAACTTGGCCAGACCTAGTGGCTTACACACAGCATCCGGACATTGACACAATGCCAGTAGTAGACTTACGTCCACGTCATAAAGAAATAATAATATTATTATTATTATTATTATTTATAAAACTTATAATGCGCAACAGCTACCCGCAGTGGGTTTCCCGGCGCCAGGGATAGACTAGAGAAGAAAAGGAGAACACAGTAACCATGACAACACCAAATTAAATAACAGGAAGAAATTAAAAAATTAAAAAAGCAGAGTCTTTAATTTTTTGCGGAAGTTCAATAAGTTGGCTTCCAACTTAAGGGCAGTAGGCAAAGTGTTCCAGAATTTGGGTCCTAAATAAGAAAAGGACCGTCCACCCATTCTGACAAGTTTAAATCTTGGAACAACAAAGTCGCCGTTTGCCGAAGATCTTAACAAGCGAGAGGGTTTGTATGCTTGAACAAGGCATTTTAGGTATTTTGGGGCCACACCATTCTTAATCTTAAAAAGATAACACAGGGCTTTGAATTTTATGCGACTAGCAATTCTCAGCCAATGCAGGTCGCGGAGGGCCTGTGTTGCCGAGGATCTCCGTGGTAGATTACATAAAAGTCGAGCGGCTGAGTTTTGTACTACCTGGAGTTTATTTAAGGTAAAAACATCAGCGCCAAGATAGAGAACATTGCCGTAATCAAGACGAGATGTAACTAACGCTTGTACGACAGTTCTCCGAGTAGAGTGGGGAAGCATCCACAAAATTTTCTGCAGCCACCTTAAGATGGCAAAGCAGGTGGAGGCAACCTTGGTAACTTGCTGTCTCATTGATAGCTTGTCATCAATAAGAAAACCAAGATTGCGGACCACAGAAACCGGTTGTGGAAGGGGTCCCATATTACTTGGCCAGTGCTGAGGGCCCCATAACTCTTTGTTTTTACCTAAAATAACGACTTCCGTCTTGTCGCCATTCAACTTTAAAAGATGTGTTTGCATCCATTCGGCGACACGGGAAAGTCCATCTCTTAGAACAGAGTCACGGTTGCCTTCACTACTGGAAAGGGAGAAGACAATCTGTGTGTCATCGGCATATGAAAAGATGGTCAGCCCAGCGTCCTCAGCGATGGCAGCCAGGGGTCTAACATAAATGTTGAATAATAAGGGGCTGAGTATAGACCCCTGGGGGACGCCATATGCCGATGAACAAATAGCTGAGGAGGCCTTCGTCGAAAAGACCTGAAAGGTGCGCTCACACAAAAAGGAGGCAATCCAGGCGAGTGCGGGGCCATCCACTCCAAGGGACCGGAGGGAATTTAAGAGAATGGTATGGGACACGGTATCAAAGGCCGCACTCAAATCCAATAGGATGAGTGCAGATGTTTCCCCTCGATCAATACCGTGTCGCAACTTCTCCGTAACCCCTAGGAGAGCAGTCTCAGTAGAATAGTGTGCTCGAAAGCCAGATTGAGAAGGGTGTAAAAATTCAGAGCTTTCCACTATTTGATTTAACTGAGAGTTAATATGTCTTTCCAGTACCTTTGAAAGAAAAGGCAACAAAGATATGGGTCTAAAGTTGGACAAGTTCACAATGTCCGCACCAGCTTTCTTTAGGAGGGGGACAACCATTGCGTGCTTCCATTCTGGTAGCACATAGGACTCCGACAAGGACGCATTGAGAAGACTCATTAAAACCCGACGGGGTTTGAGATCCAATAACTTTAGAACTCTTGCTGGGATCCAGATCTGACACTGTTCAAACAGGAAAGAAAGGAGGTATCATCAAACAGCTGCCAGTTAGTGACCTTCAGCAAAGGGGAGGATAATTCAGGCGCATTCAGTTGCGTCTGGTGAGGGTCCGTTGCGGTTAAGGGAGAACTCATAGAGTCGTATATACGCTCAACCTTGGCCACGAAAAACTCAGCAATAGCTATACATTGATCCTCCTCCAAAGCGGGAGGGGTCGGAGTAGCATCAGCTCCTGCTAGCTTTTTTACAACGGAGAAAAGAGTGCGTGGGCAGTTCTGGGCTTGCATCACTGTACTCACAGTGTAAGAGGCCCTAGCTTTTTTACATTGGAAGTGATACCCTTTAAGGGCTTCTTTATATTCCGCTTTAGAAGACGCAGAGTAGAAATGCCTCCATTTCCTTTCAAGCACCTTGCACTTGGCTTTTAGGATTTTTAATTCTTCCGAGAACCAAGGTGCAGGGGGGTGATGTAATCTAGAGCGCTTAGATGTTAGAGGCAATAAAACAGTTATAGCACTTGTGAGCCAGTGTGATATTGCCTTATTAAGCTCTGAGGCTGAAACATCCGTGTCAGGATAATAAACCTTTACAGAAACTTGACACAATTCGTGATGAGAACACTCACACTTTAGCAAGCAAGGGCTACACCAGCAAGACAAATTCAGGGATCTGCAACTAAAATAACTCCACAAACTCTACATGCAGTGATGGGCAAAACGCCCACTAGACATGAGCAAATACCATTCTGGATAGCTCAGAAAATAACACAGTTAGAGGCAGTGTTTACACATATAAGCCCTCAAGAAAAACACAGAAGGCTAACAATCTGCTTGCCAATAGGGATTGCTCCCCAGATAGAGGATTGTTCTTATTGGTAAAAATAAACAAAGAAATAGACAAAATAGGTCTCAATCCATGGGTGAGTCTCCTAAACAGGAGCCCTCCGAAAGGAGATACAACATTAGGAATAGAGATAATATTAAAAACCTGACAGGTATCAGGATACTGCTACACAGGTCTCTTGTTCCTTTCAGGGTTCATCAAAATACTCTGAGAGGGATGTACGGTCAGAACACAGACAAGAAGAGCGTACAATGTCCAGAGCATGCAACGCGCTTCAGACTATACTTCCAAAAAAGAAGAGAAACAAAAATCAAACCTTAATTTAAAAAGAAGAAAGTAGCAGGTCTTAAAGTTAGACATGCCCAGAATTTTGAGGACTCAACTTCTGAATGAGGAATGAGCTTTGACGATGCTAGACAGCGCAGCAGAAGTAACAATAGCTCGCCTGACCCTGATGGAATTTCTGGTGACAGCAGAGTTGAATGAACATCTCACAGTGGAGACACCTGATACGAGTGTAAGTGTCCCACATAGGTTACATGAAATAACATTTCAAATATAGGTGGACAAACCCAGAAAAATTAAAGGTCTCTTTTGGGAGAACCTGACTTATGGATATGACATTCTTTTAGCTGAAAAAGATTGGACGCCCGAAATCGTTATGGAGTGCCCAAAGGGAGAAACAGTAATTTTACCGGCTTTCTCTGACCTCATTCCAGTATACTTAAAACATTCATTTAGCACAGGAGTGGGCATTAGCACTCGCTCCAGCATTATATCGCAACCATGTTGGATGGGATGCTGAGTCACCTCACCATGTAATCCCAATAAAAATTACTCCAACTCCACAGAAACAGTACCCAATAAAACAAGAAGCTTCGGGTATGGGGCACCGTACTCTCAACAGACCAAGAACAAAAGCCTATCCGGAAAGAGGGTATAACATCCCCTCCCACAGGATGACCTGCTGATTAGCCTTCCTTGGGTGTCAAGTCTCAAAGGGTTGCCTCCTTTGAAATGCAAATCTGGCTCCCCCTCACAGGAGAGGAAGCCAACCCCTTTTTCCAGGGCCACCTTGGCACCCGGACAGGCGGGAAAATTAGTAAGTCAGGTAGGAGTGCCACCTCCAGGCTAGTCCCACCTCTAAGATGGGCTACTGTGAGGTTACACAATTTTCAGAACTAGCCATCCTTGTGTTAGCATACTTAGGAATTCTGGGACAGGATTATGTCCACCTCCCACAGGAAGTGATCATACAGGGGCGTAGTGTCCCCAAGAGTCAGTAATCCATTGGATACTATCCTACATTCTCCCAATTTCAGCATTTAGGGGAGCCCCTGGGACCAGAGACGCAGATCCTGACAACCTACGAAGAAGAAGGACCCGAACAGCCGCAAAAGCAAAATACTGAACAGTGCACCTGACTTGGCCCCAACCCTACCTTCCTGTCTGTCGTTCTCTATTGAATCTCAGAGATTGCAAGGTGTCCACTTTTTAAAGTGAAAAGACTCTATATTTAAAAACGTACTTACCTTAATAATTTTACTCTGAAGCCTAAACATATATAAAGATGCTTGTTATTTTTATAAATTGATGTGAATCTCCTTCTTGAGTCACGTGTGTCATTTATTGATCATTGTGTGTATTTGCAAGTGGCTTGCACTCTTCTTTGTTAAGCATAAGGCTGCTCAACTACACTAACCCCTTATAGAGCACTTTGGGATTACATAGCAAGCACCTTTCCACTCATAAGGGAACCCCTGGACTATTTACAGGGTATATTAGATTCTTGAAATATCACATAAAGAGACAGCTTCTTACAGTAGGTAACTAAACTTTTACTAAGAAGCTGGCCCGCAGATATGGAGACTGAGATGATGGTAGGGACCCTCCTGTACTAGGAAGACCAGACTGACATCACATCCCAGATCGCCCAGATGGTTACTCCATTGATTGAGAGAAAGGAAACTGGGGATTGTACCTACGCCCAGGGAACACTGTCTTCGGGTGGGTTCATTTGGTGGAAACAGATAAGATGCCTTCCAGAATCTTCTTTCATGCTTTCATTATGTAATCTTTAGAACAGTTGAGCAGTTGAACAACATCCTGGACCCGTCCCAATCCGGATTCAGACATAACCACAGCACTGACACAGCCCTCATCGCCGCCACAGACGACATCAGACGCCAACTGGACAACGGCGAAACATCAGCCCTCCTCCTCCTGGACCTGTCAGCCGCATTCGACACGGTCTGTCACCGCACCCTACAGACACGCCTCCAAGAAGCCGGAATCCAAGAGAAGGCCCTTGACTGGACCACGTCCTTCCTCTCCGGCAGAACACAGAGCGTCTGCCTCCCACCTTTCCGGTCAGAAGCCACCGACATCATTTGTGGCGTCACCCATGGCTCATCCCTCAGCCCGACGCTGTTCAACCTCTACATGGCCCCCCTCGCACAAGTGGCCCGCCACCACAACCTCAACATCATCTCCTACGCGGACGACACCCAGCTCATCCTCTCCCTCACCAAGGACCCTCACACCGCCAAAACCAACATTCACGAGGGCATGAAGGCCATCGCCGACTGGATGAGGAGCAGCCGTCTGAAACTGAACTCGGACAAGACGGAGGTCCTCATCCTCGGACCCACCCCCTCAGCCTGGGACGACTCCTGGTGGCCGACCGCCCTGGGGACAGCACCGATACCAACCGACCACGCACGCAACCTAGGATTCATCCTCGACTCCTCCCTCTCCATGTCCAAGCAAGTCAACGCTGTCTCCTCCTCCTGCTACAACACTCTACGCATGCTTCGCCGGATCTACAAATGGATCCCGACCGAAACAAGAAGAACAGTGACACAGGCCCTCGTCAGCAGCAGACTGGACTACGGCAACGCACTCTACGCAGGAATCCCAGCCAAACACCAACGGCGGCTACAACGCATCCAAAACGTCTCCGCCCGACTCATCGTCAACGCCCCCCCGCCGCAGCCACATCACCCCCGTCCTGAGAGACCTGCACTGGCTACCCATGGACAAGAGGATCACCTTCAAGCTCCTCACCCACGCACACAAAGCATTCCACAACGATGGACCAGCCTACCTGAACAGCAGACTCAGCTTCTACACCCCCCACCCGCCAGCTCCGCTCCGCCAACCTCGCCCTCGCAAATGTCCCCCGCATCCAACGTATGACCGCCGGTGGCAGATCCTTCTCTTACCTCGCCGCCAAAACCTGGAACACCCTCCCAACCCACCTACGACAGACCCAAGACCTACTCGCCTTCAGAAGACTCCTCAAGACCTGGCTCTTCGAGCAGTAGCAATTGCAAAAACAACAATTGATGGACAGAATGCAGAACAATGTCATACATTCACCCCAGTACAGAGATCTGGGCCTAAATCCATCGTTTTTTTGCTCACCATGCCGTTCCAGTTTGAACCCAGCCATATGCAAATCAGTCTTGACCCTGTGCCTCATGGGAACAGTCCAGCCCGAACTGCCAAGCCAGGTCCTCTCTAGACTGGAACCAAGCATCCTAGGACCGGTTTCTGGCATTTCAGCCGTCTTCAGCCAGGCTTGCTTGATTTCCAGTGGCATGGAGAGCAAGGGACCCACGTCTGGGCATACCCTTTCCACTCGGGGTGACAATTGCAAAAACAACAATTGATGGACAGAATGCAGAACAATGTCATACATTCACCCCAGTACAGAGATCTGGGCCTAAATCCATCGTTTTTTTGCTCACCATGCCGTTCCAGTTTGAACCCAGCCATATGCAAATCAGTCTTGACCCTGTGCCTCATGGGAACAGTCCAGCCCGAACTGCCAAGCCAGGTCCTCTCTAGACTGGAACCAAGCATCCTAGGACCGGTTTCTGGCATTTCAGCCGTCTTCAGCCAGGCTTGCTTGATTTCCAGTGGCATGGAGAGCAAGGGACCCACGTCTGGGCATACCCTTTCCACTCGGGGTGACAATTGCAAAAACAACAATTGATGGACAGAATGCAGAACAATGTCATACATTCACCCCAGTACAGAGATCTGGGCCTAAATCCATCGTTTTTTTGCTCACCATGCCGTTCCAGTTTGAACCCAGCCATATGCAAATCAGTCTTGACCCTGTGCCTCATGGGAACAGTCCAGCCCGAACTGCCAAGCCAGGTCCTCTCTAGACTGGAACCAAGCATCCTAGGACCGGTTTCTGGCATTTCAGCCGTCTTCAGCCAGGCTTGCTTGATTTCCAGTGGCATGGAGAGCAAGGGACCCACGTCTGGGCATACCCTTTCCACTCGGGGTGACAATTGCAAAAACAACAATTGATGGACAGAATGCAGAACAATGTCATACATTCACCCCAGTACAGAGATCTGGGCCTAAATCCATCGTTTTTTTGCTCACCATGCCGTTCCAGTTTGAACCCAGCCATATGCAAATCAGTCTTGACCCTGTGCCTCATGGGAACAGTCCAGCCCGAACTGCCAAGCCAGGTCCTCTCTAGACTGGAACCAAGCATCCTAGGACCGGTTTCTGGCATTTCAGCCGTCTTCAGCCAGGCTTGCTTGATTTCCAGTGGCATGGAGAGCAAGGGACCCACGTCTGGGCATACCCTTTCCACTCGGGGTGACAATTGCAAAAACAACAATTGATGGACAGAATGCAGAACAATGTCATACATTCACCCCAGTACAGAGATCTGGGCCTAAATCCATCGTTTTTTTGCTCACCATGCCGTTCCAGTTTGAACCCAGCCATATGCAAATCAGTCTTGACCCTGTGCCTTATGGGAACAGTCCAGCCCGAACTGCCAAGCCAGGTCCTCTCTAGACTGGAACCAAGCATCCTAGGACCGGTTTCTGGCATTTCAGCCGTCTTCAGCCAGGCTTGCTTGATTTCCAGTGGCATGGAGAGCAAGGGACCCACGTCTGGGCATACCCTTTCCACTCGGGGTGACAATTGCAAAAACAACAATTGATGGACAGAATGCAGAACAATGTCATACATTCACCCCAGTACAGAGATCTGGGCCTAAATCCATCGTTTTTTTGCTCACCATGCCGTTCCAGTTTGAACCCAGCCATATGCAAATCAGTCTTGACCCTGTGCCTCATGGGAACAGTCCAGCCCGAACTGCCAAGCCAGGTCCTCTCTAGACTGGAACCAAGCATCCTAGGACCGGTTTCTGGCATTTCAGCCGTCTTCAGCCAGGCTTGCTTGATTTCCAGTGGCATGGAGAGCAAGGGACCCACGTCTGGGCATACCCTTTCCACTCGGGGTGACAATTGCAAAAACAACAATTGATGGACAGAATGCAGAACAATGTCATACATTCACCCCAGTACAGAGATCTGGGCCTAAATCCATCGTTTTTTTGCTCACCATGCCGTTCCAGTTTGAACCCAGCCATATGCAAATCAGTCTTGACCCTGTGCCTCATGGGAACAGTCCAGCCCGAACTGCCAAGCCAGGTCCTCTCTAGACTGGAACCAAGCATCCTAGGACCGGTTTCTGGCATTTCAGCCGTCTTCAGCCAGGCTTGCTTGATTTCCAGTGGCATGGAGAGCAAGGGACCCACGTCTGGGCATACCCTTTCCACTCGGGGTGACAATTGCAAAAACAACAATTGATGGACAGAATGCAGAACAATGTCATACATTCACCCCAGTACAGAGATCTGGGCCTAAATCCATCGTTTTTTTGCTCACCATGCCGTTCCAGTTTGAACCCAGCCATATGCAAATCAGTCTTGACCCTGTGCCTCATGGGAACAGTCCAGCCCGAACTGCCAAGCCAGGTCCTCTCTAGACTGGAACCAAGCATCCTAGGACCGGTTTCTGGCATTTCAGCCGTCTTCAGCCAGGCTTGCTTGATTTCCAGTGGCATGGAGAGCAAGGGACCCACGTCTGGGCATACCCTTTCCACTCGGGGTGACAATTGCAAAAACAACAATTGATGGACAGGATGCAGAACAATGTCATACATTCACCCCAGTACAGAGATCTGGGCCTAAATCCATCAATTTTTTGCTCACCATGCCGTTCCAGTTTGAACCCAGCCATATGCAAATCAGTCTTGACCCTGTGCCTCATGGGAACAGTCCAGCCCGAACTGCCAAGCCAGGTCCTCTCTAGACTGGAACCAAGCATCCTAGGACCGGTTTCTGGCATTTCAGCCGTCTTCAGCCAGGCTTGCTTGATTTCCAGTGGCATGGAGAGCAAGGGACCCACGTCTGGGCATACCCTTTCCACTCGGGGTGACAATTGCAAAAACAACAATTGATGGACAGAATGCAGAACAATGTCATACATTCACCCCAGTACAGAGATCTGGGCCTAAATCCATCGTTTTTTTGCTCACCATGCCGTTCCAGTTTGAACCCAGCCATATGCAAATCAGTCTTGACCCTGTGCCTCATGGGAACAGTCCAGCCCGAACTGCCAAGCCAGGTCCTCTCTAGACTGGAACCAAGCATCCTAGGACCGGTTTCTGGCATTTCAGCCGTCTTCAGCCAGGCTTGCTTGATTTCCAGTGGCATGGAGAGCAAGGGACCCACGTCTGGGCATACCCTTTCCACTCGGGGTGACAATTGCAAAAACAACAATTGATGGACAGAATGCAGAACAATGTCATACATTCACCCCAGTACAGAGATCTGGGCCTAAATCCATCGTTTTTTTGCTCACCATGCCGTTCCAGTTTGAACCCAGCCATATGCAAATCAGTCTTGACCCTGTGCCTCATGGGAACAGTCCAGCCCGAACTGCCAAGCCAGGTCCTCTCTAGACTGGAACCAAGCATCCTAGGACCGGCAGTTCGGGCTGGACTGTTCCCATGAGGCACAGGGTCAAGACTGATTTGCATATGGCCATGTCTGAACTGGGGTGGCGTAGTGGGCAAAAGAACGATGGATTTAACCCAGATCTCTTGACTGGGGGAGAATGTCTGCATTGTCAGCATTCCGTCCATCATTTGTTTGTTGTAACTCTTTTCGCCCTAAGTGGGATGGGTATTCCCAGACGTGGGACCCGTGCTCACTACGCCACTGGAGTCAAGCTATCCTGGCTGATGACGGCTGATAGCCAGAAACCGGTCCTAGGATGCTTGATTCCGGTCCAGGGAAGACATGGCTTGGCAGTTCGGGCTGGACTGTTCCCATGAGGCACAGGGTCAAGACTGATTTGCATATGGCCATGTCTGAACTGGGGTGGCGTAGTGGGCAAAAGAACGATGGATTTAACCCAGATCTCTTGACTGGGGGAGAATGTCTGCATTGTCAGCATTCCGTCCATCATTTGTTTGTTGTAACTCTTTTCGCCCTAAGTGGGATGGGTATTCCCAGACGTGGGACCCGTGCTCACTACGCCACTGGAGTCAAGCTATCCTGGCTGATGACGGCTGATAGCCAGAAACCGGTCCTAGGATGCTTGATTCCGGTCCAGGGAAGACATGGCTTGGCAGTTCGGGCTGGACTGTTCCCATGAGGCACAGGGTCAAGACTGATTTGCATATGGCCATGTCTGAACTGGGGTGGCGTAGTGGGCAAAAGAACGATGGATTTAACCCAGATCTCTTGACTGGGGGAGAATGTCTGCATTGTCAGCATTCCGTCCATCATTTGTTTGTTGTAACTCTTTTCGCCCTAAGTGGGATGGGTATTCCCAGACGTGGGACCCGTGCTCACTACGCCACTGGAGTCAAGCTATCCTGGCTGATGACGGCTGATAGCCAGAAACCGGTCCTAGGATGCTTGATTCCGGTCCAGGGAAGACATGGCTTGGCAGTTCGGGCTGGACTGTTCCCATGAGGCACAGGGTCAAGACTGATTTGCATATGGCCATGTCTGAACTGGGGTGGCGTAGTGGGCAAAAGAACGATGGATTTAACCCAGATCTCTTGACTGGGGGAGAATGTCTGCATTGTCAGCATTCCGTCCATCATTTGTTTGTTGTAACTCTTTTCGCCCTAAGTGGGATGGGTATTCCCAGACGTGGGACCCGTGCTCACTACGCCACTGGAGTCAAGCTATCCTGGCTGATGACGGCTGATAGCCAGAAACCGGTCCTAGGATGCTTGATTCCGGTCCAGGGAAGACATGGCTTGGCAGTTCGGGCTGGACTGTTCCCATGAGGCACAGGGTCAAGACTGATTTGCATATGGCCATGTCTGAACTGGGGTGGCGTAGTGGGCAAAAGAACGATGGATTTAACCCAGATCTCTTGACTGGGGGAGAATGTCTGCATTGTCAGCATTCCGTCCATCATTTGTTTGTTGTAACTCTTTTCGCCCTAAGTGGGATGGGTATTCCCAGACGTGGGACCCGTGCTCACTACGCCACTGGAGTCAAGCTATCCTGGCTGATGACGGCTGATAGCCAGAAACCGGTCCTAGGATGCTTGATTCCGGTCCAGGGAAGACATGGCTTGGCAGTTCGGGCTGGACTGTTCCCATGAGGCACAGGGTCAAGACTGATTTGCATATGGCCATGTCTGAACTGGGGTGGCGTAGTGGGCAAAAGAACGATGGATTTAACCCAGATCTCTTGACTGGGGGAGAATGTCTGCATTGTCAGCATTCCGTCCATCATTTGTTTGTTGTAACTCTTTTCGCCCTAAGTGGGATGGGTATTCCCAGACGTGGGACCCGTGCTCACTACGCCACTGGAGTCAAGCTATCCTGGCTGATGACGGCTGATAGCCAGAAACCGGTCCTAGGATGCTTGATTCCGGTCCAGGGAAGACATGGCTTGGCAGTTCGGGCTGGACTGTTCCCATGAGGCACAGGGTCAAGACTGATTTGCATATGGCCATGTCTGAACTGGGGTGGCGTAGTGGGCAAAAGAACGATGGATTTAACCCAGATCTCTTGACTGGGGGAGAATGTCTGCATTGTCAGCATTCCGTCCATCATTTGTTTGTTGTAACTCTTTTCGCCCTAAGTGGGATGGGTATTCCCAGACGTGGGACCCGTGCTCACTACGCCACTGGAGTCAAGCTATCCTGGCTGATGACGGCTGATAGCCAGAAACCGGTCCTAGGATGCTTGATTCCGGTCCAGGGAAGACATGGCTTGGCAGTTCGGGCTGGACTGTTCCCATGAGGCACAGGGTCAAGACTGATTTGCATATGGCCATGTCTGAACTGGGGTGGCGTAGTGGGCAAAAGAACGATGGATTTAACCCAGATCTCTTGACTGGGGGAGAATGTCTGCATTGTCAGCATTCCGTCCATCATTTGTTTGTTGTAACTCTTTTCGCCCTAAGTGGGATGGGTATTCCCAGACGTGGGACCCGTGCTCACTACGCCACTGGAGTCAAGCTATCCTGGCTGATGACGGCTGATAGCCAGAAACCGGTCCTAGGATGCTTGATTCCGGTCCAGGGAAGACATGGCTTGGCAGTTCGGGCTGGACTGTTCCCATGAGGCACAGGGTCAAGACTGATTTGCATATGGCCATGTCTGAACTGGGGTGGCGTAGTGGGCAAAAGAACGATGGATTTAACCCAGATCTCTTGACTGGGGGAGAATGTCTGCATTGTCAGCATTCCGTCCATCATTTGTTTGTTGTAACTCTTTTCGCCCTAAGTGGGATGGGTATTCCCAGACGTGGGACCCGTGCTCACTACGCCACTGGAGTCAAGCTATCCTGGCTGATGACGGCTGATAGCCAGAAACCGGTCCTAGGATGCTTGATTCCGGTCCAGGGAAGACATGGCTTGGCAGTTCGGGCTGGACTGTTCCCATGAGGCACAGGGTCAAGACTGATTTGCATATGGCCATGTCTGAACTGGGGTGGCGTAGTGGGCAAAAGAACGATGGATTTAACCCAGATCTCTTGACTGGGGGAGAATGTCTGCATTGTCAGCATTCCGTCCATCATTTGTTTGTTGTAACTCTCTTCGAGCAGTAGCGGCAACCACCACCCCACCCCTCAGCGCCTTGGGACCCTCACGGGTAAGTAGCGCGCTTTACAAGTACCCTGATTGATTGATTGATTGATTGATCTGGTTCTGATTTCGTTGAGAAGACTTCTTCTCAATTCTGCTTATTTCCCCTGCCCAGAGTGTTGAGCTTCATACCTGAGCACTCATACTCTCTTCTCTGATGCTGATACCTTCCTCATAGAACTTCCTCTAGACATTTGTAATACTTTACTTAGAATAGGGTAGTTCCTTTATGGATTCTACTTGGTTGATATTTTGTTTACTATATGTGATTCTATTTTGTACCTTTTTCCTGATCATATATACATTCAGACTGCATGACCATACAATTTGAATATGTATGTTCTTACAGTATATTTTGTATAATTTTGCTGATGGATTTGATCTGTAATGTGATTTAAATTGTTAATAAAACCCTAAGGATTTGGAGTCCATCCTCTTTGTCATTCTTGTGGAGACATATTGGTTACACTGTACTTGAAATGTATTGCCGATGTTAGCTCCTTTCTTACACTTCAAGTCAACAATCAAAGGTCCTTATGACCAGTGGGGGATTCTCTTTAATTTACTAAGAGATTGAGATTCAAACATCCCCAGTTCCATCACCCTTATCTTGGTGATAATTGTCTTGCGACAGCAGCACTGTCAAGCCAGACCATAAGAATTAGTCAACTGTAAATTAAGTTGTTGCCCCTCATTGTGCAGTAGTTAATCCTATGCATTTTGGTGAAATAATTCTATCTTCATTAAATCAAGTTTTTCTGTAAATAATTGTACTATAATTTACTCTTTGTGAATTCTGCATATCAATTGTGAGGATTAATTCACAATGATTTCTAAATATTTTTTAATGTTCCATTTAATGCTTATTGAGGAGCTATCATATTATTTTGTGAATCTGAAGCAAATCAACACAAGTATACAGTACATATTGATCCTCTCAGAATATCTCTTACTATCTGCCTCTTTCATTATTTTTGAAATAGTGATCCAGTGGCCTTCCATTTTTTGTCTTCCATTATGATGTTTCCTCTTTTTCCACAATTTTAAAAAGAACTTTCAGAATGGGATCATTTGTCTTACCTGTCCACGGTATGCTCACACGTATATGAAACAGATAAATTGCTGCCATTTATTTATTCCCCACAGGTCAAATGAATTTAGAGCTTCAATCCATTTCAATTTGCACTACACCCATCTCCTACTTCGGTCTCCTCCTTGCGGAAACTGCCCAACTGTGTTGTACCTTCTTAAAATCCCAAGCCACACGGGATTTTTCATTTTGTAATATAATAATGGTGTTCATTCAACCTGGCTTGATATAAAAATAATTCACAACGAGTAAATTAATTGAAGATTATACACAGAAGCATTTGAATAATTGAAGTTAAATTTCTTATTTAAAATGTAGACCATGATCAACTTCGATAGAAAGATGAGCAGCCATTCCTTCTGAAGGTGATTAAAGTTTTAGGGGCATTTTTAATGCTTGAATAATTCTTTCATGTTACATGAGCATCACATGTGCTGCTGCATAAAATTAGGGCTGGAGTGATGAAGGAAACATGGTTTTCCATGCCATGGGCACGAGTGATAGTAGCACAGAGCATGATTCATGAATTGCGATGTTTATGTGGAGTGGGCCAAGCTAGAGGTCTACAGTTTAACTTTTACAGCCAATTGTTGTATTGCCTTTAGGTCAGTCACCCAATCTCAGCTGATTGACTCAGGAATTTAAATGATACCACTGAGAAACTGTGGTCACAAAGTTCTATACTGGGTGAGGCGGATCAACCTTCAATCCTCATAATGTTCAAAGAAATATGAATCATGTTATCGGGCAATTGAAATACGTGTTAGTTACAGTGGTTAGAAATTATAGAAGTGAGGTGTAAAGCATTTGACATAAACCAGCTTTTTCCCCCTCACTATGCGAACTATACCCACATACAGGGTGGTATACAGTGGTATGGGGTAACCCTTCTTAGCATTGGCTCAATGAATGGAACCTCAAGAGCCACTTGCGCCCGCTTTGCGCACCCTCAGGGCACTTTGATATTACAGGAGGGGCCACAGACTCTTGCGCCAACCCTTCTCTAACACTAATAGTGCTCGTGCACATAAAGCGCCAGTGCTATCTTCAGAGGGCATTCTCTCATTTGCATGGGGACATGCCCCATGCATAACGAGAGAATCCCTTTGCCTCTGCGTCTGCGTCGTATTACAGATGCGGGCGCAGAGTCAAAGAAGCTCTCAGGAGGCGCACTGACAGTGCGCCACCTACAAGGTAGTGCACTGTCAGTGCACCCCCTGAGAGCAGCCCTCTGAAAGAGGGAAAGGGGGTCCGATGGACACCCCAGATATCCCATGCAGGCAGGTGCAGTCACTCACTGAACCTGCTTGCAAGGGGATCTCTAATCCCCTTTATAATTGCAGGTGGGTTGCTGCCTGCACTGTGAAAACACTGAGTGGCTTCAAAGCAGCCGCTTTGTTTTTCACCTGAATGTGCTACCCCCAGGGCAGAGCGAGTTTGCATCTGCCCTGGGAACAGTGCATTCATCATAATACGGCACATTTAACTTCATTGCACTGGGTGCAATGAAGGAAAATGAGCTACATGTATAATATGGCCCTAGGTACTCGCATGGAGGGCCCTGGAGGTAGTGCCCGTCTCCTTGTGATTTAGACTCCAATACAGGGTGCTGTATTTTTAAGACCTATTTTAAGAGACAATGGTCCCTGAGTAAGCAAAGAGTAGAGATGACATCAATATAGCCCCAATCGGTACTATATTTTAGCCGTTATGCAGCCGGATAAGGGGAGTTTAATATGCAAATAAATGAAATAAACAAAACATGGGAATTAATTACAGTGGGACACAAGCCTGTATCCATGAACTCACATAACAAGGGAAAACAAAAAAAGGCTCAGGCAGCATGTAGTTGTCTGTATCAAATAATTACAATAGAACAAACAACAATTGCAGAGGGGTCACCTTTACACATAATATAGAATACAAATCAATGTGTATAAGGTTGACAACATTGTTGACGGCGTTTCGATCCTTAACCAAGAGATATAGGATCATCATCAGGACTTTCAAAATATAGCGCCTGAAAACATTTGCCTATAGTTTACTTGTGTCATGCCGGGGGAGCGAATCAGTGCGGGATGAGGAAGATTTCGTGGTGATAAGGGGATCACCAGAGGCAGTGGTCTGACCTAATAAGATTTAAACGATGCATGGAAGGTAGTCCATATGGGTTAATAATCAGCCAGCCGCGGGGATGACCTGGCCACGGGAATTGGAGGTCCGTGTAGTGGGTTGCCGCATGGGTCCCGATCAATGGCGGATTGGTATTCAGACAGTTAATCGATGGCGGCATATTGGCGCCTGCTGCTCCCTGAAGTATTTGTAAGACCTAGCCCTCGAAGGTGTGCAGCCCAGGGGCCGTATTACACATGTGGTGCATTTTCCTTCATTGCACCGGGCGCACCTGTTGAAAGGTGTGCCCAGCGCAATGAAGGAATATGCGCCGTATTTTGATGAATGCGCTGCCCCCAGGACAGCTGCAAACTTGCACTTGGAGGACTGCTGGAAGATACACATTGGAATCCTGTATTGTTAAAATGTTGGTATTTGGGCAACTGACATGTCAGGAATTGGGGTGGTGGCCAGTTGAAGACCATAGCACAGTAAGGTAAGGTGGGGGATTGATGGGGACATGCAAGGGTCCGCAGCAACATCAGCAGACACATATCCTTTTTTCCTTGGAGTGGAGTGAGATAGTGTTAGAAATGGGTCTTCTGTTTGGCTGGGGTATGCACCTAAGCCAGGCAGCACCCACCACTCTAGTCAGGGCAAGTACATTACACACCAAAGATAACTTGTGCTCACCCTCAAGTAGCTTGGTGCAGAGCAGACAGGCGTATCATCAGAGACAATGTGTAAATCATTTGTGCAACACACACATTCTCTAAATTATTGGAAACAATACAAAAGACTCCATGCAGTGTTAGAAAATTAAAGATTATTTTTCTGGGTAAAATAAGAATTAAATGACAAAAATCCAATCAATAAATCAAGAGATATGCAATTTTAAATACATCAGGTCAAAACGCAGTGTTAGAGCAAAGCGCCAAGAATCAAATCAGAAGTAGAACTTAGAAACTGCAACAATGGTACTCATCCCTAAGGCAGGGAAGTCTAGAGAGAAATGTGATTTATACTGTCTGACTTCTCTCTTCAACACAGACACGAAAATGCTGGCAAAGATATTGGCAAACAGGCTGAAAGTAGTATTATTAGAGTTGGTCCACTCAGATCGAACTGGCATTATGCCCCACAGGGCGACAAGACTAAATTTAAAGGTCCCCACATAATAACCTAGCAAGCTGTAAACACATAGGGCCATAGTATCCCAGGTAGTCAAGTAGCCAATAAGGCAATTGACTCTGTGGATTGGCCTTTCCTCTTTGCAATCCTGGAGAAAATGGGATTTGGACTCAAATATCTGAGATAGGATAAACTTCTACATTCTAATCTGAAACAAGGGTCATGGTCAATGGCAGGCTGTTGAAGGATTTCTAGTGCGGAGGGGTACAGGGCAGAGGTGTCCCTTAGCACCGATGCTATTTGCACTGGCGATGGAGGCACTGGCGGAGTGGATGTGAGTGGAAGTGAGTGGATGACCAGTTATGTGGATGGAAATGGAACGATGACTGTGAGGAGAGGATATCATTGTATGCAGATAATATCTTGCTATATCTGGCCCAGCCAGTTTCCTCCCTATCGAAACATAGTGAGACTTCCTTTGCTACAGTGAATTCTCAGTGATCACTATTAATTGAGAGAAGTCTCTAATTTTCCTGCTGGGGAAATGCCTGATGCCAGTGGAACTGCCATTGCAGTTGGGAATTGAGACAAGCTACTTTAAGTACATGGGCATATGGATAACTAAGAGGCAAAGGCACATAACAATGACAACATGGTACTGGTGATGCATGGGCTAGAAGGGGATATTAAACACTGGAGCATATTGCCATTGTTCATTCTGGGCAGAGCGGCAATGTTCAAAATGACAGCTTTGCCAAGTCTGCATTATATATTTCAAGACTGCCCACATGCACTGCCTGACACACTTTCGTAAAAGTCAATGCATTGCTGAGGACACTGCTGTGGGCAGAAGGTCAGCCGAGAATGGAGATAAGGACACTGCAAAGGTGCAGATACCAAGGAAATATTGCACTACCAAATATTCAAAAATATTATAAAGCAGTCTAGGTGGATAATGCGATTAAACACATCTTTAGGTTGATCCAGTGAAACATATTACATCAAATCTACTATAGTAGAACATTACTATATAAAATTGGAAAGGCAGGCCATGACACTTGTCTTAGGAACTGTGGAGCGGTGTGTATGTTCACAAACACATTATGGGAATGTCAGAAGCTACAACGTTCTGGGATATGGTTCTCAAAAGATTAAAGGGGCAATGAATGGGCCATTGAGAAAGACCTCAAGAGGATCCTGCTAGGTATGCGAAATGACTCAGATCTGACACAAAACAAACAAACCCTAATTAATAATGGATGTGTGGTACCAAAAATAGATGTTGCCTAGAAATGGGGATATGCGGCTATACAGAGAGTTCAAGCCTGGGATGCTGGGATGAATGCTTGTATGATGATGGGGAATAAAATCTATAAAGGAAGGGGGCCCCGGTGAAAATACAAGAAAATATGGGGTGCATGGGAGGAAGAAGAAGTTGGGTAAGGATCCATACGATATGATATAAAGTGAATACGCATTAGACCTATAGGAATGCACGTTCACAGGGTCTAGACACTGAGAGATTAGTTTAATAAACTGGGTGTATCATTGCTCGCTATGAAGAGTACCATATAAAGCAACAAGTCATCATGATTATGTTGCACATCTTCAAGATACAACAAGGTTTGATGTATAGTGGTGGGAGGGTAATACGAGATGCTGAAGGTGAAATTGCAATGCTGACGTTATGCTGAAATGCTGTTCAGGAAACAATATAACATACAAAAAAATACAAATAGTGCCGTCCTTAAGTGCCTCAGACCTAACATTGCCAATTTCCTCCTATATCTTTTTTACTGGGTCTGTGGCTCTCCTTTCAGTTGTCTTTATATTTCCTTCACACAGTCATGTGTGTCCCAAATGCTGATAGCTCTCTCTTTCTCTGCTGATTTTATAGTTAAATCTGTGTTTTTAATGGTTCTTTTTTGACTCCTAGAGATATTTTAGAGAATGAATATATTCGAATTTTCCAGTTCCTTGACCTGATTGAGATGTTCTCAAATACAATGCTTTCTGCGCTCATCAAATTAAAGGGGGAATCAAATTAAGTAGGCAAGATTAGACCCAAGCCAGTGTCAAGCTGGGTAAAAGGTTTATCTCTGAAAAAATGTTTTCAGAGAAACGCTTAACTCTGAAATGTGTTCAGTGTCCTAAGAATAAATAAGCTTTTTCTGAATAAACCCTGTAGCAGAATATCAGTCATTTATCCTTCACCTAAAATACACAAGAATCGCTCTAACCCTCCAGGAGGATCCGCCGTCTCTGGTTGTGGGGCTGTATTGGATCTAATTTGCAGGTATATAGATCACTAAATTAAGGATGAGATTGCCAAGATCCAATCATATGTTAAAGACAGCATGCAGTTCATAGAGGGTATGACCTTCGAAGAGGAAAAGGACATTGTTGTTACTCTGGATGTGGAGACATTCTACACAAACAGCTCCAAAGATGAGGCTATTGAGGTGATTACGAGATGTGTGACTAAAGAGGGAAGAGACAATGCACTATCCATGTACATTATTGAGCTAGCTAAGATTGCCCTGAAGAAACACTACTTCATGTTCAAGAAAGAATTCTTTGTGAAAATTAAAGGACTAGCGATGGAGGCTTGTTTTGCTCCAAATGTGGCCTACCTTTATGTGAGGGAACTTAGAAACAGAGTAGTAAATGACAGCTCTAACTCTTATTTAACAAGATTAGAAGGTGGAGGCGATGAGGGCAGTTTCGGTGCTGTGGTTGCTGCGGAACCCGGACTTGGACGGGTCCAGGATGCTGTTCTCCTCGAGGTAGCGGGTCAGTTGTCTGTTGACGGTCTTCTCGATGACCTTTACTGGGAACAGGCGCAGGGAGATGGGTTGGAAGTTCTTGAGGTCCTTTGGGTCAGCCTTGGGTGTTTTGAGTAAGGCATTGATCTCGGCGTGCTTCCAGCTCTCCGGGAAGGTCGCATTCTCGAAGGAGATGTTGATGGCTTTGCAGAGATGGGGTGCGATGATGGCGCTGGCTTTGCTGAAGATGTGGTGTGGGCATGGGTCTGACGGAGAGCCGGAGTGGATGGTGTTCATCAATTTGATGGTGTCCTCGTAGTTTATGTCGGTCCAGGCCGTAAAGTCGGAGGTCTCGGTGGCTGTCTGGGCGGTCAGGGTGTTGAAGCTGTCTTGGATGTCTGTGATCTTGCGATGGAAGAAGGTGGGGTTGGAGAGTTCCTTCACGATGTTGAAGTGCTCTTTGCTGCTTTGTTGTCTAGGTGGTCTTTGAAGGAGGTCATTTTGGCGGATCTGATGAGGTGGTGGTGTCTGTGGATGGCGTTCTTGTGGGCTGTGTGGCAGTCCGGTGTCTGTTCGCGGTGCCATTTCTTCTCTAGTTTTCGGCAGGTTTGCTCGGAGGCCTGGAGGTCCGCGGTGAACCAGCTGGCTTTTATGTTTGTGTGTCTGATCCACTGTCTGAGGCTGCGGGCGGCGGTGTCAGGGTCGGTGGGGTCGGCGGGTGGGCTTCGGGCGAGGTTGGTGTTTAGCTTGTCTTCGGTGACTTTACTCCAGCTGCGGCGGGGGATCTGTTGAGTGCGGTGGTGCGTGGTGGGTTTCCGGAAGGTGAAGTGGATGCAGCGGTGGTCAGTCCAGTGGAGGTCAGTGGTGTGGCTGAAGGAGACGTGGGAGCTTGCAGAGAAGATGGGGTCAAGCGTGTGGCCGGCAGAGTGGGTGGGTGTTGTGACGAGCTGTCTGAGTCCGAGGTTGGCGAGGTTGTCAATCAGGCTGGTAGAGTTGGTATCGTTGTTGTTCTCGAGGTGGAAGTTCAGGTCCCTGAGGAGTATGTAGTCTGTAGAGGCAAGGGCGTGCGTACTGACTAAGTCGCTGAACTGTGGCCGGGGGCCAGGGGGTCTGTGGATGAGGGTTCCTCTGAGGGTGGTGTTGGGATCAGTGTGGATCTGGAAGTGCAGGTGTTCGGCCGTGCTGAGGGTGTCATCGGTGCTTGTTGAGACTCTGAGAGTATTCCTGTGGATGATGGCGGTTACTCCTCCTGTTCCATTGGTGTGGTCCCTGTGGGTGATCTTGTAGCCGTCAGGGGTGGCTATGGCGATGTAGGGTGCCGAGGAGGGGTTCATCCATGTCTCTGTTAGGAAGGCGACGTCTGGGGAGGTGGAGTCGAGTAGGTCTCAGAGTTCGACGGCGTGTTTGCGGGCGGAGCGGGTGTTGAGTAGAAGGCATCGGAGGTGGTTGAGTCCTTTCTCGGTGGGTGGATTGGCGGATCGGATGCTGGTGAAGCTGCAGTTCAGGCAGGAGAAGGGTACTTGTGTGTGTTTCGGGGCGGCCAGGAAGCAGGTGTCTGATCGTCCGGTGTTGAGTGCGTGGAGGGTGCTGGCATCGTAGCGGTGTTGGGCGTCGTGGCGATCGTAAAGGCCAGGGGGTCTGGCGCTGGGCACGGTCCAGACGTGGACGGGTGCAAACGGGCTTGCCTTAGGCTGCCATATAAGGGGAGGTGGGTGGGAGAAGCAGCTGGGAGGTGGGAGTGGGGCGGCGAATGGGTGACCGGGGGACGGGGCCGCAGGGGACGCAGGGGCGGGATACAGAAGACAAAAAAAGGGGGGATAACAAAAAGTAAAAACAGGAACCAATAAACAATAAATATAAACAGGAAAAGCAAAATATAGAAAACAAAATACAGGAGCAGAGGTACAGAAATGAGGCAGTACGGCTGCTAGGAGAGTGGGGCAGCGAACTTACGACAACGGCAGCAGCGGGCTGGGAGACACGATCACACAGGTGGTGCTATGCTGCATGGGGAGCGGCCTAACCTGAAAACAGGGTCAGGGGTCGCTTGCTGCGCTGCCCTGCCCTACAAATTTCATAAATATGCCCAGGTGTTTCAGTTGAACCATTAGAGCAGTTAAGGCATTATAACTAGGAGTGTAGCTCAGTTACAGCTGCAGATTGAGACAGTTTTGCACGCAGGATTGTGAGTATAACTATGGCCTACCTTCAAGATGGCCGACTCAAGTCAGCAGCCTAGACTTTAAGGACACAGGGGGAAATTAAGTCAGTAGTGTCTGCTGCGTCGTCCCTCTGACCTCTGCAATGATAGTTGTGGCGTACCAAGCAGTCAATTTGTGTAAGTGTGGAGGGTCACAGACGTCAAGAAATAATGGCCTACATCTAATAGTCTGTTCGCTGTTTATACCGTGCTGCTAATGTGCATTATTTAATTTGACCATTTCAGTACAGATGATCAGATATCAGTCAATATTGGTGCCCCTATTAACTGTGTGTGACTTTGGCAGAAGGTGGTTAGAAGTGATTCAAGTAAGAATTTGGCCATATCTAAGCAATGGAGTGGTGCGTAATGACTGTTATTATACACACACTTACTACAAGGTGATGCAGAACACGTATTGACCACATCTAAGCGATGGAGTGGAGCGTGGTGACTGTTATTAAAGATGATCTAGAAGATCATATGGGTATGAGTAGAAGATCATATATGACGTAATGGATGACTCGTATGAGTAACTAGTAGATTAAAAGTAAACATTTTAATAATTTGGTGCTGCATTCAGTTGGCTTGTGAGCATCACGGAGCATGTAGGTGGCGTGTAATTAGTTTCTTAGATAAGGTGGTAATTGCTGATTTTGATTATACCACAGACTTTGAGATGTTTCATTGAAGGACTTAGGAGGTACCTTGGCAAGCTTACTCGAGGTGGGGAGTAACATAGCCATGTTGCTTAATTATGGTTGAGTTAAGTATGGTTTAAGTACAAGGACTGAGGATTTTCCTTTTCTGTTTCCTTCCTTTGCAGGAATGGTAGCCAGGTGACTTTGTCCTGATGAGATCGTAAAAGTCATAAGGTGTAGAAAAATGGGGCTTGCTACAGATGCCCCCATTTGAACAGCTAGATGCTGTTCTTTTACTCTGACAGTGCACTGCAGCCTACTAACCAGGCTCCAGTGCCAGTATCCTTTCCCCTAAAAATGTCATATTTTCAATTGTGACCCAATTGGCAAGTACTGTACACCCCTGTAAGTCCCTAGTAAATGGTGCCCCTGGGATCCAGTGCATGGGTACTAAAGAAGGTCCCTAAGGGCTGCAGCATGTATTATGCTCCCTAAGGAAACTACACACAAACTGCATGCAGACTGCCATTGCAGGATGCGTGAAATGGTGCTAACCATTCTGAAAACACGACATGGCACACTCCCTGAGTGCCATGCCCATGTACACTGCATATGCTATATGTAAGTCACCCCTGCAGCTGGCCTTGGAGCCCTAGGGCATGGTGCAATATATAACATTTGAGGGCACCTCTGCATGAGCAGATGTGTTCCTGTAATGCCTAGTTCCATTGCTAGACATTGCAATTAATCAGAAGGCTAGCTTAATGACATGTACTAGGCATTCATCATTACTAGTTACCCAGCTACATGATGGCTTCACTGAAAATAGTGGTGTTTGGTATCAAACACCTTTCCTTAATAAATTCATACTGATGCCACTATCAGATTTATTATGACCTTTACCCAGAGGGCACCTTAGAGGTGCCCCCCTTAAACCATCAAAGTCAGACAGTGTGCTGGCTGACTGGTATCTTCCAGCCCGCTACCACAGATGAGTTTCTGACATCCTGCCCCCAAAGGACAGAAACAATACCTGCTCCAGCGGAAGGTGAGCACATCTCCTCCAGCAGGATGGCTAGTGATTTAGTATATCAAGGCCAGAGGCTTCAAAGCTTCTTCTACCTTTGATATGCAACCACTGCTTCTCCCCAGTCCTGGGGAACGCCATCCCCTGCCCTGGGGAACATTTGGCACTAGAGTATGCATGTCACAACTATAGGCTAGGCACACCCCTGAGGTCGGCCACCTGAAGTGGTCAGCCAAAGAAGGGATTCACCATCTTGGATTTGGTAACAATAAGAACTCTGGGTCAGAATTATGCCCCTTCCTTGCAGGAGTGGTCATATGTTACGTTATGTTATGTTACCAGATTTCTAAAGCGCATAGCTGCCCGTGAGAGTCCCGTGGAGACTCCCCAGGGGTAGGTATCCCATTGGCTGCTACCCTACACTCCCCTAAGTATCCCTAAATTAAGTATTTAGGGGTCCCCCCAACACCAGAAAGATCGATTAATCTACCTAGGAGCAGAATAAGGACAAAGAAGAGCTGACACCGCAAGCACAGAGGACCTGCTCTGAAATTGGCACCAAACCTGCATGGATGCTGGCAACCTCAACAATTGCCGGACCAACGACTCCAGAAGCTGCATAGCCTGCCCAAACCCTTGGATAACTGCCCAGACTTCAACAACAACTTTGTATCCCCCTTTGGGTGGAGGAGACATTCCCCTGTATCAACAGGTACCAAACCCACCTGTCCGGTACTTTGTTTTGCTGGACATCATGCCCACTGAGAGAGCATCTCACCAGGAAGAGTTCAACGTGATTCTAAGTGGTCAGCTCAATCTCTCTAGTACATTTTGAGATACTAGACCCTCCAGGAGACCTTTTATACCAATACCCTGGGTACCTGAGCATTTGCTACAGCCAAGACTTGTTGAGTGTCTGTCCAGGACACCACTGTCCCAAAGGTCAACCTGCTAACAAGGGACTTCAGGACCAATGAGGCCCATGCCGAGAGAGGATCCGCTGTCTTGTTTTCTTCCCTTGTTCAGGTCAACCCAAGAACCGTCAGCGCCTCCAACTCAAGTGACCAGCCAGCCAAACACCTCTGCACTGGACCCCACAGCCTGGGTCTTGGAAACTGACTTTATACCCGTGCCCCAGAGATTCATGAGCTGAGCCACCCTTTGGGTTCCATGGGGATTGGCCCCAAGTCCTCACTTGCAGCCTTTTGCAGCATCTCTGCACCCTGACACACCAGGGCAGGTAAACCTGGGCTGCTGGTGGTTCTTTGGTTCTTGGCCCCCAAGCGCCTTAAGTCCTAAAGGGCACATTCAACAATCCCTTGGCAGTATATGTATGCAGTTTTATGTCTTTCCTCCCATAGGATAACCTCACTGCATTCATGGCCCACGCTTCGAAAATCGTTATTTGCACTTTTATCGTTTCTTTGTAAAATCCCTAACTCCGTAAGCACTTATCTGATTTCGAGGATCTTAGTGTCTAAAAATATGTAAAAATCTGTGTTATGTGTGTGCAACAAATGCTTAACACTCCCCTCTGATAAGCCTAAGCTGCTCAACCACACAACCACAAATAGAGCACTTGGGATTTTTAAAGTAAGCCCTGTAAGTCAACAAGCCTCATCTGGACTTTTTGTATGGTGTACCCCTTCATTAGTACACTATAAAGCCTAAAGGATACTGTGAATAGACTGAGGCTATCTCTATTGTAAACAATTTGCAATGACGGTTCAACCATCGGGAAATGTATAGTGCCTTGTATTATTTGTGTTCTAAATATGTTCACTACTTGAGCACTTCGTCATCTGCACTATGACCACTTATGTAAAATCACACCTTGCACTGTATGAATTTGATGAACAAATCTTTGAAAGAAACAAAGTTTGTCCTGTTCTTATAGACTGAGTTATTCCAATGGAAAGTTGAGTTTGACGTATGGAATTGATTTTGGATACCTCAGAGGCATTCATGAGGTCTCCCTAGCAAATGAGTCCAATGAGATACTTGTTCGATTAGGATACACAGCCTTGGTATTCACAACCCTGACTTTCATTAGCACCACTCTGCTCTTCTGAGAAAAAAAAACTTTGGATACTTATGTTTATAAATTAACCACTGAGTAGAATTACAGTCAGGAAAACCCTTATTGTGACCAACACAATGGCTCTTTAACTGAGTCTCAGATTCTTACAACAACCCTCTGCCAATGTCAAAATAAGCTGAGCAACAATCAAAAGACAGAACCTCAAAAATTGATAACTTTTAGAATTCCCAAACAATACAGTGGGAGGTGTAGCCCAAGCTAAGTTATGCCTCAGTTTTGTAATATTCTTAAAGATCTGAAAGTGCAAAGTTTAAGGTGTACGTTAGAAATACGCTTTCAAGTCTCCAAATAGTTGAATTAGAGGTAGTCAGGGATAGCATAAATCGTTTTGCTTCTGTGAAGTATGCATTATGCACTAGTTGTCATGCTCAATGGTCAGTCAGATTCATGTGGTGGACATCTATGCTTTTCACTGATTTACCTAGTCAACTGGTTACCCTGCCTCGGTTACTGTCATTGGTGCATCATGCAGTATTCGCCCATACATATTTAGTAGGTTTTAGCGCCGTGTTTGCAACACCAAAGTGACTCATGTCAACCGTACATTTTGTTAACTAATTTAGGGGCATATTATCAAACACAGCGTTAAAATTATCGCTGCTGATAAAGCGACGATAATGGGCTTGATAATATGCCGCAGAGAACTCCCATAGAAGCCCATGTTCTGGTGTCAACATGTGCTTCTATTGGAATTCTCTGCGGCATATTTTCAAGCCCATTATCGCCGCTTTAGCGGCAGTTTTCTGCCGCTAAAGCGGCGATAATTTTAACGCCGTTTCTTGATAATATGCCCCTTAATTTCCAGCTCTAAATTTGTTTAGAGCTGTAAAATCACTCGTACGTACCGCAAAGCAGTGCATGGCGCTGCTTTGCATTACTTAGTGCCATGGGGGCTGCTTGGGCATTCCCATGAAACCACCCAAGGTTTCTGACCCTAAGCCCTATTTACTTAAAAAAGGAGACCGGGTATAGCGTGAGAATATAGCAACTGTTTCAAAAAGGTGCTATGAAGGAGAAATGCTTTAATTTCTCTTTTCTTTTCCGACTTAGTATAAGTGCTGCACTCTGCAACACACATACATAGTGGGAAAAGGTTTAAAGTTAGTCTAAGTATTTTGTACTGGTAGAAGCACCTTCCAGTACAAAACCTATGCTAGACTCACAGAGACACCCTTGCACTATGGTGCAAATGTGTGTCTGTGGCTCATGGCAGCATATTTTAGCACCGGCGCTAGGGAAAGGGGAGGAGAGTGCCATATGTCTGTAAATATGGCAGTCTCCTGCTCTCTCCTTGTACACAGTGCAACATTTTCGGCTGCTGTACTGCGCTCTGTGAGAAAAAAGGAAGGTGCACCAGAGAAAAGTCCAAACTTGAGTAAGTCCTTAGAGTTCCTTTTAATTTTCATATATGTTTTTTCATAGAGTGAGAGATCAGCCAACGCGTTTCGTTCTTTAAGATAAGAACTTCTTCAGGGCAGTATCTACACGTAGTAGAGTAAGTAAAAATGGTCATCCAGCAGTCTGTAATTCATACGTCGCCGTGCAATCAATAATAGAAATGTTCCTTAATATAGATTCAAATGGATAATTCGTAGAGATTCCAATGTACTAAAGTGGGAAGATGCTAATCAATACAAATCACTTCACGGCGAAAGATACAAGTAAGTCCATATCCTCAAGATCCCATAATACGGATTCGAGTGTACGTAATGTGTAGATTCCACACACCAATTCAAATGCGAGAAGGCGTGGGACCGATAACATAGTCAGATCGGCAAACGCAGTATCTGATACTGCGTTTGCCGATCTGACTACGTTAGTATATTGGAATCTCTACGAATTATCCATTTGAATCTATATTAAGGAACATTTCTATTATTGATTGCACGGCGTCGTATGAATTATAGACTGCTGGATGACCATTTTTACTTATTCTACTACGTGTAGATACTGCCCTGAAGAAGTTCTTATCTTAAAGAACGAAACGCGTTGGCTGATCTCTCACTCTATGAAAAAACATATATGAAAATTAAAAGGAACTCTAAGGACTTACTCAAGTTTGGACTTTTCTCTGGTGCACCTTCCTTTTTTGTTAAAAAGTTCTTTCTCATCTGATTTTCAGTGGAGTCCTTCTGCGGCGGACTTTGGAAGAATTGTGCACAGGACATCTACCATTGTACATATTGGGTTTGAGGTGCTGAACCAGTGGTCAGCCGTGGGGGTTTCTTTTTGACAAGTGCGCTCTGTGAGAATCTAGTAAATCTGCCCCTTTATCTTCACACTATTTCACACACTGTCCTTTTTGCATAATCACTGGTCACCGAGCCACACCAATTGGCCAGAAACCTTTAGTCAGTGGTAGTTGGTTATCTTTGTGCACTAATTTGTTAACCTGTCTCGCTTAATGTATTAGCAGTTGGACTCACTAGTCTTCTTGCTCCCCTCAAAGTCCTCCGTGTCACTTGTTGGTCACCTTCTTTTTAGATTTCGCCTGTACAGCACTTGTGAAATCTATTGCATTTAATGTAAATTGTAAAAGATGTTTACATCATGCCCCCTTGCTTTCCTTGCTTTTCACTGGTTACTGTGCTTGCCACTTACTTTTCCTCTGCTTCTATTGGCTGTAGCAGACAGTTTCCTGTTCTTCCTTGTGTTATTCCCTGTGTGCTTTTCTTTTCAGTTTCCTGTTGCTGAAGTACTGTTTCCATCCATTTTGGTGGGATTATTTGTTAAGGTTTTGCATGCACAGCACTTGTGCTGTGCTTGCTTTTATCTTTAAAGTGTGCACACATTGTATTTGAGGTATTTTATACCTTCCAACAGTAATAATTGTAGACTGCTGTGATGCATAGATAGTTCTTGGACATCATACCACTAAAACATGGTCCCCACACTCAGTCCACTTATTAAGCTCACAGGTTTTGAATGATTTTTCCTTTGGATAATCACATTTAACTTCTCCAAGCATTATATAATTTCAAACCCGTGCTAGCAAACCCTTGAATACATGTTCTTGAACACAGTGAAATTAACATTGAAAGTCTTATGTTGATTGGCTTACCAAGAATAAATCAGCCAGGAGAGTGCACACAGGGGATGTTACTCCCTACCAGGGGAACGCACCTGATAGTTTTGACTGACGCCCAAGATCAGAGGGTCCTACCCTGGTGCATCCAATCAACTTTACACAAAGTGACTATATTTTCACCCACAATAAATCCAGGATTACTATTGTTAGTCCCCCAGCTACTTCTGTCCAATGAAGCACATTCAAATGTTTGCTGTTGTGAGAAACACTTACAAAGTGGATAGCAGTAGGTGGGTGCCATCGCCATACATGAATTAATCAAACCCAAATAAAACAATCTATCTTTAGGTTCCACCTGGCGGGGTGGGTTTGTCAATTTATTCATCTGGGGTGCTAAGGCTTGCTGTGTGCATGTTCAATGTTTCCTTTATTCTCTGTTTTCTACGAGTATAAGTGACTTCTTAAAGTTCCATACCCTATTCTTTTAGCCATTAGCTTGTGGCCGCGTGGGCGGTCGTAAGGGTACGAGGGATCACAAAGAGGTAGTGCAATGGAGTACTTGATTTTTATTACTACTTTTATAATAAAGAGGAGGTCCAGGAATCTCATAAAGGAACTCGAAAAGGTTCAATCAGAGGGTAACACATAAAGAAAGAAAAGTCTTCTCCTTGACGTCTGGTTCTGATCCGTTATAGTCAGGGTCTTCTCGGTCTCTCTCTTTCGCTCTTGTAACCGGTGGGCAGGGAAGGGAAAAGAAAGCAAACAGGTTGGAGTCAATTCCTGGTCTCGTTTTGTTGTGGGTTTTGTGCTACCGTCACCAAAGAATCAAAGTGTGATAAGGGTAAGGTGGCTGTCGGGGTTTTTTAACCTAGATATACCCGTGTGCTCTACCTTCCCAGACCTCCCCACCACCCCCACCAGAATGATCTCCCAAGAGGTGCTCGCCTTAGGCCACGACCCCTCTCCAGGGCCGTGGCATCGGGACCCGGGGCGTCCTCTCCCTCCACTAGCCTGCCGGGTATGTTCGCTGTACACAATACTCCTCTTGTATCCTGCTTTGTTGGCTCCTTCACGCCTCCGCCGTTCCCCTCCGTGCTCTGCTCTGCTCTGTACTAGGGGTGGGCGGAATTTGCGTAATCGCGTTACGCAAATCTCCGCGAAACGGTAAAAAATCTCCGCGAACACGCAGAAATTCCGCAAACACGCGGAATTGCTTGTTCGCGATACTTTTTTCCTGTTCGCGATCGCTGTTTGCGTGCTCGGGGTGAAATATCTCGCGAACACGCATATTGAGAACGCGAACAAGCAAAAAATTTCGCGAAGTCGCGGAACGCAGATTTTTGGGCAATTTCGCATTCTCCGCGGAACGCGAAATTACCCAAATTTCGCAAATTCCGCGAACGGAACGGAATTTACCGCCCAGGCCTACTCTGTACTCTCCGTCTGCTCTCCTCCTCCGATGTTGCCTTCCGCCTCCTCACTCCGCTCTGCTTTCACCGCCTGCTCTCCTTCTGCGATGGTGCCTTCCACTTCCACACTCCGTCCTGCATGCACCACCTGCTCTCCTCCTCCGATACTGTCGCACACCGTCTCCTCTCCTCTCGCCCTATTTGGGAGTCTCGGTTCTGCGTTCGTCACTGGCTCCTCCCTCCTGGCTCGATCCGTCACTAGACCGCTGTCCGCTTCCTGTGGCGACAGGTTTGACACTTCCGGTCCGCCTCGATCAGGTCCTCATTACATACCTTAACAAGCGTTAGCATTTGATCGGCATGCCAATGTGTGTAATCGCATTTAACAACTGCTGGCTTGCAACACAAAGAGAAGCAGACACAGTGCCAGCAGAGTGTGTAGTAATTCTTAACATAGCACAGATTGGGGAGCTAATAGAAAATATGGCATTTGTTGCCATTGTTAATATTTGCTTTGCAGGCAGCTGTCTCCGGCATATTAGGACACAGCTCGGCTTTGCCTCATTTAGTAACTTTGCACAACACTTACTCACCTTTCACCTACTCTCAGGCTCCACTCACCCTGCACACTCAGTCACCCCGTAGCTATCGCCACAAGCCGCGAGGGGAACGGCTAGCGGACTACACCTTCCAGCAGACCAGGGAGGTGACGGCGCAGTGCCACTGTTTCCCACACCAAGAGGCGCTATAAAACCACCGGCCGGCTCCCGCAGCGCAGGACGCCCGTAGCTATCACCCCAAGCTGTGAGGGGAACGGCCAGTGGACTACACCGTCCAGCAGACCAGGCGGGCGACGGCGCAGTGATGCTGTTTCCCGTGCCAGGAGGTGCGAATAAACCACCAGTGGGCTCCCGCAGTGCGGGACGCGAGCGGGCGCGCCCGGGCAAAGCCCGGGCCAAGGACGGGCCATCCACGCCCATCAGATGCCGGAAGTGGCTGGTCTGTGCCCCCCTCTGACATCCGGTCACCAGCAGAAGAGCATCTTACTCAACCCTCAGGTACTGTTGCACTTATCCCTACTCCAGTTACTAGATTGTATTTGTGTTGAACTTGGTCCTGCCCATACATAATCTCCATCATGAGCAAGTGCAAAGGAGTAGCGGGGACCCTAGATGCATTAATCGTGGGAGCTGAATCACTGTTAACACATGAAATAGAAATGACTGACCCCAGCACAATTCAGGGTCGTTTGTCCCTAGGCATTTCCAATTCGGTTGGCAGTCCTCAATTGTTCCTTCCTTCCACGCCCCCAACTTTGTCTCCCCTCTGGTAAGCCCGGATGTAGCACCAACGGCAACCCCTAATGGGCCTAGCATAATCACTAGAGGACGGGTCGCAAAACCCCGTGATGAGACTAAGGCGAGAGCACCACCAGTGAAATGTAAGTGGGGCGTCGCCACCTAAAAATCCCAAAGTACAAAAGGCCGTAGATATGTCAACCCTGCTACCCATGCAGCAATGTCATAATATTAATCTAACTCTGCCAGTACACAGATCGATGCCGCCTTACCAGCAACAATGAAAGATATTATTGGGGATGTCGTAATTGCCACTGATGTAAAGAGCATTTTGGAAAAAGCACTGGGAAAAGCATTAGCCCACCTCAAAGAACTGCTTGATAGGAATATTACCCCTCTCTGATAAAAGGTAGAACATCTGGTCACTGCCATAGACATTTTAAATAGCTGTGATACTAATGAGACCACAAAACCGAATGATAATGCGGGCTGGGCTTTCCAACAATGGTAGATGCCACCTCAAGATCTAATTCGTCAACCTCAAGCTCCAACATGCATGAAGCCTCCACATCTGCCAACCCTCCCACCTTGTGCTGAAATCTAGCACCAAGCAGAGAAACTCACAGGACCCACATGGGGAGCTTATCATGAGAACCTCGGACCTATGCAGCAGTCAGCCTGAATGTTCAGTTTCTGACAACATACCATCCACACCATCTGTCTTAAGGCGGAATACAACAGACAACATGAGGAGCAAATACCCGAGACCCAACGCAGATGTTTTAAACTTACCTCCAGCCACCTGCCATTACGTATTGGTTCTGGCCCGTGTATCTGTTCTATTAGAGGGTCAGAGGGAATCTTGGGCTGATCTCTGTAACAAGACTGTGGACTGGCTGACTAATCAGAAAAGGTTCCACCCATCCTGCACGAACAAGATCCTTATGGTCCACCGAGTTGGGTGGGTTGGCCAATCTCCCAAAAACATTGATGGGGATTGTATTGTGATTAACTTCCGCTGGCCTCATTTGGTTTGTTGCATTTTAAGCTTTTGTGAACAAACATTCATTCAAAGTTCGAGAATTTGTGTGCTCCCCTTGGGTTATTTTTACAAACCACAATTTAGGCCCACAGATCATGTGTTCAATTTCATTTCTGTATTCAATAGATTTCAGGCCTTGTCAGCTTTGGACACACAGGATTGACAAATATCCCCAGTGGAACATCGCCCTTGCCTCTCGGAAAATCCTCAGGATCTCGCTTCCTTCCCTCCTATTGCTATGCCAGACAATCAGCCAACTACACTTAAAACTAAGGCCGATACAGACTTAAGAATTTTGAGCTGGAACGTTGCCGGCATTTAACAGAGGTTTGGTGACCTGTACTGGCCACGCATGATAAAGGATCAGGACATAGTTATGTTTCAGGAGACCTGGGCTACCCATGATTTATACATTAATGGGTTTCATTGTCACAATTTCTTAGCCCACAGTTCCAAATTTGGTCGCCTCTCGGGGGACTTATTTATTGGGATCAACATTGCTGCTGGGGGCAGCATCAAGGTTTCTTCCTACCAACAGTTGCAACTTCCAAGTTCTATTATATAAAAGAAGAGTCTCTTTTTATTTGGTTAATTTTTATAACAATGATTTTATTTCAATCTCTAATGGGAATTTCATAAAGCTCTTTGATTTCATCTGCCACCTCGATTCCCAGCAAGAATCAGCAAAAATTACTGGTTACGGGGTGATTTAATGCGAAATTAAGAGACAGACCAAATAGCTCAGGGTCTCATAACTCTAGCTCTACCTGCCGTAGGGGCGCTGAGTGGGCCACGTTTTTGAGCATGCATAATTTCACTAATGTCATGGACATCGTTGGAGCAAATCATGTAAATAACCACTCTGTTCCAACATTTAGAGGAAGGGGGTGTTCCTCTATCATAGATTTATTTTTTTATATCCCCCCACCGCGCCGACCACTTAATGGAAGCTGAAGTCATTGCCACGAGCCAAGGGGACCACAATCCCATTAGAATAGGACTGTGTCTTGCCCCACGGCCCATGTTCACTTCCGAATGTGGGGCCAGGAATCTACTACCCTCCACTGATAGCTTGAGCTTAATATGGAGGGACGTAGATAAAAATGTTCTGTTTCAGATGGTGGCAAAGGAAAACATGCATCTTATAAGCTCATGTTTATCAGGCCAAGACCCACTCCCTGAAGCTGTTCATGACTTTAATAAACTTTGCTCAGTGATAAAAATTATTTTGTCAAAACCCACTTCCCATGTGAGGCATGACCCCAGATGGTTCGATCACAAATGCTCTGAGGCCAATAAACAACTGCGCAGAGCCTTATCATCTGACCCAAGATGTATTTCTGAAGTGAAATCGGCCAGGCAGAGGTACAAAACTAAGATTTCCAATCGGAAAGGGGTAATCCTAATAAACCGGTGGGAGGCATTAGTGATAGCGGCAAATACTAAAAAAGTGATACATTTTGGACAGCTGTGAGTGAGTCCTGGGAAAAGCACTTTACAGAAATGTATGCTGCACCCGCACTAGAAGCAGATCATTTTGTACTGGGGCCCCTAACCAGAATACAGATGACCCTATCTGAGGTGGAAGAAGCGATCCATCAGAGCATGGGTAAAAAGCCCCTGGACCAGATGGTCTACCCATTGATCTTATCAAATATAAGCCAGATTTTTGGGCGTCCCTACTTTTAAATGTTTTTAACAACCTAATGCATGCTCCGTTAGCCAGCTCCTGGTCCACAAGCATTATCGTCCCGATTTTTAAAAAAGGGGATCGTTCTCAGCCCAACTGTTATAGGCCTATCTCCCTTATTGACAATACTCCAAAAAATTTAGGTAGAGTCCTATATATTAAGATTTTAGAGTGGTCTGAAGAAAATTTAATTTTAGATCCTTGTCAACTGGGCTTCCGAAGTAAGGTGGGCACCAACGAACAATGCCTTAATTTTCATCTAATCACAGGCAAATAAACTATTGCGCGGGCTTCTCCAATCCATTTGGCCTTCATGGATTTGACCTCAGCTTTTGACCTTGTTAAATGGTCAAAGCTCTGGTCTATCCTGCTGACCTATGGATTGAATGAGCCCCTGTTGTATTTCTTGGCACACCAGCACAAAGATCTCAAAGCCCAGGTGAGGATTGGTTGTGGGGGTGAGGTTACTGAAGCCATCGATGTGGGCAGGGGTGTTAGACAGGGTTGTGTTCTGGCCCCTCTCCTTTTCATTATCTACATTAATTGACTGAATAAAACCTTAAAATCACTAACCCAAGACGTCCCAAAAATCAATGGAAAACCACTCACCATACTACTCTACGCGGATGATGAGGTCCTTTTGGGCCGCACTCCGAATTCCCGACGCACGCTAGTGCACGGCTTAGTCAACTATATGGACAGCCTGGACCTGCGCACTAATTTCAACAAGTCTTTTATAATGTTGTGTGGTCCAAAGAAACGCCAACTTAGCTCCATAACTGTGGGCAACCAGAAACTGATGAGTACCAGCACCTTCCCTTATCTTGGGGTGGTCTTCGCTGCGAACGGCTTCTGGAGTGAGCATTGGGCTCACTCCAGGAGCAAGTTCTCAAAGGCCTCCAACTCGATTCTTAGCCTTCCACGCCCAAAGAGAACAGGTGCCATTTTAGCCATTTAAAAAATGTTTAAGTCCCAATGTGTGCCAACCGCTACGTATGCCGCTGAGGTTTGGGGCTTCGCCAATAGCACCTGCATCCAACAGGAAGAGAATAGATTGTGCAGGAAGTTATTAGGCGTCCCAATCTCCACACCCCAATATACCTACCATAAGGAACTTAACCTACATTTTATTGAAGATTTTATTAGGACCCGCCCTGCCCTTTTCTGGTTATCGGTCTGGAAAAACCCAGCTGCATCCCTAACAAGAGAGATCATTAGTGACTATATAGGATGTGCGAAAGGGAAAGACATACCATGGCTGTCAGGGGTGTATCCGAGCCTTTGTAGCATTAATAAGGGAAGCATTTATTCAGATCCTAGTACAGCAAAGGCCGCTAACAAAAGTAAGCTTAAGAGTGTGCTCTATTCGTTATATAGAGCAGAAAGGTTTGAAAAGGAATTTAAAAAATCCCTTGTTCATAGCTACATGGCCACTGAAAATTTTGTACACCCGCTGGCTAATTATATTACCCTGCCAATGAGCCACTGGGAGAGGAGCCTTTTGTTTTGTCTAAGGGCTGGCACTATCAAATTTGTATTATGTTTTCCCCTTGGTTACCACTCTGACCTTGATTGTATTCCTTGCCCGGGTGACGGCCAGAGTGGCCAATCTATTTTGCACTTTTTGTATTTTTGTAAATGCTATCTAAAGTATATCAAGTGGCTTTTAACCCCGTATTTTAAAAAGCACATGCCCATCAGTTTGGAAAACGCTTATTTAAGATTACTCACCATGGACAATGAAGAGTTGGTCTTTCTCACAGGCACTTTCTTAAGAATTGCAGTTCGAGCACCTCAAATGATGTCTAACCCTTGAGCTTTTACACTATCTACTAATGAATTTTTATGAATGTAAAGATTATTGTATACCATCTGCTGCTATGGTTTTATTATGACTTTCTAATTTGTACATTTTTAACTTGTTTGTTGTTGTGTCTTTGTGCTTTTATGGATACAATGTTATCCGAATAAAGTGTCTTTGAACCTGAACCAGTCAGTCACCATTTAATCTGCACAGTCACCCTGACATTGTACTGGCAAATCAGATACTGCTCACCCACCATTCACACATTGCTGACTATGCACTCACATAGCATTGACATTCCTCTCATCCAGCACTCACATTCCTCTCACACCTCTCACCCTGAACTCAAAACCGCTCTCCAGCACTTAACCTATTGGCTATTGATTATGCTCACCCTATACTTGCACACCTCTTACTGTGGTACAGGGTAACATCTCTCACCCTGTACACTTTCACAATTCTCCTTCTGCACTGAACACACATCAATCACCAGGCATTGAGGCACTTTACCCTGCACTTGGACACTTATCAACCTTCATTCATGCACCACTCACCTTGCACAAAGAGCACACACCATTCTACCTGCACTCATACACTGCTCCCACACTTCTTAACTTAATAATAATTCCCATAGGCGAAACTTAATGCATTAACCAATACTTGTTTTTAAATGCTTGTTTAGTCATGTTTCAATTTCTGTCAAATAGGTCAGAGAACAAAGATTCACTTACTTGATATGGGGTCCAGCAGAAGTTATGTGAATACCACTACTCCCACTGACAAGTACATTCCTGAATTGTAACAGATGCTCACTTGCAAGTAAGTGAAACTGGGTAAAAAAGGGGAAGGGAGAGCAGGCCCTGACTAGCTCCATTGGGCACAAGTCATAGTCCTGATAGGCTGGGAAGGTGAAGGCAGTTTTAGTGCTGGTAGGGGCTGGTTTTGTTGCTGGTGGACAGACAGCCACCTTTCTTGTCTGAAGTGGTTCAGAACTTTAAAAACATCAATGCAAAGCAAATGGTTTTAAAATGTGCCCAATGACACCACGCTTGCTTCAAAACTTTTTGCATTTGTTTGATTTCTGTCTCCTGCATAGTTGCCATGAATGATGCTGACCTTCAGGGCTTCAAGTGACGCGGGGGAGGAGGGGAGGAGTCTGCTGTACATTTACGGCAAAGGCTCTCAAAAATTCAAAACAGTGTATTTCTTTATAATGTGACTGTTGCAACACATTTCAGTTTAGTTTATTACATCCTACCATTGTATTGAGTGGCAATATTTAGAAGTGATAGAATCTATACACGAGCTTAAAAACATTCATTGCCCCACCACTATTGCCCTGACAACAATGCTATTAGTGAGCTAAGAGGACAATCAGTTGTATTTTGCCCTATACATGTTATGTTATAGTGATTTATACATTATGCAGTTACTCCAAAGAGTATCCAGGCGCTAAACAGATATAACAACACTACAGCTAAGACCTATGCAGATTGTCGGAAGAACCAAGTCATTCGTTTTTTCTTATAGGCAGAGGGATCCCGTATAGTGCACAAATGCCTATGGAGTTTGTTCAGGTGATCGGCTCCAAATAAGAAAATGATCTGCCGCCTGTTCCCAGCAGATTCTTGGAACTCTAACCAAGTGTTCCGAAGAAGAGTGTAGGATTCTGGCAGGGACAGAGTCATGCATCCTTTCCCTCAAATAGCCGGCCCTTGAACCATGCAGGGCTTTAAGTAGCAGAACCATGGCTTTAAACAGTAGCCTCTTTTTAATTGGAAGCCAGTGAAGGGCCTTCAGAAGGGAGGCCATATGTGTTCTCAGAGGGAGATTTAAAAGCAGCAGGGCTGCAGAGTGCTGAACCACCTGAAGTCTGCCTAGGAAATACTCCGGAAGGACTAACAAGAGTGCATTCCCTTAATCCAATTTAGAGGTTATTAGTGCTTGGATTACCATTCTCTTGGAAGACTCTGACAAGAGGCGCAGGAGGCTTTTCAGCATCCGTAGCGTCCCAAAGCGAAAACCTATCAGAGCCTGGATCTATGGTTGAAACAAAAGGGTACTATCAGATTTAATGCCTAAATCCCTTACACAGGATTCCACATTGTGGGCAAGTAGAAGCAGGGATTGATGCAAAGTTTCTTGGTTTCACATTGTGCAATTTGGCCACTACGTGGTTATTACTTTCTGGCTCCCATGTTAGATTAAAGTTTGATGGTCTGTGCTTAATGCTTTGTGTTTAATTCTTTGAGGTGCTAAATCAGTGTCCTAGGGACAGGTTGTTGTAGTGTTTAGGGAGGCTGATGTTTTAAAAGAGGAGCTAAAATGAAGACCAGAGCATCCATCATTGGTCAGTGCATTGACAATATTTTATCCATATGGTAAAAGTATTTATTTATTGTCATCCATTCTTAAATTATTTCACCCACCCACTCCATACCCTCTTAACTATTCACTCATGCCTTGATCCATGCAGCAATGTCTCCTATCTGCATTCAGCCACTCAATGATTGGAGATAAGTATCAATAATGAAAAATGTGTTGTAAAATGCACAATATTTCGAATTTGTTTCACAAATGTTTTGGAGGGGAACCCCTCTAACCCCTCCATGCCCGCTCGCAGTGGGCAGGTCTGCTTACTGCACTCACACGCTACATGCAGCATGAGATGGCGCAACAAAATATGCGAGGGCTGCTTTTGGGTCTCATTCTGACCCTGGTGAAGACAGAGTTTGAGTGAGAGAGAGAAAGAGAGGAAGAAAGGAAGAAAGAGAGCGACAGAGATGGAGCGAGAGAGAGATGATAGATGGAGAGTGAGAGAGAGAGAGGGAGAGAGAGAAAGAGTGAGATAGTCCTATGGATTTCTCCACCCTGAAGTCTTTATTGGTCTGGGCAGATCTGATTGGAGTGAGACTCTTATGATTCTCTGGCATGGCTCTGGCGCAAGTTCTTATTTCTTTGAATAAACACAGATAAAACACGGAAAAGATGGAACTCATATTTATTGACTACTTGGCTGTGATTGCATTAATCTGGAGGGTCTATATCGGAGTATCAGGTAAAGGGTTTTGGCTAGCTGGGGTTTAATTTCATCCAAGATCGGTTCAAAGCTTGGAGTCGCATTGAAGGATAGGAATTGTGCTGTGAGTCTATCCCACTGTGCAGTTGAATGGGGTCCTTTTTAAGATAAAATTCCAATAGGTATGTTTGAATTCTTTCTTTGCTTCTATCGTCAATGTACTCGAGTTTAACCAGAACCTGCTCAAATCCAATTTAAGAAGCCAGTGCCGTGCATGCGTGAGCCAGGGGAATGTGAGCTGGCCTCCAAATCCAAAAGCTCCTTCAGACCATTTCTGTATTCATATAATTCTTCGGTGGTCCAAATTCTGACCCAGTAGAGTAGCAGTCTCAGTGTTGCTAGATGCTTTCATTTCTTGGTGCCAATATCATAAAATAAGGGCATCAATGGGGTATTTGGGGGAAATTATGTAAACATTTGCATAACTTTATTTTTCGCAGCTATTAATGGATTAGATTTTCCCCATCCCATAATTCGTACCCATTGAGTGCTGAAGTTTGGTCTCTATATCTGTAGACCTCCAGAGCCGGGAGATTGCCTTACACTCGGTAGCTTGTTGTCTCTTGACAATTGGCATTGTATTTTGCACTAAAATTGTCTTGGCCTTATTTATGTGTGGTTTCCAAGACAATTTTGAGTCAAGTGTCACCCAAGGTAACTAAAATTAGCTACGCGCTCTAGTGGTGTATCATCTAAGACCAGTTTGTTTTTAAAATATTTTGCAGTCTAATGACCATGTACTTAGTCTTGGTGGGATTAATTTCCAGGCCCTTTAGTCTACAGTAATTACTGAAGCTGTCTAGTAATGTTTGTAGCCCCCCCTCCGGGTCTGGGATAGTAGGATTGTAACATCTGCAAACATTAGAGCACATATATGGGCCCCTCCCAATTTTGGTGACTCGTGTTTACACTTCTGTAGATACTGGACAAGGTCATTCACATATAATATAAACAGGGTGGGGGCCACAACACAACCCTATTTCACCCCCCTCTTGATAGGGATGGCTTCTGTAAGTTCCCCCCCTCCCCAGGGCCCCAGCACTTTTTAGTAAAATTATCTGCATTGGCGCTTGACTATCTGTAACAGAATCTCCTCTGGGACTCCTTGTTGCCGTAGGGGTTCCCAAATAACAGGCCCTTGGTATTGAGTCAAACGCTGCTTTCAGGTCTATGAATGCAATGTATAGATGCACAGCCTTTAATTTTATATACTTCCAAGCTATACATGCAAGTCTAAAGACTTGGTCAATCGTGCTTATCTTGGTCCTAAAGCCAGCCTGGTACGGTGAAATAATGTCATTGTCTAGTATCCAATCTTTTAGTTTATTCAAGATTTGCCTCGCATAAACCTTTTGGAAGATGCCTATTAAACTTATAGGCCGATAGTTGGCTGGTTCATCTTTGCCACCCTTCATGTGGATAGGGACAATTTCTGCTCCCTTCCAAGAATCTGGGATGGGTGCCCCTGATTCAACTGCATTACTTAAAACATTTGCATAAGGTATCCAAATCTCTGAAACGTGTCTCAAAAGGTCCCCCAGTATTTTGTACGGGCCTGGAGCCTTCCCTAGTTTGGTAGCTTCTATGGCCAATCTAGTGTCATCAATACTAAACTGAAGGATCAGATTGGGTGATTTGTCTGAACAGCCCTCTTGGGGTGCACTGAGGTTTGGGCAAGACTCAAGGGTCCATGAATATAGGTCTGAGAAATGTCTGAACCATGTATTTGGATCCAGAAAATGATCAGTAACGGTCCTACCCTTTTTGTGGCCATGTGCAATTATCCTCCAAAAGGAAGACTGCTCTTTATTTTAGCTGCAATCATGAGTTCATCCCAATTAGCATCTTCCCAGCTCTTTAATGCTGCATTTTGGGCCTTTTTATATTTTAACCTTAGTTGCTTGGTTTGTGACATATTTTTATCTTTGAGGGCCACTAATAATCTTCGTTTGGCTAATGAGCAATCTTTATTATACCAGGGGGTATTAGGATGACAATTGTGGGAGTATATTCTCATCTACGGTGGTGTGGGTGCCAATCAGCTTCCTTGTCAGATTTAAACATAGTGGATGGTGATCACTACCCTCTCTTTGTCCACCTTAAAGTAGTTAATGTATCCCCAATGTGATGTGCTCATCAAAATGTAATCTATTCTGGATTTAGTCATGCCCCTGCTAAAGGTGTTAGAGCAATGACTGTCAGATGGCAGCCGACCATTACAAGCCCTCAGCCCTCGTTCTGTGGTAAAATTAGCCAATTGCATAGCTGCTATGGAACATTGCACAGAAGAATTTGTATTTCTAATGGAGATCCCTCTGCCCGACTCATCATCCTCAAAAATTGATTCTAACCCTAGTATGGGTTCATAACAACAATTAAAATCTCCCACACGAGGACAGCTCCCTCAGGATCTATGGATACAAGGGCCTCATCTAACATGTGTATTATTGGCTATTCTTTCTAAAGAAATCTCGGTCTTATATATATATATATATATATATTAAAAACATGTAAGTTGGTATTGTTTGTGGACCTCAACGTTAATTCAAGTATGTCTGGAGAATTAATACTCAGCACTTCTATGGTTAGGTTCAGGTAAATTTTTGCCCATATGACCAGCTCACCTGAAGGTCTCCCCTTTTTAGAGAGTAAAGCTCTATGCTAAAGGTCCTATACCCTAATTTATAGGGGATTCTATCAGCCAAGTTTCTTGAAATAGGAAAAGGTCAAAGTTTGCTATATAATTTTGCCAGCCGGGATCTAAAAGATTTAGTTTTAACCTCACAAAATTCCAAGAAATGATCCTAATGTTCTCTGGAGGTATGTCAGGAAGTTGTTCAAGGGACATGTTTTCATAGGGCGCAATACCCAAAGGTGTCTTGCTATGTCTCTGTGTATCGTGGGTTGGGAACTGGCCAGCCGATATAGGGTTGCAGTCACTATCAGAATTGATTGGTGTTAAATCAGTCCTTCTTTTAGTGCTATTGTTTCTCGATAGTCAATCTACTAGGTCCAGGTTATCAGGTTGTAGGTGAGCTAGTGAGAGATTATCATTCTTCTAGAATAAAGTTTTATTTGACTTGAATCTAATTCTAGATTCCACCAGGCTGTGTGTACGTAAGTCCAGACCTATCAGGCTATCTGCAATGAATTTGGACTGGACAGTTAATTTTATATCGTCCAGGTACCCGGTTTCGGACTGGAGCCATTCAACTTTGATTATATCTGATTTGGTCCAATGAGCAACTTTATTCTTTAGAGAATCCTTATCTTCTCTGTCACCCTGTTTTTGTTTGGGAACGTTTGTCATAAATACGTTGTAACCTCCATTAGTGTATTTATTGTAATACGTTGCTTGTTGTTGTGCAGAAAAGGGTTTGTTGTTCCTGCCTGTCTGTGATTTTGTTGGGCCCTCTTGGACTGTAGTGTGGTTTGGCCATCTGTGATTAGTTAGAGTGGGATTAGGTATAAATAGTTTGGTGTACCTTATGTGTTGCTTCCTTCCTAGTTGTTTTGGGATTTCCTGCTCTCCATTGTCTACCAGGTGTATCTGGTCTTACGCAATGGATAAAAGTTCTAGATTCTGATGTTACTGGTGGTTGGTTGGGTGAACAGGACTCCCAATTCTTATCCTGGGATGGTCTGGTTGAGATGATCGGAGTGTTTTTTTCAAGCCTGACTAATATTTATATTCCCTGGGTGGATGTACCATGTGGCTTCTCCCATTGACGCTGTTGGTTCTACCATTGTGTGAGATTAAGACTCCAATTAAAATTTTAAGGCAAGTACCTCTTCTATTAGATAGTTTCATTTTTGGTGTAGCTTGATAATGGATTTGGAGCTTTCTAGACTCTGAGTTTGTGTCGCCTTATCTGTACTACTACATGAGTTGGGTACAGTTACCTTGTCCTGGGCTTCTTCGGTCTTCCAATGTAATTAAGGGTGTGTACCTATTTGTGCAGCTGATTGTAATTGTCTCACTATTGATGTTCCCATCTATAGTTAAGATTGGAGTAACAGGCTTGACAGTGTCAGTTTGGGGCGAGCTATCCCCCCCACGATCGGAATAGGACCTACAAATGTTTGGGGCCTGTGGTTGTGTCTCTTCAGGGACATGATGGACACTGATATTTTATCCAGCAGTCTTTCCACTTTACCTTGTCCTGTTTGTTATAGAAGGTAGTTATCTTTTTTGTGCCTTCACTAGTCAGTTTATTCCGGTTTAATAGAATTGTTTCCACCTCCTCGATTAGGTCATCAATCGCTGCTAAGGTGCAATTGTCTGTGTCTGTTTTCTAGTGTTTTACAGTCTTTGGACTATTATTCTTCCCTGTAGCAGAGTCTATGGTCTTTCTTTTGTCCATTTCCATTAGGAGCTATAGTGCATTCACTACACTGAGTTTAAACAGCACTTGAAATGTGTGAAGCAAGTTTTGGGTAGAGCAACACAATGGTCAGCTTTGTTTTTAAATCAAGCGCCCAACACCCCTCACCAAATCAGTAAGCAAAAGGTAATGGGCTTGGGTGAGTTCTCAGACCAAGATTATCACCTACTTGTAAGCATGGAGGCGACAGCAGTGCGGTGAGAAGAATCATGGGGTGGCCCTGCCTCTTCCTGTCAATGACGGGCGCAGGACAGGCCTGCCCTTGGCCCGGGCGTTGCCTGGGTGCGGCCCACGTGTGCCCTGCAAGGGGACAGGCAGCGCTTTATGCGCGTTGGTCACGCCTCCCCCACAGTAGCGGCTCAAGAGCAGGTTGCACCCTGGGACATGGAGTCCCACCAGGGTGTGCGGCAATGAAGGACTGTAGCCCCCAACAGCGAAACAAAGACAAGTTGCACCCTGGGACAGGAGTCCCACCAGGGTGAGCAGAATGCGAGGTTTGAGACCCCTAGCAGGTGGCCCCAACAGGTGATAGCGTCCCATGCCGTGAGGGAAGAGGAAGCGCCTTATGGCCGTTGGTCATGCCTCACCCATAGCAGCGGCTCAGGAGCAGGTTGCACCCTGGGACATGGAGTCCCACCAGGGTGAGCAGAATGCGTGGTTTGAGACCTCTAGCAGGTGATAGCATAAATATGTGGAAAGTATAATTAGAGTGCAAGGTCACATTGAAGGCCACATGAGCAGACAGTGGATGTTGTGAAAGTATATCCAACAAGTATACAAGCTGTTATAAAAAAAGAAAGATATGATGAACTCTGGGTCATGTAGTGCCATGGTGTGTCAGAGAAAAAATAACTACAAGTATTTACAACAACTTTGCTGCAGCCAGTAAAGCCAACAGTTTTAGTAGGTATGGGACTTCCAAATGATTCATACTACACCTGTAATCTCAGCGCAGTACAGAAACATCTCAATACATAAATAGGGGTCAATACAAAACTGCATCACACATTCGGGTATGAATACAAGGCTCAAAGCCTATACCTACCACAGTATCATCCGACCTTCTACAGCAAACCACACTGGTACACTGCTCACTGGACAGCCACATCATCATATGCACTCCATGGGTAAAAAAAATCACATAAATCCAGTGACATGTGGGAAGGTCTCTGCCACTAAAGTTTTCAATGATTTAAAATAAGTAATACCTCTGTCCTAAAACATGCTTTGGCTTGAATTCACAGAGTAACATACCAAACGTAAATAACTCTATTTTAGAAATAAATAAGCATTAATGTCTCAAAACCTCTGAGGCCCGACTATGCAATATGGACAAATTTGGGGAGGAGTCAGTGAGAATCGTGATCTCACCCCAGTCCGTGATGAGACTCGAAATGTGGTTTTCCTGATATGCTGCTTTGTACAGCCTGGGATGGAGAGTAAAGCGTCCAAGGCTGTTTTTCATCTCCGACATTTGAAGGAGGAGGAGAAATGGAAATGATGTCACCTGCTCTGAGGTGAAATGCAAGGGCTGTGCGTAGGCAAGCCCTATAGTTGCAGTGCAGCGTCCAGCATACGTTCTTTCATGCGCAGTGAGTCTCCCAAAAAGCCTGGTTCTAATTGAGCAAGTATACGGTAGTCAGACAGTATTTTTAGTAGGCCTGGGTGAATATTTAGTTCCGCTCGCGGAAATTGCGATAATTTGACATTTTCGCATTCCGCGGAGAGCGCGAAAATGTCAAAATGTCCGCAATCTGCATTTTACCGGAAGTTTTTTGCTTGCTCGCGCTGTAAAAAAATACATATGCGCGTGATCGCCTTACCTGAATCCTCGCGTTCGCCGACAAGTTTTCCCGATCCGGTCGCGTTCTCCACGTGATGTTGGATTGTTGGTAGCCATTTGCGCTGTCTCGCGACAGTTCGCACCCGCAGTAACGTTATTCGTCGCGCGATCACGTCTTTCTTCTCGAGATCATGCACCGCAAGACAAGTGAAAACAAGATGGCCGCGCCCGTGAGCAACCGCATGGGTAAGTTAGCGAGCTGCGACCACGCAGAAAATACCGCGAACGGGCGGGAAAAAAACTTCTGCGTCTTCGCAATATTTCCGCGTGTTTGCGGAGATTTTAAACATTTTCGCGATAGTTTGCGAAAGTGAATTTCGCAAATTCCGCCTACCCCTAATTTTTAGGTCGAGCATGAGCCAGCGCACAAGACGCTGCTGTGCGAAGATCGGTGGTAGTTCAGTAGGGAGAGAAGCTTCGCCAACACTCCCCCCCGCCCTTGTTTTTCATTGCCTTGTGTGTTTATCAGTTGCAAATGCTGTCTTCTGATTGATTATGAGGCTTTTTAGTCCCTCCTTAGTATGGCCATGTCATCATTTGTATCCTCCCACAGCTACTGGCCCCTTTACTTCAGTTGTTCCCCGGCAGGAGATATTTTTCACTGTGAGCACTATTTTCTTTAATAAGGGTCTCCTCCTCAGGCATGACATGCTTTGGTGCCTTCTTTAACCCCTGCCCTCTCTCCTGTTGCCCGTGCATTCTTCCCCCTGCCTGCCGTCCCATTTTCCGTGCCTTCTCGCCCCCCACCGTCCTTCCGTTGTCGGTGCCTTTTCAAACTTCCCGCCCTCCTGTCCTCCCTCCCTCCGGTTCTCGTGATGCTTACCATTTACAATGCATTACCTCATCGTTCCTCCCTCGCTTCCCTTCCTTACTTATTGAGGCATCCCTGCCTCACCAGACACCCATACCATGTGACTCCAATACGTGGAGTATATATAGCTCCCACCCCCATCCAACCTTCAGTTTTTTTCTGTGCCTCACCTGTGAGACTCGCGTACCACGCGCTGGCCGTTTGCGGTGCTACGGTCTTCTTGATTGTCTTAATGGACTTCTTTTCATATATTCTTCAAGCTGGATCTATTCTGGGGATCATTATGCCTGCGGGGTTTGGCGTTGCTGGCCTGGGCAGAGCAGTGCCTTCCCTCACCGCATCTGGAGCCGCGGTGCGCTCTTTGCAGCAGAGCGGGCGGGGTCCGGCTGACGGAGTCACTGACCCTGCATGGCTGGGGCTGTCTTTCAGGGTTGGAGGCCGGAAAGGGAAGTGGCGGTGTTGGGGACTGCAGGATTCCTCAGCTGGCTGATACTGGTTCCTGTACACAGTAAGGGCCTCTTGAAAGGCCGTTTTTTATCATTTTTCGGGTTAATTGCTGATTGGATTGCATTTTTGTTTTCACTATGTGGGCTCATTATTGATGTTCCCTCCAGTTTTTTGTGCTTGATTTTGGTTGGTCCATGGGTTCCTGTGTTGCACCTATTTAAGGGTGGGTTTCAGCTGTCCTTCTGTCTGTGGCCATTATGGTGGGAAAGCGTACTACCAAGTGCAAGCATGGGCTGTCCTCCTCCTCTGACGGTGCTGAGCCAATTCCAGCTCACCGGAGCAGGTTCAAGGTTCCGGGGGATTCTTCTGCCCTGCTGTTGGCCTCTGAGGTGCAGGATATGATTGAGGTGGATGTGGCTCGTGCTCTGGATACCAGGGCTCCGGCTAAACGCAGGGCTCCTTGGGCTGCGGTGGGTCCGGCGGACTCGCCCTCTGAGGACTCCTTGAGTTCAGAGACTTGCCGGCCATCTACATCTTCGGGAAAGTTTGTTCGTAGGGAAGAGTTCCTGTGATTCTTCAGCAAATTAGGGAGAACTTGGGATTTTCTCCTTTCTCTTTCCCCGAGGGGTCGGGGGATATCTAGCCTCAATATTTTAAGCCTCCAGTATTTGGTATGCCCTTTCATGGTCGCATCAAGGACTTGATTTCTGGAGAATGGCAAGATCTGGTGCGCTCCTCGGTTCTGCGCTTTTTGCATAAACTGTACTCGCTGAAAGAGGGTGAGGACTCTCTTGTGCACTCTGTAAAGGTGGATGCCATGTTGGCCACTCTGATTGGTCATACAGTGATCAATCCGGAGGATTGTTCCCCCTCAGATGTGACTGATAAGCAACTAGATGGGGCTCTGAAGAAGGGCTTCTCTGGTGGTAATTTGACATTATGGGCTGGCATTTACTCTGCTTAGGCGGATGTCTCTTCGGATGTTCTTAAGTCTCCTTCCATTGCTTCGGGTTCCTTGGTTTTGGCTCGGAGGAATTTGTGGATGCGGGACTGGAAAGCGGATTCCTTGGAGAAGTCTTCTCTCCTTAAAATTCCTTGTGATGATAAGATTCTGTTTGGTGAGCAGCTGGACAGCATTATCATGAAGGCCTTCAAAGATCACAAACATGCTCTGCCTTACAAGGGGGAGGCTTTGTCTTCTCACTCCCGTTGCTTCTGGAATCCTCCTTCTTCCACTTCTTCTTCGTCAGTCCTCCAGACCCTTTTCGGACCGTCGGCATAAGTTCCAGCCCATGGAAGGCGTCTTCCCAGCCAGGTGCCAAGGGTCAATTGGATGCCTTCGTGCGGAAGTCCTGACAACGATGGCGAGACAGCTTCGAGGCCTATGGGCAGGTGTATTTTTTAGAGGCTTGGAGTCTGGACGTGAAGGATCACTGGGCTGAGTGTGATCAGGAGCTGTTATCTTATTGACTTTGTCGCTCTGCCATCTGGCTGGGGCACCATCCATACTCCTGTCCCCAGGGATCCGGTGAAGAGGAGGGTGCTTCTATAGGGCGTTCAGAATCTTCTGGCAAAGAAGGCAATCGTACCGGCTCCCCTGGCGCAGCAGGGAATGGGTTGCTATTCCATTTTGTTTCTAGTTCAGAAGGTGTCAGGGGAGTTCCGGCTAATTCTGGACCTCAAGAGGGTGAATGGTTGGGTTCAGACCGTTCACTTCAAGATGGTGACTTTGCAGTCCATCATTCCTTTGGTGGGGTCCGGGATTTCCTGACGTCTATAGATCTGAAAGACGCATATCTGCATGTTATCATGGCTCTGGAGCATCAGAGGTACCTGTGTTGTATGATAGGCGACTGCCACTTCCAGTTTGCGGAGTTGCAGTTTGGGCTGAAGTCCGCCCCTCGAGTGTTCACCAAGCTTCTGGCTCCGTTGATGGCCTTGATTCACAGTCAGGGGATATTTCTCCATCCACATTTGGATGGTTGGTTGGTTCACGCTCCCTCATTCCAGTTAGCTCTTGGCCATACGAAGGTGGTTCTGGACGTTTTGAGGGGACACAGATTTCTTATGATTGTGGGGAAATCCTTCCTTGTTCCTTCCCAAGATTGTCTCTTTATTGGGGCTCGATTACATACAGATTTGGGGGTGGTCACTCTGCCCGAGGTTCGGGTGTCCAAAATCCACTCTCACATTCTGTCTCTTCTGTCAGGCCGGGTCCAGGTGGCGGCTCATTGGCTCCAGGTGCAAGGGGATCTGGCTGCCACAGTTCTTCTGATTCCATGGGCCCGGTTTCTTTTGCACACTCTGATGGCTCACATTCTGGCTCATTGGTCTCCCCATTGTCTCCCTCTCTCTTTTCTAATTCCGGTGTCCCCTCAGATTAGGGAGGATCAAGGTTGGTGGCTGGTCTGGGATCACCTACTGCGGGGGTCTCTCTCTTTCCTCCATCTCCCTTGGTGGTCACCACGGATGCCAGGCTTTCGGGGTGGGGGGCCTGGTTGGGGTATCATTGGACCTGGGGCTTCTGGTCCCCCTCGCAGAGCAGGAGGTTGTCAAATTGGAGGGAGTTGGAGGCTGTCTGTCTGGCTCTAAGGGCCTTCTCCCGGTTGCTGCGGGGTTTGGTTGTTCCTATCAGGACCGAAAAAGTCACAACCATGCCTTATGTGAACAGGCAGGGGGGACCAGGTCCTCGTCTCTGGCAGCGGTGCAGTTGTTCCGTAGGGCAGAATCCCATCTAGTGACGCTGTTGGCGATTTATATTCAGCGGTTGGCCAATTCCCTGGCAGATGCTCTCAGCTGGGCCATCACATCCTCAGTGGATTTCTGCCTCAGTCTGGAGTTGTTTGTGACCCTGACAGAGCGCAGGGGTGTTACGGTGGTGGGCCTCTTTTCAAGTGTGGGTGATGCCAAGGTGGAAAGGTTTTGCTCCCGCAGTCGGGAGGGTTCAGCCTGGGCGGTGGATGCTCTCTTCTGCCCTTGGCCTTACAGGCTTCTGTATGTCTTCCCTTCTCCGGTTCCTTCTGCGGGTCCGGTCCTTGCAGGCCACTCTGATTCTGGTGGCTCCGGCTTGGCCTCGTGCCTCCTGGTTTCCTCTCTTGGTGGAGATGTGGTGGGAGGTGGAGTGGTTGCTGCCTCTGGCTCCGTCCCCCATGTTGTTCCCTGTGCTGCAGCAGGATGTTCTGTCCCGGATGCGCTTGGTGGCCTGGAGGTTGAATGCTTAGGTCTATTGTGTAAGGGGGTCCCGGCTGGTTTGACTTCTACTCTGCAGGCGGCTAGGCACTCTTCTACCAACAAATCTTACCTGAGACACTAGCATTCTTTTGGTAGATGGTGTCGGGGGAAGGGTTTGGGCCCTACTTCCTCTTGTTTGTTTGAGGGGATGTTGTTTCTCCAGGATGGGGCTTCCTTGGGTGTGAATGTTTCCTCCCCTCGTCTTCAGTGGGCTGTGATTAATGATTTTCTGAACCCTTGGGATAATCTCTCGGATCCTGATGGGTTGATTGGGCGCCTTTTCAAGGGGTTGCGTAATGTTCTCCCTGCTCCTCAGCAGCACTTTTCCTCCTGAGATCCGTCTCTGGTTTTGGAGGCTTGGATGTCGCCTCCCTTGGAGCCTCTGGTCTCTGTGGACCTACGTCTCTTGTCCTTTAAGACCTTCTTTTTGGTGGCTATTTCCTCTGCTCGCCACCTGTGTGAACTGGGTGCTTTGTCTTCCAAGCATTCTTTTTGTAGGGTCTTTGAGGACAGGATAATTTTGAGGCTGGTTCTTTCCTTTCGTCCTAAGGTGGATTCTCGGTTCCATCGTGATCAGCAATTGATCCTTCCCGCCTTTTTTGATTCACCTTCATCGGAATCGGAGGTTCGGCTGCACTCATTGGATGTCAGGAGGGCTCTCCTGATCTATTTGCAGCGAGTCGCTCCTTTTCGTCTTTCTGATTCCCTTTTTGTGAACTTTGGGGTTGTGAATCAGGGTTTGCGTCCTTCCACTCCTTCTTTGAGTCATTTGGTTCGGTCTCTGGTTTCTCTGGCTTACGAGGCTGCGGGGCAACTTTCTCCCATGGGGGTTCAGGGTTATTCCACTCGGTCCATGGCCACGTCTTGTGCGAAGATCCAGGGGGCTTCCATTTCCGAGATTCGCTGGCTGTGCTGCCACCTGGGCTTCTCCGTTGACCTTTGCCTCTCATTACAGGATTGGCCAAGAGGTTGACCGTGATGAGGTTTTTGGGTCCAAGGTTCTTGATTCCTGAATAGTGGTGCTTCCTTGTTATCTGTGTTTGTTAATAATCCAGTTTTTGTGCATCCCTGTTTTGGTTGTCCTGTTTGGCTTTGTACATCTCAATAAGTAAGGAGGGAAGCGAGGGAGGGATGATAAGGTAATGCATCAATTACTTACCGGTAATTACATTATTCTGAGTCCTACTCCCTTGCTTCCATTACTTACGTCCCTCCCTCCCTCCCTGGAAGTCCAGACCAACCTTTTTTGGTATGGTTACAGTCTATGTGTTATTACAGGAGGTTAGAAGGGGGTAGGGTCTATATATACTCCATGAGTTGGAGTCACGTGGTATGGGCATTTGGAGAGGCAGGGATGCCTCAATAAGTAAGTAATAGAAGTGAGGGAGTAGGACTCAGAGTAATGCAATTACCGGTAAGTAATTGATGCAATTGGTCTCGCGTAAACGCAACACCTATTGCATTGTAAATGCTTGTATTAATACGTTATGAGTTGTTTTTTAGGTCGAGCCTAGCGCAGCGCCCATGCCCTGCTCCATGGGAGGCTTCTTGTGAGCACTCTAAACTTCTCCATGTGGGTCTGACTCCTCCCACACATTGGATTGGCCTTTGCGTGTGTCTTTCAATAATGAAAACACGCAAATGGCCAAAGGTGAGTGCATGTCCCACCTCCTTTCCAATGTTCACTCCCATGGCGTTTTACTCTCGGGAGACAGCTGCATTCCTCATCGTGGATCAGGTTACTAATTGAATAGTACGCGCCACCGTGCTTATTTTTCAAATGCTTGTTTCATTTGCCTTGGTTGTATTCTCGAATTGTTCTGTTCTTCGGCTGTTTGAATCAAACACGCTTATCTGATGGTATTTTTAACTTTTAAACACAGTTTGCCTAGATATTATTAAGTTAACGTGTAAATATAGCGCAAACCCAACACGAAGGCTGTCAGAGCGCTGAGTTGCGTTCCACACAGACTCGTTCATTTTGTTAGGCAGGCGAGAATAAGTGATTTGCTCAGAATCACAGTATTTTGAGGATTTATATTTATGCATTTGTGCGGTTCTGCAGGAACCTGAGAAGTGCATCTTACGCCAGGCATTCAGCTACTTATGTGAAAGGAGTGTGTGCTGCTTGTGGTATTTCTTCTTCACTCTCCACTCTCAAACTTTCTGCTGTCTGGACTCACGAAAGAAAGGATCACACTGCAGCAGGTATTTTTATGGGCCCTGAGGGTGGCCTTTGCTTGTCGTCTATAAATGTACATTACAACTACCATTTTTTCAGCTCAACTAAATTCATACAAATAAAAATGTTACCAACAAACATCATGCAATAAAATTTGCAAAAGAAAAACGGTGTCAGTTATTCAATTAAATATATAAGAACACTTTGCTCTACAACATACCTTAAAACATTGTCAATACCTCTCGCTAAACACTTATAACGTCCCAAAGGCAAGACCTATTGGCTAGGCCAATGCTTGTCTACTCATTGCTGTATCTGAGTGACTAGTAATTTGTGAGAAATATATTGAGCTCCGGCGCTACCTAGCGGCTAGCTTGTTTACAGACAAATACATATTCTTTCCTAATGTGACTCTTCCTGGTCAACTGCCGTTAGTAAATTTGTAGCGTTTGAAAGGGTTTTGGCTGAGGGGCACGTAGCAGAGATTTACTTACAGTTTGCTTAGCGTAGCTCCTCTGACTCAAAACGCTTCTAGTTTATGTGCAAGTTTTTTATGGGGCATATCAGCAACAGCCGGCGATAATTATCGCTAAGCGCGCTTAGCGCGAGGATAATTATCGCCAGCTATCGCTGGATTTTATCGCTGGATTTTATCGCTGAGATATCGCGCTATCAGCGACGCTTATCTCCACAGCGATAAAAATCCAAGCGATAGATGCTAAATGTGCAATTATCGCTGTAAATCCAGCGATAATCGCACAGCGATAGGCGATAGCTTGATGATAGGGCAGGGCAGACTTAGCCATAATATCCACCTTCCATTGGATATAATGGCTAATTCAGATTGAAAGCAGATGTAAAGAAACCTGTGTTAAGCGCGGTTAGCACTACTTTTATAATCGCTAAGCAGGTTAGCGATTACCTTGATAATTGGAGAAATGTTGGTTAGCGACATTCTCCACGTTAGTATGGCAGGGTACGCCCACTTTGCATCTCATTGGCGATGCAAAGATGGGCATTAGTGAAACCGGTGCTGAGGCATGGGAACACGCGTTAGCGAGTCCATGCTGATAGTGTGATGAAATTATCGACGCTTTTCGCACGAAAACGGACGCTAAAGCGGCGATAATTTTATCGCGGGCCTTGATGATATGCCCCTATATGCGTAAATTGAATACAAACCTCTAAAACACAAGTTTAAAGTTTTCTCCCCGCCCCCCCGCAGAGTTTCCAAAATACTTCTCCTCGTGGAAGATATCACACACGTGAGATGCGCGTTCAGTACATTAGTACAGCAAATCTTTTTTTTTTAAAGTTGTTTCGTTGGATTTTTTTGTCCCGATGTTGCATGTACTCTACTGTTAGAACAGTTGCATGCTTTTAGTTTTGCCTGGGTTGTTGTGCGTGAGGAGCGAGTGAGAGAAATGGGTTGAGTGTTGTAGTGGGAGCTATGGCATTTAGGAACTGGTGTGACCGTCAGGCTGCTTTGGTTCCACTAGCTGGTCACATCACAACCCTGCATAACTGCTATAGTGAGTTAGAAAAGTCAAGATGCATTGCAGATCTTCGATCAGACTGGTGCCTTCTGTGGACACGGGTGGGGGGGGTGGGTTGGGCAGTTCCCAGAAGCGTATTTTCAGTCAGTATTCAAGCATGCCAAACCCCACCAAAGAGGTAACATTAAATCTAGCCCAAATAACTTTACAGCTGCTGTCCTGGTTTCCAAAGTCCAAGTATGACTCGCTTCCAATGAGCTTAGAGAAAACGCATCAGGATGTTTAAATGCCACCTCGCCCAAGGCACCACAAACAGAGAAGCAGCCAAGTCCCCTTGAACCCTCATCCAGAGAGACAGAGGAGGATGAGACATTGACATGAGCTCCAAGATATGGGACTGAAGGATCAACACCCAGGGGCTGGGCAACAACACTTTCCCCTCCGAAGTCCAGAAACAAGACCCTATGAACGTCTGATCCTGTGCTAGAACCAGCTTGGACTTCTCCCAATTGATCAGAAACCCATGATCCTGTAACAACTGCAGAACCATTTGAACATGAGTTTCTGCTCGCAGAAACCAAGGTGCAACCCCAATCCAATCGTCCAGAGAAGGCTGAACTGCTATTCCCTGGAGATGAAGAAGGCCCACCAAGAAAATCCCCTGGGGCCACCAGCGGAATCAGTTGTTGAAGGGACAGCATCCTGAAATGAATGGTCTTGACCCACCCATTGAGTTTCTTCAAGTCCAGCACTGGTCGATAATCTCCAGAAGGCTTTTGAACCAGAAACGGGATAGAGTAAACTCCTGGTCCCTGCTCCTGAGGAGGAATTGGCACAATTGCCTATTTGGAAAGCAAAGCTGCGACACCGTCGAGCAGCGCCTTCCTTTTTTCCAGCCTCGGAGGGATGTGTGTCTGGAGGCCAAGAACTGAACTCTATACAATAACCGTTCTGCACAATGTTCACTACCCAGAGATCTGAAATGGAATTCACCCAGACTTGGGAAAAGTGCATAATCAGACCACCCACAGGATAGTCAGGACCACTGCTTGGAACAACCAGCCTTGGCAGGAAAGGCCTGACCTTTCCCCTTCCTTGGTTGATATTTCCTCTTCCTTGTCGCATAGAATTTTGAATCCTTTTTACTGTCCAAGACAGACCTATTCCAGGACCGAGAAGATTTAAAAGCAGAGGATTTAAAGGACCAAATATGCTTCTTATCCTTAGAGGCTTTCTTAATAATATCATGCAGATGTTCACCGAAAAGCTTGCGCCCATCAAATGGCAACTTCAAGAAAGCACTCTTGTCAGCTAAATCAGCTCTCCAATCCAGCAACCACAAATGCCTCTGAGCAATAATTGTAGCACTGGATGCCACCGATGCAGCTTTAATCACATCTGCTGAAATATCAGACAACGGCTTAGCCTCCAGCTCCATGCTCACCAAGTGATCAGAAATGTCCGAGCCCTCCTGCAAGCATCAGATAAAATCTCAAAATCCTTAACAAAGACTAAGAAGTCAGGGCTGCATAGGACGCTGCCTTCAAAGCCAGATTAGCAGCTGAAAAAGATTTCTTCAAGCTTCCATCAATCTTCCCGTCCACTTGATCCAACGGGGAGCAGTCCTCCGCACTCAAAAGAACGCCCAATCAGCGGAGCCAGGATAGTATCCACCTTCACCGAATGGGGCATCTCCTCCCCCTGTTCTAGGACATAAGCCTTCATCATGAACCTGGGGACCTGGAAATGGTCAGGATCCTTCCATCCCCAAAAAATAGACTCCTTGATCAGAGGGGGAAAGGCAAAGCCACCCCAGCAGGATTGGAATACTGGCGAAACATCTCCCCCTGCTCAGGCACTGCAGATGGCTCTAAACCATGATTCGCCCTTATGTGGCCCAATATAAGAGACAACTCCTCACGGGAAAAATATTTCCTACCCGCAGCTGTAGGCATAGAGAAAGAGGAATCAGAGTCTGAGTTAGACTCTCCGGGCGTGACCAAATGCTCAGCTTTAGACTTTTTCTTAGCTGTCAACGCCTTGTCAACCGCCTCATTGATCATGGCCTGCACCTCCGCAACTGAAACCAAGCCAGTGCCACCGACAGTCTGGGTAGTCTGCCCCACCTACAGCTCACTCCCTGAATCAGAATCAATTCACCGTCTCTTCTCTGCATGGTTGCCTTCCATAGTTAAAAATAAAATTTGAAAACCCAGAATGCAGGTAGCCTAAATACCGGCACAAGCAGTGATATGGCTCCTGAAAACCAATCAGAAGGCATGGAGGAAAATCAACAACCAATGAGAATAGGGCCAGGTCATAGGTCAGGAAACAACCAGTCACAAAAGTACAGCACAGCTATACATTGTATAACACTGATTGGCCTACCTGTAGTGACTATTTTGCCAGCAGAAAAGAGCACCGCATCCCAACAGGCTGTCATGCACCGTAGACTCTGAGAGGCACAGCACTCCCATAATCCACACAGAAAGGGCTGAAAGCATGCAGCATCAATGCCTCTGTGCCATCCTGTCAGAGCGACAGACAGAGCACCGCTTTGAAGTGCCCCGACATGCCCACGGGAGCTCCATAGCCCAAGGAGTCCCTCTGAGTCAGGCCTCATGTCCAGGCCGATTTCCACTCCACTTTACTGCACCGGAGACAGAGCACAGCTCAGATGTGTGCAGACTGGCCCCAGACTCAGCCCTTCCCAAAATACTCACAGAGAAGGGAACCAGTGAGGCAGAACACGAAAGAATCCAGGTCGGAAGAAATGCTGCAGAAGAAAAGGAGCCGATAAAATAAAGGAACCAGCTGTAATTAACTCGCGCTGGAGCGAGCACACCGCACTCAGCCATCTGTGTCCACAGACACAAAAGAACAGGAGATGTGAGGGGGGCGTGAACATTTTATGAGGTTAGGGTGTGTGTCTAGGAGGCACAGATGCCTCACGATGTAATGGAAATGAGAAAGAGGGAAGAGGAGGTAATGTATATTGTGGGGGCGTTAATGGTTGCCTGTTTCCATGTCTCGAACACGTGCAACAGAACCCCTCTTGTAGTGCTCCGCTCTCATGTTCGCCAGCAGCACCGTGGGACGTTCTGACAGGACTGTTGCTGCCACCCTACACTTCCCACCCTTCCCCCTTCTCTGGGTAGTAAGTTGCTGTCACACATCTCACAATTAGGGTACTCACGCAGTTGAGCTTGGCAGCGGGCCCTGGGATGTTTAGCACCGTATTAGTGTTAAGTGTGATGTGGAGGGGCCAAAGGACGTGTCTCCAGATGCTGATTGGCTTATAATGCTGCTGTTGACGGCTGTTTTTAGTCAGTGATGCTTTTTGGATTCTTCTGACATGTACATGGCAGCGCACACTACGAAGTAGCCTTACACAACACATAGCCCTAGTATCGGTAAATGTCGGTTTTCAGTGTGCGTAACTGAATTGATACATTAAGCTTTGATTGCCTTGCTCTTTTTAGTTATACTCTAAACCCCCCCACCATTTTTCACATAATAATCACACAAAGAGAGTTGTATGTTCGTTAATGTTCTACTTGACTACATTTTGAAATGGTTGGCATGTAGAAGCAGTCAGTCAAAACTGGCGTCACCCTAATTTTGAATGCCATTTAAAACTGGGCTTGGGCCTAGCAAACACAACCGTGGGTGTACAAATAAATAAATAATGTATTCCTTTAGTCCACATTAGACCTATCCACATTTCTTGACCCAGCACAAAGCGTGGTGAGGGACGGCCGGGGCATACTTTGGCCGGATGCTATAGTTAAACGGCCTCCTTTTGGCAGCGGCCTCCGGACTGATGTTGCCTCGGTGTTCAGCATGAGGCCCAGCTGCTGTCTGCTGCACAAATCTGAAAAGATTTGACAGGGTTTAGCAACTTTGGGGCAGCTTTACAAGGAACTGATGCATCTGCGTAGATGCGTCAGTTTCCTTTCGCCAGTGCCAAATGTCCTTGCGCCAGCATGGATACGCTGTATTTACAATACAGTGCTCCATGGCACAAGGATTAACAGATGCATCAGAAATACTGATGCATCTGTTGGCATAAAAGTGATGCATTGCTGGAGTTGCTCATGAAAGTGATGCAACTCCATAATGTGCCACAACAGATAGCTGAGTCCCATGCAAAAAAGCCCTGCATCATTCCTTATGCCTGGCCTAAGCAGACGTAGAGATTTTGACGCAGTGATGGTGTAGAGTGACGCAGTGAAATGTTGTAAATTTCACTGCGTCAGTTCTACATGGCTTTTTGTGTGGGAACGTCACCCTGCATACACTATACCTAGCACAGGTATAATGTATCCAACATATTAGTTTTAACAATATCTGTACTTTCTGGTTCATTTAATGTTAAGTATTCAATTTCTTGTAGAGGTTTCAAAACTATATTTCGTGTAGCAGCAAGACCTAGACTGACCCAAATGATTCCTCTTGACTTTGAATATAAACTTGCAGAACTCGACCGATCCGAACATTCATAGGAACCAATCTCTCGATGTGAAAGCATTTTCAAACTAAAACTGTGCAATTTGTTAATAAGACTCTTATCCTGTGAAATTTCTTCCCACATTTCCTTTAACTCTGTCTTTTCAGATTTCATTACATATGACGTAACGTAGCGAGCAACAGCAATTGAATTATCTGCAACATACTGGATATCCATGTTTGCATTCCATATTGTCAAAATCACTGGATTGTAGTCATTAATATACTTTGACTCTTCAGTTCTTTTTATGTTGTATGTATTTTTCGTAGATTTTTGTGTTATAGTATGTCTTACTGCTGACATAAAACTATTGACCCTTCCTTTTGAAAATACTGGACTGAGAATCCAAAACAACATTTTGTATAAAATTTTCCCTTTGACTTGTATTTTTGCAGACAATATTTTCCACATGATTTTGAAAACGTAAAACTTGTTCTCTTAAGCTCCTTTCTCTTCCTTTTTTAGGACTAGCACAGGTAACATACTCTTCGATAAAAGACATAACAGTTTCATTAGAATCGGTTCCAAATTTAGGTGCATTCCTGATCCATTATAACATGTGTATATGAGGAGTACCTCTGGCTTGGTACTCCTTTCTCCAAAAGAAATCAGTAACTTCTCCAAGAGGTGGATTATTTTTATTGCAGATAAAATATAGCATAGCTTGAAACCTTTGATTAAAATATCTGCACACATTCACAGGATCCAAAGAACACAATTCTCCAGCTGTCTTCAGTTCAATATTATTGACATTTGCATTTTCTTGTTGAAGAAATTCAAGTAAATCGTTCCAAGCATATTCAGCACAGCTAAGGGGCCGATTCCGATCCGGGTCGGAAGGGCACCGAACGCGATCCGGCTGGAAAAACTACGAGCCGTACGCGTATTTTCCGCCCGACTCGTACAGCTGTAAGAGCGAGCGAGTACGATGCGAGCTACGTGAAATTCACCGACCGAGTCATTTCCGGGTCCGAACCGCTTCGTACGTCTCGGTCGGAAGCTAACCGTGGCGTGCAATGGATGCGATTTATGACCAAGCCAGTACGATGCACGCGTCGGACAGCCTGTGCGAGCCAGAGTGTCTGGCTCACAAAATGTCTGGGTGGTTGCCTTTGGGGGTCCGCGTCGGACCCCCTGTCACCCGCAGCCCTACAACTCGGACACAGGGGGAGACCTAAGGGTCCCCCAAACACAGGCATGTACGGTGCAGATGGCACCAACGTGTACCCACTGTAGGGGGCGCCCTTGTCCGTGACATACCCATTCAGTCAATAGGAGCCCATGTACGCGTTGTGCGACCGGCTCCCATTGACTTCTATGGGAGTCTGACTGAACCGAGTCCGGCAGCATACGGCCACATCGTATTCCCTCAGTCGGACTGCAGGACTCTGGCTCGGTCGGAAAACACTCCGGATCTGGCTCGGTAGAAGTGCTTTCCGACCCGGATCGGAATTGGCTTCTAAGTGTTAGAAAGAGTACCTAGGTTTCTTAACATAGATTTAAGTTCGCCGTGACAATGATACCAATACTCATTAGTACCACATTGACACACCATCAAATTAATTAACTGAGATTCCAAATGATCATCTCTTTGTTGAACTTTGGCCATACATTCCTTTGCAGAAACATGTGTAAGATGAACTCCTGTTTTTGATATGTGATTCACTACATATGATAGTCCAGACAAGTCACTTTCAAATAGAAGATGAAATGTATATGGAATGCACTGTCAAAATCTTGGATCTTCTGAGTACAATCTTGTCGTCCGGTATTCTGAAGCTGGAATCTGTACTGCTCGTTCATCATATCGTCCACCTTCTCCAGTGGGGAACAGCTGTGGAAAATAACGAGCTTCTAAACTTTTTTCCCATACACACATGGAAGCTCCCTTAGCTTAATTCATCTGAAATAATTCAATAGTGTTTCCATCACTTTTTTTGACTGCAAAGATGGTATACTGTAATGTTCATAAATCTCTTTACTCTTGGATTTGTCCACTTTTTCTATTGGGCTACTTGAAATTTATGTTTAATCTTCTAAACATATTTCTTGTTTGTCCTTATTTACAGTTTTATAATAAATATTGTTTTGTACGAGTTATAATGTAGCCTTTTGAATTTGGTGACATCTACAAACTCTTCCCATATTTTCCGACTCTTTGTTGGTACACCATTTACCAGAATAACTACAGGTTCACTTTCCTCTCTCTCTATACCAACAGTTTCAATATTTTTCATAACATCCAAAGGTAAATACACAACTCTTCCTTTTAGACCTCTTTGAAAATCTGTTGGAGGCAGCTTACCTGTTTTAGGCTCCATACAAACTATCGCCTGAAACGGGTGGACAGATTGAATAAGAATGGACTCATACAATTTAAATCTACCAGTTCCAGAGGAAGAGCTACCAACTCTAGGTTATTATGTACAGCTCTGACTGTGATTGTGTTCTCTTCTAATTTGTTGTAACAATATTTACAAATACGTTTATCACTAACCAACTCAAAATGACCTTTCACCAACATATAAGCACCAAATAGTTCCTACTTGTCATTGTTTTCCTTTGCACTTTTGAAATATAGATCAACATTCCCAGTTTGACTTCTATAGTGAATACATCAACAACAAATACAAACATAGTTTGGTTTCTCACATGAAAGTATCTTAAACTTTGTAATTTCTTCTGCAAACGTCTCAGTACTAATATCTTCCAGTTGTTCTTCAACACCTACTCTTATCAAGCTCTCACTTTCTCTACTCTCTTCTTGTAAACTAAAGAAACGAAACTGTATATCGTCACAAACATTTTTTACATCTGAAACTGAACCATGCAAAAGAGCTGTGTTCATTTCACTTAAAGATAATGCAGTACTTTTTACGTAGTACAAGCTCCTTACTAACTTCTGCATTCTGAGTGATGTGCCGTCAAAATTCTTAAATTATGAAAAGTACTTTGACACACTTTTCTAGAAAGACAACCAGAGAATGACCCTGCAACTTACTATATTTACTCACTTTACAAAGATCTAGTCCTTGCAACATCTTAATCTTCTGTTTAACACTTTTTTTGGCATATTCTCGTAAGAAAATTCATAATATATCGATGGATTCCTGTTGAATACTACAAATACTACCACAATCCCACTTATAGACTGGAGCTTGTATATGTCTCCCTTGAACTTCTTTAGCTAATACATCTTCCACATTTCTAGGAACCATCTTTTCTTTTTCTATTGGACAACCGTTTTTAACCTCATAACAACGACCACTGGTATCAACTGCATGAACTAATGAATTTTGTTGAAAATAGCTTTCTTCATTAAAGAAAGGCTCAGTACTAGAAGTGTGCTTCCATTCACCAGTTAACGTTTTGCAAAAGTTACTTCTATTAACCAATCTTTTTCTTTTTCTTTTCTCCTTCATAAAGTGCATTGTTTTATTCAATGTTTTCATTCTCTTTAATACCAAAATAAATAATTTCCATTTCAATTCAAAAGCAGTATCTACTACACTTTCAGTCTGTTGCTTCTTCTGATATGCTACAGATAAATTTTGAATTACTCTGTTATGAATCAAAAGTACACGTATGTCCTTAAATTGTTTTTGTCTTTTTGTGACATGTGCTTCTTTTCCATTATGTTTCTTTGTTTGCTTCTCCTTTGTTCGAAAACTTTCTTTCCTCCTTTAGTTCGTATTTTCATCGTTCAATTTCTTCACAACTTTTTTAATAAAATGTTGAGTTCTTTTACCAGAAGCCACTTTATCCTCAGCATCTTTTTGGTGCTTTTCTACTCCAGTCATTTTAGTTTTCATTAAGTACTTCTGTTTCCTTTGTTCTCTTCTCTTTTCATGTTTTCTTGTCATCTTTTATTTTTAATCCAAATAAAATATCATCCTAAAAAACAAATAATAGTTTAAATATTTTAGTACATTAATGAATAACATTTAAATTTTAAAAATAACAACTAAGTGCAAAATTCCAATTACATCTCTATTGTGTTTATAACCCATAAAAAAGTATAAAAATGAGCAAAACATCTACAAAAAGACAAGAATAGGTGGTTGCACAGACAAAAAGAGAAAGGAAACAAAATAAAAGGTTTATAAACAGCAAAATTAAATAGTCAAACAACACTGCTACTGAAAAATTTAAGAAATTCAGAAAGCAGCAACAGATGTACAAAAAGTGGCAAGACAGGTGCAAAGAGAGGCAAAAGAAGTGCAGAAAGAGAGAATACAGATGTAGAAAGAGGGAAGAGAGGTACAGAAACAGAAAAGAGGGCAGCAGAAACAACAAAGATGGTATAAAGGAGAAAAGAGGTGTGCAAAAAGAAGCAAGTGAAGTACAGAAAGAAGTAACAAACATGCACAAGGAGACAACAGTGGTGCAAAAAGAGGCAACAGAGGTGCATAAAGAAGCAAAAGAAGTGCAGAAAGAAGAAAGAGAAGTATAGAAAAAAGCAACAAAGGTGCAGAAAGAGACAAGAAAAGTACAGAAAGATGCAAGAGAGTTGCAGAAACAGGCAAACAAGGTGCAGTTACAGAGAACAGGGGTACAGAAAGAAGCAATAGTGGTGCAGAAAAAGAGAAAAAGGATGAGAGCAAGACAAGTGCAGACAAAAACAACAGAAATTGAAAAAGAAGCAAGAGAACTGCACAAAGAGGCAAAAGAATTCCAGAGAAAGGCAACTGGGGTATACAAAGAAACAAGTGGGATGCAGGAAAAAACAAGAGAAATACAGAAACAGGGTAGAGCAGTGTAGAAAGAGCCAAGAGGAGTGCAGAAAGAAACCAATGTGGTGCAGAAACAAGCAACAAAGGTGCAGAAAGAGGAAACTGGGGTGCAGAAAAAGGCAAGAGGAGTGCAAAAAGAAGCAAGAGAGGTGCAGAAAGAAACAATTTTGGGCTGCAGCTTCACTACTCAACAACTACTCCGAGTGTTGGGCCTACCAAATACAAAGCAGCAAGTTTTTCAACATGTCTGTTAAAAGATTCACAATATTCCAGAAAGCATACATATATGTATCTGTACCTTTTAAAAGTGCCATCATAAATCAAACAAACATGTAAATAGATTGCTAGTGGGCAGTGCTTGAGAAAATAGATGAGTAGGGCCTGAGGGAATAGTTCACTACAACAGTACTGCCTGTGTGATTGCATGACTGCAGCAGTAGTAAATGAGTGATTAGATCAGTGCAGGAGAAATTCATACAACAAACCATGTGCGCAAGGCTAACAAATGGTTGAAGACATGAGTGTGTTAGTATTGCTTGAAAGAATAAACAAGCATTTGCAATGCAACGGTCTCGCCTTTCGGATCTTAAAAGTATTTAGCCATGCAGCACATTATCCTGGGTGTTATATTAACTCTTCTCATTTAGCCTTACACAACTGCTATAACCGGATGAAAAGAGCATTTGTTCTCAGTGGGGCGCCATGGAAAGGGGTTAAGGTAACTGTTAGTCCCAAACAATAAAGTTTTCCAAAAACCAATCTGCATTGACAAAGCTAATGCATTGACAAAGTCAAAAGGCTGGCAGCATAAGTCGGACCAGCTAGCTTTGCAAATGCTTGTGTTGCTTTGTCAGGGATGTGGAGCAGCAGAGGAATGCGGAGGTAAAGAACAGTGTGGTATGAAACTGAAACTGATCATGAGCAATAGCTAGACTGAAACAGAAGCGTGTTCTGTACTCGGGAAAGACACGAGCAGAACTTGAAATATGATCTGCGAAACAAATATGATCTGCAAAACTTGTTATGAGTGGAGATCGGGCTAACCTTCTCTGGAATGTCAAGGTTGAACAAGCACTGGCAATGACATAAGGTCTGGCTTTGACACCTCCACAGTTTTCTGTTTCTATAGATTTAAGTCATCTATATGCATGAGCGGCTTAAACTCCAAGCCATATGAGAAATTGCGCAGTTTAAATAATGTTCTAACCTGTAAACGCTCTTACATTTTGCACAGTGGGGTCATGGAACCCATTCTACAAACTTCAGAATTAAAACTTGCACTAGTAGCTCTCTACAGTACAGCAACCCAAGCATTCTGAAATCTAAGCAGCTTATTATGAGTGACGCGGTAATTGCGAGCTTATACCGCTAAATATTGCACGTGGAGGTCTTTGCTGACTGTGTTATTAAGTCACAGAATAAGTGCTAACTCAAATATGCGCGTAAATCTTCTACCGCCAATTCTGTGTTGGGTGACACCACAGAGGAATAATGTGTGATGAACACCGCATGCATGCTGTTCCAAGTTACACCAATGCATCAGTGGGGTAACAAAATCTTAGCCTCCACCCCTCAGCCCCCTTGGATTGTAAGGGGGCCCTCTACAATCATCTGGCCTCGCGCTGTTTTCAAACACCTTGCCCTTGCAAGGAAGCCAACATGTTCTGTAGGTAGGTAGACATCACCGTGTATGAAAAAACATTTCAGATGTTGTTGATTCACATAATTGGGGTTCCAGAAGTAAAAATGATTGGTGATATAGAGAGATCCCAGGGCATAGACATAGCATCATAAGCATATGAATGATAACAGTGAGCACAAATGCTGCCAATGTGCTATTGAAAAGTCAATTTGCAGCGCACCAATGGATGTTGTTACTGGTATTTTATCTTTCATATTTCTCAATTCCATCATATTCCTAGTCTATGTTTCAATCAATCAATCAACTTTACTCTGAGGCATAATATGCGGGGCAAGATTGCGTCCAAGTGAATCCACCGCTCTAACCTCTCCCGCAGCCAATCCTCGAGTTACTTAACATGTGAGGATTTTCGGAGCAGGCGTTTTGGGTCACGGCTGACTCAGCGGACCGGCGGCACTGGCCGATTGTTCGGAGGTCAACTCTTTTGCCTCCAGTCTCTCAGCAGGGGCGTCCTTTGACTGCAATGAGGGGGCGCGGTGGCAAAGGTGCTAAACAATGGGCTGCCCTCCCGGCTCCTTCTTGACGATAACTGGCCAGCCTCCCCCATGGCTTGAGACAGCGACAGGGAGTCAGACCAGTGGCACGGCACGCTAAACGTAAATAAAGCAGGTCATGGTTTACACGAGTCCTATTGCATTAAAGACTCAAAAAGACACAAACGGGAGTGGGGCTCGGGGGCGAGAAGTCACAGACTATGGGAGGGGAGGGGGCAGGGGGGAGACAGGGAAGAAAACATAATCACTAATCCCTCTGCCAACATGTCGTAAACTTAACTTTTGAACTGCAGCTTCACTATTCAGCAATTACTCAAAGTCTTCGGCCTAGCCAAATACAAAGCAGCAACTTATTCAATCTGTCTGTTTAACGTCTCACCATATTCCAGAGAGCATGCATGAATGTGTCTGCACCTTTCAAAAGTGGCATTATATATCAAAGAAACATACAAATAGGTGGGTAGTAGGGGGAAGTGTCTGACTGGATGGAAAGCGCCTGTGTGAAAAGTTCAGTGCAAGAGTACTGTCTGGGTAATTGCATGATAGCAGCAGTACGGAATGGGTGATTAAATCAGTGCAGAGATAATACCTTAGACAAACAATGAGTGCAAGGCTAACGCATGGTTGAAAACAAGAGTGTATGAGTAGTGCTTAAAAGAATAAAAAAAGTGCATAGGTACTGCCTGAGTGATTCTATGACTGCAGTGGTAGTAAGTGGATGATTGTATGAGTGTATGGGAAGCACCTAAGAGAAAATATGAGTGCAAGGGTAATGCTTGGGCCATTCTATGAGTGCATCAGTAGTACCTGACTGAGTAGATGAGAGCATGGGTAGTGCCTGACTGAATGTTTGAGTGGGATAGTAGTGCCTGGGTGATTGCACGAATCTATGGTTAATGACTGAGGGATTACAACTGTATATAGATAGTGCCTCCTAGATTGCATAACTAAATAAGAGCACACATCTCAATACATAACTCCAAGACTGACTTGTGCATATTTACATTACTGCATACCTAGTGCATGAGTAAATTCCAGAAAGCAAACACTAATCCTTCTACCATGTTACTATCTACAAACTATTTCAAAAATCATTTCAGTACAATAATACAAAGTACAATAGAGATCTGTACATTTCATAACATACTTCATACATCACATTTCTATTTACACATTTGGATTATTTTTTTACATCTAAAAATATCACTCGAAACAATAAAGCAGTGTTGAATAATATATAATAAACCTTACAAATTGGTTACTCGCGTTTGAGGTAGTGTTTTCCAATACCAAATATCAGAAACTCTTAAAATATTTTCTTTTCCATACAAGAAATGTAATGCACCTCTCCAAAAGTTGAAACCAGAAATGGCAAACTTGACCTTTCTTTTTGCACTCAAATAGCTAAAAGTATCAAATCACATAGCTTCCATCATTATTTCAAATTGTAAGACACATTTCTATTGGTTAGACATATTAACCCTTTCTATCTGTCTTCAAATGGTGCCCAAACTGCTTCTGTAATTTTCTGAAGTCGCGACTCCATTGCGGTGGAGCCGTGAATCCACACAGGAGTTCAAAAACCTATTTTTAATAATACTAGTATAGATTTTAAGCAACATTCTACTTCTCCACATACTACTTTATTAGAAAACCTTAATTTACTAACTTTTCACTAAAATTTAAGTATCCATTTCACATTTTAAGTCTCAACCTTTCCCCCATTCCACTTAATGTCAGTTTCTATAGTAACAGTTCATGGAACATTCAACTGTACCGGCAGGTCGCAAGTTCACCAAACTTTCAAGTTCAGCACATAAGCTTACTAATGCAAACAGCAGGTGTGGTTGACTTTTGCAAAATATTACCTTATGGTATCTACTGTTCCTTTCAAACATTTCTTAATAACGAATCACAATCATGATACTTCAGCAAAGTAACATGCATCCTATTTTTGAGAGCACAATCGTGATGAACAGCCAATCACTTATCAACTTTAAAAAAAAAACAACGGGACATATTCTCAAGGACTCGTCGCCTATTTAGCGGCACTTTTCTGCCACGAAAGTGCCGATAGATATATCGCCCTATTCACAAGCCTGCGCTAACAGCTGACATCATCAGTTTACTGCGATAGCTGCCGCTATAAACATCGCCAAGGCTGACAGCGACAACTAACGCTAATCACATGCAGAGTAGGCGTTCCCGTGCAAAAAACTCACAATAACACCACTTCGCAATATTCTCAACGACCAGCCAGATCGACTATGCAGTCCAAAAACAGGCGATAAGGCACGCTAGCAGCAGGGACTTAAGACCTGCTTTTTTCTGGTCTGAAGTAGGACGAAAACCTGCAGTATAAAGGGAGCCCAGCCCAGGGCCACATCTGAAGACCAACAGATCCCATGCAGCTACTAATCATGCAGCATGGAGACCCAAGAGGGCCACAACACCCACTGCCACCACCCCCAGGACCACCCCCACCCCCAGGACCAACCACCCCCGGACTACCACTGAGGCAGCGCAGAACAAGACAGCGGACCTCCCGAAAACGCACTGGCCTCGGGGATATAATGCCACAGGATGTCATTGCCCACTACAGGCTCAAAAGGACAACCATCCACCGCATCCTGGCCCAGATTGCCCACAGGCTGATGGTACCAACACAGCGGACAAGCAACATCTCTCTGCAGGCAAAGCTGCTGGCTGTTCTGCACTTGTTGGCCTCTGGTACCTTCCAACCAACAACTGCCAGAGTCTGAGTCTCACAGCCAGCCCTATCAAAGTTCCTCACATCTGCCTTGGATGCCATCATCTGTTTGATACACCAGCACCTTCACTACCCCTACACTGCACAGGAACAGCTGGAGACCAAGCAAGGCTTCTACGCCATAGCTGGCTTCCCGCACGTGTTGGGGGCAATTGACTGCACTCATGTCCTACTTGTGCCCCCTTACCGCAACAGAAAGCACACACATTCCATCAATGTGCAGGCAATAGTGGACCACCGGGGACTGTTCACCAATGTCATCGCCAACTTCCCAGGCAGTGTGCATGATTCCTACATCTTCTGACAGTCCATCATCAACCAGTGCTTTCAGCATGGCACCTATGGAAATGCACTGCTCATTGGTAAGTACCAACGCAACACACCACACACCTCAATTCCACAATCATACAACTCACAACTGTGGGAATACACATGTAACAAAATCACATACAACATGCCAACCAACATGCCCACCAACTAGACACGACAACACAAGTAACTATGGTAACAGGGGCCAGACATGTAGACAAACCATCCACAAAGGCCTAGCCCCTCTGCCACACAATTGCAGAATGTGGGGAGAGGTGGGAACCAAAGAATGTGCGAAGGAGGCAATGGACCCATTAATAGGAATGTACACAATGCCTAGTGTGGCGGTGATGTTCGGGACAGTCTTAAGTATGTAGAGCACAGACATGCCCATGTGGACATATACTGCTGGTGTTTGTAGTGTTGTGGACAGTGGACACAACCATGTTACCTCAGGCAGTGGAAAAGACCTTGGACATGTAGCTATGTTGCCCCCCCTGAAAGCGTAAGCGCAGTGGGCTGGGCCGGCGTACGTCAGTCCAGCTGAGGAGTGTGAATAAATAGCCCAGGGTTCTGGGCGTTGTTCACTTCCGGGATGGCCACCAAAGTAACTACTGCGTGTGTCTCTGCCATATCCTTACCATAGGCCTACACACACATGGCCGCCCACCTTCAATGGCCAACATTACAGTGTCTTTGTCAGGCTTGCGGACATGCGCAGACAGACATGACAATGGTGTGCCGTAGGAGTGCAAGTGATGCAACCGTGCAGCGCACCCAAGTAAATAGGCTCAGGGAGGGAGGAGCAGCTGTGTAGCTACCTAATACACATTGATCCTGCACATTTTCCAGAAGCAATACATGGCAAACATGAATCCCAAAGTCGCACAAATCACACAACTCAAAACTTGTAAGTCTGCCAACACAGCATGCATAACCGCCAATTTACACTAATCTCACTTACCTCTCACAGGTGATCAAGGAAATGCACTCTGCCCGTGGATGATGACAACCCTGCATGCCCCGAACACTCCAGGCCAGAGGCAGTACAATTTGGGCCACAAACACACTAGGGGCATTGTTGAGCGCACATTTTGTGTGTTAAAGTCATGTTTCAGGTGCCTGGACATCACAGGTGAAAGACTCCTTTACAGCCCAGAAATAGTGTGCAAGATGATCATTGCATGTTCTGTATTGCACAACATATGTGTACGCACCAATGCCCCATGGATCCAAGTGCCAGATGCACTGGACGATGATGAGGAAGATGAGGCAGGTGGACCACACCCCACTGCAGCTGCAGCAGGAATTGCCCGAAGGAACACAATCATTCGATGGAGTGTTGAAGCTGGACCAGTATATGGCCATGCAAACCCCACTTTATATTGTTGCCCCGTGGAGGGCCAGCCAGAGTCCCTTAGGGATTGACAAGTTCATCGGAAGAGAAAGAGTTCAGTCCGCAGTCTGATTGCTGTGTCATTGGTAACCAAACCAAATATGGCAGTCCATGTCGAGGGCCAAGGTGAGTGTCGCAGAGTGTATCGGGGGACAGTGGAAGGTGTTATTCCAGGGCATGTTGCAGAGGGCAGAACCAATCTGAAACAGGCCATATGGCAGAGATGAATGCTACCGCTTCCTTCTTACCAGAATGGAAGAATCATCCACATCATCGTCCTCTGATGTGTGATGTGCCTCACATGTAGGTGGTGGTGTTTTGTCTGCAGCACTGTGTGGCACTGACACATCAGGGGGCGGAGATGTGGATGGAGTTTGAGCAGCTGCATTCATCTGCACCAGGCCTTGTGGCAGCAATGCCATGATGAGGATCTGCAGGGCACGGAAGATTCCAGTTACATCTCGCTGGTGTGCAGCCGTGGCACCCATTGTTTCAACCTGCATCTGCTTCATGTTCTCCATGATCCTCCGCATGTGCCCCAACTCCCGGCTGACATGGCTGGAGCCACTCTGACTAGACAGTTGTTCTTGTCTCAGAGTCATGACTCCAGCGATGTCAGCCATGGCTTGTTGGAGAGCACGGAGTGGACTGTGGGTGTCCGTTAGGGACTGTAAGTGGTCCCTGATGGGACTTAGACACCCACATATGGCAACTAGTTTGGCTGCCATGAGGTCGAACCCCACCCACACCTGATCAGCCATCTCCTTCTGGCCCTCTAACATATAGCGTTGGAATGCCATGTGTTGGTCATGGGGGTACTGGGAGACAGCTGTGGTGGTGGGCGCATCCTACTGTGTAGTCTGTGCAGGGGGTGGGGTCTCCTCAATGCAGCTGGCCTACCCTGCTCCTGGGGGTGGGGTGCTGGGGGTGTCCATGAGCAGTTGGAGGGCGGCGGTCTCAATGGCATGGAGCTCCTCTTCATCATCAGTGAAGAGATGTACGGTCTGCTCTGCAGGAGGTGTTGATTCTCGCTCTGCAATGTAAAGAGGAGATGCAGTTTAACAGTGTGTTACATGTATGTTCACGCATTGGACATGTTTACAAACAGACTGCATGACAATGTACATTGTGACTGTTTGGGAGGAGATGCCTATTTTATGCGGGATTGTACTTGTACATTATCATCTCACAGTTTCCTGCTATGCCAAATGTGATTGGCCAGTTTCTACACACAAGCGGCAGCAGTTGTGTCCTCTGTTCTTTTGTGAAAGTGTTGCAGTTTGTATAACATTCTTGTCAATGTTGATGTGCTCTGAGTCTTATGTGTGTGTGCTGCATTGTGGGAGAGTCACCCCTGCAGCTCTGATTTTGATGGCCCTTATCCCTTTCAGGCGTTGTGCCTTTCGCTTCTGTACTTATACATTGCTGAAATGTTGCAGACTTGGGAAAATTGGGCTCTTGGTGGGAGTTGGGACTCTTGGGCATGTTTTGTCCGCAGATGCGTTGTTGACGTCAGGGGTTATTTGTGCACGTGTATGTGTCAGAGTGTGACCTTCTCCTTTACGGATGTGGTCCACACTCAGCCACCTGAGTGTCGTGGCGTGCACCATGTCATGATAATTGGACTGCATAAATCAAAGGGATATGCAGTTCCTGAGCGAAGTGCAATGGTCTCTTATGGATTGCCCTCACACACCCCGAAGGATGTCATGCTTCATCATTGGGCTGTATTCCTCGTCGGCCCGGCGCTGCAATGCCCGACAGGCTCCTGTGAAGGGGTTCTTTGCCGGAGATCTTTTAAGAGACAGTCATTTGGTGCGTGAGGGTAAGTGGTAAAGTTAGTGAAATGAGTGTGAATAGTGACTTAAAATGGGTTTAGTGCTGCCCTATATGGAACAGACTTTATTCCAGGGTGTACTAACCTAACTAAAATGTGTGAGCCCTATCTAGAATTAATGGTCCTATAGGGTCTAGTGTGTGAGTAAGGTCGACATATTTCTTGCCTTCTGCCCCTAATGGGTCAATCGGCAATTCTTCGAGACCGATAGTTAAAGCAGTAAGGTACTCCTAAACACTAACACTACCGCAAGGCCGGTGTAGAGTACCGTATTTTTCACCAGCTTTGCTTGTGATGTTCCAGGAGGTTGACCTTGACAGGTGAGACCTGGGAAAAGATATGCACTCATATAAAATCCAGGACCAATTATGGCCAACAAATGATATTCATCAATTATGCTGCAGTTAGCATGCAGTTGCCCCAAGAGTGATATCGGTGGATACATTCTGAGTGAGTGGGGGAAAACACAAATGTGGCTCTGTGTATATCAAGTCGTATACCATCAGAACTAAGTGGAATCACGTGGCGATTTTGACAAATTATTCTATCAAGGGACATGATCAAATTTAAAAAAAGGACATGGATTAAAACAAAGGACATGGATTAAAACAAATTGTTGGCGCTCACCGCTATCAATAGTGCAGTAGGACGTGTGCGCGTAGCTCATATATTACCAATAGAAAGTTAGGCATTTACTTAGCTGACACCAAGAGATGGTTATAAACTAGATAGTGCAAAAGAAGCAAGCCATAGGTGCGTGTTCTAAAAGACATCGGTGCGTGTTTTAATAAACATTGGTGCGTGTTCTAAACAACACACCAACTTACCCCTAGTAGTATGATCACAACCAGATGGGATTGCCAAGACAGCACCTACAAAACAGAAGAAAAGAAGACGGCGGGAGTTCGCTTGTGTCAACGCTTGAGCAAATATAAAAATCTTACCGATATTTCGGTTCGGATTCTCTCAGTAAGGCATTGTACTAACATTAGGGTGGCACGCAACTAGTGTGAATCCTACCCCTGCTCTGGCTCCCGTGGCTCTGTCCTCGAATGTTGGAGTTTTAAGTGTATTACGTAATAAAGCACTTGTCAAAAGACTCGACTGGTGTGGAGGGCGGCCATCTTGGTAGTAGTGTTTAGGTGATGTAGGAATTGGATTGTTAGATGTAAAACTTTATTGAGACACATATTTGTGCTCTGCCTTCACTGTATTGCAAATACACTTCTTATTGTTTATTCTAGTGCCCAGTACAATTAGAGCATAACAGGTTGCTTCAATATAGCGCAATGGCGTCAACAGTTATGTGCATTTTTTAACTTAATCACTAGATTTAAAAGGTAAAATTGTGTGTAAGTTGTCTGTTATTCTGGTTGAAGGTGCGATATGTATGGCCTGTAAAGGTAGGCGTTCTAAATTATTAATAGTGGCACCCAAGGTCTCACAGACTGATGGGACTGGTTGCACTTATGTGTATGGGAGGCACTACGTAATGCACTACCCGCAAACTGTTTTATGGATGACGAGAATAGTTTTCCGGGTTAGTGAGATAAGTGTTCCCTATTTGTATAGGAGGCACTATGAGTAGCTCTGTCCATCTTGGCGTGTGTTGGTTGTTATCTAGGTCTGCACGGTGATCCCCATGATACCGGTGACAATGACTAAAGGGAGTGTAATCCTGATACCGGCCCATGGAGTGAGTACTGTTCCATAGGTAAAGTCGGGGAGACAGAAGGGTTAGGAGTTGTTAAGTACCACCACGGGATGTCGTCATTAAGTCCCCTGGTGTTGCTTGAAATTTTGAAAATCCATTTTTGCTCTTTTCTGAAGAGTGATTTTTTACTGATTGAAGGGTATGATTTCAAAATGGTCCAACACATATCGTTGGCAGAGTGGTTGGCCTCAGTAAAGTGGGTGCACATTTTAGTATTGTTTCTCTTACACCAGAAGTTACTGCGATGTTCTGAAATTCTAATTTTTACGTGGCGGGTAATCATCCCCACGTACTTGAGATTGCAGGGGCAAGAGATTAAGTATACACAATTGCAAGTGTTGCAATTCCTGTGAGCCCTTTGATGCCAGGTGAAAGTGTCTGTAAAGGTAACCATTTTACTTGTTTTTGTCAATGGACAGATAATGCATTGACCACATGGAAAGTGGCCAGTGACCGGTGGTAAATCACAGAGTTGGTTTCTCGTGGGTGGCTCCTTTGTGGGTCTTTTTCTGATGAGTAGGTTTTTTAGATTGTTGCTTCTTTTGAAGGCAAATCTCGGGGGATCAACTACTGCGTCGCCTATATTAAGGATCTTCCAATGTTTATTTATGATCTTTTTGATCATTATGGATTCAGGGGTGAATGTGGTGACATGTGATCAGTTTAGTGTCAGCTTTCTCTCTTGTCTCTAGGAGTATATCCCAGTTCGTATTTGGCACCCTTTTGCACGCAGTTTAGATGGTTTTCTTTGGATATTCCTGTCTCACTAGGTGGGATGCCAACTCAGAAGCCTGTGTTTTGAAATCTTCCAGCTTGCTGCAATTGTGTCTCAGTCTTAAGTATTGACCATAAGGCAAATTTTTGCGTAGTGCCTTGGGATGGAAGCTACTAACTGGTAGCGGACTATGACTATCTGTGGGTTTTTTGTAAGTCCTAGTTTACAATCCTGTGGCAGTGCGAATTATTAAGAGATCAAGGAATGGTATTTCTTGTTCAGAGGTGTTTGCAGTAAAGCATAGAAAGGGATTGAAACTGTTGATCCATGAGACAAATAGAGGTTTTATTTCCAGGTCTCCTTCCCAAAAGACTAGTACGTCATCAAAGTAGCGTCGCCAGAGCAAGACATGGTCTTTTACATGTTGGTGGCAGATAGAATGTGCTTTGCCTCAAAGTTCGACATGTAGAGACTTGCCAGACTGGGGCCGAATGAGCTCCCCATAGAAGTCCCTTGGGTCTGGTGGTAAATAAGGTCCTCAAATTGAAAGTAGTAGCACATTCCATAATGAATGAAATAGGTGTCGGGCGACCCATTCAGTAGAGCGTAGTGTTTGGACTGCAGCCATGCTAATCCTCATGCAGTGTCACTTGCATTGTCAGTGCGGCTCACGGACCCGCAGCGTTGTTGGTTTCAGCACATGTGCATGGTTTTGTTGTGAGATCAGTGATGTGTGGGGAGGGCCCCCTCTGGGCACATTGTCGACGGGGGCCTACCTGCTGTTTCTATGTGTGCTGCAGTATGCCAAGGAGATCAGGGACATGATCCAGAGTCATTGTGGGTGTGCACGGTGCTATACCTAATTGTGCATGTGTGCCATTGTGCCCATCTCCCCCTGTCCCCCCAGTCCCTGCTCGTTACTCACCCTGTTGCTGTTGCGTCAGGTCATGTTGAGCAGTGTCCGGTCCCCCAACTCCTGCCACCATCTCCCCACTGATGACTGTGGACACCATTTCCTCCATCTCATCCAGCTCCTGCTGTGGTGCTGGACTCCCACCTCCAGTCTGCAGTGCGGCTTTATGGTTGTTAGCAAGTTTCAGCTAGGTTTTGCGCTTCACATCATTCCAGCACTTCTTGCAGTCGTCCCCATCCCTTCTCTTCACTCGGACTGCATTCACCTTGGCCAAGATGGACTGCCATATTGCATTTTTAGTTGCCAATGACACAGTGGAGGTGATGAACAGTTGCTGGTGGTGTTCTATCACCTCCGTAATCGGGATCTTGTTTTCATGTGGACTGAATCGCGGGTTCCTCTTCTTCTCCTTGCCCTTTTCCTTCCTCGAGGTCCCTGGCTGGTCCTCCAAGGGATTTGTGGGGTTCTGGTTGGCCTCTGTAGTTGCTCCACCTTCCTCTATGGTGTCTCTCAGTTGTTTGGGTTTTGCTTTTATTTGCAGCTTTTATGGTGATTTTTCCCGCCTGACGTGGGAATAGCAAGCATGGCACTGATTATCGCTGATATTTTTATCGGGTCCATCGCCACTTTTTTCACGTTCAGGTTTCCTTTTTTATCGGCGTCCCGGTAATTTTAACACGGAAATTTGACGCGTTATCGGAGAACTATCGCCTGTTGCCGGCGTGTTGAGAATACGCCGTTAACACAAGTTTCCAGCGAAAGATGGCGTTATGTAAAATTGCGTTAACCTAGGTTGGCGATAATTATCGCCCGTTCTTGAGAATATCCACCAACATGTTCTCCACTATATTAGATACCTCTATTTCTCCCAACTGACTACCTCAGCTACGGACATCTTTTTATTATTTTCATACATCCCTTCAAGATGCTCAAAGTGTGGATTGTAGGGCACAGCTATGTTTTTAGGTGAATCCCCCTCAATATTAACATGTACACATACTCCCGGGAGAGTTTGCTGGCTCTGTCTATCCCCAGGCTGCGCTGTGCAGGCCAGAGTTTTAATTGCAGCACCAGCCCATACCCCTGGAAATGCCATATATGCAACTTAGAGTTCGCAACACCATATCTAAACCAATAGAGACCTCCCCTAAGGCCCAGGCAAGGCTCCAAGGCACACTTATTAATGCACGCTCGCTCATCAAACATAAGTTTGAATTTTCCAACTTCACCGAAGAACAGGGGCTGGACAGCCTGTTCATGGTAGACACGTGGGCAGACGATGCTTCTGGTCCTGATCTGATGGTAGCCATTCCTCATGGCTTCACCATATTTAGGAAGGACCATAAATGGAAAAGAGGTGGTGGACTCGCAGTTGTCTATAAAAATCATCTAAAAGCCACCTTTAATGAAATCCCAACGGGGTTATCATGTGAGGCACTTGCTTTTTAAATAACTCTTAGTTACACTGACTATTTCAATGGGATGCTCATCTATCGCCCCCCTGGACCCAAGGCCAATTTTCTACGATCTTTGGGGCATTTATTAGAACTCAAAGTGAACTTTCAGGAGTATACTATTCTCAGAGACCTAAATTTTAATTTAGATAATAGACATGACAACGATTCAAAGGCCCTGATAGATCTTTTCGCGAGCGTTGGTCTAACACAGCTGACAGAAGGTCCTACACATAGAGCCGGCCATCTGCTGGATGCGGTTTTCTCCGACTGTCCGCTCTTGAGCTGGAGCCTACAACTATTATGGTCGGACCATGCAGCGGTCCTGTTCTGCCTCCTTCTGCTAGTCATATCAGGTGCCTACAAAAAGCCAGAAGCGCTTTCTCTGGCATCGCCTAGCCCACACTCACTTGTTCGTTGAACTTAGTTATAATAGACCACCTTTATCCACTGAGAGCAGCTCTAGATTACAATGACTGGATCGGGTCCTCAAAACAGGCAACCGTTCCCCAAAAATCAGGAAAAACCATGAGGACAGCCACCACTGAACCTTGGTTCTCAGGTGAGCTGAGACTACTTAAAAGGCAGTGCCGCAGGCAAGAAAGGTGCTGGAGACTCATGTATGACCCCAAGGAAAAAGAGCGCTATATGGAAATACTTACCCATTACAAAGGCAGGATTCACACTGCCAAAATCAAGTACTTCTCAGAGACCATTGACAAAGCTAAGAACAACGCCAAAGAACTATTTACCACAGTTCAAAAATTGAGCCAAGTTCAGGTGCATAAAGAGACAGTCCCAGATCAAGCCTTTTGTAGTAAAGTCCGGGACATCTACAACAAATTCACTTCGAACCCTACTCAAGTGGCAAATAGTCAGGATTCCCCAGAGTTTAAACACTCCAGTAGCCCAGATATCGTGCTTCTCTCTGAGTTCCCTCCCATTACTTACGAGCAGGCGTTCAAACTTCTTGCTGCTGTCAAATTAGACTCTGCGGGCCCGATTCACAGAACAAACTTAAGACTAAATCCTAAACTTAGTACCATTCTGGTATTCACAGAATGCACCTAGTACTTCTGGTATTCACAGAATGAACTTACTACTTTTGCTATTCACAGAATGAACTTAGTACTTTTGCTATTCACAGAATGGATTTACGACTACTAAACTTACGTCCGCACTCGGGCCGGAAATTCCGACCCGGAGGCGGAGCTTCCGGCCTGGAGGCGGAGCTTCCGGCCCGGAGGTGGGGCTTCCGGCCCGGAGGCGGTGCTTCCGGGCCGGAGGCGGAGCTTCCGGGTCAGAGGTGGAGATTTCGGCCATAGCTAAATCGGCCGGAATCCCCACCTCCGGGCCGGAAGCTCCGCCTTCGGGCCGGAAGCCCCGCCTCCGGGCCGGAAGCTCCGCCTCCGGGCCGGAAGCTCCGCCTCCGGGCCGGAATTTCCGGCCCGAGTGCAGACGTAAGTTTAGTAGTCGTAAATCCATTCTGTGAATAGCAAAAGTACTAAGTTCATTCTGTGAATAGCAAAAGTAGTAAGTTCATTCTGTGAATACCAGAAGTACTAGGTGCATTCTGTGAATACCAGAATGGTACTAAGTTTAGGATTTAGTCTTAAGTTTGTTCTGTGAATCGGGCCCTGCATCGGATCCCTGTCCCCCCAAGATTTTAACTTTAGTGATTGAACCGATAGCCAGCCATCTTACTGAGCTTTTTAATCTTGTTTTGAAAACCGGTATCTTCCCCGAGTTATGGAAAAAGACCTCCATCCTACCACTTTTGAAAAAAACTAATTTAGACAAATCAGATCCAGCCAACTATAGTCCTATAGCTCGTCTGCCACTGACAGCAAAAGTCCTTGACGAATACCTGAATCAAGAACTTATTATGTTTATCAATCAAAATAACATTCAGGATCCCTCTCAATATGCCTGGACCGCGCCCAGCGCCAGAACCCCTGGCCCTCGCAGCAGCCACGAGGACCGCCTCCGCTACGATGCCAAAACCCTTGTCGCTCTCAACCCAGGAAGGACCCACACCTGCTGCAAGGCCGCCCAAGGCACACCCATGGCCCCTTCCCCTGCCGGAACTGCAGCTTCTCCTGCCACAAAAGCGCCAAAGCACCCACCACAACGGAAGCCAACCAGCTCAGATGCATCCTGATCAAAACCCGCTCCGCACACAAACACGCCGTCGAACTCTGGGACATACTCGACACCACATCACCGGACGTCGCCTTCCTGACCGAGACCTGGATGAAGGAAGCCTCCTCGGCAGACATCGCCATAGCCATCCCTGCTGGGTACAAGATCACCCGCAGAGTCCGCACCAGGCCGGAGGAGGAATCGCCATTGTCCACAAAAACACCATCAGGATCTCAACAAACACCAACGACACCCTCAGCACCGCCGAATACATGCACTTCCAGATCCACACGGACCCAAAGACCACCCTAAGAGGCACCCTCGTCTACAGAAGGCCAGGACCCCGGCCTCAATTCTGCAACTTCATCGCCGACCTCATCAGCACGCACGCGCTGTCCTCCACCGACTACATCCTCCTCGGAGACCTGAACTATCACCTGGAGAACAACAACGACATCAACTCCTCCACCCTGATCGACAATCTCGCCAACCTCGGACTGAAACAGCTCGTCACAACGCCGACCCACGTCGCCGGCCACATCCTAGACGCCATCTTCTCCTCTAGCCCGCACGTCACCTTCAGCCACGCCTCCGAACTCACCTGGACAGACCACCACTGCATCCACTTCTCCTTCCGAAAACCCCTCACACACCACCGCACCCTACAGTCCCCCTGCCACTGCTGGGGCAAAGCCACTGAAGAACAACTACAGACTAGCCTCGCACTCAACCCTCCAACAAACCCCACCAACCCAGATGAAGGTGCACTCGCCCTCCAACGCTGGATGAACGACTGCGCCAACACCGTCGCCCCGCTGAAAAACCCCACCAGCAGAGACACCAGCAGAAGAGTCAGCTGGTTCACCCCGGAACTCCTCGACTCCAAACGCACCTGCCGGAAACTGGAAAACATATGGCACAGCGACAAGATGCTAGACAGCCGCACTGCCCACAAAGACGCCATCTGCAACCACCACCACCACATCAGGACCGCCAAAAGAACCTCCTTCACAGACCGCCTTGACAACAACGCACACAACAGCAAGGAGCACTTCACCATCGTGAAGGAACTCTCCAACCCCAGCTCCAACGCCAACGACATCCCACCATCGCAAGCCCTGTGCGACTCCCTCGCCGCCTTCTTTCACCGGAAAATCACCGACATCCATGACAGCTTCAGAAGCCACTCCACGCGGCCCCTTTATTGGCCACCTGGTGTTCGTGGCTCACACCAACGTGAAGCTGAACACAGCAACTGAATCAGGCATTATGCCAGAGAATTGAGGTAAGCACCACCACGATCAAGACGCAACCGCCCAGATTCGCTCAAGGTTACCCTACAAGCTAGTTACTCTTTGCTGATCTTCCTCCCCATTAGAATCCCATCGGTATTATAACCAACCGCATCGCTGAAAGTACCGAACACGGAATTACCCGGTAAGCGTCTGTCTGACTACAACATGACACTTCCGCGACACTGCCCAAATAGTCATTAGAAGTGCATTGCAGTCTCGCACCTTCCTTTTCGCCTTAAACCAGATAACGAGCATTAGAGATCCGTTTCACCTCTTCACAATATTGTCACCCGCGCCCTAGATTGATTACTCATGAGCACTTCCTTCTCTATCTCTCATCGTCGCTTCGCTTTACCTTTTGGAAGCAATGCGGTATTTAACAATTTGAGACCGCTCTTGCAACTATGCCTACCACAGGCTCTAGCCGCAACCACAATCAATATTATCACACATTAGCATACTCATATACCACCGTTGCCTCATCACGACATTAATATCACTTTAAATCCAAATAACTTGTTAACTTTATTGACTTGCTCATTAACCACCCTAAATGGTTTTCCTTGACTATCACTATCATGGCTTAGATCACCTCGTTGTCGATCGACAAACAAGCTATATATACTAATTGTCACTTCCTTTTCCCCTGAATTTTTTCGGGACATTGCTGCACCTGATGCCGAAAATATCACTGTAAATATCAATTTCTTTTATCTTTTCACACTAATACCTGATTGCATTACTATTTTGCGCAATGTGGATACTGCTACCTTGTCTTTACTCCCTCATATTTGTCTAAAAACCTACTCAATATCTCTGTCTAATACATGGATTGCTCTGGCTCCTTCGCGAATCTCTCTTTATTTTGATTTGCCTACGCGCGCATAACTTATACTCTTTTGAAAATCGTGTTGTATACATCATTTCTCATCTTCCCACGTATTAATGACCATATGATTTTACTTACATTTAACCTTGTTTCACAATTATGTGTCTGACAACCGTATATGCAATGTCCCCTCCCCTTTCTCTCGTTAACCTTCTATTACTTACCGTCTATTACTCACTTCCACCATGACTTATCTTGACCGCGTGACTCTGTGCTTAATGTTGGTATGACGTGCTTTCAAAAAAACTACAATAATGTATTATATAAACATCCATGAAATCTATGTGTATTTTACCAAATATAATGCACTTGTATGCCATCTAACATGATCCGAATATACGTATATGCCTAACTAAAATTTCACTCTTTCTAACATCCAAAACCCCACCTTTTCCCGACCTCCACATCCCTTTTTTAAAAAAACGTGGTACTTCCACCTTCGCCCTTTTCCCTTTCCTTCACAAACCTTTTATCCGACCACTAACTCACACTTGTTCCCACCCTTAATTCCATTCCTCGCGTTTTAACTAACACACCTCTGTAAACTGTACGTCTTCCTGTCCTAAACCTTTATCTTCCTTTTCTTTCTCTTTCCTCTTCTCTTCCCCAAAAACCCCGCCCCACCTGTCCTCCGCACCTTCCTTCTACATGCTCACGACACTAACCAAATGTTATTTTATTCGTTCTACTAAATCTTGTATGTACAGCCCTGAGGAAGCCCCAGGCCGGATGGCCATGTAGGTGGCAAAACACGTGTTGGCTGTGTCATTTTTCTTCTTTTTCTTTGTACCCACTCTTATGAATAGAGTGCAAATAAATGATTATACACCTTTGGATAAACCCGTACAGAATTGGAATTTTTTCCACAAAAAAATCAGACTAAACAAATCTTGCCCAGACGAACCTACGGAACATGACAGCTTCAGACCCCGGACGACCCCTGCCGACCACACCGCACCGAACCCACCGCACCCCACCACCCTCGACACCCTGACAACCTAGGCCAACGTGAGCATCGAGGACACAATCAAGACCATGGGAACATTCCACTCCGGTTCCCCATCCGACCCTCTCCCGCACCACATCTTCAACAAAGCCAGCAATTCCATCGCACCCCACCTGCACAAAATCATCAACCTCTCCTTCGAGACCACCACCTTCCCTGAGAACTGGAAGCACGCAGAGATCAACGCCCTACTGAAGAAACCCAAAGCGGACCGAGCGGCCTCAAGAACTTCCGCCCCATCTCCCTGCTTCTGTTCCCAGCAAAGGTCATCGAGAAGATAGTAAACACCCAGCTCACCCGGCACCTCGAAGACAACAACATCCTAGACCCGTCTAATCAGGATTCCGCAGCAACCACAGCACCGAGACCGCCCTCATCGCTGCCACAGACGACATCAGGATCCTGCTAGACAACGGAAAGACGGCGGCCCTCATCCTCCTGGACCTCTCCGCCGCCTTCAACACCGTCTGCCACCGCACACTACGAACGCCCCTCCACGAAGCAGGGATCCGAGACAAGGCCCTGGACTGGACCACCTCTTTCCTCTCCGGCAGAACCCAGAGAGTCCGCCTCCCCCTGTTCCATTCCGATGCTTCCGAGATCATCTGCAGCATCCCTCAAGGATCCTCCCTCAGCCCGACGCTGTTCAACGTCTACATGGCACCACTAGCACGCATCGCCCGACAGCACGACCTCAACATAATCTCCTATGTCGATGACACTCAGCTGATCCTCTCCCTCACCCTGGACCCCCTCACTGCCAAATCCAACCTCCACCAGGGAATGAAGGCCGTTGCCGACTGGATGGAGGACAGCCACCTCAAACTGAACACAGACAAGATGGAAATTCTTATCCTCGGATCCAACTCCTCCACATGGGACGACTCTTGGTGGCCCACGTCACTGGGGTCCCCCCCGGCCCCCACCGACCACGCACGCAACCTGGGAGTCATCCTCGACTCAAAACTCTCCATGACCAAACAAGTCAACGCAGTCTCCTCCACCTGTTTCAACACCCTCCACATGCTCCGCAAGATCTACAGATGGATCCCGACAAACACGAGGAAAACAGTTACCCAGGCCCTAGTCAGCAGCAGACTCGACTACGGAAACGCCCTCTACGCCGGAGCCTCGTCCAAACTCATCAGCAGACTACAGAGGATACAGAATGCCTCTGCACGCCTGATCTTCGACGTCCCGCACCCCCACCTAAGGAACCTGCACTGGCTCTCCGTCGACAAAAGAATCTCCTTCAAGCTCCTGATCCACGCACACAAAGCTCTCCACAACACCGGCCCAGCCTATCTCAACAGTCGACTCTCCTTCTACGTACCCAACAGGAAACTCCGCTCCGCCGACCACGCCCTGGCCACCATTCCACGTATCTGGAGAACTACTTCCAGAGGCAGATCCTTCTCCCATCGCGCAGTCAAGACCTGGAACACCGTCCCCCTCTACCTGCGACAGACTGAAGACCTGCTGACCTTCAGGAGACAACTCAAGACCTGGCTCTTCGACCAATAGCAGCACCCCCCCCCCCCCCCCAGCGCCTTGAAACACTCTCCGTTATGTAGTGCGCTTTAAAAATTATGTGATTGATTGATTGATTGAATACGGTTTTCGTGATGGCCACAGTACGGAGCTTACCTTGATCACAGCCAAGGAACAAATTAGGCGCTCGGTAGACAAGGGAGGCGTGGCGGCACTGATCCTTCTTGACCTGTCGGCAGCATTCGACACGGTGGACCATGGCCTCCTATTACATCGCCTTCAAGAAACAGGCATCACCGGTACCGCCCTACAACTGTTCAATTCCTTCCTTTTTAACCATGAACAATTTGTGGAGATGTACGGCCTGAGTTCTTAGAGTTGTACTCTTCCTTGTGGGGTTCCACAGGGCTCGTCTCTCAGCCCAACGCTTTTTAATCTGTATGGGGTTCCCCTGGCCCATCTTATTAAATGCGTCGGATTCACCATGGTGTCTTACGCCGATGACACGCAGATTGTAGTGTCCATCTCAGAGGACCCTCGTAGTACTATCCACAACTTTCATGCCTGTATGAGACAGGTGGGCCAATGGAAGTCTGATAACTGACCTAAATTGAACTCCAATAAAACGGAGGTTCTTCTCTTTGGCAGGGATGTCTCCCATTGGTCCTCAGACTGGTGGCCAAGTGAACTTGGCCCACTTCCCACGCCAGTCCCCAAGGCCAGGAATCTGGGAGTCATCGTCGACACAACACTCTCATTCTCCCATTATGTGAATGCAATCACATCAGCCATCAGGTTCATCTTAAAAAGTTTAAGAAAAATCTTCTGCTTCATACCATTCCGACTTACAAAAAACAGTAGACTCAGCACTAGTGTTGTCTAGGCTGGGCTACTGCAACGGCCTCCTGATTGGTATGAATAAAGCCCTTCTTACCAAATTGTAAGTCCTGCAGAATTCAGCTGCCCGTCTGCTATTCAAACTACCTAAATACGCATCTGCAAAGGTTGCCCTTAATTCCCTCCACTGGCTTCCTGTGGATAAGAGGATCAAGTTTAAGGCCCTTTGCATCGCCTTTAGGGCACAACACAAGCAGGGTCCTGCCTATTTCATCGACCACTTTTGTTGGTACACTCCTTCTAGAATGTTGCGGTCTGCTTCACTTCGGCTGGTGGAGGTTCCCAAGGCACGCCTCGCCAATTGGGGAGGGAATGGCTTTTTTTACATTACCACTAAACTTTGGAATCAATTGCCACTCCCATTGAAAAATTCACCAGACCTGATATCATTCAGGAAAAGCTTAAAGACCTGGCTCTTTCAGGCCTAAAGCTATGCAGTTATTATTTTTCTGCACTTGATGCCCTGTGGCTGGCTGGAGACAGTGATTTCAGCGCTAGACGACTCCGGGTATTAGTGCGCTATATAAATAAATATTTAAAAAAATGTTTTCTGGTGCAAAAGGTATGCTGAACGCAGAGGTATTGCCAAAGACCTAGGTTTGGAAAATGTGGACATTAAGAGGATTAAAGTGGCACCAGTTGTTGCCTTTGGTTAAAACCTTTTTGCAACTCCAACCCCCTGTCCTCATGATTGTGCACTCTGGTGGCAATGACCTAGGCAAATTGACTGGGGTAAGTCTGGATATGCTAATAAAAGACAAATTTGCACAATTGATGTTGGTTTTGCCTCAAAATGTCTTTGTATACTCTAATATATGCCAAAGACAGAAATGGAACTGGTCAACTCAATTCTCTCCACATTTTGAAAAAGCTAGGAAGAATGTCAATAAAGGTGTTTCTGCATACCTCAGAGATCATAGAATGGGGTCCATCTACAACAACAATCTACGTTTCAATATGGACCACAGCTACAGTAGTGATGGAGTGCACTTCACAGACCAAGGGAACAGAGTCTTCCTCAATAACTTAAAGCTGTGCATCCACACTTACATTTAGCTTCAACAAAGTCAGAGCCACCCCATAACCCAACATAAAATCTTACTTTTTAAAAAACATACATACTCTTTTTTTAATTTTGCCTGGAGTGGCGACCCCATCGCGGTTACACGGGGGGCCGCGCTGAGAGCCGCGATGGAGTCGTGACTCCAATTATGTGCGAAAGAAAAATGCCCCCCATTCTTATTACTCAAACTCTGCCTCAGGAACCCCATCCCCTGAGGAATAGACATTTTATACTTTTTTTTAAATACCCTCCAAGGGCTTTTTTTTGCCCCGGGACCTCATCCCCATGGTCATGCTCTTACATTGGGGACCACGGGGGGAGCCCCAATGCCACCGCGGTACCTTCTGGCTCTCTGCCTCCTCCGGGAGCCAGCATTGCTTTTTGGACAAGGGGAGCTGCTCACATGCAGCTCCCCTTGTCCAAAAGCAATATGCATTCCTTCATGGAAGCGAGAGCAGGTATCCTGCTCTCGCTTCCATGAACAGAAGCAGAGTTTGCAATGACAGGGTGGGAGTCATGATCCAGTCCTGTAATTGCAAACTGCAATGTCCCGGGATGGGCACCCCGGGACATTGCTGGGGCCGGCCCTCGGGGGTGACAGTCCCCAGGGCCAAGCTGCCCCCCTCCCAATATGAAGATAGCCCCGGGGAGGTGGTGATCCCCGGGGCCCACAATGGACCCCCGAGTGCCCCGGGGAGGTGGTGGTCCCCGGGGCACCCCCACACTTTATAAATTTAATTTACGCCCAGGGAAGGTGGCGGTCCCCAGGGCTTGGGGGAACCCATGAGGCCCCCCCACCCATAATAAACAATGCCCCAGGGAGGTGGTGGTCCCTGGGGCAGCATGGGGGGGCAGGAGCCCCCCACACATTATTTTTACAAGCCTCGGGGAGGTGACAGTCCCCGGGGGCTTGTAGAAAACGAAGCGCACTTAATTTTTTTTAATGTTCTCGGCCACATTTGCGCACCAAGCACAAATTTGGCAGGTTTTTTTTTAATGCTTTTTTGGGCCATGCGGGTCCTTGTGGGACCCCTGAGCAGGTCTAGGGGGTCAGGGTGTTTCTACCCTGCCCTCTTTTCTTGTTTTTTGTCCTTTTTTTATTTACTGTTTTCTTCTTTTCTTATGACTTGGCTCAACCTGCCAAATTTGGTGTAATTCCGTTGGGACCCTCCTTTTTTCTCGGCCCCCGCTTGACTAATCACCCCGAAACTTTCAACACAGGAGCTGACCACAGCGCCCCATTAGTTTTGCAAAGATTCATCAAATGCTTATCCGATGGAAACTAGGTTCTAACTATAATTATATAACTACCTACTGGCGACCACCAGTAGGAAATATATATATATATATATATATATATTCACTGAAAAAACCATAGGTTTCACACATGTTATAGTTAGCGGAAATTTTACTGATAAAAAACCAATGAAATTCCCCCGTTATAGTTAGTGCAGGCAACTATAACTCACGCGACCGCAATCCTCTGCTGATGCTAATACTGTATTTAGACACTTATTTGCCCATGTCTTCTTCCATACATTTTTAGCTATACATATATTACAAATATTTTTTTTTCATAAAGACACATATGTCATCAGCAGAAGATTGCGGTCGCGTGAGTTATAGTTGCCTGCACTAACTATAACGGGGGAATTTCATTGGTTTTTTATCAGTAAAATTTCCGCTAACTATAACATGTGTGAAACCTATGGTTTTTTCAGTGAATTTGCAAGGTTTTTTAAATGCTAATTCCTAACTATAACGTGTGTGAAACCTATGGTTTTTTCAGTAAATTTGTACGGTTTTTTAAATGCTAAGTTACTTTACGCCATTCGTGGCGTGCGCGCCCACTTAACGCAGTTCGTTCCGTGCGCGCACGGTGCGCTTCGCGCACCGTACGCGCACAGTAAGCACACGGTGCGCTTCGCGCACCGCGCGCCCACTTTACGCAGTTAGTGCCGTGCACGCACGGTGGGCACGCGGTGCGCTATGCGCACCGCGTGCCCACGTTACGCTAGATGGGCCATGTACGCACGATGCGCTTCGCGCACCGTGCGCACATGGAGGACATATGATGCGCTTCGTTTTGAAAGGTAATATTTTAATTTTTCGTAAAATTTTTATAAGCCATGCACAAATGGTGCCCTTCGGGCACCATTTGCACACGGGGTGGACAGAGTGTGGATCATTTTTTTTTTAATTTTTTTTTTTTTTAAATATTATAGTTTTTCTCTTCTCTTTTAAGCCATACACAATTGGTGTCCTGCGGCCACCAATTGCACACGGGGTGGGGAGAGTGTGGATAATTTTTTTTTTATATAATTTTTTACCGTACGCGTACGGTAAGCGTAATCGGCGAAATTAGCGGAAAAAAAAAAATTCCTTTTTTGCACTTGGGGGATCTTTGGGGACCCACCCACCGTGGCTATGTGTGTGGGAGCTGTCTAAACAGCCCCTTTACATGTTTTTGTGCTTTGTATTTTCATCATCACTCTCAGTGCGAGAGAGAAAATGGCGGCAGCCGCTTCCTGGTTTCGGCCGATTCGAATGTTTACTAAGATCTAAGAGCCAATCAGAATCGCGTTCGCGCACTCCACCGTACGCGTACGGTAAGCGTACCATAAGCGCACCGTAAGCTGGCTCAGATATATATATTGATTTAAAGGCTATTTTCTCAGAATCTACTGAACAGATTTACACCAAACTTACAAAAGGCACTTCCTTGACCTGAGGACTACCTCTCTGCCAAATTTCAAGTAATTCTGTTCAGCCGTTCGGGCTGTAGCCCTGTCTAAAGGTCCTATGGAAAAATGCATGGGAAAAACGCATTTTGGGACCCCCCTTTTATCTCAGCCCCCGCTTGACGAATCCCCCCGAGACTTTCAGGGTAGGAGCGGAGCGTAGCGCCCCACCCATTTTGAAAAATTCGCGAGGATTCGTCGACCGGCGCCAAAGTTATTCAAAATAGAATGTTGCGGATTTCCTATGGAAACGTGGTCCTAACTATAACTACCTACTGGCTCTACTGGCGGTAGTAGATAGTTATAGTTAGGACCGTGTTTCCATAGGAAATACGCAACATTCTATTTGGAATAACTTTGGCGCCGGTTGACGAATCCTCACGAAATTTTCAAAATAGGTGGGGCGCTCCGCTACGCTCCTACCCTGGAAGTCTTGGGCGGATTCGTCAAGCGGGGGCTGAGAATAAAGGGGGGTCCCAAAACACGTTTTCCCCATGCAATTTTCCATAGGGACCTTTAGTCCAAGGTACAGCCCGAACGGCTGAACAGAATTACTTGAAATTTGGCAGAGAGGTAGTCCTCAGGTCAGGGAAGTGTCTTTTGCAGATCTGGTGTCAATCTGTTCAGTAGTTCCTGAGAAAATCAAAAGTAAAATCATATATATATGTGGGCGGAGCGTAACCACACATCTCATCCTGAGATCTGATTGGCTGTCAGCACTTCATCCAAGAAGTGTTGGCAGCCATCTTGGGACCAATATACATGATAGCACCTCATTAAAAAGCATTGCAGTTAATAGAAGGTTTTAAGACTTTAGTTACATTATAAATCATTTGTTGATGGTACCATACACATTTTAGGAATTGTGGTATGTTCTAAGGTGATTTCACCATGTGAAAAAACCTTCTGCTGGGATATCATGATTGAGAGAAAAATATTTTCTCATGCTTTTCCCACAGAGGTTTGGAAGGTGATCTATAAGCTAAACTGAGAGCTTATTTTCTGTAAATTCACATTATCTTTCTCAGTCATGTGAGAATGAAGTCTGACATTCTCAGTAAAACATGTACATCCAACAAGGGCAGAGACTGTCAGTTGATTCCTTTGTGCTCTACTGCAGCTTCCCAGAGTGTTCCAAAGAACAACTAGAGCGCTAACAGTCCTACTTATGATAAATGTATGGCACACCTGAAGCCATCTTGCTTGGATTAAAGTGGTAACTCTTAAAACATTTAATTTAAAAAGGTACAAAAGGAGGGATTTTTCCATAAAAAGTATGATTAGTGCTGCAGAAAGAAAAATTAGGGCACATTTTGAGTGACTTCTCAAATCCTCTTCTATTTCATTAAAAAATTCTGACATGCAGACTGAAACATGCACTTTCAATACCAGCAGCAGTTTTCCCTGGTGGGCAGTAGCTTTACTACAGTGATCTAATGAGCAAAAAGAGTGCTAACATTCTGAATTTATGGCAAATGTGTGACACATCTGAATGCCTTCTTGGTGGAATCAAAGTAAAAAACTGAAAGTATTTCCTACTGAGGAGACTCCAGTAAATGAGGAAATTAGGAAACTTCATAACAAATAAGTCTCCCAAGATGGCCACCAGAGACAAAAGAGCCCAAATGTAGCCCAAATATCCCCCAGATGTAGCCCAAGTATAGCCCATTGACAGAATGTCCCAGAGTGTTCTTAAAAACAACTAGAGCGCTTACTGTCTTCATTATGACAAAAGTATGGCACACCTGAATCCATCTTGATTGGAATAAACTGGTAACACTTAAAACATTTAATTTAAAAAGGAACACAATGAGGGGGTTCATTTTGCCATAGAAATTATGATTAATGCTGAAGAAAGAAAATGAGGGCACATTTTGAGTGACTTCTCAAATCCTCTTCTATTTCATTAAAAAATT